>NC_056686.1:119142999-120357999 GCF_018350215.1 Panthera leo | reverse complement strand
TTTCAAAAACAAATTAATATAGATAAAGGAACACAATCATACAAGCAGATGGACAGAAACTGCCCCAACGAGGAAAAGTCAACGAAAGCATTTCTATTGTTTTGGCTGAAGTCAGAAAGTTCAGATATTTCCTTCCCATTAACAGAAAGCTGTCCAGATGCAGAGTCATAAAAGCCAACGTAAAGTGTTAATGAGATTGAGGAGGTACTGGTAAGATGTCTCCATTCTGAATATTTCATGATTTGTCACCATTTCGAAGGTGTCGGGATTTACCTTTCTTGCAGCTCGGTGTTCAGAGACATAATCACAGCGTGCGGACACAGCTCTAGTATTGATGCCATCTTCGGCAAAAATGTCCTAGAAAGTTTTCATGCTTTCAGGATCCGTAAGGAGAACCAGAGTTGGAACCAGCTCTAGGTATATTGTTTTTTCATTTGTTTTCATTCTTTACTCTCTGTTAACTGTGACTTCATACATACCTAAATGCCTGCTCTCAAAATCATCTCAAAGTCATCTTCATATAGTTTCCACGGCATTTGTCACTGCTTTGTATAATTGAAGGTCTCTTTATAGGCTAATGCATCACATTGGATTGAGGATATTTTGTATTTAATTAAGTCTTTTAAGAAAAAAAAAAGTTCTGCTTTGCATAAACTTTGAGGACATAGATCATTAAAAATTAAGAAAATACCAGGGGTGCCTGGGTGGCTCGTTGGTTGAGCGACTGACTCTAGATTTTGGCTCAGGTCATGATCTCACTGTTGGTGGGATCAAGCCCAAGTCAGGCTCTGCGCTGACAGCGTGGATCCCGCTTGGGATTCTCTCTTTCCCTTCCTCTCTGACCCTTCCCTGCTCAGTGCTCTCTCTCTCTTTTTCTTCTCTCTCAAAATAAATAAACATGAAAAAAAAAAGAAAGCATCATATTTTCACCACCAACAGACTCACTTTTCTTGGCTTTTGTTACATCCTCTCAGATAACTTTTTATGCTTATATGTGCATACATATTTATTTTTACCAAAATGAAATTACACTATACATGCTGTTTTATAATGTGATTTTTCAGTTAATGAGCTCCATTTTTCCATATATGGCACTCAGGTCTGTGGAGCAAATTTCCCAAAATGTTCCCAAAATGTCCTTTAAAATCTAGTTTCTCTCCTCTAGGGTTGCCTGTCTATTATTACATGGAATGGAAGTTTCTTTGGGCTCTGACACTATCAACATTGTGTTTCATAAACTTTTTCTCCTCTTTTTTCTCCACCTTTTCCAGCACCCATGGTCTATCCCTTTGCTTCTTAGCTACGCCTACAGTGTTGCCCACCCAGGGTAGGCCCCCTCCTGGCCAAGGTGTGTGTTTGCTGTGTTCTTTAAGTCCAGCTTTCTCCAGGCCCCCTCATCACATCTGGATTGTCCCCACTGTATCTGCCACCCCATAACTAGCCCACTGTATTGTTGTGGTTTCCTGCTCCAGTGCTACTGGTTTTGGGGGGGGGGGGGGGCGGATTCCCCCCAGTTCATACATTATTGGGTTTCTGTGACTTTTTCAATTTCTCTCCCCTCTGGTATCAACGAAGGTGTAAGTTGTGGGGCTCTCGTATATTCCTCTGGTTGTGTCAGAGTTTTGGAAGGAGAAACGGGATCTGTGCTCTGGCTACTGTCAAGGTCCTGCTAGAACCCAGAACTTTAGGTTCCTGTTGCTATTAACACCTAAACCCAAATCTACTTATTGGGCTACTAAATTTGTTGGATTATAACAGGCCCTGAGGTTGTACTTGAGAGTGATAATTGAATATTCAAAGGAGGGAGGAAGGGCCTGGGCTTGTTTTGCAACTATGTGCCACAGACCTCCAGTCCCTGGGGAGTTAGTAGGAGCAATCTAATTTTCGTGGGTTTAGGCAGCTTTGTCTTTCAGCTGAAATATTACTACATTCCAGTATGTTTATGGGGTATGGACTCTCGAGCGCTATTTTTTTTTTTTTTAGTTGAAGATGGTAATAGGCAGAATAGGGCAGGTAATTTGCATTAACGAACATTTCATTCAGGTACTCTGGTTAAGTCTCTGCCAACAAGAGGAAAGATAGGTAGACATCAAGCCCATGACTCTTGTAAGCAAGTAGACTCGATCCATTTTGTTTTTAATGCTCTTCACATTTTTTTCCTATAGAATTTCAGTAATTGTGCTTTGAAGAGATTTCTTTCAGAAACAATCCGGAAATGTTCAAATCATGTAACATCTTTGTTAGTATCATTATTGAGTCTCACATTGTCTTCCAGACCAAGACATATCACTTACGAAGCCAGACATACTCTTTAAAATTTAATGGTTTTATATTTGTATTTTTGCAAAAAATATAAAATATTTCTAAATGAAATTGGAAAAAGTTTTATATTCCATATATATTATTTAGGCTGGTTATTTCTTTATATTTAAATAAAATGAAAAATTATCTTGATCATTACCATTGTCATTCCTACGTCAGTTATTCTTATTAAAAAAATTAACTTAAGCATTTCGATATAATCTTCCCACCTAACGATTTTGACTTATACATTTACCATTTTCAAATAGATTCTGTAGTTGAGAAAGTACAATTTCACTATAAAATATGTTTCTGTAATTCTTAAGTTTTGCAACAAATTGTATTTTGTCTATCGCAAATAATTAAAATACACCTACTTTGTGCCACATTAGTTTTAATTGTTTTACTATAGAAAAGCAAACCATATATAGCATATTTGACATTGGAAGCTGCAGGGCTAAAGCCAGTGCTGTTCATCTGAGAGGGCAAAACTGATCTTGCCACTAGAGGACGCTGTGCAACTAGGGAACAGAATAATAGTTCTTCACGAAGGGAAGAGGGAGGACGTGTAAAGACACAGAGAAGTTTCCCAGAGATGCCTCCACAACAAAACGGCCAATTTACATTCCCCCCTGTGTGAAAATTCCCCCGGTGAACTTTACGTGCTACAAACATTGACTATTTTTTATTACACATATATTTACCATTTATCAAATATATTTATTTTCAACACCAAGGTAATACGACCATTGTATAAAATTCAGAAAACATAAATAATAATGAAAAAAAGCAAGTAAAAACTGTAAATAACCGAAAAATTAAATAATCTCACAAATCAGTAATAGGCACTGTTAACGCTTTATATGAAGCATTTAGTGTAAAAACTGTAAACAACAATAAAAAAGTAAATAGCAATCTCACAAATCAGCAATAGGCACCATTAACACTTTATATGAGGCATTTAGTGTGTGTATAAATATCTACAGATAGAGGTATTTAAGGTTTTTTCCCCCACAGCATTGTGCAGTTTGTTAACTTTATTTGCTGAAATATTTGTAAGCCTTATTTTAGTATGTGAATAATACGAAAACAGCATGATTAAATTAACCATTCCACTATTATTGAATAACTACATTGTTTCTAGTACTTTTAAAACATATTAGTAAAAGCTTTAAAAATATATATATCTGGGAGTTCTTTAAAGTTCATTCTGATAAATGGCATTGAAATATTGATGGGTTGGGGATGTATGAACTTCTGAGATTGCAACAGAGACTGCTTATTTTCAACCTAAGTTCTTTCTTATAAAGCATTCTTACTAGCATGTGACTAGCTACATGATTTTGCCTGCAAAATGTCCTGTGACATAGCTCTGGCAGTAAGATCTAATTTGTACTTGGACTTCTGGAAAAGTTCTTTTAAAAGAAGGCTGGCCTTGTTGGTATAGTTCCCTTTAACATTGGAATGTGACACTAGAATGTTGTCACAGGGCTGCAGTTTTAGCAAGTGTATTGGCTGGATGTGTATGAGGGCAAAAAGAAAGACAGATACAGAGAGAGACAGAGACAGGGGGAGAGAAAGACAGAGAGAATGAGGATGTGTTTTTATGAGACTGCCATTCAATCCCCAGAGTTTTCTGTCTCTAGTTTTCTCTTTATATGAGACAATAAAGCATCTAAATTGCTTAAGTCACTACTACTTCAGCTTTTGTTATGGACAACCTAATTCTTAATTGATAAAATAGGAAAATGACCCTGAGAAAGGTCAATTCACACCAGAGACATATTAAATAGCTTGTTTCACTGTGCTCTTAGCACCACTGGATATTTTGTGTTTCAACTACTTTTTCTTGTTTAAGAGGTAATGATACCTTTTTATTTACAATTGCATTTGTTTGATTACTACAGAGATTTTAAGAATGTTCTTAAAAACATGATTATGAGCCATTTGTATTTCTTTTAAACATTACATTGCCTTTGCCTATTTTTCTACTGGGATATTTGATTTACCTTAAAGTTCCTTATAAATGAAGACTGTTAACCTTAATTATATTCTATATATGTTGTATGATTTTTCTAGTTTATCCTTTATTACTTACTAATCATTACAATTTTTATTTTTGTGCAAGTTTATTATTTTTTCCATCATGGTTTCTGTAAATTTTTCAATGCATAGAACACCCTTAAAGTTTTTCTGTTCCCAAAATCAAATATTCACCCTTCTTTCTGGTTATTTTTTAATGCCAGCGTATTTTATCTAAGCCTTTCATTTAGCTAAAATCCAGCTTCATATAAGGAAAGTATCCAATTCAATTTTTCCCCATGGTGAACTATTTATCTCCATATCATCTATCAAACAATAATTTACTTACTTATCTTGTAAATAATGTATTTCTCATCTTGAATTATCTTCTTGCTCTTTTCTGTTTCTTGATCAGTAAAATAACAATCTTGTGGATGTCTATTGTGTACCAGAATTGCTGTAGAGTAATGAAACATACATCCTGTCCAAAAGGAATTAGTGTATTTTGGAAATAAGCCAATCATTTATTTCAGTAAGATGTGATCAGAACTGGTGAAAGGGATCACCTCTGGGTGCTCTCTTCTTCGTGCTGGTCCTATATGGGATCCCATGTTAAAACAATTTTTCACACATTTCATTGTCTAGATCATTCCAGAAAATGTGTATGTATTAGCCAACCAGGCATTGGGGCACACTGTGCTTGTTTTGTGTGATACTACTGGTAGAATTATGAGGGCAGTGGCCTCAACTATGATCTGCCTTCATGGGGATTTCATTCCCTTGATTTTGAATGTCACTCAGCTCTGCTCGTGGTTCCACAATGCATGGTGTCCTACTGCCCTCTGGAGCCCTCTGTAGAATTCACTCATATGCCACTATAGCTCAGTCACCCTGCAGAAACAGCTATGATACAGAAACACCTGTATTAAGTCACCAGCAGGAGCTGCCTTGAAAGGAATGATGTTCCCCAGAGAAGGAATGTAACCATACCATCAAAAGGTTTTCTACAGGCTCAGATTTTCAAGCAAGATGCAGAATCTGTCAAACTGTCAGAAACCCAGCATGGAATGAGTCTGTATGAAGCCAAATCACAGTGCCAATGTCAGGGGTGAACTTCACTGCCCTTATTCTTTTACCTGAAATAAACAAAAATAGAAGTTTTCATACCGCTGCTTTATTTCCTGACTCCAATGGCAACAGTTTTCCTTTTTATGGTCAAATGAAGTTAAAATTCTATTTTTAAAGGAATTGCCTTATCTTTTTGGTTTTATCTCAACCTCTGGAACCAAGTGACTATTACTTTGTGAGCTAAAACTTGAAGACTGAGTAGTATCACAGTAGTTACCCTTTGTAAAAAGTCTCAAGCAATGATTTCAGGATCAGGGTAAGCTGGGGAAGATTTCCATTTGAGTCTCAGAGAAAAAAAATAAAAATAAAACAAAATATTGCCAGTTAGTTGTGTTTCCAAGGATGTCCTTTGATGAAAACGATGATTTCAGTTGTCTCCTATATCCTCAATTACTTTGCTGCAGGTTTCAGAGGAATAAATATTTCTCATAGAACACCATAATGAAGTTTATCTGGTGTTTAGCTCTGAACACCTAGAACATTACTATTCTGATGTGTCACATTGGACCACACAGAGGTTAAGAGCATTCTCTTCTGTTTTTCTTCATGTGATGCTGAGTGTGTGCATGGTACACATCACTGTGTTCCCCTGGGCATAAGCCACAGGCCGACCATAGTACTAGGTGCCTCAAAATGCCCAAAGCCAGAGGGAGAACAGAAATTTAAAAAATCAAGGAGAATGCAAGTGTTTGCCAGAAATTCTGATATATCTATATTCCTCCCACTAAAAAGTAATCGCCTAACACTGTGGCTGATGTGTCTGCTAGAGGTACCACAAAATGGTGTCAATACAGATGCATGTACACATTTTGGCATATAAGAGAGGCCATGATTAGGGGAGCCTTAGGCTCCCACTCCATGTTAGTGAAGAGAAAGAGATTCTTCAAGGACGTGAGGCTTAATTAACTAGGTCTATGGGTCTCATAGCCCAAGTTTGTATTGTATAAAAGTTAAAAGGAAATGGAGTTTCAATGAAAAGAAAGTTTTAACTTTTTGAGATGTGTGTGTGTGTGGGGGGGGGGGGGTGGGTGTATGTGTGTGTGTGTGTGTGTGTGTGTGTGTGGCCAACTTTCTTTTGATGGGTATATTGAATGGTTATTATTGAGATGTAATAATAGGCACTTTTCTAATTTCTGAGATAGACAAGATTTGACATTTTCTAAGTGAGTATGTGACTATCTATCACCACCTTTTGGAAGCTAATAAATATTGCACAATTAATCTGTATCACAGATGTTACATCTGTCCCTAGATACTAGCATTATGAAGAGATTATAATGGTGCTCCTGTGATGGGAAAGTCACTTCTGTTTTTCCTTTTAATTTAAAAAAGTTTTATAATTAAAATCATCTGAAATATTAGCTATTAAGAGACTTTTTGTGTAGATGAGAGATTTTAGGACTTCACATATATATGACAGCATATGTTTGTAGAGTAAGTAACATCTAATTCAACTCTCTAATTGGTAAAAAGTTTAAATAATTGTGCCAAAACTCAGATAAACAGCGTGGTTGTTTGTTTCCAAATCCTGGGCTTTTGCCATTAGACAAGGGGTTATCTCTGAGATCACTTCCCCACTATCCCTGCTTCATTCATTCATTCATTCATTCAACAAATGTACAGGAAGCTAGAGAGACCCTCCATATCCTCCCACCCCATGTCTCACTCATGCATCCCTCTCTCTGTTGTCCAAGCGTGCTTTGTCCTAAGCACTGTGGAAGACATGGATGCCTTAAGAGAGTTCCAGGGTAGATGCGGATAATGACTACACCAAGAGGTGATGCCAAGATGAGGGGGCAGCAAGAATAAAGCCTGAGTCCATTTCACAGGTGGTGCTGAATTCACATTTCCTTTCTCCTGCCTCACTTTGAACCTGGTTCTGGTCCTTGACTCTATTATTTCACTAATTCCTTCCCTTCCGTTTGTCTAACACCAGAGGTTGCAACAATTACCTCTTATGTATAGGTTTTGGTCCTTGTTTCTGGCTTTGGTCACCAGGAATATAAGAAGGCATACTTCCATAGTATTCTGCACCTGCAACATGCAAGCCTTGCTGTTACTCAAGTGTTTGCCAGAAATTCTGATACATCTATATTCCTCCTACTAAAAAGTAATTGCCTAACACTGTCGCTGATTTAGTGTTTGCCCTCGGTCCTGGTGTGTCCAAGATAGGTCTTCATTCTCGCTTCTAATTCCATAAATCCTGACCCCCCCAGGAAAGTCTCTGTTTGAAATTTGTCATCAGCCCTTTCATTCTTTCAATGTTGGTAACTCAATCCCCACGAACACTTTGGTGAGATTTTTTTACATCATGAGTTTTTGTGTTGGTTTGTTTTGTTTGTTTTTCTTGTGTACTTGGATGTTTCCAACTACATTCTGTCTCCAATTTTGCTCTTACTCTTTAGGAATGTTAGGGAATGTCCTATCATCTCCATCTCCTCCTTGATTCTATCCCATATTTTTGCCCTAAATTGCTGCCAAAAGCTGAGTACTTCAGTGTAACATGTCCCTCCTCCACTTGGGGACAAAGTCATTTCTTGCATGTTCTTCTGCAGTGCCACAGTTGTCCTTTGCTCTTGCTTGGATTTATTCCCCCCAATCTCTATTGTCCTTGGGGTTTTTGGTAATTCTTTCTCTAGAATTCATATCCCAGCAATTACTTACTTTTTCCATGACCACCGCTACCCACTACCTTCCTAATCACCAGCTAACATTCACTGTGTACCTGCCAACAAGTAGGCATGGTATTAAGCACCTAATATTCATTACCTCACTCAATCCTTCTAAAATCATTGTAAAGTAGCTATTAATATTGTCCAATTCCCCACATAAGGCTTCATCCATATAAGGCTCCAAGTTACTTCTGGAATTAATAGTAAGTGAATCTTTGTTTTATAATGGAAGAACCTGGGGTTTAAGAATATTTTCCATCTTGACCCAACAGGCAACTAACCATAATAACAGTGAACCTTTATGAGGTGCTTCCTATGTTCCAAGTGATATTCCAAGTGCTTTTGCAGTATTAGTCGTTTGTGTGTATTTTTTCCTTGTCTGGTCATCCCATGAAAGAAAAAAACAAAATGCTTCTGTGTTCTTCAAAGAATGGATTTAAGACAGCAGGGAAGGAAAAACTTTTCCTTTGCCTTCCAGGGTTCAATAGCTGAGTCTATGACATGAACTAAAAACAGACAAACAGGAGAAAAGTTATAAATGCATTATTTTTCAATATTACATGCATGGGGCACCATAGGAAAAAAGCGATTACACAAAAAAAGCAGTGAGATTTGAAAGCTTATATGTAGACTTCATAAAGGAAGGGCAGTGGGAATGTAAGTAATTTGGGGGAGAATAAATGAGTTTTAGGAAAGATGAATGTGCCCTTAGAAAACTAAATGGGACATGTGACAGTTTGTGACAAAGGTTTTCTGGGTGTGGTGTTGATTTCTAGTCTCCTGTTCTGTGGTAAGAACTCCTGAACTGTGGTAAGAGTCAAGCTTATCTAGTTGATGAGACTCCCAGGGAGGGGAATTGATGACAATTGACTTTATTTTGGAGGAAATGTTTTTAGGTGAATAAGAGGGTTCAGAGAAAGCCTCTTCCTGAATCTTTTGCAGTGTTGTGCCCTAACCTTCTTCAAGACAAATGGACTAAAATTTTGGAGAGACAGCATGTTCAGTGAAAGTAAACTTACAATGAACCACTTTTTATCCTCACAATATATTCTACCAAGTTATATTTAAGCAAAGGCTGTGTAACCACTCCTCAAGGGTTCTGTGGGATGAATTGCTGCATATATTAGAGTAAAAAAATGGTATCTGTGCTATCTTTTTCCTTAAAGTCCATGGCAAAATACTTTGGGCAAGATAAACCAAAAGAAAAGAAGAGAGGGAGGCATCTGGATGGCTCAGTGAGTTAAGCATCTGACTCTTGATTTTGATCAGGTCATGATCTCACAGTTTGTGAGATCAAGACCCATGTTGGGTTCTGCATTGGACAGTGTGGATCCTACTTGGGTTCTCCCTCTTCCTCTCTCTCAGTCCCTCTCACATGTGTTCTCTCTCTCTCTATCTCTCTCTCTCTCTCTCTCTAAATAAAAAAAAAAAAATAGGGGCCCCTGGGTGGCTCAGTCAGTTAAATGTCCGACTTCGACTCAGGTCATGATCTCATGGTTTGTGGATTTGAGCCCCACATCGGGCTCTGTGCTGATGGCTCAGAGCCTGGAGCCTGCTTCAGAATCTGCGTCTCCCTCCCTCTCTGCCCCTTCTTGCTCATGCTCTGTCTCTCTCTGTCTCTCAAAAAATAAATGTTAACACAATTTTTTAAAAATAATAAAACCTAAAACAAGAAAAGAAGAGCAATAACTGGGCACTTCTCTTGTCCTTATTTGCATAAAAACAAAAAACCCTGATGGGAGAAATTTTGAGTAGGTAGAAATTCAAGGGTAGTATGGAGGCACAATGATTATTTTCACTGACTACACTTTACTCTGACCAAAAATTCCACCATCCTAATTGCAGATATATTCCTAGAAATTATTTTTTCCACTCAATTTCCTCAAGCATCTTGCATTAGTGCAACTAGAGACCCTGCCTTTCTATGTTGGTGATTTCCTAAGCCACACAATTTGATTATTTTCATGGTACCTGCATCCTTGAACAAATGTCTTGTATTTATTAAAAACTTACTGTATGATGTTTGGAACTTGCAGTAATTTCTTGGATCAGAAAATATGACTTTCATGAAATAGAGTGGATTTACTGCACCTGAATCATAATGGGGAGCCAACTGAATGTTATTTCAAAGATTTTTGCATACATTAAAATAACATGCACCAACGTTCACATTTTCTTTTGGTTGAGCATCACAAAGAAAGATTAGATGTAAACATTTAACTTAATCTTTTCCTCCTAAGTGAGTTCCCAGAGGTAAGTCTACTTATCCAGATCATAACTGCAAAAGATATTCCATCCTGTGTATAGCATATTTGTTCCCTTGGGTATTCCTAAGTCTTTGTCTGAAGGCCAGTAGGAAAAAGCAAAGTCAAAGAACAAAAAGAAGCATATTAAATATTGTAAATAGTCGATATAAAATAAGATAATTATGTCTGTAAATTATATGTTGTTTTGAAATTCTAGAATGGAAAAAGAAGGCTGATTTTACATGAATTTTCGTAACGAAGTCTAACACATTACAGATTAGGTCATGTTCTCTCCAGAAAGAAGCTAGGAAGTGCGGTGGGCAAAATCTGGCTTTTGAAGTGGGAGAACTTAGTATATCAAACTCTCATCTGCTGCCCGGGAGCCTGAACATCTTCCATTATCTCGGACCACTTAACTCCTCTGAGCAACCAGGGAATGGTGAGAATGCCCACTTCACAGGGTTATTATAAAAAATAAGTAGAATGATTTGTTAAAAATTTCTTACATTTATTCAAGAAACATTTTCTGAAACTATTATGCACCAGTTACCAAGGATATACAGGTGAATAAAATAAAGCAGTAATTTGTGAAATTTAAAGCAATATACACATTATGTAGCTTTATTCAGCGTCTTAATACATCACTGACTACTACACAGTTTAATGCTGATATTAACTCTAGAGTTTCAAAATAATATGTAGTATACTGAACAGATCAAATGTGACGAGTTTTCAAAGGAAAATAAATGAGTTATGTAATTTCTAACAATACCCAACACCCCCTACAGACCCCCTACACATACTTTTTTTTCGATATTAACTTTCAATATACAAAAATTCCTGCTTGATCTTGCTTTCCTTATACTAAAATACAACTGTTTCGCTGCCTCAAATTGCAGGGAGTTGGGATGATGCTTCATTGTTGGCTTATTTTGGAATTACACGGCACAATGACAGAAAAACAACAAATTATCATTGTATTGGATGTTAGAGAACAATTAGATGTTTGCATATCAGAAGAGGAAACATCCCCAGTGCCTGTGACAAATGCATGAAATCAAGCAATTCAGGAGTCTCTACTAACAAAATCATCATGACACATTTGTTGTGAGATTGTCTCTGTGTTTCTGGCTAATGCTGTTCTATTGACGTTTCTAAATAGCTAAGAAATGACTTCTCAAAATATGTGATGTGATGAGTTCCAGGTAAGAACTACTAGGTATCTTTCTTCTATTTCATCTTCCTTCCATTTTCATTTTCATTAATCATTTTCATATGGTAATTGGACATGTCAAGCTCACCCTGAGTGTTTCTCTTCAGATTTTAGGGAGGTCTGCAGACTGTATCCTTAGCATTGTGTTGCCTAGCTTTTTTTTTTTTTTTTTTTTTTTAAGAGCTGGTCCCTTGCAGCAAGGGCAATTCTTTTTTTTTTTTTAATGTTTATTTATAGTTTTGAGAAAGAACATGTGTGTGGAAGGGTCAGAGAGAGAGGGCGACAGAGGATCCAAAGTGGGCTCTGCAATGACAGCAGCGAGCCCAACGTGGGGTTTGAACTCACAAGTTGCATATCATGACCTGAGCTGAAGTTGGACACTCAACCTACTGAGCCACCCAGTTGCCCCGATGTAGCTATTATCTTAAAGTGAAGTGCTGAGGATATACCTTAAGCGTCACAGGGTTCCCTGTGCAGGTTCCAGAATTTGATGAGTGCAATGGAATGTTCTTATTTACTAGCGAAAATCATTTCACTTGGTGGTTTAAATGCACAGATGTTTTTATTCAGACACAGATAGGTTTGAAGCCAGGCTCTGCCATTTATTTACTATGTAAATGTTACCATTTTATTTAACGTTCTAAGTTTTAATTTCCTGATATAAAAAAATAATGACAGTCTATAAGTTAACTGATTGTAATGAGAATTTAAAAACCTAATTCATGTAATGAAATTATTACCATGTCTGATGTGTAAGAATCTCTCAATGAATACAAAATGTTATTGTTCACAACAGTAGAAATTAGAAGCATCCTGGGAGGCTTTGTGACCTAAGGACAACAAAGTTATCAGATTGAAGAACACACAGAAACCCAGAAAAACAAAACCAAAAAAAAAAAAAAAAAGAAAAGAAACCACCATAAAAGGGAGAAGAAAGGTGATGAAATGAACATTTCGTTAGTGCTCCTGATGTGACAGAAGTTCTATGCACCTTGTCTCATCTCTTTGAATTTAATCCTAACATGCCTTTTAAAGAAGGAATTATTACATAACTTATTTTAAAGAAAAAGAGTCTGGGAAACAGATAAATTAAGTAATATACCCAAGATTACATATTTATCGCGTTGCAGAGCTAGCATTTGATCGTGTGTCTGTCTGACTTGAAATCTTTTTTTCCCAGAGGCCAAAATGAAATAGCAGGCATGCTCGCATTAGGAAGGCTGCAAGTACTATATATTCAAGGCAAATAGCACAGCATATTGGATGGTGGCAGCGAGCAGATTGCAATTGAGAGCACTGATACATCTCTGATTCTCTAACAAAGACTATTTCTCACATGAAATCTGTGGGAACTTCACACCAACGTAGGACGCAAAGGATTCGATCTCAGTTTATAGATTCGTGTGCACAAATGACCCTGTATATCTGGGTAGGTGATCAGGGCGTGGTGTTGACAGAATATGCCCAACAAGCAGAATGTCAGCGACGCTGTCTCTATATCCATGAAAGTAATACGAAATAGCCACTATAATAATCAAGTGATAATATTTATTATAGGGCTGTGCTTTGTGTCAGGCAAAGCACAGTCTTCGTATTAATACTTTTTTTTAATAACAATCCTGCCAGACTGCCCTTAGTGTTTCTATTCTATAGAACTAAAACGTAAGTCTTTAAAAGATACTATAATTTGCTTAAGGTCGTGTGATTAAATAATGACAGAGAAATCCGATTGTATTAGAAATCAAGAAGGGTGCCTGGCTAGCAGGCAGGGCACAGGGATCCCATTCATATCTGGGAATTAGTAAAACCTCAAGTAGATTATTTTATCTTTCAATATATAGTAGCATGGCATGAAGAAAGAGCACTTGACAACTGACAAAGGATTCTCTGTCTTTAGTTTTGCTTCATGTTAGAAAGTGTAGCCTTGGACATATTCAATTAAACTATTTGACCCTCAGTATTCTCAGTTGTAAAATATGGGAATAATATTTCCCCTGTCTATTTTACTGGGCAGTAATGAGACTATAATGAAATCCTGAATTGGCACTACATAAATTCAAAGATAATATGCAAATGTGACATTATTTTTGCCTATCTCCCTGGAGCTACATTTGAATAAAATGGGTTAATACATATGAAAATGCTATCCAATTATAATAAAAAATCAAGAATCATTAAGGATCAGTGTAACAATTCTTGGGAGGTATATAGGTGTTTGAATATTTATATGGGATGATGATTGTTGTGTTTTGCATTCTCCTAATATGACTCAATATTTTTTAACAATTATATTTAATATAAATATATATTTATAAAATATTTATAAAATAAAAATAATATTTATTTAATGTAAACAAAGCAACACTTAATGGGGACAGCTGACTTGCCAGAGGCCACATAATTAGTTATCAATAATAATGCGACTAGAATTCAGATTCTGTACTTGACACCTTAATACGTTTTCCCTAAATCACTGAGTCTTCATATATAAAAGGGTAGACTTTTCTACTTAATGGAAGTATGGTACAAAAATTAATTTAGTTTCTTCTTGAGAGTGTTTGTATTTTAGTAACCATCTTTTAGCCAGAACTTTTTAAGAGACCCTTTAAGCCAGTTTTCCCATTTTTCTGATGACTTACATAGGAATTTTTTTTCTTTAATAGACCTTATTTCTGCTTTTGGTTATTTCCCCATGAGCCCCGAGGTGGATCTCATTTTCAACCTCCTTCCTTTCTTTGATCTCCCGAACATTCTTCAGATTCCTGGCCCTCTGGCTAGTAAGCCAGGGCTTTATTCTTGCCATTCTGCTATGTGGGTTCCTGAGACTGGATTTGGCTGTGTCTGGTGGCAGGAGGATGGAGAGAGGAAAAATACAACAAGGAGCACCCCAAACTTTTGAGCTCACAGTTCTTCCGGTCTGAGTGAAGCATTCTTGTGTCAGTATTTCCGGTGCTTGCACAGTCTCCCTTCACTGCCACACCAGAATAGCAGCGACAGGAGGCAGCTGCTTGGGAGAAGGTCCAGGAAAGGGAAAGGAAGGGGGCGGGGATTCCTCCCTTTCTCTCTGCCCCACAGGGATTCCGCCTCCCATTGGTTGGACTTAAAATTAGGGCTTGTCTCCAAAATCTTCCCATCCATATGTGGTCACATTGCCAGGAGTTATTCTGCTTTTAAAGCCAGACTGGGAAAAAGAGGAGGGAAAAAACAGCAAACAAACAAGAAATTCACCATCACATAATTCATAATGATGGGTTCTATCATATGGATATATTTTGCACAGGAGGTAGGTAGCTTTCCTAGTGCAGGAGCATTGCTGAATCAAATAAACTCTGGCACAATTATCAGAAAGGCTTAGAATAAGACTTCAAACTTACAATAATTCACTAACCTAGTAGTTTTCCTGTGGAGATCTAAGGGGTCAGCATACTTCCATAACTGACTGTCTTTTGCTCAGGCTTAACACTTTTTAAAAAATTTAAAACACGTCTTAATTTTTCCAGCTTTATTGAGATCTAATTGACACATTACTCTGTGCAAGTTTAAGGTAAACAATGTGTTGATTTGATACACTTATATATTGCAAAATAATCACTGCCATAGATTTAGCTAACATCTACCTCACATAACTATTATTTCTTTTTCTGTGGGAGGACCATTTAAGATTTATGCTCTTAGTAACTTTCAACTACATAGTACAATATCATTAATTACAATCATCATCATGTGCATTACATCCCCAGAGCTTACTGATCTTATAAGTGGAAGTCTATACCCTTTGGCCAATATCTTCCCATTCACCCTCCCTTTGGCGCCTGATAATCACTTTACCCTTTGTTTCTCAAGTTGGCTTATTTAGATTTCACATATGGACACAGTATTTCTCTTTCTCTGACCTCTTTCCTTTAGCATAATACACTCTAGGTCCATCCATGTTGTCACAAATGGCAAGATCTCATTCCTTTTTATGGCTGGTTATATTTCTCTCTCTCTCTCTCACTATATATATTAATATATATTTATATTATATATTATATATATTTATTTCTATATTTATAAATATAAATATATAAAAATAAATAAATAAAAATATATAATATATTATTTATTTATTAATATATATTAATACATATATTCTATATTAATAATATATATAATCACCTCTTACTTATTTATTCATCCATAGACACTAAGGTTATTTCCACATCTTGGCTATTGTGAATAAAGCTGCAATGAAGATGATAATATGGATATCTCTTCAATATCCTGTTTTCATTTCCTCTGGATATGTACCCTTAAGTAGAATTGCTAGATGATCAGGCAATTCTATTTTTAATTTTTGAGAAAACTCCGTACAGTTTTCCATAGTGGCTATACCAATTTACATTCCCATCAATAGTGCCCAAGGGTTCTCTTTTCTTCCACATCCTCATCAATACTTATTATTTCTTGTCTGTGTGATGATAACCAAAAAGATGTGAGGTGATATCTCCTTGTGGTTTGGATTTGCATTTTCCTGACGACTAGTGATATCTAGCACCTTTTCATACTCCTGTTGGTTATTTGTACGTCTTCTTGGTAAGAAATGTCTACTCAATTCCTCTTCCCATTTTTTAATCCAGTTTTCGTTTGTTCCTTCATTTGTTTGCTATTGAGTTATGGGAATTCTTTATGTATTCTGAATATTAACCCCTTATAAGATAGATATGTTCTTTGCAAATATTTTCTCCCTTTCCGTAAGTTGGCTTTTCATTTTGTTGACTATATCTTTTGCTGTGAAGATGATTTTTAGTTTGATTTAGTTGTCTTTATTCATTTTTGGTTTTGTTGCTTGTGGTTTTGATGTCATATCCAGAAAATTGTTGTTGAGACCAATGTAAAGGAGCTTTTCCTCTGTTTTCTTCTAAGAGGCTTATACTTTTAGTCTTATGTTTAAATCCTTGATCTATTTTGGGTTAATCTTTGTTAGTGGTGTAAGATAGGGGTTCAATTTTATTCTTGTGCATTTGGCTACCTAGTTTTCCCAGCAGCATTTATTGAAGAGATTATTCTTTTGCCATTGAGTATTCTTGGCTCCTTGTCAAATATTATTTGAATATATAGGTGAGGGTTTATTTCTGGGCTTTCAACTCTGATCTATTGGTCTATATATACTTTTAGACAAGAATCACACTGTTTTGATTGCTATAGCTTTATATGATAGTTTGAAATTAAAAAGTATGATGCCCTCAGCTTAGTTCTTTCTTAGAATTGTTTACTTATTTGGGATCTTTTGCGGACCCATAAAAATTTTAAGATCTTCTTTTCTATGTGAAAAGTGTCATTGAAATTTGGGGAGGGATTGTACTGAATCTATAGATGTCTTTTTGTATTATGGAAATTGTAATAGTATTTCTTCTGATCCATGAACATAGAACATCTTTTCATTGGTTTGTGTCATCTTGAATGTCTTATGATTTAAGACATTCAAGTCTTATGATTTTCAGTATAAAATCTATCACCTCCTTGGTAAAATTTACTCCTAGGTATTTCATTGTTTTCAATACTATTGTTAATGGGGTTATTATTTTTTTATTTCTCTTTCATGTGTTTTACTGTTAGTGTATAGAAATGCAATTGATTTATGTATGCTGATTTTGTATCCTGCAACTTCACTGGATTTGCTGATTGGTCTTAACAATTTTTTGATGTATTATCTATATATAAGCTTTAGGATTATCTACATATAAAATTGTATCATTTTCAAACAAAGACAATTCTACTTCTTCGTTTCCTACTTGGACATTTTCATTTCTTTTTCTTGCTCTGGCTAGGTCTTCTGGTACTTTTTTTGAATAAGAGTTTTGAAAATGGGCACCCTTGTCTTTTTTCCTGATCTGACAGGGAAAACTTTTCAATCTTTCATTGTGGAGTATGAGGTTGGCTGTGGGATTGTCTTATATGGCTTTTACCATGTTGAGGTATAGTCCTTCTACACACAATTTGTTGAGTATTTTTATTAGGAGAGTATATTGTATTTTGTCAAATGTTTTCTTTGCATCAATTGAGATGATCATATGATTTTTATCTCTCATTGTATTAATATGATGTGTCATGTTTATTGACTTGTATATGTTGAAATATCCTTGCATCCCAGGTATAAATCTCACTTGGTCATGCAATATGATCACTCCCACAGCACATCTGCAAATAATAATGGCTCTTGATTTCTTCTTTGTTCTTCATTCTTTGCCTCAGCCTTACTAGACTGGGTTAAGTAAAATGGAAGTGGGATCTTCATGTGGTGCCCGGAAAGGCTGGAGAAACTGGCCATTTACCTTGCTCTTCCTTTCCTGCAAGGAGAACTCTCTAGCTGAGAAGTTCATTCTTGGTGCTGAACGATGCCAGCTTGGAGCCTGGGACAATGCAGGCAGAAACGTACCTTTCTTCCCACTCTTCTTGTGCCATTATTCATAGATATTTCTTGCTGTTGTTGTTCCACTGTGTTGCTAAAACTTCTCGAGTAAATTCCAGAGGTCTCCTAGGGCTGGTTTTGCTTGTGGATTGTTGTCCAATTATGGGTTTTTTTTTTTTTTTTTTTTTTTTTTGGTTAGGTGGGGGGCGGATAGGGAGCCTGAGTTCTCTTACGTCACTGTTTTCGTCTCCATTCTCTCCCTCTACAATTCTTATGCCAGGGGAGTTAGAGCCTCTTCTAAGTCTGTTTTCCCATAGAGTAAAATTCCACATTTCCCTGCCAGCATTTGCTCCAATTTCAAACTACCAAAATAAAGCTGGATTCAATATTCAAAATTATGCTGAAAAAGTGTAAATACTTTAGAAGAATAATTCCAAGCCAGACACTGAATAAACAGACCTCGGGGCTTCTGGGTGGCTCATTTGGTTAAGTGACTGGCTTTGGCTCAGGTCATGATCTCACAGTCATGAGTTCAAGCCCCGCGTCAGGCTCTGTGCTGATAACTTGGAGCCTGGAATCTGCTTCGGTCTGTGTCTCCCTCTCTCTCTGCCCCTCTCCCACTCATACTCTGTCTCTCTCTCTCTCACTCTCAAAAATAAAATAAACATTCATTTTTTTTAATTTAAAAAATAATTTTTTTAATGTTTATTTTATTTTTGAGAGTGAGAGAGAGAGAGACAGAGCACGAGTCAGGGAGTGGCAGAAAGAAAGGGAGACACAGAATCTGAAAAGGGCTTCAGGCTCTGAGCTGTCAGCACAGAGCCTGACATGGTGCTCGAACTCATGAACCGTGAGATCATGACCTGAGCTGAAGTCAGATGCTTAACCAACTGAGCCACCCAGGTGCCCTCTAAAAAAATTTTTTTGAATAAACAGGCCTCTGTGACTTAAGCAGATCATAATTATGATTATTTTTGTTCTCTGATTAAGGTTGGTTATATTGGCCTAGGGCACAGAAGGTTGTTATTTTGAATAAAATTAAACATTTGTCAAAATATTTCTACCCTTTTAACCAAAATAAAGTGCTTTCATTATTGACTATACCATACAAAGCAAATAACAAAGACTTAAGAAGAAACATAGATATTTAATATGCTTAGAGGACATTGAAAGAGTATTAGAAGATTACTATTTTGAAAGCATTTCTTTATAAATATAAGTTAATTGAACACATTGAAATTGAAGATGTTTTACAATTTTGTTTTCTTATTCAGTAAACACATAAAGGCAACTATTTATGTCCAATTGAAATCATTTCCCCCTCACTTGACAACCATAAATTGTAACTTTCTTTAAATGGCATAGAATTTGATACACATGTCTTACAAATAATGAATGTTATATACCTTATTCAGCTGACTGGTAGGTCAAACAGATTCTATCCAGTCCTTTGAGAAAGATAGCATTTGGTTTGATGATAAATGACACCCTCAAAGAAAAAAATCCATTCTTAAACTTTGAATATCAGCTAATCCTTCTTAACTACGCTTTTTGTCTGGATCCTGGCAATTGATAAAGTATGTTATATAATTCAGAAGTACAGTAGTCAGAGTTAATAGGTAGTTAGATAAGAAGAAATAAGATTGGATGATAGATAAATGATAGATAGATAGATAGGAGATAGGTAGATACATAGATAAGATAGATCAAAGATACATGACAGAAGAGAAATATTTTTAAGGAATTATCTTCCTCATGATATAGGGCTTGATTTTACTGGCCCCATTAGGCACTGACTTGGGAAAACTTAAATGTTTTATATGCAGACTGAAATGGAAAATACTTGTGAAAGAAGCACATATATCAGAAAGAGGGAAATATTAAAAACGATTAGCAAATTCAAGATCAACATAGTATTAAACATAATCATTACCATAAGCGTAGTGCTTTCTCTGAATAAGATTGAGGTTATCTCATTAGCCTGCTTAGTGGCAACTTGGGGGAGATGTTGTTAACTATCCACATTTTGTAGAAACTCTAAATGAAATTCAGAGAAGTTAGGTCCTTCTTCTAAAGTCTCACAGAAAGAACACATAGATGACATGGCCTAGAGGCCCTTTCCATTGAGTTATGTGATGCAAGATTCAGAAGGGAACCAAGTCCCAGAAAATTGAAAGGTAGAGACAAAAATCAGTGTGAGAGCTAAATCTCAAGATTGTGGAAGTCCTAAAATCATCTAGAAAGTCAGGATCAGGGCCTGTCATTACAGAGACTAATATGAGCATATCCACCTGATTATATAGATTCAGTGCTAGGTTGGATAATAATCACAACAGAACAAAATAAAAACTTGTTTTAGATGATTCTCTGAACAGTTGGACAACAGGAAGAAAAGGCATTTATAACTATCTCCTTGAAATCAATTGGGAATGCCCCTCCCTTTGTTAGTTATACAACAGAAGATATATAGAGGTACTGATCATATGTTTCAGACAAAAATAGCTACTATAGCAATTCTTTCCCTAAATCATTATTCAATTATTCACATTGGATTTTCCCTTTAAAAAAATTTTTTTATGTTTATTTATGTTTGAGAGAGAGAGAGAGAGAGAGACACGGAAAGCAAGCAAGGGAGGGGCAGAGAGAGAAGGAGACACAGAATCCAAAGCAGGCTCCAGGCCCTGAGCTGTCAGCACAAGAGCCCAACATGGGGCTCGAACTTAACCGTGAGATCATGACCTGAGTCAAAGTCAGACGCTCCACCAACAGCCACCCAGGCACCCCTGGATTTTCCCTTTTTTAAAAAAAAATTTTCTAGGGAAGGAAAATCATCTTCCCTCTGCCCTTCCGAGTTCTTAGCTTTGACCACCTGTAATAAAAGATTAACAAGAGAAAAATAAACAGAAATTTATGAACATATATACCTCATGTACACATGGAAAATACTCAGGGGAATGGAGCATCTCCCTGGGATGGTCCAAGCCACCAACTTAAATACCACCTCCAACTAAAGACAAGAGAAGGATGTTGGTGGGGGCCGGTTATGGGCTGTTACCAGACAAAGCACGGTAAATAAGGATAAAGCTGTTACACAGATTTAAGTCCTGCCTTCCTCATTCATGATCTTTTCTTATGATTTAGAGTCATCCTTCTTTTCCTGGTACAGAAAGAGAGACAAGCTTACAAATGGAGATTTCCTTTATAAATATAAAGTTTCCTTACAAAAGGGTCACTTCTGTTTTCAGAGTTTCTTCTATGTCTGCAGTTTCTTAGAATAATCTCATGCAAAAAAGGCATATTCTGCTACCCTTCACTTTCTGGCTATTTCTCAAAAATACTGAAGGCCATCTCTAAACTGGATTCTAAACAATCTTCTGGCCTGACATTTAAAATTCTCAATTTTTCTCCAGCGTTTATTTTCCTATCTTATCTTCAAATCAGCTTTGTAACTTTCCACTTACCATTTGAGTTTCTCACCTCAAAAAGATAAAATAGGTCCCCAGGCTCTTCATATTAGGGCCAATTTACAATGCTCTATAAAATAATCCTTGAAAATGTATCTTATTTACCTTCTCACCTTTTTCCTACTAATGGCTCATCATTTCATCCACCTAAGTCTCGGGCAGGTTGTCTAATTTCCAAACAGGACTCTCCAGTGTGTTCTGGTATATCTGGTCTTTTAGCAAACTCTTGATTATTTTCATTCTTGATCAAGGAACACTAGTGCTTGAATTTGACTCCTAAACATGTTCTAAATCTAGCAGTAGTCTGAGTTACCATGCCTTATGCTATATCATCTATCTTTTTATTGTTTATATTTCTTCATAGTGCTAATATCAGTTTAACTTGCTTTTAAGCAATGCTTGATAATGTAAATTGTACTTTGGGAACATCAGATTTTTTTTTTCTTTTTTAAAGTTAAATTTTAAAATTCTTATTAATTGCATACTGTGCAGAAGACACAGTGTAAAGCCCAACCCAAATCCTATTTATGCTTTTCTCAATCTCTCCTGAACACACTAGCCTTTTCCTTAATTCCCAAGATCGCATTCACACAAAATTATATTCTCTAAGATATTTTTTCTGTTAATGGTTAAAATACAGCTACAACTCTGCTGCAGGAATATGGCATTGGTAAAAATAACCTCCTAAGCTTTTATCAGAAACATAAAATGTATGTTTGGGTTACTTAGTACTGTAAATGGCTGTCAAATATGAAATATGCACATTTCCAAGAAGTATAATATAATTTCTGATTTATTTAAACATGGAATTGAAAACAACAAAGAGCTAAGCCATAAAATGTATTTAATAGTTAAAATAAGAAAGCTCCTTCCCAGGTAGCTTCTTTTAGAGCTTATAACCACATTTATCTCAACTATCATACCTTACATCTCCAGGACGCTGCACAAATGGACTAATAGCAAGCAAAACTATCGACCTTACCTCATCCCAAAGATTTGGCCCTCATCTTAAAAGCAGCTATAAATCCTCGCATTTCCCCACACAGCTCATCATCAGTTTGCTGAATCAGCATTCTGACCATGCCGACTATATTTCCAGAAATAATGCATTCCCGAAGCAATATTCCCAGCTATGCTGAATCAGCATGCTGAAGGACAAGCAACACAAAGAGATCCCTTTAAGTGTTGTGTCTGAGCCAGAGTCTATCAGTAGATACGAGTATTCAACATGTAGACAAAAACATACAGGTGGCAAGAATTTTTTTAACCTAACACAAGACATACACATGTAAGTGCTTGCAGTGTTTTACTTAATTAAAGACATTTTAGTTTCTGTCTCTGAAGGACAGGCTATAAAACCACAAAGCTGTTTTCATGTTTCCAAATCTGATGCATTACTGTGATTATAGGATTTGACAAGATGATCTATGACGTCCTGTCTTATTTAAATCAACTTAACTCTGTGATGTTGCCATATTGTTAAAATACATAGTTTGATTTGTCACGACTACTTCAGAAATGCCTTGGCTATTGCTTGGTAAGACAACCATTTATTGGAACTCTAAGACCTGGTGATCCAACCTATATTAATCTAGACTCATGGTTATAAAGAAAATAATCTCTAGATGGTTACAGCTAATGGTAACTGTATCTATTCCTGGTTGTTACTAATATAAAAAAGCTAGATGATAAGGCATTATCATCAACTGTCCATCTGAGTGGGTTTAACCCCCTCCACCAACAAATACACACAAAAACATACTCTTAATAAACCATAGTAGCTAAAATCTTTGTTCCCTTACTGGATCTTTAGAATTTCCAATAAATATGCCTTCAAGACCTTCAAGAATCTGCAAATCAAGCATTATAATGTACAATTTTCTGTTTATCCTGGCCAATAAAATAGTTTTCTTTAAACTCAAATGAGGGGCACCTGGGTGGCTCAGTCAGTTAAGCGGCCGACTTCGGCTCAGGTCATGATCTCGCGGTCCGTGAGTTCGAGCCCCACGTCAGGCTCTGTGCTGACAGCTCAGAGCCTGGAGCCTGTTTCAGATTCTGTGTCTCCGTCTCTCTCACCCTCCCCCACTCATGCTCTGTCTCTGTCTGTCTCAAAAATAAATAAATGTTAAAAAAAATTTTTTTTAAATAAATAAACTCAAATGAGATCATACCTTAAGTGAGAAATAGAAATCTTACTTAGAATTGGTGTTGTTTGATGGTCAGGTGGATTTATTCAAGTACTAAATAACTTGTTCTCATATGTGAGTTTTACATAATTCATTCTATGCGTCAACAAAATAATTTACCCACCTAATGGAATTTTATAATCATTCACAAAGAGATGGAGGCATAATACAAATCCTGTAAGTACAAAGGGTCTATTAAAGTCACATAAACACCCTCCCAAACTAATCCATTGGTTTTTATCCTAACTGCTCAAGCTTCCTGATTTCCCGTGGGTCCACATCTCAAATCCTTATATTCATATAAAGTCTTTTTTCCTGTGCTGTTACCTCTCATTCCATCCCCTGGATGAATAAAAAGCATTCTCTCAGATATAATTTTGATAATTATCCTTTTTCTACATGTATTCATAATAGATTAAAGCTTCTCTTTCCATTCCAATCTCACATTATTTGGTTGAGTTGGATCCCTTCCATAAGGATTTCTTGCTGGGGGAAAGTGTTCACCAAGCAACAGCTGTAGAAACACTGCCATATTGAAGGTACGTATGTTTAAGTATGTCTAAATCTGCATCTAAAGACCTCCAGGATATTGAAATGAATCTATAACTTTCAGTCTTCTTTTAACAGTTTGTTAAAAAAATATTATGAAGAAAGCCAATACGTAAAGTAGATAAAAATGAAAGAACGAAGGAATGATGGGTAGGAAAATGTTCATATGCTTGAGGTTCATTGCCACAAATGATCTGGGCGCTGAGGCATTTGGCCCACATCCCGGGCTGAAGCAAAACAATTGTAAGCCACTAAAATATATAATCCCTGAAGTTTCGTCCAGTTCTAGCATTGTGAAGGTAATTGTTAGAAATGTATTTATCATTTCTGTGTTGGAGTTGAGTTGTGAATTGAGTTACAGTAATTCTTTACATATTCTGGAAAAAGAGGGAATAGTTCGATGTACACGTTATAAAGATATGCTTAGTGTGTGACCTGTGTCTACAGTCTTTTAATGGAATGTTATTATGAGCAGAAACTCTTAATTTTAATGAAACGAAATTAATAAAAGTAATTTGTATTTCTTTAATGCCTATGCTTTTTGTCATATTAAAGAAATATTTGCCTCCTCTATAGTCTTTTTTAAATTTTGTTTACAGTTTATTTATTTTGAGAGAGAGGCAGAGAATGCACAAATGTTGGAGGGACAGGGAGAGAGAGAGAGAGAGAGAGAGAGAGGGAGAGATAGAGAGAATCCCAAGCAGGTTCCACACTGAGAAAACAGAGCTGGATGTGGGACTTGAATTCACAAACTGTGAGACCATGACCTCGGCCAAAATCAAGTCTGTCACTCAACCAACTGAGCCACCCAGGCACCCCAGCCTCCTCTATAGTCTTAAAGATACTTTTCTATGCTCTCTTCTGTAGGTTTTTGTTTTCTAACCTCTCATGTTCAGGTGTATGGTCCATCTCAAATAACATTTTTCATATCTTTATTTTATTTTTGAAAAATATAAAACAGAGAAAAGGGTTTCCTACGCCTAGGATCCAGTGTAATGAATGAAGGATCACAGAAACTTTACTGGGGACTGTGTACATTTTGTTTAGATATTCCCATTGCTCTTCTCCACTGCATTTTCCTTACGTATGATTAGTTTTTGGTAATTTTTTTTCACTTTTTCACATTTCCATATTTTTTTAAGATGAAAGACAAACAGAGGTTCTAAAATTCTTTTGTGGTTTTTTTAGGGAGAGAGTGTGAGCAGAGGAGAGGGGCAGAGGGAAAAAAGAGGGAATCTCAAGCAGGCTCCTCATTCAGTGTGGAGCCCAATATGGGGTTTGATTCCACAGCCATGAGATCATGACTTGAGCTGAAATCAAGAATCAGAGCCACCCAGGCGTCCCTAAAACAAAACGTTTTTATTTGGTATGTTTAAGTGATTCAAACTTGACTGGGACTGCTATTCCTTAATTAATGGAAACCCCTATGTAATGCTCTGAGGTAGGAGTTGCAAACTCTTCCTGTAAAGGGCCAGATAAAGGCGTTTGCAGAGTTCTGTAGCAACTCCTTAGTGCTGCCGTCAGAGCACAAAAGCAGCTGTAGACAATATACATGAATAAATGGACATTATTTTGTTCAAATACACTTTCATTAAAAAAAATAGGCAGGGGCTGGATTAGGACTATGGACCATAGTTTACCAACTTCTGCTCTAAGGGGAAGGAAAGACTACCACCATGTATTGTGTATCTACTATACAATAGGTGTGGCATTCCAGAATATTAAAAAAAAAACCCATACATGTTAAAACACACACACACACACACATACACACAAAAACCAAAAAGCAAAACTCTTGCTTATTTCTGAGAGTGAGTTCTTCAACTAACTACCATGTTGATTAGCCTGGTGGCTAGTGTGTGGTTTGAAATGTTACTAGTTTGAATAATAATAAACATGATTGAAAATGAACATTTTTGTCTGATATGAGGTAGGGGTGGGTCAAGGTCGATTTTACTAGCCGAGGACTCTGGCTGTACTACCAGGAGCTAGGTTAAGTCCATTCTTCAATTCTGAAGAAGGATCTGAGCAGCATACCACAGCTTCCACAACTGCGGAAACACAGAACATAGTTTTCCTCAATGGAGTTGACAACTAAGAACTCTAAGCACTGAAATGCAGGATAAATGCAATCTAAAAAACGAAACACTTTGAGTTGCTAAATAGTATTTTGAAGTTGAAGTATAACTTCAGCCCCTTTCTGTTTATAATAATAAAATCCCAACTGATGACAGGGCCCACCTTATCTACCCATAATGTGTTTATTGACAGTTTTAAAAGCCTGAACAGTGGATGTTACAAATTCCATATTTATAAAAGGAACATTTGTAGTGGAATCCAGCAAATCTGCTTTATCAATTCAGTTTTTGAAAAATATCCTCTTAGAATTTTCTCAGCCTTTGTGTTTTTTGTTTTCATTCTGCATAATGAAAACTATGCCATTTTATAGTGTCATGAGTAAAAATGCATTAAATGATATTGTAGAATATTTTTAAGTCTTTCAGGAAAAAATCGTCTATACTAACATTTTTGAAATAATAATAACTTTCATCATAAACGGCCGAAAGTAAGGACTATGCCCTTTTTGGTAATAGTCTAGCTTACACCCAATCTCACCTTAAGAAAACTGGATACTTGCAACTGGAGTTACAAACGTATAGTCGGGACATTAAATTCATTTGATATTAGAGATCAGTGTAATCTCTAGAAGTCTCTAGGGAAGGATGTCAAAACAGATGGGGATATGGTTTCAGAGACTGTACAGTTTAAGGCCAGGAGAATGGGAAAACCAACAATGCCCCATGAAACACCAAGTGCTTAAGAAATGTCAAGTTGGCTGGGCCAAAATCATTGTCCCTTTGTGCATTATCTATGGTGTCTGTATTTTTATCAGTGGAGGGACAGAAAGTAGTTGAATGTGGAATTTCTAACTCAAAAACAATCCAACCTATGACAAATGGAAAAGTAACATGTGAGGTTTTCCTAACTACACTTTACAGATTTCCTTGTAATGGAGTTCCATCCCAATAAGCCCATCGTAAGTGGAAAATTTCATAAGTAAAAAAAAAAAAAAATACATTTAAGACATCTAATCTAAGATCATAGCTTAGCCTCACCTACCTTAAATGTCCTCAGAGCCTTTATGTTAGCCTACAGCTGAGTAAAATTACCTAACACAGAGTCCACTTTATACTAAAGTGTTGAATGTCTCATGCAATTTATTATTGAATACTGAGTTAAAAGTGAAAAGTAGGATGGTTATAAGTGTACTGATTAGTTGTTTGCCCCGATGACCACATTAGCTGATTGGGAGCTACCCCGCCCAGCGTCCCAAGAGAGGACATTGCTGCATATTGCTGGCCTGGGAAAAAGTCCAAATTCAAAACTCCAAGTACAGTTTCTACTGAGTATGTACTGATTTTGCACCACCATAAAGTCAAAAAAATGTTTAAGTCGAACCATTATAAATCAGGGACTTGTCTGTGTAAAGTATCAAACCTCCACCTATCCCTGCCACTCCCTCATCGGGCACACCCCACACTGGTTTTGTTTGTTTGTTTTTCTTGGCCATAGATCTTTTTAACTTTATTACATATTTATTGCTCACTTTTGGTTTTCTAGTTCCTTCCACTAGATTGTAAGTTCCATGGGCAGGGGCTTTTTCTAGATTTGGATTTTAGTGCTTCTCATTTTTATTTTTCCCAGCACAATTATATGAGATACTGACTTCTAACAATGCCATTTCAAACACTCTTCTTTCTTTAAAAAAAATTTTTTTTTTAACGTTTACTTATTTTTGAGACAGAGAGAGACAGAGCATGAACGGGGGAGGGGCAGAGAGAGAGGGAGACACAGAATCGAAAGCAGGCTCCAGGCTCTGAGCCATCAGCCCAGAGCCTGACGCGGGGCTCGAACTCAAGAACTGTGAGATCATGACCCGAGCTGAAGTCGGACACTCAACCGACTGAGCCACCCAGGCGCCCCAAACACTCTTCTTTTTTAAACACTAGGGGAGGATTTCTCAACCTCAGCGCTATTGACATTTGGGGCTGGATACTTCTTGGTGGTGAAGGTTTGTTTCATCCCTGGACTCTACCCATGAGATGCCAGTAGCATCCACTGTCTAGCGGTGACAAACTAAAATGTCACCAGACCTTGCCAAATATCCTTTGGGGAGCAAAATTGCCCCAGTTGACAATTACAGTTATAGGGAAGACACTTCAGCTGATAAGAACCAAGAAAATCTCTTAATTAACACCTGAATTCTGAAGAAGTTAAGAGATAAAAAAAGGATCAGAAGGTAGAGATCAGACAGAGGCTAAATATAAAATGTGGCACATGAGTTTACTAATCTTTGACTCCAAGATTAAGCAGATTTACTCACTTTGACATGAGCCGTCCTGGAAGTACAGGTCTTCTCCACCCTCAGGGGCCAGCCTGTTCGCTTTGATTACCACACGAGTGACAACATGGCCAAGACAGTGGATGAGGACCCACACCATCAGCAGGTCGGCAGGTCCACACAGACTCAATTGTTTCAGCCTCATGAAGGAATAAAGAATGGGAAAGGCCAAGAGTCCACTCCATGTGCTGGCCAGTCTCTTTATGCCCTGCAGTTCCACTCCACTCTCCACCTTATTTCAACCCATTCTGTGTTCCAAATGGCAGACCTCTGTGGAATATATCAACTGGGCTCTTTTGCCGTTTAGATTTCTATTGAATTGGTCCAGAGGAGACACCAGCGGGAGAAAGGAGGTCAGGAAAAGAAACAGCATGGTATTTGTTCCTTCGGCTACTTCTTAGCTGGCTTAGATTTCCTCTGCATGGGGCCACACAACTCCTGTGGGGCAGCCTTCCTGTGTGCCACAGCTCTCGGTGTCTCTGGATTCTTCTGGCAAAGCTCCTTCCTACTGGGCCTTTAGGCCTGGACATCGTTCAGGTTTCCCACTGGCGTGGGCCCTGGGATGCTTCACTACCTTCGTTAGCCACATGTTGGCATTGCCGATGCTTTACACTCTGTTCGGTTGCGCCCACCTCTTCTTAAACCCTTTATTTGGAAAGAATTTCAAAACTTCAGAAAATTTTAAAAATGGATACAGAAAAATCCTATGTTCCTTTATCCAAATTTACCAATTGTATCATCTTATAACATTTGCTTTATCATATTCCTCCTTCATATATATATATGTATGAATATATATTTATAAAATTAATTTTTATAAGCCATTTCTCCATAATACTTCAGTGTGTCTTTCTTGTGGCAAACATATCCTCTTACATAATCACTGTATGGTTATTAAATTCAGGAAATTTAGCATTGAAACATTAATCTATAGTTCATATTAAAATTTCATTTGTCAGTTGTTCCAACAATGTCTTTGAAGCAGTGCTTTTCACCTCACACAGTCCAGATTCATGTACAGGATTAGTTGCTATATCTCAAATACTTATTGCTATTTCCCTGATGGAACCATGAGTAATGCATTTCCTATGAAAACATGAAAAGTAACGAATGAATGCCTGCAATAGTCTTGATTGGAATTGTAAGCATAAACGGTATTAATATTTCCTTTTTATTTTTTTAAATTAAAAAAAATTACTTATTTTAAGAGAGAGAGAGAGAGGGAATGGGGAAGGAGTAGGAAGAGAGGGAGAAACAGAATCCCAAGCAGGTTTTGCACTGCTGGTGCAGAGCCCAACATGGGGCTCAAACTCAGACACCTGAGTTTGAGTCAGGTCAGACACCTGACCTGAACCAAGATCAAGAGTCGGACACTAAACCGACTGAGCCACCCAAGTGCCCCTAATACTTCCTTTTTAAGATGCACACTTACCGCCTCAGAAAAGAGCGTCTCCATTCATTCAGTGTTCAAGTTTCTCCATCAGGCAGAGCCATTGTGAGCAAGGGAAAGACATCAAAGGAATAGAAAAATATTCCTTATGTCCTATGAGTTTTAACTTTAGAAAACAGAAGAGCGAATATAACTGGAACTTACACATTTAAATATTTTATTGGACAGGGCTGAAAAATACCTGGAAAGAGTTCTGCTCTTTCAAAAACTCTACTGGTGGCAGACATCAAAAAGGAACCATGGACATTTCTACTGAGATCTCAGTTGTGGCCTCAGGAGTTTTACAACAAAATAAAAAGAGCAGTCATTATCAAGCGATCAGAGAAAACATCTACAGTGAAACCATTTTTCCTGTCTCTGATCTAGGAATAAGCAATATGTTGTGAAACTAATTTGAAAGACCCAAATGTGAAGGAGGCAAAGATTGCCAGCTAGGTCAGCCTGTAGACAATGCAAAAAAGAATCACCCAAAGCAGAAACACAAGCAAATTCGGAAAATATGAGCAAAAGCCTTTTTACTCAAATACTAGACAGCTTTCGTCTCTCATTTTGAGGGACACGTTTTATCAGAACAAAACCAAACAAGAATCTGTCAGAAGATTGGTTTTACACTTGGGCTCTGAAATGGGATATGAGCATTCGTTAGCCTTTAAACAACACCATAAAGACCCAGCAGTAGTCACCAGACTTCACTACAGAGTGGAGACAGAAGAGCCCACAAGGAATTTGTAAAAAGACTAAGTCAAATTAGAGATGTAAATAAAAGAAACATTAACATCCTAAGAACATGAAACAGAACTATAAGCCATTTAGCGGAAGCTCGCGAAGGCACTAAGGGGGAAGCAAACAGTCCCTAACGGTAATGCTTGAGCCATGGTGAAGCATCTAAACTATCAATAAGCTTAATTTGAAAGCAAGTAAAGTGCACTTTTTTGTTTGTTTACATTTTTTTGGTTTTTGGTTTTTTGTTTTTCCAAACCATTCTCTTATGCAGACAGCTGTCACCAGACCAAAGGCTATTTAACATTCCAGAGCCAGCTAATCAACAGAGACAAACACAAAGTGATGTTGGATTTCCCCAAGAAGTGTCACCCACTCCATTAAGGCTTATATGAGTGAACAGAAGGAAAACGTTATTACAGGCTTTGCCTCAGGACACTCAAATGAAAATCACATTTCTCTATTGTGATTGCATTTGTGACGCACAAAACAAAGGAAAAGAAGGTGACAGGCTGCACGCGGAGCCATCTTGCCACGTATAAATTTCTTGCCCTCAAGGTAAATCCAACCAGCCATGCATATCTCTCACTTCTCACTCGGAGGGAGAAAAAAAACACAACATACCCATAGATAGCCCAATTTTATATATACGGATATAATATAAAATTCTATTTTATTTATTTATTGTTTACGTTCCTGAGTTAAAAATAAAAGCATCAGGGGAAAAAAAGGAAAATCTTCTGAAGCAACAGCCTCGGCACTTTGCCAGTGCCAGGTGGATAAAGTCTGATAAGAGAGAGAGCATGTAGGCTCTTGAATGTGGTGTGGACTCCTCTATGAAGCAGAATGTACAGCAAGACACAAACCTTATCAATGTTGGCCATGGGTACTGGCAACATAGGCCGCATCTACCCAACACAATTAAAAAAAAATTTTTTTTAACGTTTATTTATTTTTGAGACAGAGAGAGACAGAGCATGAACGGGGGAGGGTCAGAGAGAGGGAGACACAGAATCTGAAACAGGCTCCAGGCTCTGAGCTGTCAGCACAGAGCCCGACGCGGGGCTTGAACTCACGGACCGCGAGATCATGACCTGAGCTGAAGTCGGCCGTTTAACCGACTGAGCCACCCAGGCGCCCCATACCCCCAACACAATTTTAATTTCATCCTTAAGTTGCTGATGTCCCCTATGCTTGAGGAAATGAAGGTTATACGAGAAACTTCAGAGAAGGAAAGAAGGGAGCGAGTGGGCACCAGTGGCCTGAGATGTGCAAGTGGGAAGTGCTGGGAGAGTGCAAGGGCACAGACCTGGACACACACTTCACCCTCCTCCAAACCCCACACTCACCACTGTCTTCCCACTAACTCTGTCATGTGGTAAAGTCAGATAATCCCTGCCTCTTACACTTGGGATACAGACTTGACCTGACTTGCCAAAGGAGTATTTTGGGTGTTCCCCTTGTTTACCAAGATCATCCCTGTGAAAATATAACACCCACGTAGAAATTGTCATAAAAAATGTTTTATGACTTTTTTTTTCATTTCTCCCCCTCCCCCTTCCTCTTCCTCTCCCTCTCTTCCTACTTTGATTCACTGGGTACCTGAATTTCAAAAGGACAATTAGTGTTAGGATCTGGTGGGTCAATCTGGAGTAAAGGATTAATTCCATTAACTTTAGAGTCAGACTGCTTAGAGCACAGGTTGGCACACTTTTTTTCTGTGAAGGACCAGACTGTAAATATATTAGACTCCGCAGTCCTTAAGATCACTGTTGTAACTACTCAACTTTCATGTTTAGTCATGGACGATATGTAAGTGAAAAGGTGTGGCTGTGTTCCAATAAATCTTTGTTTATAGACAGTGAAAGTTAATGTCACATAATTTTCACATGTCACAAAATATTATTTTCCTTTGAATTTTTTTTATCCACTTTAATATATAAAAAGAATTCTTGTCTCATATCCCACATAAAAACAACTGGCAGACGAGGGTTGGCTCACAGGCCACAGGTTATCATCCCCCATCCTAGAGTTAAATACTATCCCGTCACCTGCGATTTGTGTGACCTTAGTCAAGCTACTGATACAGCAATTTTTCTCATCTGTAAAAGAGGCTCAATTGTTTTATTGACCCTAACTAACTCTTGGGTGGTTTTGAGGATTAAAGATGTTAATACATCCAAACTACTAATTTGCCTTACATATAATTGCAAATATATATAATTGCAAACTATATAATTGCCTTATATATAGCAAGCATTCAATAAATACTGCGATTATTAACAACATTTTACACTAGTTTATGTTTGTCTACTCTATTTAATTTGCCCCTATTAGTAATTTATGAAACAAATCCCATTATAACTTGCTTCAAATTTAATTACATGAGCTTGTCAGAACTTTTCAAAAAAAATAGATGAATTTTACTTTAATTAGTTTTGACTAATTCAAAACCACAACCATGACAAATAGGGAAAGATGAAAAAGATAGCGAAAGGAGAGTTAACATTGATGTATAGCTAGTGTATCTCATGATTGATGCCAAAGACTTTTTGTATATATATATATATATATTCCTTTTATTTTAATATTTATTTAAGTCTTTATCATACACTATCTCACTTTATCCTTTAGAGAAATCAGGGTGAAGTGAGTAAATAACTTGAATAGCACATCGCGAAGCTAATTGGCAAATCAAAACAGAAAGGTATTGGGGCACCCGGGTGGCTCCGTCAGTTAAGCTTCTGACTTGATTTGCACTCAGGTCCTGATCTCACATTTCATAAGATCAAGACTGCTTTGGACTCTGCACTGACAGTGTGGAGCCTGCTTAGGATTCTCTCACTTGTTCTCTCTCTCTGCCCCTCCCAGGCTTGCTCTATCTCTGTCCCTCCCCCACTTGCATGGACTCTCTCTCTCTCAAATAAATAAACATTTTTAAAAAAGTGTTTAAATTCAGAGGCATAGTTCTTTCTGTTAGTATGATGTGTTTTCCTGGAGAAGCTACAACTTAAGCCATTCAATTTTGTTTATTTATATATTTCCTATGGAAAATTTAATACAAAACAAAAACACATATTGTAATTAACTTTTTGATTATTAAACATTATAGTTTACATTTGTTAAGTTTGTTACAAGTAAAAAATTAATTTAGCTTTGGAAAAAAATTGGATTTACTGCAAGGATGCTAAGCATTTCGCCGAATTCAAGGCTGGGTTGAACTCCCAAGCCTGGGGAAGAGTAGGGCCAGGTCTCCTATGAGCAGTAGGTCTAAGGACTTGCTCTCTGAAGTTCTGCTTCTCAAGTTTTAAAAAAAATTTTTAAACACATGCATTTTTGAGAGAGAGAGAGAAAGACAGAGTGTGAGTGGGGTAGGGGCAGAGAGAGGTGGAGACACAGAATCTGAAGCAGGCTCCAGGCTCTGAGCTGTCCCCACAGAACCCAATGGGGGTCTCGAACCCACGAACCAGGAGATCGTGACCTGAACCGAAGTCGGATGCTTAACCGACTGAGCCACCCAGGCACCCTTCTGCTTCTCAACTCTTGTATTTATTGATGAAACTATCCATCTTTACTTTTTAAAAATCTTTTCCCACCATTTCCATGCTTTAAACAATCCCATTCCCGAAGTGATTGCATTCAATGCAACTCATTGAATTCACAAGGGGAATAAATCCAGAAAGTAGTATCTGATATTAGAACAATCACATACGGCTAGAAATATGAGGAAGAAAGTAAGTAAATCAACCAATAAAGATATATTAATCTCCACTAAATTCAAGGCATTATATTAGATGCCTTGAAACTATAATGATTCCTCATTATCTCATGCAATATATATATTCATTTAGGGTCATTTCTTATTTATCTTTTAATACAGTAATTTCTGAATTTCATTTAGTGAGTAGGCATGAAAATACATATGCTTTTTGATAAATGGAAAATTTCATCTAAATCAAATCAACTCTTTAAAATTTGCAGAGCTGGACTTTTATGGAGTGGAGTTTGCAAACCTATCATGTCACTTCTTATGTGTTAAATCAGCAACACCATTGGATGCGATGATATGTGTCTTGTCTTTCAGTGTTAGGCTATGCTTTCCCAATCAGGCATTTGAGTGAATAAGAATATGGTAATTTCTACTTAATAAAAAAAAATGTTCTTTTAAAATATGTCTTTATTCAAATAGAAAGCATAGTTGCCTAATTATTAATATTCAGTATTTCCTGCAATTGTCAACTAATGTTTATTTTGAGTAACTTACTAATTTCTCTAGAAAAGATAACTCTCCTGATTCTTTTTCTTTAATCTTTCAAGAAAACAAAACAAAGGGTGAAGATATGGGAATCTGAGGCCATATTTTCTACAATTCGCTTTTACTACACCGCACACTACATCTACAACAACTTCTGTATACTTTATTTATGACTTTCTGTTAATTTAATTTAAAAAAAATAACGTTTATTTATTATTGAGAGACAGAGAGAGGTAGAGCATGAGAATGGGAGGGGCAGAGAGAGGAGGAGACACAGAATTCGAAGGAGGCTCCAGGCCCTGAGCTGTCAGCACAGAGCCCGCCTCTGGCTCGAACTCACAAACCATAACCTGATCTGAAGTCGGACACTGAACTGACTAAGCCACCCAGGCGCCACTCTGTTAATTGTATATATGGAGTTTAAGAAACTCTGCATCGGTTACTTAAACACCTATTAACCGCTTTAGGAAACCCTCAGGGGTTTGAAAAACTGATTTCTTTCCAAGACTTGATTTTAATTTTTAAGGAGTAAGGATCCTTTCTTGTCTTAACAGCTAAATCTGTAGAAGAAATAAACAGAACCAAACTTAAGCAATGATATCAAACAAGGTTATCACAGATTTTAAAGATTGAGTAGGAAAACAGCCGGGGAGACTCATGAATTTGCCTCTTAAAATGTTAATTGTTTTAGCTAGCCTACAACATTGTAACCAGCTCTGTCAATCCATTTCCTAGAAATTAACTTGAAGCTTATGAGCTGCTGGCAATGATCTATCTGGTTCATCGTGCCTCTCTGTGCAATGGCAGTTGGTGATGGTGGTTATAAGAATTCCCTTACTTTCAGGTATGCTGTGTAATTGTTCACCAATTGGTGGTCCCATACCACAGCTCACTGTAGATGTCCTTTGTCCCAAGATATAGGTAACTTTAAGTGATTTTTTTTTCTCTGCATAAAATGGCCGATAATTTACTAAAGTGCTTGCAGGTATGTACTTACTGAACTATGGAGAGGAGTAAACATTTGTCCCATTACCAAATGTATCTCAAAGTACAAGAGTACTATTTAACTCCCAAATGTGCCTTTTTGTGCAGTCTCCATTTTCAGAAGTCCTTTCCTGATGCAGAAATATGTCACTAGGGGAGGGGTGCAGTGTCACACGTTTAGAAAACTGTGACTAATGGCTTGAATCAAGGTACATTCTAACAGAGGGCAGCAAAGATGCAAAAAGTCAGTCTCTCTCTACAGTTCTTTGAGGCACGGCACCCTCTGTCTGTATGTGAATTGATACAGGTGATATCATAATGTTTGGAGTTTCAATCAATACAGTCATAATGACATCTCACTTTCTTCCAGTTCCCTAATTTCCTTACCCTAAAAATGAGATAATTTTCTTTTTGAGGTAGAACCTCTAAATTTTAGCCTCAGAAGGTTATAATGCAAAATGAAAAATAATTCTAAAATCAGATTTTGGTTCTTGCTGAGCCTCAATTTTCTCATTCATAAAATGGGAATGATAATACCTTTTTTTCATTTTCCAGGATTGAATGGAAGAACACACACACACACACACACACACACATATTAGTGACATGTCTAGCAATTGATACAGAGAAGAGGCTAATGTTAGTAGCTGATATTTTTATCATCATGTTATAATAGTTATCACCTACTGGTGAGAATATACCAACCTGACTTGTTTGGTAATTCTGTGAATACATGAATATTCTATTTTTAGAAAGTTTTCACAGGAAGGTAAATTTTAACTGGTTTACTATTAAGAATCGATGGGTTCTAGGCAATGCTGGGCTAGTAAGCTGGTTCTCCAAAAGGAAAAGAGCCCTTATTTGTACTGTTTGCAGATTTCTGTGGTCTAAACACTCCCACCGAGGCCAATTTCATGTCACAGAATCTAAAGTTTGGGATACATGCACAGTCAGGTCTCCCGGGCTGGGTCCTGCTGGCTCCTGACCATTTCTGGCTCTAGGTCAATTAAATGATAGCCAATTATTGGAATGACCAATTCAATAAATAACAAACTCAGCAAGCGACCAACTCATCAAATGACAAATATGTCAAATAACCTATTTACAAAATGACAAATTTGTCAAAAGCCAATTTTCCAAAAGCTAACTTGCAGAAAAATAATGTGCCATATGATCAATTCCCAAGTGACCTTAGTTACAAAACATATCCAATACCTTAAAGAGAAACTAGGACAATTTCTTCAGCCATTGTGCTTCCAGAAACAAACAAATGCAGAGGCAGGGGAGAAAAAGAGCTTAAAATGTAAAGATAAGTACTTGTACATATGGGAAAGCTCATCTGAATATAAAATACGTTGGCTGGAATGTGTAACATGCATGATCCTGACATTAAACCGAGCTAGACCAAGGACTACACAGCTAAAAGGCAGTGAATAATGAATCTTTGAGAAAAAAAATCCTAATCAATTTGACAATTTTTTCATTTGCTATTTGCTATTTCAATCAACAAATTGATTTTTCAGTGAATTGGCTTTACTTGAATTTATTCTTATTATATTTATGTGCTTAGCACCTGAAGCTCCTGAAACACAGAGATAATTAGTAGCAGCAAATTTAGTAGTCACTGAGGTCTTGATATGAACTTCCAGCCATTTTTAAAGGCCTATTATCAAGTCACATGGATGTCTAATTATTTTAAATGTCACTCTTTACATTAAGGATAGGAGAGCTAGAGAAATACAGAATCTAACATCTCTTGTTGTAGAGTTGCATTGAGAAGAGTCTAGATGTCGTTTAACCTATATAACACACTATGAACAAAATTATTAGTTTGTCTTATGTCATCTCTTTCCCCATCTTCCCTTTCAGTGGACACCTGTAGTATATTGTCAATAATGCAGGAATGTGCCCTCAACTACTTTCAAGTTACATACACCCTTCAGTAGTTCAATGTCCACAAACTCTTTCTACCTTTTCCATAGCCTAATTAGTCTCAGCAAATGGCACTTTAGAAATTATCTTACCATAGACACTGAGATCTGAAAAGGACCTTGCATGCCATTTAAATTTATAGTGGATTTTATTTATGGAGAAATGAAATTCCACAGAGGTGTAGTGATTTACTGAAAGTCACAGGGAAGTAGGTATTCATTAGATTTTCACTTGGGATACAGTATTTATGGCCATAATTTCTTTGTAGCTCCTCCCATCAAAAGGTGAACTCTATTTATTCCCTTGAATCTGTTCTGGTCTGGCATTTTCACCAATAGAATATGGCAGAAGTCATGTCGGGTTAAAAAGCTTCTGCTTTTTTCCTCATGGAGTGTTTTCCTGAACCTGTCAGGCAAGGAAGACAGCTTAACCTAGTGTAGGATGAGAGGGCATATGAAGGAGAACCAAGGCCAGTGCCAACCATTGAACACGTGAATGGCGCCATCTTGGACAGTCCAGACCTGCTGAATGGAGCAGCGTGAAATAAGTCCAAATGAAGGAGCAAAGGCACTATCCAATTAACCTACAGAGTTGTGAGTATTAATAGATCATTGTTATTTTAAGTCTCTGCATTTGAGGCTGGTATGTTATATAGAAGTTAATTGATCTTTCTAAAAAAGGGCACTTCAGGTAGCTTACAAAAATATATATATTTCCAGTTTTAAAAAGCAAAGAAAATAATTTAGAAGATCAAAATAAAGAGTAAAGTAAAGGTAGTAAACAAACAAACAAGATAGGGTATAGGTAGAGAAAAAACTAGATTCATATCTGGGCTATGGTTTACAGTTTCATAAAACAGAAACATGGGATATTGAAAAGACGTCTGTGAGACCCGAGAGATACCATTCCATGAAGAAGGGACATTGTTACCTAATGAGTGTTAGAAGACAATTTCTTATGGGTCTTTTTCACCTTTCTGCATGTTTCTCAAGAAGGGACATTGTCTGCCTTTGTTCTGGGCTATCTTTTCAAGAGTGTTATATAGTGAAAAATAATATTAAAACAACAAAAACAAACAAACAAGAATGTATATATATTGAACAACTTTGGAATAGAGAGACAGTGTCCTCCTAGGAGCAAAGGAGGCATGCTTAGTAGGAGGATAAAATATTCAATTTCCTGAAACTCAGGTTTCCACTCCTATAACATGACTCACTGTGTGTACAGGAACCGACTGCACCTCTGTGTAGGCCTGGAAGGAACTGAGGCTGGGAGAACCCGTGCCAGCCATGCTGAGGCTTGCACTATTTGCTGTGGCATAATAAAGTCATTTGTCTCTGACCTCAGAGTCTCCTGTCACCCGTGAAACTTTAGCAGGCTAACTTGCTAGCCTGCAAAAGAGGGAAAAAATCTCAAGCCTTAAAGTTTTAACAATGAGGACTTCCACAGCATACATACAAGGAACAACAATGTAACATTTATCTTAGGAAGTGTGTTTATGTGTCATCCATCATTAAGAAAGAGAAAAGAACCCAGATCATTTGACTCCTAAGTCAGGAATCTCTTTTATTATGCATAACAGGAAATTTTATTAAAAGTCCTCAACAAAGTGTTAAATAAATGGCAATAGTTTAATTCATTACCCCTTTCATGTTTTATGATTTTTAATAAGGGAAAATGCCTTGATGCAAATAATAAACACGTGGGTAACTGTAGGATTAATCAAATAAATGAGAAAAATATTTTGTGGCAGAAACTTATGACTTCTCTCAATTCATAGTATTCATCCAGCTGTTTATTTCAGTTGCAAAATGGTATAAAGGAATAAGCAAGGATTTGAAGTTAGGGAAGCTAGGTTCCATTTGTGATTGTATAGCTTCTGAGTTGTATAACTTTGGGCAAGTGATATATTCTATTAGCTTTAGTTTCCTCCCCTGTAACGTGGTGTTAAATTCTAATGTAATGGCATCCATCTGACCATATTATTTAGAGGATTAGAAAAAAAAATCATGGTCTATTTCTGTACATCCAAGTAACTCCAATAAAGTATAGCTTCCGTTATCGTTCCACAAATAGGTTCTTTTCTAGAAATTTATGAAGGCCTGTGGCTTCTAGCTCATCTCAACCATCATAAAAGGGGAGCACACAGGACAATATGACTGTGGAGTCACAAATGACTTCATAATTGGTACATAAACACCATGAGGAAATGGATCTCAGCAGTTTAATTGTTATAGGCCTTAGAACAATGCTTAGCACAGAAAGGATGCTCAGTGAGTATTTGCTAAATAAATTAGTAGATAAATGGGCCCAGATGCCTTTGACATTAAGTCCAGAAGTCCTGAGAAGACAAAAAAACAGGAGATGGGATTCAAAGGCATTCAAAGGAGAGGGATATCACCGAATCTGTGCCCCTTTGTGACGGCCATTATGACACAGGGAGGCCTGGGGGTCCAAGAAAGCATAGTTACCTCTAAGGCATAAGATTCTGCAAGGAAATGGGACAGACTGGACTACAATGAGGAACGCAGCAGCAGTCAGAGGAGGGACATTTCTGTGATTCATAATTGCCAAAGGTCTGTGTTGCTCGTCTGCAACAATGTGAGGAAGGCCACAGAAGAAGTGGACCTCGGATGTCTCAGAGGCAAACCCGAAAACAATACAGGGGAGAGACAATAACTCAGAAGTTGAAACTTTTCTTTTCTTTCTTTTTTTTTTTTCCACAAAAGGGAAATAAATAAGAGGAAAAGGCCATAAGTTAAGAAAAAAAAATTAAGAAGACAAGAGTCATAAACTCTACCACTTTGAGAAAATAACTCTCGAAGACAATAGAATTTTAAAGCTAGGAATGCTTATCTACTTCAGATCCTCTTTTTAGAGGGGAAGGAACAGGGGCCCAGAGAGGCCTGTTAACTTTTACAGAGTCACATTCCAGCTCACTGGTCCATATGCTGACGACTGAAAAAACAATTGAAAGGTGAGTCTACTTTCCAGAAATGCATCACCAGCTCCTGCCCGGGCCCCTCCTGCCTGTCTGCTAATTAGTTAGCACTGATCCAAAACTTTAGGCCAAAAACATTTTCCAGAGCTGAGGGTTCCAATGATTTTGCCTTTTAAATATCAAAGTTAAAAATAACCTTTGTAAAAACATTACACAAGGGCAACAACACATTCCATACTTGGCACCTTTCAGGGAAACAGGCTTCCCTTCTCTGCAGAATTCCAGCCCTTTGATGTAGTACAGGCATACCATGCCAGATCAAATCCATCGCAAGGAATAGTGAAAAACAACAACACAGAAACAATCCCCTCCCCCACTATAAAATGAAGAAAAATTAGAATCAGGAAGTCCTTAAATGTATTTAACTTGGGTCCAGTCATCAGATCTGGAAAGCACACTGAAATCATATTGCTTTGGCTCTCCGATGATTCATAGGGGTGTGTTGACGAGGTGTCTGGCAAATACTAAAGACCATTGCTACTGGCACGCGTGTCTAACAGATGTTAAAAATGAAACGCTGACAGTTTTTATAGTATAATTAAATCTCCCCTTATTTCTCAAGTGCTATTTAATTTAATTTTAATCAAAAGTAATAACCATCCGTAATTGCTGTAATAGTGGCATTCACGTTCTATGTAAGGCATTACCTATTGTACTTTCCCCGGAAGTCTTGCAACGGGAAAGCCTCTTGCTAAATTATTGTTGATACCTCCAAACATTTAGAAGCAATGAAGATACTCAAGAAGATAAACTTTAAGTCATCTCATAAAAGGTTAAAAGGCCACATGGTCAATGTTCTAATATAATCTTTTTTGTCAGTTTCTTGTCTTTGTAACTGAAATGAGAGGATTTTTTTTTCCCTTGGGAGGGCTATGTTATGAACACACGTATTACAGAGACATGAGTTTTATTCATCAAGCTGATGAAAGTAACTATTGGTCTCTGTCTTAGTCCATTAAGGTAGCTATAATAAAATAACACAGACAGGTGGGCATGTAAACATAGAAATGTATTGCTCACAGTTCTGGAAGCTGGAAGTCCTGTATAGGGCTCCCTGTGTGGTCAGGTTCTACATCTGGTGAGAGTCCACCACCCAGGTGCATAAGTGGCCAACTTGTTCTTGTAGCCTTGCATGGCAAAGGGGCTAGGGAGCTCTCTCAGGCCTCTGTTTTAAGGACACTAATCCCACCACTGGGGCTTTTGTCCTCATCACTTTGTCACCTCCCAGTGCCCCCCCCCCCCAATACCATCACCAAGAGCATTAGGTTTTTGACACATTAATTTGGGCTGGGGGGCACAAATATTCGATGTATGGTAATCACTAAGAAGTCACTGAGTTTAACTCACAAATATTTTTCCCTTGGTTTGGTTATGAGTGTGGGTTAGATATGCATAGCGCTTAGGATAAAATGGAATCGTACATATCAGAGCTAGAAGGAACACTAGGGGAATTTGCTGATCTGACCTTCAAATTTCACAAACGGGGAAGGTGGAATCCAAGTAGTGGATGTGATTTACTCACATCCCCATGACGGGTCAGTTGAAGAACCAGAACTAGAGTCCTGGTGTCATGACTCCAAATTCAGTAGCTTTTATATCTAAGCACATTGCCTTCCCATTGATGATGTTTTGATTAAAAAAAAAATCAGTCTTAAGAAAATTCTAAAACAATATTTCTGAACCATGTCATACTTTTCTGTATAAACTTTCCATCACCATCACATTTCAAGTGGAGATAGCTTCCATCCATCCCTAAACATGTTGTCTATCTCACTCTCAACTTTACTGGAACAATCACAGAGACCAGGACAGGGGGCATTGTTTAAACTTAATATATCTTAAATTAAATTAGGCCTGGCTCTGTGGTTTAATTTATTCTAACATACTGACATTAACATTGTTGCACTTTAGATGAATGTTATTTATTGTTAGACTATAAATATGCTTCATGCAATGAATTGCGGTAGGGGTCTTGGTAGTTTTTTATTGGTTGACCACAATGGACACCTTCTTTGGGATGGTTGTCAACACTGCTAGCAAATGTCATGTGAATCACTCTCAAGGAAATAAAACTTTCATGCAACAGTCCTAAAATGGTGGTTGGGCAAGTGGCACCATAGTTTTGAGTCCATTGATCAGAGATATAAAATTTAGGACTCCTTGAGAGAAATGAAAACCCTATTATGTGCCTATGGGTAAGGTAATAGTGAGCCTGAACACAGGATGTCTGACTCTTTGGGAGAAAGCACAATACAAATACCTGAAAATGCAACACGCAACCCTCTCGGTCAAAGGTGATATACAGAGCATGTTCACTTCAAATGAGTATGTCCCATACCCAAGCTTCTCCTTGACAATAGATTAATTAGCAGGGGGAGAAACACTGGACAGTAGATATGTGGGAGAATTTGGTATAGCATAATTATTTGAATAAGCAAAAACAAAAATCACAGATTGGAAGCTAAGTAGAAACTGGGTAACCCTTTAAATAATTGGACCAGAAGATTAGAGCTATTTTTGGAAACCAAAATATATTGCCTTTGAGTACAACAATTTGGCCTGGATGAAAGAATACCAACACTTACAAGAAAGGATTGGGACATTATTTTGTGATTTACTATGGGGAGTAATCATAATAAAAATAAGTAATGTTTTTATGAATTTTATGAATGGTGCTATAGTAGACGTAATGTGGGAAGACAAAATTGGAAAGCCAGACAGAAAGAAGTTGTTAATTAGTATCATTCCATAAGGAGATAAGATTTTGGAAATGCAGGAATGTTGCATATTCTTCAGAAAAGTTATTCAGGAGAAAAGTCTATTACTTAAAAGAGCTAAATATAGCCGGTTTAGTAAAAAATGGAGTTGCTTTAATAAATTTGGGAGAAACCATACTTGTCAGCCAAAACTAAAAAATAAGATACAAAAATTAAAAAAATTAAACCACACATACAAACACACACACATACACACACACACACACACACACACACACACACACACACACACATACACAGGATCCAAGAGTGTCTAAATCCTTGTGACTCCAAATTGAGATGAGCAAAGTACAGTGGTTCTGGAATGAAATAGAGTTACTATGTCAGCTAAGTTTGCACTGTATCACCATATTCCTAATAGTACAGCCAATTGACCCCCAATTATGGTAATAACATTATATAGAGAAAATTTTGTACCAGTAGAGTTAGCGAAAGTAAGAGGCTAACATGTGAATGATACAGCTGTTTTTTTCTTGGGGGAAGATTTGGAAAGGAATGTAAGAAGGGCAGAGCCACAAGTAATGAAGCCACAAGTCAGGGAAATTTTATGTGGAAATAAAAGTATTAAGTGAATTCTATAGGCCTGCAGAAACTTCCGGTACTAGATATCTGTAAAATTTTATTTCACTCACTATTCACCTTCAAATGTGTGTAATTAATGGTCCACGCACTTGCACAACGCATGGACTCACCCATCGTCCTCTATGGTAGTGCCATTCAGAGAGAACCTCTGCGACAACAAAGCAGAAGAAGCTCATTTCCTGGGTGTCCTGTACAAAATGACCTGAAGTCAGAGACATTGAACCAGCCTAGGACTTCAACTGCTTGTCCTGTCCTTATATTTACCCTGCTTTGCAACCCCTTAGAGGAGGTGTGAGAGAAGAAGAAGAAGGAATAAATGTTGGAATTTTAATGTACTTAGACAGTGATGATATTAAGAAGGAATTAAAATCAAGACAATAAAAGTACATGACATGATGATGAGATTTGCTACATACAAAAAGGTTAAAGTGATAAACAATTATTGATGTCATAACAAATACTACAAGAAAAATACTCAGAAAATTTTGCACTCCCACTGCACTAGTTTTTATTGCTATATAACAAACTATTCAGGAATTCCATGATGTAAAACAAGAAATATTTATTATCTTATAATTTCTATGAGCCAGGAATCAGGGTATGGCTTAGTTGGATGCCTTTGGCTAAAGGTTTCTCATGAGGTCACAGGGGGTTTTGAAGGCTCAACTGGATCTGAGGAAGAGTCGTTTCTAAGCTCACTCACGTGATAGTTGTCAGGCCTCACTTTCACTGCACGGGTCTCTCCACAGAGCTGCCTCACAACATGGCAATTGGCTCCTCTCAAGAGTGAGAGAGCCGTGAGGGAGAAAGCATCCAACCTGGAAGCCATAGCTTTTTGCAACCTGGCCTTGAGAGTGACATTCTATTATTCCTGTCTGGTATATTCTATTCTATCCCTGAAAAATATCCATTATTATTTAATTCTTACTAGACATCTATATGGTAAATATAACATCGTCCCCGTTCTGTGCGTGTGGAAACTAAAATCCAAATAATTCACACAAGTGTACCAAGGTGGCACAGATCTGAGTAGCAAATCTAGGATTCAAATCTAGGCATAGGGCTGAGGCTTAAATACCATATTATACAGCAATTCCATATTATAATGTTTAAAATGGAACTCAGATGATGATGGTGGTGTTTTGATGGTGGGAAAGAAGAACAGCCATTTGCTCAAGTCTTAATTAAAACGTTTCATCATGAGAACTCCTCCAAGATGAGGGAAGAAGTTTAAATATTTGCTGGGTAAAGACTGAGGAAAGTCACTCACAGTTCAGTGTTGGCCTATGAAGTGCTAACTATTCATGGGAACACTTAGGTTCTGTTAACACAGCATAGGATGGAGGAGTAGAAATCCTGGGGCCACAGGTCAGCAGCCAATCATTGAATGATGTTCTTGAGCAAGAGAGGTGAGGAAGAACAGCCAAGACTCAATCTTGCATATGCCATGGTAAGTGTTTCAGTTCCTCAGTATATGATAAATGTAAGTTTTCTCTGTATACTTCATTATTCTATATTTTACTAGTTTTTCCCCACTTCAAAAATGCTACACATCATTGTCTGTGGTCTGGGCCTCATCACAACTGTATAAAACCCTAAAAATAGTGGAGAATCCTGGAGGGGAATGAGCCAGAGAGGGAATTCACAAATCTTTTCTAGCCACACCATGTTTTATTTGAAACTGGAGTAATGCAACAGCAGCTACCACCATCACCAACTTCAAGCGGGGAGATCCAGCTGTACAAAAGCACTTGTGCTTGCCTTGGAGAGATCCAAAGAGTGTTTGATCAAAAAACTCTCCTGTCACTTGTTTTCCAAAACAGAGATCTGAAGACTCTGACTGGAGTGCCTGGGTGGCTTAATCAGTTAAGCATCTGACTCTTGACCTCGGCTCAGGTAATCATGTCACGGTCCGTGAGCTCAATCCCTGCATCAGACTCTGTGCTGAGAGTGCAGAGCCTGCTTGGGATTCTCTCTCTCCCTCTCTCTCTTTCTCTGACCCCCTCCCCCTTCTCTCTCTCTCTCTCTCTCTCTCTCTCTCAAAATAAATAAATAAATAAACCTAAGAAAAATCAAAGACCCTGACAAAAAAAAAAAATGAGAGTTCTCTTCTTACCTTGGCTATTTTTACCTTTACAATTGATTTTTCCCAAGAGAAGGCATTTCTGTTCCACACATGCTCTAATACCATCCAGAAAAGCTAAAGCTCATCAGGAGAATGAAAATGCGACATTATTGTGGAGAGAGGGAAATGGTAACATGTAGCCAACTGTTGTGACAGGTAGCAACAATCCTAGAGAACTAGATAAAAACAAAACAGAGTAAAATAAAATGCAAGCAAAAAACACCCACCCTCTCAGGTCTACTCCCAAAGATGCCAAAGGAAGTTGTGCAGCAAGATATGTCTTCCTTTTGGGCTTCAATTTCCTCCTCTAAAAACAGAAAAGTTATTTGGATTTCATAATCTCTAAGGCCTCTTTCCAGCTTAAATAGCTTATGATTCTAAACCATTCGAACTTGGTAAGGCTCGGCTCATTTTGAGCTTGAGCAGGGAAAGCAGTCTCACTGAGCTTTCATGGAATACCTATGTCAAGCTTTCCCAGAATCTGATTTCATAAAGAGTAGCATTGAGAATTACTTTTATTCTGACTTTGTACTTAATTGAGGCCATATTCAATTTTGTTTGTTAGGGGATTTATGAAAAGTGAGGAATAGAAACAAATAAAAACTAGCATATGTCATCCATCACCCTTGTGAAAGAAAGGACAGAATTTTAATATTAAAAAAGAAGAATAAATATCAGAATAAAGTGCATGGCTTCAAAATTTGTTAAAAACTCACTGCGTTGACTTTTCTTTTCTTGCTACAACACTGACCAACAAAATTTTGTCCCCAAACTGCCTTTTTGGAATGTTTGGAACAATTGATCAGTTATGTTGTGTGTCTCCTCCTATACTCACACTTGGGCAAGAAGCTATTGTGTTCATAAATCACAAAGCATATATCATTATTGTCCTTTCCTGATAGCTAGGCAACCTGGAAAATATCATCTGTCTCCGAGAATAGTTGAGACTAGTCTCAAGAATACCAAACACAAGCAAGAATACCAAACTAGAACCCCCATACACTGTTGGTGAAAATGTAAAATGGTGCAACTCTGGAAAACAGTTTGGTAGTATCTGATAAGCTAAATACGGACTGACGATATGACTGAACAATGCCATTCTGGTTTGTTTGTTTATTCAAGAGCAATCAAACAATATGTATATACAAAGATTTATACTCAAGTACCCAAAGCTGTTTTATTCATGACAATCCTAAACTGGACAAAAAAAAATGCCCATCTACTGGTAAATAAATCATCAAATTGTGGTATATCTTACCATGATGTAGAACTCACCACTAGAAAGATATAAACTATTGATCCATGTAACATCTTGGACAAATCTCAGAAAACATTACACTGAGCAAAAGAAGACAGATATAGGAATTCATCTTGTATAATTGCATTTATATGAAGTTATGGAACAAGCAAAAGTAATCTTTAGTGAGAGATCACGTAAGTGCCTGGGGTGGAGGGCGGTGGTGGTTGATCACAATTCATTGGTTACATGAGTATATTGGCCTGTCAAACTCATCAAACTGTATATTTCTAATGCATGCCTTTTATTATATCTGAGTTACACTTAATATTAATTTTATAAAATAATAAAATGCATATTCAAAATTTTGACTCCCCCCCCCAAACATGATATATCCATTTTTACTCATAACTAAAGTAATTCAAGTATAAAGTCATTTCACACCTAAAAGAATTAGTGGAAAATGAAAAAAAGTGCAAAGTGTGTAGTCATAAAGTTGATTTAATATATGTAGTCATTTCAAAATGACTTGCTTTGAGGCAGAAGTGATATGCATGTTCCATTTTAGTTTGTTCTTTTAAAAAATGCATGTTAGCTAAAGGTAAAATTTGTAAATGTCCTTCTTTAGGCTACTTTTATTATCTCTAATCTGATTGTTGTTATAAATGTATATATAATTCACTAATGTGTAAATGCATGCTATTGAAACATTCTGCCACCTCCCTTAGGGGATCAAGGGAGTGTCATATTACGCATCTGACAATACCTGGCAGATTGCCTTATGTTGCTGAATATATTGAATTGTATTAAGTTGGATTGAAATGAGCCAAATCAAAAGCAGTGAGACACATAAAGGGCACTAAGCTAGCATTTAAGAAACTTGGTTTTTAACACTGGTTCTGCCTCTACATAAACTTGGATGAATTACTTCATTTTTCTGAACTTCATTTTCCTCATTCACTGTACAAATACGTTGAGGCCTCCTCTGTGTCCCAACTCAGGATAAGCATGGAAGTCCTGGCCCCTAATACGGTGCAGATGACAGGTAAAGAAGACATAATTACATAACTAGGACACAACAATGCAGCAGGTACCATGATGAAGAACACGAAGAAAGGTAGGCGTGGACGCTAGATTGTGCCCTAAACCCACGCTGGGAGAGGCCACAGAATGGATAGGCACACTAAGAGTAACCCAGATGTTGTCACTGAAAATCCCTGTATAGACAGAAGCCAGAAGCATCTTTACGCATAAGAGAAATTGCAGCCGAGAGCAGGAGAGGCCCAGAAGTCACGTATGTTGAAAGAAAGCAGGTCTTATTATCCTGGATGGGCCCTGCCCTTTCTCACCACTCATGTAAGGTAGGAATGCAGCAGTGATAGCCAGTGCCAGCCAGAAGCAGGTGACTTCTGGGCTGTGCTAGAGCTTGGCCAGGGTGGAAAGCCAGTGATGGGAGCAGATGGAAAGTCTCACTACTGAGTGTTCCCTCTTCCCGGGCCTTCTCCGTGCTCTGAACTGGGCAGTGGCAACACATGGCATCCATCTCTAGATAAAAGCAGGGAGAAGGCAGAAGTACTTTGAATTTGCTGAGGGGCAAGATATGCTGGGGGTCAGAGAAGCATAGTGGTCTGGCCCAGATTGTCCCTCTAGGGATTCCTTCTCATGAGCTGTGCTTTGTAACATGGACACCAGGATGAGCACAGGCTAGTGCCTAGTGCCACAGACTGGCCAAAGTCACAGGTGCTCCTTACACAATGAAGCTTTCAAAGAAAAATAACGAAACGTCTGAAAAACGCAAAAACTTACAGATAACCTAGAGAAACAAGAAAATAATGTCACCAAATATGAACCAAGGAAAGCTAAAGGAGAGAGGATGGTAATGTTAATAATAGGAATAAGGAGAGTTTTTTTAATTTCATTTTTTTATTTTTTAAAATTTACATCCAAATTAGTTAGCATACAGTGCAACAATGATTTCAGGAGTAGATTCTTTAATGCCTCTTAACCATTTAGCCCATCTCCCCTCCCACAACCCCTCCAGTAATCCTCAGTTTGTCGTCCATAGTTATGAGTTTTTTTATATTATTTTTATTTCCTTTCCCTTATGTTCATCTGTTTTGTCTCTTAAAGCCCTCATATGAGTGGAGTCATATGTTTTTTGTCTTTCTCTGACTGACTAATTTCACTTAGCATAATACCCTCCAGTTCTATCCACGTCGTTGCAAATGGCAAGCTTTCATTCTTTTTGATTGCCTAGTAATAATCCATTGTGTATATATATATATATATATATATATATATATATACACCACATCTTCTTTATCCATTCATCCATCGATGGACATTTGGGCTTTCAATACTTTGGCTACTGTTGATAGTGCTACTATAAACATGGGGGTGCATGTGTCCCTTTGAAACAGCACATCCGTATCCAGTGGATAAATGCCTAATAGTGCAATTGCTGGGTTGTAGGGTAGTTCTATTTTTAATGTTTTGAGGAACCTCCATACTGTTTTCCAGAGTGGCTGCACCAGCTTGCATTCCCACCAACAATGCAAAAGAGATCCTCTTTCTCCGCATCCTTGCCAACATCTGTTGTTGCCTAAGTTCTTAATGTTAGCCATTCTGACAGGTGTAAGGTGGTATCTCATTGTGGTTTTGATTTGTATTTCCCTGATGATGAGTGATATTGAGCATGTTTTCATGTGTCGATTGGCCATCTGGATGTCTTCTTTGGAGAAGTGTCTATTCATGTCTTTTGCCCATTTCTTCACCGGATTATTTGTTTTTTGGGTGTTGAGTTTGATAAGCTCTTTATAGATTTTGGATACTAACCCTTTATCTAATATGTCATTTGCAAATATCTTCTCCCATTCTGTCAGTTGCCTTTTAGTTTTGCTGATTGTTTCCTTCGCTGTGCAGAAGTTTTTATTTTCATGAGGTCCCAGAAGTTCATTTGTGCTTTTGTTTTCCTTGCCTCCGGAGACGTGGTGAATAAGAAGTTGCTGCGGCCAAAATCAAAGAGGTTTTTGCCTGCTTTCTCATCGAGGACTTTGATGGCTTCCTGTCTTACATTGAGGTCTTTCATCCATTTTGAGTTTATTTTTGTGTGTGGTGTAAGAAAGTGGTCCAGGTTCATTCTTCTGCATGTCGCTGTCCAGTTTTCCCGGCACCACTTGCTGAAGAGACTGTCTTTATCCCATTGGATATTCTTTCCTGCTTTGTCAAAGATTAGTTGGTCATACGTTTGCTGGTCCATTTCTGGGTTCTCTATTCTGTTCCATTGATCTGAGTGTTTGTTCTTGTGCCAGTACCACGCCGTCTTGATGGTTACAGCTTTGTAGTATAGCTTGTAGTGTGAGATTGTGATGCCTCCTGCTTTGGTTTTCTTTTTCAAGATTGCTTTGGCTATTCGGGATCTTTTCTGGTTCCATACAAATTTTAGGATTATTTGTTCTAGCTCTGTGAAGAATGCTGGTATTATTTTGATAGCAATTGCATTGAATATGTAGATTGCTTTGGGTAGTATCGACATTTTAACAATATTTGTTCTTCCTATCCAGGAGCATGGAATCTTTTTCTATTTTTTTGTGTCTTCTTTAATTTGTTTCATAAGCTTTCTATAGTTTTCAGCATATAGATTTTTCACCTGTGTGGTTAGATTTATTCCTAGGTATTTTATGGTTTTTTGTTCAACTGTAAATGAGATCGATTCCTTGATTTCTCTTTCTGTTGCTTCATTGTTGGTGTATAGGTATGCAACCAATTTCTGTGCATTGATTTTATATCCTGCAACTTTGCTGAATTCATGAATCAATTCTAGCAGTTTTTCGGTGGAATCCTTTGGGTTTTCCATATAAAGTATCATGTCATCTGCGAAGAGTGAAAATTTGATCTCCTCCTGGCTGATTTGGATGCCTTTTCTTTGTGTTGTCTGATTGAAGAGGCTAAGACTTCCAATACTATGTTGAATAACAGTGGTGAGAGTGGACATTCCTGTCTTGTTCCTGACCTTACGGGGAAAGCTCTCAGTTTTTCCCCATTGAGGATGATATTAGCATTGGGTCGTTCATATATGGCTTTTATGATCTCGAGGTATGCTCCTTCTATCCCTACTTTCTTGAGGGTTTTTATCAAGAAAAGATGCTGTATTTTGTCAAATGCTTTCTGAATCTATTGAGAGGATCATATGATTCTTGTCCTTTCTTTTAGTGATGTGATGAATCACATTAATTGTTTTGCAGTTATTGAACCAGCCCTGCATCCCAAGTATAAATCCCACTTGGTTGTGGTGAATAATTTTTTTTAATGTATTGTTGGATCCAGTTGGCTAATATCTTGTTGAAGATTTATGCATCCATGTTCATCAGGGACATTGGTCTATAGTTCTCCTGTTTTACTGGGGTCTCTGGTTTTGGAATCAAGGTAATACTGGCTTCATAGAAAGAGTTTGAAGTTTTCCTTCCATTTCTATTTTTTGGAACACCTTCAAGAGAATAGGTGTTAACTCTTCCTTAAATATTTGGTAGAATTCACCTGGAAAGCCATCTGGCCCTAGACTCTTGTTTTTTGGCAGATTTTTGATTACTAATTGGATTTCCTTACTAGTTATGGGTCTGTTCAAATTTTATATTTCTTCCTGTTTCAGTTTTGGTAGTGTATATGTTTCCAGCAACTTGTCCATTTCTTCCAGGTTGCCCATTTTATTGGCATATAATTGCTCATAATATTCTCTTATTGTTTTTATTTCTGTTGTATTGGTTGTGATCTCTTCTCTTTCATTATTGATTTAATTTATTTGGGTCCTTTCCTTTTTCCTTTTGATCAAACTAGCTAGTGGTTTATCAATTTTTTAAATTCTTTTGAAGAACCAGCTTCTGGTTTCACTGATCTGTTCTACTGTTTGGTTTTTTTTGGTTTCGATAGCATTAATTTCTGCTCTAAGCATTGTTATTTCCTGTCTTCTGCTGGTTTTGGGTTTTATTTGCTGTTCTTTTTCCAGCTCCTTAAGGCATAAGGTTAGGTTGTGTATCTGAGATCTTTCTTCCTTCTTTAGGAAGGCCTATTACTATCTACTTTCCTCTTATGACCTCCTTTGCTGCATCCCAGAGGTTGTGGGTTGTGGTGTTATCATTTTCATTGACTTCCATATACTTTCTAATTTCCTCTTTAACTGCTTGGTTAGCCCATTCATTCTTTAGTAGGATGTTCTTCAGTCTCCAAGTATTTGTTACCTTTCCAAATTTTTTCTTGTGGTTGATTTCGAGTTTCATAGTGTTGTGGTCTGAAAATATGCACGGTATGATCTTGATCTTTTTGCACTTGCTGAGGGCTGATTTGTGTCCCAGTATATGGTATATTCTGGAGAACATTCTATGTGCACTGGAGAAGAATGTATATTCTGCTTCTTTAGGATGAAATGTTCTGAATATATCTGTTAAGTCAATCTGGTCCAGTGTGTCATTCAAAGCCATTGTTTCCTTGTTGATTTTTTGATTAGATGATCTGTCCATTTCTGTGAGTGGGGTGTTGAAGTCTCCTACTACTATGGTAGTATTATCAATGAGTTTCTTTATGTTTGTGATTAATTGATTTATGTATTTGGGTGCTCTCACATTTGGTGTATAAATGTTTCCAACTGTTAGGTCTTCTTGGTGGATAGACCCCTTGGTTATGATATAATGCCCTTCTGCATCTCTTGATACAGTCTTTATTTTAAAGTCTAGATTGTCTGATATAAGCATAGCTATTTTGGATTTCTTTTGTTGACCATTAGCATGATACATGGTTCTCCATCCCCTTATTTTCAATCTGAAGGTGTCTTTAGGTTTAAAGTGGGTCCCTCGTAAACAGCATATAGATGGATCTTGTTTTCTTATCCATTCTGTTACCCTATGTGTTTTGATTGGAGCATTGAGTCCACTGACGTTTAGAGTAAGTATTGAATGATATGAATTTATTGCCATTTTGATGCTTGTAGAGTTAGAGTTTCTGGTGGTGTTCTCTCATCCTTTCTAATCTTTGTTGCTTTTGGTATTTATTATTTATTTATTTGTTTATTTATTTCTCTCTATATATTTTTTTCATCTTTTCTCTGCTCAGAGAGTCCCCTTAAAATTTCTTGCAGGGCTGGTTTAGTGGTCACAAACTACTTTAATTTTTGTTTGCCTGGGAAACTTTTTATCTCTCCTTCTAGTTTGAATGACAGACTTGCTGGATAAAGAATTCTTGACTGCATATTTTTCTGATTCAGCACACTGAATATATCCTGCCACTCCTTTCTGGAATGCCATGTTTCTGTGGATAGGTCTGCTGCAAACCTGTTCTTTCTTCCCTTGTAGGTTAGGGACTTTTTTTCCCTTGCTGCTTTCATGATTCTCTCCTTGCCTGAGTATTTTGTGAATTTGACTATGATATGCCTTGTTGATGGTTGGTTTTTGTTGAATCTAATGGGGGTCCTCTGTGCTTCCTGGATTTTGATGTCTTGGTCTTTCCCCAGGTTAGGAAAGTTTTCCATTGTGATTTGCTCACATAACCCTTCTACCCCTATTTCTCTCTCTTCGTCCTCTGGGACCCCTATGATTCTGATGCTGTTCCTTTTTAATGAGTCACTGATTTCTCTAATTCTTAAATCATGTCCTTTTGCCTCAATCTCCCTCTTTTTTTCTGCTTCACTATTCTGTATGGGTTTGTCCTCTATATGGCTGATTCTCTGTTGTGCCTCATCCATCCTTGACACCACTGCATCCATCTGTGATTCCAGCTTAGTTATAGCACTTTTAATTTCATTCTGGCTATTTTTTACTTCTTTTATCTCTGCAGAAAGGGATTCTAATATATTTTTGACTCCAGCTAGTATTCTTATTATCATGATTCTAAATTCTGGTTCAGACATCTTGCTTGTATCTGTGTTGGTTAAATCCCTGGCTCTCATCTCTTCGTGCTCTTTCTTTTGGGGTGAATTCCTTTGTTTTGTCATTTTGAAGGGAGAAAAGGAATTAATGAGGTAGAAAATTAAAATTAAAAAAAATTAAAATTAAAAAATAACACACACACACACACACACACACACACAAATTGAATAAATGATGCTATATCCTAGGTGTGTTTTGGTCTGGGTGTTGAAAGTGGTTTGAGAGATTAGAGAAAAAAAAGCAGGGGGAAAGAAAAAAAAAGAAAATCGTTTGAGAATTTGAAAAAATGAATACACTGAAGTAGACTAAAATGAGATGATGGGGGTAAAATAGAATTAGAAAAAATATACACAAAAGTAAAGAATAGAGTAGAAAAAAATTAAAGAAAAATACTTTTAATGAAAATTAAAAATAAATATGAATTTTTCTTTTTCTGTATTCAAGAAAAAGAAAAGAAACGAAAAAGAGAAAAACTGTAAAAAAAGAAAAAAAGGAAATTGTTTCAAAATTTGAATAAGTGAATACACTATAGTAGACTAAAATAAAATGATGGAAGTAAAATAGAATTTGAAAAAATTTACATAAAAGCAAAAAATATAATAAAAAAATTTAAATAAAAATATTTTTAATATAAATTGAAAGTAAAAATTAAGTTTTTCTCTTTCTGCATTCAAGAAAAAGAGAAGAAATGAAAAAGAAAAAAAGAAAAAGAAAAAAAGGGAAATTGTTTGAAAATTTGAAAAGGTGAATACACTCAAATAGACTAAAATAAAATGATGGAAGTAAAATAGAATTTGAAAAAAATTACACAAAAGAAAAAATATAGTAATAAAAATTAAAGAAGAATTTTTTAATAAAATTGAAAATAAAAGTTAATTTTTTCTCTTTTTGTATTCAAGAAAAAGAAAAGAAGTGTAAAAGTGAAAAAAAAAATGAAAGAAAATTGAATACATGGACCTGATAACAGATTGAAGTAGGACTTGAATTACTTCGTTTTCCCCTAGAAGTCAGTCTATGTAGCACTTTATAGTCCCTAAAGGAAGTTGCCCAGCTGGGCAGGGCTCAGTGTAACGGCTCTGCTCTCCACTAGATGGCGCTGCTAGCCTACTGGGGTGAATTATTGCGGTGCTTGGCGCATGCGTGGGAGTAGTGAAAAATGGCGTTACCCAGCCACCCAGTCTGTTCTCCGGGATCAGCAATCGCACACCTGTCCTCCGTCTTCAGCTCTCGTCCACTCCCCGCTTTTTCACTCTCCGTGACCAGGCCCCAGGCAGTACCTCCCTCCTGAGTTTTATCTCAGATGCGGCTATTTTCCCCGGCCCCTTACTTCTGAAGGACTGTGGCTTTGACCCATTTGGCCCTTCTGTGGGAGGGTCTCACCAAGCAATGGCCGAATGAGCAATGGCCAAATGTCAGCTGCACCCAGGAATGCCCGCTGGACCCTGCTGCTGCCGGTGCCCCGAGACTGTGGCCAGGTGCCAGCCCACCCCAGAAAAAGTTCGCGTGACAGTGTAGCAGCAGTGTTTCAGGGATTATGGAAAATCACAACACATGTCTGTCAACAGGCTTCATCCTTAACAACCTTGTTCCAGCACCAGTGAATGTGGCTGTTTTCCGGGGTCTGCTGGGACCAGGTGGCTTCAATAGTCTCTGCCAAATGTCCTTCCAGCAGTGGAACTGCTTTTCCCCGTGTGGCCCGAGAACCTCCTGCACCCCACTCTGCTCCTGGGGATTCGCCCTTCCCACCAGAGCACCACCAGGTATGGAGCTGCAGAGTTGCAGACTCTGCGCTTGCCTTGTTTACACTCTTAATGGAATTTAAACCCTTTCCTTTCTCCTTTCTCCCTTTTTAGTTTAGTCCCTGCGGCTATTTCCAATTTTCCATTTTCTCTCCAGCTGCTTTTGGGGAGGGGTTCTTTTCCCGTATTCTCCACCCCCACCCCCAGTCTCTGTCCTCTCTCCGCTTGCAAAAGCACCTCCCTCCTGCGCCTTCTCGCTCCCCCAAGTTCACCCCTCCCCGCCGAGTACATGCTGAATTCTGTGGTTCAGGTTGTGCAGATTGTTGTGTTAATCCTCCAATCAGTTTTCTAGGTGTGTAGGATGGTTTAGTGTTGGTCTGGCTGTATTTCATGGACGCGAGACACACAAAAAACTTCCATGCTGTTCCACCCAAGGAGAGTTTAAGTCTGATAACATAATATATGAAAATTTTAGTCCATAGCTTGGTAAATGGAACAACAGATGTTGAATATTCAAGTCATTACCATGTATGTACCTAACCATATAGCCTCTATGAAAAACAACTAACAATAATTATTTTAATTGATTTTTTCTTTTTCTTCTGTGAATTGTATCTTTTCACAGTGTTTTCCCATTTTCTGTCTTTTGCTTGCTAATGTATAGGAGTTCTTAGCATAGTAAAAGGATTAGTTGTTTCTCACTTGTCATCAATGTAAAATATTCTCCACTCTCTACTCTTCTACTGACTTCACATTTTCTGTTCTTTGTTGAATGGAAATATTTTATTTGTATGCTTTCACATCTATCAACTATTTACTTCAAGCTTTGTGCTTTTAAATCTCTTTATTAAAATGCCTTTATTAAATCCTTCCTAATTTACATCTTCTATTATTACTTTTATAATTTTACTGTACTCATTTAATTCTTTAATATATGTGGAGACCAATATTGCCTATGCTGTGGTGTAATGATCAATTTACTTTGGAAATGCACTAAATTTGTAGATGAATAGGGAGAGAATTTATGTCTTAATGATACTTATTTTTTTGATCCATTAACACGGCATGTGGCTACATTTTTTAGAAATGTAAATGTAATGTGTCTATGCTCTTTATTAATCAGAGAAATTAAAATTACAAATACAAGAGGATGCCTCTACATTCCCACCAAAAAGTAGCTAAAATTAAAAAGATTGAGAAGAACATGGGTGGCTCAGTCAGTTAAGTGTCTGCCTCTTGAATTTGGCTCAGGTCATGATCTGATGGTCATGAGACCCAGCCCCCTGTATGGCTCCATGCTGGGCGTGAATCCTGCTTAAGATTCTCTCTCTCCTTCTCCTTCTGCCCCTCCCCAGCTCATGTCTGCATGCTTGCTCTCTCTCTCTCTCTCTCTCTCAAAAAAGAAAAAAAAAGAGGGTCACTAAAAAGATTGATCTTATCAAGCTCTGGTAAGAATTTGTGGCAATACAATTTTTATTCACTACTAATCACTAGTGCAGATATATTAACCATTCTGGAAAATTGGTATTACCAACTAATGTTGGATACACCCTGAGCTACAGAAACCTTAACAATAACCTAGAAATTTCACTTCTCAGTGTATATCCTACATGTTCACCAAAATACATATAAGAATAATCATACCACTTTTTTTTTTTTGTCTCAGCTTAAAGCTAGAAAAACCCTATTAAGGTGATTTTCCACTTTAAAAGGAAAGGAAAGTGCTATCTTCATCTCAGTAGATGTCAATAAGACATTTGATAAGATAAAACACTACCCTTGGCAAAACCACCCAGTACACTAAAAATGGAAAATAGACATTTAACTTATAAAGTATGTCACCAAAAAAACCCCACAACACACACTTTTTAACTTAACTGAAAATTTGTCTTTGAAAATAAGAATAAGATAATGTTGCTCATCAACACTTTTATTCATCAATTAATTGGAAGTCCCAGATTAGAAGGAAAGGTAATAAAAACAAACAAAAATATGAAGATGGAAAAAATTAATAAAACTTTATGTATATATTATATGATTACCTATGAAGAAAGGAACACACTAAAGCACTACCATAAATGACTAGAATTTTTAATTTTTTTCTACAATTGTGATTAATAATCAACGTCTGAAGTATTAGTTTTTCTACAGCCATAAGATAATAACAGAGAAATGTAGTTTAAAATACGCTTTACAATTATTTCAAACATATAAATAAGCTAGGAATGAATCTAAAAACATATGTGTAAGAAAATTTAAAAAGTTTTTTTAATGATTAAGAGCCATTATATGAGACATAAGTTATGAGACAGACTGTGTTCATTGACTAAAAAATAAAATCTTAGTGTTTCAGTCCTCCTAAAATTGATCTAAACATTCAATTCAATCCTACCCAAACCCAACAATTTTTTTATTGGAAATATACATGTAGAATCTAAAATGTATATGGATGAGCAAAGATCCAAGGATAAATAAATAATATGAATCCTGGAAAGGAAACAAGAATGTAAATTTGTCACAAGGATTTATCATAAATCAATAATAATGAAGAAAGTGTGGCATTGAATGTGGATAGACAAATAGAATAATGTGAAACAATGGAGAGTCAGGACACAGAATGACAGAGCTAATAATGAAGATCATTGATTAAAGGATGGGCTTTACAGTAAAACTATTAGGATAATTATTATGTAGATTAAAAAGAATTAAATTTGTCCCACTACTTGTACCATATGCAAATATAAATTCCAGTTGGATTAAGACATAAATGTCAAAACAAAACTAAAATTTTAGAAATCACCATGGAAGAATATCTTGACCTTACATAAAGGAGTATTTCTTAAACAAGATGGATCACACACACACACACACACACACACACACAAAAGATTTAACTGAATATTAATTTTATTCAAACAAAATAAATTTCCTAATCAAATCACACAAAAGAACAAGAAAAGAGAAGACACAATTGAAGAAGATATTTAGGACATGTATAACTGACAATGAATTAGGATCCAGAGCATATTAAAAAATCTTCTGCCTATCATTAATGGAAAAACAGAAACATGAACACAAGACTTGGAAGGGTAATTTATTGAGCAGCGTTCACAAATAGCCGATTGATATATAAAAAGGATGCTCAACCTCAAAATAGGCAGGGATTTTTCAAATTAAACCACAATGAAATAGCATTGCACATCCAGCAAATTGGCAAAGGTGAAATCTGACAATATGTAGTGTAGGTAAAGAATAAGAAAAATAATCACATACTGCTAGTGGGAGTGTAATTGGTTAAAAATAAAAAACAGAAAAAAATGGCATTATGTTGGAAAAGTTAAAATATGTACATCATAAGATCTAGAAATTCTCCTAACTTCATAACATGGAGGTAATCTTGCAGACTTACCCCAGAATATTGGTACAGAATGTTCATTGCAGCACTAGATGTAATAACAAAAAATCTGAAACAACTCAAATGTTCACTGACAATAGGATAGATAAATAACATATAGTCATATGATGAAAAACTACACACCAGTAAAATGATTGAATTAGACTTATACCCATAATACAGATGATTCTTAGAACATAATATTGAACAAAGAAAGGTTTAGAAAATATTCTACATTGCATAGAACTTTAAGAAATGTACAACATTAGGGGGTACCTGTGTAGCTCAGTCACTTGAGCAACTGACTCTTGATTTTGGCTCAGGTCGTGATCCCACCTGAGCCTGGAGCCTCCTTAAGATTCTCTTTGTCTCTGTCTCTGTCTCTGTCTCTGTCTCTCTCTCTCTCTCTCCCTCCCTCTGTCCCTTCCTCCGCTCGTACTCTCTCTCTCTCAAATAAATAAAAATGAAAAAAATTGTAAAAATAAGTGTACAAAATTAATTAGTATATCATATTGAGATATAAATATAGCCATGAAAACTAACAAAATCAAGGGAAAAGCACTTACAGATTACAAAGGAGAAATAAAAATTATAATGAAATCTAATAGAGCAGAGCCTTAGAGGGACCAGTGATTCCTGTGTCATGAACTGAAAAGTGTGATTATTTCAATCCACCCAGATAATCACAGTCTCCAGGGGAAGGGAAAAAAACATCATTCTAGTAAACGACAGAGAGATGATTTGTGTTTTCATGCCTTGCAGTCACTCTATACCCTGCTATCACCCACACACCTGGGGTAATCATGTAAAGACAGGGATGGAATCTCTGCAATTGCCTTTATTTATAACTTTAAAAATTCTGTAAAATGGTAGGAATTCAGATAATTATCAGAAATGGAGACTGCAGGGGCACCTGGGTGGCTCAGTCGGTTGGGCGTCCGACTTCAGCTCAGGTCATGATCTCGCGGTCCGTGGGTTCGAGCTCCGCGTCGGGCTCTGTGCTGACAGCTCAGAGCCTGGAGCTGCTTCAGATTCTGTGTCTCCCTCTCTCTCTGACCTTCCCCCATTCATGCTCTGTCTCTCTGTCTCAAAAATGAATAAACGTTAAAAAAAATTAAAAAAAAAAAAAGAAATGGAGACTGCAGAGATGAGGTGACAATAATACCCACTGACTCTCTATATGTCCAGCAAGCTCACAATCATTAAGTCCTGAAAAATATGGGGTGGTGCTATTGTATGCCATTCATTTTTTGGTTATGACATTTTGGCCCTAGTATTTACATCCAGTTAATCAGGAATGGTTAAAGGGAAATGTGCCTTCACACATCTCTGTAATTCTACAGTTTTTGTCATTGCTTGGATTGGGCATATTCATCCTGAGGCTTGACATGGAGTTGCTTTTGTTTTCGTTAAGGTCAGTGGCATAACGCTCTGTCTCTGTCTCTGTCTCTCTCTCAAAAATAAACATTAAAAAATAAAAAAATAAAAAGCTTTTTAAAAAAGAACCTATAGAACATATAAAATAAAGTTTAGAAATCATATTTTAAGTGTATAGACTTAAGCCATGTAACCACATTGTATAGCAAAATAGGTATAAGTCAGATCCAAGAACTATTCTAGTACATTAGGATGTTCCCTTAAGCTTATTTGTCATCAGTAATATCTGCAAGGGGTAATCATTATTCTAACTTTCATTATCAATTGGTTTTACCTGTCTCTGAACTTTGTATATATTGGATGATACAGTATGTATTCTTTTGCAATGTCAGTTTTGAGGTAATAATGATAATGTCTGTAAGACCCATCCATTTTGTTTCAGGAGTCAATAATTATTATATTTTAATTGCTGTATAGCAGCCCCTTGTATGAAACCTCCCATAATTTATTTATACATTCTTTTATTAATGGAGATTTGTATAAGTCCCACTTTTTGCATATTGTGAATGAAACCACTATGCACCTCTATCTTGGTAGACATATGCACTTTATGTTTTGGAGCTCAAACCCAGAAATGGATAGTATTTCATAAATACTGCTAAATAGTCTTACAGAGTATCTATAATTAATTTTATTCCCAACTGCATTATATGAGAGTCCAGGGTTTCTGTAGCATTGCTTGTAACTTTGCATTGCCAGTCATTTATTTTTTAAAATTTTAGCCATTTTGGTGGATGTGCAATGGTACTTTACGGTGGTTTCATCTCAGCTTTTTTATTGTGATCTTTACAATAATTTTGATTTTATTTTCATTGGTTTTCTTTATCATTGAGTACTTCTTTATTAAACAATTTTTAAGTAGACTTTTTATTTTGAGATACTTGTAAATTCACAAGCAGTTTAAACAGACACTTGATTTTACTATTTCTTGCTCTAATGTAACTATAGTTTTATATTTTTACCTTTAATGTGATTTTTTAAGTTTACTTAATAAAGAATTTTATGTCAAACAAAAGCATATAGACTTTGAAAGAATTTGAGATTTATAAGTAAATGAATGAGATTTTGGACATGGATTTTGTGACTTTGTGGGGTAGGGAATGTAAGGACTTCCTACTCTGGTTTGCATGCAGGAACAATCTCATATCCAGGTAATGCACTGAAACATTATTCAATTTTGTCTCAAAGGTTTTAAAATAAGTTAGTATATAATTTACATCATAATAGTTTACATATCCCAAAATTCCAAATATCTAAGAGTTGAGTTGCCTAAGCTATCCAAAATGGCAGCATCACTGTGCCTTTGAATTACAGCTGACCCTTGAGTTTGAACCGCCTGGCTCCACTTATATGCAGATTTTTTTACAATATAGTACTGTAAATGTATTTTCTCTTTCTTATGATTTTCTTAATAACATTTCCTTTTCTCTAGCTTACTTTGTTGTAAGAATGCAGCATAAAATACATATAGCGTACAAAATACGTGTTAATCAACATTTCATATTATTGGGAAGGCTTTGGTCAACAGTAGGCTATCAGTAGTTAAGTTTTTGGATGGTCAAAAGTTATATGTGAATTTTTGACTGTGGAAGGTCGACACGCCTAACCCCTGCATTGTTCAAAGATCAGATGTAATTTTATATCAGGCCACTTCATTGGTTCCTTTAACAAAAATTAGCAATATGTGCATTGTGTTTATTTTTTAAATAAAATCAATATATGTCAATATTTCAGATAATAATGACTAAAGATGAGAAAATATGTGCTTTGCTAAACACAAAGAACCAAACATTTCTTCTTAATCACCATTAACTGTTTATATGGGTACTTGTCTGAGACAAATATTAACTTATTAACTATTAGTTTCAGTCTAAGACTATCCAGGAGAATGTAAAGTATATATATATATATATATATATATATATATTTTTTTTTTTTAATATATTTATATTTATATATATATTTATTATATATATATATTTTTGCTGCTAAGTTTTTAAGAACTCTATACATAAAATTCTTGGTATAAATAAATAAATGTATACATACATATGCATTTCAGAAAATAAAACATTGAGTTCTTATTTATAAATTCATTCTTGCCTATTTTACTGGACAATCATATTGGTAGTAACCACAGCAATAAAAACTAGTCATATTATAATCATTTATATATTAGAAAAACATATCAAAATAGCCTACCCACAAACTACCAAACACCTTCCCAAGTTCCTTTAATATGCCCTCAAATCTATTCTTATTTTCTCTTCCAGTCTTTTCATTCCTAAATCATGTCTTCTTAGTGTTGTTTAATGCATCCTGTTTCCATCTAAAATTGTTTATCTTCCCTATCCTGAAAGGAAAAACCATCACACACACACACACACACACACACACACACACACACACACACACACACCTCTTTCCACAAAATCCAATTCCATGACTCTTCTAGTTCCATTTGATATCTCCTTCTTCATAGTTGTCCTTTCACAAATAAGGAATCTAAGTATCCCTTGACACTTCACACCTTGCTAATCAACCATTAATGTTGATTTATTTGACTAATAAACCTACCTAGGTGATGGTTCCTTCCATCCTCAAGGCTTAATAGATAAATATTCCTCCTTGCACTGTATTCACACACACACATGCACACACGCATGCTCACATGCACTCAGGCATGTGCACAGTCATGCCACCCAGTGGATAATCAGGGATACACAAAATTTTGAATTCTCCATCTGTAATCTTCACATATGTTTTCAAAATTCATTTGGAAGAAAAATTATAAAATGAGCCTCCTTGTGTCAATATTTTTACTACATAATCACTTCCTAATTGAATGCAATCTGGATACTGTATCATATTGAAACAAAGCTTCACATTGAATCTTGTGTTAGAAACAGTCAGAAGTATTTGTATTTGGTACAGGGTTACTGAAAACAACTGAACAGGAAGCCAAGAGAGAAAAATTGTAGCCATCTCAAAAATCAAATATTTTGCTGAGTTTTTTAATGGTATGTATAAAATAAAATTGCATTTTAGGTCATCATTTTTATAGTATTAACATTGGATTTAAAACTAGGGCCTAGGGGCACCTGAGTGCCTCAGTCGGTTGAACTTCTGACTTCTGCTCGGGTTGTGATCTCACAGCTCCTGGGTTCGGCCAGCTGGTATTGAACTCTGTGCTGACAGCTCAGAGCCTAAAGCCTGCTTCAGATTCTGTGTCTCCCTCTCTCTCTGCCCCTTTCCTGCTAGCTCTCTCTCTCTCTCTCTCTCTCTCTCTATCTCTCTCTCACACACAAAAATAAATAAGCATTAAAAATTATAAAAATTAAAAAAAATAAAACTAGGGCCTATACAGATAAAATATGTTTAGTTCTAAGCTATTTGCTCCCAGTTTCTCTTTATATACCATTGATCTGTTTTTAAAGAATTACTCACATGTCTGGTCTTAAAATCTGTCTTTTCAAAGAGTGGCTAATATGTTAGTTTCTACTCATTACTCCATTAAAAGGATTTCACACTAATAGGATATCAGCTCTTGTCTCTCCTGAGTTTTACATACAATTAGTTATTACCCTCCCCAGGTTCTACATTCTCAGTGTTTTCTAGTTATAATATAAATTCTCTTTCATTCTTTCTACCATACATAATTAATCTTTATAGAGATGCATATTAAAACCACAATAAAATCAATGAAATATGACTTTACACGTACTAGAATGACTAGAACAAAAATTGCTGACAAATATTCATGAAGATTTGGAGCAACCAGAACTCTCATTCATTGCTGGCAGCAATGTAAATGTTACTATCATTTTAGAAAATATTTATCAGTTTCTAAGGAAGTTAAAACTATAGCTACCCTATGATTTGGTAATTCCAGTTCTAAATCTTTGCCCAAGAGCAATGAAAAAAAAATGTCTATTAAAGACATGCACAGGAATGTACTAGAAATAACCCAAATAGGCATCAACAAAGGAATGGATTAATTTTCACATATTCAGTAGAATAAAGGAATAAACTCCTAATATGTTCAACATGGATACATCTCAATAATATGTTCAATGGAAGAAGACACACAAAACAGTATACACTATCTGATTTCACTTATATGAATTCCAAGGAAAAGTGAAACTAATTTATAGCAATAGAAATCAGAATAATGGCTCTCTGTTGTGGACAAGACATTTATTGAAAGTGGTCACAAAGGGTATTTTTAGGATGATTTTAGTAGGAGTTTTCAGATGGATTCCTTGAACTGTACTCTTAAATCTGTGTGTTTTATGCTTATAAATAATGTCACCATAAAATAATTTGATCCATGACATTAGCTTCCAAATTTGCCTTTTGATATTCATTTGTATCAATATGCTGGAAGGGAAGGTCCCTTCTCCTTTTGGCTCTAACTAACAGAACAGACCAAATAATCACTTAACAGAGATCAAAATATTGTCTTTACCAATGTTTGAAAAAATGACCTCTTACCACTCCCCCTAAATGCAGAGCTCTCAGATAATGACCAGATTTGAGAATTTAGCTTCTAATCAATCCTCACCTTGAGAATAGCCTGGGAGTTACCCCAGGATTGAAGACAAAAAACTGCAGACATAGCCACATTTTCCACCCATTTCCATAGCCAAATTTCCCACATTTCCCCTTCCTATAGAAGGATTTTGCCTCAGATTTTTATAGCAAAGTGCTTAGAGCAAGGAAACTCAAAGAAAGTGTGCCAGTGAGCTCTGCAAGGTCAAAATAAAAAAGAAGCAACTCCTTCCAGAAGCAATAACCTTTAATACCATGATCCTACTTACTGTAAATGGGACCCAATCATTAATTTTTGGGAGACAGGGACTGAAAGTGTTCATATCAATGTTCCTCCTCCATTGAGGGTCAGTGGGAGAAATGTCCTTCACTAATGACAAAAGAGGATATGGTTTCTCATACTGAAAAGAATAATTCAGTTCATTATGGTGTATGTATACAATAAAATAAGCAATCACTAAAAAAATGTCTTTTTAAGAACAAATGGTTAATATTGTATTGTTACCAATGTTTTCAAACCAACAACTGCAACACTAGTTACGAACACTGTAGAAAGCAATCACTATTTCATTAAATATATGTATGTATATGAGAAATACTGCTTTATAGTTTACATATGCATGTAAATACTAAGAATGGTCATCTATGGTCGATACTACCCAAAGCAATCTACATATTCAACACGATCCCTATCAAAGTAACACCAGCATTCTTCACAGAGCTAGAACAAATAATCCTAAAATTTGTATGGAACCAGAAAAGATCCCGAATAGCCAAAGCAATCTTGAAAAAGAAAATCAAAGCAAGAGGCATCACAATCCCAGACTTTAAGCTATACTACAAAGCTGTAATCATCAAGACAGTATAGTACTGGCACAAAAACAGACACTCAAATGAATGGAACTGAATAGAGAACCCAGAAGTGGACACACAAACGTATGGGCAACTAATCTTTGACCAAGCAAGAAAGAATATCCAATGGAATAAAGACAGTCTCTTCAGCAAGTGGTGCTGGGAAAACTGGACAGCAACACGCAGAGAATGAACCTGGACCGCTTTCTTACACCATATGAAAAATAAACTCAAAATGGATGAAAGACCTCAATGTAAGACAGGAAGCCATCAAAGTCCTCGAGGAGAAAGCAGGCAAAAGCTTCTTTGATCTTGCCCACAGCAATTTCTTACTCAACATGTCTCTGGAGGCAAGGGAAATAAAAGCAAAAATGAATTTCTGGGACCTCGTGAAAATAAAAAGCTTCTGCACAGCAAAGGAAACAATCAGCAAAACTAAAAGGCAGCCGACAGAATGGGAGAAGATATTTGCAAATGACATATTAGATAAAGGGTTAGTATCCAAAATCTACAAAGAACTTATCAAACTCAACACCCAAAAAACAAATAATCCAGTGAAGAAATGGGCAAAAGACGTGATTAGACACTTCTCCAAAGAAGACATCCAGATGGCCAATCGACACATAAAAAAAAATGCTCAATATCACTCATCATCAGGGATATACAAGTCGAAACCACAATGAGATACCACCTTACACCTATCAGAATGGCTAACATTAACAACTTAGGCAACAACAGATGTTGGCAAGGATGCGGAGAAAGAGGATCTCTTTTGCACTGATGGTGGGAATGCAAACTGGTGCAGCCACTCTGGAAAACAGTATGGAGGTTTCTCAAAAACTAAAAATAGAACTACTCTATGACCTGGCAATTGCACTTCTAGGCATTTATCCACGGAATATAGGTGTGCTGTTTCGAAGGGACACATGCACCCCCATGTGTATAGCAGCACTCTCAATAATAGCCAAAGTATGGAAAGAGCCCAAATGTCCATCGATGGATGAATGGATAAAGAAATGTGGTGTATATATATATGTATATATATATGTGTGTGTGTGTGTATATATATGTTTATGTATATACATATACATACACACACACACACACACACACACAATGGAGTATTACTTAGCAATCAAAAAGAATGAAATCTTGCCATTTGCAACTACGTGGATGGAACTGGAGGGTATTATGCTAAGTGAAATTAGTCAGTCAGAGAAAGACAAAAATCATATGACTCCACTCATGAGAACTTTAAGAGACAAAACAGATGAACATAAGGGAAGGGAAACAAAAATAATATAAAAACAGGGAGGGAGACAAAACAAAAGAGACTCATAAATATGGAGAACAAACTGAGGGTTGCTGTAGGGGTTGTGGGAGGGGGGATGGGCTAAATGGGTAAGGGGCATTAAAGAATGTACTGAAATCATTGCTTCACTATAAAGTAACTAATTTGGATGTAAATTGTAAAAAATAAAAAAATTAAGTTAAAAAAATAAAAAATAAACATTTTTAAAAAATTAAAAAAAAACAACAACAAAAAAACAACAACAACCTGGGTGAATTTCCAGAGAATAAGGCTGTGTGGGGAGAAAGGAGGCCAATCGCAAAAGATTGTAGACTGTATGATTTTATTTATGGAACACTTTTTTAAATGACAAAATCACAGAAATAAAAAACAGATTATTGGCTACCAAGGGTTAATGAGGGGTCAGGGACAGGACAGAAGTAGGCTTGGCTTTAAAAGGCCAGCCTGAGGGGTCCTTGCAGGGAAATAAATTGTAGCTTGATTGTATCAATGTCAACACTCTGTGATATTTTAGGTTGGGTTTGTAAAATATTATGATTGGGATAAACTAAAGGATACATGAGATTCCTCTGTATTAGTTCTTGCAACTGCCGTGAAAATACAAGTACCTCAAAAAAAAAAAAAAAAAAAAAAAAAAAAAAAAGAATGGTCATCTATGGGTGTTAGGCATTAGCTTCATGGTTCTTTATATATTTTTGAATGTTTCAAATTATTTATTATTATCATTAATTTCCTTTAAATAAATCTGAACAACAAACACATCCAAACACGTAATCATGTATTTAAGAGTAATATGAGAGATTTCCTTCTGGGAAAAGATTAGATTTTGTAGAATAATCCAACAACACAATCATCATCATCATCATCATCATCATCATCATCATCAAAAAAGCAGTGGCATTGCACTAATCAGTCACTGGGGACTCAAAGACAACCCTTCCCTGAAGAAATAAGCAGCACATAAGAACAACACTGAATAGGGGCACCTGGGTGGCTCAGTTGGTTAAGCATCCGACTTCGGTTCAGGTCATGATCTCACGGTTTGTGAGATCAAGCCCCACGTTGGACTCTGTGCTGACAGCTCAGAGCCTGGAACCTGCTTCAGATTGTCTGTCTTCCTCTCTCTCTCCCCCTCACCTGTCTGCATTCTGTTTCTCTTTCTAAAAAGTAAATAAACATTAAAAAAATTAAAAAAAAAACTGAACACACACAAAGATACTTTGCCACACACAGTAAGTACTATGCAAGAGGCACACACAAAAACTGTAGAAAATAATTTCAAAACTTCCCAATTAATTTTGTGATAAAAAATTATCACTATACCAAAATTTCAGGGTCAACCATACTTCACAAATGGCTAGATCTCTAAGAGGAAGAGAACACTTAAACCTTCAAAGCAAACAAAATGGCATTTTAGAAGCTATGGCTCGTTGCCACTTAATCCTAGTTGATGATGGGCCATTTCTTTTTTTTTTAATGTTTTCATATTTTTTATTTTAGAGGAGAGAGAGCCTGAGTGGGGGAGAGGGGCAGAATGAGAGAGAAGAATCTTAATCAGTCTCTGAGCTCAATGCAGAACCCAACATGGGGTTCAATCCCATGACCCTGGGATCATGACTTGAGTGGAAATCAAGAGTCAGACACTCAACTAACTGAGCTACCCTGATACCCTGATGTGTCACTTCTAATGTGACCATACCCAGTGAAGAAATGAGATGGGAATGGACACAACAGGAAGTGCAGCCATTTGGGACCATATTTTACCTATGGAAATAGATACGAAGCACTAACAGCCTCAAAATTCTCTTTGACAAATTAAAAGTCTTCACTAATACAAATAAATAATTAAAAAAAACTCCTGTTTGTGGGCAGCTTGCCTTGAATTGCTGCTGTCAGTGGCTATTTATTTATTTTTTAAAAAAATTTTAAGTGTTTTTATTTTTGAGACAGAAATAGAGCGTGAGCAGGGGAGCGGCAGAGAGAGCGAAACACAGAATCCAAAGCAGGCTCCAGGCTCTGAGCTGTCAGCACAGAGCCCAACGCAGGGCTCAAACTCACAAACTGAGATCATGACCTGAGCCTCAGTTGGACGCTTAACCAACTGAGCCACCCAGGCTTCCCGTGGCTATTTATTTTAAACATTTATTTATTTTTGAGACAGAGAGAGACAGAGCATGAACGGGGGAGGGTCAGAGAGAGAGGGAGACACAGAATCTGAAACAGGCTCCAGGCTCTGAGCTGTCAGCACAGAGTCTGACGCGGGGCTCGAACTCACAGACCGCGAGATCTTGACCTGAGCTGAAGTCGGCCGCTTAACCGACTGAGCCACCCAGGTGCCCCCTGTGGCTATTTATTTTAAGAGATAGTAGTCATAATGATAATATTTAGGGTCCTTAAAAAAAGACCACAAATATAGCACAACCAAGAGAGGATTTAGATGTTGGCCAAGAAAAAAAGGGAACAAGGAAATAATATAATTGAGAGCCAAATCAAATGTCCCTGATCAGATGGCATAAACATAAGCAAATTTGGATATGAATATTTTCTAAGTTAGAGTTTCACAAGAGAATGGACAGTTTAGGCAAGTCTGGGAGATTACATTCTACTGTTTCATTCAGTTCAGCAAGAAAAAATAGGTGCTTTAGGCTAGGGACTTGCAATTCTTGGTGCATTGTTAGTAGAACATTCTTAAACTCTTAGAATATAGAGGATGGTTATGTTAACAGCTACTGTTTTTTGAATGTTTACCATGTTTCATTTATGTGTTTGAAATGCTGCAAATTTTCTGTCTACTTTTTACAACAGTCCTAAAAGGAAGGGTTCATTTTATTCACTTTGCAGATGAGATTATCAGTGGCTCTAGGAAGACATCAGTTTGTAGTAGGGAGGACGAGTTTTGAACCCACATCTCTCCTATTCCAGAGGCTGTTCATTACTATATCTTCTTTATTACAGAAGAAAAAGAAGTGTCAACTTCTCTAAAGGAGCTATTTGTATCCCTGTACAGTAAGTGCAGAGAAAAATACTTTTGAGAATGCCGGAATAATTTTCGTCTACTTTCACTCCTATTTGCCCTTTCACAATGTTTTTACATCTCTCAAAAATGCTATTGATTTAGATCGTGTGCTGTTAATTTGTATATTCTCCTCATTAGTTTCCTGCAGGCATTTGGCTGTCTACAGATGTCAGGCCCTGAGGCTGTAAAATTCTCTAAGCAGATTGCTTTGAAATATTCTCCCTCCAAAGGCTCCTTGTTTAACTTCTGTAAATCTGCTTTGAGTTGCTTTCCTAACTTGACTTACATGGCTTATGTGTTTGTACACACCAGTTTTATTCAGTGAGTGAGCAGAGATAGTTTTGTAGAGTCCCCAAACTCAATTCTTCCCCTGTTCTGCACATGTTTTATCTTTGGCTGGTTTGCAGACACGAATAACCAACAATGTTGACAATCTGTGTATTCCCACTTGAGCACCACCATATTGGCAGCATAACATAGAGAGATTGTGTTTTTCATGCTAAATGAGAGAATTGTTGAGTCGTAATAGATATTTTATGCACTGTAAGTCTCTCAAAAGTTCTCCAAATTATTTAAATGCGTGCGCACACATTATTCTCTGTCTTGGTTTTTTCTCTCTGCCTCTCATTGTCATTATGACGTCTGTTTTGCATTTTACATTTTTTTTTGCCCAAGATAGAGGCTGTGAAGATGATAAAGTTCATTTTTTTTGGTGTAGTCTATTTAGCTGTACAGTATCTCTCCAACATAAAGCATTTCACGATTCACAGCTTTCCTCCCCAAGTATACATAGTAATTCTGCTCTGAGTCTTACTCAATTGAGACATCCGTCTCTGCTAATGCAACAAGGGTATCATCCTTCCAGAGTTTAGATTTGAGCTTCTTATTGGTGAAGCCCATACCTTCTTTGATCTCTCTTTGCAGAATCAAGCACGTCGATGCAGTGCGTGACCATTAAATGAGCACCTACAATGTGCCACAATGTGCCATACGTTGTGCCAAGTGCCACATAGGCACAAATGAACAAGATAGTCTCTATTGTTAAGGAATAGTCTCTATTTCTCTAATGGGAAAGACCCTCAAGTAAGCAAACAAGTACAAGGCCATGGGACAAATGCTTTGAGGTAGGAAAGTACAAAGGACAGGGAGTGTCACAAACCAGGAAGCTTTCATCTCTTCTCTGGTTTGGGTGATAAGAAAATAAGTGCTTATAGAGCACACGTCTGAGTTGGTCTAGATGGAGTTAGCAAGGAATGTAAAGAAAGATAGGATATTGCAGGTGAAGAACCAGCATGTGCAAAGATAGGGAGTCTTACAGTAACATCACAAGTGCAGAGAAACGCAAGCAGCTTGGTGTTAGTAAAGAATAAAGGGCCGCTTGCGAAGTTCTAGAAGATAAGATTGAAAGTCATTTGGAGTTAGTCCTTACACATGTCATTCTAAGAATTAGCTTTTGCGTAGGCAAGAGTTAATTCAGGCAGGAAGTTTTCATAGGTGGTGTGCATGTACATTTTAACAATAATCAAAAGCAATCTGAAAATTTGGTGCTCTTTCATGCACAAATCACGAACATTTTTGTGCAAACACATGCAAATATTGAATTATCCAGGTGAAGGCACCATAAATAAATACTATAATGTGTGTAATATATTGTCGAGATATTTCACCATTATTAATTTAATATGCCCTATGTGAAAAATACTCGAAGCTATTCCATTTACCTCCATACACATTCTGAATAATCTTAGCTGTTATAAAGAAAATTTTCCCCACAAATAGTGTCCAATTGAATTTTTTACAGATTTAAGACTTCAGTTTTTAAATTTAATAAATTGAGATTTTTTTGCTTGGCATCTTGAAACTGTATAATGTTGCAAAATACTATTCTTTAATTGCTGAGGCCTTGTGACAAAAAATCAGAGGCTGGGAGCACCTGGCTGGCTCAGTTGGTTATGCATCTGACTTTTGATCTCAGCTCAGGCCTTGATCTCAGGCTCTTGAGTTTAAGCCCCATGTTGGGCTGTGCGCTGGGTGTGAAGGCTACTTAAAAAGGAAATGAGAGGCTGAATCAACACCTAGCATGATGATTGGTCATAACATGCAGAGGACATTGATAGCCATGATGACAAATTCTTGGTTGCCATATGAAAACCAGGCCTCTAGTTGGCATGGAGTTCATGGTAGGGAGTGGAATCATCAGAGCACCACGGAAGGCATAGTGGACTCTTATGCACTGACTCTCACATTTAGATTTCTTTTTTTTTAATTTTTTTTTAATGTTTATTCATTATTTTTGAGAGAGAGAGAGAGAGAGAGAGAGAGAGAGAGAGCATGAGCAGGGGAGGGGCAGAGAGAGAGGAAGACACAGAATCTGAAGCAGGCTCCAGGCTCTGAGCTGTTGGCACAGAGCCCGACGCGGGGTTTAAACTCACAGACCATGAGATCGTGACCTGAGCCGAAGTTGGACGCTTAACCGACTGAGCCACACAGGCACCCCTCACATTCATTTTCAAGCCTCTCTTTGGTTTCTAATGTGTGACATCAATGACAATAAAATAGTTGATTGAATTTTATGTTTTTTTGGTTGTTTTATTAATATATTGTTATTTTGATTTTAATACTTGGATAAGCCAGATAAACATTAATAGTTTATACCTCATTATTGTTTATACATATTTAAGTAACACTAATGAAATGGTTTAAATCAAAGTGTAATAATTATTTTTTAATTGTCCATTCTAAACTCAGGTTTGAGAAACTGTAATAGGAAACCAGGAATCACTGATGGCTACTTTGTTAGCGAGGCATCAAAGCATAGTGGAAACTGACACTTATTATGCATTAAAGACCTAGGTTCATATCTTAGCTCTCTAAATTCTTTGTTACCCTAAGTTGTTCATCTGTTTCCACATCTTGAAAATGGAGACAGTGATATCTGCCTTCTAAAATTCAGTGAGATTAAATATGTAAATTATCCAGCACACTACTTGTACTTAATAATGTCAACTTCCCCTTTTATATATCTGAACTCTTAATTTTCTCATCTATAAAATGTATGCATTGGTACATACCTCACAAAGCTGTGCAAGTGTGATGAAATATGGAAAGTCATGTCCCTTGTAAGAACATGGCTAAATGTTTCATGTATAGAAGTAGGGACAGAATGATGATGTTTTCCATTTTGAAAGAAATATCACTCTCAGTAATGTTCTGTGAGAAAAGTAGGCACACATTGTCCTATTAGAACAGGTATATGAATAAGAATTTTTTTGTGAGGGTTTAGGTATTTATGTGGATGTGATTTCGAAAGGCTCTCCACTCCCACATGTGTCAGAAAGCCGAGCTTTGGAAAGGAAATGAACCAATTTCCACAAGGTTCTGGTCAACCTGTTGGAAGGAAGTGTTCTATTTACTAAAACCTTCTCCAAGGTTTAGTGTCCAAGAGGGTCAAAATTAGGGAAACCAGGCAAAGTGGACTAGGAGAAACTTTGGTCTATACTAATCAACAAGGATGAAAAAATTACCATAGAGAAAAAAAGATTGTTACATTGACAGTGTTAGCTACTATTTATTGGAAAGTTCCATGTGTCAGATATGGTTCTAAATGTTTTGTATGTATTAACTTTATTTAATCCTTATAAAAGTTTGTGGCATACATCTTTTTTATATCCATTTTATAGATGAGAATGTTGAGGCATATGGAAAGTTAGCTGACTTGTTCAAAGACACTGGCATAGGCAACATCTGAACGCAGATACATTGGCTTCAGAGCCTACCATGTTAACCGTTGTGTGGTTTTTGCCTCTGATACGTCATACCAGAGAGTGAGACTTTGGACTGAATAGACAAGGAGATAGGGAGGGTGGTCATTGGTCCTCAAAACGATGAATTATAGACAACATCCTAAGAAACATGCGGACACCAGAAACCACATTATTGACAAGAGTGTTTTCATTGTGTGGAAACCAGTCCTTCAGTCCTTGAAGCAGACCCTGGCCTTGTTTTCAAACTGATGAAATAGGAGTGAGCAGGAGTAGCCTCTAGCCATCCTGCACACTAATGGACACCCAGAGATCCATAGGCATATTGGATAGGGGTGACATAGTTCAAGAGGATAGGTGAACCTTTGGCAATCAAAGCATGTGAAGACCCAAGCATAGTGGTCTAGTCAACTATTAGAGTGAGGGTATTATTCCCATCACAAAAAAGTAAAGTTGCATACCTAATTTATGCATATAGCATTATTTTGCAAACTGCGTATTACAACATAAATGTTAGTGTTCCTTCACTTATGCTTTTCTACCTGTCCACATGTATGGACATGTATATGGAGCAAAAATTGAACACAATATGAGTAAATGTGAGGTTGGCATTAAGATGAAGGTTAATATAATCAATTGTGGTATCAGAGAGAGGGAGGTCCATTTTCCTTCTGGTCCATGTGTGGTTCTTCAGATCCTTGCTTGTCTCCCAGAATATGTCTTCTCAACCTGTATGGTCACTGGGTAATCTGAGGTGGTATTTCCTGAGTTGTGTGTCTTGTGACTCCTGCATACACCTCTGAAGTCCATGTGTTCTGCCATACCCTCTAGTCCTAAGGTCCATGTCCCCTGTAGCTAGAGGTCTCCGGTAGTGAACTTATGCTTGGAGACTTAGACCTCTTTTCTGCTTTCTCTTTTCTGGGCTGGATTCTGGGTTGCAGTTCTCTGGGAAGCTTCCCATTTATCCACCCTCATTTCCCTCAAGTTACTTCAAATCTACCTTTTGGTCAGCAACATGTGGCTAGTGGTTAGTTCCTGCATCATGCTGAGTAGAAGGCTTCCCTCAGGAGTTTGAACTTACTCTAAAATGGGTATTGAGAAACAAGAATGAGACCCTCCTTAGGACTCCAAGATCGCTTCAGAACTCATTTTTTTTTTTTTTTCAGAGAGAAACAGAAGGAGAGAGAAGAGAGAGAATCTTTTTTTTTTAAGTTTAGAAAGAGAGAGAGAGAGAAAGCATGAGCAAGAGAAGGGCAGAGGGAGAGGGAGAGAGAGAATTCCAATGCGGGGCTAGATCTGACAACCCTGGGATCATGACCCGAGACGAAATTGATTTGGACACTCAACTGATTGAGCCACCCAGGTAGCCCCTCATCTACTGTTTTGAATCCACTTATGGGGTTTTTAACCCTCCGTGTTTAGAAGCTAGACCACTCACATCTAACCCCTTGTCACTTAGGCTCCTCTTCTACTTCCCCTTCATTTAGGATACATCTTTCTTTTCTCCTAATCCAACTTCATGGCCCTGTCCTAACATCTTAGAGGCTGTGGGGCTAAAATGCAAAGTACAAAGAAGGAAATATATGTTGGAAAGTGTTCCAAAAATGTTAGGCACATTATACAAACATACTTAAGTAGCACTCAATTCCTCCTGAAACTATTCATTATAAGCCTACTTCTTTGTTTTGCCAAAGCAAAAAGAAAGTAAAATCTGCCACCCAAATGGTTTTCTGCCAATATATTAAGTATCCAGTGGGTGCTAATCCCTTATTTCTGTGGCCCAATCCACACAAATCTCTACTCTCTGCCTGGTAGCCCTCATTGGTCATATCAGTGTCATGCTATATCTAAAGTGGTGGGAAATGATGACATTTCAGTTCTGCACATGGCAATCTTTAATATTTGGATCAGTGTAGCATTTTAACAGTTCGGAACATTAATGAAAGATGAAGGTGGTTATAGTGACAGTTTTCAATCTTTAATCTGCTGGCATTATCATAAATGTTAAGGATAAATTTATTCTGAATTAAATCCTAGTTGTGTTCCTTACCATGGAATGTATTAGAAGAAATTGCTTGATCTCACTGAATCTTAATTTCTTCATCCGTGTAATAGGGTTAATAACATCCACCTTACAAGACTGGTATGAGGAGGAAATATACACATGCATATGTGTGTGTATTTTTACCTGGAAGATAATATTTTTATTGATATATACCAATTTATATACAGTAAAATCTTGGCTTATGAGCATAATTCATTCCCGTAACATGCTTGTAATCCAAAGCACTCATACATGGAAGCGAATTTCAAGAACCACTGGCTCAGTTGTGATCATGTGACATTTGGCATCACACACTACTCATATTGCAAGACATCGTTCGTTTATCAAGTTAAAATTTATTAGAAATGTTTGCTCGTCTTGTGGAACAAGTTACTCATAATCCAAAGTTTTACTGTAATTATATATTCCCTAAAGCACAGTAAGTTGTAATGTTAGGTAGGATGCAATGAGAAGTTACTCAAAACTATCAGCTGAAAGCTACTGGTGGGGGGGGGGGGGGGGGGGGAGGGTAAGGGACAAAGCAGGGAAGGAATGTGTTTTTATTTTTAATTTTCTTTTAATGTTTACTTTATTTTTGAGACAAAGAAAGAGCACGAGCAGGGGAGGGGCAGAGAGAGAGGGAGACACAGAATCTGAAGCAGGCTCCAGGCTCCAGGCTCTGAGCTGTCAGCACAGAGCCCGACGAGGGGCTCGAACTGCAAACTGTGAGATCATGACCTGAGCCAAAGCTGGACGCTTAACTGACTGAGCTACCCAGGGGCCCTGGAATGTGTTTTGTTTTGCCGAAGCAACAGTTCCAGTCAAGGAAACATCCAACTAGGTGTTTAACTTGGCAGCCTCTTGCTAGATGTGTCTCACCTGATAGCCCCGTACATGAGCCAGTTTGAGCCAGACTGGATCTGGGGACCTGCACAGAAGCCCCCCGAATTGACCTGAAGTTACCTTTAGCTCCTATGGGAGAAATTTTCTGCCATTTTATGAACATAGGATGTAGGCACTAGCATCTTGACGACCACGCATGCGCAATTGAACCAAAAGTGTCTATGCAAGCTCCCTGCCCCCACCCCCTAGTACACTCAATAAAAGCTTCCTATGCTGACCCCACAGGGATACAGTGCTTTGACAGCTATCTCTCTGTCTCCTTACTTGTAACAAGTAATCAAAAGTCCTTTTCTTTCAATATTTCCTTGGGTCATGTTCAATTTGATGCACCCCAAGGGGCGAACCCCTTGAGTTCTGTTACGGTAAGTGCTCAATTAATGGAAGCCCTACGAAGAGATTTTTATGATTCCTAAGGTAATTGATCACCAAACACTAGGTTTCTATTTATTATTTTGTAAGTTAGGATGGTTCCATCTGGAACCAACAGGAAAAGCAAAGGACTGTCAAAGGGAACATTGTTTGTGATGTGTTGGGTGTACCACGATCATGCTAAACGCAATGTAGCTTCCCCTTGTCTCTCTAACATTAAATCACATTCAGAGAGTGAGTAGAGTTCAGTTCACAGGTAAGTTTCTGAAATAATTGCTTTTTATATTCTCAGTTGAATGAGAAATCATTTTGTATAATCAAATAAGACTTTGATAGTAGTCAGCATCAACCTTAGCCTCGGTTATGCTCTTAAAACCCTGTCACATACTTTCAGTGGGACAGAGCCATAGGGGATCTGTTTGCACAGTCCTTTTAAATTCTAATAAGTTTCTCTGAAGCGTATTTCAAAATACCGGTAGTCCCTCCCCACTGCTTCAGCTCTGGCTCACAGGCAACTCTCCTCTTTCATCTTCAAACAACTTCAAAGTTTATTTTTGAAATAAGGGTTTCTTTTCCCATGGAATTCAAAGAGCTTTTCCGCCTTCTGTGAGGGAAGAAGAGCCTGGCTTTCAGGAATGCATTTAAAAAGCGGCAGATGTCTTTCTTAGCGCCTCCCTGATAGGCCTTGCTGACCTTCAAAAGCATTCAATTTTCTTTACCTTTGTTTTTTGGGCTGGCTTTGCTGGAGGCTGACGGAGGTGCTTGGGGGCCTACGAGGCTGGCTTGTCTATAATGAGAAACTACCTAAGAAAAGAAGCACTGCCTTTTTCTTCTCTACCTATGGATTATTGGAAGATTTTAAAATTAATTTCAAGAAGGAAGGAAGGAAGTGGGGGGAGAGAGAGAGGAAGAAAGGAAAAAAGGAAGGAAGGGAGAGAAGAAAGGAAAGGAGGAGGGAGGGAAGGAAGGAAGCAAGAAAGGAAGGAATGAAGGGAGAGAGAGAGGGAGGAGGAAAAAAGAAGGAAAGGAAGGAGGGAAGGAAGGGAGGGAGAGAAGGAGTAAAGTTAGGAAAGAAGCAAAAGGAAAAATACTTTCTACTTGCATACCTTCGTTTTGTTTTCCCTAGGCTGATAGCAATCAGAATGTTTTTCATTTGGCAGCTGAGATTTTTCTTCCTTCTTTGAATTCAAATCCTCCGGAGACAGGAGTCGCCAGGACTCAGTCTGATGCTCAGACCACACCCGCCACTGTAATGAAAGGGGTTCCTGGGGCTGGGCAGCGGCTGCAGCCTGTAATCCTGGGGCTCAATCTTGGCATCTGCCTCAAGGTAAGTCTTCTGCCCCTTCTAGAACTCTGGCAATGATGTTTGAAGCTCCGGAGAGATGAGATTACTTTTCGGCAATGCCATTGAGGCTGATGAAGGAGAAGAGAGGTTTGAGATTTCTTTGGGGGAATTTTTCAAACTGGTGCAGAATATTTTTGCCTCCATAATCTCTGTCTTTTGCTGAAATCGTTGGACTAGGAATTACTGGATCCAGGATGCCCCATCCTGCAGTTTTGTGTGGCTTGTTTCTATGTGCTTCTGTGGGGCTTATTGTCATGTCTCATATGATGTCTTGTTTGCTATTTTTTTATGAACATGTTTTCTGTCACCAAATGGATCTTGAGCACTTTCAAGGTAACGGTGTCTTTAAAACTGCTTAGTGAGTGATCTACCTAGTAAGTGCTTCAAAATAATTAATTAATTATATATATGTGTGTGTGTGTGTGTGTGTGTGTGTGTGTGTGTGTGTGTGTATTTTTTCTTAAATCATATTTATTGTAGATTTGTCATGAAATTCTGCTTCCAGAAGTCTGAAAAGTCATGAGTCTCTCCCTCTCTCCTTTTCTTTTTTGTGAGATGGTGGAAATGATGGAAATGATGGTGGAGTATGATGGAAATACTTTTTCCAAATGTTTTGTTTTGTGTGGGGCCTACCTTTGGCATGGAAAAATATGAGGAATCATTGAAAACTATTTCAAATAAAGCCAACCTACTGCAAAATATAGAGATAAATTTCTTCATCTTTCTTCCTTAGTTTTGTTAAAATAGCCCAAATGTGAGAACTTCTGGAATCAATACAAAGTATAGTTAGATTGTTATCATTCTGGTATTCGATTCATTAGTTACCCACTATTCACATTTAGGTTATTGGAAAAATAGACCAGTGACTAATTATTTTATGTAAGTATAAATTTTTTAAAATTGAAACGTGCTTTAAAAGTCCTGTAGGTAAATTCCAACATTTCTAGATGGAAGAATACAAAAAGGTTGAGAGAGTTGCCCATTCTCATATAATTACACAGTTCATTTGGGAAAAATCAGAAATCAGAGGCAATTTATATAAACAGAATTGGCTTTGATCATCATTTTCACAAAGCATATTTCTTTGGCCAACAGCCATGACTCTACCCTCAGAGAGCTGATTTTGTATTTCATTCACTGTGTTTGATGGTTAGACTTTTGTTTTTGGTAGGACAGATTGGGTTTAGGCCAGGTGTTGAAGAAGGATGCAGTTTCTTGAGGAAATAATGAATATGCCTTCCTTTCCCTGTAACATGACCTAATGTTTCCAACAACTGGATATACTACCAACCACCCTAAATCAGTGTTCCATGCAAACTCATGAACTCAAGTCAATAGCCACACTCAAACTTTCACTGTATTCCGATCCATACTTGTGTGTATTCAACTGTATTGTATCCTGATCTTTCAGGACATTTGGTTTCTTTTCCCTAACCTCTTGTAAACTCTTTGGTACAAAGATATGTGTAAGGCGTGGTGATTAAAGTTTTAAATAAATGAACTGCCCCACCTTGATAATTTTGAGTCTGTAATGGTGATCTTAACTCAGCAGCAGCCAAGGGGATGATTCTGAATGGAAGCATTGCAACAATGTGCTGGGCCTCCAGAAGACCAGCCTTCTTTCCTGAGTCTGTATTCCTTAAAACATAATGTCTAGTTTGCCCAGTTCTGGCTCACTTCTCTTTCCATGATAGCTTACAACCTGTATTTCAAGGACCTATCACCTGAGAGCCTTGCCACCATTTTTGGCTGACCTGTGAAGCTCATAGATATTCTGGATGCACTAAAAGAAGAAAGATGCCTCAAAATCAAGAGACCCATCCATCTATGTCTCTACCTTCCTCCTAACCCCCAGACAACACCACAGGAGACCACCTTGAAGAAGACACAGGAGGAGAGAAAGCAGACAATATGAGCAGCTTACCCAGGAGCATACTGTAGGTATGGTAGTTCCAATGGATTGCCATCCAGGTGGCAGCATCTCTGACCCAGGAGTAGAACCTGCAAGAAAGACACCAAGGAGTGATGAGTTCCTCTACAGAAATGGACCAAAAGAGACATCACCCCAGATTTTCCAAGGTGACCCATGCCAGATTTTCAAATGTAAAAAATTAAATTAGTATCCATGTTCCAAGGGACTCTTGAAATTATTTCTGGATAAGGAAACAATTAACTTCATTGTGAATGAAATCAATTATGGTACTCAAATAAAATGTGAGGCTCACTTCAAGAAACTGAAGTGTGTTTTGAGTGTTTTGTTTTGAGTAGATATGTTCTATACCTAAAGAGGAGTTTGTTTTCAGACAGTTCTCTGGATGTGCATCACAGCCTAGTCACAAATGCCATTAGGAGAGACAGGTTTGAAATGATCTTTGCCCATCTCCATTTTGCTGATAACCATCTTGAGGAAATGAATCAATTTATAATAAATAAGCCTTTTATTACAAGCATGAATAAAAATCACATGCACCCTTGGAAGAATCCCACACCTTTGACAGGTCCATGAGTGTTTTAGGCATCAATGATTCAAGCAATTCCTGCAGAGAAAGTCAATTAAATTTTGTTATAAAATTTGGTATGGGGTAACTACACTTGGCTACTTGGTTTAATTTGAACCCTACTGGGCTGTCACTAGTTTCTTTAAGTAAGGATCTTGGTTAATGGGGGAGTCTGATGATGAAATTTGCTAATACTCTTCTTTGCTAACACAAAGCCAATACTCCTACCATTTATGTTTTGTTGATGCCTCCACCATCAGAAAGCTGATGCCAGTTTGGAAGAAGAAGAGAGTCAAAGCAAGAGGAATGATTCATGAAAATAAAGCTGAATAGTACCCTCTCAAAAATAGCACAGAAATCAAAAACAAGAAGAGAGAGAGATGTTTAAATCCCAAGTGGATGAATAAGAATAGATAGTAGTATGCCACTGGCATGACAATGACATCATTAACATCTGCTCCAAGGTATGGGCATTGATCATTTGAAAAAGACCAAGTGTATTCATCAGCCAAAAAGAAGATTCAGGTCAGTCAACTGGCAGTAATACATGTATTCAAAGAGAGCACTGGAGGTATGAGATGTATGGATCAAAATATGGATGTATGAGTTAAGGTTTCAGGACAGACATGGTACTCCAGCTTGATCAATTACATCATCAATGTGACTCTCACTAATAATGGCAACTGCACAGAATCTGTGTCAATGAGACCAGGATGGATCTGGCTTTCCAAGGGATGTTGCATGTTTCTATTTGTAATACAATATGGAGCCACGAAGACAAAGGACAGAGGGAGGTATGCCCAAATAGGAGTTGAGATCAGATATAATATGACACCTCACTGGATAAGTCATCAAGACAAGAAAACATGGTGTGCCCTCGGCCATGTGCACTGTTACACTAAATGTGAAAAATGTCAAATGGGTGTATCAAAGCGTTTCAAAACATATCACAAAAATAGTGTCTGAGATGATGCCAGTAACTTACATGCTGGAATTCCTGAGTATACCATTAATTTTATCATTTATTTAGTTATTGTGTGTTTCCCAACAAAATACCATCTTTTGCTTCAGCTCTAATGGACTTTGTTTCTATAAAGGCAAACTTCTTTCTCTTTCTTTACCTCCACATAAACAACCCCAAATCCCTGTGATCTGTTTATTTTAAATCTCAGGAAATCCTAATGCCTTCTGTTGATGAAAAACTCCCCATGAATATTTTCACATTTCTGAAAAGCCTGGATTTTCTGAATAAAGAATACTTGTAACCTGAGTTAAAGGATTTGAATGATAAGCGTGCCTTGAAGGTTAGAAGTTAAAACACCTATCTACTCCAGAGCCATTTGCTTACATTCCAACTGTTATACAGCTAGGGACCATACCTTCTCCCTGCAAAGGATTCCAGAGTAAAGGGATGTCTCTTTCTCCCACTATCCTTCCCTCTCTTTCTCTCTCTCTTTCTCTCCACCCCTTCTCCTCCCTCTCTTTCTGGCTCTCCATCAACCTAGGGGAGGAGGAATAGATTTGTATCCTATGTGAGCTCTGTATCTCCTAACTGCTCCTAATTGTTACACACAGGTAGCATCAAGCCCTCAGTGTGTTGTCCCATGGGGAATGGGAGCTTGGAAAGCAGTACTGATAAGGTGATCTGACTCAGAGGTCTGGTGCTTCTCCTTCTGTACACGTGTGACTAGCACACTAACTTGTTAGCTTGCAGTAGGTTGTCAGCCATGGCACGTCAGACCCTTCACAGTTTTGAACTTCACATTTCCTTTAGTGGTTTTCTGTGCGTCACCCAGCCTTGAACCACAGTTTATCTATGATGAAAGGTTTTTTTTTTTAACTTTTTAATTTTCTCTCTCTCTTTTTTTTGAGAGACAGAGAGACAGAGTGCAAGCAGGGGAGGGGCAGATAGAGAGGGAGACCCAGAATCTGAAGCAGGTTCCAGGCTCTGAGCTGTCGGCACAGAGCCTAACGCAGAGCTCGAACTCATGAACCATGAGATCATGACCTGAGCTGAAGTTGGGTGCTTAACCAACTGAGTCATCCAGGCGCCCCCTTAATGAGAGTTTGGACTGAGAGGAGAGTAGAACCTTGTAAAATAAGAAGGCTGGTGAATTTTAGAGCTAAGTGTGCCTTATATTAGTTCTCTTAATCAATTTTGTCAATGGGCAGATCAAGAATGGTGACCAAGAGTATTGAAATGACTTTCTAGGATAAGTAATCATCTAGTCTAATAAAATCTTGGTGAAACAAACCACTACTGAGACTCAGCCCCTTCTTTCTTAAACTGCACATCCCAGCAATTCTGTTTGCTATTATGTCCTCAAGTCTTTTTCAGCGAGGCTGCATCTTGCATAAGTTTGCAGTTCTTATTCCAGTGAAAAATGCATTCATCTGATCTTTTTGTTTGATTAATGTATGATTGTTTATTTGTTTGTTTTTTCCTCATCTTTCCCTGCTTATGGTCTTTTACTCCCAGCTACAGCCCTGCCTGGAGATTGTGCTGTTAGCCCACCAATGTCCAGCTCCCAGCAACTTTGGTAGTTAATCTAAAATACAGCAATGTTGATAAGTAATCTTGAAAACATGGGCATTTTCGGGGCGCCTGGGTGGCTCAGTCGGTTAAGTGCCCGACCTCAGCTCAGGTCATGATCTCATGGTTTGTGAGTTCGAGCCCCGCATCAGGCTCTGTGCTGACAGCTCAGAGCCTGGAGTCTGCTTCAGATTCTGTGTCTCTCTCTCTCTGCCCCTACCCCACTCACGCTCTGTCTCTCTCTCTCTCTCAAAACTGAATAAATGGTAAAAAATAAATAAATAAAAAACCTGGGCATTTTCTAATAATATTTTTGAATGAATAAAGGATGGTAGAAATTCAAAATTGGGGACAGAATTATCACAAAATGATAGACCCTCTAGATAGAAGGAATCTGAAATACTTCTCCCAGGCACCTATCAGGATAGTTTTATGAGGTGAATGAGTCAGTGCTGTTTTGTTTTGTTTTTTTTTTTCCTGGAATGCACGTCAAAGATACAAAAGACTAAATTTGTGGAATAGAAAAATTCTGGTGGGACTAAAGAGGCTGAAAAAGCTACAATGTATATCTTGGAGTGAAGACAAAGCATAAGGGGGACTACCAGAGGAAACAATCTAAAAAGAAATTAACAGAAGGTATAACTTTATCAAAACATTATTACATGTCTACTAAATATTAGGCACTATACAAGATACCAGATACCGATCGGTAAATAATTAGACAGGCATGTTAAATCTTTTTAAGTTTTTAAATGTTTTTGAGACATGATTCAATACAACAACATTCATTATTTTAAAAGGTAAAATTTAATGATTTTCTATATATTAACAAGATTGAGCAACCATTACCACTATGTAATTCCAGAACATTTTATCACCCCCAAAAGAAACTTCATACCCATGTGCAAATACCGTTTCCTCTCCTTCTCTCAATCCCCAGGCCCTGGCAACCACTAATGTATTTTTAGTCTTTATAAAGTTGCCTATTCTGGATATGTCATATAAGTGGAATCATACTAATTGTGGATTTTTTTTCTGGCTTTTTGCATTCACCATAATATTTTCAGAGTTCATTCATGTAGGATGAACAAGTATGCCATTCCTTTATATAGCTTAAGAATCCCTTGTGTGGATATATTACATTTCCTTTACGCCTGCGTCAGTGGATAGAATCTTGGGAATGTTGTGACTTTTTGGATACTATGAATAGTACTGCAATGAACACCCGGGGGGAAAGTTTTTTTGTGAATAGATTTCAGTGTTCTTGGGTATATAACTAGGAGTAGAATTGTTCCTATTGTCATATTACAACTCTATGTTTAATGTTTTCAGGAACTGCCAAACTGTTTGTCAAAGTGATTGTCATTTTACATTCCCAACAGCAGTGTATGAGAGTTTAGTTTCTACAAATTCTATCCAACAGTTGTTATTATCTGACTTTTTGACCATAGCCACTCTAGTTAATATGAAATGGTATCTCATTACTGTTTCAATTTACATTTCTCTGATGTCTAATGATATTGAGCATCTTTTCATGTGCTTATTGGCCATTTGTACATCATCTTTGGAGAAATGTCTATTAAAACAATCATTGCCCATTTTTCAAATGGTTTAGTGCCTATTTAAAGTTGAGTTGTAAGAGTACTTTGTATATTCTTTATATTGGCCTTAATCAGATTATGATTTATGAATATTTTCTCCCACTCTGTGGATTGTCTTTTCACTTTTGTAATAGTAGTCTTTGAAGCACAAAAGTTTTTTTAATTTTGATAAAGTCCAGTTTATTTTTCTTTTGTTACTTGAGCTTTAGGTATTATATTGAAGAAAACACTGGTTAATCCAAGACTCCATAAATTTATGTTGTTTTGAGGTTATCAGGAGGGTCTGAAAGTGTCAAGGAAAATAGCATAAAGATCTATGAATTGTGCAGTTTCAACATCCTCTACCAGCCTCTCTAACTCTTGAACAGCCTCTAAAATAGATGGTGCCTTTTCCTCACCAAATCATCATTGTCACATCGTGAGCCAAATTGTTTTACTTATAATTGTACATGTATAAATCCAATAGGATAGGATGAATAAAGGGCCTGTCTTAGGAAGTATAGAAGCTGCAAGCGTCTCACTGTTAATGTGCATCACTTCCATATAATTACTAATGTTTGGTTTTGGACTAAAAACCTTTTGGTCACACAAGGAAAGGCAGCCCCTTCGCTCATGGTAATTCTAGGTTGTTGACTTTGAAAAGACATTTTCTTGAACGCTGGGACTGTGGACACAGAAATGTTTGATTGGAAAATGGCCTGATGGTATTTCTCTCTCAACCTTTTATTTTTTTCAGTGATAGTTTTGAGGCAGCAAGTCAGAATGCCTTCACATAAACAAGCGACAGTAGTGAAATCTGAAATTTGGTTTGTGTCTTGGAGGAGTATCACACTTTCTTTTTTCGGGTTATAGCTAACAATCTGATGGGGTGAAGAAGAGTATTAGGAAACAAGGAGGCTGTGCATGATTGGCCTGGATTTTTTTTATGGATCAACATAGTCTTTACTTTAACTTTCTGTGGTGAAAGACTATAGGTCCAGAATATATGGGATCACCTGGGCCAGTTGTAAATGATGTATGAAATGAAAAATCCTCAGGGGCATGGCTTTGCAAACACGGTCATGCTAGGCCATTCAGAGCTATATTAAGCTTAAACAAAGCAGAAAGATCAAGGATTTTCAAGGCAAAAAGGACTGCTTTGGATAAGTAATTATCTATTTTTCTTTCGTTGCTTGAGCTTTAGGTATTATATCCATGCATATGGATATCCATGTATATGGATAAGAATGTACACACATAAACACACACAAAATAATAAAACTTTCGAAGACTATTTTTAAAATTTTCATTCACAGAAGCAAATTAGGAGTATATTTCCTTCCAGAATATTTTCTTCCACATTTCTCATTGTCAGTTACTGAGAACATAGGGGAAATATTTCATGTTTTGAAGACCTAAAATATATTTTTGATGTATTGATTGACAGAAGTAACTAAAGCTAAAACAAAAATTAAGCAAAAAGGTGCAATTGGGTTATTGTTTATCTAAATTAGTTGCCAAAAAAATAGTGTTCATGAAGCCAAACCCAAGATTTAACCCCATGCAAGGCTCTTAAAAGCTTCCAGGTCACTTATCATATCACCTACTTGGCCCTCTACGTAAGGGTGGCCATAAAGAGTAGGAATAGGTCAACAGAAGCCTGGCAGTCTCTAAGGTATGCCATTCCTAACTTTGAGCTTAACTTCCAATCATTCCTTATATCTAGGAGCTGAATTGTCCCATGAGAACCTCAACCCCCGTTGCAAATTGCACTTAGGCAAACTTCTCTGGGGCAGAATTCTGCCACATCTCAAAAGGTGTTGTGCCGTTCTCCAGACAGCCCAGTAGCCATATCCTTTGCATATGATGGCCCGTTGAACTGTATAATTTGAACAATGAATTCCCTGCATGATATACCCTACAACTCCCATGAATTCCTAATTTACCCATAAAAATCAATGATAGATAATATTTCTCAGCAAATATTCTATCTGCAACTCTGCATTTCTCAGCCTCTGTTATAGTTAGGGGGAGAACATGTGATTAGTTTTGGTCATTGGACAGTGAGAATAAGCATTTAAAAGCTGGTACACTACATCTATACTTTCTCTTCCGTGGATGCTGGAAGCCATATGTTCCAGATGATGTAGCTACATGATGGTAGACTCTGCATTAACTCTGTGTGGAGTAACCCTCAGCCCACATTAGACAACTTTGTGAAAATAACTTTGTCAAGTTAGCCCATTGAGATTTGGGGGTTAATTTGTGAATAGCCCATCTGCCTGTTAAAACTGGAACAGCAGTTTTCAGGCACTCTGCAATCCTATGTGTAAATTTGGAATATCATTTTGAATGGGGGACAAGCACATCCACCTGTCATTTATCTCAGTAATTGCATCTTTTAACAAAGGAAGTATCCCAGTGAAATACTGAGAGGGTTGTGACTTTGTTAAATTAATGTTTGCTAAGTAGAGCTCCACGGTGTCGGATGGTGAGCCATGGTTCAACAAAAGACCACAGGGGAATTGAAGCAGAGAAGTTTATTACTCACAGTTTAATTACCTCCTGAAAGAAGTCCATGGCATGTCTTGAGGAGCCTGGGGAGATCAAGGCAGGGTGCAGGCAGAGAGAATGGCAGAACCCGGGCATATGCTCTATTAAGGTCCATGGGTGGATTGCTTTGAGGTTCCCAACCTAAGGCCAGATTGGTTAATCCAAAACAAAAAGAGTGTATTTTAGTATGCCTGATGTTAGTGGTAAATATATCATAGTGTGTGTGTTACCTACTAAATCACCACACTGTACACTTTAAATATATATAATTTTATTTGTCAATTTTACCTCTAAGCTGGAAAGAAAGGAAAGTGTTATGAAACTGTCCTCACTCCTGCTACCACTACTGTAGTTTGAAATCTTAGCATGTTTTCTTTATTTATGTAATCCCCTTGGTCTGAAATTTTCTTTTCTTCTTGTTGAAATACCACCTATTAAGCCATAATCAATTAAATATCATGTCCTTTATAAAATCTTTCCTAATTCCAGCTTCTCCAATCAGCTTTAATATTTTCCCTGTGTCATAGTTGAACTATAGTCAAATCAGCAGTGTTTACCTGTTATTGCATGCTATCGTTAGTGGTATACAAGTATTTAAGACACAAGATTGGCTAAAGGTTTAGATAAACTTTTCTGTTTTAAGTGTAAATGGGATACAGGATCTGTTTAACTTACAAACTTTATATGTTTGGAGCAGCACCTTAAAGGTAGATCTCCAGTTGATAATGTACCACTTCATTCAGTGGAAAATTCTGAGCCTGATTTATCTGGAAAGTTGACTGGTTCTGCCATCAGAGTATCATTGCATTTGAATTGGAGTGAATGTTTCATGCAAGTACTTGTCATTGAATGAAAAAAAATGAGCAGGAATTGCACAAAGCTTAGTTTCCAAAAGTATCCAGTTTTGTGCATGATGATTGTAAATGATTTTATGGTAACAAATTGTGGACCAACACTGCATTCATTTGAACATGCTACCTGGCCAAGAGACACGTTCTTTTGAAACAGCAACTCCCCTTGGGGCGCCTGGCTGGCTCAGTCGGTTAAGCGGCTGACTTCGGCTCAGGTCATGATCTCACGGTCCGTGAGTTCGAGCCCCGCAGAGGGCTCTGTGCTGACAGCTCAGAGCCTGGAGCCTGCTTCCGATTCTGTGTCTCCCTCTCTCTCTGACCCTCCCCTGTTCATGCTCTGTCTCTCTCTATCTCAAAAATAAATAAACATTAAAAAAAAAAAAAAGAAAGAAACAGCAGCCCCCCATCCCCCTCCCCTCAGCCCCTGGCAACCACCATTCTATTCTCTGCTCCTATGAGTTTGGCTATTTCAGATACCTCATGTAGTATTAGTTCTTCTGTATCCAACTTAGTTCATTTAACACAATGTCCCACAGATCCATCCATGTTGTTGTATTTAGCAGGCTGAATAATATAAGACTGAATGATACTCCATTGTACACGTATACCACATTGTCTACCCCCCCACTTTTATTGAGAAATAATTGATATGCTTTGTTGCATCACTTAAAGTCATATAATATGATTGTTTGATTTACATATCTTGTGAAATGATTACAATAGGTTCAGCTAACTTCCATCATCTCCTATAGATATGAGAAAAAGAAACTAAAGAAAAAAAGAGAAAAAAAATCATCCTTGCAATGAGAACTCTTAGGATTTAGTCTCTCAACTTTTCTACATATCGTACAACAGTGTTGGCTGTAGTCACCATGTTGTACCTACATCCCTGGTACTTATTTATCAACTGGAAATTTGTCGCTTAGACCCACCTTCCTCTCCAACTACTCCTTCCCCACCCACCTCTGGTAACCACAAGTCTGATCTCTTTTTCTATGAGTATGGTGGGGTGTTTTGTTTTGTTTTGTTTTGTTTAGATTCTGCATATAAGTGATATTATACAGAATATGCAGATATTATTAAACAGTATTTGTCTTTTTCTGTCTTATTTCACTTACATAATGCCCTCAAGGTCCATCCATGTTGTCACATTTTTTATGGCTGAATGATATCCTATGATATATTATTATATTATACATAAAATTATACATAATATAAAATATATATGTTGTATATATATATATTACATATGTCATGCATATACATGCACAACTTTATCAATTGATGGGTACTTAGGTTGTTATCATGTCTTATTGTAAGTAATACTGCCATAAACATGGAGGTGCAGCTAGCCTTTAGTTACTGTTTTTGTTTCCTTTGGATATATTTCCAGATGTAAAATTGCTGGATTGTATGGTAGTTCTATTTTTAATTTTTTGAGGAATCTCCATCTTGTTTTCCACAGTGGCCGCACCAGTTTGCATCCTTACCAACAGTGCATGTGGGTTCCCGTTTCTTCTCATCCACACCAGCATTTTTTATCTCTTGTCTTTTTGATGATGGCCATTTTAACAGGCATGAGGTGACATCTCATTGTGGTTTTAATGTGCATTTCCCTAGTAACTATTAATGTTGAATGCCTTTTCATGTACCTGTTGGCCTTTTGAATATCTTCCCTGGAAAAATGTCTATTCAGGTCTTTTTCCCATTTGTTAATTGTGTTATTTGTTTGGTTTTGCTACTGAGTTGCATGAGTTCTTTATATGTTTTGGATATTAACTATTTATTAGATATATAGATTGCAAATATTTTTTTCCAATCCATAGGTTATCTTTTCACTTTTGTTGATGGTTTCTTTTGCTGTGCAGAAGCTTTTTAGTTTGATGTAGTCCCATTTGTTTATTTTGTATTTCATTGCCTGGGCTTTAGATATTATATCCAAAAATTCATTACCCACATGCATGTCAAGGACAATTATTCTCATGTCAATTTCCTAGGACTTTCATAGGTTTTACAAATAAATCTTAAACAAATATGATATGGCATGACTTTATTCTTGCTCTTGCACTCATACTGTTCCCTCTGCCAGGCCTGTCCTAACATCTTTTGTTCTTTTTGCTACTGGGACAACATTTATACGTTACCTATAGTGAGATGAAATTCCTGACTCACTTACACTGCAGCCTCTTGTATCTGCTTCTGTACCACTACACTTATTTGCATCATTGGACTCACCACACTCTACTAAAATTATGATTTATTCTTTTCAATCACCCACTAACTTTATTTGATGGAAGGAGCTGTGCCTTACTCATAACTCAACCACAGGAACTTACCAGTATCTGAGAAACTTTGGGTATTCAGCAAATACTTATTCTCAATTATATGGTACAGAGGTTTTCCCAAATAAAGAAGGCTATGGAGAATAAAGGCCATTCCAAGTAATGTACATGCTCTACGTACATTATTTCTTATAGCTTTCATCCTCTAATGTGTGTAACTCATCTGTTTTCTGAAACTATTTTTCAGACTAATCTCTTCAAAGTTATAAATTCTGTTTTGTAAATAGCTTCGGTTTCATGGTTTCACCTGATATAATTAAATTGAAAAGGTTTCACTTCAGTGACACTAATTTTCTGGTCCTGCTTTGTCCATTGATAAGAATCAATTTGAGAAATACCCCCACATTGCTATGGGAAGTAGTAATTTGCCACATCCATCATTTTCTGTCTCCTATGGAGTACATCTGCAAGGGTTTCTGAATTAATATGATGAAATTGAAGGCAACTGTAATTACAGTAGTTTTATCTCTTCCTCCATCATTCTTCATCTACATTGTTCCATTGAACTATATGAGAAAAGGAAAGCCTACTTATCTTCTTGTGTTATTATTTGCCATCACATTGATTCATTATGTTTCTCTTTTGTTCCTAATTATAGTTATCCACCTTCCCCATCTGCAAAAGTAGAAACAATATGTCTTTGGCTCTTTGACATCTTTTATTTCCATGCAGTGTAAAGCTGTTTATAGCATGTAGGTGATCAATCAGTGGATAATGAGTGAGCGCCTACAAAATGCAGAACATACTGGAGAATTTGATAGCTGAAAAATGAGATATCTGAGATCACAGAGGTTAAAGTCCAGTTGAGATAACGAGGCATGCATTAAAAGCCAATAAATAAAAACAAATATAGATACAGGAAAGTAGTGGAGATAAACTCTTAAGGATAAGGTTTTAAGAAAGACTTCTTTAGGAACCAAGGGAGCTTCAAGGGGGGAAAAGGAGTTTCAGATATGTAACTTGATGAACAGGTATTTACTGGCTAAGTGGCGGGGATTGCAGGCAGAGGTGAAGGAATGTCATGAAGAAGAGGGGAAGGTATGAATGAGAAGGGCATATTTTGGGAGGAGTGAAAGAGTTGGCTCTCTAGAAAAAAGGGTTTATGTCAGGTGCATGGTAAGGGATGGCGTAGAAGTTTGGCTTGAGGTCACCTACAGAGTATTGTGAGGCTGGAGACACTGATGGCTTTTGACTAGGGAGCTACCTGGGGGACAGGCGTGTTTGAAGTACATGACAGTGTCCACCTTCACCACACTCATTTTTCTCAAGTTCTCTGCTAACATTATCAATGTTATTGAAACATAATTTACATAAAATTAACTGCACCCATCTCATGCATACATTCATTGAGTTTTGACAAATGTATACACTATTCACTTACACAACAATCAAGACATTTAATAGTTCCATTACCTTCCAATTCCCCCCATGCATTTTTTTAATCAGCCTCTATGTCTCGCCTCTATGGATTAATTTGCATTTTTTTTTGTTTTCAAAGTTTTTGACTTCAATATTTTCTTAGATAAGTCTCCAAGGAGTATTTGGCTGTTTTTACTTTTAACAAAAGCCAAAACAAAATTTTAGTCTCCTAATAGAAAAGGATGGCACTATGTGTAGGTAGAGCATGACTGGTAACATAATGCAATTCTAGAGATCATATTGAGTAATTCACCATGAAATTAAATCCTGGTTAAATCTGCTTATGTCTTTGTTTTATTTAGGTATTAAGAAAAAGTAAAAATCAAAAATGTGGCTAGTAAGTGAGCAAAAGAATTAGAGGTTGAAACACTTCTGTCTTTTATGAACATTTAATTAAACATCCATTTCTAATTTTCCATTTTCTTGGTATTTTTGGACCAAAGCATTTTGCGTTTCAAATATTTTCATAAGTCATTTAAATCTTTGCAGAGTTTATGCACTGAACTTACAAAATGCTTAGCATTCTTAAAGTTTCTAGCCATCTGGAAACAGTTTCTTAGTAGATAACTTAATTCTTTCAATTCTCTTTAATCTAGTTATTGCCCTTGTAATATATACATGGCAATTCTCTCTACTCATAAGACTTATGGAACATTTAAGGAAGATTTCCATTTTAAGGAAATTTTGCTTTTAGATTTCCTTTCATTTCTAGCATTAGGGGAGAAAAACTGGAGTATTTCTTTTTATAGTACAACCAAATTCCTATTATTAGTAACTTGAGGAAAAAGAAGATTAAGACACAGCCATAGAAATGAAAACCATCTCAAAGAATTTTTTCACAGCTCGTGGGTTCAAGCCCCACATCAGGCTCTGTGCTGACAGCTCAGAGCCTGGAACATGTTTTGGGATTCTGTGTCTTCCTCCCTATGCCTCCCCTGCTGCACTCTGTCTCTTTCTCTTTCTCTGTCTCTCAAAAATAAAGAAACATTTAAAAAGTTTTAAAAATATAATAGGAGAGTATAACATCAAAAATTTTCAAAGTATAAATTTCAAAATATAAAGCAAAGTATAAAAATAAAATTACCTTGTTGTCCACTTATTTAGTAATTCATTCAACAGTGATGCCTACAAGGTGCCTGGCAATAATATGTGGCAGGGAATGGAGTATAGAAGAAAATGGACCCAATCCTCACTCTCATGAAAGACACATTCTTATGGGGAAGAATGAAAAAGAAGAAATTAGGGAAATATGTGCTACAGCCAGTTAACAAGAATGGGGGCATCCAGAGGAGAAATAGAGGTGAAATATAAAGAAGGATTGAGGTCACAGTTTCTAAAGAATGAATACAGAAAAAGTATTGTGATGGTGATATTAGGCAAGGACCTGAAGAAGGTGAGTCTAGCTGGTACCTGGGGGAAGAACATTCCAGAAGTCAATGCTTCTAAGGGAGACTTTGCCCAGCTTGTTTAAGAATGATTGAGGACTCCATTGTGGCCTGATGACTATAGCATTATGTCAGACAACCTCAAAATTACATATCAGTCTTATATTTTGGATCCATTTCCTTAAGCCTTTATTTTGCCCCCATTTATTACTTTGTGTCTCTTTGTTTTTACCAATCATTTGATTTTTTTCCCTCACATTATTAACAAGTCTTCAACACTTTAATCGGTTCAGAATACACTACTTTGGATATGTTATGGTATACTTAAACATTACTTTTGGTATACATTTATTTATCATTATAAATCAGTATAAATATTATACTGCAATGAGCTTCCATACATAGAGATTTTTGTTAATATTTTTGATTATTTCCTTAGCCAAAGTGGTCAGAGTGGTAAGTGGCTAAGAATTGAGAATGATTTCCCATGAGAAAGTGTTCCTATTTCCTCCTATAAATACTAGAATATGTACAAAAAGAGAGCAAATAAGACAACAAATAAAATATATCCATGAGCTGCTGTCTAATCAGTAAGTTGTGAGTGAAGAACAAGTAAATACTTAATTTGTGGTCTATAAGTTTCACTTAGCATTAAGAAATAAAGAAAAGGGGTTCAGTGGTTCAGTTGGTTGAATGTCTCAGTCTTGGTTTTGGTTCAGGTCACGATCTCATGGTTTGTGGGTTCGAGTCCCATGTCAGGTTCTGTGCTGACAGTGCAGAGCCTGCTTGGGATTCTCTTTCTCCCTCTTTCTCTGCTCCTCCCCATCTTGTGCTGTCTCTGTCTCTCTCAAAATAAATAAATAAATAAATAAAAACTTGAGAGAAAGAAAGAAAGAAAGAAAGAAAGAAAGAAAGAAAGAAGGAAAGGAGAAAAGCAGGAAGGAAAGGGGGAAAAAAGAAAAGAGGGAGGAAAGGAATATCAGACTCAAAAGCCAATTTTAGGGAATAAGAATCTAAAATCTGACCTGCTCACCTTCATAAAAGCCCAGATACTCAAACTCCCACCTTTCTGCTATTGGTAAGATATAGAGAAAATAGAAAAGTTGAAGTATATGATAATCACTGGAGACCACTAGATACAAGAAGACTGGTAATAAACCATATATAACAATTATTTGAGGTCTGGAGAGAGATGGTCCACATAGCTCAGCTCACTCCAGCTTGGAGAATGTAGTCTTACATTATTACACAAGAGAGCCAATGTTGCCTTTAAATCTGGCTCTCCAACATGTAGTCAAGAACTATGGAAGGAGGTGCTGCTTGGTGAACAGCCAAAGTTACGGAGTTACAGAGCAGCCTTGCTCAGATTGACTCGTAAATTACTGTACAACAATTGTGATATAGGAACTCATACCTTTGGGTAGACCCCTCATGGCCTGACTCTGCTGAATTTTTAGAAGCTAGTGTCTATTGTGGCCACAGCCAAAGATCTTAGGATTTGTTGAACAATTAGCTGTAGAGGCTAATTTTATTTCCCGCTTTTCAATAAAATCATGGTAATTCATCTCTCATTTTACCGGTTTCAATTAAATTGATGTTCCTTTTTTTTTCTTTAAAAACAGTGCAGGGAAACTATGACCCATATTGAAAAATGTTGAAGAATACAGAGAGAAAGACAGCTGGATGGGAGAGTAATAGTGTTCCAAATAGCAAGGTTTTATTGGAGTATAAGGATGGTAATGTACAATGTAGTTGGCTGGTCTACAACCTAGATCACTCTTTCTGAGATATTAGTATAAACCTTCTTAATTGAAAAAGATACTTTCACCTAAACGGCTTGTGAAAATGGTCTTAAAAAGCATCTGGTGACTAAGCTGCTCAGAATTGCTGATGTACTTTTCTCCGTCTTGAAGCACAGCCCAGACATGATACAAAATCACTGTAACAGCAGTGTCCAAAATATTCATTTTGTAAGTACTGGTGAAAAAAGACTTAGTGTGGTGGAGTTGAATGAAAAAGTCAGGTAAGTCTGAGTACGAATTACAGTTCTATACCTTCCAATTTTAGTATATGTGCTAACGAAGCGAGCACAGCAGTTCTATACCTTCCTATAGCAATCTATAGGTTTAGATTAAGAAAAAAATTAACCTCATGAATCCTCACCTTTAATATTGAGTTGCTGATATCTACAATGTAGAATTGTGGTCAGATTGTATGGGAACATGTGAGTATAAAAAGTTCATCATCCAACGACTGCACATAACAGACCCATAATGCATGATAGCTACTTTTACTCATTCTCCCTTGCCAATCCAGAAATAATGTAATGCCTCAGAGATTTTCTGTATAATTACCCTCCATAGTATAGGTTGTCAAGCTTTGCTGTGACTTTTTTTAAATGTTTATTTATTTTTGAGAGAGAGAGAAGGAGGGAGGAGCAGAGAGAGAGGGAGACAGAGGATTTGAAGTGGGCTCTGTGCTGACAGCAGAGAGCCCAATGTGGGTCTCGAACTCATGAACCATGAGCACATGACCTGAGCTGACGTTGGATGCTTAACCTACTGAGCCACCCAGGTGCCCAGGTTTTGCTGTGATTTTATACAAAATCACCTGAGCAACTTTTTTGAAATGTACCTTTCTCAGATTCTACCTTTAGAGATTTTGATTCAGGAGGTTTTGAATCTGCACTTTGACAGGCCCTTCCATGACTCCAATGGCCGTTTGAAAACATTGATCTATATATGGCACATTTCCTTTGTATTACCAAGTAACTAACTGTATTATCCCCAATTACTGAGAATTGCTTTGTAAATTCTTAGGTTTGCTTTGTTTCTTTTTGCTCATACATTTGTTATGATTTTATATTATACTTGTCAAAATCATTCATGAACTTTTAGCTTCTGATGCCTTATACTAAAACAAGAAGGATATTTATGGTCTTTATTTTTCAGCCAAGGAAATCAGATGAATCAATAGCAAGTGCTCATAATTTAGAAGAAAGGCTACAACTGAGATATATGAGACATTCTTTAAATATTCAAACCTACAAAGAGAAAATTTAACTTAAAATAAAGCATAACAAACTGCTTTCCTAAAACTTTATGTTAGAGCTTAAGTGGTCTTGGGTACTCAACATGGCTTAGAAAAAATGCCAACATGTAGGACATACTTTAATTTGGAACTAATCTCAAAACAATCGTAGCAAAAATAAAGACTAGCAAATCATAGACCAGACAAGAAAACAAGTAACCAAAGACTGATGATGTTTGTCCTGTGGAAACAGATTTTTTTAAGTGTAGTATCGGGTTGAGTTTGCAAATTGTGATAAGAGACAAATGTAAACTGAAATATATAAATTCAACTAACATAGACCCAGCAAAACTTGATTTATCCAAGAAAATACTGAGGCAGGTATTGATTAGTTAGTATGATTTTAAACTTCATCTTTATTGGGTATTGGGCCAAAATTGACAATGCTTGGTAATAGAGCTTTCAGTACATATGAGAGTGAGGATGATGTATTACACTAACACTGACACTCTAGTTTGGTTTTAAAAAGAATCAGATTATTGCCAATATCAGATTTGCTGATTCCACCCCCAGATGGCTCTTTCCCTGTTGGTGTTGTTTTTCCTTTTATCTTTCCCTTCCTTACTTATTCTCTCCTTTCCTTTCTCTTACATTTGTTTTCTTTCCCTCAATCTCTCTCCCCTCTCTCTCTCTCTCTCTCTCTCTCTCTCTCTCTCTCTGTATGTTACAGAAGGTTTGGAATGTCTGGCAAGCTGTAGACCATGAATTCATAAATAGAAAAATAGAAATAAAAATTAAAAATGGAAATAGAAGTAGAAATGAAAACTATGTAAAAATAGAAATAAAATGTTGTTCGTTAAGAATTTTGAGGGGCGCCTGGGTGGCTCAGTCGGTTGAGCGTCCGATTTCGGCTCAGGTCACGATCTCGTGGTCCGTGAGTTCGAGCCCCGTGTTGGGCCCTGTGCTGACAGCTCAGAGCCCAGAGCCTGTTTCGGATTCTGTGTCTCCCTCTCTCTCTGACCCTCCCCTGTTCATGCTCTGTCTCTCTCTGTCTCAAAAATAAATAAACATTAAAAAAAATTAATAAAAAAAAAAAAGAATTTTGAGATGTACACTCTCACTCACTGAATTGAGATCTGGCTAATTAATGGTCTCTCTAAAGAAAACGATAACTTCTGCCTTATATGGAGAGGTCAAGATCAACAAAGGAAAGAACCACTGGGGTGTGTTTCTTTTTCAAAAATCATTGTGAGAATATTTTAAGTGGATATTTTAGCATATGGTTATAACAATTGCTGCTGAGTACAATATAATTTTGCAATGCATTGTTATTCCTAAAAACCTTCTGTTACCTCAACAACAGCCTTTTTTGACTCATTTTACCTTACACTGATCACTTGGCTAATTTTCCAAAATGTAGAAAAAGATATGAGTATATTTCTTTTTCTTTTTAATTTTGTTTATTTATTTTGAGAGAGACAGAGACAGCATGAGCAGGGAAAAGTCAGAGAGAGAGAGGAGAGAGAGAATCCCAAGCAGCCTCTGCACTGCTAGCACAGAGACCCACGCGGGGCTCGAACCCACAAAACCGCGAGATCATGACTGAGCCGAAATCAAGAGTCGGAGGCTTAACCAACTGAGCCACCCAAGTGCCCTTTTTTAATATTTATTTTTGAGAGAGCGAGTGTGAGCAGGGTAGGGGCAGAGAGAAAGGAGGACTGAGGATCCCAAACGGGCTGATATGGAACTCAAACTCAGGAACCTTGAGATCATGACCTGAGCCGAAATCAGACTCAACTGACTGAGCCACCCAGGAGCCCCTGAGTACATTTCATTGATAGGTACTTTTTTAGGTTTTAGAAACTCAAATCTGACAAATGAAAATATTCGTTTACATATAATACATTAAATTTCTAAGACTTAAAATTATTATTCCAATTAATGACATAGAGAAGAAAGCTTATCTTTTAACTCCCTCTGTCCTCATTCCTGGAATATAATGTATATGTTGAATGAATGTGTGAATAAACCAATGATACTAAAACAAATGAGTCATCTGCAGATATTAAAGGCACAGATAGCTTCTTTTTTTAAAATTTTTAAATTAAATTTTTAATTTTAATTCGAGTTTAGTCAACATAAGTGTTATGTTAGTTTCAGGTGTACAATAAGGTGATTCAACAATTCTGTACATCACCTGGTGCTTTGTCATGACAAGTGACCTTCTTAATCCCCTTCACCTACTTCACCCATCCTGCAACCCACCTCCCCTCTTTCCTTTCTTTTTTTTAAAGTACATAATTTATTGGATTATGAATATATTGAGAATCATTCCAAAGGTGTGAAGCCTCCTCTGCTACAGGTTTTGACACCAATGCACTGCCCACTTCTCTATCCTCTCAAAAATGAGAAATTGGTTGCACTGGCTATAGAAATAAGTCAAAGTGGCTTTCGTCTACTGTTGGTTCCATCCAATGCGTGCTTTATTCACACACATTGATGCCCACTGTAGCAGAGGTATTTCTTACTCTGTAGTTCTTAACCTTCAGAGTAGAAATGACATTAATATTCTTCTTGAAACATGTGATGTTTGATTCTGTGCAACTACATCTAAATTTTATACTTTCAAGTTGGGTGGCTGCAGTAGGAAGAAACTTTAGGATAACCTAAAATGGATATCCTAAAATTACACATTCACACCATCCTGTATGTAAATCATGAGGGAATGATAAAAAATTTTGTGAGATATCTGGACATTTTTGCTTTTCCATTTTAAGTTTATTTATTTATTTTGAGAGAGAGAGAATGAGAGAGCAGGGGAGGGGCAGAGAGAGAGAGAGATAGAGAGGCTCCCAAGCAGGGTCTGCACTGCCAGGTCGGACCCCACTCAGGTCCCGAACCCACAAATTGCAAGATCAAGAGTCACATGTTTAACTGACTGAGACACCAAGGGTCTCCACATTTGTGCTTTTGTAAGACTGAGAGTATCACATTAATAAAAGTGATATGCCCTTAGTAAATGAGAGAAAGAGAGAGAGGAAGAGAGAGAGAGAGCTCGTTAATTGAAAATAGAAGAAAATGTAGAGGCAAACACCATTAAAAATCCTGCAGACTCTAAAATATAAGATGATGTTATGAATAATTGTATCATTAAGTTTGTAACTTAGATGAAACCAATGAATTCCTCTGAAACACACTTTGTGTATCAAAATAAACCCAAGCAGAAACAGAAAAATTGAGTAATACTTATATTGAAAAAATGTAATAATTTAAAATGTCCCCACAAACAAAACTCGGAGCATAGATGGCTGCACATTTGAATACTTCCAGACACTTAAGTTAGAGATAACATGAATTTTCACAAAATATTTTGGAAAGTAGAACACTTTGCAATTCATTTTATGAGGCAAGCATCATCCTGACACTATTATGAGACCAATATTACAGGAAAAGTTAATTGCAAGCCTATTGCTCATAAACATAAATGCAAAACTTTTAAAACAAAATCAAATTGAACCTGCTGATTTTAGGGAAGAACAATACATCTGACTGAATGAGATTACAAATTTTTCATTGAGCAATAATTGACATACAATATTGTATTAGTTTCAGTCATACAACACAGTGACGTGATATTTATATACATCATGAAATGGCTACCACAGTAAGTCTAGTTACCATCTGTCACCTTAAAAAGTTGTTACAATATTATTGACTATATTCCCTATGCTGTGTGTTACATTCTCAGGTCTTATTTATTTTATAATGGAAGATTGAACCTTAGTACCCTTCACCTATTTTGTCGACCTCACCACCCTCACCTCTGACAATCATCAGTTTGTTCTATGTGTTTGTTTCTGTTTTGTTTTGTTTGTGCCTTTGTTTTTTTTTTTGTTTTGTTTTTTGTTCAGTTTTTTAGATTCCATGTATAAGTGAAATCATATGGTGTTTGTCTTTCTCTAACTTATTTCACTTAACAGAATACCTTCCAGGTCCATTCATATTGTCAAAATGGTAAGATTCCATTGTTTTTTATGGCTGAGTTTTATATATATCTTCTTTATCTATTCATCTATCAGTGGACACTGAGGTTGCTTCCATATCTTGGCTATTGGAAATTATGCTGAAATAAACATAAGGGTGCATATGTTTTGAGTGTTTCTGTTTCTTTGAATTAGTGTCTTTGTTTCTTCCACTTCCGCCCAGAAGTGGAATCATTGGATCGTATGGTAGTTATATTTTTAATTTCTTGAGGAAACTTCACATTCTTTTCCATGTGGCTGCCCCAATTTACATTTACACCAACAACGCGTGAGGGTTCCCTTTTCTCCAAATCCTCACCAATACTTGTTATTTCTTGTGTCTTTGATAGTAGCCATTCTGACAGGGATGAGGTGATAGATATCTCACTGTGGTTTTGATTTGCATTTCCTGATGATGAGTGATGCTGAACATCTTTTCATGTGCCTGTTGGCCATCTGTATGTCTTCTTTGGAAAAATGTCTATTTAGGTCCTCTGCCCATTTTTTAATTGGATTTTTTTTTGATAATTAGCTGTATAAGTTCTTTGTCTATTTTGGATCTTAACTCCTTATTGGATATACAATTTATGAATATTTTCTCCCGTTCAGTAGGTTCTCTTGTTCTGTTGATAGTTTCCTTCACTGTGCAAAATCTTTTTAGTTTGGAGGTAGGAAGAAAGTTCTTGGGTGATGGAATGTTCTGTGTCTTAATAAGTATGTAGTTAAGTAGATGTATTCATTTGTTAAAGTTGATCAAACTATACATCTCAGATCTGTGAATTTCATGCTATATAAATTATACATCAATAAACTTAACATTTAAGGAAGGAAGAAATTAAGAAATTAAATCATAAGAATTGTGTAGCTAAGATTTTTTTATTAGTAATATACAAATAAGTATTCATATTTATTATTATTAACTTAGTCTGGCTATATTTTAACTATGACAATGCACCCACTTTTAACTTTCAAGTGTACCAATAAATTATCAAATAATTAGTTTTTAGGAACATGGCATGACTTATTACATGTTTATAATATTTGGCATATAGTTTTGATATACTCCTTGAAATCAAAGAAAAATATTAAGAAAGAAAAAGAAAAAATAAGAAAGGAGTTCATAAAAATGAACAGTGTAAGGAAAGGTATGGTGTAAGCATTCATGGCTTCCTTTATTTACAAGCAAGTATCGTGGAGGTTCCGGAAGATGGCGGCGTAGGAGGACGCGGGGCTCACAGCGCGTCCTGCCGATCACTTAGATTCCACCTACACCTGCCTAAAGAACCCAGAAAACCGCCAGAGGATTAGCAGAAGTGAGTCTCCGGAGTCAAGCGCAGACCAGAGGCCCACGGAAGAGGGTAGGAAGGGCGGCGAGGCGGTGCGCTCTACACGGACTGGCGGGAGGGAGCCGGGGCGGAGGGGCGGCTCGCCGGCCAAGCAGAGCCCCCGAGTCTGGCTGGCAAAAGCGGAGGGGCCGGACGGACTGTGTTCCGACAGCAAGCGCGACTTAGCGTCTGGGAGGTCAGAAGTTAACAGCTCTGCTCGGAAAGCGGGAAGGCTGGAGGACAAAGGGAGGGAGAGCTGCTGAGCCCCCGGACGGCAGAGCTCAGCTTGGCGGGGAACAAAGGCACTCACCAGCGCCATCTCCCCCGCCCATCCCCCAGCCAAAATCCCAAAGGGAACCAGTTCCTGCCAGGGAACTTGCTCGCTCCGCGCAAACACCCAACTCTGTGCTTCTGCGGAGCCAAACCTCCGGCAGCGGATCTGACTCCCTCCCACTGCCACAGGGCTCCTCCTGAAGTGGATCACCTAAGGAGAAGCGAGCTAAGCCTGCCCCTCCAGCCCCCGTGCACCTTGCCTACCCACCCCAGCTAATACGCCAGATCCCCAGCAACACAAGCCTGGCAGTGTGCAAGTAGCCCAGACGGGACACGCCACCCCACAGTGAATCCCGCCCCTAGGAGAGGGGAAGAGAAGGCACACACCAGTCTGACTGTGGCCCCAGCAGTGGGCTGGGGGCAGACATCAGGTCGGACTGCGGCCCCGCCCACTAACTCCAGTTATACACCACAGCACAGGGGAAGTGCACTGCAGGTCCTCACCACGCCAGGGACTCTCCAAAATGACCAAACGGAAGAATTCCCCTCAGAAGAATCTCCAGGAAATAACAACAGCTAATGAACTGATCAAAAAGGATTTAAATAATATAACAGAAAGTGAATTTAGAATAATAGTCATAAAATTAATCGCTGGGCTTGAAAACAGTATACAGGACAGCAGAGAATCTCTTGCCACAAAGATCGAGGGACTAAGGAACAGTCACGAGGAGTTGAAAAACGCTTTAAACGAATTGCAAAACAAAATGGAATCCACGATGGCTCGGCTTGAAGAGGCAGAGGAGAGAATAGGTGAACTAGAAGATAAAGTTATGGAGAAAGAGGAAGCTGAAAGAAAGAGAGATAAAAAAATCCAGGAGTATGAGGGGAAAATTAGAGAACTAAGTGATACACTAAAAAAAAATAATATACGCATAATTGGTATCCCAGAGGAGGAAGAGAGAGGGAAGGGTGCTGAAGGGGTACTTGAACAAATTATAGCTGAGAACTTCCCTGAACTGGGGAAGGAAAAAGGCATTGAAATCCAAGAGGCACAGAGAACTCCCTTCAGACGTAACTTGAATCGATCTTCTGCACGACATATCATAGTGAAACTGGCAAAATACAAGGATAAAGAGAAAATTCTGAAAGCAGCAAGGGATAAACGTGCCCTCACATATAAAGGGAGACCTATAAGACTCGTGACTGATCTGTCCTTTGAAACTTGGCAGGCCAGAAAGGCTTGGCACGATATCTACAGTGTGCTAAACAGAAAAAATATGCAGCCGAGAATCCTTTATCCAGCAAGTCTGTCATTTAGAATAGAAGGAGAGATAAAGGTCTTCCCAAACAAACAAAAACTGAAGGAATTTGTCACCACGAAACCAGCCCTACAAGAGATCCTAAGGGGGATCCTGTGAGACAAAGTACCAGAGACATCACTACAAGCATAAAACATACAGACATCACAATGACTCTAAACCCATATCTTTCTATAATAACACTGAATGTAAATGGATTAAATGCGCCAACTAAAAGACATAGGGTATCAGAATGGATAAAAAAACAAGACCCATCTATTTGCTGTCTACAAGAGACTCATTTTAGATCTGAGGACACCTTTAGATTGAGAGTGAGGGGATGGAGAACTATTTATCATGCTCCTGGAAGCCAAAAGAAAGCTGGAGTAGCCATACTTATATCAGACAAACTAGACTTTAAATTAAAGGCTGTAACAAGAGATGAAGAAGGGCATTATATAATAATCACAGGGTCTATCCACCAGGAAGAGCTAACTATTATAAATGTCTATGCGCCAAATACCCGAGCCCCCAGATATATAAAACAATTACTCATAAACATAAGCAACCTTATTGATAAGAATGTGGTCATTGCAGGGGACTTTAACACCCCACTTACAGAAATGGATAGATCATCTAGACACACAGTCAATAAAGAAACAAGGGCCCTGAATGATACATTGGATCAGATGGACTTGACAGATATATTTAGAACTCTGCATCCCAAAGCAACAGAATATACTTTCTTCTCGAGTGCACATGGAACATTCTCCAAGATAGATCATATACTGGGTCACAAAACAGCCCTTCATAAGTTTACAAGAATTGAAATTATACCATGCATACTTTCAGACCACAATGCTATGAAGCTTGAAATCAACCACAGGAAAAAGTCTGGAAAACCTCCAAAACCATGGAGGTTAAAGAACACCCTACTAACGAATGAGTGGGTCAACCAGGCAATTAGAGAAGAAATTAAAACATATATGGAAACAAACGAAAATGAAAATACAACAATCCAAACGCTTTGGGATGCAGCGAAGGCAGTCCTGAGAGGAAAATACATTGCAATCCAGGCCTATCTCAAGAAACAAGAAAAATCCCAAATACAAAATCTAACAGCACACCTAAAGGAAATAGAAGCAGAACAGCAAAGGCAGCCTAAACCCAGCAGAAGAAGAGAAATAATAAAGATCAGAGCAGAAATAAACAATATAGAATCTAAAAAAACTGTAGAGCAGATCAACGAAACCAAGAGTTGGTTTTTTGAAAAAATAAACAAAATTGACAAACCTCTAGCCAGGCTTCTCAAAAAGAAAAGGGAGATGACCCAAATAGATAAAATCATGAATGAAAATGGAATGATTACAACCAATCCCTCAGAGATACAAACAATTATCAGGGAATACTATGAAAAATTATATGCCAGCAAATTGGACAACCTGGAAGAAATGGACAAATTTCTAAACACCCACACTCTTCCAAAACTCAATCAGGAGGAAATAGAAAGCTTGAACAGACCCATAACCAGCGAAGAAATTGAATCGGTTATCAAAAATCTCCCAACAAATAAGAGTCCAGGACCAGATGGCTTCCCAGGGGAGTTCTACCAGACATTTAAAGCAGAGATAATACCTATCCTTCTCAAGCTATTCCAAGAAATAGAAAGGGAAGGAAAACTTCCAGACTCATTCTATGAAGCCAGTATTACTTTGATTCCTAAACCAGACAGAGACCCAGTAAAAAAAGAGAACTACAGGCCAATATCCCTGATGAATATGGATGCAAAAATTCTTAATAAGATACTAGCAAATCGAATTCAACAGCATATAAAAAGAATTATTCACCATGATCAAGTGGGATTCATTCCTGGGATGCAGGGCTGGTTCAACATTCGCAAATCGATCAACGTGATACATCACATTAACAAAAAAAAAGAGAAGAACCATATGATCCTGTCAATCGATGCAGAAAAGGCCTTTGACAAAATCCAGCACCCTTTCTTAATAAAAACCCTTGAGAAAGTCGGGATAGAAGGAACATACTTAAAGATCATAAAGGCCATTTATGAAAAGCCCACAGCTAACATCATCCTCAACGGGGAAAAACTGAGAGCTTTTTCCCTGAGATCAGGAACACGACAGGGATGCCCACTGTCACCGCTGCTGTTTAATATAGTGCTGGAAGTTCTAGCATCAGCAATCAGACAACAAAAGGAAATCAAAGGCATCAAAATTGGCAAAGATGAAGTCAAGCTTTCGCTTTTTGCAGATGACATGATATTATACATGGAAAATCCGATAGACTCCACCAAAAGTCTGCTAGAACTGATACATGAATTCAGCAAAGTTGCAGGATACAAAATCAATGTGCAGAAATCAGTTGCATTCTTATACACTAACAATGAAGCAACAGAAAGACAAATGAAGAAACTGATCCCATTCACAATTGCACCAAGAAGCATAAAATACCTAGGAATAAATCTAACCAAAGATGTAAAAGATCTGTATGCTGAAAATTATAGAAAGCTTATGCAGGTAATTGAAGAAGATATAAAGAAATGGAAAGACATTCCCTGCTCATGGATTGGAAGAATAAATATTGTCAAAATGTCAATACTACCCAAAGCTATCTACACATTCAATGCAATCCCAATCAAAATTGCACCAGCATTCTTCTCGAAACTAGAACAAGCAATCCTAAAATTCATATGGAACCACAAAAGGCCCCGAATAGCCAAAGTAATTTTGAAGAAGAAGACCAAAGCAGGAGGCATCACAATCCCAGACTTTAGCCTCTACTACAAAGCTGTCATCATCAAGACAGCATGGTATTGGCATAAAAACAGACACATAGACCAATGGAATAGAATAGAAACCCCAGAACTAGACCCACAAACGTATGGCCAACTCATCTTTGACAAAGCAGGAAAGAACATCCAATGGAAAAAAGACAGTCTCTTTAACAAATGGTGCTGGGAGAACTGGACAGCAACATGCAGAAGGTTGAAACTAGACCACTTTCTCACACCATTCACAAAAATAAACTCAAAATGGATAAAGGACCTGAATGTGAGACAGGAAACCATCAAAACCTTAGAGGAGAAAGCAGGAAAAGACCTCTCTGACCTCAGCCGTAGCAATCTCTTACTCGGCACATCCCCAAAGGCAAGGGAATTAAAAGCAAAAGTGAATTACTGGGACCTTATGAAGATAAAAAGCTTCTGCACAGCAAAGGAAACAACCAACAAAACTAAAAGGCAACCAACGGAATGGGAAAAGATATTTGCAAATGACACATCGGACAAGGGGCTAGTATCCAAAATCTATAAAGAGCTCATCAAACTCCACACCCGAAAAACAAATAACCCAGTGAAGAAATGGGCAGAAAACATGAATAGACACTTCTCTAAAGAAGACATCCGGATGGCCAACAGGCACATGAAAAGATGTTCAACGTCGCTCCTTATCAGGGAAATACAAATCAAAACCACACTCAGATACCACCTCACGCCAGTCAGAGTGGCCAAAATGAAGAAATCAGGAGACTATAGATGCTGGAGAGGATGTGGAGAAACAGGAACCCTCTTGCACTGTTGGTGGGAATGCAAATTGGTGCAGCCGCTCTGGAAAGCAGTGTGGAGGTTCCTCAGAAAATTAAAAATAGACCTACCCTATGACCCAGCAATAGCACTGCTAGGAATTTACCCAAGGGATACAGGAGTACTGATGCATAGGGGCACCTGTACCCCAATGTTTATAGCAGCACTCTCAACAATAGCCAAATTATGGAAAGAGCCTAAATGTCCATCAACTGATGAATGGATAAAGAAATTGTGGTTTATATACACAATGGAATACTACGTGGCAATGAGAAAAAATGAAATATGGCCTTTTGTAGCAACATGGATGGAACTGGAGAGTGTGATGCTAAGTGAAATAAGCCATACAGAGAAAGACAGATACCATATGGTTTCACTCTTATGTGGATCCTGAGAAACATAACAGAAACCCATGGGGGAGGGGAAGGAAAAAAAAAAAAAAAAAAAGAGGGTAGAGTGGGAGAGAGCCAAAGCATAAGAGACTGTTAAAAACTGAGAACAAACTGAGGGTTGATGGGGGGTGGGAGGGAGGGCAGGGTGGGTGATGGGTATTGAGGAGGGCACCTTTTGGGATGAGCACTGGGTGTTGTATGGAAACCAATTTGACAGTAAATTTCATATATTAAAAAATAAAAAAAAAAAAAAATAAATAAATACAAGCAAGTATCGTTACCATTAAACAGCACATTGTTATCCACTTGAGGTTTATAAAAGAAAATACAAAACATGAAGTGAGGTGTGATTTCTGACGTCATTTAATTTAGGAATAAGTTTTATCCGTAAGACTTAAGTAACAGCAATGTAATGTATAATTATTTTTCAAAATTAGTGGTAAAGGTCATGAATATGTAGAGAAAGATGGAGAAACAATATTCGCGGTGCTGGTTTTATTTTATGTTTCTGTCGTAGGGTTTGTGAACTTAAACTGAACGCTTAGGCAGGGGATATTATAGGGACAATACTTTTTCCTTCTGTCTCTGTGAGGGTAGTGCCAGTTAGCAGGAACACAGTCCCTGAGAGCTATGTTGGGTATTGAGTGTGTGTACCCATAGATTAACGTATACAGGAGAGTTGTATTTGGGCTGCGGTTTGAAAGTTTACGTCAAGTGGGTCCAAGACTGTATTTTGGGCACTTATGCCATAAGAAAAGGCAAAGGGCAAGAAGTATTTGACCCTACATTGCTTATTTTTTTTAATTGAAATACAGATGGTTAACTGGTTACTAAGCCTCCAGATGCTTCCCAAAACACCTAGGCTTGAATGAAATAACAATCTTGAGGTGGACAAAGAGAATTTCCAAGTACTACCAACCCTGCAAACATAAAATGACGCTTATACTGGGACTTCCGTCTTTCTTCTCTTTGAATATTACTCTATTATGTTTTGTCTGTATTAAAAATAAATTAGGTAATTTGCTCTGTTGCCCTTTCTCATTTCCTTGAACATTTCATTTCTTAAAACAAATGAAAATACGCTGTGATCGTAATGCATGATAATATAACTCGGAAAATGGAAACTGAGCATTTTAATTGCCATTTAAAATCATTTGATATTTCATTTACAAGGAGAATTTTTCTTATTGCCCTAGATATGTGTTTCTGTGATGCCCAAGTAAATGACATCTTCCGTCATTATTTCATTGTCACTCTCAAGGATCCCTATATTTTGAGAACTGAAAATGAAATATTCCTCTATGTCCTACAAAAAATTTAGCAAAGTCTATATGTTGCAGCCAGTAATGTCCTGTATAAACTTAGCTAATTTGCCAACTTATTTTTCTCTTTTACAAAGAGAAAGCAAATAATTTTGTCCACATAAATAATTTCAAAAATTGTGCCAAATGGAATATGCTATAAATAAAGGTATTTTACATATCTAAGAGAAAGAGGAAAACATACAATCCTTACTATAATTGCAAAGATCAAATTTTCAATTTACTTATAGTCATTTTGAAACAAGCATGCTGGAAGAACAGGAGTCAATCTAAAGTCAAGGATGAAGACTCCTTAGAAGAGGAGTCTCTGCAAGGACTTGGCTCTAAGATAAGTTATTTCGGTTCCCTTACTTTCTCCCTATAACATGTATAAATTCATGCTATTTAAATTTAAACTTAATGGCATCATTAAAAATGAAACATTTTGTGTAACCTCAATATAAAAATTGAATGAAATAGGAACTGTCTTAGTTGAATCTAGGAAGTTGGGCTCAGAGTTTCTCCATCTGTCCTCTCATCTCCCTTCCAACATGGAATCTGGAAAGACTCTTGGCTTCTGAAAAGACCATCTCTAGGATCCTTTACATCTTATTTTTTTTAATGTTTGTTTGTAGGTTTGTTTTTGAGAGAGGGAGAACCCAAGGGAGCAGGAAGAATGCCAAGCAGTCTCAGAGCTGTCAGTGCAGAACCCAGAGCATTATGTGGGGCTTGAACTCACAAACTGTGAGATCATGACCTGAGCAGAAGTTGGACACTTAACAGAATGAGCCACCTACGCATCCCTAGGATCTCTTACATTTTAAACATCCTATGAACAAAATTCCTCAAGTTTGCGCCGACTCAAATCCCTTGTTTTCACAATCTGTTCTCAACTAAAAAGTTCTGGCCCCTTTCTTTCAAGTATCTACCAATTTTATTTGCCATTCACCAGCTTCAAAATCTTTGTAGACACTGCTGCTTGTGGGAATCCAATACAAACACTTCCTTTGGGCACCAAGATATTAATCTGTCTCCAAACTCTCTTTGTAAGCTTATTGTTGAAAACTGTCCCAGATTAATTAGTTTCATGATAGATACACTCCCTTCATATATGCAAACATGCTTTACAAATTCCCATCTCCCTGTGTCTGTCTTTTATTTCTGTCACTCCACATGAAGTATTTTACTACATGTTTCTCACTTATGCAAATTCAAGATCTTTTTCTAGTCGAGTTTCTTTTTTAAAAAACAATATTTTGAACATAAACTCACTCAAACTAACTGAATTAACAAATGAAAGGTTTATTGTTGGTAGATAGTGATTTCACAATGCCAAAGAACCAGGGATAAAATGCAATCAAACCCATGTTTATGAACCAGAAAGTCAGGAGCCTATGCTGTGTTCCCCATTTCACTCTTCTTTGCTTGTCTCTAGGCACTTCCTCTAATCTCCTTTCCCTGTGGACAAGCTTCCTCTGCTTACTCATTTACACATAGCCCAACATGGTCATCAAAGTCAACTCTACATATTGAATTTTTCCCTTTAAGCCAATGCCAGTTCTGATTGGTTTGGATGTTCTCTCTCTCTCTCTCTTTTTTTTTTTTTTTTTTAATTTTTAACGTTTATTTATTTTTGAGACAGAGAGAGAGCATGAACAGGGGAGGGTCAGAGACAGAGGGAGACACAGAATCCAAAACAGGCTCCAGGCTCTGAGCTGTCAGCACAGAGCCCGACCCAGGGCTCAAACCCATGAACCGTGAGATCATGACCTGAGCCGAAGTCGGATGCCCAACCGACTGAGCCACCCAGGCGGCCCAAGGATGTTCTCTCTTTAAGGACTACAAAAGTCCCCTATCTTCCATGGTCTTTGAGCTATTTATGCACACATTTCCAGACTTCAAATAAGTCCTAGCTTACTTGAGTATGAACTGTTTGGATTGGGGATAGCAACCTTGTTCATGAACCATAATTTAGGTGTAACCTCCGAGAGTGCGCTCTATCCCATGGGTTAGCGGAAAGTGTTGAGACACAAAGAGAAAATTTGTTGAGACATAGGAGAAAAATTTGGTAAGAGGGAGAATAAGTGCTTTGAAAATTTATTGGTTAAGCTTAGGACAAGCTATCACCCATGATCTTTCTCTTTATTTTATATTCTATTGAAATAATTTCTCATTAGATGTTTGGAACCAAATGTGTCAGTAGTAGCTTTAGACTTTGGTATATGTAGACAGAATTATTGTGGACCCTGGACCTATAATTAAAAGCAAACAAACAAACTTTGTTTTATCATACCAACTGTGGCTACTTACCTAAGGATTTACCTAAGCATATGTCACTGACAATTCTCAAAGGTATGGAAATTAATTGGAAGAATGCCAGTGTATAATGGGAACATCATAAGCTCTCTTCCATGCTCAGATAAATCTAAAATGCAGAGATGTTTTCCTAATCCCTGTACTAATAGATGACATTGTCTTCATGGATTTATGATAATTTACATGGCAGGAAGCATTAGAGATAATTAAATATTTTGTATCTATTTTATCTACATGTTGCAATTAATTTCTGCTTACTTGCATGTGCGTATCTCTACAGCAGTAGCAGCATCTGCTTTTACTCATTTTCCCCTTGCAGTTCCAGGATACAACAAATATGGATTATCCAATTCTAGACTGACATGCTTTTGAAGAGAATACATTTGCAGCTCACGGAGTAATGCCTTGGGCTAAATATAGGAAGGGGATTTTCTGACAAAAGAATATCATTGATATCTCTTACACAAATGTTAATATCAGTTTACCCTAACAAAACCTATAAATGGCACCCCAAGGCATACCTTGCACTTATTTATGTGTTTCCATAAAGAGAAAAAGAGAATGGCCCTACCAAGCAACAAGAACACTGCAATTAAATATATATTCCATAAATATTTCTTCTTTCCTAAGTCCTGAAAAGTGGTGCATAGACCTACTGATTAGGAAGCTATTGACCTGTGCTATGGTCTGAATGTTTGTGTCCCTCCAAAATTTATATTTTGAAATCCTACCCCCAAGATGTTGGTATTAGATGGTGGGGTCTTGGGAGTTGATTTGATCATGAAGGTGAAGTCCTCATGATTAGGATTAATGCCCTAGTAAAAGAGACCTGGAGAGCTAATTTGCCCCGTCTGCCAAGTGCAGTTATAGAGAAAAGAGAGCCATCCAAGAGGAAGCAGTCTCTCAATAGACATTAAGTCTTCTGGCTCCATGATCTTGGACTTCCCAGCCTCCAAAATTGTGAGAAATGAGTGTTTGCTGTTTATAAGCCACCGAGTTTTAGTATTTTTGTTATAATAGCCTTAATGGACAAAAATAACCTGGAATTTTTGATAATTTGGTTGTGATGGTCTAAGTATTGCTTTCTAAATGGTGATGGTGAAAAATTTTAAATAGTAAAAGTAAATCTTATGAGTTGTTTTTATGTTTGCTCAGCAACTAAAATAGGAGTAGTTGTCATTTAATAATTATTTATTTTTGTTTATTTCTTTTAATTTTTTTAACATTTATTTATTGATTTAGAGAGAGAGGCGGGGGAGGAGGGGCAGAGAGAGAGGGAGACACAGAATCTGAAGCAGGCTTCAGGCTCTGAGTTGTCAATACAGAGCCTGATGCCGGACTTGAACTCACAAACTGCAGGATCATGACCTGAGCCGAAGTTGGATGCTCAACTGACTGAGCCACCCAGGTGCCCCTTAACAATTATTTCATAACTGATGAATGAGTGAAGGCAAAGGGAAATTAAGGAGACACTGACTTTATATAATTATTTTCAAACTCTGCTTCACATGTACAATGGAAGAACCCTTATTTTAAAAGGCAACCTCTGAGCAATCTACATCCTCCTCATACCTGATCTTTATTTAAGTGTAGCTTATCTTTTATTCTTCAGTCTTCTTGCCAAGATAAATAACAGGCTTTATTCCCATTCTTAATGTACATTTTCAGTTTCCAAGATTGTGGTGGATATGGACACTAATTATAGCCCAAGCAGTCTCTCGTCTCTCCATCTCTTACGAGGCTCAGCAATTACCTTAATCAAATTGGGAAGGGTACAGATATTCAGAAAAGTCACCACTTCCTGTGGACATCCATGTAGTTGGTTGTTATATCTGGCTTTTCTTATTCTGCTAGGAAAACTTTTGTAAGTCTGCCTTTTGTCTTTACCAATGTAGAAGAATAATCAGAGCTGAATAGTAGTTCAGGTGGTGAAAACAAATTTTGTATAGAACTATTGTAATTGGGGGAAAAAGACCTCAGTATAGAAGTGGACTCAATGGCAAATACAACATGGACAAATGGGAAGTTAGAGCCAAGGAGTAGAGCAGGGTTTGGTGGATGGAAAATGAGTAACAGGAAACATTACGGATTAGAGGGGATTCTGGCTAAACCCACCTAACAGGATTCTTGTTGAAGGCAGGCCAGAGTCATCAGACCTAGGGGGTGGTGGAGGATGAGGAACCCAATCAGATATTAAGGGTTATCATATATGGAGGAACTGACCATTCATCACTAATCTGCAAAGTAACTAATTACTAGTTAGCACCCGTGTATTTAATCAAACAAATTTTTATTAAGCAACTATTGTATTTATTTCTTAATCATTTAATGATATTTTACTGAACAGCTGTTATCTGCTAGGCATATTTCTAGATGCTAGGTATAAAGCAATAAACAGAACACAGGCTGTACTCGATGGATTTGGCTTTCTAGTTGGAAAGAAACAAAGTGTAAACAAAGCAAGTAAGCATAATATATAGTATTTGGTTGGAGTTAGATTCTATAGAGAAAAATGAAACAGAGGAAGGGGATAGAAAATCTGAGTGGGTAAAGGTATTACCGTATTAGTAAGGACATCCAGGGTTTCACTGAGAAGGCAGCATTTGGATAAAGACCTAATGGGGACAAGAGAGATGACACTGGGTTTCCCTAGGAAAATGTGTTTCAGGAACAGACAGAAGCAACAGGAGGGTCTTAAAGTGGGGGCAGCTGACACATTGGAAGAACAGCTGTACAGCAGTCTGACTGGGACGGGGTGAGTTAACACTAGAGGTACAGGAAATGAGTGCAGAACAGCAACTGGCCAAAGGGACCAATTAGATATGTTCTTAAGGAATTTCTTTGTCTTTTATTCTTGGAAGACTGGAAAGTATTGGAAGGTTTCAAGTAGCTATGTCTCATGAACCAGCTTAGGTTTTGCAGGTACAAAAACGACTGCCTCGGGTTGGTAATTGGGAGCTCAGATTATAACGTGTTAACTTTGAATGCCTATTTAATATTGAATAGAGGCGTAAAGTAATCAGTAGAAGGGAAGAGTTAAAAAAGACTCTGGAGTTTATGGGAGACATGTAGGTAGAGATACATATCTGGAAGTCACCAGAATAGACATGGTTTGAAAAGACATAAGACTAAAGGAGATCTTCAGGAAAGCAGTATGGAATGAAAGGAGCTCACCTCCTTATATAAGATGCTCCAATATTTAATGCTTGAGGGGAATGAGCAGGACCATGTAAAGGAGACAGACTAAGAAAGAAAAGCTAGAGAGATGCCAAATGAATATGGTATCCTTGGAACTAGTGAGGAACTATGGATTCAAGAAGGAGAGAATGACCAAGTATAACATATGCAGCTGATAAGTAAGAGGAATATACAGTACTGAACCCTGGATTTAGCAATGTAGAAGTTATTACTGATCTTGATAAGGGACCTTGATGGAATGGTGGTGGTCACAGCCTGATGGAAAGTTGTCCAACAGAGATCAGAGGAGAAGAATTGGAAACAGTGTTCTGAAAACTTTTTAAAGAATTGTGTTTTAATAGGCAAAAAAAAAAAAAAAAAAAAATGAGGTAGTCGCTGGAAGCAAAAATAGGATTACTAGAGGGCCTGGGATTGTGTTATGTTCTGGAAATCTGGAAATAAAAGATATATAAAGTGCAGAGCTGTTCTCAGTGAACAAAGGGCTTTAACACCTAGTTGCAGTCCAGGAGAAAGTCCAGGAGACATTGTTTAGATAATGTAATCTGTTCAACTATGGAGTTTGTCCAACATGAATGGACCAACTGACATAGGAAATCAGAGAAAGATGACCTGAGTCACTTCCAAAGACATCACAGAAGAGGTAAAGCAGGAGCTAAGTGCTGACATTTCAGCCCATGTGAACAAATGGAGACAATAGTTGTACTGGTGTTTTATTCTCAAATTATCATAAGACACTGGAATGTGTATCACTTTGACAAATCCTAGAAGACAGTGATCATTTCTCTTTCTCTCAACTGTTTCTGCAAATTTCCCAATGCGTTCACCCGGGCCCAGCATATGTCATTCCACCGGACAGATTGCAGACATGGCAGCCACAGGCACTGAACACTGTCGCACTGAGCCAGTTCCTAATGAGGAGATGCCAGCTCTCTCCGGTGAGCCAGGGCTAGGATCACAGACTGAAACCAGTGCTTGAAATTAATCTTAGAGTCATTAACTCTTCTACTTACCCCAATGTGAGTTAAAAGATTTCTGATAAACTGACTTTGCAGACGTTATATTAAATCATTTGACCAGTTTAACAGCTATCCTTCCACATTGCCCAATTCCTACGTTAGCAGAATAACTGCTTCCAAGAGACTGACAGGGAGAATTAACTTCTTGTCACAAGACATGCCACCAATTAGAAAACACACTGCCGCTTGGATGTGCTGGCTGTAGGGATCGCTTATTGTGACATATCCTGAGATTAAGATGTGGATTGTCACATACGATGATTTTTAAAAAGTTTACCAGCTGGCCTTGGCATAGGTGGAATATTGCCTGTCTGGAATGTATGAGGTGAGTGGCACTGGTTCACTTACTTGTCCCCATTTGCTCCCTCCCATCGATAGCTTGAAATGATCATCATGCATATTATCTCTGAAGAGTCCCATAATTTACTTGGTTAAGTCTTATGTGCATAGCATCATATCTTTGCCACCGTTGGGCATGAATGGATTAAGTACATTAACATGAAAATCAAAAAGGACTCAAACCCGGTGGCATTTACTGGGTAGTGATGATGAGATCCACATATAAAGCAAGAACCTTGTCAGGCAGTTTTAGTGCCTCCAGTTCACTATATGGTTGGAAACAACACTGACTTAAAACCTACAGGAGTTTATAAGGTGGCAGGAGACACTGCATACAGATTTCTATCACCCCTGAGTTGACATCGCAGGAACCACAAGTCAAAACCACTGGAATAATGGCAGCAAACTGATGATAAGGGATCAAATTAATTAAAAGGGTCCACCTGCTAGAGGTATTGCTACCTTTATGCCAACTATGTATGAAGATGAATATTTTCAGATGGGAAACCTCTGCTTCATGAAAGCTTTCCTCATTCGCTCATCTCCTTTGCAACATTTGATTTTTACATACAGGAGCAAAATAAAACAAACAAGAATTTGAGGAACATGTTTCTGAGACAAAGGAAGGTCAATAGGCCTCTATTTCATCTAAATTCCCAGACTGGATTGAGGCTTTAAAAGAAAGACCTTATTCCGGGCTTCCTAGGGCAGCTGTTTAACACTTGTTCTGCTATTTTGTTTAGTTCTTACAAAGCTTAGATTGTTGGGCCATAACTACTTCTCAGAGTGCCAGTGGCCACCTGTATAAAGGAGCTTCCAGAGTCCTTTGGGCATTCAGTGAGACAAGTAAAGCAATCATCCACAGAGGGGCATGGAGAGACTAGTGCTGTGAATTCTCAGTGCAACCTGCTTTTCCTTTCTATTACTGATTGGAGAAATACTGAAAACCATACTATTACTTACAACTTAGATGGCTTAATTTCTGGTTACGATTGTGATCGAATTACTCCCCTTCACAAAGCAGTAAATTTGGTCTTGTTATCCTCATTTTATAAAAGGAAAAACTGCAGGTGAATGATAAAGAAACATTTTTGATGCCTGGAGAAGAAATTAACTTGTAAATGACAATTGTGTTTCTGCCCTAGTTTCTGTCTTTAATGAACAAGAAAAAGAAGACAACTATTTAAGAATATTGGATACCTTGGGGACCTTGCGTCCTCCTTTTTGTGTGATTAATGCCTCCCAGATTCCTTTTTTTTTTGGACAATGGTGAGTCCTCCAGCAAAATATCTGTAGTGAGGCAGCCCTCCAGGCTGCTACAACATTTAAGTAGTATTTATTGCCTATTTCTTAAGGGAGGTTCTCTTTGTCAAGGTAAGAAAAATAAGAGTTATATTAAGGTATAAAACAGAAATATCTAAGCAAACAGCAAATTGTTATCTTGTAGTATCTTTTCCTTGTCATACAATTCACATGAAGAAAACCTCTCCTCTCTTTTTGACTCTCCTTCTTTTTGACTTGGCTCTTGTTCTCCAGCGCTGCTATTGTACACATGATGGTACTATCTTGTTTGATGACTTTTTAAAAAATTAAGGTAATACAGTTTCTAAACACTAAGCATGTATAATCTAAATCATACAGCACTGGTGTGAAGAAAGAAACAGGAAAACAGAGACCAAGATTCTGAGAAGGAAGGGATGGAGGAAGAATGGAAGGAAGGGAGGGAGGGAGGGAGGAAGAGAGTAAGGAAGTATGCAGAAAGGCAGGAAAGAGAGAGAGAAAGAGGAAAGGAGAGAGGGAGGAAGGGAAGAAGGAAGGAATGAGGGGACAAAAAGAAGGGAAGGAAGAAAAAAGAAAGGGAGAGAAAAGTAAAGAAAAAGAAGAAGAGAAAAGTGAAAAAAGAAAAATAAGAGAAAGACAATGAGAAGTTCAATGACAAAGTAAAGCCACAGCTGAACTGATTTGACCTATCAGTCGAACTAAGAGTCATGCTCAGCTAGGAACAGTGTATTACTTACATAGGCACTGAAAACAAGAATAAGCGAAATGTGCTTCTTCTGCTCCTCCACCCATGCCCCAAAAAGACCACATGAAATCAAAGTCTACTGCCACACAGATTGTAGGCCATGCCCATGAGTTGAAGGGCCAAATGCAAAATGTAGCTAAGTGGCTCTACATTCTGTAGCTCTATTATTAAGGGAGTGCAGTAGAAAGAACCTTGGAGGTGATAAGCCACTGTCTCGTGGGACAGCCTCGAAGGAAAATTAGGAGGGCAGGTGGGAGGCGGTGTCTCAGCAGCTCCTTACAGCCACCCTTCTCTGTGACCCATGGGTTCTCCTCCAACACAGATAAGCTACGGTTCAGGCCTTTGCCTACAGGCGTAGGTACAAAATCACTAGGATGCTCCCAGGGCCTGTTGTTCCCCTACAAGAATCAGGATTGTGAAAATCTTACTTTGGTGATTGAAACCTGTAGACTGAGGGTACAGATCTATCACCTTCTCCATATTTATTGGCTTTCATTCATTCAATAAAAAAAATATTGAATAACTTACAGAACACATACTCTCTGCCAGGCATGGGGCTTGATATTGGAAAAATAAAAATAAGCGAGATAGGTTACCCTTCATCAGGAAGATGGGGGAGGGGGGCAGTTAAGGAAGATGGTCTTGAAACTGTATGTAATAATGCCACGACAGAACTGTGTTCTGGGACCAGAGGGGCCACAGTGCAAGTCAGTTACTTCGTGGGAGAAAGGTTCATGATCAAGGCAACACATGTTATTTAAATTTCGAAAGGTGAATATTGTGCTCTAGTTCGAAAAGGGAACTAGGAGTAAAACCTCAGACAAAGTTACCTGTGGAATAAAAGACACACGGGCATAAATCAAAGAATTCTGAGTAGTTCAATGTGACTGAAATTTCAAATGTTTGACAAGGAGGGACAGTATAGACAGAGAGAAGACAGCAGGGCAAGGGAGCATAGAGCCAGTGTTCAGTTATCATAATCCTTGTATGCCATTGCTTTTTAGGCTTTTATTGCCAAGGCTTTAAGGCGTTCTGAAAGGTACTGAATTGAGGGCTGACAATGGCATAGTTTGTACACCATTGGTCATGGTGGGGAGAATGGTTCAGAGAAGAGTTCCCCCAGGGTCCAAAAGTACGTTAAGAAATTTTAAATGAGGTCCAAATGGAAATTATGAGAAATCCAGTTTTAAAAGGGAGAGACTGGGGCACCTGGGTGGCTCAGTCAGTTAAGTGTTAGACTCGGTTTCGGCTCAGGTCATGATCTCATGCTTTAGTGAGTTTCAGTGCTGTGTGAGGTTCTGCACTCAGTGCTGAGCCAGTTTGGGATTCTCTGTCTCCCTCTCTCTCTGATCCTCCCCCACTCATAATGTCTCTGTCTCTCTCAAAATAAATAAATAAACTTTAAAAAAATAAAAAAAATAAAAAGGAGGGACTGCAAGCTGAATATGAACTTCAGAAAGGGTCAGGTTGGAGAACATTGTAATTCACCTGGAGGAAAACACTCTTCTCTTTTTGACTTCTACAGCTTGGGACTTGTTTTAATAAAATTGCTATTGAAATTAACAGTTTAATTTACTTTTCCATTTATGAGATAAGTGCTCATGTAATATAGTGCCATAGTGACACTCGTTTGCTTTGGATTTAATTTACATTGACGGCCTATTTGCCTGTTTTTACGGGAACTGAATTAGGTTGTCCATGTATAATACACAGTAAGTTTAATGAGGTTCAGACCTGTCTCCCAAAGCTACCAGTGGGTAAAAAGTGTTTCACTTGGGAAATTAGAATCTCTGTTGCCACCTTCATTAATCTGCAGAGGGGGAATTTGCTCTCTTTTGTATTACATATCTATAACAAGTGGAAACAGGATGATAAATAGTGATCTATCAGTTCCCAAAACAATTTACACTAAATCACTTATGATTGCTTCCCACTTCTAGTTGCTTCACATGGAGTACAAAGCAAATGCCCACACACATTACAGTCCTCGGGGTCTTTTTCACAAATACAAAGGTTTTTTGGTAACTATTTCACATAAACGGACGTGGAAAGATAAATCCTGAAAAGCCAAGGAAAACACTCTCGGACAGTTCGTTGTTTGGTAAAGAGAAAGCAAGCATGATCTGCACACCTAATAAAGAAAGGTTCTTCATTAATGTTCCTGATCCTTCTATCACTTCATACATTTTAAGTCACTCTCATATACTCTGTCCCAGGGGAATCTCATGAAGGCCCTATAAAAGTTCAGCCAAGCCATCTAGGAGAGGTTCAGAGATTTGTCTAAGCACGGCGCCTTCAGGAACATATTCCGTTACAGGCTCTCAATGTTTATGTGAAATTGAAGGAACTACACAGTGAAAAAGGCGTAAGTGGCTATTCTCTTACACAGAACCGAAAGTCTAATTATAAAGAATTATATTCCACTAAACAGGAAGAGCCCTATGGCATCTAGGTATATGAAACAGTAAGCTCGACTTTGAACCCCGGCGTTTCCTGCAAGCAAACTGTCTTACCCTTGCAATCCAGCAGGAGACAGATAATTAATCATGGTTGTATAAGTTTGTCTGCAAAAAGCATCTAGAAGGCAACTAAGAAAGCTGGAAGCAATAGGCTGCCGGCAATTGGTGAAATAAGATTTGTTTGCATTTCGCTAACCCCATCTGTATTTGTCCCCTGAGCTGTGGAAGGGAAAGTTTCTTCTTGGGCTGGAGTCTCTTGCATTTTATATTTTTCACAGCAGAACCTGGCAAAGGGCCATTTAGACAAAATGCTTGTTCACATTAGAACGAGACAGTCTTACATGCCCAACATTTATCAGACACGGTGCAAGGTATTTTGCATTCTTTCATTCATGATTCCCTCTAGAAAGTGTTTTATGCCCCCAGTTTGAGGTGAGAAAATGGGGGATTCAATCAGTGAAAGCTTGACGTCCAAATTCACCTCCTACAAGCTTCCGAAGTGAAGAGAATGGGATTCACCTTCAGACATAAAGCCTCCAAGTCTGTTATTTTTTCCAGAATGTGTCCTTCATTCCCAGTTAAAATTAACAAAAGTGGGCATATTTGTAATGGCAAGATGTAAAGAGTTAATAAGATACAGGGCTAGTGTTAGCAGGCATGACAGTAACGGTCACAATCTGTGCAGATCTGGCTGGCAAGGCCAGGAACGAGTGCTGGCACGCCCCGTGACCTTCGTATACTGCTAGCGTTGCTTCAGAGCGTGGCCCTCGGCAGGCAGACTTCACGCCCGGAAGATCTTTCTGAACCAGTGGAAATTACACGCCGTTTCTTTACATGCCAGATGTGAGCTTGGATAGCCACAAGTTTTTGCCTCAGAGTCGCTCACCTTAGTGCAAATATCAAAAATAGATATAAAAAATCTGCAAAGCCCAAATATCTTATTTCCAAACTTAAAAAAAACTTTCATTTGAATATTTGTTAGCATACGAGTATTTTCTACCAGTTTGTAGTTTGATTTTTCACCTTTTTAAACTGTCGTTTTTAAAATAGTTTTAACAATCTTTTTTCCCCTTTATATATTTTATTGATTTTTATTCAAGTATAATTAACATACAAAATTGTATTAGTGTACAGTATAACGATGCAACAGTCCTGCACATTTTTCAGGGCTCATCAAGTAAGTGTACTCTTAGTCCCCCCACCCAACTCCCCTCTGGCAACCACCAATTTGTTCTCTGTATTTAAGAGTTTGTGGGTTTTTATTGTTTGTTTTTTTCTTTGTTTACTCCTTTGTTTTGTTTCTTAAACTCCCACATATAAGTGAAATCATATGGTACGTGTCTTTCTCGGTCTTATTTTACTTAGCATAATACCTTCTAGGTTCTTCCATGTTGTTGCAAACAGCAAGATTTCATTCTTTTTCATGCCTGAGTAACATTCCATTACACACACACACACACACACACACACACACACATATATATATAATTTATGTATATATATATTATATATGTTACATGTGTATAGTATATATAATATATAATATATATGCTTTATATATATATAAAACATTCCATTGTGTGTGTATATATATATATCATTGTGTATGTATATATGCTTTATAGATAAAGAAGATATATATATATATATATATATATATATATATATATATATATATATACGCCTCATCTTCTTTATCCATTCATCTATTGATGGACATTTAGGTTGCTTTCATAATTTGGCTATTGTAAATAATGCTGCAATAAACATAGGGATGTATGTATCTTTATGAATTAGAGTTCATTTTCTTTGAGTGGATACAAGTAGTAAAATTACTAGATCATATGGTAATCTTATTTTTAATTTTTTGAGGAATTTTCATACTGTTTTCCACAGTTGCTGTACCAATTTGCTTTCCCACCAAAGTGCACAAGTGTTCCTTTTTTTCCATATCCTTCCTAGTACTTATTATTTCTTTTATTTTTGATCTTAGTCATTCTGACAGTTGTGAGGTGATACCTCATTGTGGTTTTGATTTGCATTTCCCTAATGATTGGTGATGTTGAGCATCTTTTCACGTGTCCGTTAGTCATTTGTATGTCTTCTTTGGAAAAATGTCTATTCAGGTCCTTTGCCCACTTTTGTTTTAATGTTTTATTTATTTTGAGAGAGAGCACGAGTTGGGGAGGATCAGAGAGAGAGGGAGAGTGAGAGAACCCCAAGCAGGCTCCACGCTGCTTGAACTCACAAACTGCTTGAACTGCTCAAACTCACCAACCTAAGATCATGTCCTGAGCTGAAATCAAGAGTCGGATGCTTAACTGACTGAGCCACCCAGGTGCATGCCCCTGCCCACTTTTAATTGGATTATGTGGCTTTTTTGGTTTTGTGTTGGATGAGTTCTTTTTATATTTTAGATATTAACCCCTTAGTGGATATGTCATTTGCAAATATCTTCTCTCATTCAGTAGATTGTCTTGTTGCTTTGTGGATGGTTTCCTTCACTGTACAAAAACATTTCTATTTTGGCATAATTTTATTTCAGAATTTTTGTGTGATTCTCCCTCCCCCCTCCCCAATGACACCTGTAGTAGCTGCAACAGCTTTTCTCCTCCACTTAGCAAAGCCTACTGTCATTGATTAACTCAGTCACCAACTTGTCTGTTAACTATGCATAGCTAAACTCACGACCACCCCATTTCTCTACAGTGCAGGAAAGGTAGTCTGAAAGCTCCATCACTATGAACTATCACCCAGGTCTTGCCTCAGCTGATCTGAGCTGGGCTTTACCTTGGTCTGTGATTATCCAAAAAGGTAGGTAAGGTCCGTTTCCATCTTACCTGAATCTATAATCTCCCATTGAAGTATGTTGGGGTTCAGTAAAGATATGTACATGCATATTCTGGTGTGATTGGGGGAAATTACAAAAACGTTACTCTTCATTTTAACCACCTTCCCAGGTATCATTCCTGATGTTTCTCCAGCAGTGAGCTTTGAAGCTGGAGCTCAGCACAAATGTGTCTTTAGCCACTATTCATTCTCACTGTTAGTCGTGCCACTCCTTACATGCACAATCTTGTCTTTGACAGCACTGGTCTATTCTTTATAGCTCGTTTTTGGGTGCAAGGGATAACCAACAATTCACAAGTAGATCGCACTGCTTAACAGTTTGCCTCAGCACACTTCCAAAGTGTTGCTTGTGCCATTATCCCATGGAAGTTTCCCGTGGAGAATTGCCCAGGCATCGGGAGCCATTCGTGTCTTCCCTACACACATGCACTGTAGATAGGCCTTTCTTATGCTTGTAACGTCATCTCCTCCATCTCCTCCTCATTGATAGAGCCTCAAGTTTAAAGCCTCATACCCTGTTGATGTGACATGTGGTATGTTGGTGCTGAATGCTGCCTGGGTCGTGGTGTTAAAACAAGATTTCATGTTTCAGCATTTCTGCCTGAGTAAATGACAGTTTCAGATACATTAGGTGATCTTGGCACACTGACTTGGGGGGTTGTGCTATTAACACTATCTTCTTTTCTGTCCTTGCCAGCAGTAAGATGCCCCTGCTGGCAACTGCATTGTTAAAACCCAAGCCTTTTTAGCCAAATTCTTTCCATAGATCAAGCCAACAGAAAGCCCTACCTCTGTTTAGTTTCTGCTCAGCTCAAACTTTTTGCTGCAGTCTGAGAGACAGGAAGCCACAGGCTTTCAAAATGCTCTAGATATATATACAGTTACCAATCTTTGACATGCAAAAACTGTTAAAAATCTCAGCACTTACACCCTGGGGAAGTGCCACTAGACTGGAAGGCATGAAGTCATTGAGAATTCACAACTCATTTCTCTGAAATGCCAAGAACAAGGCTGTTAAAGCTCAGAAAGCACAGAAGCAGGCCCTCCAAGGAGAAGGGGGTGCAGGAAAGCTCAACATGCAAGCTCGGAGACATGAACCTGGTGGTGCCATTTCAGCCTCCACCCAGGCAGAAAGACACGCACCACACAATCATGTTCTACCTCACTGCCCACAGTCCATCATCAGACTGGGTTGCCTGATAGATGCAGACTGACACCAGGTGTTTAAACGTAAATATTTATCTGTGTTTGCCTCATAATTCTTGAGGAGAAAAGGACACATCTTTATCGTAAAAGGTGCAAAAACAAAACAAAACAAAACAAACAAACACAAACATTAACAAATACAATGAAACAAACTGGAAAGCTTAACCCACATTTCTTCTAGTCAAGTTGCCGAGCCCTGGAAGTCTCCATTGATGGAATTTTTCCTTCATATTATTACCCCCCCATTGTTTTCTCATTCATTTCTGGAATACTGCAAGCACTTCCTAATTTCTCTTTCTCCAGCTCTTTGGGCCATCAGCTGCAAAAACCTGTGGATAGTCTATCCAAATACTGCTGTTACAATCCTGCTGTCCTATACACACACTTGAAATTGTTTCCTTGTTTTTAGGGATAATGTCCAGACTCCATTTTTAAAATTTCTACTTTCCCAACTGCCACTCACTTTTTAGTTGCGTCATTTAAAAGTCTATATCTATTGTTTCCTCATTTCTTTACATATTTGATTCTATACCTCACCTTCCCCCGTCTACTCTTGGTTTCTCCCCTTTCAGAATTGTCTCACTTTCCATTTTTATCTCCATTAAATCACACAAACAATGAAGGCTAAATTAAAACTGTAATGAGATATCAGCACATTACCGCTAGAAAGCTAAAATTAAATACACTGAACATATTGTGTATTGGCTAGAACGTAGCACCAGCTAAACTCTTCATACTCTGTTGGTGGATGTAAAATAGTCCAACCACTTTGGAAAACAGTGAAGAAGTTTCTTAAGAAATTAAACATATGCTTTCTGTAAAACCCAGCCATTGCACCTCTAAGTATTTATCCAAGAAAAATGAAATGAAATGCCTATGCACACAGTTGTACATGAATGGTCATGCCAACTTTAATTGTAATAGCCCCAAATTGGAAACAACCCAAATATCCATCAACGGATAAATGAATGAACAAATGCTGGTATGTCCATGGCAGTCTGGAGATTACAAATGAATTACTGGTGCACACAAAAGCCTGGATGAATCTCAAAATAATCATGTCACAAGAAAGAAGTTAATCCTATCAAAAAGTATATGCTCTATAATTCTATTTATATAAATTATTAGAAAATTAAAATGAACCTATATTGAGAGAAAGAAGATCAGTATTGCCTGGAGAATGGGAGATAGAAATTGATGATGAGGGACTGAAGGAAGAAATTCCAAAAGGACTCAAGGAAACTTTGGGGGTAAATGTATATGTTTATTATCTTTATTGTAGTTGTGGTTTTACAGGTATTTATTTATGTCAAAACTCATTAAAATGTGTATTTGAATATATGTGATTTATTGTAAATTTGAAAAATCAGTTAAAATTAGCACTAGGAGCAATCATCTTCTTATCTATAACTCAGAAACTTAACTGGTCTACTGAATAGAAGACTAGTGAGAGAATAAGACACAGAGTTCAGAAAGCCTTTCAAGTAAGTTAAACATTTTAGGCTCATGAACCTATGAAGGCTGAAGGTCCACACATAGGGAATCTCTCCTAACAACCTAGGAAACAAACTAGATGGAATGATATGTTGCTGGCATTAGGGACCAGTACAGAATGGTTTTAGTGTCTTTGGCTAACAGCCAGTGCTAGAGAAAAGATAAGTCCTGACAGTGAGGGCAGAGAATAGTTGCAGGAGTCCTAGCTCACACAGCCAGACTTGGAGCCAGGTGGTGCTGGACTGATCGCCAGTCTTTTAGGACCACGATAGTGCACTGGGCCACTTCACAAACTGTGTCTAGGCTGCTTTATCCAAGACTAGAGGGCCTTAAAGTTAGTTCATAATGGGGGCTTGTCCTTATCATCTTGGACAGGAGGCTTATTGGCAGGCTTTACTCTTAGAGAATGGACCACTTAGAACCCCTTCAGATCTTTGAGGGGCTTCTCCTGTCATCATTTACAAAATGTTATGTTATACAGCCTGAAAAATATGATATCAGACAGCAAGATTGGAAAGCCTTGAATCTATGTGGACATGTAGGCAAACTTGAGGGCTTGTGGGAACTTCCCTTCCACATACCCCATAAATCTACCTTTACAAATCTTGCACACTTAAAATTCGACCTCCATCCTGAAGCTTTTCCAGACCAATCTTCTCTGACATTTTCCATGTATTACTGCATTTTGTTTTGAGCCTTTTAATCTCAACTATAAACCTTGAAAGTGATTTCTTCCTCCTTTGAACTCCCCAAACTTATATTATCTGTATTATTCTTATGTGCCTTCATTATATTTGTCTTACTGTGTTGTTTAGATGGGGAGACTGTCTTTTATTGACAACCAGGCAAGTGGACTGTAAGTTTGAATGAGGTAGTGATTGTAGCCTTACAGGACATGTGTCCCCAAATGCATATTATAGAGTGGAGTCACATGTTATTCCTTGTTAATAGGATGAGATGAAAAAAGAAGAGAAAAAATGGGATAACAGAGGAAATGCAAAAAGAGAAATTTGGTATCTGGTATTGATGACTATAAATTTTATTACATACAATTTCTAAATTTCTCTTTGTTCTCCCAAGATCTCTTAATTAGATCTTGATATTGTCTAGGCTTTTTATTTCAACCATATAATCATAAGTCAATCAGTAAATGAAAATGTATTAATTGTGTGAAATCTATTATACATTTAATATGTGTCAAACCACTATTTTGAATCACTTTGTAATCTCTTAACCAGAAAACATATCAAAGGTGCCTTTTTCTGTCTGACTGTTTTCTTGTATAATACCTCAGCCACACATGGGAAAGGAAAAAGCTGTGTATCTATTTTTATAATTCCTTCCTTCCTTGCTTCTTTCTTTCCTATTGTCTGCTTGCCTGCCTTTCTTCTTCCTCCCCTCCTCTCTTTCTGCATCCCTATTTCATTCCTCCATTTTTTTCTTTCATCCATGTTATGGGTTGACTTTTGTGCCTCCAAAAATATATCTTCAATTCCTAACCCCTGGCACCTCAGAATGGGGCCTTATTTGGAAAAGGGGTAACTGCACATGCAATTTAGTCAAGATGAAGTTAGACTGAAGTAGGATGAGTCTCTAATCCAATATGGCTGGTGTCCTGATAGGAAGAAAAGACAGAGACACAGGGGGATGATGGCCATGGGAAGACCAAGGAAGAGATTGGAATGATGCTACCACAGCCAAGGGATGTCAGGGCCACCAAAAGGAAGGAGCATGGAAGGATCCTCCTCTAATGGCTTTGGGGAGAGCATGGCCCTCCTAACACCTTGATTTCAAACTTCTAGTTCCAGGACTGTGAGGGAATAAATAGTTGTTGTTTTAAGCCAACCAGTTTGTGGTGCTTTGTTACTTAGGGTAGCTTATGGAGATGAATGTAATCCATTCTGAATGCCCACATTTTATCTTCCTTGCTTTCCCTTCTCTTTCTCCTCCACCAATCTTTTACACCCCCTCAATTTAATTCCATTGTTTTCCGTGCAACTCTTCTATCTTCTCAATTTATTTTTTTGACATAAAAGCTATAGTTATTTGGAAATAGTGTTGCTCTCTGGGAACCAGATGAGGAAACCAACCCACAGTGGCCTGGAATAAAGAAATGCAAACCATCCACCTTCTGGGAATAGAATAGTTCCTGTGACTCCATGTCTTGATGGCATAATAGTGTTGCACCATATGCATTTCACTTCTGAATATCACTCCCCGTGAAGGGGAGAGGGAGCAAAAGAGAAAATGAATGGCCCAGGAACCAGCTCTAGACCCTCTCTGCTGTACTCTAGGAGCCCTGAAGAATATTATCTAAGACAGTTACCCATAGACAAGACAGCCTCTGTAGAAGTCCAGGTTTATGACAGATAAGTTCCAGCACACTGTTGGAACAACAACAAAAAAATGAGTTTTGATATATTGAAGAGGTTAAAAAGAATAATTTCACTTTACCTGTACTACCCCCTTCCAAGGTAGCATAGCTAGTGCCAAGAGGATTTCTCAACCTGTGATTTCTCCTTCCAGGGAAAATAAGAGCATATGACTAAACTCCTGGATTTACCAGTGGTTCAGAACACTACAAAAGAGGTCCATTTATTTCTTGCACCATCCTGAGTTATGAGCTGCATAACTAGTGGGTGGGAAGAGGCTGGAAGACTGGCAGAAAGAACTCTTGGAGGGCACTAAAGAGATGTGGATCATATTAACTGCTTCACAGCCTCCATCAAGAAGCCCACCCATAAGCATTTGGAGATGCCTTGCCCATAGATCCCCTCAACTGGTCCATAGTCTCCACTGCTCTACACACCTCACCATCCTCCACACTGTGGCTGGTTTCCTATGCATTCTCCCAATGGCACCAAGAATGAACTTTGCAGACAGCTAATGAGCATGTATAGAAAACTGGTACAAAGCTGTGGGTCAGGTAAAAACCACAAACTTGAATTTTGGCTTCCCCTGTGGGAAAGCAAAAGGGAGGCTGCTTGCACACGGCCTGGTGCATAGCACGATTAAGAGAAGGCACACAAGCTAAATAATTCTGCCACAAGAGAAGAAAGAAGCATGGAGAAGGAATAGCTAAAGAAGGTCTGAGAAAGCCTCAGAATCTCTAGCAGGACTAATAGAAATCAGTAAAAACTAGAGGAAGTGATTGTTACTTCAAATGGAAAGACAGCAATACAAAACTCAAGGAACTTGGAGAATCAAGGAAACCTGATAACACCAAAGGATCACAATCACCTTCTAGTAACCAGTCTCAAAGACATGGAGATCTGTGATTCACCCAATAAATAATCAAAACAGCCATTATAAGGAAGCCCAATGAGCTACAGGAAGACACACAAAGACAATTAAATGAAATCAGGAAAATAATACATGGGCAAAATGAAAAGTCTAACAAAGAGATAGAAATCATAAAAAAGAACTAAGTGGAAATTCTGGAGCTGAGGAATAGTATGGATGGAATGAAAAATATAGTAGTATCAACAGCAGAATGGATCAAGCAGAAAATGTGTGTGAATTAGAAGGCAGGACATTTGAAATAATCCAGTCAGAGAAGAACAAAGAAAAAGACTCTAAAAGAGGGAAGAAAGCCCACATGATCTATGAGATACCATCAAAAGAAACAATCTGCACGTTATTAGAATCCTAGATGGAGAGCAGAAGGAGAAGGGGGCAGAAAACTTATTGAAGGAAATTATGGCTCAGAACTTCCCGAATCTGGGGAGACAATGGATGTCCAAGCATATGACATTCATATTCAATAAGCAAACACAACTTAAAGAAATCTCCAAGACCAAAAAAAAAAAAAAAACAAAACAAAAAAAAAAAAACTATCAAAAGTCAAAGACTAAGAAGGAATTTTAAAAGTAACCAAAGGGGGAAAAAAGCTTGTAATTTACAAGAGAACTCCCATAAGGCCATCAGCAGATTCCTCAGCAGTGACCTTATATGCCAGGAGAGAGTAAGATGATACATCCAAAGTGCTGAAAGAAAAACTGCGCCAAATACTCTATGAGGCAAAGTTGTCCTTGGGAACAATTACAATGGTCAGATTGTCTCTCTCCTTGGACTCTCATTCTCCCACGCAACATAGCCCCTCCTGAGGTCACTATAACTTATGTTGGATTTGTATTAGACATTTGGAATCCAGCTTTTCTCTTGGACTGTCTCTGGTTTCATTTCCTTGGCAAATACAAGGCACAGTTTGGGGTAGAAGTGGGAGGAAAGCGGTGAAATAGAACAATTCTTGTGGTCTGCTTTGATCTGAGCCTGTTCTGCTCATCTGCTGAATGAGGCTTAGACAAAGAAGCCTTCCATGTTGTCCTGGCCAATTTACTAGAATTCTTCATTAGCATTTGAAACCATTGTCCTGCTAAAGAGCAAACAAAACCTTCACTATAATTTGCCTTGGGTGGCTTGTTTTCTTCATATATCTATGATGGGGATTCTACACCAAAATGTGATGATGGGAAAGGTGAGAGATTTTTGGACCCATGGCTAATAAATAATTTTACCTAATCTCACACAGATTTGAGGAAGGTATTTAGCCAATAGAATTTTAAACAATCTAGCCTTATTGGAAAAGCCTTTCTTATTTTGGAGAGGGAATTGCCTGAAATTCTGGAGTACTCTGCTTAAAGTGGCGATGCCATCACTGTTTTGAAATATATGCATCTTTTTATTTTCATCTTTTTATTATTAAGATATTTTCCTTGAAATTATTACTTCATTCCCAGTGTCATTCTGCATAGCAGGGAGTGACAGAGCTGGCTGTATAGATCATATAGTGCTTTAATAAGTATTTTTTATTTTAAATGTAGGAAGTTTGTTTATGATTTGGCTTTTGACTCAGCTTGATATCAGACAGGTAAAGAGTGCAATGATCATGGCTTTGCAAGTATTGTAGTTCATGTCTATTCAAATGGCTTCAAATGTGCCCCTCTGGCATCTTTGGATGTAAAGGACTTTTGTCTGACTCCAACCAGGAAGTGTCACTATCCTTTTCTGGAAAAAGCACAATCTCCAGATAAGAGAGGAGTCAACGCGACGATCTAACCACCCTGGTGCACCCCACAGTGTGACGTGAATCGGGGAGGATCTTGGCTAGTGTGAGAATGTTTGAAGTTAGTGTTAATGTGACTTGTGATTGCTTATTTTCAACAGCTCTGACATCTGATGAAAAGAAAAAACAGAAACATAAGCAACACTTCCAATAATTCAATAATTGTTATTCCTTCTCCACATTGAGGGGACTTTGCAACTTAGAAATTTTATTTTATAGTAAATAAAAGAATCAATATCATAAGACAGATGGTGTTTAATAGAGTGAATTATATTCATAGGGGAGATTTAATCCTTTATGTCATTTAATTAAAAAATTACTTTATGTGGGGCGCCTGGGTGGCGCAGTCGGTTAAGCGTCCGACTTCAGCCAGGTCACGATCTCGCGGTCTGTGAGTTCGAGCCCCGCGTCAGGCTCTGGGCTGATGGCTCGGAGCCTGGAGCCTGTTTCCGATTCTGTGTCTCCCTCTCTCTCTGCCCCTCCCCCGTTCATGCTCTGTCTCTCTCTGTCCCAAAAATAAATAAAAAACGTTGAAAAAAAATTTAAAAAAAAAAAAATTACTTTATGTAATGAGACCACTGTTCTACCAATATTTAGCCATTTCCTAAACAATTTTCAAGCAGAGAAATAGTCATAGGAATTTATTTTGGCCAACCTATTTAACTTCTATTTGCAACTTATGAAGGGAGGTTAAAGACATGTGTTTAAATTTATAGATTTCTAACTGACTTATCCAATCCAAGTCTTCTGTTTTTCTGGAATTTATGTAGTTAAAAAAACAAATAGGAACTAATTGTGAGTGCACAGGTAACCTAAATGCTTCCTAATGATCAAGGAATAGGTGGATGTTACACTTGTAATAACAGTGCCGATGCCCATGAAATTCCTTAAAAATCTTCTCAAATTCGCTTCTGTATCTAAAAGTCTGGGCTCCAATTAAATGTACTATGTATGTGACAATAATTGCAAGCAATAACGAAATTTTACCCCCTGAGTTGCTAAGTTAATGAGAGCAAAGAGTGATGGGTGGAAATGTTCAGAGAGAAAAGTGGGCTGAAATTTAACTGTCAGTGTGCCCAACAGGAAAGCCATGTCAAAGAAGGAAGGAAGTCAGATTCTTTCAGAGCTGACATAGTGAGGGAACTTCTAAGGCTGCTTCATTTGCAAAGTCAAATCTGTTTAGTTTCTATTCAGGAATGACAGGATGAAAGGCAGCAACATTCTCTTGTTGCCCTTCACCTTCAAATCAGACACACTTACATTTCAAGTTAAAATGTGCAAATCAGCTTGTGTCCCTGGCCACACATAGTTTAGTATCCATACATTAAAGGGAAGGCTGGTTAATTTCACATGCCACTATCTGTGGTTTTCTTTTCATTCTGGCAATTAATGCTGGAATCGTTAGTGACACTTGCCTAGAACACCACCCCCCTTTTATTGCTTTGAAGATTTTTTTTTCCTATCACTTACTAATGGGGACAAGGGAAAAACAGGATGTAAGACAATTTATCCTGCCAGAAATCAGGTTATAATGCATGGAGTCTCTTTCCAAAGAATATTTCTATAAATAGAAGTCATGAAGTTCTGTCATAAAATAACCAAAGGCTTTGGAAACCCAGTAAATAGGTTATATAGAGCTGTCCTCCAAAGTACCACTGTAGTCCTTGAAAATGTCAAATTCACTCTGTGTCAGCATTTCCTAGCATACCTACATGCAGAATAACTTCCAGAGAGTAAAGTATGGAAAATAAATATTTAGCATCCCTAGCTGCTTCTGAAATTGTCTACATGAGTCTGCCCAAATTACTGAATACCCTATAAGCATTCTTCTCATGTGTTTTTACAGCATGATTTAGAAGCCTTGTACAGCAATAATCACTGGCCTGGATTTGAAAGTGACTAGCTATAGAAGTTGTTTTGTACAATGTCTGTAATAGGTTAATTAAAGGACTATTCAACATAATTGAGGTCTCCTGGGCTCTAAATAGTTCTTCTATTCTGTAAATCACTTCTGTCCATTATTGAAGACTCAATGTGAAGAGTCTTGAGGAGTAATGCAATGGTTTTAACGTGAGGCAGATCTGGATTATGTAATCTTAGGCAGTCAATTTATTTTCTCCTCCTTTCAGTTCCTTTATCAGCAAAATGGATATATATATATATATATATATACATGTATATATATATATATACACACATATATATGTATATATATATGTATATATATACACACACACATATATATACATGTATATACATATATATGTATATATGTATACATACGATATATATATGTATATATATATACATATATACATATATATATATATATATATATTTCATTGTCACTGCAAGTATTAAGTAACATCTTTGGTATAGATTGTCATTCATATGGCATATGTTCATTACATGGTAATTTTCTTGCTCCTTGAATATACTTGTATCTGTGTAGGTATGTTCATGGTAAGCAATTGAAATAAAAGATGTATAACCTCAAAAATAAACTAACTGGCTTTCAGAAAGATACCACCCTGGAAAATTTGTAAGAGCCCAGCTATAAACTTTGAAAGGCCAGAGGCATGAGCTTCCCAAGGAACCAGAGGTGGAGTATTTCAGTCTCAGAGCACAAATGTGAGCAAAGGATCTATGTGTAATTGCAATAGAATAGATCCTCTGTCCAGTGACACCTCCCCTCTGGGAACTTTGTGTGGGACTATGATATATACTTATGGGGATGTTTGGTTTTGGTTGTGTTAATGCACAGATCTCTGATCTGAATATTTTAACACTATTTTCTGGGAGTTGTCGAGAACATATCCATATGAACATGGAACCCGAGATGGGCATTCCCGTAATAAGGATTCATGCTGACCCCCTGGACCAGGGCTCTCTTTCCTAAAGTGTGTATAAATGGATTGGGTGGCTTTCCTTTTTCTAGCCATGTTTCTGTTTTTTTCTTGTTGGATTAACCTATGTTGGATACAATACTCTTAGGACACCTTGTATCTTTATAAAGACATTGTCTGTATCATCATGTCTTTTTTCCCCCCCTTTAGGTTTGCTACTCTGATGGTGTTCTGATTACTCATTGTGATGTAATTTGATTTTCCCTGTCAATTAGTGAATGGAGTATCTTTTCATATATTTATAAGCCATTTAAATACCTTGCTTTGTAAAAGGGACTTTTATATCACCATGGTTTGATGCACTTGATTGATGTCTATGGAAGTGACCCTATTCCAAAAGTATTTAAAGCAATGTCAAAATATACAGTGTTGGGACTCCTGGGTGGCTCAGTCGGTTAAGCATCCAATTTCGACTCAGGTCACGATCTAACAGTTGGTAGGTTCAAGCTCCGAGTCGGGCTCTGTGCTCACGGCCTGGAGCCTGCTTCAGATTCTGTGTCTCCCTCTCTCTCTGCCTCTCCCCCACTTACTCTCTGTCTCTCTGTCTCTCAAAAATAAATAAACTTGGGGCGCCTGGGTGGCTCAGTCGGTTGAGCGTCCGACTTCAGCCCGGGTCACGATCTCGCGGTCCGTGAGTTCGAGCCCCGCGTCGGGCTCTGGGCTGATGGCTCAGAGCCTGGAGCCTGCTTCCGATTCTGTGTCTCCCTCTCTCTCTGCCCCTCCCCTGTTCATGCTCTCTCTGTCTCAAAAATAAATAAACGTTAAAAAAAAAAAAAAATTAAAAAAAAAAAAAAAAAAAAAAAAAAAATAAATAAACTTTAAGAAATTAAAACATATATATATATATATATATATATATATATATATATATATATATGCAGTGTCATGTAACAAACACAAAATAAAGCCAAGTGGGTGGAGAACTTAGAGTAAAGGCCAAATAAGCACAGATTATGACATGAAACTGGAAGTAAGTTTAACAAATTAAATATGAATGTTAAGGTTCAGTGTACCATATAAAAACAGACCATAATTCAGATCTGGATTCCAGCAACTAGAGCAAAGTGGAACACCATATCAGCACATGATTCAGAATCTACAACATAAAAGACAGCCACCTACTGTTCAGAAAAACAGTGTCTTCTAGAACTGGGATTTGGAAACATTTCTCTGTTGGAGCAGAGAATGGAAATAGGCTGGGTTTCACATACAGATTTATCAGGGTTGGTTTTAGTGAACACTATTTTACAAACTTTTGAATTAAATATTATTTACATATATATTAATTTAATTATTTAAATATTAATTAAATATTTACATATATATTAATTTAATTAAACTCTATACCACATATAGGGCTTGAACGTATGACCCTGAGATCAAGAGTTGCATGCTATAACAACTGAGCCAGCCAGGCCCCCCTAATTATCAATATTTTAACATCAAGATACTTATATACCAAATTCTGGGCTCCAGATTTCTGTTCACAAATCAAAACAGACACAGCGTGCCTTTGTGCCTGTAGGTAGCTGAGTGCCATTCCTTGGAGAGAACATGTGTCTTCCATATTACCAGGGCTCCCATCAATGCCTGGTGTCAGATGCCATTCATCATCATTCTTCTGCTCATTCCATTTATTTTGTATTTAGTGATTTTCTGCCACTTTACCCAGCCCATTTACCTCATTTCTGCTTCCAGCTGGTCCCTTTAGGCATCTAAGTTTGTATTCCTCAAGGAGTAGATCAGATGTATATGCCATCAGTTAAGCCTTTAGAAATGTTATTTCTCAAAGAAACAATACGCTATGAGATCATCAACTTCTTATTTTGTTGCTAAGCCTGAAAGGAAAACACAGAAAATCCCAAGAGGCTGATGATCTGAAATTTATGTATGCTTGTCTTAGCATATGTTACCTAAGTAGTTTTTGAAAACGCTATGCCTTCCAAATTGTTTTCTGTGTTTGTTAATTGTGAAATTCAAATGCAAACATCAAAATGATGCACAGGCAAAGAAGAATGGCATTAATAATATAGAGAAATCCATCTGGGATTATTTTTTCAAAGATGATTGATAACCCACACAGTGCTCACAGGAATAACCGAAACTTGATCAGATTCCACAGAGTGTTCCAGAAACTATACTTTTAGATTAATAGGAATTATGTAGTTGCTTTGTTGTATTTTTAAAGTAACTGTTTCACTTAAACTGCATTTAAAAGTATGCAAAAGTATATAGCTGAATGAATTTTCTCAAGTAAATACATTGATGTAACCTTCATCACTGAGACCAAACATAGATTACCAGATCCCCAAATCCTCCCTTGTCCCCACTGCTCATCATTAGCTCACTCTTCTCACTCCCACACCAAAGATTACCAGTCTTGTGACTTTTATTTCCATAAGTTCATTTTGACTTTTAATTTTATACAAATAAAATCATATAGTATGTAACTTTATGTAAGACTTCATTAGTTCATGTGGTGATTGGAGCATTAATTCATGTTTTATACTAACAATAATATGTACTTTCTTTTTTTAATGTTTATTTATTTATTCTGAGAATGAGACAGCAGAAGCAGGGGAGGAGCAGAGAGAGGGAGAGAGAGAGTATCCCAAGTAGGCTCCGTGCTGTCAGCACAGAGCCCGATGTGGGGTTCGATCTCATGAAGCATGAGATCATGACCTGAGCCGAAATCAAGAGTTGACCACTCAACAGACTGAGCCACTCAGGTGCCTCAGTAATATATACTTTCTTGTTGCTATATACTATTCCATTGAATAGACTGCAATTTACTTACATATTCTATTACAGATGGACATGTGAGTTATTTCCAGTTTTCACTATTACCAATTGGGCTTCTATGGATATATTGTATGACTTTTGCTGTACATATTTATATATTTCTGTCATATGAGAGGAAATACTAGATAATAGAGTGTGTTTATACTCTTCTTTAGAGGATACAGACACATAATGTTCCAGAATGATTGAGCCAATTTAGATTACCACCAGCAATGTAGGAAAGTCCCATGGAGTTACTCAATATCCTCACCATTACTTGCTATTACCCCTTGCTCCACCTTCCCACCTCCACAAATAAACCTACTGAGATTTTCACTAGGATTACATTAAATCTAAGAATAAGTTCATCGAGAATTGACAGCCTTATAATATTGTGTCCTCTGATCAGTAAATATCTTTACATTACTTCAAGTCTGTAATTTTTAAATTATTTTTGTTTTTATTTTTATTTTTCAGTATAGATTTTATTCTTGGTGTTTCATATTTTTGATAGAACACTAAATACTATACTCTAATTTTTATCTTCTGCTTCATTCTGATATATATTTAAATATTTTCGTATTTTTATAAATATGCATCCAACTACTTTGTAAGACTCTCGTATTAATTCTAGTCCCTTTTTTCAAAGGTTCTTTTGGATTTTATATGCTCCCAGTCAGGTTGGATACAAAGGGGGGGGGGGGATTTTAATTTCTTCCTCTCTAAAGCTTACTTGTTTTATTTTATTTTATTTTATTTTATTTTATTTTATTTTATTTTATTTCATTTCATTTTATTTGTCTACTACACTGGCTAAGGCACAATGTTGAGTAGAAATAATGATAGTGGGTCTCTGTGTATAGTTCCTTTTTTTTAAGTGTATTTATTTATTTTGAGAGAGAGACAGGCAGAGGGAGCAGGGGAGGGGCAGAGAAAGAGGGAGAGGGAGAATCCCAAGCAAGCTCTGCACTGTCAGCATGGAGCCTGACATGGGGCTTGAATCCACAAACCGTGAGATCATGACCTGAGCCAAAACCAAGAGTTGGACGCTTAACCAACTGAACCACTCAGGTATTCCCTCCTTGTGTAGTTCTTGATCATGGGGGGCAGACTCAGTATTAACCATTAAAGAAAATATTTGCTGTAGGTTTGTTAGTATATAACCTTTATCAGACTAAGGAAGTTGTTTCCTATAAATGGCTTGTCAACATGATAAATGTCAAATTTTATCTTCTTTTTTAAAATCTGGAGATAGTGGTGGCTTTAATCTACTATTTTCACTAATGCAAAATAGTGCATTTTAAAATTTTCATTATTAGCTCATCCTTTCATTATGATTTTATATTGCCTTTTCTCTGAGCAGAGGAGAAAATCTTTGTTATCTAGGGTTAGGCAAAGATTTCTTAAAACCATATTCCAAAAACACAACCCATGCAAGAATAAATTGGATTTCATCAAACTTAAAATATTTTGTTCTTTGAAAGGTACTATTAAGAAAATTAAAAGATGAGCTGCTGATTAGTAGAAAATATTTGCAATTCATGTCTATAATAAAAGAAGTATCTAGAATATATTAAAAGTGTAACATATTAAAGTATCTAGAATATATTAAAATCTCTCAAAATTTCTTAAAGTCTTTGCCTTGTTATAATTCCAGTATCTGGATCATCTATGGGTTCTATTTTAGTCAACTGGTCTCGACCACTGGCATATTTGGTAATTTTCACGGTATTCAAGCAGTTGTGTCTATAAACTTGCAATGATTCTATATGATGTTATCTTCCTTTGGAGAGGATTTATTTTTGCTTGGTGGGAAGTTATGGTAGAAACAGTTAACCCAAAATTTAAGACAGTTTTGAGAAAGTTTAGACCCTTTCTGAAAGTTTAAAACATTTTTAGTTTGCCCTCTTTCCTATGGTGTGGATTTGCAGTAGTTGCAAATCAAAGTCTGGAATATTGATCAGGTCTCCTCATTCTTGGTTAGCCCTGAACTCTCGTTATTTTTCACTCTGGTGACATGAGAGTACCAAAGTGCTACTTATATTTTTAGTTTCTAATCTGCCAGTTGGCCTCTAGCCCTATCATCATTCACAGGTTAAAAATCAGCAAATATCTCAAATGTAAAAGTGGTAAAGAATGTTGGACTCTCCTCAATGTATTTCTTTTCTCTCTGGGATGTTGGTCCTTCAAATTCTGGATGTGTTGATTCCGAATCTTGTATCTTTAAGATATAAGGTTTTGCAAAATTCATTTTAAATAGCTTTTACAGTTGTTGAAAGTAAGGATATCGGTCTGATAGAAACTATTCTGTCATTAATGGATGTGGATGTCTGTCTTCTAGGTTGTTTAATAATACAAAGCCATTAAATATGAGAAAGAAAGTGGCATACAATTTTCTCCAAAGAGTTCTGAGCAATTTATAGAATCCATATCATCAATCTTTACCATATCCTTGTCAACACTAGTAACTCATTAACTATCCAAAGGTCACCCAACAAACCCGTCAGAAGTCCAGAAATAGAAACTGAACATCCAGCTCAATCCCCAGAGCCACATAGACTATTGATGCCTGATATAAAAATTACATCCTCATTCAGGAAGTACTAAGTAATTCCATCAGTGACCTATCTGTCATTTTCTCAGCACCATATCTTTTGTGGAAGAAGGAAAGGAAGAAATGAAAGTATTTTGGTCTTAGATTTTCAGTAAGAGGGGTGACTAGTGTTATTTAATTTTTTTTCAATTTTATGAAGTATTTTTTTTTCTAGTCATGATAATAAAAGTAAAAGGGCAAAGATTCCTCTGGTTTCTGATTATCTTGTCCAGAAAGTTGGATAGAGTGAAAACCTGATTTTATAGTAGTTATATCCTAGGCTAAAAGTGAGGAAGGAACAAATATGTAATTCTAACATGTCACAGAGATAACCTATGAATAGCCTATTCAGTTATTCATTCAATAAGTATTTATTTAATATATGCTAAATGAATCACTTATTTTGGGGATAGGGATATAGCACTGCATGTAACATAGAGGTTGCTAAAGGCTTAAAACATAAATTCTTGTGGAGAAGAGGGATAGTAAATCAATATATAATGTATATGTCAAGAAGTAAGAAATTCTATGAAAAAAAAAAGAGAACAGGGTATAGAGAAGAGTTGGAATGTCATTTTAGATTAGGTGAAGAGGGAAGATTCTTCTGAAAAAGTGACTTTTAAACAATGGTCTTAATGAAGTCAGAGTTGTGAAAAAAACATGTATATTTCTGTAGAAGCACTTTCCAGGCAGAGGGAATATAAAGTGAAAAGCCTCTAAAGCAGGAAGTTTCTTAGAATGTTTGAGGAAGAACAAGCAAGATTGTGGCTGGAGTATACCAAGTGGAAATGAAACGTTAAGAAAGTAAAAGGCAAGATCAAGTGTGGAGTTCTAGGTCATGGTAAGGGCTTGAGTTTATTGTAGGTATAATGAGAAGCCATTGGCTGGGGTGGCTCAGTAGGTTAAGCATACGGGTCTTGGTTTTCGGCTCAGGTCATGATCTCACGGTTGGTGGGTTTGAGCCCTGCACTGGGCTTTGTGCTGACAGTGTGGAGCCTACTTGGGATTCTCTCTCTCCCTTTCTCTCTGCACATCCCCTGCTCACTCACTCTCTCTCTCTCTCTCTCTCAAAATAAATAAATAAACTTAAAAAAAAAAAAAGAACTTATTGGCTGGCTAGTTAAGGTGAGAAGCATAAAATATAAAGGGATTAGAGCAGAAGCAAGGGAACCACTTAGAAGGCACTAATTAAAGTGGGTGATAATAATGGCTTCCACTAAGATGGTGGGAGAGAAAGAAGTGAGACATGGAGAGATTCCAAATAGATTTTGAGGATGGAGTTGGCCGATTTGCTGATGGATTGGATGTAAGAAAAAAGTGAGAAGTCGAGGACAATTCCAAGGTTTTTATACAAACAAATGGGTGAATAGTGGTGCCATTTATGAGAGGAGGGACACTGGAAGAAGGGCAGAACTAGGGGAAGAAATCATGACCATCTTTATCCCAAATTCATCATTAGCTTGGAGCTCATTAATATAAAATATAAATGACAGAGGGTAAAACTCCTACTGCCTATTGATTTACTTCCCATCCTGTGCTATTTCTTTTCTGAGAATCTAAGTAATCAGTGAGATCAAGTAGAGATCTAAAAGAAAATAGGAAATCAAAAGGAATCAAAAGGAATCAAAAGGAAAGTGGAAAAGACAAGTCATTGGATGAGAAAGGCAATGATATTCTCAGCCAGAACAAAATGTAAGCTTAATTAAAATCAAAGGCGCACTGTCCAGAGTGGTGTAATATATTGAGAAATAAAAACTTCAAGTTGTTCAACCAGTGCTCAGTTTTCTATAGGCTCCAGATCTGTTTTATTTATTTATTTATTTAATTATATTTTATTTTTAGAGAGAGAGAGAGAGTGAGAGGGGTAGAGAAAGACAATCTTGAGCAGGCTCCACGCTCAGCAAAGAGCCCAACACTGGCCTCGATACCATGACCCAGGGATGATGACCTGAGCCAAAATCAAGAGTCTTATGTTCAACTGTCTGAGAGACCCAGGTACCCTAGATCTGTTTTTAAATAAATGCAAATAACAATTCATTCTCATTCTCATATATATTTTCTTATCTTCCCCATCTCAAAGCTTATGGGGCCAGAGGCTGAGAGAAAGAACCAAGATGAGTATAAGGACACTATTTAATTTCCACTTATTAACTCTTTTGAGTCCTAAGAGCAAATATTGTAATGGTCCATGTGTAGTTGATTATAAAAATGTCTCTACTGTAATTTATTATTTCCACACTAGTGGATCATTATCATCTGCCATTATTATGGGAGCATACTCATGAGTCAGTCACGGGTAAGTCAGCAAGGATGCCAAGTCTGTTAACAGTATAACCAACTCTACAAGATTCAATTCAATTCTGTTCTACTCTGTTCTCTCACAGTCCTCTCCTTTTCTTTGGCAACTCCTTCAGGCAGTGTAACTCTGGAGGCCTCCAAGGGGGAAAAATATTTAAAAAGTATCCAATTGACCACAGTTGTCATGTTGCGTCTTCATAAAAAGATGCGATTTCATCTTCCCAGTAGTTAATTGTGAGGATGTTCACTAAATATATTGAATCTCGTGTGCTGTTCCTAGACTGAAATATTAAAATTTTAATAGCTTCCCATGCATTCTCAAATATGAGCATGTTACACACTTCTATTTCCTTTGAAAGAGCTTGCAATCTCTGAGCAATAATCTGCCATCTAATTTACATTTTTATAATGTGTCACAGATAGGAAAATATTCTCCCTCCAGCCTGCATATCTTTCTCTTCTGAATTGTTTTTTTTTTTTTTTTTTTTTTTTTGTACTGCAAAAGGAGCTTCAGATTTCATAAAATAATTGGGGCCAAAGAGAAGACCTTATGCAATTTCTATAGAAGACCTGATTGTACCACCTGAGAATTTTGAGGCATATTTCTATCATAAAATGTCTGATATTTGGTCAGAAATATTCACTAACTTCGTTCATTCATTCTGCTAACCTGATGAACATAAAAGTCTTTTTAAACACCTGTGTGTATATTTGCCACGTTTTTCTGTATACCCACTGTTCTTTTGTAAGTATGATACATACCATGGTAACATTACTGAACAAAACCACCAAAGACCATTTGCCCCCCAAAACTGATAAAACTTTCCATTCTCTATTTTTATTAAATATTTTCAATCCCTTTTAATGGTCTATCTAGAATATAAGCTGCATTTCAAAATTACATTATAATCCAAATACCAAAAGAAGGTAAAATGATGATAATTCCATCTAGTTTATTGATGGATGAGAAAGAGTTAATTAACCAGTCCTGGAAAAAAAAATGTGTTTATTAACAGAGCACCAGGAAAAAAAGTGTGAAAACATAGGATGGATGGGCCTATATTGTTTAATGTCCTAATCAATACTAATAAGACTGTTGAGATTCTTTAAAAAGCAAAACCAGAAATCCAAAAGTTTGCAAGCTAAAATAACATATATTTCCTGGGAAAAATGGAAGATTCTTGCCTTAGTAAGCTAGACCTTGACCATCTTCCTGTTTGATAATGTGTCCTCTTTTATAAACAAGTTCCTGGAAAGAGTCAATAAGAAAGCTTGGAACAGAAAATCTTAGGCTCTTCCATCCCCCAGATAACCTAGGATAAGAATATGGAAAAAAATTATATATATATTTTTAAATGTAACAGAAGGTTATAAAAAATCTGCCTGCATGCTATGTTGTGACATTTCCCTTAGAGATTTAGAAGCATCCTAAGAAAGGAACATTTAAATCATCTTGGTTTTCTAAAAGGATATGTAGTATATGGTCATCCACTTAGATCTGGTGATAGACTCCTTTTTTCCTCTGTTCCTAAAAAACAAGATGGGTGCTAAGTCTGCTCAGATATTTTAAGCATTTAAAGAAGGTTGGGGATCTTGGGTGGCTCTTGATCTTGGCTTGGGTCATGATCTCATGGTTTGTGAAACTGAGCCCCATTTTGGGCTCCATGCTGACAGCACAGAGCTTGCTTGGGTTTCTCTCTCTCCCTACCTCCTTCTCTACCCCTACACACTGTCTCTCTCAATAAATACATAAATAAACATTTTTTAAAAAAATAAAGTGGAGGCTTTACAGAGGTATTGAATATAGACAATACTTGTTATGATTTAATGACTAGGAAATAAAGAGACATTTTAAATCCTCTTTCAACTGACGTCTTTACATTGATGAACATTTCATTTAATGCTTTATTGAAAAAATGTATTAATCAAATTAGAATCTGGCAAGGAAAAAGAGTCTCTCTTGATCATTGACCAAGATGATCTCACTGCCTTTGTGATATTTTTAAATTTTGTTTTACTAACATAAACTTGCTGAATAACGGCTCGCCTACAAAAGACCTAAGTATAAGAACTAGAACTATTAATTTACATAGACAAATTAAGATGTATAAATCGAAAGTTAGAAGTTATCCCACCATTTGACTCCATGGGATTTCCTATCAAAGATTTCAGCTTTGGTGGAAATACATACCATTAAACAACAACAACAACAACAACAACAACAACAAACAACAAATAAGGCCAACATTAGGGACAATATAACTGCCAGTTCACCATTGGTTTATCATGTTCATTTTTCTTACATTTCCTAAAATCTTAGCATTGACAAGTAGATTCTCATATCATAATTACATGTAGCCTTTTCTCTCCCGTAAAATTGTCAGTGCTATGCTTTGGTTATGGGTAAAGTTTAGGTATTCTTAGTGTAGTCATTAATTTGACAAATATATGGAAAAAGAAGACAAGTAAAATGGCACAGGTCTGAACCAAAACAATCACCACATTGACCAAAATAATGTTGAGAATGGAATTATTGGATCATGTTTACCACTTTGGGGGAGACAGCTGATGGATCTAGATTCTTCTTATGGGTATGCAAGGAACTGTGGACTTGCTTTGGTACAAAATTCATGGGTTGAGGTCTAGGTCTTAAAAACAATGCTACTTCACAACATATATTGCAAGTCAATTCACTTCATGCCTTCCTTCCTAGATCTGAAGGCAATGTGAGCAAACTAACATCCCTAACATTTCTACCTTCCAGTGGCTTTTTCCACATTTAAGGTTGCCCTTGGAATCCATTTTCACCTGCATGCATACTTTGTGCAGTGATTCATCAATCGTCAAGGACCGGCCACTCCATGGATTTGATGACATGGACTCAGGATGAGGCCCAAGTGCGGCTGAAATCCACTGAATATGAGCCTTAGAAGGCCTGCCTTTATTTTCATATAGCACCCAACTGTCCTTTCATTTGGTATTCACTGTTACCAACAGTTGGTATTCACTGTTACCTACAATTTTCACAGGTTTATTTCTCCAACCGGTGTTGATTTCTTTTTCTTCTTTTATTTATTAATTTCAAGAGACAGCAAGCAGGTGAGGGGCAGAGGAGAGAAGGAGAGACAGAAAGATCCCATGTAGGCTCCGCACTGCCAGCACGGGGCTGGAACTCGAACCATTTTCTGTCTGCGATCCTCTATTCTTTGTGTGAACTCATCCTTCTGCACGCTGCACTGGAGCACTCTCCTCTGGTCTCCTAGAAACTCCTCAGTCCCTTTGGAAGGCATGGAGGATGGAAAGCAAGTAAGGAGAGCACAAGAGTTCCCATGCTGTTAGGAATCACCTCACACAGTGGGAAGATGAATACAGTACTCCCATTTTGTAGAGGAAGAAGTAGACATTCATAAATATTACATAGCTTACTCAAAAGAGCTACAAACGGGTAGGTAGGTGGCTCAATTACAGTTTGAAGTGTTGTTTGATTCCTAAGTCTGTGACTGGTCACATTTTCTCATGATTTTGAGCTCTATATAAATTTTCAAAGATCATCTCACCGAGGGCTGGTAATTGGAATTAGGTGTAAAAGTAATAGAGGTTTCTCACTGATGCTCCAGGTTTGAACAGAACTGGCTCTCCACTTGGATGTATCAGCCTACAAGCTCTAACTTGAGAGCCAGCAAAGGCATCATATGGTTTCTTGGTGTCTTTTCTCACCTGCATCCCTACTTCTTTGGAAACAGACATATGGCGCTATTCCTTCTATACATGTGGGCTGTAACCCAGGCTAAGGGGAGCTAAGCATCATATTCCATCTCCCCGACCATGTTGATTGGTCCCCAGATGAGCTCCTGAGCCAAGCCGAGCTAATTAGAATCCTCCTTTGGGACATTTTTGCTGGAGTGTTATACAACTACCTCTCCTGTCTCTTGGGTCATAGAATTCCAACTGGCTTTATTCCCTGGTTTATGGCAAAACCCTTCAGCTTTAAAAGCAATGTATGCCATTTTAAAAACAATTAAAGCAGCATGAAAGAGAGTATAACTGCTAGTTCATCATGGGAATGCAGCAGAGGTGAGAAAGTAGGAGAGAGGGAAACAAGGAAAGAGCCATAGGAGAGAAAGGAGAGAGAAAATGAGCTAATAACTTTGATTCCCTGGATTTAGTCATCCTTAGAGTTCCTGATGGGGTTCTTGATACGCTATTTTTCTGTATCCAAAGATTTGTAATATGCACACCACCCCAAATAATTATGCTATCACCAATAAACTCTGTTGAAGGAACTGAAAGCTAAGATATAATCTAAGAATGTATTACATTATTTGAAAGGGTCAAACACGAACTCATTATGACATGTAGCATTTCTGTAGAATATTGGAAAAAACACTTGTCTCAGTGTCCAACACTTCAGTTCTGACACAAACTCTGCCAGTGATGTTCTGCCTTCCTTTGTGCTTCAGTTTGGCTTAGTGAGGTCTTCAAGCCATTCCTAACTTCATTAAATTCTTTGTTCCAATCATATTCTGAAGTTGTTCCTTAGATTTTAGGGACAAGTAGTAGTAAGGCATAATGAGGCATACAGTTAGGTGGTTCTTCTCGTTTACTTTTACTGTAAATACTCTTCAGTCTCCTAGAAAACTCAGACACAAAAGCTCAGGATTATTCTGCTTTTCCTTGTATTCATCATATCCTGATTATTAGGGTGCACTGAGCACTGGTTCTCTCCACTTTATTTTAAGTTTATTTATTTATTTATTTATTTATTTATTATTTATTTATTTATTATTTATTAATATTTTCTTTCCTATTATTTTGCATCAATGGCTTGTTCTGAAGCCTCACTTGCTGTCTGTGGCTACATTGGTATTAACTCTTTCATTGTTAACATCATTAGGGTTATATAACTGAATCCATTTCCAATGCAGTCTGTCTTTGAAGACATTCTTCTCATAATCCCTGCTATATTGCATTGGAAACTTCCTGCCATATCACATAGAAAAGAAGGGCTTTGGGGGATAGTGTATGGTATCTCCTGAATTCCAGTCTCTTCTACATGAAATTTTGTCTCCGTGAATACCCCTCTATCTGACCAAATTCCTACATCTGTCTCTATAAGTGTGAAAAGCTACAAGAAAGTATAAAGACCCCCAAGACAAAAGTAGAACTCAACCAAATTATACTAAAACAAAATCTATTCTTGACATTGTATAAGTACTGGAATACCAGTTAATTTAAAAGACATTTGAGCTGTGAGAGATATTAGTAAGAACCTGCTAAATAAAGAGAAAGAGAGTAAGTGCATTATTTTCTCCTATGCTTTTTCTCTACCTTAAATATACAAATTATCTTCCCTCTGGGGCTTAATTTCTAGAAAGACCTCACAGGGTAAGCAAGAATGAGTGTAGAAAGTTATTCCTCTTAAGTATTCAAAATTGTTTAATGTCCTGTAAGATCACAGTGTTTGTAGTTGATAATATTTTTGAAAGGATAGAAAGATTGCTAAATTAGTAATTGCTACATTGTTGTTATACTTTTCATATAAAATTATACTTTTTTGTGCGTACACCTCGGAACTCTGGGCCTCGGGGAAAGAGAAGCACAAGAAGTGAAATGAGTTTGTTACCACAAAGCCAGATTAGAGAATACATTAGGGTTTTCTATATTTCTCCCAGAACCTACTCCTCAGGATCTCCATTCTTCCTGCACAGACCTCACTTAACCTCCATGTGCAGGCAGGAAGTTGGAGGAGGCTGAGCATGGAAGGCTATCCTGTAGTATCTGTTATCTAGAGGGACAGGGGGCCAAGTGCCTGGGCACCTGGGCATACCCAGATCCAGGAATTAGAGCGAGAAGAATACAAAATAAAAAACTGTAGGAGGCACCAGAAAGCTTGAACTCCACTTCTTAAAGTAAAGTTATTTGAACAGAAAGGTTGCCTAAATCAGGGAAGTAAAGGTTGCTGTAAATCAGTTCCCCAAATTTCATGGAGGATTGGAATTACTCAGAGGTATCCTTACAGTACAAAGTGCTGGTCCTCTCCATAGACATTCTGCTTTAGTTGATTTGAGTCGGGTGGGATTCGGGAAGTTTTAAATTTATATTTCTTATCTATTGTTTCATAATGCTCCAGGTAATTTTTAAAAAAATTTTAAAGTTTATTTATTTTGACAGAGAGAGAGCGCGAGAGCACTTGTGTGCACACAAGTGGGGAAGGGCAGAGAGATGGAGAGACAGAATCCTAAGCAGGCTCTGCACCGTTAGTGCAGAGCCCGATGTGGGGCTCAAACTCATGAACTGTGAGATCATGACCTGGGCTGAGATCAAGAGTCAGAGACTTAACCAACTGAGTCACCCAGGTGCCCAATCCAGGTAATTTCTTATGTCCAAAGTTTTGAATCACTGCTCCATTGGCAACAAGGAAATCCTCACCACTGACAATAGAATGGGAACTAACACCTGTTTGGTACTATTTTGTGCAAGACTGTGCAAACTTGTTTACTTTTCATTAGTATATTATATCCTCACTTTACAGATGAGGCAACAGAGGCACAGGGATATTAAAGTCTAAGGTGTCACAGCAAAGAATTAGCAGAACAGAAAGATACCCTCTCTCTCTCTATTTTATTCTGTCTTCTAGATACACTTTAAATCACATCATCATTAATCACTTTAAAAATTTAGAGAAGGAGGATGCTATTTAGTATAAGTAATTTTCCTTTTTGTTTGGTGACGTTTAATGTTTTGGCTTCATAAACTCTCTTATATTTTAAACTGAAGTCCCAGTAGCCTTAGAAAGAAATTCAGCAATATTGGATATCAGCGGAAAGGTCTCATTGTGTCTATTGAAAATCCCATCACCTGTTTCCATGCTGAGCTGAAGCAGTGTGATTTCCTCACTGGCAGGGCATTTATCACTCCCCACCAACCATCAATAATTGATTAGGAAGATTGGATTCAGCACAATGCAGATCAGCTCCTTTTATCAACATAGAGTACAGTTTATGTCAAAATGTGGTAACCCCTGGGTCTCTTTGCCTACTCATCTTTGATAGACTGTCTGGATTTGCACTTATTCCACTCACACCAGAAAAGAAAGGAAAATAAGCAACTGATTTTTTTTGCTAATACCCCTAAAATAACTTGCTCCTTGTCATGTGTATTTCCCACCTCCCGCCCCTTACCTAAAAACAAAGAATAGAAGAATGTTTTAAGTCAAGGAGCCAACCCCACAGCCTGTTTAAAGCAAAGCCTACAAGCAATCCCTTGTATTCTCAAGTAGGGGCTGCAGATTCTTAATCCGATTCCTTCTCCCATCAGAACCACCCACTATCACGGCACCTGAGTGGCTTGGTCAGCTAAGCATCCAACTCTTGATTTGGGTTCAGGTCATGATCTCAGGGTTTGTGAGTTCAAGCCCAGTATCAGCTCTGCACTGACAAGTGCCGATCCTACTTGGGATTCTGTCTCTCCATCTCTCTCTCTCTCTCTGCCCCTCCCCTACTTACTCTCTCCCTCAAAATAAATAAATAAACTTCAAAAATTTTTAAAAATAACTGCCCACTATCTTCTCTCTTCCCAAGTTTCTGTTTCCACAGAACCCCATAGCAATGTACCACTTGCAAGCTTTTGTGGCAACTCTGAAGATAAGTGCATAGGCCATTTGGTTTAAAGCATCACAGCAGAGACACAGGAAATAAAAACAATAAATACGAGCAAACTGCAATGATTATGGACTCTTGACAATTCTTTTCAGTGATGCTTCAGAGTTTGCTGGTCCTGATTCTTAAAAACAAAAAGAAAAAAAGGGATTTCTGTCCTCTCCTTTGAGTTGTGCAGGCAGGACTCAGCAAATTTCCCTTTTCCTTTGGATCAATATTGAGAGAGAGCTGTCATCTTTTTATAGTGCCTCTTTGGAACAAAGGCCTGAAGATTCAATTAACACAGAACAATAGAGATGCCCCATAGTCTGAAGTGAGCAGTTGGCTTTTCTGAAGCACTCCCATCAGGACAAGCTGGAAAAGGAATGAGAGCAGCTGACACTCTGAGTGTGAGATGCGCCAGACTAGTCTAAGTGTTTCAAACAGAGTAACTCATCCATTCCTCATGGCAGTTCTAGGAAATAGGCATTATTTTTGTCTTCTCCAAGTTACAATGATTCAACTAAAGCAAGAGAAGTTTTATAACTCACTTCTATCCAAACTGTAAACAAGGCTGGTGTGGACCTAGGGCCTGCACTCTCTCATGTCACTGGGCGTTTCCTCTACTGCTTCTCTGTTCCTGAGCACCCTGACTGAGCCACCCTAGTGTGCCTGGGCTCCATACTGGAAGATCATCTTTTGGCTTTGACCTTGATTATAAAGTGTTTCCTGTTTTCCCCCAGAAACTTAAGTTCACCGCCTACAGTTGCATGTATGATGCTGGCTGTCAGGTGGTGTGGGGCTGGGGTTGGTGGCTTCTTGAAAATAAGACTTTGAGGCATTTTTCTGTCCTCCTTCCCCTTCCCCTTCCCCCCAGCTTCCCCTGTTTTCATGATAAGAGTGGCTGAGAGAGGCTGAGGTAATCACCAGCACCAGCATCAGCCAGGTCAGATCACACCTGGCTGTGAAACTTCAGTGCTATCATGTTCTCCTGATATCAGCAAAAATGATCTGTGTGTATAAATAATATAAAATAAAGACTTAACTTCTTTCAGAATATGCGCCTTTAGAGAAATGAACAAACTTTTGAGCTCAAGATTGCCCAAGGCCTTTTAAATAATTTCTTCCACTCATTTAGGAAGGAAGAGACCTTATTTTATTACTTCTCTCTTTGTTCATTTTTGCTTTGATAATATGATCAAGGGCTTAAGTTCCCCCTTGATGCCCTAATGTTAATAGGGCATATAAGTGCTCTTCAAAGAGACAAGGATATTGCTCGTGCTTGAACAATTTTGCAGGTTTGTATCTTTCCTACTCTTGCCTAACCTCTAGCTACACACACACACACACACACACACACACAAATACACGCAACCCTTGATATACATATATGTATATATACACACACACATCTATACACACATATATATACACAAATATATATAGATGTGTGTGTGTGTGTGCAATGAAGCCAGCGACTAACACTGTCTTATGATGGTGTCGAATCTCCCTCCTGAACTTATGCTATCATAAATCTTAAGAACTATCTATTTCCTATATTTTTTTTTTTTTTCAACATTTTTTTTTTTTTAATTTTTATTTTTTTTGGGACAGAGAGAGACAGAGCATGAACGGGGGAGGGGCAGAGAGAGATGGAGACACAGAATTGGAAACAGGCTCCAGGCTCCGAGCCATCAGCTCAGAGCCTGACGCGGGGCTCGAACTCACAGACCGCGAGATCGTGACCTGGCTGAAGTCGGACGCTTAACCGACTGCGCCACCCAGGCGCCCCTATTTCCTATATTTTTAAAGAAAGGAGAAAACATTCAGTGTTAGAAAAATAACTTTGGACATCTGAAATCCTGAACAGCAAAGGGGAAAATTGACTTGGGCTGTGTTTTCTTCATTTAAAAGGATGAAATGCATCTAGAAATTCATATAAAATATAGAGGAAAATGAGTCAGAATAATACCAAGTATAGGTTAACTTGCAAACAAAATGTAAATATCAAATATACCCATAACAAACACAGGTGATCCTGAAAAAATTAAATGGGGAAGTAGATAAAGCTTATTTGTGGTATTCTACAAGGAACATGATCTAACATTCAATTAAGAGACTCCCACTGTGTTCTGGGGGTAGTACTAGAAACTGAGATTATAGAAATGAAAGATATGACACTTTTGCAGAAAGGGATCATAGGCTTATAGTGGAGAAATACAAGTATATTAAAAAAAAATATAGTGGTATATGATGTATGAGATACAGGGGTGCATACATACTCTACATACTCTATATAGCAGTCCCCAACTTAGTCCAAAGGATGAAGGGAAAAAAAACACAAGAAAAGAAGGCCCTTGAGGAGTTGTTTTATCAATCAAGGTGGGCAGAGCATTCCAGGCAGAAAGAACAACATGTTGGTGAGAGTACAGTGCATTTGGAGAGAACTTCAAGTTGTTGCCTGTAGTTTAACATGAACTTACCATACAATCTAGCAATTGTTCTCCTACCTTTCTACTTAGCTGATTTGAAAACCTGCACATAGATCTTTCTAGTAGCTTTATTCATAATCATCCAAAGTTGGAAGTAATCAGACTTCTTTCAATAGGCAAACAGACTATGGTCTATCCATACAATGGATTGCTATTTAGCAATAAAAAGAAACAAGTTATTAATCCCACAAGAACATGAGTGAATGAAAGAAGCCAGACCAAAAGGGGTATATATTGTATGGTTCAACTCATACGACACTCTGGAAAAAACAAATTCTAGGGATAGAAATATACCAATGGTCGCCAGGAGTTTGAAGGGACAGTATTCAACTAAGAGACTATAGAGAAATTTTTAAAGTTTATTTATTTATTTTGAGAGAAAGAGAGAGTGGGAAGGGGAGGGGCAGAGAGAGAGGGAGACAGAATCCCAAGCAGGCTCCATGCTGGCAGCACAGATCCCCAGTGCAGGGCTCAAACCCACAAACCATGAGATCATGACCTGAGCCAAAATCAAGAGTCAGATGTTCAACTGACTGAGCCACCCAGGTTCCCCTAAAGGATTTTTAAGGTACTTAAAATCTGCAATGGTATTGTAGTGGCAGATGTATGACATTATGCATTTGTCAGAATTCATAGAACTTTACAGCACAGAGAGTAAAACTTATGTATACAAATTAAAAAAAAAGTCAACTAGGAGGTAGGGAATCTACCAAGATGGAATCCAGGAAGTGACAGAAGAATCTATGACATACCCTCCCTGAAGGAGCAAATTTATGACTTGAATGACTTTGGAAAACAGTGCTTTAACTGGAAGTGGTAAGATGAAGGAGACAATGATAAAAGTGCCCATGCAGACTACACTCTAGGTGATTAAGCTGAGGGTGTGGCTTAAAAATTCTCAAACTAATTTGAAAGTATTCTGGAGCTGAATAAATAAGTAAATGGATGGTGGATGGTGGGTGACATATTTCTCACTGTTGGAGATAGAAGTTACAGATAAGCAAGGGGAAAACGTCTAGGGGCCATAAGGAATAGGATTAGAGTCAGTAACATCAGTATGGACTCATGTTTAGATACATAATATAGATACAGAATAATAGACATAGAAATAATTACAGATATATGTGTATATGTAGATCGGTATAGATAAATATATTGCCTAATTCTGTCCACTGAGAAAACACAGAAGCAATGACACCTGGGTAGCAACAAGCATGTCCAATGGCCAGATCTTGGTTTCTAATACCATTTTCCAGTAAAATGAACCAGGGTTTTAGAGTTTTACAGTGGAGCAAGAATATATAGTGTGTTTTTGGAACATCTTGTAGTTCCAGAAAGTAGTGATCACAAATAAAGAGACACAGCACCAACCTGGAAGAGCTCCCAATGGCCAAAGATGGAACAACTTCAGGACTAACAAAAATAACATAGTATTGGATTCTAACCCAAATATTAAATAAATATCCTATTGATTCTGATATAACTAAATGTTTGAAATAAAGTAGAAGACACACATCTCATATAGAGAATTCCAAATAATTTTTGTAGATACTTCTCCTTCCAAGAGATGTGGCTTAACAACCTCTCCCCCATTCCCACTGAGTATGAGCTGCACTTTTAAAGAGTAGAGTAGGGGCGCCCGGGTGGCTCAGTAGGATGAGCATCTGACTTCAGCCCAGGTCATGATCTCACAGTTTGTGAGGGAGGTCAAGCCCCGCATTAGGCTCTGTGCTGACAGCTCAGAGTCTGGAGCCTGCTTCTGATTCTGTGTCTCCCTCCCTCTCTCCCCCTCCACCACTCACACTCAGTCTCTCTCTCTCTCTCTCAAAAATAAAGAAACATTAAAAAAAATTTAGAGAGTATGAAAAGTTGGTAAGGAAAAGTTACCTTACCGTGGAGAAATCCAGCCAACACTATCTTGGCCAGATGACTATAGCAGCCCACAGAAGTCCACTCAAAATGTACCACAGTAACAAATGGATTATTTCAGATTGAAGCTATTTGAGAAACAGTCAGCCCCAAAGCACCCAGACCCTCCTCTGTCCCCCTGAAAGCAAGAAACCAATCTCCCATATGAAAGGTATTGCTCCCTGTACTAAGAAGTAAAAAGACACCCTTATCACTGGATAGGAACTTTAAAGCTGAAAAAGCTGTAAAAACCAACCTTGTTACCTTTTCACAATCTACTACCTCAGCCCAAATTCCCCTTAGAATCCCTTACCAACAAAAGCTCCCAAACATCCGTTTCCTTCATCCTGTCAATTCCTCACAAGTGTATTGTCTCTGTCTAAAATGTATACAAACAGCCTGCCTTGGTAATTTGTTTGGGTCTCAGTTGCATTATGGGGCCTTTGTGTGTACATAATAAAACTTAATTTTTTTTTTCCTCCTGTTAACTCTCTAAATTTAGTTCTTAGTCCACCTGGAAGAACCCTGGACAATGAAAAATTTCTTCCACCCTTGATGATCAAGTTTTACATTATCTCTTATAAGCCATATGGATGGTATGTGCCCTTGATATGATATGGTAACAATGGCATCTTACCTCTGTGGTCCCAAAAATCTCTTACCTGAGTCTAACCATGAGAAAAAAAAAATCAGACAAATCTGGATTAAGGGATATTATACAAAATACCTGACAACTATTCCTCAAAACTGTCAAAGTCATTAAAAACAAAGAAAGCCCAGATCAGTTACCATCTAGAGTAGGCCAAGGATACATGACAACTAAATATAATGTGGTGTCCTGGATAAGATCCTGAAACAGAAAAAAGTGACATTAAGTAAAAACTAATGAACTCCTTAGAAACTGTGGAGTTTAGTCAATACTCATGTACCAATGTTGACTCCTTATTTGTGACAGCACATTTACATGACATAACAATAGAATTGGTAAGGGTTCTACAGAAACCTTGGATTTTATCATTGCAACTATTCTGCAAATCAGAATTTTTTTTAAATTAAAAGTTAAAGAAAGTGCTACTCCTGATGAGAAAATGTGAAATATGGGAAGGTGGAGAAAATGGAAAACAAAGGTCCTTGTGGAGTCTGGTATGCCATAGGGGTTGGGATTATTAGGGATTGTGAAGGATTGTTATAGGGAAGGTCCTTGTAGTGGGACCTGTCAACAGCCTCCTGTGTGAATCCAGATGAGAAATCCTTATCCAAATAAATGCTCCTAGAGGTGGAAAAGCAGAAGTGACATAACCTGGTGGCAAAATGATTACAGGAGGTGAAGAAAAGGAAACCTCTCAGAAGGGTCCCGGGTTTCTGTTGGAGCAGAAGGTGCTCCAGCAGATGGGCATGATGGCTTTACTGAGCCAGGGGCCACAGGAAACAAATCTGCTTGGGAGGAAGCATTTTAAAGAGGCTTTGTTAGAACTGGCCATGAGCAAACTAAGGGAATGTTTTCAGTTTTCAGGAGGCACCTGGAGCTTATCTACTTTCTGCCAATGCTCCCCTCATTCCACTGGACCCAGCATCCATGTCCACACACACTCTATCTTCTCTCTCTCTGAATACTTGCCCTCAAGTAGATTATCAAGTTGGAAAAGACCTGATAACTTATTTCATGCCAAGACATGAAATGGCTCAATGGAGTACTGTTTCCAAATTCATTTAACTTTAGACAATAAATAATCAGATGAAAACTGGGAAGAAGCTGGGAGTCAGCAGGGCTGGAAACTTTGGGAGTGGTACTGGGCACCAGGACAACTGTACACCTTCTGCCTGAGGTTGTGGTGAGGCAGCCCTTTAGGAGGAAGCTTACTCTTCAAGGTAATGGCCTCCATGTGAGGGAGAGTCAGAGCTGCTAGAAACAGGAAGTTCAGTCAGCAGGAGTGGCAGAATGGGAAAAGAACAAGGTCTCAATCACGTCTGATGAAGACCACAGATGAAGAAAATAGCTAAACACTAAGTAGGTTTTTTGGAAAAGGTTTCTCATGCATTCCTCTCAGAAATATCTGTTGAGTACCCTGTACATATGTCAGGCTCCATTTTAAGAAGTTGTGGGGGGCGCCTGGGTGGCGCAGTCGGTTAAGCGTCCGACTTCAGCCAGGTCACGATCTCGCGGTCCGTGAGTTCGAGCCCTGCGTCGGGCTCTGGGCTGATGGCTCAGAGCCTGGAGCCTGTTTCGGATTCTGCGTCTCCCTCTCTCTCTGCCCCTCCCCCGTTCATGCTCTGTCTCTCTCTGTCCCAAAAATAAAAAAAAAATAAAAAAAATAAAAAAAAAAGAAGTTTGGTAGATCAGTGAGTCCGACAGATAAAGCTCCTTCTCTAAATAGAGAGTTTCCATTCTAGTGGAATAACCAGGATAATCATACAATAAAGAAAAATAACAGCTTCTGGGGTTGAAAGCACTATGAGAGAATAGTTAGGGTGATACCTGAGCTGAAACTTGATGGATAAGCCTGAGGCACCCATTCAAATAAAAGGAGCAAAAAGCACACAAAGTTTGTTGTGTTCAACGTTTAAGGCAGAGATATGGAATAATCTCATTTAATCCTCACAACGGATCTTAAAATCGTCAAGAAACTAAGTGCTATGTTTACCACCATTGTATAGATTAGGAAACCGGGGGTTAGCCGTTAAGTAACTTGCACACTACCTGCTGTGGGCTCTATCACATGCCCTCAAAATTCGCTAAAGCCCTAACCCCAGTACTTCAGAATCTGACTGTATTTGTATTTTAACTTACTCAGAGGTGAGTGAGTTAAAATGAGCCTGTTGGAGTGTATCATAATTCAATCTGACTGTTGTCTTTATAAGAAGAGGACATTTGGACACACGAACAAGTATCAGGGAGGTGCACACACAGTGGAAAGACCGTGTGAGCACACAGCAAGTAGACAGCCACCTGCAAGCCAAGGAGAGAGGCTTCAGAAGCAATCAAATCTGTGGATGGCTTTATATTAGATTTTCAGCCTCCACAACTGTGCGAAAATAAATTTCTATTGGGTAAGCCACCCAGTCTTTGGTACTGTGTTATGGGAGCCCTAGAAATTTAATACATTACTTAAGATGGTGACACAGGGACTAAAATCAGGTGTATTTAGTCCCACTTGCTGGGATTTTAATTACTATTTTGTATAGACCTTCCCAAAAGATGTTTCTGAATTTTTTTTTAGGGAGCCCAAGGAGAATGCATGTTCTTTCAAGATTACTTCAAAAGCAAGTGCACAATGGACACGGGGGAAAACACAAGAAATAAGGCTGTCTTGGAGAAACATCAGGTACCCCTGGATGACTCTATTTCCATAGCCAGCTTGACTATTGCTGGTGGGGTACTCAGGGTCAGAAATAAGCATATTAATTAAATCCAAGGCTCTGGAGTTAAGTCCAGGTTCCCCGACTTACTAGTTGTATTATTAGGGGCAATTTGTAAGTTTCCTTATTCTCTCATATATAAAATGGGGAAAACAGTATCAGCCCACGGGGTGGGAATGAGATTCATGAAGAGGGGCAATGGAATCAGAGTGATACGTGGCTTACTCTAAACGTTCAATAAGTATTAATTGATATTATTTATAAAGCAACAGCCAGCACCTATTGATAGAGCCAAGGGTTGGGAGTGATCGTTGTCTTGTTTTGCTCACTCTGTATCTGCAGGACCCAGTAGGTTATGAAGAAATGGTTGGTATGGAATGAAATCTACCTAAATCTGTGAGAAACCAACTGGAAAGTACATTTTTAAAATGAGGCATAGAAGGGGCGCCTGGGTGGCTCAATTGGTTAAGCATCTGACTCTTGACTTCGGCCCAGGTCATGATCTCAGCATTCATGAGTTTGAGTCCCACATTGAGTTCTGCACTGACAGCACGAAGCCTGCTTGGGATTGTGTTTCTCCCTCTCTCTATGCCCTTCTCCCACTTGCTTTCCTTCTCTCATTCGAAATAAATAAAAATAAACTTAAAAAAAAATGAGGCATAAAAATCATGAGAGACTGAGGTATAAGATTACTTCATTGGTTTTCCCTATCATGTCACTACTGTGACTCTTGTCCCTTTGTTGAAAATGTTATCCACAGCCACACAAGTGGAGGACACTGCCTGTGGTGGCTGGTTTGGACGTGGGCCAAATGAGGAAAGCTGTGTGCACAGAACTATCTGAAAAAGTAGCCCCTCAATGTGCCCCGTGCAGCAAATCCTTCCCTTTTGATTTGCCTTTCTTGGGAAATGAGAAAGAAACGAAGCCACGCACAGACTTGGTATAAGGCATATGGAGGCTCTCAACCTTTCTATATAATCAGCTCAGGCAACGCACACCATTCTCTCCAGCAAGGACAGCCTCTGCAAGTTCAAAAAGCTTTCGGAACAGAGACTGAACACCCCTGGCGGGTACCTATAACTCCACCTCTTGGGCGGTAGAACTATCTGAAGGGACAAAAACAAATTTCTTCAGACCCAAGAGACATGCCAGCTGATTGCAGGAAGCCTGAGTGCAGGCAAGTGGCTGGATTGTTTGAGGTCTGACCAGCATTTCCCAAGCTGTGTGTAAAGAAAACGTGATCACCTTGAGAAAGTGCTGCCACCAAAAGTGTCCCTGTTCTCTGATGATTAACAGGGTTATTATTTATCCTTTTTGTGATTACCCTTGAATATGTGACACAGATCCTTTGTCATCCAAAGAAACGCTGTTTTTACATTCCAGTGAGAACATAAGAAGGGTTTAATTACTATCCATGGCATCTGCTTATTTGAGTCGTCTTATGAATAATCATGTAGACCAACATATCCAGATGGTCAGGCTGTCTTCTTTTTCTGTCTTTCTCTTCCTTTCTCATGATTAAATTCATTTTATCTTATGTCCAGGGAAGTCACTTATGGAAAGATGATTGGAGATGTGGCTCCAAATGCCTAAAATAATATGGAAAAATAAATCCCAGTAACAGGAGAGCACACAACATTTATGCTGATCAGATGGTGGACATTTGCCTCACTGTAGCAGGATGTTACTGGCTAATCAAATAGCCCTTTGCCCGTGGGCAAAATCATCCCTTTCCCACAAATTAGAAACTTTGTTTACCCATGCATTAGAAGTAGGAGGAGTTTGATTTACAGGATGTGAAAGGATATCTTATGAGAAGTAATTTACAGATACCTTACTCTGTTAAGACTCAAATAACCACAAAAGTTACAAAACTATCGCAAATTCATATTGATATACACATACCGCAAGCTGTTTTCTAACTAGCACGCAGGCCAGGACATGTTATTTGGTATCCTTCTCAAAAGAAAGGAAAGAGGGTTGTCCATGATCAAATATCTCAAATACATTTAGGAAGCATTATCTATCCTGTATCTTTTAGAGATTCACAATAAGGCCCATAAATTTAACAGTGATTCATTTAAACTTATTCCATATAGGCCCATAAACTCTTTGACCTTGGAACATTTTTGGTTTTGTTGTTGCTTTTACAAAAGTCCTGCAAAATGCCAGTTCTGTGGATCTCATTTAGGAAAGACTGCCTTATATATGTAAGCTTTCTTCAGTAGACCCCCTAAGACCTACTTTTCTTTGTGATGGCACATTGTATTTTTTTAATTTTTTAAACCTAGTTTGAGAGAGAGAATATGAGTGAGCATGAGTGGGAGAGGGGCAGAGAGAGGGAGAGACAGAATCCCAAGCAGGCTCTGCACTGCCAGTACAGAGCCTGACATGTGGCTTGAACTCATGAACCATGAGGTCATGAGCTGAGCCAAGATCAAAAGTCAGATGCTCAACCTACTGAGCCACCCAGGTGCCCCATGATGGTACATTTTAAACTGGAAACATTTAGAACCATATTTTCCTCCTTCGGGTGACCATCCTGCTTTCTGAACCAGTCACAGGGCAGAGGGCATCCAGCCAAATGTGTCTACCCCAATAGTCTTGGAGAATTAGTCTCACTTCTAACTAGAGAGATATTTTATGGCTTCCGAAGTAATAAAGTGGTCTATTCTCAATGTGGCACCAATACAGCAGTTGCTTCTCACATAAGCTAAAGATTAACAACAGGACTTGGGTGGATTTATAGGCAGGTTATTATGTCTTGAAAATAGGAGGGTGTTACTAATTCTCTTTTCCTTGCTTTAATAGACTGACAGCCTCCTGAGCTCCAGGGAGCTTCATGAGACAAATAGCTCTCCACATAAACCACCCGGGAATAGGGGAACTTGGAGGTGACCCTGCTCTCTGTGACCCATCACTGCTCACTGCTGCAAAGGGAAGCAGCAAGAACACATGATCCCACAGTGCTTCTAAGAGGATGCAATCAACTTTAAGTGTTTACCCCCGAGGAATTTGTGTGGTTGGGTGGGCAAGTGGAATCGACACCCTTCAAGCCACTCCTCTGTCCTTATTACACTCTCCTGGACTATAATCACTGACAACCCATTTCCATCTCAGGACCAGTTCATAGTGTCTGAATCACCTTGGAGCTCTTAATGTCTTCCTCCTCACCCGTAGGAGAGACCGCAGGTGATATAAATCCCCAGAGACACAGAAATAACCGTGAACTCTTCAGTGCTGAGGCGAAGGGCCTGCTTCACCTTGTCTCCCTTTGTTTGATCAACTACTGGGACCCCAGTTTTTAGCATTTATAGGATGATAGGGTTTCAAATTTCTATTGGTCTTGGGGGAAGACTTTGAATCTTTCATTAAGTAGGAAACTGCCTGCATAGTTTACTTTGAGGGATCTTGAAGATGCCCTTCCTATTCAAATAACTACTGTATGCCCCTGAGCTACCTGAAATATCTGGCTTCAATACTGATCCTAAAACATTTTAATAAGATTAAGATAGTAATGGATATTTTTATATAACTTCAATAATATAATGTTATAATAGAGTAATTCATGGTCTTCTGATAATGATTTGGAACCCTTGTTATAACCTAGCATTTGATTTGGGGAGTTATAGAAGGTGCAGAACATTATGATGATCTAGTTCAAGTTTCCAAACAGATTCTCAAGGGAAACATACATTGTGCTGTTAAAACTAGCGCCTTGTCTGGAGATATCCATCACATCCCCTCCATCCCATCCTTACGTCCTGGTCATGCAATAATGTAGAAATCAAGGTATTCCACCAGACCAGGTATATGTATGGGTATTCCCCATCAGACCAAGGGTATTCCACCAGACGAAGGCAGCATGGGTTGTGGTTAGGGAGAGGGCTCTGGGCACACTGTCTGCATTTAATTTTGGCTCGGCCATTCATTAGAACTAGGATGGACCTCTCTGAGTCCCAACTTCCTCATCTGTTAAATGTGCTAAAATAGTAAATATTATTGTTAAGAAGAATAATGACAAAATATCCTATTTCATATGTTTGGTATGAGGACTTGATAAATTGATAAATGTAAACAGCTTAGAACAGTGTCTGGCATATGCAAAAATTTCAATAAATGCTAATTTCTTGGCATTTAGCCCTAATTTAATTTTTAAAAGTCCTATTGAAGTAACTATCATGATGCCCAATTTATAAAGAAACAGAAACAGTCAGGTTGTCACTGTCCCAGGGTCACATAGTCAAATAATAGAGCTAAAATTCAAATCCGTTTTCTCTATCGCCGAAAACCCCTGCTTTTATCCATAACGTTGAACTATATCCGTTTAAATCCTACTTCACTTAGTGGCTAAAGCACTTCATATTTCTAAATCTACTCCAGGGACCTTAATAACAATTCTATAAATTAATATATGGTTGCACAGAGTGCAGAAACCACACATATTTAGTGATACTGTACTATCAGTTGAAGGAGTCACTTAAGAGCCAAGGAGATTGACCATGTATATCTAGGTTGATTTCCTGATGATAAACATATACCTCTTATTCCTTGCTCACCTCCCCACGGCCACATGAGAATGCTTTGCTCAGATCCCCTGTTGCAGGGTGCCAGCTTCTGTGCTATGAAATCTTTCACTGCATTTGCACTGAGGCTGTTCTTCCCAGTTTTCTGTTTCCGGGGACAGTGGACTCCATTGATGGCAGCTTTGGCTCAAGAAAACTCCGGTGGCCTTGCCTAACTTTCCTTAGAACTGCACATTGGTGTAGGCTGCTTCTATTCCACCTACTTTCCTTCCTTCCACTCAACCTGTTTTCTCTCCTTCCTCCTTCCCTCCCTCCCTCCCTCCCTCCCTCCCTCCCTCCCTTCCTTCCTTCCCTCCTTCCTTCCTTCCTTCCCTCCTTCAGTAAGAATCAGGTCTGTATCACAATTTGTCAGTTCCCTTAGTCTCTCCCAGTATCTTGTCCAATTTCTTTCACAAGTATTTTCCCTAATTCATTTCCTGTGTATTAATTCCATCTTGGCTTCTGCTTTTCAGAGGACCTGAATGAGTACATGGATGAGCCCCATGATAAATTGCAAAATAGTTGTTATCTTTAATTCTACCTTTCATTGTCCCCTTAACATCTAGATATCCATTCGTATTTTTTAAAAGGTACATCTGTGCCTAAAGGTAACCATCACATTGTATATTCATTTTCAATGTCAATGATACCATTTACAGTTGAAGTGACTTTTTCCTAAACAAAGGAAGGAAGGAAATGAGGAAGGGAAGAGGGAAGAAAAGATATCATGTATTGAGCGTCTATGTGCCAGGCATACCTTTCTGATAAGTCATCTTATTTCAACTTCAAATCTTGTGTTTAGATTTACATACGAGATTGGAAAAGTTTAAGCATCGAAGACAGGGAAGAACTCAAATTTCAATCCTGTTTTCTTAAGTCTTCTGCTCTTTTTTTGTACATCATAACGACTCTGGAAGATGGTATTCATGACTGCATTTTAGGGATACTTTCCAGATATATCTGAATATAATTATCTGAACATATACACATATGTGTATACCCACAAACATTGAGCAATACCTCTATATATACACATATGCGAACTCAGAGATGGTTGGGAGAAAATAAGATTATGAGCATATGCTTATATGTATATAAATACATGGGTAGATATAAACAGATGTGCAATATACATACATGGATTCTGCAAACAGTTTTTTGTGTGTGCCGTACGAAATTTTATCTATTCAAAGAAATTAGACACAATTACCATTAGGGTCTTTTGTGACATTGAAATAATTTATCCTCACTGAATAAGGATTTTAACGTGTAGACAGCTGACGCTGTCAAAGAAGACAAAACATCAATAATGGTCTTTGGGGTTCTGATCTATATTGGAGCTCCTTTAGGTTCTGCTGGTACTGTTAGATGTGAGAAGAAGGAGTGGATCAGGTGTCTGTGAACAGCACGGGACACCAAGAGCTCTGTCTAGGAAACCGACATTCTCCTACTGAGTCCTGCAGAAACCTATTCCAGTCTCTGTTAATGCAACCAGGCTTATTAGTAAGTAAGTAGGTCAGATCATCCAATGATTCTGGAAAGGAAAACCAAAAGATATTTGCTTTCATAAATGCCTCAATTTGTGAACCTCTCTTTGAACCATTGAAAAGAAGGTAGAATTGGTTTGAATTACAATAGTTCTCACATAGTGGACTCAGGTAGTGCATTTATTGAGAAGGTACATTATTTGAATTCTAATCCAAATGGGATAAAAATCCACTGGAAGTTTTCAAAAATAGGGGGTAGCATGATCTCAGTTGCATTTTTTAAAATCCTTCGGACAATTATGAGGGATTCTTTCTTTCTTTCTTTCTTTCTTTGCATTTTTTATTTTTTTGTTTCTATGGAGGGCACAGGGTATTTTGAAGCTCCCCTCAGTACTTTACCTTACTGCAAAATATTTCTTTTTATTACTATTTAATTCTTAATGGCTTTTACATTCTGTTGCCGCCACATTTTGCACACAACCACTCTCTTTTTTTAATGTTTTTTTTAACGTTTATTTATTTTTGAGACAGAGAGAGACAGAGCGTGAATGGGGAAGGTCAGAGGGAGAGGGAGACACAGAATCGGAAACAGGCTCCAGGCTCTGAGCTGTCAGCACAGAGCCAGACACAGGGCTCCAACTCACGGACCACGAGATCATGACCTGAGCCGAACTCGGACGCTTAACCGACTGAGCCACCCAGGCTCTCTGTTTTTATATCAGTACCCTTACTATGTAGTCTAGAGTTGGCAATGAAATTACAAACATAGCTCTGGTCATGTGTGGGATGTGAAACAATTGGACCGTGTGAGTTGGCCATAGAGGAAACACTTTTGATCTTTTGAAGAGTTTGTGTGTTAATGAAATATAATTTTTTTTGAATACGTAGCATACATGCTTATAACAGATCAGCTTGGGGTGCACCAGTCTTTTACTAAAAACAAGGATTAATACTGGATAGCATGCAAAGCACATTTGTTTGAATGCATCATAGAGCTACCAAGACAGCCAGAACTTAAGAGACCGATGTCCCAGAAGGACAGCACAGACATGTTATTCCAACAGTAAGAGTCATTTGGAGAAGTAACCACAGTCTTAAACTCACTTCTCTAGAAAAAAAGAAAAGTATAAAACACTTTCCAAGACATTTTTGTAAGACCAAAATTACCTTCCTATCAGAACCTCATGAAGTAATCACAAGGGAAACAATTCAAGTCACTCTTTCATATAAACATAGAAACAAAAGCCATAAACAAAATATTAGAAAATCACTGTCAATAATGAATAAAAAATCTAATATAATATATATGAACATAAGGCATGTTAACACTTATGTAAACAAAATATATATTAATAATGCGAGGTTGGTTTAAATTTGAAAGTTATCTAATTCTCTCCTTTGTCCTAAATAAAGCAGGAAAGTTGTGTGATCATGTCGATAAAAAACAACATACACATGCCATTTGCAAAACCGATTCCAGATGAAGTATTAATCTAAGTGTGACTGGTAAAAAAATAAAGGTTTTGGAAGATAAAATATGATAATATTCTAAAGACCATTGGGAGGGTACAAATAAAGAATAGCCATGGAGAAAACAGTTGTAAATTTAGACTACTTAAAATTAAGAATTTTTATTAATTGTAAAACTGTGTCAAGAGAGTGGAAAGGTAAGGTAAGCCAGAGTGGAGAAAGATATAGAAACCACATGTCTTTGACAAAGCCCTTGACTCCACAATGTATAATGAAGTCCTATAGGTCACTTAGAAAAGGCAATAAGGAAAATCCAAATAAAATATGAATAAGACTTGAATAGACATTTCACAAAATGGGGTATCCAAATAGTCAATAAACATATTAAATGTGAAAATATAAAATGTGAGCAATCTCAGTCGTCAGGATGTACGAGTGATATCCACAATTAGATACCATCGTACAACCATCAAAATGGTAAAGCGACAAGATAGTTATTGGCAAAATATGAAGCAACAGCAGCTCTCAAAATTTGATGGCTGATGTATATACTGGTATAATTACTTGGAAAAGCTATCAACAGTATCTTCAAAGGGGGCCATATACTTAACATATGGCTTAGCATTTCCATTCGCATGCACACAGTAGAAATGTGTACCTATGTGTATCAAAGGATATGTACAACTAATACTTTACAGTATTTACAGTAATACTTTTTAACAGCCCCTAATTGCTAACAACTACAATATTTAGCAAAATTAAAAGGGATGAAAAACGGTGTTCTATTCATACACTAGAATATTACACAGCAATAAGAATGAACGAACCACTGTTCCTCACAACAACATAGATAAATATCAAAAGCATAATACTGAATGAAGGAAGCCAGACACAAAAGAATACATGGAGGAAAAATTAGTCTGTGGAAATAAAAGTCAGAAAAGCATTTATCTTTGAGGAGAAGCAGTGACTGAAAGGAGCCACGAGGGGGTTTCCAAAATGTTGGTAATTCTGTTCCTGGATGTTGGTTGCTCTGTACTCACTGGGTATGTGCATTCCCTTTGTAAAAACCCAGAACACTGCTCACTAGTGATTAGGGATCATGTTGCATATCTGCTGTGGTTTGACTGACATGTTCTGGCAGAATATGTTCTCTTTTTTTAGTATTTATTTATTTTTGAGAGAGAGAAAGAGCACGAGTAGGGGAGGGCCAGAGAGAGGGAGACACAGAATCTAAAGCCGGTTCCAGGCTCTGAGCTGTCAGTACAGAGGTCCAAAGTGGGGCTCAAACCCATGAACTGCGAGATCATGACTTGAGCCGAAGTCTGACGCTTAACCGACTGAGCCACCCAGGCGCCCCAGAGTATGTTCTTTTAATTCCGAGACTGAGGTAGAAGGAGGAACCCCTTCTTATATATGCCAGTTTTTCAGTGGCGGGGGTGGGGGGGCGGCATGGGGAAAGAACAAGACTTTTACGGGGCACCTGCATGGCTCAGTTGGTTAAGTGTCCAACTATTGATCTCAGCTCAGGTTCCAATTTCATGAGCCGTGAGATCAAGCCCTGCATCGGGCTCCAGCCTGACAGCGTGGAGCATGCTTGGGATTCTCTCTCTCCTCTCTCTCTTCTCTCTTTCTGCCCCAACCCTATGCGTGCATCCATGCACTCTCTCGCTCTCATAATAAATGAATAAACATATTTTAAAAAGTGAGCTAATTATAATAAATCAGCATTTTATATATATATATATATATATATATATATATATATATATATATATGTATGACTATATATATGACTTGTATAATCAATCATGTCATGTATGCTAACGGTTCTGCTCAGGGGAAGAGTAGGCCATGCCCACTTACTTCCTTGTCATGTCTCAGTCAAGTCACAAGGCCAAATCTTATGTCAACGGGGCAGAAAGCCCAATCATGGCACTGGGAGGATGTCTGCACTGAAGAGGAGAAGATGTGTTGACAAATGCTACAATTTTCCCCCAATGATTTTCTTTTTGGCCAACTAATCCACACTTAACTAGCTAACTTTCTTTCTTGAGAAATTTCAACTGGAACAAAGTTAAAAAAAAATGGTTTTTAAGAATTCCCTTAAATTCCCCCAGGACATTATATGAAATTGATTCCAAATAAAACTGCTTGCAAATCTACTCAGTAAGATTTTTCTTGTAGCAAGATTTACAAATGCCCAATTAATGTCTCTCATCTATCTCCCAAAGCTGAGTCACTAATAATACTGAATTGCAACTTTGGAACTATTTTAGAATCTACCTTTATTCTGACCCTGGAGTGTTATTTGTAAAACCACTATAGGAAAAAATGTTAAGTTTAATTATTTATTTTTGGAAGAGAGAGAGAGAACACGAGTAGGGGAAGGGCAGAGAGAGAAAGGGAGAGAGAGAATCCCAAGCAGGCTCTGAACTGTCAGTGTAGAGCCCAGTACAGGGCTTGAACCTGAGACCAGTGAGATCATGACCTGAGCCAAAATCAAGAGTGGGATACTTAGCCGATTGAGCCACCCAGGCACGCCAGAAATTTTTATTTTTCTCACTAAACAATTCCTCTCCCCAAGGAAAGTTTCAAACAGTACATATGCATATGTTTATTTCAATGCAAATGGTTCAGATTAGACTATTTACAATGGAAATTCTTTTAAATCATGTGCCGTTTAAAAAAGCAAGTTTCATATGTCTTATAAATGAGTAAGATTAACTTTTCTGTGCAGTGAATACAACTAAGATTACTTTGCATTGTCATTACGAGAAAGATTGTTCTTTGAAATTGTGTATGTGAGAAGGTGTTTGTCAGTGTGGGGGCTGAGAAGCATTAAAGTTTATGAAGACCTACTGTGTGTCATGTATCCTGTTAAGCTCTTTTTGCACACTGTCTCACGTTTCCCACAGTTACTGGAGCTTTATTCCTTTTACATTGATAACACCGAGAGTGGATCACCTCTAATGGCCCCAACAGTCCTACAAAATAGCTACCTAAATCTTTTCCCAGACTGCACAGCTATTAACCCCATCTATGTGCTCTCTGACAAATCACTCACTCCTTCTTTCATCCACTCTGTATTAATATTTGGAAACTTCAGAGTATCATATTGGTGCCAACAAATAATAATCCAAACACACCAGAATAAACCATACATACTAATTGCCATTTCTGTTTTACTTCCTTGTTTTATATATATTTCTCTTTGGACAGTGAAAGAAACTTGTAAGTAAACTGTTTTAGAAGGGACTCATCACCTGGTGCACAGTGAGCTACTTTTTGTAGCATCATTTGTCTACAAGACTTCTTCACTAACCATTGTCAAAGCTTAGAAAATGAAGGTGACAATAATGACAGTGGTAAAAAACAATGCAGGGGTGTGTGTGTGTGTGTGTGTGTGTGTGTGTGTGTGTGTGTTATGTGGGCACAGCCTCACAAATGGATTTAAGATAAAGATCTTGAATGGACAGATAGGAGGACCACTGATAACCAGCTAGCATAGTAACACAAGCTATCACATGCATACCAGCTGCTTGGATTACTCACTTTAATTTAAAGCAGAGATACTGGGGCACCTGGGTGACTCAGTCAGTAGCTAAGCCTCAGATTCTTGGTTTCGGCTCAGGTCATGATCTAACAGTTTGTGAGATCAAACCCCATGTCAGGCTCTGCGCTGACAGCACAGATCCTGCTTGGGATCCTCTCCCTCCCTCTCCCTGTCTCTGCTGCTCTCCTGCTTAGGTTCTCTCTCAAAATAAATAAATAAACATTAAGGAAAAAAAAACGGAGATAGTATGGAAGGGTTGATGGGAGTTAAAACAGCCCAGAAATTCATTTACTGACACCTGAATTATCAGGGTTTCAAAAAGAAAAGAATACCCCATGGACACTTGCTTCTAATTTCATGATTTAGGGCTGAATTCCTTAATAAATAATTTATTAAAAACTCACCTGTAACATGTTTCCAAATGACTTCAGGAAGGAGGAGGAAAAGGACAAAGAAGAGGAGGAGGTGGAGGAGGAGGAGGAAAGAGAACTGATAGTAACTGTTATCTGTATGCAACAGTCCAAGCTGTTGTTGGCTGATGACTAGTTTGGGTCATTCATTCTGATCTATAGCAATGCATGTGCCATCATATGTCTATCTCTATGCCGACTCGTTACACATACTGATGCTCTTCTGTTTCATTATTTCAAGAATGGCACAGCTCCTATGGCTATGGTCCCAGTCTTCCCATTCAATCTTAGAATAACATAAAAATTCAGGGACCAGGGATCAAAACAGACCTTGAATTTATTTTTCCTATTGGAGGACACAGAACTTAGATGTCTCTATGGCACTTCAATACATTCTGGGGTGCCTGGGTGCTCAGTAGGTTAAAGGTCTGACTTCGGCTCTGGTCATGATCTCACAGTTTGTGAGTTCAAGCCCCACATCAGGCTCTGTACTGACAGCTCAGAGCCTGGAGCCTGCTTCAGATTCTGTGTCTCCCTTTCTCTCTGTCTCTCTCCCACTCACTCTCTCTCTCTCTCTTTTTCAAAAATAAAAAAAAAATAAACATTAAACAAAGCATTCTGATGTTACACATACACTTATATATGTCAAAGTACTTAAGTAGGACAAGATGGCTGTTTTTTCATCAGAAGAGTTCCATTTTGTAAATGAGTCTTTCGACTTTAATTCATGCAATTACTGTTGCCATTGTGGGACATTCCTACGATCTCATGGCTATGCCCAGTGCTTCTGAAATGTTTGCATCCCAGAAAGGTACAGGTGATCCTAGCTGAGTTAGTACATCACCCTAAATTGTACTGTTTCTTGACATTTCTGTACCCTGAAATACTCACGTTTTAAACAATCCTATTTAGGGCCAGAAGTATAGAAAATACATGTAGACATATATTTATTGCTAGAAAGTGGAAAAGTGACAATAAAGTATCCCCCAGACTGAGAAGGCATTTCAAGATAGAAAAACAAATCAAGCCACTCCATACTATTTACAGAGTTTTATCCAAGGTAACTTACTGACAGGGGAAATGAGGCAGACCACAATCCAGGCCCTACACAGTTATTCTCCACAAAGTCTGAAACTTAACCCCACAGCTTTCATACAGACAGGAGCATTGTGATGAGGTCAAGGGTAGTTGTCTTAGGTGGTACAATCAGTGCACCGGGGGAAGATCAGAAGAAGACTTCCCACATTATGGTCAGGGCATACGTTAACCTCCAAGGGCCTGGAACATGTAGCCCAAAGGGATGTCATTGCATGGGCAGGAATCAAAGATGGCGGAGGGCCAAAGATGGAGTCAGTATTATCAGCAGTCCCACAGTTATACAATGTTTATGTAAGATTCTTTGATTTTTTAACCTGTAAGCACCAATAAAACACATTGTTTCCTTTTGGAAAAGGCAATAAATTTTCAGGAAATATAAGGCTTCTTTTTGCTTTTAGATATATTATTTTAATTAATAATAACCAGTTACCATTTGTTTTCAGTCTCTGAATGCCAGGCATAGTGGTAAGTGCTTTTAAAAAATGACCTAAAGGGGCGCCTGGGTGGCGCAGTCGGTTAAGCATCCGACTTCAGCCAGGTCACGATCTCGCAATCCGTGAGTTCGAGCCCCGCGTCAGGCTCTGGGCTGATGGCTCGGAGCCTGGAGCCTGTTTCCGATTCTGTGTCTCCCTCTCTCTCTGCCCCTCCCCCGTTCATGCTCTGTCTCTCTCTGTCCCAAAAATAAATAAAAAACGTTGAAAAAAAAATTAAAAAAAAAAAAATAAAAAAAAAAATAAAAAATGACCTAAAATGTGGTGCCATGTTAGTAATAAGACAATAGAATGGTCAATGTAAGTTTGTGGGGTTAATCTGGTGTAAGTCTGGGGTGGTGGTGAGGTTGAGAGAGGTCAGTCCAAACACAATCCAAATCCCTACCAGTTCAGCCTGGAGTTTGGCGCCACCTGCAGGTGGCTATTAGTTCCAGCTGTTGAATATTCAGGGCATTTGCAGTCGATCTAACCATGGCTCCGTGAGTTGATGCCCATTTTATTAGTCTTCCTCCGGGATATTAGGACGCACCCACTGTTCCTTTCCCAACTATCTCAGAATGTAAGAGTTTTAGCCTGTCCGTTTTGGAGAAAAGAACTGAAAGCAAACTTGATCCAATCTTCAGCATGTGGTAGGCATGGCAGCTTGGGGTATGCTATCACAAAGTTTTAATGCATTTACATTTTGAGGAGTGAGCAATTTTTCTAAATTCTTTGTGGCTATTAAGAGATGGATCTTCATTGGGAACTCAGGCTGTAGATCACGTTGGTAAGGTAGAGAATTTGTCCAAGCACACATAGCTATTAATGCCAAAGTCTAGATTAAACCAAAGTTGATGGATCTCTCAAGTCTACACTAAACTATCCGGGAGGCAAGATGAGGAAGAAATCAAGAGGTAAGGTACATTTAAAAGTTAGTAATTCATGTGCCCTATTTCATTTGGGAAATTCTTGGTGAAGAAAAAGTGACTATCATTTGTAGAAGGCTTACTGTGGTGTAGGGCCCGTTATGAAAATTTGCAGAAGTAAAACATCCAAAGTCTGTAATCTAGTATAATACTTCATTTAGGAAACTGAAAACACATCGTAAGCTCCCACAAAATGGACGTTTCTTTCCTTCTCTCCTGTCAACTCAAAATTTTTAAATGATTTTACTTAAGCAATAATTTTAATGAGTTTTATCTCAGCAGTCCTCCTCCTACAGCTGAATAATCTGGTCTGCAAGGAATTAAATAATCCTGCCAATTCACCGTTAGTGTGTTCCAGAGCAAGGGATGAATGTAAATTTGTCCAGCTCTGAAGCCCATGGCCTTCCCTGAATGCAATCCTGCTTCCTCCCCTCATGCTGCTAATTCAGAAACTAACTACAGGATATTGCCTTTATTTAAATCTTTAATATCCCCTTTTGAAAAGCAGGCAAGAAAATGGTAAGATGGCAATTGCTATTCAGCAAAGGTAAAAGAAAGAAAAACTCTCAGGTTCAATCGCTCATATGAGAACACATCAGCATCCTTTCTGCCAATGAAATGTTGCCAAGGCAGCCTCATTTTCTTTTCTGTTACAACAAGAACGATTCGAGGCACAAGAGGATAGATGTCTGTGTATTGGGCTTTCAGGGCCGATAATCAACTGGCATGTCTAGAAGGAGTGTTCTTCAAGGGCCACAGATACAAATATTATGTAGCGAAGCATCAAGAGGATATACCAGAAATACCCCAAAAGAAGAGCACAAATAAAACAGGATTTGAAAGCTTGTCTTTCCTTATTTAGTATTTAATGTTATTATATTAATCAGAGATTAAAAACCACATTAAGCAAATGAAACCAAAATCCTCTATAAACAACCAACCTCTACAGAATGACCCTGATAAATCTTGAGACTCTTGAGACCACGGTGGCTTCCTGCAGCTAATTCCACCCTAAGTGGTTAGAATCACCTTAAAAACAATGTCCCCAAATGCTCTCCCTGAGAAGGAAAACAAACACATTTTAAAATCGTTCTCAGGAAGTTTTATAGGAAAGAGAAAACGTGTGTGTTTCTATCAATGAAGATTGACTTTTGTATATTAAAATTCTCATATGGCTTCTGTAACAAATACCCTCAACTCTGATCTTCATTCATTCATACGTGTTCATTCTTGGCTAGAGTCCCTCAACATTTAATAAGCATCTGTTTTGTTCTAGGCATCATCCTGAGCATAGGGAAATACAGCACTGAAAAAACACGGTTCTATGATTTGCAATCGATCACAAGTTATTAGGGAAGATAGACAAGAAAACTAACAAGTTTGAAACAGGTAAGCACTATCAAGGCTTATGGATATGATGCTATAAAAGCCCAGCGAAGAAGTATTTAAATCAAACATAGGTGTGTGTGTGTGTGTGTGTGTGTGTGTGTGTGTGTGTCTAAGGAAGATTATCAAGGAATTAAATATTGAAGAGGAATAGGAGAGAACCATATGTGTTATTGTTGGGGGTTATGGGATTCATTGCAAACAAAGACAATAGCTGGTCCAAAGGCAGGGAAAAATGTGATGTTTGGAAAGCCACAAATAACTTGCACTGCTCCATCTGCCAAAAGGGTATTCAGATTTACATCTCTAGTTAAATAAAATCATACATTTCATTAATTTTACAGCCCTGCTCCTGTCTTTGGATTTTTTCATAGCTTGGTTCAGTTTTGTTTGTTTCTCTTTTGAGATAAAAGCTGATTGACCTTTGAGAAAGAGAAAGGGATATTTATATGCATTGGCAATCGACCTGTCTCAAAGTCAAAACTGCACAGAGGTTATCTTACAGAGCTTCACAAATTTAGTTAGCGCATTGTTTACTGTAGTAACATTTCTACTTTGCCTGAAGCATTTTCACATTGCCTGACCTTTCTATAACACTTTAATATTCATATTTGGCTGCTGAACTATCACAGTTCTGTAGAGTTTTAAAGCTGCTAATCTGATCATTCCTCTCTATTCTTCTCACCTTCTTCATTTAGCCACTCCACTGACAGCAAAAGAAGAAACAGATTTAATTTGAATTTTGTATAATTCAAGACTGATGACCCAACAGAATATTCAGGGCATGCCTTCCTTTCAACATGAATATCGTGAGTAAAGAAATTCAAATGAATACAGTAATTCATAGTATGGACTCAATTACATCCATCAACAATTGTTGCTTACTTTCAACCTTATGCAGGCAATGCACTAGTTGCTGAGGCCAATAAATTCATGTCCATCTGATTAAAAATATAAAGCATAGAGAGGGGTGCCTGGGTGGCTTAGTCGGTTAAGTGGCTGATGTAGGCTCAGGTCATGATTTCACGGTTTGGGAGTTCAAGCCCCGCGTCGGGCTCTGTGCTTATAGCTCAGAGCCTAGAGCCTGCTTTGAATTCTGTCTCCCTCTCTCTGCCCCTGCCCTGCTCGCACTCTGTCTCTGTCTCTCAAAAAGTGAATAAACATTTAAAAATGTTTAAAAATATAAAACGTATAAATTAATTCGTTATTCTATTCATTCACCCAACAAACATTTCCAGAGTGCATACCCTGTGCTACACAGTAGCAATACAACAGTGAACAGGACAGACATTACCTTCAAGGAGCTTGCACGTGTTTGTATGGGGGATGCTGACAAGTAAAAAGAAAATTGTAATACACTATGACAATTCTTAGTATTAAAAATAAGCACAGGGTCACCAAAAACAAGCTTGGAAGCTCAAGAAAAGCCCTCTAAAGAATGTGACCTCTTAGCTGATATCTGAGGAATGAAGTGGCTTCCTAGCCTACGAAGGAAGAAAATAGTGTTTCCATGTTAGTTGTATCCCCTAAAATTAATTTTTGAAGCTTTAATCTCCAAATATGAGTGTATTAGGAAATAGGGCATTTACAGAGATAATTACATTTAAAGGGGGCCATTTAGAGTAGGCCCTAATCCAACATGACTGGTATCCTTTTAAGAAAAGAAAACACAGAGACACTACCAGCACATTCACTGAGGAAAGGCCATGTGAGGACACAGGGGGCAGCCATCTACAAACCAAGGGGAGAGGCATCAGGGGAAACCATGGCTGCCTACACCATAATCTTGGACATCCAGCTTATTGAACTGTGGGAATATGCAATTCTGCACTTTAAACCACACAGTCTGTGGTTCTTTGTTATGGCAGGCCTAATCAAATATTACACAGGCATTGGGAACAGCATGTTCAAAGACCCAGAGATAAGTTAGAACTTAGCATGATGCAGGGCCTGAAAATAGGGATTATAGCTACATGTGTTATGAACTCCTAAACAGTGTGTGTGTGTGTGTGTGTGTGTGTGTGTGTGTGTGTGTGTGTGTAAAATCATGAGGCCCAATCAACAAAGAATTGTGCTTGGAGGATTAGAGATGGAATCAGTCGGACAAAGAGAATGATGGCAAACCTGGGCTCCCAGCGGCCACTGGAGCAGAAGTAAGAGAATATCGGCACTGGAATCAACGCTGCAAATGACCAGGAGCTAGGAAGCAGAGAAGTGACCAAACAGGAAACCAAGGGGTGCCATGAAGTGGAGATGGAAAATACATTTCCTGCTATGGATGGGTTCTCAGGACAATGCTGACAGCCCCGTGGACCAAGATATAGCAGGAAGATAAAAAACCAAAACCCAATTATTTGAGGGCCTGGAGCTCCATGAAAGTGCCCAGGAAATGGCAGTGTTTCAGGTCTTCCAGTGAACCCTCCCCTGATTCTCTGTAACCTCTTCACAGGAGCGTCCCCCAGGGCCCAGTTATTGCTTCTCTTGCCTTCACTTTCCATACTCATTCCCTCGAGATCATCACATATCACCCACGCACCCATGACTCCCAAATATATAACTCAAGTCTAGACATTTCTGTATAACTCCAGACCTACCTATCCAACTGCATGTCTGATATTTCCACCTAGATGTCTAATAGGCATCTTTTATTTAGCACACCCTAAGCCTCATGTGGGATGTCCACCCCATCCCCCAAATCCTGCTGCAAGCCCAGTCACCCTCCCTACCCTCGATATCACTTTGTTACTTACAGAAGTTCAAACCAGAAGCCTCACGTTGTCCTGGAGTTTTACCTTTCTCTCACACCCCAAATCTAGACTATCAGGAAATTCTGGGGGTCTCTACCTTTAAAACATATCTGTTTTAGAGATAAGAACCCCCCATATCTCAGTAGTTCCACTCCTTTCCCCAAACTGAAACCACAGAATCCCTCATTGGATTATTGCAGCTTCTTCCTCACTGGCCTTCCTGGTTTTATCCTTGCCGTCCCTGTGTTTACCAGAATCACCTTTTTGAAAGTTAAATCAAGTTTCTAAACCCTAGCACTATTGACACATGGAACGAGTTGCTACTTTGTTGTGGGGGGGGGGGTGTCGGGGCACGGGGGGGGGGGGATGTCTTGTCTACTCCAGGATATTAATTTAGCAGCATCCCTGGCCTCTACCCACTAGGTACCAATAACATCTCTCTTCACCCTTGTGACAATAAAAAATGTCCCCAGATATTACCAAATGTCCCCTTGTGGGCAAAATTGTTCTTGGTTGTGAACTACTGAGATAAATCAAATCATAAGATTAAGAAAAAATCAGGATAAAAGCTGTAGTCCTCATAAGGGATTATACAGCCCTCCATTGTCTGCTGCACCCCCATCCCTTTTACCTTTCTTGGCTCATCTCTCACTTTTGCTCCAAACCTACTGGGCCTCTTACTGTTCTGTTCCATGAAATCCAGGCCTGCTCCTGCCCCAGGGTCTTTGCCAAGTACAGCTCGCCTCTGACCTCTTTCAAGTCTTGGCTTAATTACAAATGAGGCCTACCTGATCACCCAATATGAAATCACAATCTAGTAGGATGGCCGTTACGGTGCTGACATCTACTGTTCTCTCCTAATTTTGCTATCATGTATCGCTTTCTCACATATATAGTTTACTAATTCAATCATTAGTTGTTTACAGAAGATCCGCTTTCTAGTAGACACTGGTTTATGCTTCTGAGGTTTAAGAGTAAATAAAACATAGATCCCAGATTCTAGCTGGGGGAAACAGATGTTAAACAAATCAACAAATAAAAGAAGTAGTATGTCAGAAGGTGCTAAATGCTTTTGAAAGCCAGAAGGCAGGCAAGGGGATGACAGTTTTAGAATTGCAGCGGTAGGGCATTGCAATTTTAAGTAAGATAGTGAGGGAGGCCTCACTGAGGCTGTGATATTTGAAAGATCATCAGACTTTGTTATTTTTCTAAGATATTGTCTGTCCTTCTCCATGAGCTTCATGAGGTCAAGAAATTTTTTTTCTGATTTTGATTCCCAAGACCACTCTGCCAACTTGAAGAGAGACTGACATCTGGTAGGTGCTCAATAGATAGTTCTTGAACTTTTCTTGGCTCAGAGAAAATTATTTGTGTTATGAAGTCTTTACAGTTTTGTTTTAATGGTGTAGAGGGGAAAAGGTTCAACTTGCAAACATGTCATTCATTTCTTGCATGAGTTTGTTATGGCCGTAACACAGATGGTTGGCCTTGGATGAACTTTAATGTCTGCATGGAAAGAGAACAGCAACATAAAATAATGTGGTAACTATTTTACAAACGGTGCACGCAGCGTTTTCAAGGCACAGAGATGACAGAATCCAGTTCAGGTGGTCGGAGAAAATACCTAAAACGTGCCTTGAAGGAAAGGTAGGCTCCAGTAGGGTAAAAAAAGTCAGGCAGGAGACCATTCCAAAGATAAAGAGCATAGTGAACCAGATGTTACCAGAGCTCTGCTCTGAAATTGTGTCCATGACATTAACCAACCTCTTGCCTCTTTAGCTTATGACTTGTATGACTACAGTGACCGTGGGTATGGATGTTATTACTAAGGGGACTATATTTTAATAATTGTTAACAGGACAGTGAGAATGATTTTAGACTGTTATAGGCAAACCTTATTTATGTAATTATAAACCTTGCCTTGTACCTCCTCCCATCATTGTTTCTTCTTTGATATGTTCTCCATTGTGTATGTGCCCTTGTGTTGGTTTCTAGCTCAGGGGCAAAGAGGTGAACCTCTGCCTCTGCCCAGTCCTCACTCCCCATCATTCCAGTGATGGGGGACAGAGCCAGCACTCCTGTGTTAGTTGTTAGCTCAAAAGAATGGCAAGGTGACATATTTTGGGGTGGTATATTCTGACCCCCTTTATAAGAATCAGTGGGAATAGATGAATTATTTTCTGAACAATAGTGAGAGTCCAATGCAGTAGATCTAGTTCCCACAAGGAGGCATAGGAGCAAGAGGAAAGAATGTGGGGTTTAAGCCAAACTAAGTACTGACATGTGAGCAAAGCTTTGTTAGGACTAAATTAAAAAGTGAATCTACAGGAGCCTCAGCCCATGACTCCTAGCAGACCAGCACTTACTCCAGTTCCTGTGGCAGCAGGAGGGAAGACCAGGTGCCAGGGATTCCAGGGTGAATTCCAAGCAGAACTTTCCAGATAGTACAAGCCTACATTTCCTACTCTTTCAGGAAAGGCTCCCACTGTCTCCCAAATGCATTGCTCTCTCTCTCTCTTTTTTTTGGGGAGGAGGGGGCGTTGTTTTTGCTGCCTTTTGGGCTTGAAACATCCTCACCAACTTCTTATAAATTTCTTTTTTTTAAGTTTATTTACTAGTTATTTTGAGAGAGCAAGAGAGAGGGTGAGTGGGGGAGGGGCAGAGAGAGAATCCCAATCAGGCTCTGCACCATCAGCACAGAGTCTGATGCAGGGCCCAAACTCACAAACCCTGAGATCATGACCTGAGCCAAAGTCAGACTCTCAACCACCTGACTAACCCAGGCGCCCTCATATAAATTTCAAGATGAAGTCAAAATGTCACTTCCTCAGTTAAGGCCTTTTTAACTTCCCCCAGTGAGTTTACCTATAACATTTGTACACTCTCTATTATGACATCAGCACCCAATTAATAGAGTATGGGTATGATCTTGGACCTCGCATATACCTCCACGAAATGCCTCATTATTTCTAGGAACTCCCCCCTCTTCCTTTCTCTCCCTGTCACTCTCCCGTGCCCATCCTCTCGCCTAAAGGACACTTTTATCACACTTTTAAATTGCACTTTTTTCATTGCACCTTTATGGTTTTGATCCAAAGTATTAAAGACATAGGGAATACTGATTTGTTTGACTTCCCTTGTCCAACGTTTGCCTTCTGACGTCCCTCCATCACTCCATCTTCTCCCCCAACATTTCTCGAACACAAAGTTCTGGCACCACTCCACATAACTCCGTCAGCCAGCCCCAGCTCTTCTCTGTAGTTCTTCATGCTAAAAAGGCAAACACAGAATCCTAGCTGGATGGTGGCAACAACAGACACCTAGGAGGCAGATGGTTTCCAAAGGGAAGGGAAATTAAGGAGCAGAAACATTTTATTTTCTAACTTCCAAGATAAAGCTAAAAACCTGTGGAAGTCAAGCAAATGAGATAAAATTGTGCCTGACTAGAGCCTCCCCAAATGGCTTTTGAAGAGATTCAGTGTATTTGGGTAAAAGCTTGTAGGGTTTAACAGCCTTTCAGAGCGTGGGCCTGGCGAAGCTGATGCCATCGGTGTGTGATTAGGTAAGCTGCTTTGAAGTACACACCGTCCGTTAGAGCGAACTGAATGCCCCCACTGGTTTAATGAGTCATTTTCTTCAAACGATGTTTGTATTTGTTTCGCCTCCATTGCAGATTTTTGCCAATAAACTGTCTCAGGCCATAACAGAGATTCGTATTGTGTGATTTTTAGGAATCATCACTCACGTGATGTGAGCTTGTTCAAATTCTACTTCTTATGTGGGTATGGAGTTTACATGCAAGAATTTTAGTGCATGGAAAGTCTTGGTGGTGGAGTCACAGTAACTTTTTGTAAATAACCCAAAATCAAATTCTCTGGAGTTTCTTTTACCTGTCTTCCAAAGGAGAAGTGATTTCAGTGCCGTTAATGATGGTAATAATGTCACATGGAATAATCCTTGATGAAAAACACTCAAATATTTATAGAGGCATATTTGCAACATTTGCCGTGCTAAATTATGACTAGGCCAACAGATTTGTGGTTTTAGAGTTTACAGGGCTTTGTGTTAAAATTTCCAATACATCTACTTGCAAATAGTGTGCTATAACTTTGCTGTGACCCTCTTTTGCTCATTAAATTCTAAGTACTCTGAGGACTAAGGGAATATCTATCTGAAGTTCCTCTCCTGTGCAGTACAATACTATGTGTAGAACTTTAGCTGAAAAGACTTCATTATTGAAAAACCAGTAAATAATTGTTGCACAGGTTGATAAGACCTATACTGATAAGTACACATAATGGAAGGAATGTAGGAAAAGGCATGACTGGATGGAGGAGAAAGGGTGAGAATGGACAGGGAACAAATAAATAATTTTCACCAGAATATTTGAGGGGAGAACTGGATCTTCCAAGATATAAAGAAGAAAGAAGAGTTTTCTTGGATACCTGAATGGCAACAACAGGGCTTGGAGGTGTAAAAAGATTTGGTAAGTTGAGGATTCAAAATTAATGGGCAAACAGAAGGGAAGTGAGGCATGAGTAGAGACATCATACATTTGGGCCAAGTTGTGTGACCTCTCTGAATAAGCCAAGGAGTTTGTTGTTTTTCTGCAGATAAGTCCGGAGAAGAATTCTAATCAGCAGAAAGTTCATAGTATCTGATTTGCCTTAAATAGTAATGATATCCCAATGTATACCAAATCCCATGATGGATAAAAGGTTTATTTTAATCACAGAATAGGAAGTAAGAGCCAAAATCACTGGGCTTTTATTGCTGCAGTCTTTTCTTGCATATCTTCCAAAAGATAGATAGTATTGTTCTTTTTAATTCATCAAAGATTTGTAAAAGATGCATTTACTTATGAAGCAGCCATCGTGTGCTGGATTCAGGTGAGGAAAGGCAATTAATAATTGAACTGACAAAACCAAACCACACTGAGATATTATATGCTGGAGGCTAATTTAATGTTATATGTCAATTATATCTGATTTTAAAAATGCCAAAAGTAATATGGAGATACTTTATTGAGAATAACAGCAACTAAGCAGAGTAAAGCATATAGATATATAAAGTCTGTGATTTAGAGACACATGATATAAAGCAAAATATATCCCTCATGGACTTAAACAAATATAGCCAGAGGTTAGGTGCTCCTTAGTGGCATTTGAGAATTTATCTAACAGTGGTTCTCACTCTTTTTTCTTTCTTCCCTCCATCCTCTCTTCCTTCCTTCCTCCCTTCCTTCCTTCTTTCCTCCCTCCCTCCCTCCCTGTCTCCCTCCCTTCCTTCCTTCCTTTCTGCCTCCCTCCTTCTTCTTTCCTTCCCTCCCTCCCTTCCTCCCTTCCTCCCTTCCTTCCTTCCTTCCTTCCTTCCTTCCTTCTTTCCTTCCTTCCTTCCTTCCTTCCTTCCTTCCTTCCTTCCTTCCTTGGTTCCTTTATATTTTTGGCAGTTGGATATCAGATCAAATGCTGTCCAGTAATATCACAAATGCTATCACCAAATAGGAAATCTAGATTGGTCGTTAAAAAATTGTCCAGTTGTGACATTTGGTGGTGGGGAGCACAACCTTGCCAAAGCCCATCTATTTGCCTCATTCAGCCCCCTGTAGCCCAGATATACAAATGATGGAACCCAGATGTTCAATGGGAAGAAGACAGGTGGTCAGTCCTACAGTACTGAGATTCCATTTGCATGTTTTTTATATCATGTTTTTATTATGTACAATCTTACCATGATTCATTAGCCTGGATTTTGCTTCACATAACCCACATAGACCCTTGATGTTTGTAACTCCCTTGGCTTTCAGTTTTATAGTACTCTGAAAGTCAATTCTGAAGCGATGTCATGTTGTTAGTGTATTTCTTCCCAGGGATGCTAGCACAGCTGAGATAGTCTAATGTCCAGGGGCAATGTTAGCAGTTCTCACTGACCGTGTTGTTCAGTGCAGGAGTTGCCATGAGCCCACTTCATGAGTTTCTCACTCCAATCTATTATTGCAGTAATTGTTTAGAGTCATTGCTAAAGACACTGTATTGTAAGAACCTGAACATATTGGGCAAAAGCTTCTATCTCAACACAAGTATTGAAGAGAGTTTGTCCACAGGTTCAAATCAATTTTACTTAGAGACTTAAAGAGAAAGGGTTGGGTAGATTGAAAAGAGGAAAGCACTTACAAGCAGACTAATGTATAATTTGTCTATGTTCAGTACAATCCTCCCCACCAGCATCAGCATCATCATCAATATTAACATATTTAACTATATTAGTACTCAGATACAAATTAAAACAAAAATAAGATCCCATTCAGCAAAAGTTTAGAGAATAATATTGCTCAGTATTCTATGAATTCAGAAAATATGTACTTCTGCCATACAGGAGAAAGGGTAAAATTGGAAATCCTATAGAAAAAAACAAAAAGATAGCAAGGGTGTAATAAGAACGGTAAAATGTTCATACCCTTTGAGCCAATGATGTTATTTGTAGGAGATCTCAAAAAACAGTTATATTGTAATATGGAATTGTTACATATATAAAAGGATCATTCTAGTATCACTGATATTATGGGGGAAAATAACATAATCCAAATGCTTAACAGTAAAGGATTGATTAAATAAATTATAAACCCAAAAGACAAATATTAACATGATAAAATTCCTGTGATTATAACATATATAAAAAGATATAGCATGCTACATACATTTAAAATGTGTCTATGTGTGCAGAAGTGTTGATCTGGAAAGTAATGCCCCACAATATTAACAGTGGCTGTCTTTTGGATAGTAGGATTATGGGTGATTTTTTTCCCCTCCTTTAATCATTCCAGATGGCCCAAATTCTACAGTGACCGTGAACTGCTTCATTTGGAAAACAAGAAAAGGTAATGAAAAATTTTAAAAGACTCTTAAAAGATATTTGTATAGGTATCTGAACCACTTCCTAGCTGACTGCTGTCTAAATAGTAACTCCTGGCTTGGTCAACACAAAAGAATGGGCTCACTCAAGAGTAATTCTGTAACAAGGCTTATAGGAGTCTGCACTTTACATCTGTTTCTCACATAAACTGGGGGGTATTGAAAGGCAAGTATCTACTCACACAGGGATAGTAGACAATCCTTAAAGCCTTTTGTAAGCTTTTAGGCTTCAGGAATCTCGCTCCTCTGGCACTCTGAGAATCCTGAAGCTTGTGATGTGGGGGCTGAGGGTGGGTAATTTTTAAAGCTCTTCAGATATTTTGAATGTGCAGCCCGAGTTGTTAATTTTGGATATAGACAAGGCTGCTCAAAGTGCGGTGCTGGCCCTAAATGGTTCCTTGCAGTCCACAGCAAGGTTCATTCATAAATTAAGAATGAAATGAGTTCTGAAATTGAGAATAAGCATTTAGAAATGTTTATAGCAATATGACATTGCTGTGACAGTCAAGTGAGTGATTAAGGAATACTGCACATTAAACAAGGTATAGACCAGTCTGGGTGCTTTTGGGGGGTCACTTGATGAATCACATGACCTGCATATCTGTCATGTGCAAATGCCACTATCGGTTCCTGATGAAGTGAAAAAAAAAGACAAAAACTAAAAACTGGTCCATCAGGATGCAAAGTTTAATGTGCCTAACTTCTCAGCTACATTCTAAGTCATTGAATATACCCACAGAATATACACCTACAGCAGGCACTCCAAATGTTTCTTAAGTTGTAATGAATGATGGTTTAATGTTGCTTCCATTTAAGAAATTAATTGAATTTTAACTGAGGCCATTAGTGTCATGGTGTCTGTACAATGAAATACTTTACTTGAGATAGTGGAGGTTTCTAATACTGTGGTTAGACTGGCTTGAGATATATTTTGCAGCAGAGCAGGCTTTTTAGCGCTCTTTAAATGATCCTATGTCTCTTCTTTTACCCAGTTGACCTACTTGTAACAGCTCTTACTGGCCCAGATCTACTCTCTCTCTTGCAATGAGAAACTGTGTCAATTACATTGGTGGCACCCTTAAGACTACGGCTCACTTGCCTCAACCTTGTGGAGATTACACGTAGACCTACACTTAGCTCTGCCTAACCAAAACTCTCCTCTCTCTCACTTTTTGGGCATTTGAGGATGAAAGATATTTACCAAACACTAAAAACTAAGTGGCACATTTTGCAGAAAAATTGTCTTCTGTTCCAACCTGAGAAGCTTGTGCAGAGCTAAGATAACACTGTCATAGAAATCCAAGACTGGGCCTTCATGAACTGCTTTTGGAGTTTACCAAAGCTAAAATTGTCCTCAATTATCAACTTAGGTCAGACACAATAATTGGCTCCATAGTTATAACTTGATGGATGTGGGCAAGGGTAGTTGTCTTTGTCAGCAAAGACAACAAAGATTAGTTTTATGAAATAGTTTGAAAGAACTAAAGAAAGGAACTTGTTATAATTAAATTTTCTTGAAATACTATTAACAGATAAACAAGTGAAAGGTGTTTCACATGGTTGGATGCTGTTAGCAAAGACAGAGAGGTGGGGAAGGTGAATGGTTTAGTTAAGAAATTCTGGATAAAGTCTGGCTGAAACAGGGCTTTTAGGTTCCTTGAGAAATGTGTTGTGAGATAACTTAAAAAAATAGGCTCTTCTAAAATGTGAAAGAAAAAAATATTCTAACACTTGTTAAAATGGTAAAGAAGACTTTATGGAAGACTGTTTCAATAGGTATTAAGACTATTGCAGTAAGGGAGACAGATCGAACTCAACTCCAAATGCAACAAGAACAAATGGGGATTTACAGCCAACGAGCAGAGTGAGGGGGTCATTGGATAGAAAATTACTAAGAGAAGACATCAGGGGTAGGGACTACTTCTTGCTAGACCAACCTAACAGGATTCTCGCTGAAGACAAGCCATGGGGATCACAAATCAAATGTAGAGGATGAGGAATTTAATCACATATCTAGAGTGATCAGATATCAAGGAATGGGGGAGGGGGGCATTCTCACTAAAATGACTTTGCAGGATTTTTTTCTAACACTGGGCTAGGCAAGTGGAGAAGAAGGCCCAAGACAGCACCTACTCAAAATGAGGACTCCAAGGGACTGTCTAAGGTTTGGTCAAGGTGATACCCTTTATAAGAGACCCATGAAATATGCAAATATGTGTATATGTATATATTTAAATAAACTCTTTAAAATAGACATGGTTTTTATAGAAAATGTAGGAAATGTAGGACACCTAGGAAAGAAATATCCATTATCTCCCCACCCAAAGACAACATTTTTTTCACACTCATTGTATTTCTTTCTAGTATTTTATTTTATTTTATTTTTTTATTTTTTAATATTTATTTCTGAGAGAGAGAGAGCAGGGGAGGGATAGAGAGAGAGGAAGTCACTGAATCCAATTCAGGCTCCAAGCTGTCAGCACAGACCCTGACTTAAGGCTCGATGTCAGGGAACCATGACATCATGACCTGAGCCGAAACCAAGAGTCTTACACATAAATGACTGAGCCACCCAGGCGCCCCTCCTTCCGGTACTGTAATGTGAGTATAGCTTTAAAAGCATAATGATAATAAACCACTATGAAAAACAGAATATTAGGAAGAGAACTGTTTTTTTAAAGGCCAAAGAATGTGTGCAGGCATTATTTGAGACTCAGTTAAAACTCTCAACTCTTTGTACAAGAATCTTTACACAAATCTTTATACAGGATTCTTCCTCTTCCCCACCCCCCAACGGCATCTTGTAGATGGAATTGTTGATTTGAGGGCAATTGTCTCCTATGAATTTTACCAATGTGTGACAATTACCCAAGTTCCTGGGCTGAGAAGCAGCCCTGCTGTGAAAATTTATAGTGCTCAATAGTCCTCAAAATTTCTCATTTGTTACCCAGGGTGAGATGGAGAGGTAGCCAGTGGGGGTGAGGGGTGGCGGGGAGAGGCTTTGGAGGACAGAAAGGAGAGCAGGAGGATTCTGCACTTCAATTTGAAGCCTGCAAAACAGAAGAGCATGGTTTAGGTTTTTGGCAAGGATGAGTCATCTTTCTGATGTGGTTTTTGCCTGGCAGCTATACTGAGCCTCTTTAATTTGGGATCTATTACAACTGCTTCCTCAGCTGTCATGTGAAGATAATGATACCTGCTCTCCCAATTCGCAGGGATTTTGCCGTGATAACATCATATCATTGATTTTCAAAGAGCTAGAAAAGCTGCAAGTATTATAAACATACATGAGCTATCGTTTGGGTAATTTATAGAGAAGTTGGCAATTTTTTTTTCAGTAAAGTGTCGGATAGTAAACATTTTAGGCTTTGCGATCATTTTGTCTCTTTGTCGGCTGTTCCACTGTGGGAAAACAGCCACAGACCAGGAGGAAACGAATGCGCGTGGCTGCTCCAATATAACTGTATTGATGAATACTGAAATTTGAGTTTCATTTTCACATTCCTTGTACATGGCATTATTTGCTTATCACGTCTTATTTCCTTTGCCATGTTTTGAGCTGCGAGAGGGCAGAGTCCAGCTATGCTCTGGTGCTAGGCAGATGCTGAATAAATATTGAACAACAGATCAAAAGCACTAGTTTTGTTTCAGATGAAGAACCATAGAAAAGAAAGGTAGCATGTAGGAGTCTTGCTTCTTTGTTAACATAAGAAATTCACGCTGAGTCATTAGTGAAGGACTTGGGATGCCTGCCTGCCTCCACTTTTTTTTTTTTTAACAGAGAAACAATCTCTCTTAAGATCACAGCGATAACCAGTAGGCACTGGAGAACCGGAGTGGCCAGGAGGGATGACTTAGGTCTCCAGGAGAGCAAGCAATCAATTTCAAGAAAAATAGTTTTATTACAGGCACAGAGCTGCTGAGGAATTTCAATTCCCTGGTGCTCCCTGAGGCCAGCCACAGGGTCTCAGGGCTGGGCAAGTCCATGTTGGCCTGCACAATGAACCGTTTCCTGGGATGCAAAGTAACAAGGCTCCTCAGGGAATGAAGGAGGGCAGTAAATCCCTTTTTTGGAGGAATCTTGAAATAATCTTCTCTCTAAAGAGCTGGGATACGTGTGACTTACTTGACAGAAAAATGTGAGCAGACAAAGCAGGATGTGAGGAAGCAACACTGTTTACTTCCTGGACTTCCCATCAGTCAGCGGGCAGGTGGTTTCCCATTAGGCCAATAAATGGCATCTAACCTCTTTACTCCATCCCCTGTCTTGGCAGGAACATAGCAGGCCAAGGGGTAGAACATCAGGCCAGTGGAAATGACTGGAACTTTGACCATCCGAACCTCATTCTTGGAGGAGGCCTTATTGTATTTGCAGTGGAAGGAAGATTCATTTCTGGTGACACTGAACTCTGACTCCTCCTCCAATCTTACAAGCAGTCTCTCCTGGATCAAACTTCGGTCAACTTCCTCTGAATGCTCTTCCTAACTAGGCCTCAACTTTTGCACTTCCAGATCTGTCTTTGCATTGCCCAGTTTTTGTAAGAGCCCTGCTAGGTTGATGTAGACAGAAAGCTCCGCTCTCCATATCTGATCACCCTCCTTATCTGATTGCGTTTCTCATCCTCCCCTGTCCCCCAAGTCATGTCTTGATCATCCTGGTCTGTCTTCACCAAGTACCTGGCTAGGTCAGTTTAAGAATCCCCTGTTAACCCTAATGTTCCTCTTAGAACCTTTTCTTGTTCTGTTCACAACTGAGCCCAATCTCTCTCCCCTACTGTAAATCCCCCTGGCTGTGGTCCCTATACCTATTGTGATAATTCTCAATAAACTCCGCCTTACTATTTTAACAAGGGTCATGAGTAATTTTTTCTTTTCTTTGTTTTTTTTTAATTGTTTACTTATTTATTTTGAGAGACAGAGAAATAGAGAGAGAGAATCCTAAGCAGTCTCCATGCTGTCAGCAGAGCCAACATGGGGCTTGATCCCACCAACACTGAGATCATGACCTGAGCCGAAATGGAGATTTGGAGGCTTAACTGACTGAGCCACCCAGGTGCGCCAAGAGGAATTTTTTCTTTAACAAATCCTCCTGCCAAGGATGTTCATGATTTAGGAACTGTGTCTTAAGGATGTCCAGGAAACGATTCACTGTCATTGCAACTCTGTCCGGTGGAGGTGGAGAGGTAAGCAGACTGCTCCCATAGACTGCTGGTCTTTCTTTTGAAGGATATGCTTGATATTCTGGCTGTAGCAAATACCAATCTCTCTTGAAGGGTGGAGGAGGCACACAGGGAATTGAGCCAAATGTCTAAAATTGACCTTCTTGCAAGGTCTACTGAATTTCTTCCTCTTCTCTTCTTCCTCCCCCTTTTTCTTATTCCATAACTCTATTGCATTTCCATTCATCATTAATGACCTTCTAGTACATTGATCTTAACAATTAATATTAAAGTGCTCTTCTGGCTCCAAATTAAATAGAACTTATGACTTACCTCTCTCCCCCACTAAAACAAACAAACAAACAAACATCCCCCAAAACTTCCTGCTTCTTTTCTGACTGATATGCATTTAGGCAGTTTCCTTAAAGGTTTCCATATTTCAGCCACTTTGCAATTTTCCTGAATATCAACTGTCTTACCTACATGAATAAAGGTGTCAGTAGAAAGAATAATCCAAAACAGAGGGTCATTTTAGAACCTTACTTAGTGTTTGGATTTGGAATGCAGTGTCCTATCTGGATGCTGCCTTAGATTCCACCCCCCTACCCCAAATGTTGTGTGTTTCAGACAAATGCACAACCACTGACAGTGAGTAGCAAGAGATTTCGGTGGGAAATGAACTCTTATTACCAAAAAAAAAAAAAAAAAAAAAAAAAATTCCCCAAAGTGGATCATTTTCAGACAGAAATAGAAAAGAAGTCACTAGAAAGGATGAGTTTTGTCCCCTAAGTAGCTTATCTTTCAGATCTGAGGCTATAGAATTAACTGCTTAGCAATTTAATGAGCATTCAGGCTGCTTTGACTGCAGAAAAACTCATTCACATGGTATTTTGCTAAAAGAGGTTCTGTTGGAATTGGAAGCTTTTGTATGTTAAAAAAAATCTATGAGAGAAAGTTTTTATGTGCCAATGAATTTGCTGAAACCTCTGTGGCCTGGACAAAGGAATGCCCTTAGAGGGCAATATTAAATTCAACCCTGGATACTCTGAAGGTTTTCCGTGTTTTATTGATCCCAGCAAGACAGGGGTTATTGAGGTTGAGATGAGGTTCATATCATATTATCTTTTCCAACAACTCTCCAGAGGGCCATGAAAGTCTTGGCCATGACATTTTTTCCCCTACTCTCTGGTATTAGTTCTTGGGAGTGGGGTGGTTGAGACCCTTATGGAGTTTCAAGAAAACATTTGTTGTCATGAAACATTGTAACACTGTGCCTGAAAAATCTCAGTGAAGTGTTTAAAAAAACGTTCTGAAAAGGTTTTGCTCTGGCAGAAATAAAAGCTTTTTAAGAATCAGTTATTTAAAAAAAAAAAACACAAAACTCCTCTAACCAGGAAATCTTGGTTAAGAACAGATTTAATATGAAGGTTGCTAGAGGGTACATCAAATTTTAAGGGCAGTGAGTGATATTTAATTATGTACAACAGGTAGCAGACAATTAAGAGCAGAAGGTGTTCCATAATGCTTCTGGATTTTGAAAGGGCTAAATCTCATCTCAAAAAGGAAAATGATTCACAGATGAAGTCATGGGTGTTTTTATTTCTAACAGAAATAAACACCATTTATCTAACGCGTCTCTGCCTCCACTACCGGCTTGTTTTCTTTTGTCTGCTATTTAAATGTGTCACTCATTCTTGCTCTTCTTCTCATTGAAACTTCTGCTCAGTGAACTTCTAAACTGAAATCTGCAGCCTTTTTTTCCTAAGAGAATTCATGGAGGACTTCACAACATAAGTCACACTGAGCCACAGACATGCGTAATGCTCTGCTCACCACCATTTCTAGTCAGGCAACGACATGGGGCCTCACGCTCTATGTGCTCACACTAGTGGTTATTCACCACTTCAACCTTCCTAGAATTTTCCCGAATTCTTTTCCAACTAACAGCACCACAAAGCATCCACCTGTCCTTGCTTCATATCCCAAGTCATCACTGGCTTTGCTCCATGTATCTGGTTGTTTCTGTTTATGTTACATTTAAACACCTGTCAAATCTATGCCTTGCCCCATGTCTATGTACTGTTATTCCCTGTACTCAGAACACTGCCTTCTCTCCCTCACACTATGGTAATCACTTCCCAACAGATATTTCTGCTAATGGAATTGACCTCTCCCTTATAAACTAGCTGCCAAGTTAACCATCAGTTGATCTTTCTAAAGAAGAAATGGATTGCCTCATTTCTAGGCTTCACAGCCATCTCTGGCTCAGTGCTGCTAAAGGTCTGAGTTCAAACGCCTCACCCTGGCATGTGGGGACAGACTTGTGACTCTGACACTGGCATGCTTTAAGTAAGTGCAGCCCATCTGAGAAACTTTGCCTCATTTTGTGCCTCTGTTCTGTTCCAAGTCTCTTGACGTCATGAATACTTGCACTGATCACACTTGATGTAATAGTTTCACGTATGGGATTCCCACCTGAATGTAAACTTCTCAAAGACAGGGAATGGTTTAGTCATCTTTGCATTTCCAGTGAATCGCAGATTCCTGCATATAGTAACCACTTACTTAAATGAATAAATGTATGCAATTCTGCATGAATTCCTCTATGTTCCTTTATGTTCTCTTGTTATATGACAAGAAATGCACATTCAAACGTTAGAGGGATAACTGTAAAAAATATATATATTGGTAGATGTTTTATTTTATTTTATTTAAAAAAAATTTTTTTTACGTTTATTCATTTTTGAAAGACAGAGGGAGACAGAGCACAACCAGGGGTGGGGCGGAGAGCGGGGACTGGGGATGCAGAATCTGAAGCAGGCTCTAGGCTCTGAGGGTCAGCACAGAGCCTGACCCGGGGCTCGAACTCACGAACCGCGAGATCATGACCTGAGCGCAAGACGGATGCTCAACTGACTGAGCCACCCAGGCGCCCCAATGTTTTATTTTTTTAATGTTTATTTTTGATAGGGAAAGAGAGAAACAGAGTGTTAGTGGGCAAGGGGGAGAGAGAGGGAGACACAGAATCCGAAGCAGTTTCCAGGCTCTCAGCTTTGAGCACGGAAACTCGAACTCATGAACTGCAAGATCATGACCGAGCTGAAGTCAGGTGCTTAACTGACTGAGCCATGCAGGTGCCCCTATTAGTAGGTATTTTAATCCCCAAAGAAGTTGAAGGGAAAGAAGAGGCGCAGTCTTTGTATCACCTATGTAATCAGTATTATGCCTTCTACCTTTTGCACATATTATATTATCATTTTATCTTAGTATTAATATATTATATCTTTACACATATGCCTTTTATTTTTTACATGTATTATTATATTACTAATTACAGCTTGTCAGAACAGTATTGTTATACCTCTTGTATTTCTGTTTATTTTAAAAATATACTTATCCTTATTAATTTTAATTAAAACAGAAAACCAAAATGGTCCAAAATTTTATCACTCAGATTATTTAGACACACACACACACACACACACACACACACACACACACACACTAAGAGGGGGTATCTGGGTGGTTAAATTATATATGATTTTATGTATATACAATTTTATATAAACACATACGCACATATGTATACACAGTCCAATTACTCAAATTATTAACCCAGTTTGTCTCCCTAAGGTAACTGCTGGTAACAGTTTCTTTTGATTCTTTCCCAAATTCCTTTCTGAAATTGTTTTATGCTTATACAAGCATGACTATATTTATAATATTCATGTATAATTTATATATAAACTATTGGTATGTTTAATTTATAATCATAATATATAACTATATATGTCATATATATAATTTATACCATGAAGGTGATTATCATTCTGTCCAAGGCTTTTGACATTTAATAACAACATTCAAACTTTTATTTTCTATCTCATTTTCTGAATGGCTACATATGATTTCTTCATATCTTTTCAAATACACTCTCTATTTATTAGTTTTTAAATTTAAAGAATGGCCCAAAAATGCTTTAATGAATGCTCTTGTAATCATCTACAAAACATCATTTGTTGCCAATATTTTGCTACTATCAAAAAATGCTATAATGAGCATTCTGGTATAAAGACCTTCGTAAAGGTTTGTCAATACATCTGCAGGGTCAATTTCTTGTAGTGGGATTGCTAAATAAAAGGATCATGCCTTTTAAAATGCAATTAATGTTGACAAATAAAATGAGCAAATGCACCCTTCTCAAGGAGAGTGCCCCTGTCATCATGCTTATGACTGATATTTAAGGACAGAGATTCTGAAAGAAGATTCTGACATCTGCTCCAAGCCCTGCTCGGTTTCCCAAACTGTGCTTGTCTCCATAGTGTAAGCGTTATGATTAAAAGAATGCCTTGTTGTTGCCTATATTTTACAGGCATGTAGTGCCTATTAACCTCCATTGAATTTTTGACCCCATTGGATTTCTACAATAACCAATGAAATTTGGAATCTGAGTGATAAATTGAATTGAATTAATTGAATTGAGGGCACCTACCCTACCCTCTGCTGCCATTGCCTTCCGCTCTTTCCCTATTCAGGATTCATCCTCTGACAGTCCATGTAATTGTTAGCATAAAACCTTCTCATCCAGCTTCTGATTTGTAAAATGAGGAGGGAAAACAGAGATTGAATTTGATGAAATCTATGGTAACTTGCAGCTTCATTTTTTTTTTTTTATTCTATTCACTTAGGGCAGGAATTAAGAAGTAGAATCCCACTCACTTTTTTTAAGTGCTACCACCAATGAGTATATTGGGTTGTGAACACTGTGTGTGCATGTGTGTTTGCACACACATATGCATTGAACTGTATGTGTGCATGTGTGTGTGCGCATGTGCCCTTGCACACACATGTGCATGTGTAAAAACAAAGATGGGGGAAGAAAGGGCAGAAAACTTATAAGTGTTTTAAAATTAAATGTTACTGGGGAGCCTGGATGGCTCAGTTGGTTAAGTGTCTGAATCTTGTTTTCGGGTCAGATCATGATCTCACAGTTCATGAGTGTGAGCCCCACATCAGACTCTGCGCTGACAATGCAGAGCCTGCTTGAGATTCTGTCTCTCCCTCCCTCTCTCTCTCTGCCCTTCTCCTGTGAGCTCTCTCTCTCTCAAAAATAAATACGTACACATTAAAAAAAAGAAATGTATTCTCTTTGGTATTCTATTTGGTTGAAATACAAGAAGTTTATAACTAAGGGACACTTTGCAGGAATTTTTGTTAACTGAGCTCCCTTTGCAGGATTTTGAGTTTAAATTTTCAGCCACCAGAGCAAAGGGCTCCATTACAAACCCAGGGCTTGCTTCAGTGATGCAGAAGCAAACAAGGTTCCCTGTTAAATCAAGCACAGTAAAACACAGAAAACACAATGAAAATCACAATAGCTAAAGATTAGTAAGAATTACCAAATTCGCCCTGGCCTTTTGACTTCTTTAAAGTTTGCTCTCTATGCATCCTCATTAGCCTGATTATTGTTGAAGTTAGATATTTTCCTACGTTTCCATCTTCCTTCACGTTTGTAAAAAGAAATTGAGACCATGGTGACTCCACCAGAGTCTCCACTGACTTGTTACTTCACTGGGTGACCTTAGGTTGGGCACTTGAATATGTCAGTTTCTTTACATGTAAACTGAGGATGAAGGAAACTATAAATATCACACTTACTGTACCCTCTGAGTAGACAAAAACGACAATGTGAGGAAAGCAGCGAGTCCTAAATACATGCTATTCATTGCTGTCTGCCATGCTATTTCAGCTGTATAGAACTGGGAAGGGTTATAAGCAAGCACAAAGTACTTGGTTTTAGAATTGTATCTATTGCTTTCTTAAGTCCAAAGTAGATAAATAAATGCTATTATTAGTTCTTATTTTGCATTCTATTTCCAAGAGTCTAATAATATCTATCTTGATGTTTATTCTTATTTTCAGTAAATAAGAGTGAAGTTGAGGGTCTGCATTCTGTGCACTGTGCTGCGTGTATGAGATCATCAGCCAAGGCATCTTTATACTCATAGTCTAGCTTCTACCTCCCGTCCTTGCCCTTTTGTTTCTGTTTCCTTCTGTGAATGGCTTCTCTGAAAGCTGAATCTACCCTTCTACCTGTCACTCAGGACTTCTCCAGTTATCCACATCATCAACCATCTTCAGTCCAACCAGAATTCATTTCCAGACACATATGTATTTGGTTATGTCATTCTTCTTGTGTGTTTTCATGGAAGCTTTTCTTCATTTTCTGAAATATAAACCCCTACTCTTTATTGTGACTATCAAAATTCTTTATAATATCACTCCAAATTCACTTTTACATAATTTTTCAAATAAACTGTTAGAGTCAAAACCGTCAGTAAATTCCTTGATTTTTTTTTAATTATGAAGAGGAAGTGAATGAAAACTTAATAAAATTTAAACAAAAAAGAAAAAAATACCTTCATCAGCAAAGATTTAACTCCTTTCAAACTAAGGTGTACATCTAATATTTTTTTCGGGAAACTTGATACCTTGTTAAATGTAATATGGGTCAGTGAGGGATGAACTTGCATTTCTTCCATGAATTCCTTCCAAACATCAGTTCTATCTGACCAAGATGGATTTGTTCTCTTTACAAAATGGAACAATCGCATTATGCCCATTCATTAAAAGGTTGACTTTTAATAGGTTTGGCCAGATGTGGGGGCCCGCCCAGTCTAGATAATAACACACTGTTCATTTCTTCAACTAGTAGTTATCATTTCAGAGGCAATTCATCGTTTTAAATAATGAGGTAACTCTTGGTGAGAATCACAAAAGCAATTCTTGCCAGCTGGCATTTGTCAGTGAGTAATATATCACCAAAGGGACTGGACGCTTTTGATGGGTGAAGCCAATACATCATCCAGATGAAATGCTGTGATGATATATGGAAGAAGATCAGGATGTCCAAGAAAGGGATTGGATCTTTTCTTTTTTCAGATGGAGAAAAGAAGAAACGGAGGGAGGAAAATCTCTTAAATTTATAAAAGTAACAAAAACCCCTGAGGATCCTTAAATTACAGCTGTGTCATTCGTGAAGTGTAATAAGGATGGTCAAAGGAATGAGGCAATTTTTCTTCAAAAAGAATAAAAGAAGTATCTTTCCAATTGTAAAGCATTATAAAATGGGTTCCATAATAAGCCAGCTCTGTGTCAAGCCTGACTTCCTGCAAAGTTACCAAGCAATGCCAGGCTTTACCTTGATGTTATTAAGCAAATAAAACTGTGTAAAGATGCAGCTCCTTTTATAAGAGGCAGAGTCCTTTCACCTCTGGTGGATGGATGGGGAGGAGTTGCTCTTACAGGCCAAGTGCATTTCTAACTTAATAATAGGTGAGGTCTCCTGTTGCCATGGCAATGGTAAGAGTATAATTTTTCTCCATATGAAATTTAATAAAGTTAACTTTTACCTAAAGAACAGCATTTCAGGATAACATGAAAATGTTACTTGAGAAAAAAAAGAAGAAGAATTCTGTGTGTTTTCAAAACTTCAGATTGTCACAAAATGTGCAGACACGCATGCACACATGCGTGTGTGAAACGTCAGCCTTTTGAAAGAAAAAGGTAAACAATTCATCCTATGAAACCAAGTTCATTTGCAAACAACATAGAAACTGAAATTTGGGAAAAGCAAACTATGGCAAACCATAGACAAGTCTGGACAACTGAGGAGAACATCCTTTATAAAGGAAAGGACGAAGTTGGGAGGAGGTGTTATGAACAAAATTCACTGGAGGAAATTGAGAGGTCAGAGTGGTGGGGACTTCTCACTGGCTGCAGGTGAAGATAGCATGCTGTTGCTGGGTTGAAAGGAATCTTCTTTCTTCCTGCTGGATTGTGTAAACTGTCATGAGTGGTACGTGCATGAGAACCCTCCTTTGATGGCTTCCCAATTTCAATTCTGAGTTAAGTTTTCTTAATACATTTTCAAAATACACACACACAACAATTCTCAACCACATCAGCTTGAAAGGTTCTTGGGTTCTTGAGAACACCCCCCAGGGCCTCCTTCTTCACCAATATGTAACTTTAGTTTAAAGTGCCCCATGCAATCATGCTGTCTCTTGAAGCATGAGCTATAAGTATTGATAACCTAAGACAGCAGTTAGCTTCTATGCAGAGGACTGATAAGACCCCAAGTAAAATAAGTCACATTTCCAATGGGTGGTCTTAGGTTTTCAGTGCTCTTATGTTGTAAATATTACATCTGATTATTAAAATGTTTGAAGGTAGTGTTTGGTAGAACAAAAGACAGCTACTCCTACTTGCCACAATAACAACTTGGCTACCACCTTGAGGGCTCTGAATGACCCAAATTCTGGGAAACTAGTGCAAGGAATTAATGAAGCCCTGAAGACTGACTCAGTAGCATAATATTGAGCTTCAAAAATAGTCATTTTTATTGTGAGTATAGACTTTGGATATTAATGAGTTCAGAAAGGAATTTAGTCTGAGGAAAGATGTAGAAAATAATAAGACAGTTTGTTTCCCTTTCCTCTGTATTTCACATCTGTCCATTTTCTTGAGAGTTTGGTAACAATCCCAATGAAAATATTTATTGAGCAGTGTTGCTTGCCTGACACTGTACTTGGTGCTGTGAATAAAACATGGTTCTTCCATCAAGGAGTTTACAATTGAGTGGAAAGTAGGTATTGGGGGCAGGAGGGAAAAGGCATGAAAACACCAGGCAGAATGTAATAAGGCAAAGAAGGGAGTTGTTTAGTGTGTGCGGGACAAGTTTCCTGAAGTAGATTATTAGAACTACTTAAAGCTGGGTTATTATTTTGTACAGGTCTGTATGACTGGTGCATAGCACATTAACAAGCATGAATGGATGACACTAAATATTTAAATAAAATAGTAAATGATAAAAGTCAATGAATAAATACAAGGACAAATTAGAAATGACTTTTGTCTGAATGTCAAATTTTGTGTCATGTATATTTCTCTTCTTATATCAAAAATGCTTATTGGACAGGCGAGGAGTGGTCTAGAAGAGCCTTGTAGAATCTTGCCTTTCTGGGTCAAGGTGAATTTAGCCATTTTCCATGGGATGTGTGTTTTGTTTATTCATAAAACATGGAATTTTCCATTTTAACTAGGAGAACATAGAACAATAAGACTTAGACCATATGGTTTGTGCTAAATTGTTCATAAAATATAAAAAAAGAGGAAGATAATGAAACCTTTGAAGGTCTTTACATTTCACAGTTTGTTATGAGAACACTTGCATGATTGTTTCTTTGTAGAATCTCTGTAAGAGAATAGAGTAAGGCCACCTTTCAGTGCACCAAATGAGAAAAGAAAATTTGTCACTGAATATCATGACTGGTAATTATCTTGACTATAATAGAGGGAGGGAAGTCAGTTACAGGTGAGGCACAGTAACCAGGTGATGTCAAAGAATCTTGACCATCAGATATATAGGTATAGATATATTTTATTATTTCTGCTTAAACTTGAGGTAAGAGGGAGTGCCTGGGTGGTTTGGTTGGTTAAGGATCTGATTCTTGATTTCAGCTCAGGTCGATCTCATGGTTCATGGGATTGAGGCCCACATCAGGCTCCCTGCTGATAGCATGAAGCCTGCTTGGGATTCTCTCTCTCCTTCTCTCTGCTCCTCCCCTCACTCATGCTCTCTCTCTCTCTTGCTCTCACTCTCACTCGCTCTCTCTAAATAAATAAATAAAAACTAAAAAAAAAAAACTTGAGGAAAGAGGACTGAACAATCAGTGCTGGTCGTATCAGGTAATATCTGATTAGTAACCTTTTTTGAATAGAAAATAGAGGGAAGTCTCCTTGATCTTAATGGGAAATTCCTCTAAACAGTATACTATGAAAGCAAAAACAAAAACAAAAACACAAAAACAGACAAACAAAGCCCAAAACACACACACACAAACACACACACACACACACACACACAAAGAAATTGGTGTGGTGGGAGGGAAGAGTAAGAACAGAAGTGTGGAGGCAGGGAGTGCCTTGAGAAAAACAAAAGTGTAGAGAGCTGTCCATTTCATCTAATATCTGATCTTCAAATGTTAGTATATGTAACAAACACCAGGAATCTTACTGAAAATGAAAATTTCTTTTTTTAAGTTAAAAAGAATTTTGATGTTTATTCATTTTTGAGAAACAGAGAGACAGAGCATGAGCAGGGGAGGGGCAGAGAGAGAGGCAAACACAAATCTGAAGCAGGCTCCAGGCTCTGAGCTGTCAGCACAGAGCCTGACATGGGGCTCGAACTCACGAACTGTAAGATCGTGACCTGAGCTGAAGTTGGACACTCAACCAACTGAGCCACCCAGGCACCCCTGAAAATGAAAATTTCTAAACTCCACATAAGAGATCCTATATAGCAGGTCTAGGTAGAGTCCAGGAAACAGCACTTTTAACAAGTATCTCCAGGATTTTTTTTAACATTTTGAGAACAACAATTTACTTGAAAAGTTTAATGTACAGTTTCTTTAAAATACCTATTTATGAAACACAGAGTATGTATGACAGCAGCAATAACCTGTATGTGTAGGTCCCACAAATAATACACACATGTGAAGTGTGCTAGGAATGTGACCATGGGACATAAGGAGAACGGTGCAGTTGAAGGTTTCGGATTCTAGTTAGGGAAGAAACTTACATAATTTCAGCCAATTGCTGATACAGTTACCATTAATTTCTTCATTTAAATGACTGTGTGTGAGCCAAACCAACATGTCTGTGGGCTTGAGATGGTCCATGGAAGGCTTGATCTCAACCTCTATGTAGAACTTAGTTTTAGGTGGATTTGAAGGAAGGGGGAGAGAGGAGGCCACAGAAATTGACTGGCTTCATGAATTTGCAGGATTTAATGTTAGTACCTTAATTTGTAGGCAGTGGAGGGTTGTTGAAGGCTTGTGAGCTGAGGAACAACATGTACAGTATAGCTTCTAATGTGACAATTGGATTTCCAATTAAGGGGGCAATTTGTCGTAATGCAACGGGCACTGGGTTTAGTGACAAAACCTCCTGTTTGTGTCCCAGGTGTACCACTTTATTTCTTGATTTAATGAAGGAATGCTACCTCATTTCAATGTGCTTTATTTCCCTTTTCTGTAAAATGAGCAAAATAGATTTGTTATAAGGATCGAGTAATACATGGCAAGGGATCTATATCTTGTTAAATCATATTCAAATTTATTTTTCTACAGTTTTAGGTCCAAGGGAAGAGAGAACAGAATCACGGAAGGGCACTGGGAGCTTACTGTAATCGTCCAAGGAAGAGAGGGTGGAATTAACATTTGCATAGTAATCAGGCTGATGGCATAATATGGGAGTCTAAGGAGGATGGGCAAACTCTGCTGGGAACCCTCTGCCCTATCGTATCTGGGTGACAGACGAAAATACACAGAAGACAAACTAGGACAACAAATGAGCATCTGCTGTACCGTCTGGGAAATGCTGTAGTGGCTGGGAGTACAAAATCACTAAGGCCCGCCTTCAGGGTACCATGAATCTTTCAGCTGTCAGAGCCTCTAAGCTCAGAGGTTCAAAACATGGCCCGTGGCTTCAGACAGACCTGGATGAGAATCTTGGCTCTGCCACTTACTAGCTTACGTAAGCTCTAAGACTTGGGGTGCCCATCTGTAAATTGGAAGAATCATAAAATCTGGTTTTCAGCAGTGCTGTGAACATTAAATAAAATGACACACATAAAACATCTAGTGAAACGCCTGTCCTAAAAAGGACTGAAAAAAATAGTAGTTGTTATTGATATTGGTGAACTTGTTCTTCCTGTTCTCATCTGCATAATTTGAAAACAAAATCTGCACACACATCCACACACACCACTCTCTCACTCACACGCACTAACACACATCAGTCACATAATGTTCGTTTGGATACTTTGGAAGAATCAGAAAATTGGGCCAATTCATTTTATGTTTAGAGCTCATCACAGTCATGGAGTTAAAGAAAGGATGTTGAACCTAAATAAAAAAAAATCTTGGTTCTCATATAAACTTAAAAATAAGAATAGAGATCTGTTTTCAAAAACATAAACCTATGTGGATAAAGAAAACAAAACAGGAGGCAGCAGTAACCAAATACTAAAATACTAAAAGGCAGGAAGCAGACGGACAAGTAGTAAGTGACTCAACAGGACAGAACAACCAAACAAAACAATGCAAATGATTCCAGCAATAGTGAGGCTGGGAAATCCCATATAATCAAGCTGAGTTTTCCATCATAACCCCATAAGAGCTCAGAGATGATAGCCCCAGTACTTCTGAATGTGATAGAGCAATCAGAGCTAGAGGGAGGAGGTGTGGTGGAAAGCCCCACAAGAAGCAATTTGATGTTCAGATTCTTTTTCTCTGTTCAGTGCTTCTGGATCATTGCTCTTTTCTCAACTAGACAGAAGACTGAAGGTTTGTCCTCTAGAGAGAATGATCAAGAAATTCTGGACTCAAGATACCAGGCACTATTGTGGGCAGAATCTCCATTCTGGAAAACAAGTGACTAGAGGTCTACAAATTAAATGGGGAAATCCACATTATCCTTCCCTTAGTTTGCTCCCATGTTTGTGGATTGGAGGTATTTTTCAAAGGAACTGACCAGTTCAAGGCAAAATAACTACAGGTACTAATGTTTCAGGGATCCCAGGAAATTGACCAAGCAGATCAGCTGTATAAAAGCTTACTATGTGAAAAACCCACTGCCCCCCCCACACCTACACAGGTTTCAGTTTCCCCGTTCTTTTTTTTATTATTTAAAAAAAATTTTTTTTAAATGTTTATTTTTGAGACAGAGAGAGACAGAGCATGAATGGGGGAGGGTCAGAGAGAGAGGGAGACACAGAATCTGAAAGAGGCTCCAGGCTCTGAGCTGTCAGCACACAGCCCGACGCGGGGCTGGAACCCACAAACCACGAGATCATGACCTGAGCTGAAGTCAGACGCTTAACCGACTGAGCCACCCAGGCGCCCCTCCCCATTCTTAACTATGGCTAGACAACCAAAGATTGACAGATATTTGAAGAAATTCTCTAATGTGAAAAACATGGGCTCAAGTGAATAAGCAGTAGGAAAACATAAGGAACATAGAAGAGAAAGAAAATTCATGGAAAGTGAAAAAAACCTTCTAAAATACTTAATTATTATCTTTAGGTAAGAGAAGTGACTACTTCTATGAAATATGAAATGAAGGAACAAAGGGAAAGAGAGAGAGAGAGAAAGAGACAGAGAGAAAGTGAATAGTTGATAAAATTAATATAATCAGTATCAGCTCACTTATCCCCAGTTCAGAACCAGAACAATGCCTAAGCCTGTGGGGGTAGCGTGCCTTCAATTTTTCCATATTTGATCTTCCCCAGAAGATATCTCCTTTGTCCCTTGCCACCAGGGTGAATGTAGGGGGTTAGAAAATTTGGGAATATCTGAAGGTAATCTCTTGAGAGTACAATTCATCTTCACCCATAGCAGTCAGGGAAAGTCATTTATCCACGTATGATGTACAGACTGGGAAGTACAGATGGCCCAGAACAGACATGGTCATGTGCCCATCATAGATCACCAGTCAGTGGTTGTTGTCCCCATTGGTGGGATCATGATTTGCTTGGAACTGACATCTGCAATTGCAGTGCAGAGTCAGCATAGGGGTATAACTGCTGATGAGAAATATTGAAACAGATTCAGAAGATTTCCTCCTAAGTCCCCTTCTATGCCTGCCATCTGCATGCCTTGCTTGGCCTCAGTTCCTGGAATCCACAATTGGTAATCAATTAATTGACAATGTAACTGTCAGGCATTGAGTAGTATAAAGTAATGGAGTATATACCAGGTATCTGGGAGGCACTGAGAGTAGTGAAATCAGGAGAGGTTGGAATGGCTATAGCCTTTCCCTCCTGCTACCTCAGATATTGGGTGGAATGTTCAGGAAAGCTATTGATAAAAAAAAAAATGGAGACAGAAGGAGAAATAGAAATTATTACTGTGCCTCCCCATGACAACCTCCCAAGGTTTCCAGCATTCCCCTGCAAATAGGCAGGGGACTCCCTCTTCCTATTGCCATCACACACTCACTTTCCATCTTGTGATGGCCAAAGTGCGCTCACTGTGCAAATCACCAACTAGAAGATGGCAGTGATATGGTAGTGTCCACTCACATCCTGGCACAGGGATCTGCCCAGATTTCTAGCAGCCTGAGAATGACTGGGTAAGAAGTGAAAGGGAACTGTGTGAAGAGATATTCATGTTTCTCTGCTCTAGACACCTTCCCACCACCTGCTCTTTGGTCACTTACAGACAGCTCAGAGTCAGATGGATCCCTGTAGGGGATGGCGATATTTTGGCATCAAGCCAGCTTACCAGTGAGTGGCCAGAACCTGGTTAGAACAATTTTTTTTGAGTCAGCCATTTCAACCTTCTATTGTCCTCATTTTCTGAAGAAGATATAAATGCCAAGGCACGGCCATTCTATGCATGCTGGGTGACCTAGAATTTTATGGCCAAAGACTAAAGTGGTTCAATTTTTAGATTGGACAATGTGTGGATATACCAATAGGAAACAGAGCTGTCTCACAACTCCAAGAGTTTTGGAAAGTAATGGGGCATCCGTAGTTAAATATCCAGTGCTTGCTTATCAAGGATGAGGTTATCAAATGACTCTGAAGTCTTAGGAAACAGTTGGGTAGTTTTACCCTATGGAAACCCTATTAGACTAAATTTCATAGTATACTAATCTCAAAAGATGATGTACATGTTTAGTGTCTCTTTTCTCTGTCTTCTTGATTGTCCATGCCTCCATTAATATTCTTTCCCTAAATGAACTTAGTTGTCACTTTGATTGTGAGGAGGGTCTTCTACAACGTAGTATTTCCTTACAGAGTTGTATGGATCAATTCATTACATTTGATTTATCAATCTAAAAGTAATAAAGAAATATTTTGAGAAGGAAGCCATTTGGAGAGGTCCTCCTAATGGTTTTGTTGGTTTACATGGTCTCCCGTGGGGACATCCTTCAGCAGGAGGGATGTGTAGTCATATTCATCCAGTGCTTATATTCCTTTTACTAACACTTTTAGTGTGCTAGAAACATCGTACTGTCCCAATAGCAGGAGAAACGTCATAGAAGTTGTTCAATTGTTTGGTCCTGCTTGGATAAGTGTATCTAATGTTTTTTGAGTAAATCATGTGTTATCATGGACCATATGTTACACACTTGAGCTCTGAAGTTGCAATTTTATTAGGAGTGTTTTTTAGCCTTCTCTTCAATGGAGCCATCTTCTCTTTGACATCTCCCTTCAAGACTGTAACTAACAATCATAAAATACAATCTCAGAAGATCCATAGGACTTCAGTGGAATAATTACCAGGGACTATGATGAGCTGCCATTCTGATGTTTCAAGATAACTAGCCAAAATACCACAAGCAGACTTTTCCCAATCCAAGGATGGATCCTACATCTCCACAACCTTGGGTTCACTTTCAGAAGGTTATGGTGACTACTAGGCCTGATATTCTGTTTGCCCAATAAATTTTCTAGCAAACCAGGGTGAGTCATTACAGTATACACAACAGGAATCTGCTGGAGTTTATCAAGGAAAGAAACATGCAGACAGATGCATAAACAAGCATGTGATTCACAATTGCCCATTTCATTCCAGAGTGCCACATAGGGATATATCTAGAAAGGTCAGACATCAAACTCTAAGAGATAGACCTCAGCTCTCGGGCTGAGGAGTGTTAAGTTACATAATTGGAAAAGCAATACACTTACTCTGAGATCAAGGGCTGGGATCCAATAGCAATATAACAAAGGACCTTGACCTTATTCTACCACTTCATTATTTGTTGCTAGGGACAATACCAGTTAGTTTCCTGCCCTAATCAGAGGGCTGAGGCTGAAGTGTCAAGGTGTAGCAATATAAAATGGCTGAAATGAGCCCCCTCCCTGGCCGTTCCTGTTACTCCATCTCAGCATTCATGACCCTGGATGACCAAGGTGTCTAAGGCCTCAGGAATGAAGCTACATGTGGGACAAATCAGTGGCCTGTGACCTTGACCTATTGCAGGATCAATTGCCCTAAGAGCTCACTGTTAGCCACTTTCCATAAAATTACAAAGGAGCCCAAAGGCAGGTGGTCAGTCAAATTAAGTTTTACCTCTCACTGATATGCCATCTCAGTCTCAACATGTCCAAAAAAGAAATCCCAAACTCTCTCCACTGGAGCCCAACTTCTCTCTAGTCTTCCTCATCTGAATTACAATTCTATCCTCCCAGAAAGTTTGCAATCACTTTTGACTTACATTTCTCTCACATCTTGCGTCCAATCCAGGGGTGACTATTGTTGACACTGCTACCATCATTGTGTGAGCCACCATCATCTCTCATCCTGGTATGTTAGTTTGTTAGGGCCGCCCTAACAAAATACCACAAGCTGAGGGGCTTAAACAATCGAAATTCATAGTCTCACAGTTTCAAGAGGCAAGCAGCGTGAGATCAAGGTGTCAGTCAGTGTGGTTGGTTTCTTCTGAAAGCTGTGAGAGTCTGTTCCATGCCTCTCTCCTAGGTTCTGGTGGTTTACTGACATCTTTTGGTTTATAGATGCACCATCCCTATTTCTGTCTTCATCCTCACATGGGGTTCTTCCTTAGTGCAAGTCTGTGTCCAAACTACTCCTTTTTATAAGGACACAGTCATATTGGATTAGGGCCCACCCTAATGACCTCATTTTATCTTGAGAACCTCTGCAAATTCCCCTTTTCCAAATAAGGTCACGTTCTGATGTACTGGGGATTATGGTTTCAGTATCTTTTCGAGAGACTCAGTTTAACCCCTAACACCTGAACAACTCCAACAGCCTTTTAGCTGGTCTCCCTGCTTCCACTCTTCTCCCTGTTCTCAACTCAGCAACCAGAATGAAGCAGAAATGGAATTCAGTAACACCGTATGCCTCTGAGTAAAGTCCTCTAATTTTTCAGACTAAAAGCCAAGTCCCTATGGTGTTCTCTATTATCCTATGTGATCTGATGAGGAAAATCAAATGGTCTATGGTCAATTGTTCACCTAGTATAAAAGTTTAAAATCTCAGCTAATAAAAGGACTATTAATGGTTTGCCCTCTAAATAAACACTGTCATTGTGTAATTGTTTAACATAGCTTGGGAGTCATCAAACCATAGGCTGCAGGCCAAATTCAGCCCCTCACCTGTTTTGTAAATAAGGTTTTATTGGCACTTAGCAATGCTCACATGTTTACATACTGTCTATGGCTTCTTCTAGCTATAATGGCAAGAGCTGAAGAATTATAACTGATCTTATGGCCCCAAAAGCCCGAATTGTCACTAACTGGATCTTTATGGAAAAAGTTTGTTGACCCCTGCCACAGATCTTCAATACTTTAGTGCTCTGGACAAGTACAACAATCCATTTTTAAATCCAAAGTATTCTACTGAACAAATACCGGTGGCCTCTTTCCAAATTGTACCTTTCAACTACTCATTTGAAGTGTGTCACCTTGTGACTTTCTTCTGCACTGCTGAACATTGTGAAGTCTCACTTACCCTACATAATTACCATGTATCCCATGGCCTTGTCTTCTTCTGGTGACCACAGTACAAATCCTGAAGGGAGTCTTGAGTGTATTTGTAAAAAATAAAGCCTATAATTCTAAAGTGTTAAGAAATTGAGGTTTGATGATCTCTAGCCCTTGGTTGGTGAACATTTTTCTTTTTTCTTTTCTTCGGTGCGGTTCTTATAAAGAACAAAGTCTGACTTTTAAAATTGTGTGTGTGAGGTTTCCCTTTGTTTTTTTTTCCGGCAAGGGAGTTGGTCTCTCAAACAATACCTCTCTAGTATTATCTTCTATTAATCTTTTCCTTCCCTCAGCCCCTTCAGCGACAATGCTACCCTTCCAACTTGTTGAGCTCACCAGACTCTGTTCCCATTTCATCACTTTGTCCTTGCCATACTTTCCATTCAGATCCCCCAAATATACACATGGCTTGCTCCTTGCCTCTTTCAAGTATTTACTCCAACACTGACTTGTCTAAGAGACTTCTCTGACCACACTTAAAACTGTAATTCCCATGTCTGTCGCTCCCAAGCCTGTTTTATTTCACTTCCTAGAATTTATCACTGTACAACAAACTATATAATTTTCCTAACAATTTTTGTTACTAACTGTCTTCCTTTCTGGAGTATTAGCTACACAGTGAACTATATAAACAGTGTTTTGTGTCTAGAACAGTGTCAGGCACATAATAGTTACTCAGTAAATATAACTGGTAGAAACTGGAATACAACCAGCTGCACAAACAGTACAACTCCAAACCAAACCAATAGATTGGGAGTTAGGATCGGGGGTAGCAAGAGTTACAAATTTCTTGGCAACCATCATTCATAAAGGGAACAATACTTATTGAGCACCTATTATATCCAACACTGTTTTATAAAATAGGGAATGAACACCCTGCTTTAATTTTCTCTGCGGCACTTAACACTCCCTGACTTTATATGGCACACAAATTTCTCCAGGTGCTTTGCTAGCTCTGTGAAAACTTATTTCACATAGTTCGTTCAATTCTCGATTTCCGGTTCTTGGGAAGTACGTGCACATAGTAGCGTGAGTTCAAAAGGTAACTGAACTAGTGTGATTTGCTTTTCAGTCCCACTCACCTATGCCCTTTCATTCTCCTCAAGACTCTCAACACACGACTCCTTCTGCTAGCTCTTTCCTTTTGAATCTGAGGCTTTGGATTGTTTAGCGTTCTGTAGAGGTGGGAAATCTTCACCCTTTGATATTTTTTATAGCAGCAAATATCATTTAGACATAAACTATTAAATCCAGTATTCTTTTCAAACTTGATAATAGCGGTTTGTTCAAATGGAAGATAGGCGTGTAATGTAGCAGCACTGATTTTCTTCTGTGAATGATAACTGGCTCTCGGTGTTAGAGAGAAAGGCAACGGAGCACTCTTTATTAAGTGCCCACTGTGAGTCAGTCACATCACATAATTGAATTGCTAACTTTCATAACAACCCTTTGAGCTAAATCCTATCACCACTTTACACTTGAGAAACTGAGGCTCTGGGGCGCCTGGGTGGCTCAGTCGGTTAAGTGTCCGACTTCAGCTCAGGTCACGATCTCACGGTCTGTGAGTCCGTGAGTTTGAGCACCGCGTCGGGCTCTGGGCTGATGGCTCAGAGCCTGGAGCCTGTTTCCGATTCTGTGTCTCCCTCTCTCTCTGCCCCTCCCCCGTTCATGCTCTGTCTCTCTCTGTCTCAAAAATAAATAAACGTTAAAAAAAAAAAAAAAGAAAAGAAAAGAAACTGAGGCTCATAGAGGGGAAATTCTTACTCCCAAATCATACAGCTGGTAGCTGGCAGATCTGTGTTTGCACCAAGGGACTCCTGCCTCTGGTTCTTTCTGTCTCTCCGGTTCAAACTTCCAAAAGCATTTTAAACCCCCACAAATGTGCGCAAGTCAAGAGACGCTTATTACCTCTAATAACGAGAGCCTCTACAAGGCTTTTAGGAAGCAAAATTGGAGCGTCAAAATCAAAGAACAGTAAGAAAAGAATAATCACAACCAAGAATATATTAATAGGAAGTAAAGGCGACTACTCTGCTCCCTAAGGAATGATCTAACTATGAGCTGTGAGGAGCTGGGAAAGAGAACAGTGGGAGCTCTTGTATTTTAGGTCCATGCTTCTCAGACTCAAACAGGGTATAAATCCCTTTTAAATTGGGGAAAAAGTCACTCTCTGACCTCTAGTGTTTACATGAATCATCTTCACTGCAGTATCACCTCACTATGCTTAAAGTTTCGTGCTTATTGATCTTACACAGCTGAAAATAATTTAAAAGGCTGAAAAACCATAAAACTGTCAAAACAAAATTTGGTGTCAATACTTATTTAATGTACTTCATGATGCTGTTTTATTTCAGTAAATGGCTATTACCAATACAAACATAGCTCCAGTGTAGAGCATAGGGGTTCTTAGTTTGCCCCAGCGCTACGTAATTACATAATTATCCTTTGGCTTTTCTCTTTCGGAACCATTGCCCAACCTTTGCAGAGTGGTTGATTTTCATTAGGAAGAATACAATATTTGCCACCATGCCCTCTTCTGTTTTTATTGATGTTGTTTGGTTCGGATTGAGTCTGAGACAATTCAAACAACACTAATTGGCATCCACCCTGCCATAAATGTCTTTGAAGATAGATGCTGAATATGCCAGCCCTGGTTCATAAGATGACCATGCAGATAATCCTAATTATATTCATTTTTTAAATTAATATAAAAACTCAAAAAATTTGGGGCACCTGGGTGACTCAGTCGGTTGAGCGACCGACTGGGCTCAGGTCATGATCTCACAGTCCGTGAGTTCGAGTCCGCGTCGGGACTCAGAGCTGCCAGCTCAGAGCCTGGAGCCTGCTTCTGATTCTGTGTCTCCCTCTCTCTCTGACCCTCCCCCACTCATGCTCTGTCTCTCTCTGCCTCAGAAATAAACATTAAAAAAAATTTTTAATAAAAAGAAAATAAAAAAACTCAAAAAATTTAAAACTATCATAAAAAACTAAAGTAGTCTCAAGAATATGAATGCATAACCATTTCTGTCATACCCCACCCTGCCCCAAATGTCAAGCCAGTTTACAAAATACCACAATGGGCTATTTCAATTCAGTGTTCTATGGACTAACTGCCCCATCATACAAGAGCCTCTGGCTCATTCAATAGCAGAACGAGTTAATATGAATATAGCTAGAAGAGATTCAGCTACTTCATGTCCAATGTCATTTGAGCAGGAAAGCACCCTAAAATGTGAGCATTGACATTCACACATATGCCTCCAATCCATATTTATGTCTTTGAGTTGTCTGCAAAGCCACTTCCCAGTAATATTAATGAACATCAATCACAGAGTAAAATGGGACCTTTACGGTTGTAGTGACGAGGATGTATTGATTGCCTGGTCATAAAAGAGGCTGAGACACTAGCTGGCTGTACTCACTGGAGTCACAGGGAAGAAAGGGGTCTCACTGCGTCTGCTTATCTTTCCTCATGGCCAATGGACAGTGTTCAAGAATACTGTGAGCAGTGGCTTTAAAAACTAGATAAGGCATGATCCCTTAAAGGTATTCGCAATGGTGCTCAGTCAGAGGCTCTAGAAAGATGAGATGTAGAAGGCAGTTTTCTCTGATGTGTACAGACAGAGGAAGGAAGCCAGGACAGAAAGCATGAGGAAGCAAGAAGAGAAGGGGAAGAAAAGTAGGGAAAAAGACATTAAGATGAAATATAAAGTGGCTCATGTCTCTAAGCCACCAAGATGAAAGTGTTCTTCTTACACACACATAATTTATTAAGAGAGAAAGGTTAATTTTGTGTTTAAGAGTTCAGCTTGCATAAATGGGGGAAATGGATTAAAATCGATGGCTTTGCCAGATACTAGTCGCATGACTTTGGAAAAAGAGCTTAACCTGAAAAGTGACAATAAGAATATTATTCTTTTTACAAGATTTTGTAAAACAACTGTCCATTCCTACATTACTACTTTTGGATTAAATGCTTGCACACCTGTACAATGCATCTACCCATAAGGAATAAAAAGCAACAATAAGAAATGTAGTTAATGTGGCAAGAATATAGGAGGCAGGTATTTCTAAAATAATCTTTCTTTTTCTCTACCTTCTTGAAGAAAAAGAACACAAACTTGGAACACATCATAAGGAAAATTTCCAGAGATTAAAGCCCTATCAGGGCTTAGCTAAGGGAGCTAACTAGAGGAAAGGGCATGCAGAGAGAAAACAAGGCTGAGACATCAAAAGTAAAGGTGGAAATGAGAGCAATGACCACCTTCTCCTTGATTCTTTTATATCAGTCACCAGAACCCTCTCAACTTCTTTTCCTTTTCTTCAATGATCAAGCCTTCATTTCTGTCTTTATATAATTTGAGAAAAAGGAGCATGGAAATCCAGGATCCAGAAACACAAGAAGGCTATTTTTAGAAGTTTGTCGAGGATTCTAAGGTAGTCGGTGTTCTTGTTTGGTTCCCCCAGAAGTTGACCTTGATGGAAGGAGTCCAATCCAAGTAACTGATATCAAAACTGAGAAGAACCCTCATAGTGGGATGTGGAAGTTAAGCAGAGAAGGGAAGAAAGGTAGTGGGAAAGTGTGCACCATAAGCTGGTTACCACTGTGGACAAGAGCTTAAACCCCTCGGGAAACAGTGACTGTCATCAGACTGACACTAACTAAGGCACAAGGGAGCTTGGGGTACTATCTGCCAGAGTCCATCACTAGGTACAGAAAGCACTAGAGGAGGGGCACATCATCCACGGGTGCTTCTGATCTGCTACCTAAGCAGATACAGTGCTTCAAAGGGTGAAGTCAGGCATCAGGGAAGAAAGGCCACTGACAGTGGAAAGTTAGACTGGTGTGAACGAAATTGCAAGCGGGGAGAAACATGAGTTGGCACCCAAAATGTCTGCTACAGTACAGACAGATCCACTTATACCCCTGGTTAAGTTGACTTTGCCCTGTAACTGATTCTTTAAGGTGATGGTCATGAAAAATCACTTCAAAGAATAAATAAACTTATAAAGCCAAATGAGAGATGGGGGAACAAACTTTATTCCCCTTTGCACGATAACTGATGATCATGATTTGCTTTCTTTGCCACTCATTCTAGATCCTCCTCACCCTTAGTCTGTTTGCCCTTGGGGTAACACAAACATATTGATAGGTGTTGATAGACCATGGCTGCTGAAAATTCCCATCTATACGTGCTGCCAAGTAAGGAGGCACCAAGAGCTTCCCCCACCCCTGTGAGTCTCCTGAACTTCAGAAATATATATCCTTGTCCCTATTATGTGGCAGCATGACAATCGGGGTTAGTTTCCCTGCCAATAAAGTCACTCATTTCTTGGCATCCTGGTCCACCAGCATAAAGATCCTGTCAGCATTCATAACTTTAAGTTTGGTGGAAATATTACCAAGTCCCCTGGTAGAAGGGGATCTCCCTGATAACTGGGGATCAGAATGTAACTATCAGAAGAAAACCTAAAGCTGTAGGACCAGTAAAGAACAAAGTTCCCCCGGATCACTAAGACCAGGGGGTGAGTCTCTATTTCTACACCTCAGTCCCCAGCTCTTTCAGGTACACAGCACCATCCCATGACCATTGATTCAAATATATTTGTCATTTTGAAAGACAATGACCATTCTCACAGTGCCATGCCCATCTGAAAAGACTTAGGCGAACCCTTAAAAGGCCATTTTAATATCTTAAATTAAACTGGCAGCTTGTTAGTGATGTGATATATGGTAGAACTAATGGATACCATGACATTTGCCCATTGCCCCCATTGTTTTATATAAAGGGTACACCATGGTGTGTAGCAATCATGTGCAAGGTTCCATGACCAATAAATCAGATCCTCTGTGAGAGTTGGGATCAGCCTTGGCGAGAGCAAGTCCATACTGCCAGGCTCATGCATAGCTCCATCTCTGCTACCATGCCTTTAATCTGCTCATAATACCTTTGGGCAAACTCTGAAGTGGCAAAGGACAGAAGCTCATTGTCCCCCACTGGATCTGTCATTTTTTTCACTGGGCTATTCACAGTCTCTGCTTCAGTGGGTGCTCTCTGATAGGTGTGAATGAATTAAGATATCCACAAATATTATGGACATTCTCATAAGTTCATCCACCTGCTTCTTTCTCAGATATCTCTGCCACTCACTTCCCATTGTTACCCATTCTGGCAATCTGGCCAATCAACCAAACTACGTGCCACTGCTCAATAATCCGTGCAAATTTCACCTCAAGCCACTTCTCCTTTAACATTAATTCATTAGAGTTCTGCCCAGGGGAAGGATTTCCTTCTGACCACCATTTCAGGGACGCCCTAGAGTGAGGCTCTAAGATGACCGAGGTGCATTACTGACTCACAGCAACATATTGAGCTGAATAAGCCAAGTTATTTTTTCCCCTTTATCTTCAGCTTATCATAGGAAATGTTCTATGAGGACACAGATGTCAGCTGAGGGATGAGCACTGGTGTCACAAATAGAGGCAACATGAAAAATCTAGACTGCTTTTTGCCTTAATTTACTTATGCCTGCAGATTTTTCTGGGCCATTTGCAGAATGTATCTTTTCTATCAAAAACAGACCTCTGCTGTGTCCACTTGACTTTATGACTTTATATCTGAGAATTCACAACTCATGATGGGCAATTCTGGAAGCACAGTCAGTTGATGACCCACGCTTAAATTCTCTAACAAGAGATATTTTTTAAATGTTGAATAGGGATGCCTGGGTAGTTCAGTCAGTTAAGCATCCAACTCTTGATTTCAGCTCAGGTCATGATCCAGGGTCATGGGATCCAGCCCCACATCCAGCTCTGTGCTTAGCATGGAACTTGTTTAAGACTTTCTCTCTCTCTCTCTCTCTCCCTCTCTCTCTCTCCCCGTCTGCCCCTCTCCTCTCCCTCCTCTCTTTTTCTCTAAAATATACATACATACCTACCTACCTACATACATACAATGATGAAAAGCATGGCTTTACTTCAAAATGTTACCATTATGCATAGACTCTCTCCAATTAGGACTTGGAAGAGACATGTATGGTGTCCTTATCTACTGTGTATGCCTGTAGTACCATGGGATCTGCTAGGTCATAAGACATAAGTAGCAGGGTCATTTGTACTCCAAACTGAACTTGCTGAAAAGTTCTCTTCTGCTTTGAACTCCATTTAAAAAAGTGGGAAAATATCACTGAATAAATAAGTTGGAAAGTATTCCAACAGGGGGTGAGTGTTGCCTTTAAAAGCTGAAGTAGAACAAATGTCTCTCTTTTAGTTACCTTAGAGGCAATACCTCAGAATGTTTCCAACCACTAGATGCTTAAAATTTTCACAGTTTACAAGATTCCTGAACATTTGTAGAACCTGCCTTCCACCCACTGATGCAATGCTGTCTTCCCAGGAGATGCATATTACCTTCACTTTCTGCTCCTGAGCTTTAACAAGGTATCATTGTAGTGATGTTTGATGGGTGGCTGAAATGTCAAATATCTTCAGATATAATGGTCTGACAAAACCATGAATGGGTACTGCTTTTTCTTCTGGGGATTTAAAATAATGCAGATCAATGGCCACATGTGAGTGTTGGAGACTCGATTGCTCTACTCTAGTAAAGATACTACCTCTGGCTCAACAGCAATAACAGCAGCTCTTAAGTTTGCAGTAGACAACCCTCATCCAACAGGGGCCATCTGGTGTATATTGGGGACCACAACGTCAGCATCCTTCCAACCTTTAGGAGTGGCACAAACCTCTACTAATCTACCTAGCAATAAGGTGTTGTTGCTTGTTTACTATTTTGGCTGAGGAAGAAAGAACAGTTTCGGGGACTTCAACTTGACCTTTCCTGCCAAGAAAAAACCTCTTATACAGCATATTACAAAATAATAAGTTAGGGTTTTTTAACTGTTACATTATATTCATCCCAGACATGCTCTCAGGGTGGGAGGAATGACCAGAACCTAAGTTCATGGCCTGGTAAACCACTGACATATAGACCTGGATCTGCACTCCAACTATCACTTCTCCTTCATTTGTTTCCACCCTGACAGGGACCATGATTAAGTATATTGGATCTTCTACAATCTATACCAGCTCACACCTTGCACATAAGTCCTGTATACAATCTGACTACTCTCTTCTCCGGTGGTTAATAATTTAGGCCAATGCCCAAAACTTTCTTTGGTAATGGAATGGGGAAATCACTGCTGTATATATTTTCCATGATATTTCAAGCCCTTTGTCAAGAAGTTCTTCAGCTGGTGGGATTTGGATCTGATTGGCTCAGGAACAGAAACTGGACAATAGGTTAGGATTTTCCACTGGGTCTTTTGCTCACTGACACTTAATAACTATTAGTTCTAAAGGTCAAGAAATACTCTTAATGACTTAATAGCTCTTAATAAAATAACTCTATTTTCATCAGAGTTCTTTAGAGTAACAGAATCAATAGGATGTGTATATATTCAGAACAAGATTTATTTTAAGGAATTGGCTCATAATTATGGAGGTTGGTGAACCCAAAATCTGCAGTAATCTGGCAGGCTGAAGTCCCAGGAGAGCCAATGGTATAGATGAAGATAGAAAGCAGACTGCTGGAGAATTCTTCCTTGCTTGATGAGGCTGGTCTTTATGACTTTTTTTCTGGCCTTCAACTGATAGGATGAGGCCCACTAGGATTATGGAGGGTGATCTTCTTTACTCAAAGTTCACTGATTTCCGTGCTAATCTCCCTATGACCCAGCAATAGCACTGCTAGGAATTTACCCAAGGGATACAGGAGTGCTGATGCATAGAGGCACTTGTACCCCAATGTTTACAGCAGCATTTTCAACAATAGCCAAATTATGGAAAGACCCCAAATGTCCACCAGCTGATGAATGGATAAAAAAATCGTGGTTTATATACACAATGGAATATTACTTGGCAATGAGAAAGAATGAAATATGGCCTTTGGTAGCAACGTGGATGGAACTGGAGAGTGTTATGCTAAGTGAAACAATTCATACAGAGAAAGACAGGTATCATATGTTTTCACTCATATGTGGATCCTGAGAAACTTAACAGAAGACCATGGGGGTAGGGAAGGGGGGAAAAAAGTTAGAGAGGAAGGGAGGCAAACCATAAGAGACTCTTAAAAACTGAGAATAAACTGAGGGTTGATGGAAGGTGGGAGGGACGGGAAAGTGGGCGATGGACATTGAGGAGGGCACCTGTTGGGATGAGCACTGGGTGTTATATGGAAACCAATTCGACAATAAATTTCATATAAAAAAAACACTCTCCAAAGTGACACATAATATTAACTATCACACTATCTATGTTATCCGTAGGAACATTATGGCTTATTAGCCATCACCACAGATTCTTGTGGGACATTACGCACTAACTTGCATTCTGATTTTCTTGCCCATTACAGTAATTATGCCACCTTATCTCTTATAGTTGTACAATGCCACTAGACTTTTTCCATTTCAGAATTACATCATCTCTTGATACATGGGAGCCAATTCTGTAGCCTTCCCAGCTACCAACCCTGGACTACAAAGGACAGTCTCCACTGATCTTCTCAGTGATGCTTATCTTCCCCTCACTGGTACATTTATTATTGTTGTAGTAAAGGGAATATTCTCTGGACCTTCCAGAAAATATAATCCTTTGGTGAGATCTCTGGTCTTTTACATTAAATCCATGTGGGTATACTCACCTTTTTGAGTCCTTTGTCTCTCCACGCTCAATAATCTGCCAGTGAAATTCTGGATACTCCACATCATTTACTTCAGCTCCTCACTGTTTGACAGCTTTGGGAAACCATTCCAATAGCATATAAGATCCAGTTCAAGGTTCCCTTGTTAGAATATTAAGTATTAAATATTACATAATGAAAATAACCTCATATCAATAAACTCTCCTTTATCAAGCTGTATATTTTACTACCTTTGTTCAGTGACGAGTTTTTATACTCGAATTGGTAGACATTCATCACCATTCTAATTCTTAGGAAAAAATCAATTGAATATTAGTGAAAATAAGCAAAATTCTGCACAAATGAAAATTATATTTATGGTCCCAGAATTTTCCACTCGGTTTGTGTTTCTGCACTTACTTTTGGTAGACTAGAGATAACTTGGTATTTCTAGTTCTTTCAAAGTGCATTGCTTTCTTTGCTTATTTCATTGTGCCTCAAAGCTTATTGGCACTTCACTAAAATCTACTAACTTAAAAGTTGAAATGTATTTCAAAAATAGACAGGTTTTAAATACAGACTGTTACAGGTTCACAGAATCTGGTGTTTATATTTGCCAAATATTAATGAGTTTGAAAGTCCAATTTATCATTTTAATAACTAATGAGACAAATATTAAAAATGAAGCAATGTTGGGGGAGGAGCCAAGATGGCAGAACAGCATGGAAGTTTCTTGTGTGTTTCGTGTCCAGGAAATACAGCCAGACCAACACTAAACCATCCTACACACCAAGAAAAATGATTAGAGGATTAATACAACAATATGCACAATCTGAGCCACAGAATTCAGCAGGAACGTGGCACAGAGAGGTGAATTTGGGGAGCGAGAAGCCATGAAAGGTAGGGAACCACTTTGCGGGTGGAGAGAGGATGGAGACTGAGGGGAGACGGAGAATACGGGAAAAGCACCCCTCCTGTAAAGCAGCTGGAGAGAAAGTGGAAAACTGGAAGCAGCCACAGGGACTAAACTAAAAAGAGAGAAGGGAGAAAGGAGAGGGTTTAAATTCCATTATGACTATAAACAAAGGGAGTGCAAAGGCTGCAACTCCGCAGCTCGATACCTGGTAGTGCTCTGGTGGGAAGGGTGAGTCCCGAGGAACAGAGTGGGGTCTGGGAGGTTCTCCAGCTGCACGGGGAAAAGCGGTTCCACTGCTGGAAGGACATTTGGTAGAGACTGTTGAAGCCACCTGGTTCCAGCAGACCCTGGAAGGCGGCCACATTCACTGGTGCTGTGGCAGTCATTAAGGGTGAAGCCTGGTGCCAGATGTGTGTTGTGATTTTCCATAATCCCTGAAACGCTGCTGCTACACTGTCTCATGAACTTTTTCTGGGGCGGGCTGGCACCTGGCTGCAGTCTTGGGGCACCGGCAGCAGTGGCATCCAGCAAGCGTTCCTGGCTGCAGCCAATAATTCGGCCATTGCTCATTCAGCCATTGCTCACTGAGACCCTCCTACAGAAGGGCAGAATGGGTCAAAGCCACAGTCCTTCGGAAGTAAGGGGCCAGGGAAAACAGCCACATCTGAGGTAAAACTCGGGAGAGAGTATTGCCTGGGGACTGGTCACAGAGAGTGAAAAAGCGGGGAGTGGATGAGAGCTGAAAACGGAGGACAGGTGTGCGATTGCTGGTCTGGGAGAACAGACTGGGTAGCTGGGTGGCGCCATTTTCACCCCTCCCGCGCATGTGCATACACACCTACGAGCGCCACAACAATCCACCCCAGTAGGCTAGCAGCGCCATCTAGTGGAGAGCAGACCTGTTCCACTGAGCCCTGCCCAACTGGGCCAACTTTGCTCATCAAGAACACAAGTCTTACTGCCCACTTAATTTATGGACTCTAAAACACTACGTACTCTGACTTCTAGGGAAAAACAAAGCAATTTCAGTCCTACTTCAATCTGTTAGCAGGTTCCTCTATTCAATTTTTTTTCTTTTTTTTTTCTTTTTCTCTTTTACAATTCTTTTCTTTTTCTTGAATACAGAAAGAGAAAAAATTCATTTTTATTTTCAATTCTTATTAAAAATATTTTTTTAGGGGTGCCTGGGTGGCTCAGTCGGTTAAGCCTCTGACTTCAGCTCAGGTCACGATCTCACGGTCTGTGAGTTCGAGCCCCGCGTCGGGCTCTGGGCTGATGGCTCAGAGCCTGGAGCCTGCTTCCGATTCTGTGTCTCCCTCTCTCTCTGTCCCTCCCCCGTTCATGCTCTGTCTCTCTCTGTCTCAAAAACAAATAAACGTTAAAAAAAATTTAAAAAAATATATTTTTTAAATTTTTATTACTATATTTTTTACTTTTGTGTAAATTTTTTAAAATTCTACTTTACATCCATCATTCTATTTTCGTCTACTTCAGTGTATTCACCTTTTCAAATTTTCAAACAATTTCCTTTTTTCTTTCTTTTTCTTTTTTTCTGTTTTTCGTTTCTTTTTTTTCTTGAATACAGAAAGAGAAAAACAACATTTTTACTTTCAATTTCTATTAATAATATTTTCATTTAATTTTTATTAGTATACGTTTTGCTTTTATGTAAATTTTTTTCAAATTCTATTCTACTTCCATCATATTTTATTTTAGTGTATTACAGTGTATTCACTTTTTCAAATTTTCAAACTATTTTTTCTTTTCTTTCTTTCTTTTTTCTATTTTTCATTTCTTTTTTCTTAAATACAGAAAAAGAAAAAAATAATATTTATTTTAATTTTTATTAAAATATTTTTCTTTAATTTTTTCTACTATATTCTTTACTTCTGTGTATATTTTTCAAATTCTATTTTACCCCCATCATCTCATTTTAGTCTACTTCAGTGTATTCATTTTTTCAAATTCTCAAACGATTTTCTTTTTTTTCTTTCCCACTGCTTTTTTTTTCTCTAATCTGTCAAACCACTTTCAACACCCAGACCAAAATACACTTAGAATGTAGCATCATTTATTCAATTTGTGTGTGTGTTTAATTTTTTAATTTTAATATTTTTTAATTTTAATTTTTTTAATTTTAATTTTCTACCTCATTAATTCCTTTTCTCCCTTAAAAATGACAAAACAAAGGAATTCACTCCAAAAGAAAGAGCACAAAGAGATGAGAGCCAGGGATTTAACCAACACAGATACAAGCAAGATGTCTCAACCAGAATTTAGAATCACAATAATAAGAATACTAGCTGGAGTCAAAAATAGATTAGAATCGCTTTCTGCAGAGATAAAAGAAGTAAAAAAATAGCCAGAATGAAATTAAATGTGCTATAACTAAGTTGGAATCACGGATGCAGTGGTGGCAAGGATGGATGAGGCAGAACAGAGAATCAGCGATATAGAGGACAAACCTATACAGAATAATGAAGCAGAAAAAAAGAGGGAGATTAAGGCAAAAGAACACAATTTAAGAATTAGAGAAATCAGTGACTCATTAAAAAGGAACAGCATCAGAATCATAGGGGTCTCAGAGGAGGAAGAGAGAGAAATAGGGGTAGAAGTGTTATGTGAGTAAATCATAATGGAAAACTTTCCTAACCTGGGGAAAGACCAAGACATCAAACTCCAGGAAGCACAGAGGACCCCCATTAGATTCAGATGGCTTTCCAGGAGAATTCTACCAAACATTTAGTTAACACCTATTCTCTTGAAACTGTTCCAAAAAATAGAAGTGGAAGGAAAACTTCCAAACTCTTTCTATGAAGCCAGCATTACCTTGATTCCAAAACCAGAGACCCCACTAAAAAGGAGAACTATAGACCAATTTCCCTGGTGAACATGGGTGCAAAAATCCTCAACAAGATATTAGCCAATTGGATCCAACAATACATTAAAAAAAAGTATTCACCACGACCAAATGGAATTTATACTTGGGATGCAGGGCTGGTTCAATACCCACAAAACAATTAATGTGATTCATCACATCAATAAAAGAAAGGACAAGAACCATATGATATTCTCAATAGATGCAGAGAAAGCATTTGACAAAATACAACATCCTTTTTTGATAAAAACCCTCCAGAAAGTAGGGATAGAAGGAGCATACCTCAAGATCATAAAAGCTGTATATGAACAACCCAACACTAATATCATCCTCAATGGGGAAAAACTGAGAGCTTTCCCCCTAAGCTCAGGAACAAGACAGGGATGTCCACTCTTGCCACTGTTATTCAACATAATATTGGAAGTCTTAGCCTCTGCAATCAGACAACACAAAGAGATAAAAAAAGGCATCCAGGGGCACCTGGGTGGCTCAGTTGGTTAAGCAACCAACTTTGGCTCAGGTCATGATCTCACAGTTCATGAGTTCGAGCCCCACGTCATGCTCTGTGCTGACAGCTCGGAGCCTGGAGCCTGCTTTGGATCCTTTGTCTCTCTCTCTGTCCCTCCCCCACTCACACTCTGTCTTTGCCTCAAAAATAAACATTAAAAAATTTTTTCAAAAAAAAAGGCATCCAAATTGGCCAGGAGGAGGTCAAAGTTTCATCCTTCACAGATGACATGATACTCTATATGGAAAACCCAAAAGATTTCACCAAAAAACTGCTAGAATTGATTCATGAATTCAGCAAAGTTGCAGGAAATAAAATCAACACACAGAAATTGGTTGCATTCCTATACACCAACAATGAAGCAACAGAAAGAGAAATCAAGAAATCGATCCCATTTACAGTTGCACAAAAAAACCCGTAAAATACCTAGGAATAAATCTAACCACAGAGGTGAAAAATCTATACGCTAAAAGCTATAGAAAGCTTATGAAAGAAATTGAAGAAGACACAAAAAAATGGAAAAGCGATTCCATGCTCCTGGATAGGAAGAATAAATACTGTTAAAATGTCAATACTACCCAATGCAATCTATATATTCAGTGCAATCCCTATCAAAGTAACACCAGCATTCTTCACAGAGCTAGAACAAATAATCCTAAAATTTGTATGGAACCAGAAAAGACCCTGAATAGCCAAAGCAATCTTGAAAAAGAAAACCAAAGCAGGAGGCATCACAATCCCAGACTTCAAGCTACACTACAAAGCCGTAATCATGAAGACAGTATGGTACTGGCACAAGAACAGACACTCAGATCAATGGAACAGAATAGAGAACCCAGAAATGGACCAGCAAACGTATGGCCAACTAATCTTTGACAAAGCAGGAAAGAATATCCAATGGAATAAAGACAGTCTCTTCAGCAAGTGGTGCCGGGAAAACTGGACAGCGACATGCAGAAGAATGAACCTGGAGCACTTTCTTACAGCATACACAAAAATAAACTCAAAATGGATGAAAGACCTCAATGTAAGACAGGAAGCCATCAAAATCCTTGAGGAGAAAGCAGGCAAAAACCTCTTTGATTTTGCCCGCAGCAACTTCTTACTCACCACGTCTCCAGAGGCAAGGGAAACGAAAGCAAAAATGAACTTCTGGGACCTCATGAAAATAAAAAGCTTCTGCACAGCAAAGGAAATAATCAGCAAAACTAAAAGGCAACTGACAGAATGGGAGAAGATATTTGCAAATGACATATCAGATAAAGGCTTATGATCCAAAATCTATAAAGAGCTTATCAAACTGAATACTCAAAAATCAAATAATCCAGTGAAGAAATCGGCAAAAGACATGAGTAGACGCCTCTTCAAAGAAGGCATCCACATGGCCAAACGACACATGAAAAAATGCTCAACAGCACTCATCGTTAGGGAAATACAAGCTAAAACCACAATGAGATTCTGACTCACACTTGTCAGAATGGCTAACATTAACAACTGGGGCAACAACAGATGTTGGTGAGGATGAGGAGAAAGAGGATCTCTTTTGCATTGTTGGTGGGAATGCAAGCTGGTGCAACCACTGTGGAAAACAGTATGGAGGTTCCTCAAAAAACTAAAAATAGAACCTACGACCCAGCAATTGCACTTCTAGGCATTTACCCATGGGATACAGGTGTGCTGTTTCGAAGGGACACATGCACCCCCATGTTTATAGCAGCACTACCAACAATAGCCAAAGTATGGAAAGAGCCCAAATGGCCATCGATGGATGAATGGATAAAGAAGATGTGGTATATATATACAATGGAGTATTACTCAGCAAGCAAAAAAGAATTAAATCTTGCCATTTGCAACTACGTGGATGGAACTGGAGGGTATTATGCTTAGTGAAATTAGTCAGTCAGAGAAAGACAAAAATCGTATGACTTCACTCATATGAGGACTTTAAGAGACAAAACAGATGAACATAAGGGAAGGGAAACAATAATATAAAAACAGGGAGGGGAAAATACAGAAGAGATTCACAAACTGAGGGTTACTGGAGGGGTTGTGGGAGGGGGGATGGGCTAAATGGGGAAGGGGCATTAAGGAATCTACTCCTGAAATCATTGTTGCACTATATGCTAACTAATTTGGATATAAATTAAAAAAAATAGAAAATAAAATTAAGAAAATGAAGCAATGTTATTTAGTAGAATTCAAAAATATTCCAAGAAATGTTATTTTTTAATCTGATGCTAGGGTTTTACTTGTCATTACATACCTTGATATTAGAAAGAGACAGAAAATACAGGTTGATGTAGAGAAGGGCATACAATTAAAATGGAGGATGGTGAGTATACCCCAGGCCCTTGACTTTTACCTCTGTTCTGACACACTGAAAAGTTTGGTTGCATTTAAAAATACTTATTATTATTGAGTTTCCACTTTCCATAAATACATAATACCTTCTTCCTTTCATGAAGTCCTTCTTAATTCTTAGACAGAGGTACACTCTATACACCTGTGTGTTTCTACTGTGCTCATATCTGCCGGTGGTACATTTTTCTGTCTGGTTGCAGCAAGCCAAAACTTTTTCTTATGGCTTTCCATTTAGTCTTCATGCCCTTTATAAGTGTATTTGCATCGTTCCCCATTCATGTAGTCTAAAATCCTACATTGACCCATCAACTTAACTTGCTTAGTATGGTAATTGCTGAGCAGAAAAAACTTAATTGCTTTGTAAAACTGTAATGCAAATTATTCAACAGGGGCCTCTCCTAATTACAGTCTGGTAATTTGTGTTTTACAATATTCACTAATTTATATAACAGGTACTGCAGTGTTACATTATAGATATATATCTAATAACCACTCTTTAGCATTTGGTAATTTAGTCCCTTATGAATTTTAGGAAGAAAGTGACTATGGAGTGGGTAAAATCTCTCTTGTTAGCTTTTTGATAATTAGTTATTACCTTATTTCATTTGATCTAAGAGATCATTGATTTTCAAGGTAACCATTCGTTTACACACCACTAAGAAAAGAAAAATTACAGCTAAAATTGGCGTTCTTCTATTCCACGATGAACCTCCATTTCAGACTGGTAAAATATTTTTAAATGTTCATTTTAATGTCCATGAAGTATGATAAATAAAATGATTTCTCCACTTGTCAAAAATATAGCTCAGTATTCAACAGCATATCTTCATGAAATTCTCTAGAATATATTCTTAATAAATGTCACATAAACTACAGTAGAATGCATTTAAATGTGCATGAAAAATGACTTATCAAGGACCCATTCTAATAGGAGAAAGGTTTCAAGTACTTTTCTGCCCTTGTTCTCATCCAGCAAATTCCTAGATCTACATACACCCTGGCCAACATAAACTCAGGCAAGAATCTACTGGGCTCTCTAAAAATGGTATTTACAGAAAATTAGGCAATTTTTCTAAGATACCTCCCAACCTTGCATTTACAAAAGAGAATTATGTGTTTGTAAGTAGGAGTATTATAAGGTCTGCTCAGCTTTCTTCAAGATGTCTTGATGAATAACAAAAAATAAATTATCACTAGAGTAACTGGTTTTGTCTTGAATTCTATAATCAACCATGACAATCTTTGGACGACAATAAAAATCTGTATCTGAACAGGATTTAATAAGGAGTGGCACCGGAGAACAATGTGTACATATTACTATAAACAGTACCTTGATTGAATTTCATACAGTATAGAAAAGTATTGCCTTATCCTAAGTAACTCAAAATAAATATTTAACAAGTATTTCCACACTAATTAGTTACTGAACATCTAGTTATTTTTCATGCAACCCTTGTTTCTAAGTCTTAGGAAGTGTTAGTCAAAGAAGGAACAAATGAGAGAGATGAATTCCAACCATGTCTAAACTACTCCAAAAATCAATTTAGGAAAAAAAGGCTGATTTAGGGAATGCCATAGATTCTGTACTATGTAATTACACATTATTAAAATCAGTGAACCACAATTTTTCTGTTGTTTGAATTCTTTTATTTTAGAGAGAGGGAGAGAGAGAGAAGGAGGGAGAGACAGAGAGAGAGGTCACTAGTGTGGGAGGGGGCAAAGAGAGAGAGAGAGAATTCTAAGCAAGCTCTACGCTCAGTGCAGAGCCTGATGCAAGGTTCAATCCCACTACCCTGGGATCATGACCTGAGTCAAAATCAAAAGCTGGATGGATGATCAACTTACTGAGCTGCACAGGTACCCCTCTGTTGTTTGAATTTTGAATGTGCATACTTTACTAAAACAATGCAGCTATTTTGTTTTTAAATATCTTTACTATAGAATTTATAGTCATCACTTGTAGGTATATCTGAGTGTTTTGTTAAACTGTAAGCTCTCCATCAAAGGAATTCTGTCTTATGTAATATTTGATATATTCAAAATAATGTTAACAAATGTGTGATATGTCTTAATAATTATAAAATGGAAGGCTATGAACACATGACTCAACTTAAGAACATGTATATTCCCAACATGACTAATGCCTGATGCTCCATGTAATCTCCCTGACTCCATATTTCTCCCATCACCACTTCTCTTCCACCTCAATTTTGTTGTTCATGCTTTTGCTATCTTATGCTATAGTGCTGTTCTCTCATGGGTGACTTCTGAAGGGATATATAATTTTTTGAGCTTTGAAGTATGTTATCAAGTCATTTTCCTAACATCCATCTATGACATTGCATGTCTCTGTAGCTCATTCATTTCTGTTTTACAAAATCCCACTGTTTGGATTTCCCCAGATTTACTTATCCCACTCTCCTAAAGATGAGGTTTGTGCCCAGGGTGTTGTGTTTGCTACTGTGACAAGACACAACAAACATTCATTTTCAGTCTCCTGGAAAATCAGTAGCCATTTCTCTAGTGAACACACACACACACACACACACACACACACACACAGAGGGAGAGAGAGAGAAAGGGAATTGTTGTGTTATATAATGTGTCTAACTTTATACATTAATGCTTTTTTTTTTAATTTTTTTTGACGTTTTATTTATTTTTGAGACAGGGAGAGACAGAGCATGAACAGGGGAGGGTCAGAGAGAGGGAGACACAGAATCCGAAACGGGCTCCAGGCTCTGAGCTGTCAGCACAGAGCCCGACGCAGGGCTCGAACCCACAAACCATGAGATCATGACCTGAGCTGAAGGACGCTTTAACCGACTGAGCCAACCAGGCGCTCCTACATTAATGCTTTCTAAAGGTGAATGACACATCTACCAGAAGTATAAAATATACTCATTTTCAATACTTTTGCCAACATTCAGTATAGTCAGGACTCTTGATTTTTTCTGTGTTGTTGTTATCTTTTATGTTTTAAGCAGTCTAAGGGTATAAAATGCTCTCTTATTGTGGTATCAAATTCCAGATTTCTGATCACTAATGGGATTGCGCTCATATTTTCCTAAGCTCATTCACGTTTTTTTCTCTTTCTTGAAATGTCTTTTCATTTATTTCACTTATATTCAGGGCTGAATCATTTTCATACATATTTTATCAGCACATTTTTTTTGAAATTCATCCATTTTATGAGTGTCAGTAGTTCTTTTCTTTTTATTGTTGATGGCATCCCATTGTATACATGTAAGGCAATTTGTTTATTCATTCACCTGTTGAGAGTTTTTGGCTATTATGAATAAAGCTGCTACAAACATTTGTTTATAGACAGCCTTTGTCTGAACAGAATGTTTTCATTTCTCTTGGATAAATAGCTAAGAATAAATTTTAGGGATCATTTGGTAAGTATATGTTTAACATTTTAAGAAGCTGTCAGAAAGTTTTTCAAAGTGGTTATACAATTTTCATTCCCACTGGTAACATACAATGTTATACAGTCATGTCAGTCCTCCCTCCTGCTCAATGTCGTCAGTATGTTTTATTACAACTATTCCAGTGGATATGTGCTGTTACTTATTGGGGCTTAATGCTGCATTTTAGAGCAATTTACAGCATTGAGTGTCTTTCATATGCTTATAGGTCATTTTTTGTCTTGTAGATGAAGTGTTCAAATGCCTTTGCCAATTTGGGGGGGCATTATTTCTATATTACTGAATTGTGAGTGTTCTTTATATATTATAAGTAAAAGCCCCTTTTCAGATATAGCCATCACAGATGCTTTCTCCCACTTTGTGGCTTGTATGTACATTTGCTTAACAATAATTTTGAATATCATAAGACCTTCATTTAATAAAACATTGTTTCTTTTTTATGGTTCATGTTCGTTTCTTTTTTGCATTTTATCTATAAAATTTGTCAACCCCAAGTTTGCAAAGATTTTCATCTACTTTTTCCTCAAGAAATTTCTATAACTTTGCCTTTATTTAGGTCTATATTCCATAATTCATATTAATATTGTCATATGGTATGAGGTGAAGGTGAGGGTTTATGTTTGCCAAAGTATGTCTTTATTATTCAATACCTTTTGTTGAAAATATTCTGTATATTTTCTCCCATTAAAATACTGTACATAGAGACTTTTGATAAAAATAAATTGATCATGTACATGTGTATCGATTTCTACATTCTCTTCTGTTTCATTGACCTATACAAATTTCCCCATAGTAAGTCTTAAAATCAGGTAAGATTATTGTAGCTTGGTTATTCTTTAACAAAATTGTTTGGCTATTCTAGTTCCTCTGCATGTCCATATAACTTATAGAATCACCATGATAATTTTCATGTTAAAGTCTACTGGGATTTGATTGGAATTGCACTGAATCTATATATCAATTTGGTCATAATATATACTTTGGCATTGTTGAATCTTCTGATTCCTAAAAAGCACACATCTTTACATTAATGTACATATTCTGTAATCTCTCTCAGGATCAAAATAGTATTTGGTATTATTACCTTTTAAAATTTCAATTTATCAGCATGCCTGGGTGGCTCAGTTGGTTAAGCGTCTGACTTTGGCTCAGGTCATGATCTCACGGTTCATGGGTTTGAGCCCCATGTCAGGCTCTGTGCTGACAGCTCAGAGCCTGGAGCTTGCTTCTGATTCTGAATTCTGTGTCTCCCTCTCTCTCTGCCCCTCCCTTGCTCATGCTCTGTCTCTCTCAAAAATAAATAAACATTAAAAAAATTTGTATTTCAATTTCTCATAATTCATTGCCTGAATTTCTAAATACAATTGTTTTTTGCACATTGACTATGTATGTTATAACCTTGTTAAACTCATATTTTATATCTAGTAGTTGTGGTTTTGGTTTGTTTGGTTTTTACATTGGCTTGGATTTCCTATATATACAATCATATATCTGAGAATAAAGACGATACTACTTATTTTCCTATCTCCATGTTTTATCATTTTTCTTTTCTTATTTCACTGGTTAGGATCTCCAGTAGAAATGGTAAAAGTGGCCACCATTGTTTTGTTCCTGATCTTAGGAAGAATACTTCTCATTGTGAAATGTGATGTTAGTAGAGGTTTGCTGTATATTGTTGGATTTTTGTTAACTTTTTAAAATAATTATTGCATCCATTTTTATAAGATATACTGGTTTCTGGTTTTTGTTTCTCTTGTAATGTCTGTTTATAATTTGGGCATCAGACTAGTGCTGGCCTGTTTGAGCGAGTTGAAAAGTAATATTATTTTCTTCAATTCCCTGGAAGAGTTTATGTAGATTTGGTAATTTTTTTTTCTTAAATATTTGGTAGACTGCATTAGTAAAGCCTGTTATGACTATACTTCTCTTCATGGAAAGTTCTTTCTAATTGAAATATAAATTTACATTGGTTACAGAAGTGTAACATAATGATTTAATATATGCACACATTATAAAATAATCAGCATAATAAATTTAGTTAACATCCATCACGACTCATTTTTACAGATTTTTTCTTGGGATATCTTTTAAGATCTTCTCTCTTAACAACTTTAAAATGTACAATATAGTATTATTAACTACGGCCACCATGCTGTACATTACAGCATAAGACTTACATATTTCATAATTGAAGTCTGTATCATCTGACTATCTTCACCCATTTTACCTATGCCTCACTTCCTGCCTCTCTCAACAACCAATTTGTTGTTTGTATTTATGAATTTGTTTTTAGTTTTAGTTTTTTTGTTCTTTGTTTCCACATACAGTGAGATAATACGGTATTTATCTTTCTCTGTCTCACTTATTTAACTAAGTATAATGCCTACAAGGTCCTTCCATGTCACAAATGGCAAGATGCCATTCTTTATTATGTCTGAATAATGTTCCATTGTATGTATCTACCACATTTTACTCATCCGTCCATTGGTGGACACATGTTGTTTTCATATCCTGGCTATTATAAATAATGTTGCAGTGAATATGGGGGTGCAGATATCTTTCTGAATTAGTGTTTTTGTTTTTCTCTGGCAAATACCCCGATGTAGAATAGCTAGATCTTATGGTAGTTCTTTCTTTAATTTTTTGAAGAACCTCCATACTGTTTTCCATAGTAGCTACACCAATTGACGTTTCCATATAGAAAAGTTTTTAATTACAATCAAATTTCTTTAATAGATAAAGAACTATATCTTGAGTGAGCTATTTGTGTCTCTCAAAGAATTTGTCCATTTCATCTAAGTACTGCATTTATGAACTTTGAGTCATACACAATATTTTCTTATTTTCCTTTAAATATCTTATGATCAGTAGTGATATCCCTTTTCTAATGTCTAATAAATATAATTTGGGTGTTTGCTTACTTTTTCTCAATCAGGATACCTGGGGTTTCTTTATTTTGTTGATTTTCCCCAAAGATCAGCTTTTGATCTTCTTGATTTTCTCTAACTTCTCATTGGGTAGTTACGTTAGAAACAAATTCAATTTTTGTTTTAAAAAGCCTATATTTGTCTTCATTTTGTGAATATATATTTTCACTGGACATTGAATATTATGTTGTCAGTATTACTGTGTTAACACTCTGGGGGAAGACATCATTCTATTTTCTTGGATAGACAATAAACTTGGATCACATAATTTATGATGAGCAGTATAGTTTTCTCCTTTTAGTTTCTCTATTGAAAAGGATTCAAACTTTCTCTGTGGATTGTCTAGAGAGTAGAGAATATTTTAGGCTTTGTAGGCAAGATAAGGTTTCTGTTGCATGTTTTTGTTGTTTTAAATGTTTAAAAATTAAAACTATCCATAGCTTGAGAATTATACAAAAACAGATCATGGATTGTATTTGGTCCAAGGGCCATAGTTTGCTGACTCCTTCTCTGCAGTAATTATCATATTATGTTTTTGAAATTTTTCTGTTTAAAACTGTTTTCCAAAAATTTAAATGTGTGTGTGTTTGTTGTACTTTATGTTGACATACACATATATTACACTACTTGATAATGTCCCACCAATCACTGAAGCCCTGCTTATTTTATTCAATTTCCTCCCCCTTCAGGCTTTATTTTGTACACTTTCAAAAAGGTTTTCTTTTCTTCTGCAGAATCTCATCTATTTTCAATGCCCTTCAGTGGAATTTTAATTTACAAACTTCACTTTTCATCTCTAAGAATTATATTTTCTCCTTTTTTTTCATTTATCCATGTATTTAAATTCTTTAGATTAGTTAAAAGGTATGTTTTCTTTTTAGCATTTTAACATCTTTATTGATGGGTCGCTTGCATACAACAAAAGTCAGTAGTTTTGAGTGTACAATTCAATGATTTTTACCAGGTTTCAGTATTATTCAACCATCACCACAACAAAGTTTTTGTATATTTCCATCACCCAAAGAGAGCATATGTTCCCTTTTGTAGTCAACCTCCTATCTCACCCCTATCCCTGGAAACTACTCATCTATTTTCTGTCCCTATGGATTTGCCTTATCTGAATGTTCCCTATAAATAGAAACATATATTTGAAACTTTACCTAGCACAGTGCCTTTTAACCAGGAGTAATTTGGCATCTAAGGGATATTCTCCAATGTTTACAAATATTTCTAGATGTGACAACTGGGGTAGGTTCTACTGGGATCTAGTAGACAGAAGTCAATGATGCTACTAAATATCTTACAATGCAAAGGATAGTCCACACGCAACAGAGAATTATCTAGCCTCCAAATTCCATGCTACCAGGATTGAAAAACTCTGACATAGCATAATCATTTTGAGATTTATCTACATTATGACTTACATCTGTTGTTCAGTCTTTTTTATTGCCAAATAGTTTTCCATTTTGTGGAGATATATATATATATATATATATATATATATATATATATATACACATACAGCATTTTGTTTATTCATTAACATTGAATGGATATTTGAATTGCTTCTGTGTTTGGTATCTTTTGAATATTGCTACCATGGATATTTGTGTACAAAACTCTTCATGGAGATATTTTAATTTCTCAAACCTAGGACCAGAATTCTGGATCCTATAGATATTATTTTTGTATTATTAGCCATTCATATATCCTTGAATGTATATCTATTCAAATCTTATGCTGATTTTTAAATTGGTTTTTATGTCTCATTATTATTGGGTTTTTAGGGTTTTTAAAATATATTTTAGATATAAATTCTTCATCAGATATATGATTTATAAATATTTTCTTCCAGTCTGTGACTTGCATTTTTATTTTCTTAATAATAGTTTTTCAAGCACAAACACACACACATCAAGAGTAGTAAGTATATTAATATGACTTAAAAAATTATCAGAAAAATATATGATATAAACATAAAGGAGAGTTAATCTAGAATATTTCACTTAGCATTTTATAAATCCTAAATTTGGAAAGCTCTAATGTACTCCCTTTTCTGTTTCTAACGAGATCTTCAGATAAGGCATTTACCATGGAGCTTTTTTTTTTTTTTTTTTTTACTTCTCTGTTTAATGATCTCGATGGGGAATGAATTTAGAATCTGTTTTGTTTGGTCTGTTTCTCTTTTGAAGTTATAACCAGACATCTAAGAGAACTTTCCATTCATAATTGAAACCAATCTGCTTGTGTTCTGTCTTCTAGAGATAAAAATAACCTGGCTCATATCCTTTACAAAAGAAACCTGTCTTGAAAACAAGCTTTTCAAGCATCTGAGTCCTCTTTTCTCCAAGGTAAACACGACACCCTGTGCTTGCCATAGTGTTTAACGTTTTCAGTCCTGAGCAGTTTGAAGATCATTAAAACACTTTTCATTTTCTCCACATACCTTTCAAAATGAATAGATACTCCTAATAAAAGACAGCCATATTTGCATTTTTAAAACATGGGCATCGTTAAACTTTCAATAATACAAAGTTACGATTAATATATGCATGAATATGAGTTTGGATTTATTTTTATTTTATTTATGAACAGCCACATAAGTTTTGCCCTGTTGATATGCATATATTCATGGTGGGCCATTTGTTATTATGCTGAAAAACTATTATTTATTCTAGTATTATAAAAGTTACCCTAAATAAATAAGTTTAATATTTATAAAAACTCTGTCTTCAACATATAGTACTGAATAATACTCATTGTACATTCAAGAAAAATATGCCTTTGAGTATTCTAAAATTTAAAAAAGCTTATTAACTAATAAGAATACATGATTGAGAATAATGTATCATCAAAACAATCATGTTTGAAAAGATATTTTAAAAATGAACAAAATGCATATATTTCAATAGACAATACACTAATTGGTTAGTTATTGTGTCATGTGGTTGCCATAAATTTGGGACTGTTTTTCTATGTGTGGGCCCCATGGCGGATACTAATGTGAAAAAAATATGTTGAAGAAAAGAAACAGTATTTAATGAACAATCCATTAACGGTCCTATAATATTGAGAACCAAATATGTAGTAAGTGCTGATGTTAAACATAAATAAAACAAAAGTGAATAAGATAAGCAGTTATGAAATGTAATATCTATTGGGGAAAAATTCCTTCATACAAAAAATATTCTGTACATGTTTCATATAATCCTTATAAGAACCTTATGAGATTTATTTAATTAACTCCATTTAACAAATAAGCAACCTAACCCTTAGAAGGATACCGTTCTATACCCAAATACATGGAAAGAAGAGTCATGTTCTAATCCATGTTTTCTAACTGTAACATAAATTTATTTCCTACACATTTTATACAACAGCCAATATGTTTAAAAGTAAGACTCATAAAAGTCTCTAAGATTAGAAATAACGCAAGGTTGTCCTTTCACACTGCTATTCAACACGGGGCTGCAAGTTTTAGTCGGTGCATTAAGGCAAGAAAAGGCCCTAAAAATCATTCAGGTTGAAAGGAAAGAAATAAAACTGTTTCTACTTACAGATGACATTATGGTCTATTTAGAAAACTCAAAAAAATCTATACATAAACTCAGAACTAATAAGTGAGCTGAGCAAGGTTAAATGTTGCAAGATTAACATAAAAAATCGATTGCATTTCTACATGTTAACAATTACCCACTGGTATTAAAAATGCAGTGAGTTTACAATTGCTCAGAGAAAGGAAACACTTAGAGATAAATCAAATAAAAGTAAACAGTATGCTGAAAGTTACAAAACACTGATGAAAGAAATCAAAAAAGATACAAATAAGATCACAGAAGACATATGATGTTCGTGGATTGAACAATTAGGATGCCATTCTCCCCTAATAAATACATAATTTAATGTGATTTCTACCAAAATCCCAATAAAAATTTTGTTGATGTAGAATTTATATGGAAAGACAAAGAAACTAGAATAACTAAAACAGTTTTGAGAATGAAAAATGAAGTTGGAGAAATCAGTCTACCTGGTTTTAAAATTTATTATGGAAATTGACAGATGGATAGACACATACATAGATCAATGGAAAAGAACCAAGAACCCAGAAACAGAACCACACAATATACCCACCAGATTTTTGACCAATTGCAAAAGTAATTCAATGGAGGAAGGTAGTCCTTTAAAAACAAATGACACTATGGCAGGCAGTTGATCATATATAGGCAGAAAAAATGAATTTCAACCTAAGTCTCACACTTTATTAAGAAGTTAACTCTGGGGCACCTGGGTGGCTTCAGTCGGTAAAGCATCTGACTCTGGATTTGGCTCAGGTCATAATCTCACACTTCACAAGTGCCAGACCTGAGTTGTGCTCTGTGTTGACAGTTAACTGCTTGGGAATCTCTCTCCCTCTCTCTCTGCTCCTCCCTGACTCTCTCTCTCTCTCTCTCTCTCTCTCTCTAAATAAATAAATCAATAAACTTAACAAAAAGAAGTTAACTCAATATGGATCTCAGATTTAAATGCAAGACATAAAATTATAAATTTTTAGAACCAAAGAACATCAGATCTCAAGCTAGGCATAGAAGTTTTGGACCTATTACCAAAAACATAATTCATAAAAAGAAAAAAACTGATAATTTGGACTTTATCACAAGGAAAAATGTTTGTTTGGCAAAACCCTACTAAGAGGATGAAAACGCAAGGTACCTACTGAGAGAAAAAAATTCACAAATCACATACCTAACAAAGCACTAGCACCTAGAATATATGAAGAACTCTCAAAATTTAACTGTAAAAACAAGCAAACAATTCAATTTGAAAATTGGCAGAGGACATGATAAAACATTTCATCGAAGAGAATAGGTGGAGAGTAAATTAGCCATGTGGGTCATCAAAATTAAAAGCGTGATGGGATACCACTATAAACCTATCAAATTGACTAAAGAATTTTAAGAAGTGACAACATAAAGTATTTGTGAGGATACAGAGAAACTCTATCACTCATAAACTGCTGGTAGGCACACAAAATGGTACAGCCCCTCTGGAAAACAGTTTGGCAGTTTCTTAAAAATCTTAACATGAACTGGTGTTCGCTTTGGCAGGATGTACTAAAAATCTTAACACGAACGAGCATGCAACCTAACAATTCCACTCCAAAACACTTGCCCCAGAGAAATAAAGATTTCTGTTCACACAAAAATTGCAAATTGCAAATTGCAAAAAAAGCAAATATTCATAGCAGCTGTATTCATTACAGCAGAAAATGGGAAACCTCGATATTTTTCAACAAAGGATTAAACAAATTAATAAATCCATACTATGTATTTCTAATCAGCGATGGAAAGGATTGGAGTATTAAGCTATTAAATTCAATAATTTGAATGCATCTCAAGGACATCATTATGAATGAAAAAAGCCATTCATCCTATACAATATGATCCTATTTATATATTTGAAATGATTACATTATAGGAATGCAACATAGGTTAGTGTTTGTCAAGGTTTAAATAAAATGTGTTGGCAGGACAGAAATGGAAGTGGTCCTAAAAGGGCAACAGTAGAGATTCTTGTGTTCCAGAAATGTTCTCCATCTGTCAATATCTTATAGTTTTGTCTTATAGTTTTTTAATGATGTTACCTTGGGAGAAACTGGTCATAGATGCATGGTATTTCTCTGTATTACTTTTTAAAAATCCATGTTAATATACAGTTATCTCAAAATATAAAATTTAATTTAAAAAAAGAGTAATGGTGAGGTAACAAATGAAGTTCAGCTAGAAAAGGAGCCATGTGGCTTAAAATCAAGAGATATTTCCATGACTCATGCCCTTGGAATCAGCAGTTGGTAACTTGGATCCTATAACTTAAGCTGGTCAAGGGGTATCAAAAGAAGTTTAGAAAGGTAACTTATATCATATCATATATCATATCATATCATAAGATATGAAAATAAGAGTAAAAATAAGAAAAAAGCATGAAAAAAGATATTAGACTTATCATCTAGACACTTTTATAATTTAATTGTGTTTAATACAATTCTGGTAAATAAAATTCTACTAATGTGTATTTGATGTCCTTTTAATAAAAAAGTATATTTGAATGTGATTATAATTAAATACTTTGGTAAATTTGATCTAAAGAGTTTATAATGCTTAAATATTTAGAGCTATTTGTTTATTGAATTCACAAGTCCCGAATCATCTCCTAATATTTAGAAGAATATCACTGAACAGGTTTTGTCATTAGTAAATTGAGCTTTGAACAATCATGTTTGTTGGTAGTTGACATCTTTTCCTATGCTTTCAAGCTCCTTACTCATTACGCAATGCCACAAACACTGAGAACTTTTTTTTTTTTTTAACACTGAGAACTTTTTAATTTCACAGAGAGATCAAAAGAATTCAGGACCTCAGCTCTTGTACCATTTATCTTTGTTTTTGGTTTCTTGGCCTGTTTCCTTTTTGTTTTCTACTTTCTTTTCCTTGTGGGTATGTGTTTCCTCCACATTGCTAATAAAATTACAGGGAGTGTTTGAGATAATGGAAGAGATTGAGTTGTCAAATCAGACTCCCACGAGGTAGAGAACTACTGATAGGCTGTAGTAAAAATTTAAGCCGGGGTGCCTGGGTGGCTCAGTTAGTTAAGCGTCCAACTCTTGATCTCAGTTTAGGTCTTGATCTCAGTGTTGTGAGTTCAAGCCCTGAGGTGGGCTGTGTACTGGGCATGAAGCCTACTCAAAAAAAAAAAAAAAAAAAAAAAAAAAAAAAATCAAGCACACTAGTAATCCTGAGACACAGGTAGCACAGAGGTCCCAGGTCCTTTCTTGTTGTATTGGATACAGTCCGTCCAGATTAACACATGAATTCTCTAAGTAAAGTAAGTCTTTAAGTCCCTAGCTAGATTTTTTTTTTTTTTTGTATACAGAAGAGAGCTATTTTGATCATGAGACATTTCATTTTATGCTCAGTGACTAATTTTTGTGTCACTTTCTGAAGAGCCACGATCCAGAAATAAATGAATCCTAAGACATGAGCAGTCCTAGACAGCCAGAACCGTCCTGATAAAAGTGTTCCCTGATATGACTCTCCTATTAGAAATATTGGTTTCTCTGCCAGTTCACCTGCCATTATCAGATTTATAATGAGATTTAGCTAGGTCACCCTCTGTCTTTCCCGGGGATGCACTTTTTGAAAGGAGAGACTGCTTTGCACACCCGCTGCTGGCTTATTTGTGCCCCAGGGCTTAACATAATACAACCCACACTCTAAGTTCTTCCCAAATTGACTGTTCTTCATGTTCTTCTGGACCCGTCTGCTCCAGCTACGTCATGGTTATTTAGTCCTTAATGCCACAAAGCAATACCAGTTTGAGGTTAGCTTCAGGTGACCTCAGTTTTCGCCCTACCAGCTGAATGACTCTTTCTTCGTATCTTCCTTTCCTCTACCGTAAAACAAGAGGGTCATAACAGACGGTTTTTAAAGAGGCTTTGATTTATTTTATTCATTTGATACATACTCTTTTTTTTTTTCTTTCATGACAAGCAAATCCCTGTTACTTCAGGTCACTTTCCAATGGCGACCTCCCACTCCAGTTTTCAGCCGAGGGCTCAAATTTACAAGCAACAAATTTAAAAAGCATCATCCTAGCTGCATCTCATTTTATTCCAGTGATTTATTGGATAGTCTACCTTGATACTCTAGATTTCAGAAACTGATAAAATGATTAGATGGCTTTCCCCCTACCCCCTTCCTTTATATTCTCTGAGTTTGTTAGAGACAGGCAGTTTATTTCCTTCCTATTTGGCACATTCATGAAATGGCATTAAGTAATAAAATGAATAAACTGTTAGAGAATCCAGATATCATATATTTGGTAGCTGGTTGATAGTGTATCACAGGATTTGTGCTATTTAGTAGTAATATTATCTATGTCGTCCTAAAATCACTATGTCAGGGGGAAAACGAGGTAATAATTATGCTGCCCCAAGGATTCCCTACGTTGTCATGTTGCAAAAAATTGTTGTAATTGTATGTGGTTGCTGATATCTTCCATAAGTGTGTACCATGGTGTCTTGTCAATTAGCAATAACCATTCATTAATCTTAATGTTTATAACTATTTTCATGTACAGTTAATGGTGGTGGCCAGTTAAGACATACCTTAAAATGTAGCAGGATGTGATTCTCCATATGACATTTCTAATTACAGCCAGAGTAGGCTGATTACAGCCCTCCTAGACATATTTAAAAAGCCTCAAATCTAGAAACACATTTTGTTTGGACAACTGATAAATAACAGTGACAGACGGAACAGCCTGCTGGGTAGCAATTGGAAAAGCTAAGAGCTGAGAAGTGCATAAAATCCACCAAAAAAAAAAAAATGTTATGTGTTTTAGCTGTCTTAACGTTTTACCTGTTTCACCTGAAGCTTCTGTGTTTCCCTCTGTGACTACCCCACCTCTCCTTTTGCTTGATCCAGAAACCTTGGACCTTTCCTCCTCTCATACCCCAGATCCAACCCAAAGGGAATGTCAGAGAAAACCAGAGGCAGACAGAGGTTAAAATGGCGAAGGAAAATTTTATTCAGTATAATTGCAGTAAGGGAGAAGACACCTCAGTGTAGAACTGAGCTCTGTTTCTTTCCTTTATTTTTTATGTTTAATATTTTTGAGAATAAGATCAGAGGGGATTAAGAGAGAAAGAGAGAGAGGGAGAGAGAGAGAATCCGAAACAGGCTCAGACCTGTCAGCACAGAGCCAGACACAGGTCTCAAACTCACAAACCTTGAGATCATGACCTGAGCTGAAGTCAGACACTTAACCAACTGAGCCACCCAGGCATCCCATGGCCTCTGTTTCCGATACAACAGGGACAAGTGGGGATTTATGGCCAGGAAGCAGGGGAATCAGTGGATGGAAAATTTACCAAGAAAAGACATGAAATCTAGGAAGAATTCTGACTGCACCAACCTAAGAGGATTTCTGCTGAAAGCTGGTCAGTTTGACCAGATACCAAGGGTGAAGAGTGAGGAATCCTGATCAGATATCAAGGGTGATCTGGCAGGGTTCATGTAACAACTGGATTTTACAAGGAAGTGCACAGATGGGCCTAGGAAGATGCAAGGGCCTGACTAAAGTTTGGTCAAGAATCTTTGTCAGGGAAACTTTCTGGCTCTACAATCACACCCATGTAACATTTAAAAATTTCTCTCCATGTCTATTGCCACCAGCTTGTCTGAGCTTTTTACGACTCACCTGAATGACTTCAAGAGCCTTCTCATGGCAATCCCTGCTTCTTCCCTCTCTCTCTCTGCTTCACCGAATACAGATTTTTACAATGTAAGTTAGATCCTTTTAAAATGTAGAATATCACTCCTGTCAACTCTTCTCTTTATACTTTGGTTCAAAACCCACCCCAGTTGCCAAGGAGCCATTACTTGACCCACACTTTGACCTTTCCAGCTCTTCTCCCCCTGGCTCTCTCCCGCCGAGAACACCAGCCTCCTTGCTCCTCTCTTCTTCCAATTTGTGGTTAAATCTCAGCTATATAACAAGCTCTACCTTGAATTCCCTTTTCAACACTGCAATCTGCTACAGATCCTGCCCATTGTCAATCCTGTTAACGTGGCTCTACTTTTTCTTTTTTTCCACAATAACCACTTTTACCTTGTTATATGATTTATTCATGTTTATATTTATTAATTATTATCTATCTCCTCCCTGATGTAAGCTCCACAGGATGGAAATCTGTTCTTTTCATGTATCCTAAACTTTTAAAACATATGTCTGGGCTCACTAAATATGTGTTCAACTAATGAACGAGCACAATTTATTTATTTGTTTCCAAACAATCACACTAAACCAAAAACATTTATATTGGATCTCACTCTGTGCTAGATGCTAGGGACACAAGAAATGATAATAAGTGCTTCCTGACCTAAAGGAAGTCACAGTCTAGTGGGAAAGGCAGACCATGAATAAATGATTATAATACCATGCTGAATGGATGTGGGTGTATATATTAGGAACTTATGGCTCATGGTAGAGATCCATATTCCTCTTCCTTTTTATTCCAAGACAGTACTTTTGTGGCATCCTTTTATCCCGCACTACTATTTTTATTCCTTAGGCTCCATTTTATGATTAGTATACGGTTAGATAGAATGGATTCTTAGGATTTCAATACTATCAGGGCTCACCCAATGTGGAATACTAAAGCAATATCTTTGTTACAAAATGCCTAGGGAACTTGAAAAGTTCCCCATGATAATAGGTAGGTAGTCTAAGTTATATGGTGCCCAGAGGCAAGAAGAAGAAAATAAGATCATGAGATGACAGGCCCTGGGATGAGAGTCTCTATAATTGAGGTGATTGTGTTTGCTTTTTCTTTCTCCTCCATTGTCCCCAATTTATTATTTAGGAAAGTGGCTTGTTATGGAGATGATAAAACTGGGAAATATGTAACATATATAAAGCTGTCTGAAAGTGTATTATTTGAGCTGGGCCTCAGTTATTGTGGGATATGTCTTAATGATGTGAAGTAGCATCGTGAAGCCAATAATGTGCTTTTAAATATTGGAAGGCAACCAGCCTTTGTTTTCCTCTCCTCCTCCTTCTCCTCCTCCTCCTCCTTTTTAAAAGGTACAAGAATATTTACCGAAGCACACACATGATGGCAAAAACAAAGCAAATCACAACAAAGCCCTACAAAATTGGAAACAAAATTAGCGCCCATCAATCAATAATGGCTGAATCTACTTTGGTGTATCACCACTGCTGAATACAAGACAAATAAGAAAGCGTACCGTAACAAATAGAACCAAGAAGCAGGTATGTGAATTCAATTATCTTCCATTAATCCAGGCATTAAAGACACTGGAGATGTGTACAATATCACTGTTTTTTAAATTTATTTATTTATTTTGAGAGAGTGAGAACGTGCACATGTGTGTGCACACATGCAAGCAGAGGAGGGGAAGAGAGAGAGGGAGAGAGAGAATCCCAAGCAGACTCTGCACTGTCAGCACACACCCCAGCAAGGGGCTTGATGTCATGAACCGTAAGATCATGACCTGAACCAAAACCAAGAGTCAGATGCTTAGCCGACTGAACCACCCAGGTGCTCCTGTACAATGTCACTCTTAACATTGTTTTTCGTTTTTGAAACTATAGGCATTTTTTATTAAATATATTAGTTGTGTTAACATGTATAGGTCTATTGTTATTTTAAGTGAATTAATGCATAAGTATTTTGACAAAAATTTTCATGGGATAAAACTGATAAGGAAACTACAAATTTCAACAGAAGAAAAAGCCAGAAACCCACTAGAAAAATTGGCTAATGAACTGAGAAGTTTTCACAAAAAGACTATCCAAATGACCTATTATATAAAGAAGTCCTCAATTTTATTATTTAAAATATATATAATAATCGTAGCAGTACTGCACCAATGTTAATTTCTTGGTTTTTATTATTGTCTTAAGGTTATATAAGATGCTAGCATTAGGAGAAGTTGGATAAAGGGTATGCAGGAATTCACTATATATATATATATTTTTTGTTTTATGGAGTCATGGTTCAAAAACAAAATTCTATATATTTAATGTGCACAAACTGATGTTTTGATATACATATGCATTGTGAAATGATCCCAACAATTCAGTTAATTAACATGTCCATCACTTCACATCATTATCTCTTTGTGTGTGTGTGTGTGTGTGTGGTGGGAATACTTAAGACCTACTCTCTTTGCAAATATATCAAGCATACAATACATGATTATTAATTACAGTCACTATGCTGTACATTAGATCTCCAAATGTATTTATCTTCTGTAACTACAATTTTGGCCAACATGAAATCCTTTGACGAAATCCTTTGAGGAACATCTTCCCATATACTCCACCCTTAACTCCTGGAAGCCACCATTTTACTCTTTGTTTCTGTGCATTTGTCTGTTTCAGATCCCACATAGATGAGGTTATGCAGTACTTGCTTTCCGTGTCTGGCTTATTTCACTTAGTATAATGTCCTCCAGGTTCACCTCTATTGCCAAAAATGTCACAATTTCCTTCCCTTTAGGGATGAAGAGTATTCCCTTTGGTATATATACTACAACTTCCTTATCCATTCATTCATTGACAGACATTTGGGTGGTTTTCAGCAATCGGTTATTGTGAGTAATGCTGCAAAGAATATGGGAATGAAGAGATCTCTTTGAGATTCTTATTTCATTTCTTTTGTGTAAATAATCAGAAGCAGGATCTCTGGATGGTATGGTAGTTCTATTTTCAATTTTTGGAGGAATCTCCAAATGTTTTTCCACAATAGCTGTACCAATTTACGTTCTCACCAACAGTGTACAAGAGTTCCTTTTTCTCCACATCCTCTCCAACACTTGCTATTTTTTGTCTTTTTGATAATAGTCATTCTAACAAGTGTGAGGTAATATCTCATCATTTTGATTTGCACTTCCCTTATGATCAGTGATGTTAAACACTTTTTTCATATATCTGTTGGTCTTTTGTAGGTCTTCTTTGAAGAATTATCTATTCAGGTCTTTTGCTCATTTTTTACATAGGGTAATTTGGTTTTTGGTTTTTGGTTTTTGCTATTGTGCTGTTTGAGTTCCTTATATATTTTGGATATTGACCCCTATCAGATATATATAATATTTTCTCCTATGCTGTAAGTGACCTTTTCATTCTGCTGATTGGTTTTTTCCCCTCTGCTGAAGCTTTTGCAGTTTGATACAATCCCACTTGCCTATTTTTGCTTTTACGTTTGTGTTTTCATTGTCATATCCCAAAGCATCATTGCCCAAACCAATGGCAAGAAGCATTTTCCCTCTGTTTCGTTTTGTTTTTTTCTAGTAATTTTACTCTTTCAGGTACTACAGTTGTCTATTATCTACTTTGAGTTGTTTTGTAAATATGTGCGATAAGGGTCCAATTTCATTCTTCTGCATGTGGATATTCAGTTTCCCCAACACTAGCCCCATCTTCTTCAATTCTCTCTTTTGATACCGTAGACCCCACAGCTGCTGAGGGGCAGCTGCAGCTACGAGGAAGAGACACAGGTGTGCACAGAGAACAGATTGTTTTGGAACCTCAGGGAGAAATGGCTCGCTTAAATGGAGAAAGGCTTTTATGGAAGACTTCCTGCAGAAAGAATAAAAAATGATGTTAAGATGAGTCAAGAGAGTAAGGAAAGATGCATTGTAGGCAAGGGGACAGCATGAACCAAGGAATAACAGGCAAGAAACCCTACGTAGGATGTGGAGGAAATACCTAGATGTTCCATGTTGCTGGGGTTCTAAGTCAAGCAGGAGGCATGATATGTAAGATACGAGAGATTTCAGGGCTTCCCATATCCTTCTCCTTCCTTCCTTTCTCCAATCTGCTCTCCTATGTACACTAGCTCTGGATGATTTAATCTGTACCTGTTGATTCAACATCTATGTCTCTCATATTCCTGTATTTCTAGCATCAACTCTCATTTCCTTTGTCTTCTAGGCTCAATGATGTGAGCATTTTTTTTCTCAAGCAGTGACTTGAACACGAGCTCTTTCTGTCATGAGTCTCAATAGTGTCAGAGTCCTCTGCTTTCAGCTGCATGGATGTGTGTGTGTGTGTGTGTGTGTGTGTCTGTGTGTCTGTGTGTGTAAGTGACAAAGGTGTGCACCATTAAAGATCATTTCAAGCCAGAGCTGAAAATGGCTTTCATTTCTTCTGTTCAATTCACTGATAAAACTTGTCGCGTCATGTCACCTGCATACAAAGGACTTTGGGAACTGTGACCTTCTTGTGCATCCAGAGGAAAATACAATAACCTGATAAATACATTGTTTCAGTCACATTACTTATAAATCATTGAAATTTAATAACAGGAACTTTGAACAGTACTTACTGCACAATAAAAAATGTATTCAATGATAGATTTTTATTTATTTTTTTATTTTTTATGTTAAATATAATTTATTGTCAAAAGTTTCCATACAACACCCATTGCTCATCCCAACAGGTGCCCTCCTTAGTGCCCATCACCCACTTCCCCCTCTTCCCCACCTCCAATCAATCCTCAGTTTGTTCTCAGTATTTAAGAGTCTCTTATGGTTTGGCTCCTTCCCTCTGTGTAACTTTTTTCCCCTTTCCCCTCCCCCATGGTCTTCTGTTAAGTTTCTCAGGATCCACATAGGAGTGAAAACATATGATATCTGTCTTTCTCTGCCTGACTTATATCACTTATCATAGTACTCTCCAGTTCCATCCACGTTGCTACAAATGGCCAGATTTCATTCTTTCTCATTGCCAAGTAGTATTCCATTGTATATATAAACCACAACTTTTTAATCCATTCATCAGTTGATGGACATTTAGGCTCTTTCCATAATTTGACTACTGTTGACAGTGCTGCTATAAACATTGGGGTACAAGTGCCCCTATGTCTCAGCATTCCTGTATCCCTTAGGTAGTTTCCTAGCAGTGCTATTGCTGGGTCATAGGGTAGATCTATTTTTAATTTTTTGAGGAACCACCACACTGTTTTCCAGAGCAGCTGCATCAGTTTGCATTCCCATCAACAGTGCAAAAGAGTTCCCATTTCTCCACATCCTTGCCAGCATCTATAGTCTCCTGGTTTGTTCATTTTAGCCACTCTGACTGGTGTGAGGTGGTATCTCAGTGTGGTTTTGATTTGTATTTCCCTGAAGAGGAGTGACACTGAGCAACTTTTCATGTGCCTGTTGGCCATCTGGATGTCCTCTTTAGGAAAGTGTCTATTCATGTCTTCTGCCCATATTTTCACTGGATTATTTGTTTTTTGGGTGTGGAGTTTGGTGAGTTCTTTATAGATTTTGGATACTAGCCCTTTGTCTGATATGTCATTTGCAAATGTCTTTTCCCTTTCAGTCGGTTGTCTTTCAGTTTTGTTGATTGTTTCCTTTGCAGTGCAGAAGCTTTATCTTGATGAGGTCCCAATAGTTCATTTTGCTTTTAATTCCTTTGCCTTTGGAGATGTGTTGAGTAAGAAATTGCTGTGGCTGAGGTCAAAGAGGTTTTTTCCTGCTTTCTCCTCTAGGGTTTTGATGGTTTCCTGTCTCATATTCAGGTCCTTCATGCATTTTGAGTTTATTTTTGTGAATGGTGTAAGAAAGTGGTCTAGTTTCATCCTTCTGCATGTTGCTGTCCAGTTCTCCCAGCACCATTTGTTAAAGAGACTCTCTTTTTTCCATTGGATATTCTTTCCTGCTTTGTCAAAGATTAGTTGGCCATACATTTGTGGGTCCAATTCTGGAGTCTCTATTCTATTCCATTGGTCTATGTGTCTGGTTTTGTGCCAATACAATACTTTCTTGATGATTACAGATTTGTAGTAAAGGCTCAAGTCTGGGATTGTGATGCCTCCTGCCTTGGTTTTCTTCAATTTGGCTATTCAGGGTGTTTTGTGATTCCATACAAATTTTAGGATTGCTTGTTCTAGTTTTGAGAAGAATGCTGGTGCAATTTTGATTGGGATTGCATTGAATGTGTAGATTGCTTTGGGTAGTATTAACAATATTTGTTCTTCCAATCCATGAGCATGGAATGTTTTTCCATTTCTTTGTATCTTCTTCAATTTCCTTTATAAGCTTTGTATAGTTTTCAGCATACAGATCTTTTACATCTTTGGTTAGGTTTATTCCTAGGTTTTTTATGATTCTTTGTGCAATTATGAATGGGAACAGATTCTTTATTTCTCTTTCTGTTGCTTCATTATTAGTGTATAAGAATGCAACTGATTTATGTAATTGATTTTGTATCCTGCTGAGTTCATGTATCAGTTCTAGCAGACTTTGGGTGGAGTCTGTCGGGTTTTCCATGTAGAATATCATGTCCTCTGCAAAAAGTGAAAGCTTGACTTCATCTTTGCCAATTTTTGTACCTTTGATTTCATTTTGCTGTCTGATTGCTGATGCTAGAACTTCCAACACTATGTTCAACAACAGCGGTGAGAGTGGACATCCCTGTTGTGTTCCTGATCTCAGGGGGAAAGCTCTCAGTTTTTCCCCATTGAGGATCATATTGTCTGTGGAATTTTCATAAATGGCTTTTATGATGTTTAAGTATGTTCCTTCTATCCCGACTTTCTTGAGGGTTTTTATTAAGAAAGGATGCTGTATTTTGTCAAATGCTTTTTCTGCATCTACTGACAAGATCATATGGTTCTTATCTTTTCTTTTATTAATGTGATGTATCACATTGATTGATTTGAGAATCTTGAACCAGCCCTGCAGTTCAGGAATGAATCCCACTTGATCATGGTGAATAATTCTTTTTGTATGCTGTTGAATTCAATTTGCTGGTATCTTGTTGAGAATTTTTGCATCCATATTCATCAGGGATATTGGCCTGTAGTTCTCTTTTTTGCTGGGTCTCTGTCTGGTTTGGGAATCAAAGTAATGCTGGCTTCATAGAATGAGTCTGGAAGTTATCCTTCCCTTTCTATTTTTTGGAACAACTTGAGAAGGATAGGTATTATCTCTGCTTTAAATGTCTGGTAGAATTCCCCAGGGAAGCCATCTGGTCCTGGACTCTTATTTGTTGGGATATTTTTGATAACTTATCCAATTTCTTTACTAGTATGAGTCTGTTCAAATGTTTTATTTCTTCCCATTTGAGTTCTAGAAGTGTGTGGGTATTTAGGAATTTGTCCATTTCTTCCAGGTTGTCCAGTTTGTTGGCATATAATTTTTCATAGTATTCCCTGATAAGTTTGTATTTCTGAGGGATTGGCTGTAATAATTCCATTTTCATTCATGATTTTATCTATTTGGGTCCTCTCCCTTTTCTTTTTTGAGAAGCCTGGCTAGAGATTTATCAATTTGGTTTATTTTTTCAAAAAAACAATTCTTGGTTCCATTGATCTGCTCTACTGTTTTTTTTAGATTCTATATTGTTTACTCCTGCTCTGATCTTTATTATTTCTCTTCTTCTGCTGGGCTTTGGGTGTCTTTGCTGTTCTGCTTCCAGTTCCTTTAGGTGTGCTGTTAGATTTTGTATTTGGGATTTTTCTTGTTTCTTGAGATAGGTCTGGATTTCAATGTATTTTCCTCTCAGGACTGCCTTCACTGCATCCCAAAGTGTTTGGATTGTTGTATTTTCATTTTCATTTGTTTCCATATATTTTTTTAAATTTCTTCTCTAATTGCCTGGTTTACCCATTCGTTCTTTAGTAGAATGTTCTTTAACTTCCATGCTTTTGGAGGTTTTCCAGACTTTTTCCTGTGGTTGATTTCAAGCTTCATAGCATTGTGGTCTGAAAGTGTGCGTGGTATGATCTCGATTCTTTTATACTTATTAAGAGCTGTTTTGTGACCCAGTATATGATCTGTCTTGGAGAATGTTCCATGTGCACTGGAGAAGAAAGTATATTCTGTTGCTTTGGGATGCAGAGTTCTAAATATATCTGTCAAGTCCATCTGATCCAATGTTTCATTCAGGCCCTTGTTTCTTTATTGATTCTCTGTCTAGATGATCTATCCATTGTTGTAAGTGGAGCATTAAAGTCCCCTGCAATTACTACATTCGTGTCAATAAGCTTCCTTATGTTTGTGCGTAATTGTTTTATATATTTGGGGGCCGCCAAATTTGGTGCATAGACACTTATAATTGTTAGGTCTTCCTGATGAATAGACCCTGTAATTATTATATAATGCCCTTCTTCATCTCTTGTTACAGCCTTTAATTTAAAGTCTAGTTTGTCTGATAGAAGTATGGCTACTACAACTTTCTTTTGACTTCCAGTAGCATGATAGATAGTTCTCCATTCCCTCACTTTCAATGTGAAGGTGTCCTCAGGTCTAAAATGAGTCTCTTGTAGATAGCAAATAGATGGGTCTTGTTTTTTTATCCGTTCTTATACCCTATGTATTTTGACTGGAGCGTTTAGTCCATTTACATTCAATGTTATTATTGAAAGATATGGGTTTAGAGCATTGTGATATCTGTAGGTTTCATGCTTGCAGTGGAGTCTCTGGTGCTTTGTGGTCCTTGCAACATTTCACTCACAGAGTCCCCCTTAAGATCTTTTATAGGGGTGGTTTAGCGGTGATGAGTTCCTTCAGTTTTTGTTTGTTTGGGAAAACCTTTATCTCTCCTTCTATTTTGAATGACAGACTAGTTGGGTAAAGGATTCTTGGCTGCATATTTTTCCTGTTCATCACATTGAAGATTTCCTGCCATTCCTTTCTGGCCTGCCAAGTTTCAGTAGATAGGTCTGCCACTACTCTTATGGGTCTCCCTTTGTAAGTTAGAGCCTGTTTATTCCTAGCTGCTTTGAGAATTCTCTCTTTATCCTTCTATTTTGCCAGTTTCACTATGATATGTCATACAGAAGATCGATTCAAGTTACATCTCAAGGGAGTTCTCTGTGCCTCTTGGATTTCAATGCCTGTTTCCTTCCCCAGATTAGGGAAGGTCTCAGCTATGATTTGTTCAAGTACACCTTCAGCTCCTTTCTCTCTCTCTTCTTCTTCTGGAATTCCTATGATATGGACATTGTTCCGTTTGATTGCATCACTTAGTTCTCTAATTCTCCCCTTGAACTCCTGGAATTTTTATCTCTCTTATTCTCAGCTTCCTCTTTTTCCATAATTCTATCTTCTAATTCACCTATTCTCTCCTCTGCCTCTTCAATCCGTGCTGTGGCCACCTCCATTTTATTTTTCACTTCATTTATAGCATTTTTTAATTCATCATGTCCATTTTTTAGTCCCTTGATCTCTGTAGCAATAGATTCTCTGCTGTTCTCTATGCTTTTTTTCAAGCCCAGCAATTAATTTTATGACTATTATTCTAAACTCTTGTTCAGTTATATTGCTTAAATCGGTTTTGATCTATTCATTAGCTGTCACTACTTCCTGGAATTTCTTTTGAGGAGAATTGTTCCATTTCATCATTTTGGCTAGTTTTCTGTCTCTTATGTGCTTTAAAAGCTTGCTGTGTGCTCTGCACCTGCGAGCCCTGCTATATTAAAGGATGGCCAATCACTGTCCAGGGCCTGACCCTTCAGGAGGTGTTTTTTCTGAGATTGTTACTTGCTCTCTGTTTTTGTGACTTTGGTGACTTTATTACCCTACTCGTAGTGATATTTTGGACCCTCCACCAGGTGTGCTTTGGTTTGTTCCTTGGAGTAGCCTTTGTGGCAAGGTAAATTTTCTTTACCAAATATTTCCTTGTCTCATCTTCCTGTGATCTGCCTTCTTACCTTTTGAAGCACACAGACCCCCTCTCTTTCCTTAGCTCAGGATGGTATATAATGCTCAATTGCTTGCTGTCTTTTGGGGGTCTCATATCCTTGTGGGGCTCCTGTGCATAATTATGAGGGCTTTCTACAATTAACTTGACTGACTATTGTGTTTCATCTGTTCAATGATAGATTTTAAAAATCTTATGTGTAAGTTCCACTTCTAGCCTAGTAAAGTAGAAGAGACTGGACTTAGCACACATCACCTCCCTCTCACACACTTGAAAAACAACCGAAAAACAGACAAATACATGAAATTGGAGTTGTCAAGATAGTAATATTTAACAGAAAACAAACACAACAAGTTTGGGAGGCCTGGGAATCTCCATTGGCGGAGCCTGAGACTCTTGATCTCGAGGTTTGTGGGTTTGAATCACACATTGGGTGTGGTGGATCTTACTTAAAAAAAATCAAATCTTGGGGCACCTGGGTGGCTCAGTCAGTTGAGCATCCGACTTTGGCTCAGGTCATGATCTCGTGGTTTGTGGGTTCGAGCCCCTCGTTGGGCTCTGTGCTGACAGCTCAGAGCCTGGAGCCTGCTTCAGATTCTGTGTCTCCCTCTCTCTCTGCCCACCCCCCACTCACACTCTGTATCTCTGTCCTTCAAAAATAAATAAACATTAATTTTTTTTAATTTTTGATTTTTAATTTTTAATTTTAATTTTAATTTTTGATTTTTAAAAATCAAATATTAAAAAAAAATTAAAAAAACAGGACAAGGTTTATCTGTAATAGCCCCAAACTGAAAAAAAAAAAAACAAAAAACAAAAAACTGCCATTAACAGGTAAATTGATAGACTGTAGCATATCCACAGAATGGAATAAAACAAAGAGATAAAGGACTGAACTGTCAATAGATAAAGCCAACAACATGAAAAATTCTCAAAATAATAATGCTGAGGTAAATTCACCAGAGAAGATGAAATACTTACTATTTGATTACATTGATATAAAAATCCAGAAAAGGCAAACTAACCTATAGTGAGAGAAAGTCTATCCGTGGTTGGGGGGATGGGGGCGGTACTTGGAAGAGGGGAAGATGAGGGGAGATTACCAAGGGGCATGAGGAAACTTTTGAGAATAATGGAAATATTAGCAATCTCCATTGTGGTGATTATTTCATGGGTGTATACACACGTCAACACTTACTAATTTTATACTTAAATTTGTGTCGTTTATTTTGTTTTAGATATTGCAATTTTCTTCTAATTCAATTTTAATGAGCTTTAGTCTGTCCAGGGTCTCCAGAACATTAACTCTCACCAAGGGCAAAATAATTGCAGAGACTTTAACCCAGGCCCTCCTTCCCTATGTTCCATGCACCTGGCCTTTCTTTCTCAGGAAGTAAGAATCAATATTCACAGGAAAAAGTAGCAGAAAATCAATAATAAAACTTTAGGCAATAAAAGAAGAGTCCAAATCAAGGCATCTGAATTCAGGCTCCTTGCTCAGAACCAAAGTACCTGATCTTTCCTTCAAAAAAGGCTTGATTTCATCAAGGCCAAAATTTGCTTACGATTCCCAAATAAAACAAATTATTTGCATGTTTATGGGATGTGAAGATTGCTTCAGCTTGAGTCCCCGGAAGGAGATCAGTAGCTTGGCCTACGGACAATGGCTCTGAGCTGCTTCTCTCATGCACTAAGGTTCAGAGATCCAGCTACACTCTCTACCTTGTGTTAGGTCACTAGCTCCCAGAGGTCCAAGGCCTTATTCTACTTAAGCCTCATTTCTACCCTCCCAGATCCTAAAGGAAATTTTCATCCAAAGAAGATTCTATGTCAAGCCAAAGATACCTGTCAATGAAAAAAAAAGCTAATTTTTCAACCAGCTGTACCATTGATTTCTGAAGGAGGAAATCATTGATCTCTCTGTGAGTGCAGTGGAGAGAAATTTATTAAAAAAGAAAAATATGGCTCAAGTGTGAAAATCAATGCAGTTGAGAAGAAAAATGGACTAAGGGAGATTTTGCAGATATTTCTACAAAGAGGGAGAGAGAAATGACAACTGAGTTTCAGTGAAATACAAATATCAGGAGAAAATGAAATCACGTCGTTCATGTAGTTTAATTTCTAAGAAGAATGCCTTGAGGGAAATATTCCGTAATTGTAATTCTAATTCCTGAAGCAGATAAATATTCTAAGATTGAAAAAATGGGCCTCAACTTTAAATAAATAAAAGAACATATGTTTTTAATGTATATGACATAAAACACTCCTCCAGAGTGTGACCTACTTTTATATATATTGATTTCATAGCTCCAAATAATGTATGGTTTCTTTTTTTTTTCAGTTGGCAAAAACATCATTAATACCCCCCCTCCCAAAGAATGGTAATATAATTGTCTTTTCTTCCATTTTGAGTTTTCCCAGAGTCTACCATGGAGCTTGATGTATTTTCACATAAGTGTTAAGCATAGAGACAGGACTCCAACATATTCCATCTATAGCAGAAAATACATCAAAGTGTCACACTTTCTATAACTTCAATCACCACTATGAGTGTATCAAGAAAGAAACAATTATGAAAATTTCTACCACATGGAAAAGAGTTTTAAACTCATGAAGTATAGGGATGCCTGGATGGCTCAGTCAGTTGAGTATCTGACTTTTGATTTCAACTCAGGCCATGACCCCAGGGTTGTGGGATTGAGCCCCATGTCAGACTGCACTGAGTGGAGATTTCTCTCTCTGTGTGTCCCTCTGTCTCTCTCCTCTGCTCACGTACTCTCTCTGTAAAGTTAAAAAGAAATAAAAGTAAAAAACCAAAAAAGAACCCAAATAATATGATGTAAGGCAAAGAACAAAGTGTTTGGAGGCAGAGAAACTTGGAACCTATGTCCACCTCTAAGATGTGGATCGCAGAATGTTGAAGTAAAAACTTCCACTGAGATCCTAATGTGGCAGAAGTTATATAAATACTAAAATACGTTGTGAAACAGATCGCCCAAGTTAGATGACTCTGAATATCTCTCCCACCCACAGCCTAGGTCCCTTGAGAGTATTAAAAGATCAGGAAAACAACAGATTGGTGAGGTGGGGAGGATTGCATTTGTCTGTTTCAGTCTCTGCTGTGAGTGCCACCATCCCACGAGGTGGAAGTTTGGGAGGGACAGGTCCCTCCTCTCAAACCCAGTGAATAGATCCTCAGAAAGATTAATCAGTGACTTGTCCACATTAATAAGTTTGTTCTGCAGCTGAGAGATGAGAGTGGAATTGAATCCCAGCCACAAAAAGAGAGCTAGCATAAAAGAGAGCTAGCATGAGATCAGTTTCAGATCTAACCAGTGGGTCTATCCCAGAAGAAAAAATGGAGGCAGGCTACTGAATTCTTAGTCACTGCAGAAGTCTTGCAAAGCATTTGCTAAACGATCAACAGTGCATTGAGGCTTTAAAAAATTTCCCGGAGCGATCACCAACAATTGGGGTGGGAGAAGCTATCAGAGAATCACATCCCAATTTCAGCACTATTTAAGGTAAATATAAGAAAAATTAATAATTTTCATATTTTATGGCAATAACTAATTTAAAGATGTAATAATCAATTCCCAAGATGATTTTTAAATTGGAATACCTTAACTTTAAACTACTTAACAAGGTAACAGTGAGGGGGTGTTAACATAACATAACATAACATAACATGACATGACATAACACATAACATAACATAATATTAATGTTATGTATGTATGTACACATACATAACAAGAGCGAAACAAGGAAACTTCAATAAATGGAAAGTCATACCAGAAGTCATACTTCTGCTTCTTGAGCAGAAGAACAATGTTGTAATTATCACAAATCTTCAGAAGTTCACTTATACTTTTAAACTAATCTCAAAAAATATTAGACACCCCCCCCAAACTTTCATGCTTATATGAAGTAGTAAGAGGTTAAACCAGGTGAACAGATAAAATACTTTTATTTTTATTTATTTTTTATATATTTTTTCTTTTCAAATTTTTATTTAAATTCTAGTTAGTTAACATAAAGTGCAATATTGGTTTCCATAGTAGAATTTGGTGATTCATCACTTACATACAACACCCAGTGCTCATCTTAACAGGTGCTCTCCTCAATATGCATCACTCATCTAGCTCATCCCCCCCCCCACATCAATCTTCAGTTTGTTCTCTAAAAGTCTCTTATGTTTCGTTTCCCTCTTTCTCCCCCCCCCCACCCCCGCATATGTTCATCTGGTTTGTTCCTTAAATTCCACATTTAAGTGAAATCATATGGTATTTGTCTTTCTCTGACTGATTTATTTTTCTTAGCATAATACACTCTAGTTCCATCTGCATTATTGCAAATGGCAAGATTTCATTCTTTTTGATGGCTGAGTAATATTCCAGTGTGTGTGTGTGTGTGTGTGTGTGTGTGTGTGTGAGTGTGTGTGTGTGTACCACATCTTCTTTATCCACTCATAAGTCAGTGGACATTTGGGCTCTGTCCATAGTTTGGCTATTGTTGATAATGTTATTATAAACATCAGGGTGCTTGTACCCCTTCAAATCTGTAGTTTTGTATCCTTTGGGTAAATACCTAGCTTCCACACTATTCTCCACAGTGACTGCACCAGTTTGCATTCCCACCAACAACGCAAGAAGGTTCCCTTTTCTCTTCATCCTCGCCAACACCTGTTGTTTCTTGTGTTGTTAATGTCAGCCATTCTGAGAGGTGTGAGGTGTTATCTCATCGTGGTTTTGATTTGTATTTCCCTGATGATGAGTGATGTTGAGCATCTTTTCATGTGTCTGTTAACCATCTGGATGTCTTCTTTGGAAAAGTGTCTATTCATGTCTTCAGCCCATTTCTCAACTAGATTATTTGTTTTTTGGGTATTGAGTTTGGTAAGTTCTTTATAGATTTTGGATATTAAGCTTTTCTCTGATATGTCATCTGCAAGTATCTTCTCCCATTTGGTAGGTTTCCTTTTAGTTGTGTTGATGTTTCTTTCTAAAATAACATTTTTAAAGCAAGGTTGATATAATGGAGGCTGAGGACTCAGTTGAAACTATAAATGACATTAAAATATGCCATAAAACTATCATAAATTTAAGCATGGTAAATGGATGACACTGAATGAAGAAATAGGCCCATGAAGTAAAGTAGTTAACTTAAAAAAAAACAAGAATACATCAAATGAATTAAAGTATTTTAAATCAAGTATCATAGTAAAGTGACAAGGAAGGGGAAGATTATTTAACAAATAATACCATAACTATTAAGTCAATTATTTTTTTAAAAATAAATTTTTATCTTCACATATTATTCGAAAACAAATTCCAGAATGATTACAGTTTTAAAATAATGGAAGAAGTCATCAAGGTAAAAATCAACAGATTTGATTGCAAAATATTTAGTCAGTCTGTATTTCAAAGGTATTATAAGCATATTTAAAAGATAATCAACAAATGGAAAAGTAAATTTGCAAAAAACTTTTTGCCAGATGCAAGGTTAATATCTACGCTTTCTAAAGACTTACAAAATTGAAATTAGAGACCTTAATTTCCCAGTAGTCAAATGATAATTCACAAAAGAGAATATACAAATAACTAATAATCATATGAGAGACTTTCAACTTAATAATTAAAGAAATTCAAATTAAAACAACGGGACATCATCTTCACCTTTAAAATTAGCAATTATATTTTTGTAAGGTTGATGAAATATAAATTAGTACTGGTCTGCAGATTTTTCATTCATTTATCATTTTATTTATCCACTAGACAAATATTTGTTCGACACTTACTATAATTAAGGCTCATGGCATTGGACTTATAACTACATCTTTCATCTCCAGACTTTCTGCTTGTTCTTGCCTTCCACTTGGCCCATCATCTTCTTTTAGATGAATTTCAGTTTACTTTCAATTGTACCCCTATGAAACTTGCTGGCTTTCTATCAGACACACACAGAAGATATCTCCTTCATACTAGAGAGGCAAAGTGATTGTGTTAGTTGGTCTTGCTGCCTTAAAAAAAACTACCATAACCTTAGTAGGTTAAAAAAACAAAAAATTCCCATTTTACAGTTCTGGAGGTCAAAAATCAGAAATGAGTCTCACTGGGCTAAAATCAGTGTTGGCAAGTCTGCATTCCTTTCTGGAGACTCTACGAGAGGATTCATTTTCTTGCCTTTTCCAGCTTCTAGACGCTGCTCACATTCCTTATGGTTCAAGGTCCTCTTCCATATTCAAAGCCAGTAATAATCAGTTGAGCCTTTCCCATGATGCCATCTGTCTGATCCTGATTCTTCTGCTTCCCTTTTCCCCATTTAAAGGACACCTGTGATTATATTGGAACAGTCAAGATTGTCCAAGCTAATCTCTTTAATATAAGATGATTAGAAATTTAATTCCATCCATAACCATAATTCCTCCTGGCCATGTAATATAGTCACAGGGTTCTGAGATTAGGACACGAACATCTTTTGGAACCATTATTTTTCCTATGGCAGTGCTATATTAGGTGGCGGCGGGGGGTGGGGCGGGTGAGGTTATTTAGCCATATAGTTTTGGTTTTGGATTTTTACTCTTGTCACTTACGTTCTATATTTGTGACATTGTGCAAGATTCGTAACTTCTCTTAGCTTTTCAGGCTTCATGCCTACAATTAAAAAAACAACCAAACAAGCTATTATAAAGATTAAAGATATGTGTAGCACACAAGGGGTGCATGGGTAGCTGAGTCGGTTGAGCATTCTTGATTTCGGCCCAGGTCATGATCTCATAGTCATGGGATCAAGCCCCACTTTGATCTTAAGATTCTCTCTCTCTCCCTTTGCACCTCTCCCCAGCTTGCTCTCTCTCTCTCTCTCTCTCAAACAAAAAGCAAACAAACAAACAAAAGATATGTGTGGCACACAGCAAACTTGTAATAAATGATGATTATTATAATTATTGAAAAAAACGTACTAACACTTCAGCTTCAATACCACTTGTATTTCCACTGGAACCGTTTGTACACATCCAATGAATCAAATGTTCATTTCTGTGGCATCTGTCTGATCATACAACAAACAATCTAACACCAATTGCATTGTGTCAATGCCCCTAAATTAATTTCATAAACGCAGATACTATTTTCAGTGTGAACTTTAAATATCCGATCATCAAGTTATTCTTAAAACACCTGAAGTATTATATACTATTTTGTTGTGCAGGTGTTTTAAATGTAAAAAAAACATAAATTTTATGAAACTGGAGAGGTTATTCAAGCCATTAACTGGAGCTAAAGAATGATTTTAACATGGTTATTGTGAGAGACGACCAAATACTGTGCTAATTACAGACATGTAACTAGTTGGAGTAGCATAGGGAGCGATATTTTGGGAGTTATTCGTTGTCACAGAACACCTGACAATAATTTCTTTTTCTTCTGATATAAAATTCTCTATTAAAATTTATCTTCAAGTTAGTTAATAGACAGTGTAGTCTTGACTTCGGGAGTAGAAACCAGTGATTCATCTCCTACATATGACACCCAGTGCTCATCCGGAAACGTGCCCTCCTTAATGCCTATCACCCATTTAACCCCCCTCCCACCCACCCCCAGCAACCCTCAGTTTGTTCTCTGTATTTAAGCATCGCTTCTGATAATAATTTCTTATCAATCTGTACATACTTGCTCATCATTGCTCCCCCTACTCATTTTAGCTAAAGGAAAAATGTATTCAAGGAATATGAATTTATGCTTTACTAGTATATTGCACACAGCATTATAGCGATGCCTTGTGATAGAAAAGAAAATAACAATGAAAGTAATTTCCAGATATATTTGTGACATAGAAAAGGGAATTTGGGGAGAAGAGCCACAGATCTAGTTAGATGTAAAGCATAACACATCCAGTGTTTCTTAATATCATTCAAACAGAAAACCAATGACTATGCTGTGAAATTCTCTCAACTCCTCAAGTCTACCTGTCAAAATCCTTCCTGTTTTCTCCTCAATTCACTCAGTACAAGTTTTTTTTCTTATTCTATACTTTCATGCCTTTATTGAACTATATTACAAAGCACAGTATTATTTAGACTCTCCTTCAATTAGCTGTTACAACCCTCACATTTGGGGCTATGTCTGAATCACCCGGGATTTTCCACTCCCGCGACAAGGCAGCTAGTGCTATTCCTCGAACGTATTGGCACCCAGGAAATTCTAGCTGAATCAAAGTAGATCACTGAATCACACAGAGATGAAAGAGCTGTAATAATAGAGCTCTAAGACATAGATAAATAAAAACAGAGGATAACTCAAAAGTCTTGACATTTCATTTTATTTGTTTTTGGAACTTGGCTTTATGAAATGTGTTAGCACTGTAAATCCCCTAATCCTTGAGCAACCACCTACACTCCAGGTGCTTGTGAGGCATATCAGAGAACTCTCCAGGTCCATCAACATACAGTGTTACTTCGTCAGGTCTTTGGCCCCAAGACCCTTCATGATGTCCTATATTGGAGAACTGAGTGGGAACATTGGTGATCTCATCTGTAAGGACTCCTCTGGTCCCTCCAGCTTCAACCTGGGGCATCTCAATGAATTTGTGAAGCTTTCATGACTTTTCTCCTAGAGAAACAGATTCCCATCTGGCCAGATAGATATTACACACTTCAGTTCTTTAAGCCCACAGGGATCATCTGTGCACCCGGGTGGCCCAGTAAGTTAAGCATCTGACTCTTGATTTCGGCTCAGGTCACGATCTCACGGTTTGTGATATCTAGTTCCTGCTTGGGATTCTCTCTCTCACTCTCTCTCTCTCTCTGCTCCTCCCCCCAAAAAATAAATAAACTTTTTTTTTTAAGAGAAAGAAAAAGAATCAGGAAGCATCTAAGCAAAGCCTTCACTTTGCTGGATACAGGCATTATCACTCCCTGCTGCTACTCTTACATTCATAGAATCTCTCTGGCTTCAGGATTCAGGTCACTGGAAGACAGTTATCTTCAACTACCCACCTCAGATGCTTTATCACGATGTCATAGTGCCTTTCAAACTAACAGTCCTCTTCAGAGGCCGTGTGTGGTAGCTATGCGTGTGGCTTGGTCTGTTTCACTGCATCAGCTGTTTGAGAAGGAACAGAAAGAAGAGATTTTCAAATCAGGCAGTCAAGACAAAGAAAAGAAAAAGAAAAATAGCATCCACACATGAGAGATAGCCTTAGGTTTTGCTGATAACACAGAAAATCTCTACCTGGTGCCATTTCCTCCCCTTCCCCTGGGGAAGGGGAAGGGTTCTTGTCCTAAACTTGAAAAGTTACTGTCTATTCAGTAGAATTCAGCTACATCTTTCAAACCACATAATAACTCTGAAAGTCTCAATCCAGATATTCTTTAAAGTTCATCACTTGGGTCATTCTCGACTCATCTACGCTCTCCTCTGCCCAAGCTGGGGAAGAAGGTAACATGTTTTCTTTGGTAAGAGTGTGAGAAATAATTAATAAATATTTTGTGACATAGACCAGTGGTCTTTTTTTTCAAACTCTTTTGATATTTGCTTATTTTTGAGAGAGAGAGAGAGACAGAGTGAGATCAGAGTGGGAGCAAAGAGAGAGGGAGACACAAAATCTGAAGCAGGCTCCAGGCTCTGATCTGTCAGCACAGCACCAGACAGGGGGCTCAAACTTGCCAATCACGAGATCATGACCTGAGGCGAAGTCAATCGCTTAACTGACTGAGTCACCTCGTAAAAATATCTTGGTAGCCCCAGTAATAAATATTTTGAATAAAAAAATGCTTTGCTTTAAAATATAGATATGCATGAGAGAATGACAATGGTATTTATTATAAATATATTTTATTAAGTGCATAAACCATATTGTTTTGATACCAGAGACTGAGGGATTTCTTGAGCCCTGAGATCTCAACCATCAGCTGGTTCCAGGTTCTTAAACTAGCCAACAAAGAACTCAAGGAGGAGTCAGAGTAAAAGTGTAGCAGAAGAAACTTTATTACAAAGCAAAAGTACAAACTCCAGAAGGAAGTGTGAATGCACTCAGAGGATCTGAATGGGGTGGAATGGGGTGGAATTTTGCTTTTCATGGGTGGTCATAACTTGGGTCCAGAGTATTTATGTGAGGTTCTGGGGAATAGGCAGGGATTTCTAAGAACTCTGCATATCATTACACATGCTCCACATTAGCAGTCTGATTTAGGGCTAACTGGGTCATTGTGGGCGTATGTGTAGTGGGCTTGGGCATCGACTGCAAGGTGCTTGTGGCCTAAGAAACCACGGAGCTATCACAAGTTTGCTTCATGGCCACACACGCTCTGTCAGGTGTCACACTGAATTCCTCGGGTTGTTTTTTTTTTTTTTGGTCTTCCTACAAATATCTAGCATCTCTGTATTCTGCCTGCCTCAATTTGGCCACCCAGCTACTTGAAGAAGGCATCACTAGCTCCATATTAAAGATTAATTTTTTAAAAGTCATCTAATTATTTACTGAGTGACTACTTTTTGCCTGGTACTATTCTATGTACTGAGATATTGCAGTTAACAAGACTGACAAAAATCGCTGGGACAAGAATTTATATTCTAACTGGGTGAGATAAACCACAAATATATAAGTAGACTACAAAGTGGATTATTTTTCCAGATGATAAGGGTTATAGGTTAAAATCAAACAGAAGAAAAAGATAGGAAATGCCAGAATCAGGGCTGAGGTTTGCAATCTTCAATAGGTCTCTCTAGGGCAGGCCTTACTGAGAAAGTGATATTTGAGCAAAGCCCTATGAACACGAGTGAAATGCCAGAATTAAGAACAGTCTCAAGTTCTGTAAATAATAACAATGAAAGATTTAATAATAACAATAATAAAAATAATGGATTTCTTACAGAACCAAGGTCTATGTCAATCTAAAGCTTGTTCTCGGATCCACGGTTTTGCTAACAACAGTGCACATCCTTTTCTGGTTGATAATTAATAATTAACTGAAATTTAACAAACTCAGTAATTGTTTTTTAAAAATTGCTGAGCTTACTTTGGCATTAACTGTTGTTCTGAATACTCATTAGTGATTGGCATTTAAAGACTGATTTCTTAAGGAACTTTCAGTGCCAGTACTTAAACCAGAAACAAAGCTTCTACTCTGATTTCTAATAGGACAGGTGAGTCTGCACATCACCTAATGGAACAGTGGTGGAAGTCAGAGTTTGAATATTCCAAGGAGGATCACACAGAGGTTTTCCCCTTGAAGTTTCAAATGCTCTCTACATGTAGCCCTGTCTACAATTATTAAAAAGCAGTCCATTCAAATTATATATAAATCCTTCAACAACAAGGTACAAGATAGCAAATCTTTAGTGGTGTGATGGATTTTTAAACTGTTTTCAGAATATTTTGCTTTAGTGTCTCAGTAGAACATTATTCTACAGTGAGCAAATTGAGAGACAAAATGTCCCCAGAGTATTAACACATTTTCCACCTCTTGACCTTTCGAGGGCCATGAAATCTGCAGTATCGGTCACTCTTAAATGAACATAAATAACCCATTATCAGTCACTGAAATGTTAACAGGTAAGAGGAAAAATGGAATTATAACATTTATTGAACCCATATTTGATGACAAGAACTTTACATGTATGACTTCATTCTAATCCCCACTAGGAAGACAAAAAGACTTTAAGTTACGCATTATTTTCTCAATGTTACAGCTAAGAAAAATGAGATTCAAAGAACTTAAATAACTTGTGCAAATTCACAGAGCTAAAAGCCAAGATGGAAATCTATCATATTTGCATAATCTCTATTGCGTTGCTGAAGAACACTGTGGTCGGGATTTCAGGGGACATCCAGAGTTGCACAGGTGAGTCAAAGAACGACCTAGTATCAAGCCCCGGCCCATGTGGATTCTTCAAGACACGGAGCTTCCTATTTCAGAAGAAATGGGAAAGAGGCTATTTCAATGGTGTTAAAGAAGAGCAGAGAGTGAAGGCATAGGATGATGCCCTTCCCAAAGACTGGCCCCTGGAGGCCATCTACAGAGGGCATCCCTGTGGAGGCAGTGCGGTGTCAATCTCCAATGCACGGTGCTGTTATTACATGCAGTGGGACTCAGTTTACCAGGAGATGGAATCTGCCGAGCTGGTTTCTTGTTGGAAGTGTGGTTTCATGGCGCCTGGAGACGCGGGGAGGAATTTCACACTAAAGAAGACTGGGGGACCATCAAGCACACAAGGTAATAGCAGCAGGGCAAAGGCTGGTATTACAAGGGCATTGCTTAGTGATGCAGGAGCCTGAAAGAAGACTGTGTCTGCCTCGCATTGCTGCCCAGCGCCAGGCCTGCTTAACGTTGACGGAATAATTATTAGGGCCCAATTATACAATCAGCCCCAGTGATTTATAACGCTCTACAACCAGCACTGAATCAACCTGTCTCAGTAGCCGTAAGTCTGCATAAAGTTTTAATTACGAACATCATAAGTTGGTCAGAGCATATGGAGAAAAATGGATTATGAATTTACGATGTGGTGAATTTTCCTGCTGAGTGGCTCTTCTCCTGATCAGGGCCTCACGACAGGATGACAAAAGGCACGTAGGAGAAGCCAGGTGCTCAACAAAGCAGCTGCTCTCTTTTAAACGTGAGACTAGGAAGCAGGACTGTGGTGTGCCAGAGGGAATGTCAAGGGACGTCAGCTGTGACATTCTGATCCTGGCCTCAGGTGAAACGTAGCTACGGGGGTGGTGACAATGACATGCTGCCTAGACTGGCATGCGACAGGGTTAAATTGAGCCGACGAATAGCCTTGGCTTGCTTAACAATTCTTTCAACACTCCTTATATAAGAGGATTTCCCAAATCGATAAGCCAGTCACTCTATTTTCTCTTTAGGATTTTGTGGCTCAATAAGCACGTACTGAGAGCTTATTATGAGCCCGACATCCAATAACTAGTCCGTGTGGGCGTGTACAGGCCTGGATGTATGGCCCAACTGGGGACAGCCTTGCAGGGCGTAACATGCAGAAGTCCCTGAGGGAGTAGCCCAGTGTTTGTGGCTGCGACACGGATCTTCTGCCTCTGCTTCTTGTTCCTTCATTCACCCCTTCACATTGACACGTGGAATGTGTCATTCAAAGGAGACATTCAAATGTCCTTCAGATTCAGAGGAGGATCCAAAGAGCATTCTCCTATAAACTTTGTGCACATTACTCTCCACCTCAGAGTCATCTTCCCAGGGAGCCTGATCTTGAAAACTTAGCACATCATTTGTAAGAAACTCCGTTCCCTGGGTGGGCGCCCAGAGCCTTATAGAGGATTTGGTAAAATGAGAAAGTGTATTCATTTGTTCTCATACGCTTTAATCACTTATTTATTCAAACGCATTTCATTACAGTGCGTACTATGTGGCAAGTGCTGTCCTGGCATCAGGGGCTGTGAGCGAAGATTCCCAAGTGCAGTAAACATGGCTAAGAGGGTCATTTAAAATCGGGTCAGGAGGATATGGAGGAAGCAGGACCTGTGCGTGTCTCCTGTTTCAATTCCTAGAACACCAGGAACTTTTTTGACCTTTGCCAATACAACTCCACCACCTTCTGGAATACCTCTTTCTTTCTAACTTTGGACTGAAATAGAGATCATGTCACATCTGTCAGTGAAATTGCCAATGGTGTATTAGATGGTCTAACTCTGTCAGCACTAATTATAATTCTTTAAAAACAAGTTATGTAACTGTGGATTTCGCCTTTATAAGCCTGCCCTCCCTGCTTGAAATTCAGAGCACACTTTCAATTTCAGTCTACCCTGTGTCCCCCGAGGTTGCCATCCCTAAGACCCCAAATAAATGCTTTTGGTTGCTTTACAGCCTGGATGTCTTCTTGGTCAACAGAATATGGAGATAAAAGAAAGTTCTGCACTGAAATAGCTAGCAACCTAGGCAAGAAGACAGACAAATAAATAACACTGCTTAGTGTGGTAAAAAATCTGACATGATCAGGCACTGGGAGCCATGGGAACATGGAGGAGAGACACATCTCTCTGGGGAGAGAGTCAAATAAGTATCTGGAAATGGTAGCCGTTGAATCAAGTGGAGTGTAGGCCATATGCTCTTCTGGCTGGACACGCTGAGGGAGGTAATTGGCGAGGAGAGAGGACAGACTCTAACAGCTGGTACTACAACCGAGCTGATGCTCACATATGCACAGTCAGACAGGAGGCCCTGCACCAACATTCCAGGAAGATTCTGCCCACCCCCTCAGGCTGTCCATCTGTGACTCACCTTGAGTCTCATTTCCTGGTTCTGTCTGGATTAAAATTACAGCAGCACAGTGTGGAACTGACACTCCTCCCCAGCCTCCACACCTGCTTCCTGGACTTTGCAGAGGGATCCTCTTGTCCACATCTAATAAGGAACAAGGTTAGCAATCTCTGCAGCAAGGTCACGAAAAACATGTGGTTAAATAGTAAAAACACCTCCGAATACCCAGGGCAAGAACAACACATAACTATTCATCCTATTCTTCACCTAAAGGGCTCACCTGCTGGGATTAGGGTCCCTTATCATGTTTCTCAAGTCAAGATTCCAAGGCAACTATTTCTGCACCCTCCAAACTTAAGCTGATGATAAATTAGTAAACAGGACTTAATCTGAAACTGATTCAACCTTCCTTTTAGCTCTGGCAGCCGGAAAGATACCCCTCTGATCAATTTATTTGTAAAATCTTTAAAATTCTTCCATAATGAAGCCAGTCTGACCACCCTGACCCCTCACACACACACACAGACACACTCCAGCTCAAATGTAGCTCATTTGAGGCAGAAGGGAAGAGCTAGAAAGCTAAAAAGCTTGAACAATCTAATGAACCACATGATGTTCTAGAAATACAGGGGAAGTTTGGAGATCCAAGCTTCTAGCTTGATTTCAAACAAATAAACGAACAAACAAATAAAGAACCTCAGTAGTTTCGGCACTGTCAGAGAACAATTAAAGTGGTTACACTTTGTAATATACATAAGCAATCACATTTCAGAGTGGCAATGTATTATACCTCTCTAACATGTAGACAGATATTATGTTTAATATGGGGGACTAGGATTTTTGAGATATGAAGTAGACATAGGACAGAATATCAACAGCTAATAAATAAAACAAAATTGTAAACATCACTAGTAAATCAAAAGTAAGAAATATGAACCAGAAAATGAACACCCATTTTTAAACTATCAAACTACTATAGATTATTCCCAGTATCACAGGCTACAAACAGACACGTGCCTTTCCGTGCATGGCAAATATGTGTGTAAAGTAATGACACCATCCCTAAGGACAATTTTGTATGTGTCAAAAGCCCCCCAAAATACATCTATGTTCACTAACAATTGTGCTTCTAAAAATCTGTTTTAGAACACAACACACGCCACCACCACCAAGAGCAACCTATGATAAAACTCAGGTTAGTCGTAAAACTTTTATAACGACAAACTAGAATGATCATAAATGTCCAATAATTGGTCAAAGGATATAAATAGACATTTCACAGAAGAGCAAATCCAAATGGTTACCAAACAGGAAAGTTTGCTCAGGCTCAAGAGTAGTCAGCAATCTGAAAAGTAAAATAACATTACACATTTTTGGTATCCGAATTGCAAATGTTTAAAAGACTGATCTTGCTATTAGAAAAGTTACTGAAAATCACATTAAAACATTTCTGAATAAAATGTGAATGGCCATGGTCATTTTTTTAAAAAGAAATCTGTGGATGCTATTAACTTTAAAAAATTTATAGATACTGGGGCACCTGGGTGGCTCAGTTGGTTAAGCGTCCGACTTCAGCTCAGGTCATGATCTCGTGGTTCGCGAGTTCGAGCCCTGCCATGGGCACTGTGCTGACAGCTCAGAGCCTGGAGCCTGTTTCGGGTTCTGTGTCTCCTTCTCTCTCTGCCCCTCCCCTTCTCACACACTCTCTCTATTTCTTAAAACTAAATAAACATTAAAAAAAAAAGTATAGATACATTGACCCAGCTCTTCTGCTTCAAAGAATTTATCACAAAGAATCAACAACAATGACATATAAGACAGCAGTATTTACTACAGTATTGTACAGAGCAGCCTCAAACAAGTAACACCCATTATAGGGAACTAGTTGAAGGAATTACTTTAGGGGCACCTGGGTGGCTGAGTCAGTTAAGCAGCCGACTTTGGCTTAGGTCATGATCTCACAGTTCATGGGTTACAGCCCCACATTGGGCTGTATGCTGACAGCTCAGATCCTCTGTTCCCCTCTTTCTCTGCCCCACTCATGCTCTTTCTCTCTCTCTCTCTCTCTCTCTCAAAAATAAATAAAAAAAGAAATTATTTTATACCTACTCAATGTACCTATTATAAAATAAATTATATCAGTTAACTTAGAGATTTCAATGAAGTATGGTTGGATGAGGAAAGAAAGATACAGCAAAGTGTATATAATGTGATTCCATTTTTTAAAACCTAATACTACCCTATGTGCGTGCATAACCCCATAGGGTATTAAAGCCAGTGTTTGTATATTTGTGTTTGTATGTGTGTATACACAAAAGGGATGAAAAATATGGAATACCTCCAAGGTGATTAATATAACTCATCCAAATAAGGATGGGGCAGGAAGCAAGCACAGATAAAGATTGCAAGTAAAGACCACAGACAGGGCCAACTGGGTGGCTCAGTCGGTTAAGCATCTGACTTTGGCTCATGTCATGATCTCACAGTTCATGAGTTTGGGCCTCAGCCCACAGGCTGCTTTGGATTTTGTGTCTCCCTCTCTGTTTCCCTCTCTCTCTGACCCTCCCCTGCTTGCACTGTCTCACTTTCTCTCAAAAATAAATAAACATTAAAAAAAAGACCACATACAGCACATACGATGATTTCAGTCATGCATTTGTGTAAAATTATATGTGCATATACATTAAAAATATTTTTTAGAGCCAAACTAAATTTTTACAAGCCTTACTCAGGGAGCTTTATAAAGTGCATCTTCCTGGCTTTCGATTCCAGTCTTTTTTGGAATAAGGCACCCAGGAGCTGTGTCTGTAAGGAAACCTGATGGCCGTGTGGCTCTTTGACATGCCACATGTAAGCACACAGAGCTGTGCAGAGGCAGAGATGAGGCGGAAATGTGCCCGATTGTGTTTTTCATGACCTCAGACAGAATATAGTCTTCTTCTTCCAAGTCCGATGTCCCCTAAGAGCCTCTGCAAGGTCTGGTGACCAAGCTGGGGGATGCACCTGACCCAGGACTTACTTCCTGAACTGGGATCACACACTCCACTCGGGGGGCGTGCGTTGTTTCCACTACCCAGATCCTTCATTCCACTGCACCCAACACTTCACCCCCATGGCTGGCATGTCCTGCAAAAGGTTACCTCATAAGAGGTCGTAGTAGCAAGAAGTAAGAAGTAATAAGAAGTAGTGATCCTACTAGCAAGTAAGGATTGCTCTTGCAGATTACACACTTCATAAATATTTGTGGAACCCAAATGCATCCAGCCCCTTGCAAAACCCCTGTTAGATAGCAGACACTCCTTAAATCAGAAATTAAGGTTTTGGTGAAACTGAGAGAGCATGGACAGTCCCCATGGCAGCTCCTGCTTCTTTACATCCCCAGCTTCACTATTCAGATCCCAGTACATCTGCCCGCACTAGTTCCAGAGAGAGAGCGGGGAGCCTCTGTGCTGGGGAATCAGAGCATCCTGCTTTCACGGCTGGTGAGCTCAAAATAATGCTTGGGCCTATAATTAGGGCTATAATTAATGTTAGCATTTTTTGCAGTGAAAATTCATTTACTGGGGCGCCTGGATGGTTCAGTGGGTTAAGCTTCTGACTCTTGATTTACGTTCAGATCATGATCTCATGGTTCGTGAGTTCATGCCCTGCATCATGCTCTGTGTGGAGCCTGCTTGGTATTCTCTCTCTCTGTCTCTCTCTCTGCCTCTTCCTCTCTCTCCCTCTCTCTCTGCTCCTCCCCAGCTGGCATATGCTCTCTCTCTCTCTCTCTCTCTCTCTCTCTCTCTTTCAAAATAAATAAATAAACAATCAAAAAATTTAAAAAAGAAGTCATTCCATCACAAAATCTGAAGTCAAGAAGCCATTGACCTAGTCACATATTTTATTCTATATCCAATTGAGATCATGAGTTTTCAACATTTCCTAGTTTAAAAATGTGCCATTGATTTATTGAACTTAGATTCTGCCTCTAAGAAACTTACACCCTAGTTGAGAGACCAAATCCATCTGAATGGAGCCACATCTGATAAATCACAAAGACATACATCAAAACATGCAAGAATTTATAAAGCACAGACTTTTCCATTCCAAAGATGAGTTCCAAAAATTATATGAGAAAAGGCAGTGTTGTGGCAGTATGTATACAGTCACCCAAAGAGCCTTCTTTGATGAGATCTCCTAGACATTTAGATAATTATGTCCTATGACATCAAACAATCAGTTGCATGACTTCTTAGTTATGCCATATCTTTGTGAACCTGTGTGCCAGCTTTTATTTTTTTAAGTCATTTTCCCTACCAGAGAGCAACATTTGGTACCATTCTCCTCACCATCTGTATGCCTCTATTATATATATTTTAAATGTAAACTCTTTAATGTAAGGAAAATTTATTATGTTCGGTCCTCACATATTGTAGTCTTTGATGGATGATTATTATGCTTAATAACAAAAATTACATATTGGCAGAAAATGTATCTTCACTTCTGTGCAAATTAACATGGGGTTACTTTTACAGTTTAATATGAAAGAGTGATAGTGAGGCTGTCAAAAGCAAATAGGGCTCATTTCTATAAAATTCAGGGCCATTTTTACAACTGAAAAGTGGCTCGCTTAAAGGCATAATAACACAGACAGGGAAAATGTTATAGTCAGCAGTTACCAAATAGTCTTTCCCCTATAAACTGGCAGTCTGAGGTAGTAGTGAGGCCAGAAGGACATTCCAGAAGCGGTAGCACAGCAAGAGTACTTGACGTTTGAAGTCGGTGTTTTTAGCATGCTCTTCCTCTGTGACCACGTGATTTTCCGTATTTGTCATGAACGTTAATCAATAACAATAATCGTCAGGACAGAAATGTTTATTGAATTTGTTTCTGTGGCAGTATATAATAATAACATTAGGAAGAAGTACTGGGTTTGTCATTTTAATTACATTTCTTCATAAAAGGGGGTGAAACGGATGTGAAAAATGCTCCCCAATCAGTGAATTCCTCCAAGCTCACTGAATGACTTGCAAGAATGACAGAATTGAAACAACTCAAGCTCCATTTCTTCTTCTCTAGAGTCAGTGTGTTATCATTATTTCGGTCTGCTCTCTAACTGCAGTGGTGGGAGACCGGGCGTGCACCTGACATGAACCTGCCCATTCTGAGCTGTTTTCTTACGTTCCAGCGCTTACTGCTTAGTATGGATGTAGGTAGCTGAGTCCACGTGGGTGCCAGGGGCCAATTTATAACCGGGCATTTTCCAAATTAACTTCCTGCAGAAGTTGTATGTTAACAGTGTGTTAATTTGGGGCTGGAGTATATATTGTGAAAAACTTCACAGTAATAGCCGTAGTACTTGTTTAGCGTTTATATCAACAACATAGTTTTTCAGGAAGAAGGATTGTCGTTGTTGTTGTTTTCACTGACAGTGCTTAAAATTGCCAAAGTGCAGTGAAAATAAGAAGTACACCAACTTTCAGATAATTTTATGTTATTGTTTATCAGGCAATGCACTATTATCACCTGCACTTTGGTGGACTCCTAGTTCTGTGTCTCTGAGCACCACGGAAGGTTCGCTAAGGTTGCAAAGTGTAGCAAATATGATCCTCATAGAGGACATCCTTTAGGATCTCTTTCAAACCGTAACATTTTCTTTTATTTATTAAAAAGATTTGTTTAAGTTTATTTATTTGTTTTGAGAGAGAGAGAGAGGAAGAGAGAGAGATTGAGTCCCAGGCAGGCTCCACCCTGACAGCACAGAGCCAGCTGCGGGGCTCGAACTCATCTACCATGAGATCATGAGCTGAGCTGAAACCAAGAGTCGGACGCTTAGCCTACTGAGTCACCCAGGCGCCCCCAAACTGCAACATTTTGAGAAGCATCATTTCTCATCTCCCAGACACAGACAAGTTCATAGATGGAAAATATTGAGCCCTTACTTCCTGCTCTTCTACTCATGGCAGACATTGTTAATCCAACAGAGGACTTCTGTCCCAGACAACACGGACATGCCTTGGAAGTCTCATAAAACAGCAATCTAGGAAATTTGTACAATTATTCAGCATTGGCGTGAAGATTGAAAACTATTTGCATTCCTGAATTAAATCTCTAAGCTGGCCATCGACAAAAAGCACCCGAGATGAGCTATGAGGAGGGATGGGTGCACCGTAGGCACTCAGGCCACCATGCTCATGGAGGGCGTGTGCTTCGCGTATGTGTGAAGGCAGGGAAAACGACAAAGAAAACTGGTTTTCACTCCTACGACAGCAAGGAAAAGTGGCAATCCCCTTAGTATTCATAAATGATAAGAACAAATATTTGATGAGTATTATTGTAATCCAGTCACTATTAAAGTGCTTCCTGTGTATTAACTTTATTTGTCCTTTCAAACTCCAATGACGTAGGCACTATTACTATTATCCCCATTTCAGAGATGAGAACCTGGAGAAAAGACTGGGAGCAATTGGCCCAGGATCACACTTTTGGCCAGTGGTACAGGTGGGCGTCAACCCGAGGGGTACACCTACCTGCAAAGCCCCACAGAGAAGGGCATTCTTTGTGGCCTCTGAAATGCTGCTGTCCGTTTCCACTCTCCTTGAGCCACTTCTAAGTCCTGGAGCTATTTTTGCAGAGGCAAAATGTTTGATTCGGCTTGCTGTAGGGCTAGTGTGAGAGAGTAATTAATTCGTGAATGTGACAAGCCAAGGATAATAAAATATCAAGTTTATCTCAAGGAAGCTTTAATGTCTTCTTTTCATCACGACACCAGCAGAACTTTAATTAGGTGATTTAAATGCTTTGTTGATAGGGGGAGCTCAGAAAAGAAAGTCAACGACTGGAGAGTGTGCAAGACCTTAAAGATATGCCAACTGCTTTATCTTCCCTAATTCAAATGTTTTACAACAGCACCTGAAGTTAAAGATTCCTCTACCCCACTTTGCAAAGAAGAAACTAAACTTAAGAGGCATTACGCGACTTGGCCACTGAACCACGAAGGCATTTGAACCCAAGTCTGTCATCTGAGGGCCCAGATTTCACATTTACAGGTGGCCCTCTGCAGACCCAGCTTGCTCATTAAGGCTTAGCCTTTCCCACACATTTGCTCTTCAAACAGCTCTGCCAGGCTGTCACTTATGTGAGAATGCTTTTACTTGCCCACGGATGGAACTCTCCACCTGTGGGTCAATGGTCACCGTAGGCCAAATCTCACACACTCATTTTTGAAAAGGAGAAAGTTGAAAAAAGGAGGGTGAACATCTAATGGCAGGCTGTCCTGTGTGGCTCCTAACATGAGAGGCACCGGCACTGGGCCATCATGAATTCATTCAACACCTTTTGTCAATCCTCTGTATTCACTGTGCTGGGCTTTGGGATGACAGAGAGAAAAGGTCATATCCCTGCCTTTAGAATGCATTTCCAGTTTCTGACATTAAAATTCAGAAAATGATTTTTTTCAAAGATCTAGAGCATTCTGTTGAAAATGTGGTTGTTGCAGCTGAAGATACAAGCGATGTGTCTAAGGTGCATTCGTGCTCTATGTGCCCATCAGGGCACGCCAACTTTCTCTCATGTTTCTGGGGAGTCAGGTGCCTCTCGATTGGCCAGCAGTTCTTGAGTCTCATACAATCAGGCATGCTGAGATTCTAAGGGCTCCTTACTTATTCTCTGCCTTCCTTTTTTCCAGGGGGCATTTCCATCTAAGATGCTGATGTGATGATCCTCACAGGAATGGACAGGTGCTCAAAAAAGTTGTCAGCTTGGCCAACTTATTCTCGTTGCTGTCTTCCTCCCAGTCTGGACTTCCATCCTCTGGGGATCTGTAACACTAATGTTGCCAGAGGGTCATCTGGTCTGAACTAGACAAGAAGTGAATGGTGCGGCTATCCACTGGCAGTGGAAATAGGATTTGAAGCCAGCCTTGGCTATGACTTCCTGTTCTGCTATTTCAGACCTGTTAGACCTTTGGCAAACAAATACAACTTTTTTTCTTTAAATGTTTATTTATTTTTGAGAGAGAGAGAGAGAGAAATAAACATTCTTTAAATGTTTATTTATTTTTGAGAGAAAGCGCAAGCAGGGGAGGGGCAGAGAGAGAGGGGGACAGAGGATCCACAGCAGGCTCTGCATAGACAGCACAGAGTATGATGTGGGGCTCAAACTCATGAACCATGAGATCATGACCTGAGCCAAGGTCGGCCGCTTAACCGACTGAGCCACCAAGGTGCCCAAGGCAAACATTTTCTTTAAACCTGAAAATGGGAACATATATTTGGGTATATATATTTTAATCCACTCATTTTAGTTACCTTTATCTCTAACCCAGTGGTTTTTGAATGGGGTTGATTTAGCCCCTAGGGAACATCTGGATATGCCTAAGGATAGATTTAGTTGTTACAACTGGGACAAGAGAGTTGTGCTGCCAGCATCTGGTGGGTAGAGACTAGGAATGCTGCTAAATATCCTACAGTACACAGGACAGCCCCAAAAAAAGACTTATTTAGCCCAAACATCAACAGTACTGATGTTGAGAAGCTCTGCCCCAATCTCTGAGACTCCCAATCCCCACTAAAGCCTAACCATGAGGAAAGTGGGTATGATGGACAGAAAATGGAACCCCCACCCCACTCCAGCCTGGATGTGACAGAAGATACCTCAAACAGAGAGCAAAGGGATGTGAAATAAAGACTCTGTTTCCTCTTCAGGCTCAGATTAGTTGTGGGAAAACAAGGGAAGCAGGACACAAGAAAATGGGCATTCCAGTGTTTGCCTCAGTCTCCCTCCCTTTGGGAAGATATTCCCACAGTGGGAGGTGCATTCCATCAAGTAAAGGGGAACTTCAATGTCAGAGACACTGCTAACCAATTCAGGGTGTTCTGCAATTCCAGCAAGGGTTGAAGCAGGTGAAGTCCAGAGTGCGGAAGGCTGAGGAAAGGAGGAAGGGCCAAGGAGGGGAACAGAAGAGAAAAGAGAGAAGAGAGGAAAGGTGAGAGCAAGGAAAAAGTGGAGGCCAGGCAGAACTAGAAGCTTCAGCAATCCAGTCCAGCAGAACCACCAGGTACCAAAAACAATGAGTTCAAGCTATACTCTCCATTGTAACATGGGTTGACATCATGGGAAGGAGAAGGGGGACCATAGGGTTGGGGTGCTCAAAAGATGACATTTTATTAAAGAGTTGCACACCTGAAACTAATGTAACATTGTATGTAAAGTATAGTTAAATTAAAAAAAAAAAAAAAAAAGAAAGAGGTAGGGTACCTGGGTGCTTTAGTTGGTTAAAGGTCAGACTCCATTTAAGTTCAGGTCATGATATCATGGTTCATGAGTTCGAGTCCCATATCAGGCTTTGTGCAGACAGAGAGGAATCTGTTTGGGATTCTCTCTCTCTCTCTCTCTCTCTCAAAATAAATAGATAAACTTAAAAAAAAAAAAACTACTGAAAAATGTTACCTAATGAAAATTTTTGAATTATTTGTTCATAATAAGTTTACTGGACCACACTAAAATAATTTAGTTATACAGAAAGATTAGATCATCTTAAGGGGAAAAGGTGAGAATTTCTTCTACATTTCAAAGATAATATATACATTTTTGACTCCTTATTAATTAACACTTCATAGCCTTACTAGAAAGATTAAATGAAATAATACACATAAAGCATCTAACAAAATGTCTGACACAGGGTAAAAACTCAGTAATCAGGAAGGAAAGAAAACTTATTTTCTATTTATTATGCATAGCCGACAAAATTTCTGAAATGATCCCCCACAGATACCCCACTAATCACTAGAACCGGTGAATATAATTAGATCTCTCTCTCCTAATTATGAATGGTAAGACTTAAGGCAGGGATTCACCTTAAGGCAGGGATTGTCTAGGAATTCCTGATATAATCATAGAGCTCTTAAAAGCTGAGAGTCTTCTGTGGCTGGTGGCAGAAGGAGCTGAGAAAGAAGTCAGAGGTATTTGAATAACAAGAACACTACATGCTGTTGGGCTAAAGTTGGAGAGGGCCACATGGGAAGGTACAAAAGATGTCCTTAGGAACAGATAGTGGACCCACGACTAAGAGCTAGCAAGGTACCGGGGATCTCAGACCTACAGCTGCCGCTTATTGGATTCTGCCAACAACCCACAAAAATAGTTGACAAAACAATTGCAACTGGTGAAAACTTCTGGCTTTTTCCACTCTTCTCTGCCTCTACTTCTATTTGACGATAGAGTGACCGTGGGAAATTTTAACTTCAGGGCAACCTGACACTGAGCTCAAGAAATAATCAGTTTGGGTTCAGTGGGATATCTTAATGTGGCTTCCACCTACTTCCCTGTGTAGTTGGGCTGTTGCCACCAGAGCACTGGCATCTCTTTTAAGAATATTCCAATGTCCCATTGTGTCAGGACCTAGGGTGCAACGCGAGAGGTCTTATCACTATATAAAAGTTGTTTTATGTCATCAGGCACTGGGAGTTTTTCAGTAGCAGAAGAAACAGGATTTGGAATGTACTGAACTAGAACCATGGAGACTTATTTAATCATTGGCTGTATGAGCTTTCATTTAGAGTTCAGTGGTCATTCATGCCTAGAAAAAAATAGTTTTCTCCCATCCAGAATATACTTGACAGTGCTGTGTAAATAATTATCCACACGCCATATCCTGTTCTGATTTGATAGTAATGCCATGAAGCAGAATATATCATCTTTTCTCGGTGTATAGGGCCTAAACATGTAACTGTACCACAAAGAAGTAAATGTGTGTGTGACATTGTATGTTTTGTGCTTCCTCATGGATTGGATCACTTGGTGGTGCATCTGTCTTGTCCTAGTGAAACTCAAGTTCCCTTTGGCATGCCACACTAGGTGGCCTTAACAGATTGAAGAAATGAGTGCTCCAGTGACAAGAATCTCTGCCTATTCTCATCAAGGGAGGGCACATTGTGGAAGAATCATTTTGTTATTCAAGTATGACCTTAATATAACATACTTATGTATTTAAAGCTGATTTGGATTACTTATGTAATTTTGACTTCAGATTAATTTTCTGTTTCTTTCAGAATTGTCAACCATATCAAAATCCAAATATAACAAGAAGGAATGTTTAAACTCATATCAAAATATGAGCAAAAGCTAATTACCAATAATTATTTTTCATATTGAATAATATTATCAATAATAATAATAAGCTATCAATAGCCATATTAGCCATAATAAAATTTTGGCCCATCACAGTGAGACAAATTCACCTATCTCTCTATTCTTTCTAAAAGATATTACAAAATCATTGTATTTTTACATGAAGAACTAAATAGGATTATCCATGAAAAGAAAGAAGTGGAAACATAGTGTTGAGAAGCCATAAAGTTAATTAATAAAAAATACGTTGTTATTTTTCTAGAATGTTAAAATTATGTGGTATCATCAAACTTTTTCTTTATATTTGTAAATTGTCCTAATTTCTTGATTCATCTTAAATAACTATTCAATTTTTACTTAATTTCATTTCTTTATAAGGCATTCTTTTCCTCAAAGACAGCTCCCCAAATCGCATGAATTTCATGTCACACTTCTGTGTGCCACTGCCCAGGGTGTGGACTCAGTCCAGTCCCAGTCCCTCGGTCCAGCCTGGCCAAAGGAGGCTGTACAGCAAGAGCCCAGCTGCTCCCTCACAAGACAGAATAAGGCTGCTTCTCTCTTCTCCTGAGACTAGCTTTGGGATTTGGTGTGGGAGAATAATTCCCCGGATGCTATGCAGTCAGTTGAATTAGCAAAACTATTGCCTCACCCAGGCCAGCATTCAGGACTGGCCTTACCTTCAGTCTGGTTAGTCAATCCTCCAGAATAGACTGAGAGTCCAGATGATGTGTCCATAGGTAGAAACCCTCTGAGCTTTGTGACTGAGCCTTACTGATGACCTTGACTTAAGACTCACATTTGTTCCTGGAACAGATTCCCCAACTCCCTCTCTTCCCACAGAAAGGGTGGTCATCCTCTTCTGGCTTGTGTCTTCTCCCCTTGTCTGTGTCCACCCAGCACACCCCAGATTCGACATCAAGTTCAATCCTCTAGCATACCACTTGGAAGGAGACTTGGGCGAAGTTTGCAGAAATCCTGGTGTAAGTCAAATGTTGGAGCCAGAGGACACTCTAAACCACTAGTGTGTTTAGTCACAGACTTATTCTAGTGATTAAATGATTTTTTTTTCTTTACAAGATTTTGAAAAAGTGGTAAAATGGAAAGAGGTAGAAAAGTAGTGGACGGAATTGAAGTTTGAAATAAGACTGTCAAAGTCCTAATTCTCTCTTTATTTTCACAGTCAACCTACACTTATGTCTCTCCTCATTAGTAAATAAACATTTATTGGATACCTAATACGTATAAGATGGTGTTTGAGATGCTATAATCTCCTCTGTTTCAGAATTCACCACTCTAAACTTTAAGAAGACAGAAACTTGTTTATATGGATTCTGTAATATTTATCATAATGCCTACACATTGTAGGTGCTCAGAAATATTGGTTAAATGAATGACTTAGTTCTATTTTTTCTAGAAAGCAAATCCCTCACTTGTTAAGTAAAATGTACTTTTCTGATTACAAAAGTAATTAATGCTAAATATAGAAAAGGAAAAATCTATATGATTTGAGCATATTTTTCTCATAATTTTCTGGTAAATATGTATGTTTAAGTATCTAGACATTTCTCTACGTGTTTGTATTAAAATTAGGTGTTACTACATACGTATTTTGGTTTTTATTTTTATTATTATTGAATATCATGTCTATTTTTAAATTCGTCAAATATTATTCAAAAATATGTTCAAAAATTTTGATGCTGAATTCCATCATATGGATGTATTGCAACTTATTTAACCAGTCTAGTCTTGGATGATATTTAAGTTATTCCCAGATTTTGTCTTTGCTAATGGTACGGTGATGAGGACCCTTGCATGTGTATATGTAGCTGAGTCAGCTGGGTGTAATTAGGTTAGCATAAACCATTAAACAAACCTCGGCATGAAGAGGTGTAATTGTAGGAAGAAATGAACTGAGCTGGGACATAGAAATCTACGATCTACTTATTGATCAAAAGCTAGGATTTGGCTAGAGGTGAAAGTTCATGGTAATGAGATAATTTCAAAATAGAGATCATAAATCTAAAAGGGTATATTAATTATGCATTTTTTAAAATGTTTCTGATGCTTCCACATCTTGGGGCCTTGCTGCCCCTCTCAAGGTGAGCTGATTGCTAGAGATAGACAACTTCCCTGGGAGTGTGCCTTTCATATGCAAACCAACAATCCGGAGCCCATACCAATAACCACCTCCTATGGGGTTGTCCCTATCAAGGTCATTACTTGTCTGTCCTAATAACTCAGGGCCCGGTATCAGACAACTAAGGACAACCGCTAAGCCCCACAGGACACTGAAATTATTCAAACTAGCCAATCCTAAATCTACTTACCCTCTCTGGCCCATTCCTTCCTATGGAAACCACAATCAAAGTTATTGCCCACATTTTCTCTTCATTCCCTCTGCCTCTTGACTGACCCTACGGCTTCCCCATGAAACACTGTGTGGTATGGCATGACTCCTGTTTCCAGGGCTCTGTGAGTATAAAAATCTTCTTCCTTCAAAACCATCATGTCCGCATCTGTGTCTTACCATATTTGATTAAAACAAGTCCCAAGTACTCTTAAAATAAAGGGTCACACCAGTACTCTTCTGTCACAAAAGGAGAACTGGGACAAAAACGATAACTAGGGAACTAAATGTGCTCACAGACAAACATAGTCCCATTGGAATGAAAAGAAGTGCATGCGTGGGGCCTTGAAAAGAATTCTGGCCTGCTTGCTACTCTACCTGGCAAGCTTACCCTGCACGTTGGACCCATGGAAGGTTCTTCCCCTTAGTAGGGTATCTTAAAGATACTAAAATAAGATGCTCATGTAAGGCACAATCTCCATTATTTTCTATGGGTTCCCAGTATTTTGCACACAGAAAACATTCAATAACTATTTGTCTAATGAATCAATGACAATGGACCTAGGCAAACACCTGCGTAACCAACTATAATGCAGCGCGGGAAGGGATGTGAGAAAAGTAGAACAAGGTGTGGGAAGAAGGACTGATTTAATTTATATTTATGCTCCATCCTAAGGCTTTCCTTTTCTGCTCTTGTGATGCCTGCCTCTTGTCTCTTTCACCAGACACAGCATGCCCAGAAACAGGAAGAGGGGGTGAAACCAGATACAGACAGCCACTCCTGTCTGCCCATCATGATCCTCACCACAGAAGCTTTAAGAAAGGAGTTGAAAGTAATCATTAAAATGAGTTTTAGGGATTACCCTTGGATTTCATTTATCCTTGCTTGCTCCTTTCCCTATAGGCAAGAATAATGAGTTGCTCGCATTTTTATTCGCAGAAATTCAATGAAATTCTGAACTCTAAGGAAAGTATATTCCCTCAGAATTAGAAGAATATATCAGATAAATTGTCCAAAGAAGAATCTGCCCAAAGTTAAATTTTTGAGGCAAGCTTGATTTATCTTAATACAATGGAATATTATACTTACATAAAATATTCATATGATTAGGGAGAAAATTGTCTTGAACTTTGGAGCAGTTTAGACTCTAAGGAAAAAAGTCTTGAAAAATTACATTATGAAAATGTTTCTCTCTTAGGGATGTGAAATTCATATAAAAATTTAAAAAGAAATACACTTTTAAACTTTCTAGAGGATGTTTTCAATTACACAGACATTTCTAAACTGCTAAAACAAGTGATCTAAGGAGCCAGATAGTAAACCTACTTTCTGTCAAAGGTGAACACCCAACATTATAGTTATCATAATGTCTTAATATGAAGTTAACACTGAGAGTTTTTTTTCCTTCTTCTGCTTCCCCTATGTGTTCACATAATAATACTTCTGTAAAAGCCTACAATCAAATTAGAGTTATGATTACTTTTATATTTCTAAAGGAGAGATCATGGAAAAACACTATCCCATAGGTCACTTAATCCAATGTCTCTGGTACAAAGTAGGTGTTCAACAAGTGATGAAGGAATGTATGTTTCCCTTTGGTTCACAAGCCATCTGTTTAATACCCCAGAATTTTCTTAGAAAGATGTATAATGCTTACAGGTCTCTAGTTATGGAAATTAGTCATTATTTATCATTTTTACATTATGCGATACATTTGCCACACATTAGAAATTCCTTACAATGCTTCTCCAATCTTATTTCTGAGGTAAGAGCATTTTGTAGTGGGTTTAATTAATATTCATTGATGAGATGAGTTTCAAGACCAATCAGTCTCAGATGACAATTCTTCTTTAAGTTAAAGAGAGCCATAATGATGCTCTGGTTTTGCGATTTTTGGTATGCAGAGTGCTGAGCAGAAAGAGAAAAGAAGGAGAAAAGATGAATATGCATAGCCTGAAAAAGTCTATATTAAAAATGAAAGTTACTGAGGTGCCTGAGTAGCTCAGTCAGTTAAGCGTCTGACTTCAGCTCAGGTCATGATCTCATGGTTCACAAGTTTGAGCCCCGTGTCAGTCTCTGTGCTGACAGCTCAGAGCCTGGAGCCTGCTTCCGATTCTGTGTCTCCCTCTCTCCCTGCCCCTCCCCCCCCAATAAAAACATAAAAAATGATAATTACTTTATCAATCAAAAAAGATTGGAATATTGATCACCCAGCTCCCCAATTACTAAGAAGAAAGGATGCCCCTTCTATATGTTGCATTGTTCCTAAGTATTAAATCAAAGGTAATTTCTTACACTAAATGACAACGTCTAGTAATCCTAACAGCAAAAGCGAAGAAAGACAAAACAGCAAGAGTGTTTCACTGGGGTTGCTATGGGGATAGAATCAAGAGAGAGGCAATTTCTGTGATATTTACATGAGATGGCAATTAGGAGAGCAGTTACTGTTCCAGCCCTATCCTCTTAGAGTAGCTTTCTGTGCCCAGGATTGGTTCAAGCTTTCTCCTCTGTGAGGTGATGTGGATGGATAAGCAACAGATGGGCCAAAAACCCCAAAAGACAAACAAACAAACAAACAAACAACAACAAAAACAACAACAAAACTGATGGTACTGGGAAGAGTAAGATAAATTCAGACCCTCACGGTGAAGAAGGCCAGTAGACCGCAGAAAAAAAACAACTGAAATGTACCAAAAGAGAAAGACACTTTGTCGCCTTGGGAAACAGCCATACCGGTCATAAAGCCTACAACCCAGTTTCTTATTCCTTTCAGTGAAAAGCCATCATTATCAACACTGTGACTTTGATATCTACCTGTGCATGTCAATAAAGAAGGATCTGAGCCACCAGAATAATTATTCAGACACATATCTGCTTTATTCGTGATTTCATCATTCTGTTGAATTCTTTTAATAAATGAATTGACTACTAGGTACTCATGATTGCTAATGAATTCTTTAAATTTGCATGGAGACACACAGCACCTATGTGCATATATCCGTGTGTATATGTTACATATGTGCGTGTGCGTATGTCCACATGTACTTTGCCTTCCAATAGGTACCAATAGGTACCTACTCTTCTCTATCCCATTGACTAATCTAGTATTCAGAACCACGAGTTCTGAATTCACACATATACCAATACCTTCCGTTTGTAGAGTATTTTCAAGATAACCGTGCCAGAGTTGAAGTAGATGGTGAGCTATTTATAATTCCTCCCCAGCAGAGCAAACAAATCTCCCTCAAATCTTTCAGAACCTGAATTATATTCCAGTTTTTCAAGAACCCAGTATAACACTTATTCCCTTCACATCTCCCTGCCTTCCCTTCTTCCTTCACAGTGTTTTGTTCCCTGACAGCAGTAGTACCCATTCCTACTCTTGGTGATGCTTTGATACATTTTCCTGTCAACTGAAACACTCTTTGGAGTCTTGCTTTGAACTCCCCTTTATGTTTCCGCCTTTGATATCTTTGTTGCGTTTCCTCTGAGATCAGATTCTCAGTTATTTGCTCCTTGTGTGGCGCTCCTTGGGAACCCTCTCCTCTGGGTGTGAGGAGACCAGTAGTCCCTGCCCTCTGTCCTTGTCTTCCCTTGTTTTTCCCTCTATGTCTTCTGCCCACACGTCCGTCTCCCGTGGCTCTCACACAAGCCACTTTTTACTAAAACAGGCATTGCTTGTCTCCTTCCTCAGCGGGAGCTAGCTTCTCCCCTCCCCTACCCCTGACTTCCTTTGCTCTGTGTATTGTTCACCTCAGCCACTGATGTTGTCATTCGACAATCCATGCCTCCTACAACCTGAAATCCACTTTATTTTCTTCCCATGTCTTCCGGGCAATGCCTTTCAAAAGGTGCCTCTCTCCCCATGCTGCATTCACTGCGGCAAGTGTTACCAGCTCACCTGCTCCATGGCCCCTTTCATTCTGGACTGCGCAGCTGGCCATCCAGGATGCCTTCCTCCCCGGCTCACAGGCTTTCCTGCATTTTGTGTAGATGTGGCCTTTCTGACTAAAAAGTTACACACGGTCCACATTCTGCAGACAGCTCTGTCCTTGTTTCTCCACACTGGGGGCACCTTTCCTGACTGCACGTTCTATTCACATGCTCTCCTGAGCTTACCTACCTGTCCTGGTAAAAGCTACAGTATGAGTCATCCTTAAACAAAGAAGTCACACTTGGCGGATAGTTGACTGTATCCCCCTTGTTTCAAACTTGTGCAATCCCTTGAAACCCTAAACATGGAGGCAGTTTTTGTAAGAGTTAACTGAGAGGAAGCCACTTGGCTCCAGAAATTCACAGTAACTTTCATAGCTCAGATGGGGGTGCATCTTTACTCCTAAAGTAAATGGGGTAGACCACTGCATGGAATTGGAGGTGCTTCTTAAATCCATCCGGCATACACAGCCTCTGTGTCTGCTACTTTTCTGTCTGCTGATATTCTTTAGTCCTTTCTATGGGAGGCTCTACGCTCTCTCTTCCATCAGAGGGAGGAATATGGTGCAGGAGCCAGCATCGGTGGCCCATGGGCCAAATCTGGCCCACTACCTATTTTTTGCAAATAAGGATTTATCAAAACAGAATCTCATTTATTTGTTCATGTGCTTTTTTTATAACTACTTTTGCACTATGGTGGAGCACACCAGTTGTGACACAGACCATATGGCTCAATGTATTAGTCAGGGTTCTCCAGATAAACGGGACCGATCGGCTACATAGATCGATGGTTTGATTTATTGTTGTTAAAACAATTCAGCAGGTAAATTTTGAAGATCTAACGGGCTTTATTAAGTGAATCATGAATCCAGCAGCCATCTGTCTAACACATGGAGGGCAACTCCAAGACGTTATACAAAATGGAAGGTTTTTATAAAACAGCAGTGGGGCAAGAAAGTTAACAGTAAAAGGAGGGGATTTTTCTAGTTATTTTCCTTTAGGGGGAAAAGCAAGGGGTCTTTTCATGCCGATTATCGCATCTTTTTGAGGGGGATGGCGAGGGCCCATGTGGCACACTCATTGGTGCTGATGGAAAAACTCCTGACTGACAGGGCAAGACTATCGTTCTGGGAGATGTGAAACTGCAATTAGATGATATCTTAAGCCCCGGCTTGAGGACTCAGCGTGGTTTTTTCTATTTGACATTATAGAAATTGAGGTAGAGAAGTTATAGAGGCCAAGAACTGCCTTCTGTGAACTGAAGAAACAAGAAAGCTGGTTATTCAATCGGAGGTTGAAGGACTGAGAACCTGGCATGGGGAGGAGGAGGCTCCTGGGCTATGTTCTGGTGTCCAAGGGCTGGAGAACCAGGAGCTTCCTGGTCTAAGGACAGGAGAAGATGGATGTCCCAGCTCAAGAAGAGAGAGAGGGAATTCATCTTCCTTCTGCATTTTTGTTCTCTTCAGGCTAATCTCTTCCAAAAATGCCCTTCCAAACACACCCAAAAATAATGTTTTCCCAGAGATCTGGGCTTCCCTTACTCCAGTCAAGGTGACACATAAAAGTAGCTTTCACACTCACAAAGCCTAAAATATTTACTATCTGGCTTTTTATAGAGTTTGCCAAGCCCTGATAGAGTGCTGGGACTGTGTTGCTCTGTCTTCTTGGATTAACTTTATTTTCCATCCTCATTCCAACTCAATTGCCTACTTTTTCTTGTCTGATTCAACAATTCCCGCATTCCATTTTTTTTGACCCTGTATACCATTCAGTCATTATCATGTTGCATTCGCTAAAATCATCCACAAGGAGCCCTATGTAGTTGTGGTACCTTTTCTCTTGATAGAATCACAGAATCCATCTAGTTTGTCTGTTGATCTGAAGAGTCATATCGAAATCCTTAATACCTGGGGTTTTGGTTACTGAAGATCATGTTCCTTGGGTATTCATCATAGTCCTGTGCTCAGCATCTGGTTCCAATCGTTGTTAGCTTGATTCTCCTGCTCCATTTACTGAAATTCCATCATTTTAAGTATGCTTTTCTCATGCATTTCTTTTTTTCTTTTTTTTTTTAATATGAAATTTATTGTCAAATTGGTTTCCATACAACACCCAGTGCTCATCCCAACAGGTGCCCTCCTCAATGCCCATCACCCAACCTCCCCACCCTCCCACCCCCATCAACCCTCAGTTTGTTCTCAGTTTTTAAGAGTCTCTTATGGTTTGGATCCCTCCCTCTCTAACTTTTTTTTCCTTCCCCTCCCCCCATGGTCTTCTGTTAAGTTTCTCAGGATCCACATAAGAGTGAAAACATATGGTATCTGTCTTTCTCTGTATGACTTATTTCACTTAGCATAACACTCTCCAGTTCCATCCACATTGCTACAAAAGGCCATATTTCACTCTTTCTCATTGCCAAGTATATATAAACCACAATTTCTTTATCCGCTCATCAGTTGATAGACATTTAGGCTCTTTCCATAATTTGGCTAGTGTTGAAAGTGCTGCTATAAACATTGGGGTACAAGTGCCCCTGTGCATCAGCACTCCTGAATGCTTTGGATAAATTCCTAGCAGTGCTATTGCTGGGTCATAGGGTAGCTCTATTTTACCTTTTTGAGGAACCTCCACACTGTTTTCCAGAGCGGCTGCACCAGTTTGCATTCCCACCAACAGTGCAAGAGGGTTCTCGTTTCTCCACATCCTTGCCAGCATCTATAGTTTCCTGATTTGTTCATTTTAGTCACTCTGACTGGTGTGAGGTGACATCTCAGTGTGGTTTTGATTTGTATTTCTTTGATAAGGAGTGACGTTGAGCATCTTTTCATGTGCCTGTTGGCCATCTGGATGTCTTCTTTAGAGAAGTGTCTATTCGTGTTTTCTGTCCATTTCTTCACTGGATTATTTGTTTTTTGGGTGTGGAGTTTGGTGAGTTCTTTATAGATTTTGGCTGGTGTATTTCTTTTTTCTGTATCAACTACTGTGGAGCCTATGGGAGAGAGCAAACCAGGAGCATTCTATTTCTTTCCTTCCCTTTAGCCTTTTTTCCTTTTTTAAAAAATTATTTATTTTTGGGAGAGCACAAGTGGAGGAGGGGCAGAGAGAAGGGGACAGAGGATCTGAAGTGGTCTCTGTGCTGACAGGCTGACAGCAGCAAGCTGGATGTGGGGCTCAAACTCAGGAACCGAGAGATCATGACCTAAGCTGAAATCAGACGCTCAACCGACTAAGCCACCCAGGTTCCCAGGCTCTATTTTTCTATTTTTGTGTTTTTCTATTCCTTCTTCTACCCTGTGCCACCTTTTCATTTTTAGCTGCCCTTAATTCTGACCAATGTCCCTGATTACAGTAGGGAATAGTTAACTATCTTCCAAATTAGTTCCTTTTCTTTTTTTCTTTTTTTTTTTAAATTTTTTTTAGCTGTATTCATTTTTGAGAGACAGAGAGAGACAGAGCATGAGTGGGGAAGGGGCAGAGAGAAAGGGAGACACAGAATCCAAAGCAGGCTCCAGACCCCGAGCTGTCAGCACAGAGCCTGACGCGGGGTTTGAATTCACGAACTGTGAGATCATGACCTGAGCTGAAGTCGGATGCTCAACCGACTGAGCCACCCAGGCGCCCCATTTTTTTAAGGAACGTCTTTAAAGTATTTATTTATTTTGAGAGAGAGAGACAGAGAGACAGAGAGACAGAAGGGGCAAGGGGAGAGGCAGAGAATCCCAAGCAGGCTCTGCACCGTCAGCGTGGAGCCCAACATGGGGCTTGGGCTCACGCACCATGAGATCATGACCTGAGGCAAAACCAAGAATCAGATGCTTAATTGACTGAGCCACCCGGAGGCCCCAATTCATTCCGTTTTCTATTGTTCTGTTGTTTCCTTTCACCATTACAGTTAATGCGACGTATGCTGCTCCATTCACTTGTCATGGCCCCCCACCTGCTGTCCTGTGCTCTGTCTGACTGAACTGCTCTCCTAGCTCTTAGGACCTCCTTCCATCACTTATTACCTTTCACATTCATTCTGGCTTCTTTTGAACATATGCCACTCATCCCCGCATGAACAACAGCTGCCAATCCACTGTGATTTCAGGAAGCAAAAGGCCCCTGCTCCCCACATACTGAAAAACAAAGAAAATAATTGAAATATCCAAGCTAAAACTTGAGTTATGTTTTTTGCCTTCTGTAAATTCCACTAGGAAATACGCCCTAGAAAGAGAAGAAGCAAGGAGGGAAGGACATGGGCTGATTCCCCAATGTGTGAAGAGCGCTTCTGGACACTTACATGAACATTATTGAATTTATTTCCCACTACAATCCTATGAGACCAGTGTTATTACTTCTATTGAGGACATAGAAAAGTAAAAAACAAAACAAAACAAAACAAAACAAAAGCACCTCAGGCTACACAATAAGGTCACATTATGGGGATTTGATCATTCCGATGTTTGACTCCAAAGCTCATGATCTTTCATGCGGTAGCATGTTGTTCTGCATTGTTACTTACCTTTTTTATATCATCTGTCTGTGTGTTTCCTGAATAGGACAGAAACAGTGCACCATCCATTTTATTAGCTACCATAGAATTCAGGAAAGAGTCCTACACATTGAAATTACCCATGAATTATCTGTGGATTGGCTGTCTAACTGCTGGAACAATTTAGGTGCTTGTGCGGCTGTGTTACATTGCTTCAAGCAAAGACACAAACAAAAGGAGCAATCAACGGCAATAAAAGCAACACTGAAAAGCAGTGATACAGTTTCAGTCTGGATAACAGGCAGAGAGCCACAGCACATTCAAACTGGGTACTTGGTGAGAGTTTAGTTAAGGAAACTTAGGAATCGGAAAAGCTGGGTTGACACAAAGGATCAGATGGTCACATCAGGCTCTTATTAGAGATTGTAGCCAGGTTCAAGGATATAGGCAGTCATGAGACACGGGAGAGGCAGAAGGATCTAGGGCATCGATTCTGCCGTTCCACAGCAGATTGGCCATGTATTTCCTCATCTAGGTTGAAAGATGATGTTTTTAAGGGAGAGATCTGCTCCAACAGCAAGGAGCATTTAAGTGTATGAAATATCTCTGTTTTGTGCCCAGATAATTCCATAATTTACATTACCTTTCCAAGAACTATGCCCAGTAAATCTACAAATTCTAGCTTTCTACTCTGGGGTAATCCTAAACTATCATGCTTATGGCAGTCTATGCCAATAGTTGATCAGGAGTTGATTATCATGTTTACTGGGGGATTAGACTGGGCTCTTGCCTTCATTATTTTCCCAAGGAAATCTCATCATTAAAGGGAGGGAAATGGATCAGAAGCCAGCTGCTTAATTCCTTTCTTCCCCCAAACCATCAAGGGAACTATTAATTGTCCCTAGGGCAAAGGAACATAGAGAGGGAACAGGGAAGGACTGTCATCTCCATGAGTGGGAAGCAATAACAAGGCAGGCAGAGAACTGGAGAAGATAAACACACGTCTCTTCCTTCTATCCCCAAAACTCCAATAAGTGCCTCCCAGTGATCTAAACCAACTAGACATCAGAGGGCAAAGAAGCCCAACGTTATTGACCATACATACCTCAGGGCACAAAACAGGATGCAGAAAGGTAGAGTACATCTGGAAGCCAAACAGAAATTATCCCTGAACAGGTATTTTTTGGAAGGAACTAAATGATATACAAAGTGGCCAAATCTCACTACACTCTATAGAATCATAAAGTCAAGTTCAAAACTTTTTTCTTCTCCCACAAATGATCTAAAAAAGATATACTTCCAATTGTCTATTAGGAAGATTTGCACTGCATCCTAATTGAGGGTTCAAAGTCTCCTAGGGGAGATTCCATGTGCCCTGTCTGGGTAGCTCAGTCAGTTAAGTGTCTGACTCTTGGTTTAAACTTAGGTCATGATCTCACAGTTCCTGGGATCGAACCCGACATCCAGCTCCGCATTGACAACATGGAGAATGCTTGGGATTCTGTCTCCCTCTTCCCCCACCCTTCTCAAAAAAAAAAAAAACAAAAACAAAAACAAAAAACAAAAAAAACAAAAAAACAAAAAACAAAAAACAACCTCTCCTAGTAAGATCTCCTTAATCCATCCAGTTGCCATTTCATACTTTCATTATTAAAGAAGTAAAATAGCTAGTCCCCTCTTCCAAAACACCATTAATCCATGACAAACTTACAGTTGTGTTATTTACTGCCCAGAGCAAGGAACATAAGCCCCTGACACATGCCTATTCACATACTACATGTAACATTGGTCTTACACGGCAATGATTTAAAATCAATTAATAAGTTTATATTAAATAATTATTTCATATCTAGATCTGTCTTAGGTAAAATGGGCTTGCTGATATTTGGGGGAAGGGAGGACATCATTCCTATTTTCAAAAATTTTCAGGACTCTCTAAGTATCTTTATTGAAACTGGTGGTTTTACTCAATACATTATTACCAGTTCTGTTGTAATTGGCACTGAAACATTTTGGCACTTTACAAGAAACATAGGCAAGCCCACCTGCTCTTAAAATCATCAATCAATAATTAGCAACAGTGTTCAATTTGCATACATTTTCATTAGAAATACAGAATATATTTTTATTTATATATTTATTTAATTTTTCCTTTCATAAATTTCATGAGAGAATTTTGAGTCCTAGAAGAGATCGGGGATAGACAATGTTTACTGAGGACCTGTAAACATGACCCTTTTCTAGGCATCACGTGACTATCTTTTCCCCTTCTTAAGGCTGACATTTTATCCTTGCTATTGAACTTCTGAGCTTCCATGTTTTCGTTGGTACGGGTTTTATTTCTACCCTACACGGATGAGAAAGTATTTTGTTAACTATGGTGGTGTAGAAAGTTAGTTTCTGGAATGATAAACACAAAAACATCTCATCTCTCTATCTCAGGGAAATTCAAAATTTTCATAGCCATTCCACCTGGGGCCGGTTTGCTTTTGTTCGGTCCTTGATGACCCTGTAGACAGGATGGGAGAAGTCAGCAAGCTCCCGGTGAGGTCATCATGCTTTTAAGAAGGGCTTATGTGAAAAGTCCCTAGAACAAGGACGCACCGCTGCCCAGCCATCTCTGGAGACCCGCTAGCATGGTAATGAGTGAACTTGCCTGCCCTCAAAGTTAAATGAAAACCCCTTATACTTCCTCCATGAAAGACAGAGATATGAAAGCTTCAACTAAACTTTCCCTGGGGGAGTGAGCTCTGCATAGATCAGGAAAGAAGAGAAAGACGAGGGGGTGGGGGTGGGGGAGCTGGAAAGAACATGAAGTGAAAGTTTAAAAGCCATTTTGCCAGAAATAAATCATTTTTGAACTTTCTGGGGTGGAAGGATTATCAGAAACGATTGTTCGCCTACAATTTTATCTTCCAGGCTCCCATTCTTTTATCCCCTCAAAGTCTGGAGATATATATATATATATATTTCATGTTCAACTATCATTAACCCAACAAAGTCACAGCTGCCACTCTGAGACCTCTGTTTAATGAGAAAATAAACTGAAGGCATTTTGGGGAGGATTTTAAAGAGAATCTCATTAATTTGTTGTTTCTGAAAGCAGTCACCATTAACAATCACTCCATTGCTTCAAACGGCAGAGAAGTTTTATGCAATCCAATTTATTCTGCCCTCTCCCCGTGGGAAGGGTCTGGGTTGATGTCATACCTTGCCTTGTCTTTCTGAGCATGCTGTTACATTTCCCGGAAAACCAGAGGTATTCATATTCTTCCATTTGTGAAACTACTTGGGAGCGATTTCATATTTTATTTAAGCTGGAAAATTGCCTGTAATCCATACAAGAGGAACGGTTGCCTCACTGGGATCCCTCCAGTGACTTGATTCTCCTCCTTTTGGCATCCACGTCACCTGGGACCCATAGACAGGTCCAGATTTTAAGACCTAGTTTTCTATTCCTGGTTTTGACTCACTGCTCCCAGAACCACCAAACCTATAGACCTGAAAAATTGTTATTTTAGTTTCAGTTCCTCTGCAGCAAGAATTTGCCTCTCGGAAAGTTACCAGAGAGGTGATCTTCTTAGGAAGCAGAAGCAAAGAAGTGGAGAAGGTTAGAAAAAGAAGGGAGGAAGCTAATACAGAGCATGATGTTGACCTAGTTTTCCCTGGGGGGCATCAGAGCTCAAGCCCACACAAGACACTGAGATGCTTGCCACCGGTAGATGGGAGGCTGAGGCTCCAGTTGGTAGAGCGTTGTCCCCCACCATGCTGATCCCCCAGTCCTCCTGGCTATAGTTGCTTGTGGGCTGACTTGCCTCCCTCGGCCTCAGGGAAAACAATCAACAAACACCAAACAAAAATTATGGGAGTGTGGGTGTGAAGAAACATGTCAGTCCAACTGTACTGAAATCAGGGACAGGAGGGAAAAGAGCAAATCCCTTTGCTGCAGGGACAGTTTGGCTGGCTGGGAGACATCAGTGGCTTCTTGTGTGGTACATCACCGCATTGTAGTCCTACAGTGTTTCTTATTGCCTCTTTCAGCCAATGGAATTGCCCAGACTCAAATTTAAAACCACGGTATTAACATCGCACTGTGCACCAGGCAAAGCAATGTTGACTTTCAGTTCTGGTTGTGAGTCCATGGAGTTGTGGTACATCATTCATGAAAAGAAAGGCCTCATCTTGTTTTTTTCATTGTGTTTTTTATGACCACTATGGAGATCTTGGCTTTGCATGGTGTAAATATAAAGCAGGAAAAAAATCATCTTGATGCCATTGACTTTTTCTTTCTTTCTTTCTTTCTTTTTCTTTTCTCTTCTTTCTTTATCTTTTCTTTCTTTCCTTCTTTCTTTCTTTTCTTCTTTCTTTCTTTCTTTCTTTGTTGTCCTTTCTTTCTTTGTTTCTTCCTTTCTCTCTCTCTTTCTTTCTTTCTTTCTTTTTCTTTCTTCTTCCTTCCTTCCTTCCTTCCTTAATGTTTCTCATTGATATTTTCTCCTTTCACTTTAGAAACCTCCTTATCTCAACTCTCCTGGCCTTAACATTGTTTCTTCTTCTCCTTTTCCTCCTCTTCCTTCTCCCCCTCCTCTCACCCTCTCCTCCTTGCCCTTCTTTTTTAATACATGTGCTGCCAAGATGAGCATGCCCCCTACCCCTCCTTGTCCACCTCCCCTTCCCCTTCTTCTTCTTTAAGGTAAATTTGCAAAGTTTAAAATCAAATTCCACCTATTAATAAACATTCTTGATTCCGAGCACATGATAATGAAAAAAAAAATAACAAGAGTTTTAGAGTCATACAAGGCTGTGTTCAAACTTCTTTGGGCCAGTTATCACTAATAAATTTTTTAAATTTTCTTTGTTGTTTTTTTCTTTTTAAGTTCATCCTTATTGAATGCGTTAGTAGTGCGTTTTTACTGAGTTGATTTCACCATGTCCTTATGCGACAATGTGTTTATTCATTTTGTTGTTCACTGACATCAACTGTTGTTTACAGTTTTTTGAATATTCTAAAAAAAACCCTGCTATGATCTGGTTATTTTCAATTATTTAATTAAAACAACTTTAATGGTTACAGTTATTAATTGAAGATATTTTCCATGCTGCATAGTAAAGAAAACAGTTTTGAGTGAAGCATTAGTCACAAGAGCTCATGTTTTGGTGTCTGGATGGCTGATTCTGCCATCAACGCTTAACCTTGCAGGTATGGTTCTGCCCAGAACTAGCAGGAAGTCGCCTGTTCTCAGAGCGAAGATCTTTCCCATATCCTACCCTCTTTGTATCAAAGTACTTTACCTGGTGCATTAGCCATTGTTTTTTTTTTGTTTGTTTGTTTTTTTTTTTTTTGTCTGCTGATCAAGAACAGCAAGGCTTGTAACTCACAAAACATCTCCTCTCTTTTGTTATGGCAACAGCTTGCTTCTGACAGATGATGTACCTGCCCATTTCCTTATTCTGCTCTTTCTTGACACTATGACATTTAACAGGGTTCAGACTCTGTTTAGTGTCTTTCTTCCTCTCACCAAGCTTGCTATTCTCCACTAGAGTCATTGGCTTTGCCTATTAAATTATATGACTTCCTGGGGAACTCCAGGTTTCATCTAGTCTACAGGAAAGAATAATAAAGATCATTAACTTTTGAGGGCTCACTATGCAACAGACACAGTTCGAAGCACTCTGCACATAATGATTCAATTACTCTTCACAGCACCCACGTGCGGTACCCCACAATTATACCCAGTTCACATATGAGGAAACAGAGGCACAGCGACTAAGTAATGCTCCCGAACTCCAATGTCTATTAAGCGATGAAACAGGGATTTTAGCTCAGGTGTACCAGCTTTGTTAATCAATCACTGCCACTCTGCAGAAATTTGTGGTACAAATTTGTGTACAGAAATTTGTACAGTATTTGGGACTTCATTTTGTGGCCTGTATTTCTGAGATAAAGATATATACCTATTTCTTTGAAGATAGAGTTTTATTTTCTCTTCCTTTTCATTCTTTTGTTTTAGATAATATCAAAAAGAGAGACAACTTTCATTTGCCATGTTAGCAAGCAGTCTTTGTATTTATTCATTTATTTTCAGTATTTTGAAATTTTATTGAAACAACTTTATTTGTATTGACATATAGTTGACATATAATATATTAGCTTAAGGTGTAGAACATAGCACTTTGATATTTATGTGCATTGTGAAATGATCCCCATGATAAGTCTGGTTACCTTCTGTCACCATACAAAGTTATCAGAATATTACTGACTATATTCCCTTGGCTTTATTTTAGGCCCCTCTGACTTACTTACTTTATAACTGGAAATTTGTACCTCTTAATGTATTCTATCTTGCCCCTACTACCCCTTCTGACAACCACTAGTTTGTTTTCTGTATTTATGAATCTCGTTCTGCTGTTTGTTTGTTTGCTTGTTTATTCATTTGTTTTGTTTTTAACTATACAAGTGTATATGAATTGCATCATACAATATTTGTCTTTCTCTGTCTGACTTATTTCACTTAGCATAATACACTGTAGGTCCAACCTTGTTACAAATAGAAAGATTTTATCCATTTGTTTCAAGTTTATTTTGAGAGAGAGAGTGTGTGTGTGTGTGCGCACGCGCGCGCACACACACACACACACACACACACATATATGTATATATATACATACGTATATGTATATATATACATATACGTGTATATATATATATATACACGTATATGTGTATATATATATATATATATACACGTATATATATATATATATATATATATATATATACACGTGTATATATATATATATGCATGAGCAGAGGAGGGGCAGAGAGAGGGAGAGAGAATACCAAGCAAGCTCCATGCTATCAGCACAGAGCCCAATGCGGGGCTTGATCTCCTGAGATCATGACCTGAGTTGATATCACGAGTCCCACATGCAACCAGACGCCCAAGATTTTAATCTTATTAATGGCTGAGTCATATTCCATTATGTATATGTATATGTATGTGTATATATATATATATATATATATATATATATATACATAAGTATTGTGTGTGTATGTGTGTGTGTGTGCGCGTGTATCACATCTTCTTTATCCACTTATCTATCAATGGACACTTAGGTCGCTTCCGTATCTTGGCTGTTGTGAATAATGCTATAATGATGATAGGGTGGCATATGTCTTTTTGAATTAATGTTTTTATTTCCCTCAGATAATACCCAGATGTGAAATTGCTGGATCATATGGTAATTCTATTTTTAATTTTTTGAGGAATCTGCATACTTTTTTTCTATAAAGCCTTCACCATTTATATTCCCACCAAGAGTGCACAAGGGTTCCCTTTTCTCCACATCCTCACCAAAACTTGTAATTTCAGAATTTATTTTTAATGGCATCTGGAGTCCAGTGGAAGTAGTTTTGGAATTGCCCAAAAGGGACAGCCAGTTTTTTAACTCTCTAATTGGGACTTATGTATTCTGTTTACAGATATTGGCAGGTTAAAGCCCAGGGAAGAAAAGGAAAAGCATGGTTACTATCCTCTGGTGCTTATACTCGGTTTCTACAACTACAAAGAATTATTGCCTACAATACAGCAAAGGCCACAATGCGGCAAGAATTCAGACAAGTCAAACTATCAGGACCAGTTCATATCTCTCCTGGTTGAATATTTTCTCCAAAACAGGTGGACTACTGGCTGAACTCATTGGGGCATGCAAGGAGAAGTCAAGAAGTGAGGGGTCTGAATTCTCCAACTGCAAACTGAACTAGAAATAACACATATTTTCAACACATATATTCAACATTTATATACAATATACAATTTCTTGATTTGTCATTTGCTAACCAGGCAAAGAAAAAGAACATCTGACAATGGAAATAACTCAAAGGCTAGAGTTGATGATAGAACTGACCATCATCTTCCAGTGTCACCTTTGAGGACTCTCTTGTCTCTATAAATGAGGATATTGTTTATCCTACTTAGCTCACAGAAATCATGAAAGTTACCTCTGACATCAGATATGAAAAGTCTTTAGAAAAATAAGTGTTACCATATTTTTTGAAAGGTATGTTCTGGTTGACAAAGCATTTTCAGATGCGTTATTTCATTAGGGCTCTGTGAAATACCCCATGAGTTAAGGAGAAGTAAAGTAGAGGCACACCTGATTTATGTGGCATCACAGAGATAAAAATGCTGCATCTGAATGATTCAATGGATCTCATTTATTCACATTATGTGACCTGAGCTGTAGAGGTGAAGTCTTGAACACATGTTGAGAGTCTAAAAACCAAACACCCCCAACTATGTACTAATCAGACACTGTTGGCCCCATTGTGCTGCTAGAGAAACTGAGACTTCACAAGGTGAAGTCGTTTACATGTATATCAAGTGAGCAAGTGGTAAAACCAGCAGGTGAACCTTGTCCTGCTTAAAAGTTTCCCATATTTCCACTCTATCTTGATTTATGATTTAATTTCTCCTTGCAGTAATAGAATTTAGCTTAGGTGCACCGATCTCCAGACACCAAAGAAATGATCTTTTCCTTATAAGCTTATCACTGGACTTCATTTTTAGTGTCTTTTGTCACTGTTCATTTTTTAGAGGCCAAACAAAACAAGTAATCTTTTCCTCATATTATTTTTAGCAGAAGGAGATCCAGAATCAAAAAGAATTCAACAAAATAACACAGCAGTAAGCAAAACAACTTACTACGGTCCCTTTTGTAGTTCAATTAGTGGATGTGGTTTTCCTTCAACTGGCAAGCTCACCTCAGACAAGGCAAGAAATATCTAATACTTCTCTGCATGATAACTGAAGGATAATTTTTTCTAGGATGTCATGTACTGATGATAAAACTTGTTTAACAGGATAAATATAATTGATGTGGGGTTAGATGATGATACCTTTTACAAAAATAAATGCTTATTTTCACAAAATATGTTTACCCAGCAAGTAATATAGGAAGATAATGAGAGAGGCTAAAGTTCACATTAGTACAAAAATTGACTGGAGTTGAGTGGCCCGGATCTCCCTTGGTTCATGAGTCCATGGCTCATACTTTTCTGAAGCATCAGTAACAGAGGAGGAAAACCTCAGAGTGTCAGGCTGCAGACTAACTTTCCTCAAATTTTCCAAAGTGTAAGAAGGAGTCAAGAGGGATATGAACTCTTGTTTGGAGAGGCAGAATTTCTCAGCGAGGAGTGGGGGGGGGGGGGTAATTAGCTCCAGAAACTTGGATAACGGGGTATTAGAAAGGCAAGGGAAGTTGGGAAGGAAGGAAGCACATATGTTGTTTAATATCCCTCTGTGGGATGAACATGGAAATGGAACCGTGTCATTCCCAGTTTGTACTTTGTAAGTGAAGATTTTAGTAAATTTTGCAATTAAAGTAGCACATTACAAGCACTCATTGAATATGGAAAACTAGACTTTTTGCAAAGCGATGCCAAAAAGGTTCATAAATGAGATGCTGATTGCTCCCACAGTAAGACCAAGGTATGATACCAAAGTATTACATATTTTTTTTCACCCTCCATTCAAGTCTTGACCAAGGGCATGGAGAACAATTCTTTTGTTAGTACGTTTTCATTTAGTATATGAAGTACAACACAATGGTGTAATTTTCAAAATTGAACCTGCTCAAGGGATCATTAGCATTAAACAAAAATGTCTTATTTGTCAGAATACGTATTTGTAGCCTCAAAAAATAAACTTTAGGCTAAACCAAATAAGAAGGAAAAAATAATCATATATCTATATATTGTTTTATATATTGTCTTCTAATTATTCATTTCAGAACTTTCAGTTATATAGACTCTAGATTTTAATACACTTCTGAAGTATGACTGAATCGCACAGGTTAACCAGCTATTCTTGGAAACAGCAATTGTCAGCTACAATGTTCAAAATCCATGCATAATTGCCCCTTTATGAAGAGCAATGATTTCCACAATTATAAGATAGTGCAACTCAACCCAGCTTCTTATAAATGCAATGGGACACTTGTAAGAATATACCATTGATATGAATCCACTAACAACTGCAAGATCAACAAAATGTGTATTATTAAAGCACATGTAAGAGGTGGCAGTTGCAGAATCATCCCAGAATTTATCATCAAAAGCCTGGATTCTAGTCTGCTTACAGTACTTACTTTGCCTTGGAGAAAGTCACTTATTTTCCCTGAACTTCAATTTCCATGCCCAGAAAAGGAAATTCCTTCTAACCCTGATGAGTCATGGGCATTTTTCACGGCCCAAATAAATAAATGAACAAACCTACTCCCTCCATTACTATAGTAATGGAAAATGCTCAAAGTTGGAAAAGGATATTTGTTATTCTCCAAACTATATATCTATTATTCTTCATAAATTTCATAATGTTTTACAGTATTATGGGACAGACACTTGCCAATAAAGCCTAAGTGTTTCTTTGTTCTTAGAAGCTTAACACTTACAAGGATAATGACTAAAACCATGACTGCTGTGCAGGTGCAAGTAAACAAAAGCCTTTGGATATGGGACATGTTTGGTGATGCCATGAACATTAAATCAAATTATTTAGCTGAAGACAGAAAGTGAATATCTAAAGTATACTCTGAGAAAAAAAAAATAAAACAATCTTTGCCACTAATACATAGTGGTACATTAGGCATATAGAATACTTTTTAAAAAAAGTAATCTCTATGCTCAACATGAGGCTCAAACTCATGATTCTGAGCTCAAAAGTCACATGCTGTACTCACTGAGCCAGCCAGGTGACCCTAGAATATTTTTTTTAATGTTTATTTATTTTTGAGGGAGAGAGAGAGAGGGACAGAGCATGAGCGGGGGAGGAGCAGAGAGAGAGAGAGAGGGAGACAGAGGGAGGGAGACACAGAATCCAAAGTGGGTTCCAGGTCTGAGCTGTCAGCACAGAGCCCGATGCAGGACTTGAACTCATGAACTGTGAGATCATGATCTGAACCAAAGTCAGATGCTTAACTGACTGAGCCACACAGGTGCTCCTAGAATACTTCTTCTTAAGCAGATGATTCTGCTGTATGGAGACATGGGGAGAATGTATAGGGATAGATTCTAGGATTTCTTCCTTTTAAACAAATTAGTGGGATATTGGACTAGTGATAGTGAGGTGAGGTCATTACTAGCAACAGATAAAAATGCTTAAAGCTAAAATTCCTATCAAAGTATTATGACTTTCCTGCAGGGCTAAAATTAAAACAAAAAACCCCACAATGATCATCAAAGTAATAGCTATTAGTTGCTGAGCTCTTTCCCAGGGACAAAGAGACCAGAACTTCATATATCTTATCTCTGTTACTCATGACCACCTTTCTATGAGGTCAGTATTATTATTGCCCCATTTTACAGATGAGGGTATTTTTCTCAAGCCTGGATAGTTTGTCTCAGGTCAAATAATAAATAACTTAAGTAGGATTTTACTCTAATTCATTGTAGCTTCATGATCTGAGTAATATTATATTATCTTCTCTGTTCATACTCTGAAATAGTGATATCTCAGAGTGATCTCTGAGTGATCACAAACTAAAACAGGAGGTAGAAATTTTTTGTGAAATTATGGAAATAGGAGCACATGTTCCACTACTTGGTTGCTTAAACTCATGAGTCAAAGACAGCTATAGTAGAATAGCAGATTTAGAGGTTCAATGAGAATTCGAAAGAAAAAAATCGCAGGGTTTGCCAGATGAGTGACTATCTCCATGAGATCCATTTCTCTCTGAGAAATAAATAAACACATACGTAGGAATCTGAGATCCAATAGCCGGGTAACAAGGCCAGACTGAGCACGGCCAGAGAAACAACCACCCGGATGTGCCAAATGCCAGTTCTTCCGGGAAATTACGAGACTGCTGAGGGGAAAAGCTACAAGCACATGACATAGAATAGGTAAAAGTCGGTGTCCATGAAGTCCTAGTGTTTATCTGATGCCTCCTGGCACATGCAAAAAGGGAAAGTTAAATGAAGCAAATAGCAACACGCATTTCTAGCTCCTACAGATTGTCAGGAGGTGGACAAAAGTGAGCTGACTGGTGATACTCGCAAGTGCACGCACAAACACACACACACGCACACACGCACACACACGGTGGTAAGGTTGGTGGGGCTTCAGCCTCCCAGCTAGTCACTTTACTTGCCTGAGAATGGGAACTCAGACTCTACAGAGTCAAGATTAAGAATCTGCTTATTTCTCAAAAAGCTCATAATTAGCCTTAATTATTTCCCTTAAGTGAAGATAAGCCAGAGTTTCAATTAAGCACACAGATTTGTTACATAGCAGTGCCACATTGCTATTACATGACTAGAGAGTGTGTGAATATAGCTACTTAGAAGCCCCATACACACATAATACCATTCAGTTTTATTGGGAATGATGCCTTTTATTTAACCAGTTTTGTAACTGATCTAGTAATACATTTCAGAGCCACCCAGTCCGACATGGGGGACTTCTGCAGGTGAGAAAAAAAAGAAAGAAAGAGAGAAAGAAAGAAAGAAAGAAAGAAAATAAAAAAGAAAAAGAAAAAGGTGTATTTAATCTCATCAAAAATGTGCTCAATTATAATTTATGTTTTATTCCTCTGAAATGTTTTTAATTCTGAACATATTCTGCTCTTAAAGAGAAGAATCTTTTTTTTTTTTCTGGGCCAGTAAAGAAAAAGAAACACAATATTAACTCCCCAAATTAAATCCTGGGATCAAAAGATTAGACTCTTTCCTGGTGTTCACGTCAAATATCCTGTTTGTTTTTCCTTAGGACTGGAGATCATTTACCGCAAAACTATTTGAATGAAATATCTGGAGGCAGTCTGTTTATTGTCTACAAATGTGCACATGTATTGTTTTAGCATACGATAGAAAGAATGTGTCTTGTTTTCTCTAGGCTTCCTCTTTAGGACTAGAATTTCTCTGCGATCATAATCATGGTGATGAGAGTTACCAATATAACTATGATTTATTGAGTGTCTACTATGGATGAGATCCTCAACACATATGACTTCCATGCCTCACCAGAATCCAATGGTCTGATTAGAGCCATTATCTCCCTTTACAAATGAGGAAAGCAGTACCCTTTAAAGTAGTTCCTCAAGCTGAGCAATGGCAGGGCAGGGTTAAGATTTGAACCCAAGCATGAAGAACTTCGAACTTCGACCTTTTGTCCCGTCTCATGCAGAGCAGTGCGGCTGTGGGGTTTTGCCTCTCTTTGAACGTGATGAGTGACACAACGGAATAGAAAAATTTGTATAAGTAATACAATGGAATCTTACAGCAACACATTCAAACACCACTCTCTAAGATTAGCAACAAGAACAATAAAATCGTTTCTTTATTTTCTTATGAAGAATTGTCTACAGAAAAAGAATCAACTTGTCAGTCTGCCTTCTTAGCCAAAAACACATAGATGTCTGTCTCTCTGGTGTCATTTGTATTATTTGCGTTTATTTTGTTTGTTGTGTATGTTCTCAGAGTATAATATTACTCAAGTGCAAAGTGAAGACAGGCTGGTGTAGTTCATTCATTAATTTTCACAGCAGTTGGTTCTCTGCTGGCATTTAAAATTAACGTAAGGAGAAGTTTAAAAAAATTAGCTTCATTTCAAATCACATAAAGCACTATGATACTCTAGAAATGCTGCAAACTGATTAAATTGAATTAGTGCCAGATAATCACCCAGCAAAAGAGAGAAATATTAAACACTATATATCCCAGGCAATTTCAAAGCCCTGTCTTTTAGTGTTTAAATGTTATATAGTATCAAAGACGACATTCTAGTTAATACCACATGATAACAAATACACTAGAACAGAAATGACAAATACATGGTACCTCATATGGTAGAATAATTCTTTGGACAGTCTTGCTAATAAAAAGTGTAATTTGTAACTGTATATATAAAGAAGCCTAGAAAGTTTAAAGGCTGTATTGAAATTACCTCGTCCTCAGAAGGACGAGAAAGTGAGAGAATATTTTTGCCTCATGACCAGGTCAGAAGAACATAATGAACAGAGATACTGCTAACAGAGTATACTTATTTGTGGACAGATCGATAGCAGCTTTAACTTTTTTTAGGTTCTTCTATTAGAATAACTGAGAGCCCTTTCACCTTGTAGGATAAGTCAAAACAAATAGTCCATTTTCTTCTGGCCAGTGCAAATCCATGGACAACACAGAATTGGATTTATTTGACAGAACCCTCGAATACCAAAAGAACCTTGAACTTATTTATTGCTCTAAATATTATAAAAAACAATTTTCAGTAATATTTATTTCACTGCTATAGCCCATCTGAACAACATTTACGTTTGAGTTAATTAAAATCCTTGCAACTTTCACACTGGTGACAAATTGGTGACAATTCTGCATAAAATCCTTATGTTGTCTGCATACCATTCCCAATTTTCTATCTAAAGTCTGATTTCCACTGTATATTTTATATTTTAAATGCTAGCTCTATTTTTCCTCTTACCTTTGATTTTCAGCTAAGTTACCCTAGATAAAAGGGTGTTTTAGAAAGTGGAGAATGGATTTGCCTTCAGTATAATTCTACATAATCACTGAATATCATTGAACATTTATGTTAAGAACCACAGACCACCTTTCAGTTGTTCTTGTGCTCAGGCATTCACAGTTAGATGACACATCATTGTTTCTAAAATACAGCCACAGGTTGGATATTCAGACTATATTGAGGGAAGTGAAGAAAGGAGATCATTACCTGGATAACTAAAGGTATAGAAAGATCTCTGTGGACTTCCAAATAAGTTAAATGTATTTTTTAAGTTAACAGGTGTCAGAAGTCTACTTGCTCTTCTACTGGATAAAGTTGATTATTAAAAACCTTCAGGCAAACTCCAGAAATATTGCTGGCCCTAAGCACTGCAGGAAAATGGTGGGCATGAAATGGAGAGACCATTGCATGAATGCTTATCATTGTAATGGGCAAGGGAGGACCAGTCACAGGAATTTCAGTCTTCTAGATCCCATGGAATGTCAAGACCTGTGAAATCTATGACCCCACGTACCCTTGAGTCTGCCTGAAGAATGGTCTTGGCCCTCCTTTTCTATGTCTCTATTTGGTGAATCAGGCTGTGATCAATTTTATGTGGCTACTTGACCAGATTATGATGTCCACTTGTTTGCTCAAACACCAATCTGGATGTTGCTATGAAGGTATTTCTAAGATATGATTCACATTTAAACCAGTAGAGTTTGAGTAGAGCAGATTACTGTCTGTAATGTAGGTGGGCCTCATCCAATACATTGAAGGAGTTAAGAGAAAAGACTAAGGGCTCTCTAAAAAGAAGAAATTCTTCCTTGAGAAAGCCTTCAGGCTTGAACTCAACATCAATTCTTCCCCAATCCCCACTCTCCCATCCTGTCTTGCATATTTCAGACTTGCAGCCCCCATAATCATGTGAGTCCATTCTTTAAAATCTCTCTCTCTTTATATATATTTATATCTATATCTATTAGGTATCTAGATATAGATACAGTTATCCATTAAGTAGGTAGATAGATAGATAGATATCATAGATTGAGATATAAATATGTAGACATATCTATAGATAGAGATATTGATAGAAATATATAGATACATAATTGTTTATTTTTTTCTGGAGAACTATGATAAATACACAGACATTCCACCTCTAAGCTGGCTTAGCCTTATGTATATGCTTCAGTCTATTCAAGCATCCCTTGAGTGAGGCTGTTACAGGATTGTCGGGTCCTGGTTCCACATACTTATCAGGTCTTCTGAGCTTTCAAGTTATTTTGCCCTCCCCAAATGGCCCAATATCGAGAAGCTCCTCTAGTTCTACCGCGTTCCCACTCTCTTGACCAAGCCCTCAATAGTAAAAAAGTAGTTTCTATCTTATATCCCTGCCCACCGGCCAAAGGGATATTTACTATACGACTGAGACCTCCAAGCTTCTAGCTCAGAGCCCTCCAAAATGATCCTTCCCATGGGTCTTTGAAGATTTTAACCAAGGATACTTAACTGTAGTTGGAATAATACCAGAGCTCATAAGCAAGTATATACATTAAAACCAAATGGTGACCTTGACCTATAATTTTATTGCAACCAACATTTCTGTGAGAGGCAAGTAACAGCCCACTGACATTAATGAGCTTACTGAATGCAGACATAATGGTACAACTAGTACTAGGCACATATATATGCATAGCCCAGGATGAAAAACAAACAAATTTGGTCACATTCAAGTTGGATAGTGTTATAGGAGTTATAAATGTGGCAGACTAAGATTTCTTCATCTTGAGTTTATCATACGTTAGAAAAGTCAAAAACTTTAGAACAAGAATCCATAATGTAAATATTAATGTGGCTTTGAACAACTCAATCCAAATAAGGGTAATTAATCTTAATCTTGCATTCCAAGCAAGTATTTTCATCTTTGAAGACATAATGTAAAAAATGCATCCATAACTTTAGTCTACTGTGATTTCTACTTACTATAAGCTAATATTGATGGTGGAGGTTACTTTGGCTTTTTTTGTACCTGTTTGCTTAAGTTTTGGGGGATGTGAAAGGAAGGAAAAATTAGTGGATAGATATCAAAGTTGATGAAATCATGGAAATGAGTACTAAAAATACCTAAGGGTTTCCCATGGGCCAAGCTTTTATAAATTTCTGATGGCCAGTCCTCAACCCAAAAGCATTAATGTCAATCTCTGTGGGGAGGGGACTGAGAGAGATATTCAAGTTTTTAAAAGTTCTGTGAGTAGTTCTAATGTTCAGACTATTACACCACAGAGCCCTGACTCTTGGAAGCATAGAATGTATGTCAGAAGGTGCTTTTCCCCTGAGGTTCGCATATGGAAAAGCCAAGTACCAGGTGAATGGTGAAATCTGGTCATTATGGAGATGTGTGGATGAAAAGGTTAGCTAAGTGATATACTTTATGCATGATGCCTGATACACTCGTGATGGCTTTCTAACAACCTGGGTACTTTAGAAATAAAACCTCAGAACCCAGATCCAGTCAGACAAGTCAACAAGCCTTGTAAGAGGGAAAGGGAAAGCTGTGAGGTTGAGATCACTTGTCTACTGAGGCAAAGGGGGTTCAGGAGAACACTGGAGAGAACGGAGTACCTGCCTGAATACTGGCATTCCAGCAACAACAGCCTATTTGGAAATAAGACCTATTCTCATCGAGACAAAAAATTAATTCAAAACATTTATGGCTGTTGATGAGCTTCTGAAGAGGAAGCAAGGGTATCCCTGAGAGGTTGCAACCAGACAAGCATCGAGTGAGTGGGTGCTTCATCCCACCATGTGCTCCCAAAGTGATTCCTTTCAACAATATATAGATAATATCTTGAAATAATGTTTAAGATGATAATGAGAAGTTAACTGAAGTATGAAAAAAAGTCAACTAGTTCATCACATGATTGACACAACAGCAATGAGACCTTGAGTTATGTAGAAAAGGAGTCAAAAGGTGTTGCTTTTCAATGCACTAGCTTTCCCACCAACCAGTGGGGAAGGCCTGTCAGCCCCTCCCCCCAACTAGCTCTGCTTCTAAGATTTCCAGCTTGATGTCAGAAGGTGAGTTTTCTTCTGGAGATATTCTGGTTGGTGGTAAATTTAAGTGTTCACTGGGTCTCTAGTATTGCACAGATTTGAGATCTTACAAGGCTTCAAGTGTCAGAAGGAAGCCAGGCAGAACAAGTGTGCATGAGCCGGAAATGATGGCCGTGGTCTGTGAAATACTCAGCTCAAGGTGCTGGCTAAAGGCTTCTACTAAGGTAGAGCCACTCTAGTGGCAGTCTTCTATCACAGCATCAGCAAAGAGAGGCCCCCACACGCCATCAAAAACCCACAGCCTCTTAGAAGAAAAGAAATCACACGGTTCTGAGTGAGTTTAGATGCAAACTGGAAAATCTGGGCACCCATTATGGGACATCTAGAAAGGGAGTGTGATCATGAATCAAATAAGTATCATGTCTACGAAATGATTTAAAACATTAAGGACATGGGGCACCTCAGTGGCTCAGTTGGTTGGGTATCCAGTTCAGTTTCAGAGGTCATGATCTTGTGGTTCTTGAGTTTAAGCCTCGCTTTGGGCTCTCCACTGACAGTGTGGAACCTGCTTGGGATTCTCTCTCTTCGCCTCTCTCTCTTTCCTGTTCTGCTCGTGCATGGTCTCTCTCCCAAAATAAATAAATAACTGAAAAAAAAATTAATGACATACTGATGGTAACTATTATACTGAAAAGAGAAGAGAAAGTTTTAAAAGAACGCCCTTCCTATTTTTTTTGTTTTTGCTATTGCACTCTGCCCTTTTGTGTATTAATGCTGAAAATGAAAGGACCTCATATTTACAGAAGCTATGAACATCAAGTGCAGGTCACTGCTCTGGAGTGAAGTTTCCCAGGGTAGGCAAGACAAATGTTTATATCTCTTGAAAGTCGTGACGTTATCAGTTCCATAAGAACAATTGTACTTAGCACCAATCTGCTCAATTTCAGAAAAGTGTCATATAAAGGAAGCCTAACTGTCCTAGGTACTTGGGAACACCCAAACTTGTACAAGATCATCCCCATGAAAAAGGACATAAGTATGTACAGAGACTAGCATCAACACCAACAGATAGATAATACACAAGCAGTGTGGATAGCAATTTGCCAATATATGCAAATATTTAAATCCATTTTTGTAACATTCAATTTATCAGCACATGTATAAACAGACTCATTCTAATATTTTAAAATTCGAATTAATTGGCATGAGTTTATCCAATCAAATTTTAATGCAAAATTAAAGATCCTTATGGTGATGAAAATGTTCAGTTTCTTGACTTTATCACTCTCAGTATCCTGTTGGTGGTATTGTATTACAGTGTTGCAAGATTTTACCAGTGGAGAAAACGGAATGAAGGTTATATAGGATCTCTCTGTGTTATTTTACAGCTATATGTCAATCTACAACCACCTCAAAATTAAAAAGTTAAGTGTAAATATTAATTCTTATTTATATTCAGTTCTATAAACTTTTACAAATCCCACAGTTCTACCACCACCAGAATCAGGATATGGAAGAATCCCTTCACCTCCATCATTTCCCCATGCCGCTTTCTTATGAAGGGTTTCCTCCATTAGCAGCCCCTGACCATCAATGATTTATTTTTTGTTCTATATTTTGCTTATTCCAGAATATAATAATGTATTTCCTTTTAGTTCTGGCTTTTTTAATGTTTATTTATTTTGAGAGAGAGACTGAAGGGCGGAGGGGCAGAGAGAGAGAGAGAGAGAGAGAGAGAGAGAGAAGGGAGAGAGAGAATCCCAAGCATGTCCCACGCTGTCAGCTCATAGCCCCACTCAGGGCTCAGTCTTATGAATCGTGAGGTCATGACCTGAGCCGAAATCAAGAGTTAGATGCTTAACTGACTGAGCCACCCAGGACAACCCCCCGCCCCTGCCTTCGTTTTCTCTCTCTCGCTCTCTCTCTCTTTCTCTTTGTTTCTTCCTCCTTCTCTCTCCCCCCATGCCCTTCCCCTCAACCTCTCCCACCCTCTTCCTCTTTCTCCTTCTGTGCTTGTGACAGCATCCAGATATGCAATGTAGCCTTCCATTACTCAAATACTACAAAAACAAGCAGTGTCAGGTTTATTTGTGGCCTCCAAGCAACACACTTATATCTGAAATAGTATATGAGCACATTCACTGGAAGGTAGACTTTAATGATTTTCATCATTTAAGAACCCCTCAAAAGACTTGACAATATGGCTTCCCATCAATAATAAATATACTGCTGACTCCTTCATTCCTGAAAATTCAGGCATGAAGCACTGGGCTTAACTTTTGTAAGTGGTTAAGTAACATTAGTTCACATTAAACAGATCCCAAGTCATATTTGATGGAATTAGATTTCTGAGAAATGATCCTTCTGTGTCTACCTTCTTTGAAGACACATTTGTAGAAGGGGTTTAGAAATCGATTTGCTACTTCATGCACCCACTGTGTTTTACTACTTTGTGTCCTGTTTTGGGGAGATGTAGAACTTTACCGTCAAAGTTCTTAATCAGTTGTTAGAAAAATTAATTTTCAAATATGTGATTTTAATCAAAAGCAGAATATAAACTGGTCTGCAGGCATATCTTATGTCCTTATTCGAATTTCATGAGCTTTAGTTTTGAATTCAGTATTGTGGGCATTCAACACTGCCTTCAACAAAATGCTAGGGCCCAAACACTAGCAGATGGGGTTTTCAACATTTTGGTGTATAAAATATTCTCACTTGTCATTGAGTTAAATGTTTTTTTAAGTCATCTTCCAGATACATTCAAATGCATTCAATTTACCTTAGAGGAATAGCTTCAGCATCAGAAACTTTGCTAACCCCGAAAAGTGGCTAGAGAAATCAAGATAAAAGACTTAGTGTCTGTCTTCAAGGAATTCATAGTCCAGAAGAGAAAAGGAACAAATAAGCAAATAATTTACTGTATTTTCTGATGAGTGGCAGATGTTTCCAGGGGAATCTCAAACAGCACAAAGAAGGGTCTTCTAACACGGTATGCTAGCTGTCACATATTTTGGATCTGATATCCCTGCACTGGAACTTGACTCATACTAAATGAAAGGAAAAATTATATCATGCATTGAAGGAGAACGTGAGAAAAATTGGGGATTTCAAGTGGCTGGAATATAGAGTGTTGAGAGGATAGAGGGAACTGAAAACAAAGAAGGACGATGCCATATGAATCACACAGGATTTGAAAGGTACATTGATGGCCTGGACGAGTTTGGTGAGTATTGTTTTGATTTGACTACACATTTCATAGCAGCGCAATTTTGTTGTTGTTTTCGTTGACCAGAAACAAGCAGCCTAGGAACAGTCAGGCAAAAGGAAGATGATGGGAAGAAAGCAATGATAAGAGTTTTGATGTTAATTTGTTGGTTAGCTGTTAGTTAGAAAGATAGGTTGTGAATCCCACTCCATGAGGTCAGTCTCAGGAGGTGGGAGCCACACAATCCATTGCAGTTGGACTTCTGCATCTTTCACCATCCTTTCACCATCCTCTTTAATAAAAATATTCTTTTAAGATTGCCAACACCTCCATTTTTTTAGAAACGAGCTGTCCATACTGGTTGAATCACTGGTGATAATACAAAGATCCCTGGGTAACTAAAAAAATTCAACTTTCAGGGTGCATGGGTGGCTTAGTCGGTTAAGCGTCTGAACTCTTGATTTCAGCTCAGGTCATGATCTCATGGTTTGTGATTGGGCTCTGCACTAACAGATCAGAGACTGCTTGGAATTCTCTCTCTCCCTCTCTCTCTGCCCCTTTCCTGCTCTCACCTCTCTCTCTCTCAAAATAAATAAATAAATAAACATAAAATACAAAAATAGTTAAAAAAAAAAGATCAACTTTCATGAATTCCTCGATATGGTGATGATTCACTCTAGAGCACAAACAGACATAAAGCAGAGCTAGTTCAGGCTTCCTTTTGGGAACCAAAAGTGGACAAGAAGAGAAGGCAAAGTGTAGAAAACAGAAAACCTAAACTCAGAGACAGCAGAAAAAAAACAGAGATGGAGAGTAGACATTACAAAACAGAAACCCGGTACAAATATCAAAACTGGCAACAGAGAAAGTCCCATTTAAAAACTTGATTTTGGAAACTTTCTTTGATATAGTTTATTTTATTTTCTTTTGCCCTGAATTTTAAGGAATGAGAAGAAGCAAAATATATGGGTAACAAAGAAAATTTCATTTCGATGGGTTAGAATATTTTATATCAAAACATGACAGAATCAAGAGTGTGTTACTGCTCTCTGCAATTACTAATACAAAATATTCCCTTTTCTTGGAATGAGTTCATTCTGGAGGATATAAGAATAAATAGAGCTTAAAGCCTAGTGAATAATTTTTGGTATATGGTCATTATTTTCTACATCCTCACCATGCATGAGAAACTGTAAACTCTAGCATAATTAGAGAACTGTTTCCTCCTTGACAAACTGGCTTATGAAAACTGATTTTACATATCATATTAGCAATTTCAATTCTTAATGGAACAGAATATAATAAATAAGAAATTTTAATAACAAAATAACCCAGGGCTTAATTAAGCCATTTAATGTTCAGAAGCCACTCTTTTTGTCTTAGACTGCTTCATGTTCGTTATCAGGGATATCAGTTGATTTTGTTTGGGAAAACTACAAAAAAAAAAAAAAAAAGTAACCCACAGAAAATTATAATTGACAGGATACTAGATAAGCCACACTTTATTGTGAAATTTGTTGGATGGCATGTCAAAGATAACAAGTGACTTCGAGATTGAAATTATCAGTATCTCTTCTACAACTCTTTAAGCCATTGCCCATGTATCCTGCCATATTACAAGCAATTAATTACACATTGGTATCTCCTTCTTTACCCTGGGCTCCTTAATGACAAGGAGTTCTTATTGTTTATTCCCGGGTCTACCGCTAAACTTCAAATGGAAGTTCTTAATCAGCATCAACCTGAACTGATGAGCAAAAATCAAATGAACAACGTATGTGCATTGAAAAGTGAGATTGGCCTATTAAAATGGAAGAAGATGAAGGGATGTCTACAGAGATACAACAAAGCAAAATACCCTATCAATTTGTTTTGTACTCAGGGAAACTAAGAAACAAAAGTCAGCATGGAGCCACAGCAGGATAAAAAGCTGATGATACTTTTTATGCCGCTAATAGCTACCATATTGAGAGCCTGTGCCACCAAATGCCTGATCAAGTTTGGATCTAGCGGAGGGCTCTGGTAAGTTCAACCTGCGGGGTGGCATTTTATGTATGAGTGCTACAGGTAAAATCTCCATCTGGAATGTCCACAGTAAAATACTCAACTCCAAAGACTAATGAAATCTAAAGATTATGTAATCTTTAGAGTGTTCCCGCTGCCTCTACCTTTTTTCTTTTAATTCATGTGTCTGGATGTTTCTCCGGAGGTCTAATTAAAACCTAAAGAACATAATAAAATTGAAATGCTTCTACAGAAATACATTTGTTTCTTAAAACACAAAAAACTCTATAGAATAACAGGTTACCTGTAAAGTATCGTTAGAGAAGTGGATAGGTATTTGACATTTATTAGGCAAGAGTGGGAAGGGGCCTTGCTGTTATTGTGGGGGTTGGTGGGTTTTAAATTCAGGTCTAAATACACTGTAATGATGAGCAATTTAGCGATTAACTTGGGGGGAAAAATGAAAGGATCACAGCTATTGTGACTATCGAAATGACGTGAGTTTGATTTTGAACAATGTTTGAGCCACTTCTGCACATGTTAATAAAAATAACAATTATAGTAACAATAGTAAACATTCCATAACTGGGGGAATTTTATTGCTTCAAAGTGCCAACACATCCATCTGAGTTGATTCTTGTAATATACTGTGGCGGTAAGCCTGGAAATCCCGGTCCTGACCATTTTATGAAACTCAGAAGGACAGGTGTAGGGCATGCAGGCAGAAGAACCCTGCAGCAGAAGATAAGCTTGTCAGTAGTAGGTCTGGAAAGTCCTTTGAGACTTCTCTGTACTCTCAAGGGACGGAAGAAAAGCATTAACATTGCATCTATACTTATAAGGGGAGAAAACATTTTCTGAGTTAGTTCCCATCCCTTTACTAAAAACCCTCTGACTCTACTACTTTGTCTCCATTGTTCCCTTAAAAATCTTCAGGTTTTCTATCTCCCCTGTCTCCTATCAGGCTGACATTCTTTTGTCACTTAGTTAATTCATTAAAAAATAATCATGAGTAGCCTGTACATGCTGGGCATAGGTCTAAATGTCAGCCTAGTAGCACTGGAGTTACTATTTTAAGAAACTTAGAATTCACATTAGAAATATCTGCCCTCGGGCGCCTGGGTGGCTCAGTGGATTAAGCGTCTGACTTCAGCTCAGGTCATAATCTCACAGCTCGAGTGTTCAAGCCCTGTGTCGGGTTCTGTGCTGACAGTATGGAATTTACTTGGGATTCTCTCTCTACCCCTACCCCACTTCTGCTTTCTCCCTCTCACTCAAAATGAATAAATTAAAAAGAAAAAAGAAATTTCTGCCCTCTTTTCCCTCCCCCTCAAAGCTCTAAATATGCTATATTTTCATAATCTTAAAAATGAAAGAATGTTCTATTTTATTTATATTTTTATATGAAGCATGTTTTAAATTGTCATTTAAAATTTATGCTCATGTGTCTCGGTATGTCTACATGTAGAAATAAAAAACATAGGAGAGGGGATTATTTTTCTCCTATACCTTCCTTAATGATAATTTTTCCAGTAAAGAGGAAAAAAAGAAAATCTTCTAATATTATTGTCCATGCTATTTTATGTGATTATTTTATTAATAACATAATACTAATCACTTAGTATTATAATAATATCTTTCTTTATAAAAGTAAAGTTATAGCAATTATATCTCTAGAAATGTATCATAAATCCAGAAAAATGTAAGTCATACATTCATTATGAAAACATATAGGAAATGAAGAGATACAGTACATTACTCTCTAAGGAGAAAAGAATCTTCTTTGGAATTTTATTCTCTTTCATCTCTCTCTCTCTCTCTCTCTCTCTGTATATAAATATTTGTGTATGTCTTACATATATAGATGGATTGGATTATACATAGAGAATGAAATGAATAAGGATCTTTCTATTTCAATATCAGAACAGCTAACACTTGACTATCCAGAAAACGGATATTCTCAATTTTGGCTCACTTTTTCCACTCCCTTGCTTCATGTCGGCCACTGTATTTTTCCCGTCAATAACATATGTGTACATAGCAAAGAGAGAAAGAGGAAGAAAATGATGACTTTTCTATAAATCTGTTCTTTTACTTCTTTTTAAAAAAAATTTTTTTTTAATGTTTATTTATTTCTGAGACAGAGAGAGACAGAGCATGAGCAGGGGAGGGGCAGAGAGGGAGGGAGACACAGAATCAGAAGCAGGCTCCAGGCTCTGAGCTGTCAACACAGAGCCTGACGCAGGGCTCTAACTCACAAACCGTGAGATCATGACCTGAGCCGAAGTCGGTAGCTCAACCGACTGAGCCACCCAGGCGCCCCTGTTCTTTTACTTCTGACAAAAGTTTTGAAGGTAGAGAAGTTGGTGACTGAGATAAAGTTGAACATTTAACTGGTTGGTTGGCATGTATTTGTCTCTAATAATCACTCCCCTCTACAGATTACAAAAGGCAAGAGTCTACCCAAAGCTTTCTAGACACCTCCCATCTCATTACTTCATTCATTGGTCTAAAACTTTAGCCTCCGAAACTGGAGAGAACATTCTAAGATCACCCACTAATCACTGGAAGTTTAGGGGCTGCACTTTTTTTATTTGATACATGAAAGAAATTACAACGACATATCTAGCCCTGAGTTGTGAGTCATAAGTAAGGCAGGTGGTAGTGATTAGGTAAATTCATTGCCATCAAGCCCCAGAAGACAAAGAAGAATTTTTCCTGAGGAATGGTAATAATTCTTAAATTCTTATAAAGATAGCCATAAAATTGCTGAAAAATGAGATTAAAACTTTTTTTTTCTCCCAGAACTTTCAACTTTCCTGAGAATATTTTGACCTTTAGTAATATGTCTTTGTATACAGCAACCTGCAATTCTATGTGTTTTATAATATGTGGATTTATTTATTTATTTATTAGAAACTACTTTCTGACAACCTTATTTCCATTTTGTTTGCGTTTGTAGAGAGCAGCTTAAAACCACTCCATGGTTGTTCCTACCCATTCAGTGTGGTCTGAGCAGTGGGAACTGTGGACCAGTCTTCAGTGGCAAGCTGAGTGCTCCAGACTTCAGTAGGGAACCGCTGCAGGGCGCTGCAGAGGGCTCCTGCAGGCCGTTATCCTGTCCGGGACTTCAGGTTGGGTAGCAGTCAACTCAGGAGCTGGAGCTGCTCATTCACCCTGAAATTCCTCCTGGTCACAGCCTTTACGGCAGCGGTCTGCTCTTCCTTTTCAATCTCTTCAGGATCTCTGCAGAAGTAGAGATCACGCACGACCTCCCATGGATGCTCGAGGGGGATGGTGCCACGCACGCATAGGACTTCCTGGGCCAGCATCTGCCATATCAGACCCAGAGAGTGAACTCCCTTCTTATTGCAAAGGCTGGCAATGTCCACACAGGGCAGAGGAGAATCTGTGTTACACAGAGCAATGATAGGCAGGTTAACGTAAGATGCCTCTGAGAGAGACTGGTGGTCCGCCCTGGGATCAGTAACCACTCGGCTCTGGAAAGGCTGCCTGGATCTTGCTAGTGAATTTCCGGGAGTAACGTGGCCAGCAATAACAATGGTTCTAGTAGCAGCAGCAAACTTCAGCACAGCTCACTGGCCAGTATTCCTGGATGATATGACACTGACATCAGTTGGGTTTTCAATGGCAACAATGGCACGAGCTGCCAGCAGAAGCTTCTCCCAGGTTCTCTTCAGATTTATGATGTAGATACCATCACTTTTCCTTTTGTAGATGCACTGTTCTATTTGGAAGTCAAGGTTGGTGCCACCTAAATGGGTTCCTGCTGCAGGGAATATGAGGACACCCTCCTCCTTCACTTGCAGGACATAAAGGTCTCTGGACACTGTGAAAGTTTCCCTTTAAGTTATGACATGAACATAAAACACCTTGTGGCTCTCTCCCTGGGTAGCACAGAAAGGATACATAATGATGTTTTAAAATAGTTGTATGAAAGGTGTATTGGTTAATACAGTAACATGAATCTCTTTAGTTGGATCTCCTCAAGTGAGTTTGATCATTTTCTAGAAAATAATAAGGTATTAAATTTCCTAGGACTTTCTTATAAGAGTGCTTTTTGTTGGTTTTATTTTCTTTTTGCCATTGATTTTTTTAAATTAGGATCAAAACAAGGTCCACACATTAAATGTACCTCTTTTCATCTTTTATGTCTTGCAATTCATTTGTTGGAAAAAAAAAAATGGACTGGTTGTTGACCAGACTTTTCCACAGTCTAGATTTCACTGATTGTTTGCATGTGGGGTCATGTGATATATTTATGTCCTCTGTATTTAATGGACACTGGTCACCAGAGCTGGAGGCTTAATCTGATTCAAGATTAAAAACATTTTTTTTGCAACACTTGTTCATAAGTGAAGCTTTACACTTATATGAGAAGGCAGATAATGTCTCCTATTTTATGTTAATGGCCATTATGATCATTGCCTGGATTAATTATTTAATTATGGATTTTTAAAATACAAATATTCTGTGGTCAACATATGCTAAAATAATTAGAAATAACACTATAACAACAATGTCATCATTGGCTCTGCAGCTGGTATGGGAGGCTCCCTTTAATTGAAGACACCAGGAGACTAAAAATCACTCTAAACGACAGCATTTCTCAGCTATTAGGAACACGTGTGAAGCATATGCTAAGTATAATTATAAAGGAAGAAGAATTAAAATTTCCATCCAAGAACCATGTCAATTTGTTTGAATTCTGTGTGAAAATATCTTCGAACATGTACAGAAATGAGACAGTTTAAAAGACATTTCAATGAAAAGAAAACTCAAGAATATGGGAAGGTGAATTTTACTTGTAGTTTTTTACAGGACAATGAGACAATGCACAATCGCCATTTCTCAAGAGCTTCCAAATGCCCAGATTAATTAATTAAGTCATCCATCTATCCATCCATCCATCCATCCATCCTTCCAGTGAATATTGAGACCTACTATGTGCTAGGTACTGAGGATACAGCAGTGATCTTATCTTAAAGTCCTTGGTCTCAAAAAGCTTACTTACCTTCTGGTAGGAAACAATTTAGTAGAAAAAAAGGTTAAAAAATATTGTAAAGGAAATAATTTGATGTAGTGGTGTGGGATGAAAACCAAAGGACAAGGAAGGAGAGACTCAAGAGCAACTAGTCAAAACGGTTGAATGTACATTTCAGAGACAAGATAAAAGACAGACAGGTTTTCCATAGAAATGAATACTTTAAGTACATTGGGTCAGGTATGATACTGTGAAGCATCCCTAATAAAAATTTCCTTGTACATTGTACATTTCCTTGCTTGTCTACCTAAACATTTCCTACTTAAGTATTTCCTGATGCAGACCTCCATACCCTGCTAGGGCACCCGGCTATATTTTGAATTATTTTATTGCCCAATGACATGCCAGATTCTCTTGTCAACAGCCAAACCGTGTCTGTGTTCCTTAAAATGTATTCTGTGGAAAGTTAATCCTGTGAAATGGTCAAGGAAAGGGTTCTGTGGTTACCTTTTTTCAGGAAACATAGTTTACATTATCACCACTTGAATCAATCCAAAATCCATCAGAATATTCATAAAGAACATTATAGAAGCCCATTGAGTTTTGCCTACAAAATTCTTGTTATAGGAAACACCTAACCACCAATGGAAATGGTACCTAAGGAGCAGTCCTTAGGAAAAGCTTCCAGAAAAAAATAGTCTTTTCCCCATGCCTACAGCTGGATCAGTCAGCCTAACAGCCATACATCTCAATCAGAAGGTCTACATGCTGTTCCCTCCAGTCCCGATGCTTTAATTGACTGGTGCCCATTGGTAGCATGAGGCATAATAAGAATACTGTTAACATGAGAACTGTAACGCCGAGGGCATCTGAATAAATTACATCTGCTTCATGAAGCCTTCACTGAGCACTCTGTTGTCATTAGTTTTCTTTTTTTCTACGTTCCCATAATACTCATGGCTCCCATAATACTCGAATATCGGATGGCTCACTATTCAATATTTAATTGTACACAGGCTTGTATTTCTGGCTCATTGCTTCTGTCCTTACAGCTAATCATTCTCCCCTTCTATGTGCATGCTCAATATGTTTGAGTCACAACAAACTCTCAGAGTCCCCAAACATGGCCGGTTTTTGTTCACTTCTGGGCTTTTAAATAAGTTTTTTGGGATATCCCTCTGTCTTCTTCCCATACTGGCCAATTACTATTGGCTCTTCAAGGCTTAGGTTAAATAGCACTTCGGCTGCAAAACTTGCCCTGATCCAGAGAGTCACTCTGTCTTTGGTATTCTTGTGACATTTTGTATAAATCACACTGTCACACTTCACATGCTATAATAGTGTGCTATAAAGGTGGGCTTCTAGAACTATCCCCAACCTCTTGCTAAGAAAGGCAGAACTCTATCTTATTTATTTGTGTATCTGTTTTTAAAGACTTCTGGGAGATTCAACAAAGAAAACAAAAGAGAGACTAACTGATTTGAGGGGAAAAAACAACATGGTTTGTCAATATTTGTTGTTTTTGAGAGATAATTCTAATTTTTAAATTAAAATTGTAGGGAGAGAAAGGGTCTCCAAGTAATAAATTTTACCTAACAATGCCACTTTAATATTCAAAATTAAAGTTAATTTCTTTATTTTTGACTAAACTGAATATGTTGTTTCATACAAGGTCTCACACCCCAATTAGCAAGAAAAAATTACTAAATATCTAAGCTGGACTAAATTTGAGTCCAGTTTGATCATTAAACTTCCTTAAAGGGAGTTTTCTATCTTTCTTGCATAAATATGAGCAGTCTTTGGAATAACCTTCCCCATCTCCTGGACTCTTTTCCCCAACATCTAAATGTATGGTAGGGCAAACACCATATGCTTCATGGAAAGTAGGACATGGAAGGAAGGGCTTTCTGACCTTATGCCAATCCTTAGATCTCCAGAATTATATTTCTTTTGCATCTCTGGCTGTAGCATGCCTTACTGATACAGGTGGAGAGATGTTTATTCATGGTCTAATTTCTCTAGGCTTCAGCAATGGTTTTGGGGTACTCTGTTGACTTCACTTCAACTCAGCTTTTTAAAAAAAAATTTTTTAATGTTTATTTATTTTTGAGAGAGACAGAATGCAAGTGGGTTAGGGGCAGAGAGAGAGGGAGACACAGAATCAGAAGCCAGCTCCAGGCTCTGAGCTGTCAGCATAAAGCCTGACCTGGGGCTCGAACTCACAAGCCGCCAGATCATGACCTGAGCCAAGTTGGACGCTCATCCGACTGAGCCACCCAGGCACCCCTCAACTCAGCTTTAATTGGTGCTTGTTCTTGGTCCATCCTCTTTCTTGTCCCCTAGCATGGATGTTTACCTACATCCTCTGATGAGGTCACCTTGTCCTTCCATGAGTACCCTCGCAGCAAGTCATTAGCTGGCAAATCAACAGTCATACTCCACGGGAACCAAGAGCGATCAAGACAGCTCAGTGTTGCAACTCTCTCTGTCTAAGCACACTGGTCAATGTGACTGGTGATACAGGAGAGTGTATGAGATGACCTTCCAGCAGCACAGTAAATAATTTCTCAGTGCTTGTCTTAGTACCTAAGTCAGCTCTCTCTCTGAGTTTGATGTTTATCTGGCTTTTTCATTCTCCTTCCTTCTTTTCTTTTTCCTAAATACCTTAGTTCAAGAGAGGATCTAACTTGCTCTCTTCTTTTTATTTATCTTTCCTCATGTAAAATCTAGCCTGATGTCCTATTAATATGCTTAAAGAGGAAAACCAAAAATAAAATATAAGCAGTGCTTTGTCAAGAAAGTAGCTTAAATTGAACATTATAGTCTTGCTTGAAAATCCCATTTTTTACTGTAAGAGGTTGAATATTAAAATTCCTAATTTTTTCTCTCCTTTCCACAAGCCCAGGATTTGGATAATATGAGTCAAGTAGGGTGAAAATCACATACATGCTTAAGAAATCAAAGAGAGAGGGCCCACCCGGGTGGCTCAGTTGGTTAAGCATCTGACTTCAGCTCAGGTCATGATCTCATGGCTCATGAGTTCGAGCCCCACTTCTGGCTCTGTGCTGACAGCTCAGAGCCTGGAGCCTGGAGCCTGCTTTGGATTCTGTGTCTCCTCATCTCTTGGCCCCTCCCCCACTCATGCTCTGTCTCTCTCTGTCTCTCAGAAATGAATACATGTTAAAAAATTTTAAAGAAACCAAGGAGGAAAAACATCACATTAATAATTTTTATAATGTTTTCCATGTTAAAAAAAAGTGAATTTTCTGCCTATGGAGAGAGAATCTCTGGATCAAATAGCAATGAGTTATTGCACATTCATTCAACAAATTTTACTCAATACCTACTACATATTTGAACTGCGTTAAGTTCCACTTCGGAGAAATCCATTTTATATTGGTTATTCTATAATATAGACACATTCTTTTCTCCTACATTTTAATCTGTGACTAAGATTCCAACAAGAGAATGGGCAGCACAGACCCAGCATCATTCTATCAACAGGTTCTACTCACAATTGTTAGATAAATAGTTAAGAAATAAGTTAGATTTATAAAATGTTAGGTAAATACTTAAAAAATAAGTTAGACTTATAAAATGTTAGGTATATACTTATAAAAATAAGATTATATAAAAAGGACAACGACCATGGTGTCAAGATTGAATATCGACTCAGTTTCACCAATCCATAAATTTATTCTTTGGACTTATGCATTTCAAACTTCTGAAGCCAGGACTAACTTTCCCAGTGTCATTTCTTTTGTGGCATCACATGGTCCCTTAAAAGGAAAAGTGACTCTTCTGATTCCTTTATTGTACCAGAATGTTGTTCATATTGAATCATAGACCACAACTGGAAGGGACCTTGTGGTAATATTCCATAAAACTACAAGAACTAGTCCGTCCTTAAACATTACTTACAAAGACGTTTTATATACTGAGAACACAGCTTCAGAAGAAAACTCAACCATAATAGTTTCTACACATATGCGCTTTTTTCTGTGTGATTTACAAATTTTTGCATATATGTTTGCATCATAACCCAATTCTAGCACTGATAAAGAAAACCATCAGCTTTCCTCATCCCTGTTTAAAAGGGAGTTTATATGCGAAAAAGACACCATTCAGAAATGTGTTAGGAACTGATTATATCTAAAAAAGCACACGAGGTTGTCTAAAAAATAAATTACACTTATGCACAATTTCCTCATTTCCATTTGATTTGTACTACTTTCCAAAATCCATCTTCTTTTTATTTTTCTATCTGCTATTATCTAGCAAATAGGAATGTGTGTTTGCAAGGCTGTATAGAAAGTTGTCTTACACAAATTCAGAAGATATTGTTTAACTATTGTTAAACTAGGTTAAAGGGCATCAGAGTTCATTCATAAAGTAAGAGCATCTTATCACCTTGATTAAACCTTACATATGGCTATAGCTTGGTCTAATAAAGTCTGCTAAAGAAACTCATTACCAGGTCAAGGTAATTTGGATTTTATCACCATCCCGAGCAAACTTCTTTAGGGAATATACATGCTTCTCAATAGGATAATTTATTTTCTATCTCCTGTTTCCCTCTTCCCCTTCAGCATTCTCAGGCTAACTTTGTTTCCTCTCTAGGCAATTTGTTCCTTCAGATCTTTTAACCATGCTCAAGTGTCTCTTACATTTTCACCTTTTGAGAAGAACAAATTTTTCATGCGAGAAAGGAAGAAACTTTAAGTATTCAAGTTGGAAAGCATTAGAATGAGGAACAGGGTAACTCCCTCTCTGCCTTTGATGTTACATCATACAATTGACCATCTGCTCTGTTCTTATGCAACATAAACCTGGATAACTACTGGAGTTCAAATAAACATTCTTTGAACACACTGTTAAAAACTCTTTGCCCTCAAAACTAAAGGTGGTCTTTTAGAGCAGAACTACTCAAAATATGTTCTGTGGCCTAATGTCATTACCTAAACTCTTCATGTTCAGACTGCATTAGTCAGAGTTCTCCAGAGAATCAGAACAAATAGGAGATAGATAGATAGATAGATAGGTAGATAGATAGATAATAGACAGATAGATAGATACTAAAATGGGATATTTATTATAAGAATTGGTTCACACTATTGTGAAGGCTGAGAAATTCCACATTTCACCATCTGCAAGTTGGAGAATGGGGAAAGAATCAGGTGGTATATTTTAGTCTCAGTCTCAAAGCTTGAGAACCAGGGAACAGATGGTTGTAAGCGTGAGTCCAAAAGTCTGAGAATTGGGGGTCTATGGTAGAAATTCCCATCTAGAAACCAGGAACCCCTATGCCAGAGCATAGGAGAAGTTTAAGATCAGCTCAAGCAGAAAGAGGGAATGTGTCCATCCTTCACCTGTTCTATTTGGACCCTCATCGTATAGGATGATGCCTACCCATGTTGGTGAGGGTGAAACTTCTTTATTCAGTCCACACGTGCAAATTCTAATCTCCAGAGATACCCTCACAGACATACAGAATGTTTTATCAGCTATCTGTACATCCCTTGGCCGAGTAAAATTGACACATAAAATTAACCATCATAATGTGTCAAGTATAGAAACTGAGTGTTTAGAAGTTTTGACAGCAATTTGATGAAATGTGTTGATTCTCACATTGACAAAAACATTGCCTCATGTTTTTGGTTTTCCTAAAAATTTCATTTTTTATAGTAATTTATTTTATTAGATTTTATAAAAGCACTTGTTGGTGGCAGATTTAAAAATAAAAGTAAAGCTGGTTCTTTACCACTGAGAGTATTAGAAACTTATTTTGGTCCTTGTGTCTTTGAGAATCACTAGAAGCCTGGATGACTTATTTTTTTGAATATATTGCTTGGAATATAACCTTGACAATAACACTTTACATAAGGGAAAATCTTAGAAGGACATAGTTAATCTTAGAAGGTCATAAACAACAGCAAGGTAGGCCTATGCATATGAATATGTTTACGTTGGATTACTCAAAAAAATTTATCAAAGTGGGTAGGTAAAAAGGAATAAAGGTAATTTACTGATACTGATTTTATTTCCAAAGATATGACTTTTATTTTACTTTATTGAAACATATCAATGACGTTTTTTGTTCATTATATTAAATAAATATATTTGGTGTACCGTTTTAATTCAGTCAATTTTTAACTTTTTTTTTTTTGAGAGACAGAGAGTGCATGCCTGCACGTGCATGTGAGCAGGGGAAGGGCTGAGAGAGAGCGAGCGAGAGAGAGAGAGAGAGAGAGAGAGAGAATCTTAACAGGCTCCACATTCAATGAGAAGCCTGATGTGGGGCTCAATCCCATGACTTTGGGATGACAATCTGAGCCAAAATCAAGGGTCAGATGCTCAACCCACTGAGCCACCCAGATGCCCCAGTTGCACTCGGTTTTTAAACTATATTTTAAAGTTATTTTCTTGAGACTTGCTTTAAATATTATAATATAGATATTAATTTATCATAAACTAATTTAGATTAATAATTATGTAATTCCAATAATGTACAGTAACTTTGCTCTAATAATTATCCATTTCCTCTCCTTTCCTTTGTGGTCTTATGGATATGTATCATACATCTATATATGTCATAAACCCAAAAATTGAATGGCATATTTCTTGTTTTATAAAATATATTTTAAGACAAATTCATAAGAAAAATTTAAAAATTAAGTACTATATTTTATACTTATATACATACCCACCATTTCTGATGACTTTCATTTCTTTTCCTAGATTCAAGTTACTGTTCAGTGTAATTTTTTTTAGACTAAACGTATTCCTTCAGTATTTCTTGTTAAGTCTGTCTACTACAGTAAACATACATAAATATATAAATACATATAAATACATATGATAATATATATGTATTGCTTTATATATAATATATATTGCTTTATTTTGGAAAGATATTTTTGTCATATATAAAATTATTAGTTGAGAGTTTTTGTTTCATTTTTTTTTGAATATGTCATTCTGCTTCATTGTAATCTCCACCATTTATGATAAGAAGCTAGGCATTAACTGTATTGTTATTTCCCCTGTATATGATACGTCATTTTTCTCTGCGTTCAAGATTTTCTCATTTTCTTATCTTGCTGAAGTTTGACTGCTACAATAAATGTTTATAAAATGTCTAAATTTAAATATTCTGTGTATATCTGACTACTTGTTTATTATACCTCTTTGATCTATAAAGTTTTTCATTAAATTTGAGAAGTTTTTGGTCATTATTTCCTCAACTACTTTTTGTACCACTCCCTTTACATGGGTGTTGATATGTTTGATGATGTCCCACATGTCTCTGAGGCTCTGTTCACTTATCATCAATATTTGTCCTTCACATTAAATCATATTTACTCATCTACCATCAAGTTTATGGATTACTTTTCTACCATTTAAATATTTTGTTGCACCCATCTAGTGAAATGTGCATTTCAATTAGTATAATTTTCAAATCTAGAGGCTCCACTCCATTTAAAACAATTTTTTAATGTTTATTTATTTATTTTTGAGAGAGAGAGAGAGAGAGAGAGAGAGAATCTCAATCAGATCTCATGAACCGTAAGATCATGACTTGAGCTGCAACCAAGAGTCAGACGCTTTACCAACTGAGCCACCCAGGTGCCTCTCTACTCCATTTTTTAAAAATATGTATTTCTACTTTCCTACTGGATACCACTGTGTCTCTATGGCTTAGTGGCCAATTAGTATTTTAGGCAGAGGTTGTGCTCGAACGCATGGATTCCACAAGGAGTTTTCCCTTTGCTGAAAAACTCTCTCTGTGGAATACATTCAAAATTCAACTAGTTCTCAACTCTGCCTAGACTTGGACTTTCTGGTTGCTTCCTTTTGATGTTCTTTGCATGTGTGCTTATTACTCTAGTCACTCAGGGAAGTATAAGGACCTCATCTGGTCCTGCTTTAACTCTAATTTCTCAGCCCTCTTCATTAAATTTATTGCTTATTAACCTCTTCTCAACCTTCTATAACAGAGAAGCAGATTTCTCAGTTTGTTTTCTCCCCAAATTGTAACTTCTACTAATAATGTGACCATAGATTTTGGCCTTTATGCCAAATCAAGTCAGCCCCTCTGGCCACATGACGACTATGTTTCAGGGCCAGATGAGCCCTGGAAAAACCTTCACCTGAACTGGGCAAAAGGGATAAGAGCAGCCCCAGAAAAAAAGGGCTGTGTCTCCCATTGTCCTTACAGGTACCCATCGCTTCTTATGAATAAGTGCTTCTCCATTTGTTGTTTATTTTGGTTGACTTCCAGAGCTCTGAAGTGTTTTTTTTTTATCATTTCCCCCCACTTTTATATTTTGGGGAGAGCATATTTTGATCTTTTCATGCCACCGTGCCGGAATCTTTATCTCTGGATACTAAATTTAGATTTTGAATATTTTATGTGACTGTGTTAATTTGATAGTAGTCGGAAGATGATTTTTGTAGAACTCATCAGATTCTGCAAGGGGTACGTAATTATAAATATTTAAAATTATATGATATTTACATGGATCATGAGTAACACCATAAGGACTCATGAAATAGCTAATAGTAAGAGCGGAACAGAAAGAGCTACGGTTCACCTGCAGCAGGGGATGTGCGCAACACAAAGGAGAATCTAAAAAACATTAGCAGGATAGGAATTTAAAAGGGACCCCAAACAAACTAATGCTTTTGGTTACTACCATTTTATGAACTTTACCCTATTTGGCAACTCAAGAGAGGCACCCCCAAACCCCCAAACCTACCTTACTTCAGGTGAAGGGACAAAATGTTCATAGCTGATGCAAATGCTCCCATACATGCTTAACACACAAAGCTTCTCAATTTGATTATTTTCCAACCGAACTGAAAGTCCAAATGCTGAAACACAAGTGGAGGAGGCACAAAATACATGTGACAAGAGCATGCTCCATGGCTGAAGATGGATAAAAAAAAAAAAAAAAAAAAAAGGAAAGGAAAAAAAAAGAAAAGAAAAGAAAAAGTCACAGTTTGTCAGCCAAAGGAGAAGGAGTTAGGAGGATGGACTTGGGCCTTGAAGAGCCTGTGTTTAAACCCTCCACTTAGGAGCTGTGTGATAGTGAGCTGTTTAGTTACTTAGCTAACCTCCTTGGGCTTCATTTTCCTACTCTCGAAGAAACTTGGGGCAATAGTGTCTATTTTATAGGGTCTTTGTAAAGATTAAATGAGTGCATCTGTAGATGATGTTCACTTGGTACCACGTTAAGACTTCAGTATGTGTTATTAGTGTCTCTTTTTAAATTTTTAAAAAATGTTTATTTTGGAGAGAGAAAGAGAGCTAGAGCATGAATGGGGGAAGGGCAAAGAGAGAGGGAGACACAGAATCCGAAGCAGACTCCAGGCTCTGAGCTGTCAGCACAGAGCCCAACACGGGGCTCAAACCCATGAACCACAAGATCATGACCTGAGCCAAAGTTGGACACTTAACCAACAGAGCCATCCAGACGCCCTTTATCCTGTCTCTCTTTAGTGGTCTGTACATCTTCAATTGTTAGTTTGTTAAAGTCTTGGAGAGGAAGAAATATGGCATTCAGGAAAAGCTGCATGGAGCATGGAAAAGTTCAGATGGTACCCAGAATTGCCTGCTTTCTTTATGAAGACATTTCTCTCTAGAAATTTGCATGCGGGAAACACCCAAAACCTTTGGCATTCATTCAAATGCTCTAAAACGATGAGAATAGCATTCTGTGACCTGTAAGGATAGTGTGATCTGGAGACCTCCTTGTCTAAGTGCGTCACTGAAATACAAAGAATTGAATCAATAGGTTTTTGCTATTGGTAGTGACAGAGGATATGGAATGAAGGAAAGATGAGACCCACAAATACTACAACCCTCATTCCAGCCAATTATTACAAAATCCCTTCTTATGAATACATGTGCCTGTGTATAATGATAAAAATGCACTGTTTTTTCCCATACGTTGGAACTGTTATTCTGTCCAAATAGATTACAGAAACAAAGCTTCAAGCCTTTGTAAACCAAATAAACAGATAAATACAAACCAAAAAACAACTCATTTTATCTGGGCGTGAGTGTTCATTTGTTTGGGCTTATTTTCTAAACAGTGTGATGGATATTTTTACTATACATTCCCACAGTGTGAATAATTTCATTTGAGTGCTCTTTACTGTTCTTTACTGCCTCTAAAATAAAGCTGTAATTAATTCTATCTCCATATATCTATATCTATGTAACTCTCTCTCTCTCTCTCTCTCTCTCTCTCTCTATATATATATATATATATACATAAAGTCTTTAGTTTTTGCTCTTTTCTCCCTAATATTTCTATATTTTCCTGTGATAGGTCAGCAGATGCACCCTAAAACTGCTATCTTTCAAATAAAAATGGGCATTTGCATATTTAATTCCTTGCTTTCATTTCAATGTGGCTTTAGAATTACTAACTTTGATACTGATTTATTTTCCTCTCTTGCTTTTAGCTGTTTAGAATTAATCTTCGTCTTTCTCGTAGTACCACTGAAAACTCATCTAAGACAAATTCAAAGTATTAGTTGACTTAAACTTATTTTTTACTTCCTACTCTCATCACTATTCAGAAAAAGTGCTGTAGTGAAATATTGTATTATTTTGGTGTTCAAATGTCTAATTTCCTTTCCTATTTTATAAAAATCCTCATTGCTTACAATATTAGAGGGACATAATATCTTACCTCCCTCATTGGAAATTGAAGGTGGGGGTACTTTTGACTCCTCATTCCCTGGCAGAAGCATTTGACCCTTGCTCAGCCAATTAGACATTCCCAGGAAGCAATCTAGAATCGACAGCAGGCACTACAGAGATGGGTTGATGGCTGGAATGTGTCCTCTATCACCACAGAGTCCATGTTGAAGGTGACAGCACAATCCTGACCCCAGCACTCTTGCTGCCAAACTCTGGAATTCTTTATTTGCCAAGGCTCCCTCCAATTTAGGTTCTTACAACAACCCCGCACCTTTTATCTCCTATTCCAGAGTTGGATTCTGTTTTTAAAAACTCTTGAACGAGGGATGCCTTGGGGTTCAGTCAGATAAATTTCTGACTCTTGCTTTCAGCTCAGGTCATGATCTCACAGTCTTAAGACCCAGCCCCACAGGGGGCTCTGTGCTGGTTGTGGAGCCTGCTTGGGATTCTGTCTCTGCTTCTCTCTCTCTGCCTTTCCCCTGCTGGCACTCTCCTTCTCTCTCTCTCTCCAAAGGAAAAAAAAAATTCCTGAAGGATAAAAATATTCTTCTCAAAACCATTACTGTGCATTCAATCAAAACACTGCCTAATTCAAAATATTGCTTGTTAAAACACCTGGGTGGCTTAGTTGGTTAAGCATCCAACTCTTGGTTTCACCTCAGGTCATGATCTCACAGTTTGTGAATTCGAGTCCCGCATCCGGCTCTGTGCTGACAGTATGGAGCCTGCATGGGATTCTGTCTCCCTCTCTCTCTGCCCCTTCCCTGCTCATGCTCTCTTTCACTCAAAACTAAATAAACATACATTAAAAAAATACTGCTTGTATTCTTTCATTCTTTTATTTATTTCTTTTATTCTTGTATTCTTTTTACAAGCTTCACATGTTTATTCACTCATTCGTTTATATAATTTGGTTCATTCATTTACCAAGTATCACTATGATTTGGTATAAATAACATGGGTTTTGCTATTAGGCAGGTCTGTGTTCAAATTCTGACTTCAATAGTTAATATGTAATCTGGTGTAATATGTGATATGAACCAATAATTTATTTTAAAACTCACTGTCTAAGAAAAAAGCAATGAATTCAGGATCAGAAAACACATTCTTAGCTCTGCCTTTAAGCAATGTTGCAATCCAGGGTAAATAACAAACTCTGATCTTGTTGACATCATCTATAAAGTGTCATCTAGGATGATTTTCATGGCCATTCCTAGTTCTACAATTCTACAGCTCACATAAAATTCAGCTTCACAGGTCAGAATTCAGCTTCACAGTTCAGACTGTATTTTGCCGTCTTTCCCCATGTGTATGTGTATGTGTGTGCATTAGATATTTTAAACAAACTCATTCTTTTTTACTATGTCAGTCTAAGAAAAGTATCTCTATCACGGTAGTTCATGGAAGAGGTCATTTATGCCCAGTAATATAAGTAACTCATGGCCTACAGACCATGTATGTTCTGGGTGTGCCAACCACCCCTGTGAGAACATTCTTACATGCCATTCTTCTGCCTGGCACTTTTTATGCTCCTTTGTATCTTGTCCTTACCTGCCTGTCTTTAACTGACTCTTTCAAGTTTCAGTTTAAATTTTATTTCTGCAGGAAAACATTTCTAGATTTCTCCCAACTTCTAACCGAGTTAGACTTTCTCAGGGTAGGCATTTTCCTATGTTTTGCTTCTTCTGTGTAGCACTCATCACAATTATACCTCAATCATTGTTCATATCATTACTCAATTAAGTACCAAGAATTTAAGTTTCTTGAGCTTAATTGTATCACTAGCACTTGCATTGCGCCAAACCCATAGTGGGTACATAATAGATATTTGTTGAATTAGAAGAAAAAGAGTTACTACCAAAATGAAAATCTGAATGTCTGATTTAACTTCTAGTTCTCTCTGGTCCACTGTGATGACCAGAGAAAAGGTCTTAAGCTTCAGAAACATATTTTGTGCAACAAAGCCTTACCTATATTTGCCATGATTTTGGATCACAGTCTGTTTCTTCCTCTCATGTCCTGGGAAACACATATTATATATATTGGCCAGCATCTCAACCTGCAGCTGCCTTCACTGTTCTCTCAGTGGCAAGCTCATCCATCTCTTGATGATTTGGATAGACTATAATGGCTCTGTTTTGGATAATTGATGACAACATAACATTTAAGGACACCCTGGGGTTATGAGCCAAGGCACGGGAGCAGTTCCAGACTCTATCACTCCAATTAAAGAAATAACTCTCAAAGGGTAGATTTCACAATCCCCAGAAACTGGTGGGTGACATTGGCATTTGACTGGAGTCCATAGATAATGTAAAAATGAAAGCCAGCATAAATCATCCTTTTATGGGAAAATGAATAGCATTGTCAAGCAAATAAAAAGTGCATTTGTAAGTAACTTAAAGTGCCAAATAATTTGTAAGCTTTCCAAATCTTTGTAAACAACTAGAGGGCTTGATATTTTGTAGGTACTCAGTCAATATTACTGAATTGTAGATTGAAATAGTTCAACTTAAGAGTGTTATTTATCTAGCGTGTATCCCTATTGATAATAAAGTCTTATAGAAAGAATATTCATTTAATTCCAAGTATTGAACAAGATGAAGAAATATGATTATAAAAGAAACAAATTCTAAAATAAATAAAAAAGGTGGTTAAAGAGTCCTGAATGCTTCCAATCGCCAAATATAAACTTAAGTACCTGCAGGTGACTAATATGATGATGGCAATGTGTAGTGTATATGTGCTCATTCATTCATTAAAATGTGATCTTGACTTGTCTCATACTTGGGATGGCTTGAAAGTTCACTCTCAGGGCTCCATCTGTCTTCCACTCAAATATAAAATGATAGCTCAAGTGGAGGCAGACAGTAAAAAAAAAAAAAATACATGAACACTCGAACACAAGCTGAACTTTGGTGGTGCAGGATGTCAGAGCCAAAGTGGAAACCCTGTTTGGCTCTAGGTCCATCAACTAGCCAGATGGCTGGGTATTAGCCCATAGTGGGTAGGCTGATGGAAGGTAGAGCCCTGCAGGGGAAGAGCATACCAAATCTCACCTTAGGCTAGAGTTGAATTCAGTCAGAAGAAGAACCTGAGTTTAGGCCACCATCTAGGATATGGCCAACATGATTTCTTGGCTCTCTGGTTTGTGTCAACACCACATGCTTCCTCTCATGTTGATGTCTAACAGACCATTTTTCGTTCTTATGTTCTTCTCACTTCTCTTTCTGTCCTCACCTTTCTTGTCTTACTTGTCCTCTCTCCTTCTCATATCTGTCTTTCTTTGATCTGACTCACAAATTCCTCACATATGCTAAGAACTAAATACATCCCATTTTTGACTCAGGAAAATTAGAATTGGTGGAAATAAAGGTCACAAAAGGTTATATCAGAATTGATGAATAAAAATTTATTTTGGTCAAAAAAATTAGTTAATGAATTGCATTTTCTTACCAACTTAATTGAGAAAGTATTTGTACAAGTGAAAATATTTTCAGTAAGATAAAAATAAATGGAAATCTTTTGACTATGATGAAGAGAAAACTGACCAATGAAATCAAAAGGATTAATGAAATCTCTGGATAAAACGTTCTAGATGACATTTATTGGGGTTCATATTATTTAGATGAAAATATTTTGTTCAAAACACTCTTAGGGTTAAAACATTCTCACTTTGATGGAAAACCCAAAAGATTCCACCAAAAAACTGCTACCATTGATTCATGAATTCAGCAAAGTTGCAGGATATAAAATCAACGCACAGAAATCGGTTGTATTCCAATACACCAACAATGAAGTGACAGAAAGAGAAATCAAGGAATCAATCATATTTACAGTTGTACCCAAAACCATAAAATACCGAGGAACAAATCTAACCAAAGAGGTGAAAAATCTATACACTAAAAACTATAGAAAGCTTATGAAAGAAATTGAAGAAGACACAAAAAAATGAAAAAACATTCCATGCTCCTGGATAGGAAGAGCAAAAATTGTTAAAGTGTCAATACTACCAAAGCATTCTACATATTCAATGCAATCCCTATCAAAATAATACCAGCATTCTTCACAGAGCTAGAACAAATAATCCTAAAATTTGTATGGAACCAGAAAAGACCCTGAATAGCCAAAGCAATCTTGAAAAAGAAAACCAAAGCAGGAGGCATCACAATCCCAGACTTCAAGCTATACTACAAAACTTCAAGACAGTATGGTACTGGCACAAGAACAGACACTCAGATCAATGGAACAGAATAGAGAACCCAGAAATGGACCCACAAACGTATGGGCAACTAATCTTTGACAAAGCAGGAAAGAATATCCAGTGGAATAAAGACAGTCTCTTCAGCAAGTGGTGCTGGGAAAACTGGACAGCAACATGCAGAAAAATGAACCTGGACCACTTTCTTACACCATTCACAAAAATAAACTCAAAATGGATGAAAGACCTTAATGTAACACAGGAAGCCATCAAAATTATCGAGGAGAAAGCAAGCAAAAACCTCTTTAATCTTGGCCACAACAACTTCTTACTCAACATGTCTCCAGAGGCAAGGAAAAGAAAAGTGAACTCCTGGGACCTTATCAAAATAAAAAGCTTTTGCACAACGAAGGAAACAATCAGCCAAACTAAAAGGCAACCGACAGAATGGGAGAAGATATTTGCAAATGACATATCAGATAAAGGGTTAGTATCCAAAATCTATAAAGAGCTTATCAAACTCAACACCCAAAAAACAAATAATCTGGTGAAGAAATGGGCAAAAGACATGAACAGACACTTCTCCAAAGAAGACATCCAGATGACAACTGACACATGAAAAAATGCTCAACAGCACTCATCATCAGGGAAATACAAATCAAAACCACAATAAGATACCTCCTCACACCTGTCAGAATGGCTAACATTAACAACTCAGGCAACAACAGATGTTGGTGAGGATGAGGAGAAAGAGGATCTCTTTTGCATTGTTGACGGGAATGCAAGCTGGTGCAGCCATTCTGGAAAATGGTATGGAGGTTCCTCAAGAAACTAAAAGTAGAACTACCCTACAACCCAGCAATGCACTACTAGGCATTTATCCATGGGATACAGGTGTGCTGTTTCAAAGAGACACATGCACCCCAATGTTTATAGCAGTACTATCAATAATAGCCAAAGCATGGAAAGAGCCCAAATGTCCATTGATGGATGAATGGATAAAGATGTGGTATACATACATATATATGTGTATATACATATATATACACATATATATGTATACATATTGGCAATCGAAAAGAATGAAATCTTGCCATTTGCAACTATGTGGATGGAACTGGAGGGTATTAGGCTAAGTGAAATTAGTCAGTCAGAGAAAGACAAAAATCATATGACTTCACTCATATGAGGACTTTAAGAGACAAAACAGATGAACATAAGGGAAGGAAAACAAAAATAATATAAAAACAGGGAAGGGGACAAAACTTAAGAGAAACATAAGAGACTCATAAATATGGAGACAAACTGAGGGCTACTGGAGGAGTTGTGGGAGGGGGGATGGGCTAAATGGGTAAGGGGCACTAAGGAATCGACTCCTGAAATCATTGTTGCACTATATACTAACTAATTTGGATGTAAATCTAAAGAAAAAAATAACAAAAATTTAAAAAAAAGCATTCTCACCTTGAAATAACATAGAAAACTATCATTCAGGAACCCATGGGAATTATTCAAAACTTATTTTATAAGTCAAATTAGATGACGTCAAAACCACTTCCACTTTAGGAACCTTGTTTTTCTATTTCTCATTATTCCAATAAAAAGTTTCTCATGAGATATAAAGCAGCGTTCCTTGGTAAATCAACACATTTAACAAGCCCAAACATTTTATGTTTAAACAGTCACAGCTCAGTGGCATGAGACTTGAACACAGCCTGATCTTTAAGAAAATCATAAACACGTGGAATTTTGCAGTAAACTTAGATTACCACAGAGTCAACAAAAAATTGTCTATAAAAGAGAAAGTAACTTATCATAGAAAAAAAGGCTCTCATGACTTCATTGCCATTCAGAAAACCTATTTTTTATCAGACCATGGCCGTTTCTTGTTTTTTTTCTGAAAATGGTCATTCCTAGCAGAGAAAATGAGAATGTTTCAACTTTGAGGAGGTGCACAGTCGTTCATGCCGGCATTAGTGTTCCCTGCTGTAGGATCCGAGTATGTGATTTAACCAAACCGGCACCAAGGCCCAGTACATTCCCCGGGGGTCTGGGTTACAGAGAGCAAAAGTTTTCCTTCCAACTGAAGAAGAAAATCTCCTATCATTTCTTCCACACAGGAAGTCATTGAATAGATGCTATACTGATTCTTGGGAGAAAAAGAAGCAGATTTACTTGCAGAGAAATGCCAGTCATTTTTTCCACTCCGTGTCAAAGGCTAATGTACACATAAGAACCCGCCCCAAACATATTCTTTTATATTTCAGAGAAAAAGAATAGCCTTCCTGAAAATGAATATATTTTGAAGTCTTACTCCTTTGGAATGTCTCTCTTGTGGTGTCGATCCTCACCTCTCCATGAGAGGCTCTTCTTACCTATCCTGCTACCAACACCCCACATCCAACATGCACCATAAGAACATATCTTATACAAGGCTATTAACATATAAGCTGTTACTTAAATAAGGACATCTCAGTATATCCAGATTCTCTCTCCTCTCTGAAAGTTTATTTATCTTGAGAGAGAGAGAGAGGGAGAGAGAGAAAGAGAGAATCCCAAGCAGACTCTGTACTGTCAGTTAGGAGACCAAGGCGGGGCTCGAACTCACAAACCATGAGATCATGAACTCAGCCAAAATCATGAGTCAGGTGCTTAACTGACTGAGCAATCCAGGAGCCCGTGTCCAGATTCTCTCTCCAAGCAAAGTGCTGTTATGAGGAATATTAAACTAATTGGGATAGTAGGTGTGTACATGACTATATGAATGAACATTCCATGGAAGATTAATGAATGTCTTCAGGTACTTGGATTACTGGCTCACAAACACAGTATTCAGTATAGAAGCACAAGTTTCCTTTATTGAGCATACTTTAGAGAGGATCAAAAACCACATCCTTGTTATTTTTGTATCTCCTACAAGTAGAAATCATCCCAATTCTGAGCACAACATTATAGATTCCCAGTGTTTATGATCTGGCTTCATGGTTTATCAGTCAAGACTGCATCTGGCTGCAAGAAACAGAAAACCTGACCAGAAGTGGTTTAAACAAGTAGTAGGTTTATTTTTGCCACACAAGGAAAAAAATCCAGAAACAGGTAGTTGAAGGCTGATGCAATGGTTCCATGACTCCATAATGAGACTAGAAGCCTTCTATTTTGTTTTTCTGTCCCACCGCTGTTAGCAGTTGGCCTTTAGCTCTATGCTCTCATGATGACAACAACAATGCAGGCTTTATGTCCATGTTTCAGGTAGGAGGAAGGGTAAAAACAAAGAGGAAAGGGGAAAAGACACATGTCAGTCTGTGTCTCTTTATCTGGAAGGCAATGGCTTTCCTAAAGGCCCTAACCAAAACTTTCACTGACATTTTGGTTCCCAGAATGAGGGCCTCATGGCCAAACCTAACTGCAAGATGGCATGTAGGAAAATCAAGATTTTTTACACGTATCGCCTTCTTCCAAGTAGAATTGGGTAAGAAAGAAGGGCAGAGTGGATAGGGGATAGGCAATTAGCAATAGCTATTATGGAGATACAGAACTGTCCAAATATAGATGACTGATCAGTGGGTTAATAGCAGGCTGGGGGGCATGCCTTGGTGACAAAGGCCCTTCATCATTTGGTCTCAGGGGCTCAAATGTACTTAATTTTCACCCAGGAAGTCGTGTGTGTGATTGTTGTCTTATGTTTCCCTGGACCTGAAATACCCTCTTCTCCATATTCACCTACAAAACAAACTATTTGCCTTCAAGACTCAGTCCAGGTATCATCGCATCCATGTGGAAGCTTTGTCCTGGTTTATCAAAAATAGTTTGTTGATTGCCTCTTAAAAAGTGAGCTCAGTGAGGACAATAACTGTCATATTTGTCTTTGGTTTTTAACTCAGACAGATACCTCAATTGCTTACTTAGTTTATATTCCCCATCTGAAGTGCAGATATTACATGTTTTTGCTTAACGTGCCTGAATAAATGGGTCATCTCACATAATACTTACAAGACTTAAGTCTTTCTCACTAGTTTTGGAACTGTTCAAATGCATGTGTGAATGGTAACCAGTGCTCCAATGTTATATGCCACTGAGCACAGTTTATAAAATCAAATGCTGCAGGGCCATGAAAGGTTAACCGATGTACGGATAGACTGAGTCCTTAGTATAGAAGTAGAGGGTGATGTGATGAACCAGAGGGTATGTGCCACACCTGTATATATTCAAATGCAAGAATGTGTAACCTCTATGCTGGCCAAACAAAATTCATCTGTGGCTGAATATGTTCAGTAGGCCAACAGTTGGCAACATCTGGCAAAAAAATATTGCCATAAAAATATTAGCCCAAAATTCTTTACAAAGAGATCTTACCAATCTTTTCTACGTTTATAATCTCAGAAATCATCTATAAAAAGTGTTTACTTTTATTTATTTTTTAAAATGTTTATTTATTTTTGAGAGTGAGCACGTGGGAGAAGAGCAGAGAGAGAAAGAGAGAGAGGATCTGAAGCAGGCTCCACACTGTCAGTGGAGAGCCTGATGCAGGGCTCGAACCCACAAACCATGAGATCATGACCTAAGCTGACGTCCAACGCTTCACGGACTGAGCCACCCAGACGACCCAAAAAGTGGGCGTCTACTTTTATTTAGTATAGAATCTTGGTGAACTCTCCAAGAATAATCATTTGTATATGATACATCTAAGTCACTGAATTATTTTATCCAGTACAGAGAATTGTTGGGTAAAAGAGATAGCTAAATTTTGGGAATCATTTGCCAAATAGCTTGACATCTAATAGAAGTTCAAGAAGTTTTTGCTGAATACATGAACAAATGAAGTGATAATTCTAATGTTTTTAAAGCCAGGGTCAGTGACTAGACTAACTTCACAGAAGTCCCTGATGTCCCTTAAATACTTATTTGGTCGTTGACTGCATTAATGAGTGAATAAAAACATGAATTAATGACATTTTGTGTTTGGTTAAGCCCAAAATTAGTTATATGCTAATTAACCTTACATGAATGTATGGTACCTATGTGCTTTAAACCGTTGCTTCACCCCCCCCCCCAAACCAGCAACCTCAGTGGGGGTGACTGTGCATTCGTGATCCCCTTGCTCTCTGACTGCCTTTGGTTGATGGCATGAAGGCAAGGATGACAATGGTTCCCTGGGTCTGACCATGAACCTTAAAAGCCTTGTGTACTTCCACTAGCTTTTTCCCATCTCTGATACTTTTGGGGGAAAAATATACAGATTTGGTCATTTTAAGAAAAGCATCTCTTCTCTTCTTTTAATTTAGATTTTAATGAAACTGCAGCCACACTAAAAGGAAAAATCTTTACATAAATGTTGAAATTGGAGTCCCATTAAAGAGTTAATAATACTTTTAATACATTTTGTTTCCTATTGGAATTTCTTATGAGGCTTTTTATATGAATCTCTTATTTGACAAGCAAGATATTATGAAAAATAATTTCAGAGAATATATGGAAAATTAATGAGTTTAATTCACTCTACATTTTTCATCCTAAAAATACCAATGCCCTCTAAATATTCTATACTCTTGCAAAGAAAAAGAAAGATATTAATTTCTCTATTACATAAAAGATATTTTTCCATTGACCACTTTGATTCAAAAAATAATTTATGAGGGGAATGGAATTAGTATTCTAAGAGACAAATTCAATACAAAGCATTGTTCATAGGTTATTTTACTCTATTCCTTACTGTAAATTACAGAGTAAGCATTGTTACTTTTATTTTGAAATGAGAAAATTGAGTCCCAGTGAGCTTAAGTAAGTTTCCCTATATCATACAGTTAAAAAAAAATACACAGGTGAGATTTTTAACCAGGGCTGTCTGACAGCAATGGGTTTTTGCTCATGGAGCTGTACTACATCATAATGTAAGAAAATAAATTAGGTATACACAGATAATTAAATACGAACATAATTTAAAGCATGGCAGAAAGTATAAGATCTCCATCATGAAGTTTTGGGGAAGAAAAAGGGGTTAAGAATGAAAACTTCTAGAAACTCTTTGCCTACATCTACATTCCAAAGTCAGGAAGAAGAAGATGACATTTATATTTGGGGCCTGAGGGGTGCCTGGATGGCTTAGTCGATTAAGTGTCCAACTGTTGGTTTCAGCTCAAGTCCTGATTTCATGATTCCATGGGATTGAGCCTCACGTTGGGTTCTGTGCTGACAGTGTAGAGCCTGCTTTGGATTCTCTCTCTATCCCTCTCTCTCTGCCTCTAATTTTCTCTCTCTTTCCCTCTCTCAAGATAAATAAATAAACTTAAAATACATATATATTTGGGGCCTGACCTATGACACGAAAGACCTCAGTCCCAGAAGTTTATGATGATGGGACACACATTCTATATCCACAGAGGTTGCCAAAGATAAACATTCAGTTATAATGTCATGTCTCATGGTGTAGGAGAGAAGATGATTCTAAGAGATGCAAAGATGTATTCTTAATAATGTTGAATCACCTAGTTGAAGCAGATATACCCTTGTACAATTTTTAAAAAATATAATATATAGAAGAGAAAAGGAAAGAGTTTTAAGAGTACTACTTCATGAATCTTCCAGTGCAATCATCAGCTGAATCAAAACTAAAAATATCACTGTCACCTGTACGTCATAGTTTCCCAATCATTTGTTTCAGAATACTTCTTATTTGCTTAGGATTCCCTATGATTCATGGATTATTTTTAAATGCATTGCTTAATTTCATAAATTTCAAAATTCAAAAATAAATAAACAAATGTAGGGGCACTTACTGGTTATCTTTTTGGTACAGATTTCCACCTTAATTCCAGTGGGGTAAGAGAACATAATTCAAATTCTTTCAATGTTTTGAATTTTTCTGTGGCTTACTTAATGGACTAGCCAATGATCAATTTTGTAGTGAATTTTGTAAATAACCCATCTGTACTTAAACACCTGCACTATTTTTCCAGTTGTTTGTTGTATTGCTCAAAATATATGGGTTAGATCAAGCTTTATTTATTGTGTTATTTGTATCTTCTATGCTTTTAATTTTTTTTTTTTTGTCAGCTAGTTCTACAAGTTTTTGGTGAAAGCATGTAATAGCTTTCCAGCATGGTCTAGGATTCATCCACTTTCCTTTTTATTTCTGTCCTTTTCTGTTTTATATCATTTAGAGGTATATTCTTGGATACATGGCAATTTATTACCATTATGTCTTTCTTTTGGGCTGTCATATCTCATTGAAAAATATCCCTCTTTATCTCTAGTAATGCTACATGAGCTGCTTCACTCACACAAGAGAGGTGAGGCAATCCTTGCCCTGGATCCTCTATCCTTCTCAGAAGCCCCAGCAACACTCGTAATTCCCCAGAGTTTATTCATCCCAAGCTTTTGCAACTATCTTGTGTGGTTATGTGGATGCAGGGAGGTGTGCTAAAGAGTGAAGCGGGAACATGCATCAGAGGGTCCACCTAGACCCTTCTGCACAGGTCAGGACTTACCTCTCTGTGCTCTTTATATTTTCAGTAACATTTAACCTCTAAGTCTATGGGTCTTTTTACTTGGAATCCTCGCTCTTATATCACTTCAACTGTTTTCTAATCACACTATCTATCCAGGATGAGGTAGACTTGGATTGATTGGAGAATGTCTCGAGGTTCCTGATGAATTTGTGGTTCGACTGATTTCCCAGTCTCTACCCTCCTTATAAGAGATTTTCAGGATGTGAGGGTAACGAGTTACTATGTTACTGTGTTACCTGAGTTGACCCTACTAATGTTTTTTTTTTTCATTTTTGCAAACTGCTAGAGTCCCCTCCCCTTTCGAAATATAGATATCAAATGCTGTACTTAGTTTATGTTAAAGTAGCTGTCAAGTATTTGTTATGGCAGCAGTAAACACAATCTCTCTTCATCTGAATTTTTCTGGCTAGCAAAGTTTCTTTTATGATACATTGTGTCATAAATATTCATAACAGGATCAGAACTTGAGGTTAAGGTTTGTCCATTTTAGGATTCAGCCTTGTCTGTATAGGGGGGAAACCTGCAGAGTGAGTCTTCTGGGGTTCTAGTTACATGATAAAACATGAAACTTCAGAGAGAAAGCCCACTGTGAGGGCAGAAGAAATCAAGTTTACAAGCGTGATCCAAAGACCTTGGGCCTGCATCAAAGTGGGGCAGTGATGGTGAATATAACAGTGTAGATTATTTCAATTACCTTCTAGCCCAGCCCCCAGTACATATGCCTGAGATTAAGACGGTTCAGTGAAGAATGAAATATAAACACAACTGTTTCACAAAGAACTTGTGCCAAAATCTTCTGCAGGGATGGCCTACTAACCAGCAGTGCTAAGACAAGGTACTTGTTGCTCACATCTGCATGTTTGATATTGGGGGTGCAGAGCTTTGCTCCAGAAATGGGTGAGCACCAGAAATGACTGTGGTGGTAACTGGCTGGAAACAGGGATAGGGACAGCTTTGTAGGTATTAACGCCATAACTGTTGCATTGGGTATTGAAGCTACGGTAGATGTCACCACACTAAGCCACTACAAGAGATGGGAAAAAAAAAGTCTTGTCAGCAAGATGTATGACCCATGGTACAGCTGGGAGACATGCCTTGGGAAATTCTCAGTACTCACTGGGGGAATTGAAAGGGAATGAAGTTTCTTCAGGGCCAAGCCAGAAAAACATCATATTATATTTATGTCATATATTTTATTATATTACACGCAAGTATATTTACTATATCCGTGCATGTATTATAAGTGAATTACATATGCATATGTAGATATAGATATTATATATATACACATACACCATAGATAACCTCTTCTCCAACATACCTACATGCCCTTACATACATGCTAGGCTAGAGCTGCAGGGTAAGTAGTTATGAATGCTTTAAACACGGTGAAATCCAAGATAAAGGTACTAGAAGCTTGCAACAATGAAGACAAATACATTCTCCAAACAGTATAAGAACTTAGCCTTTCATGGTAGTATGTTAATGACATAAAAAATCTGAATCTTTCAACAAAAATGATATTGATTTTCACGGGCAGGCTACCAACATTTAGACGATAGATCTTAAAAATCACCTCCATGCCTGTTTTATATCTGGCATATTTAAAACACAGGTTTTAAAACTGAATAAAAGTATAATAAAATGAACTACTTTCTTTCCGTCATTTGTCCCAATATCTTAAAATCTGAGACCATTAGATTATAAATACCACCCATCCACTCATAGATTCGATTTAGAAATGTAATTACTATATTGATCAAACATTACCTGGCTTATTAGATAGATAGAGGTGCTAAGGGAGACTGCAGATGTTTAATTTTAATTTTTCCATTATAAACATTTTAGCATTCAAAGTGTGTTTTTCAAAAAAAAAAGTGCATTTTTCATATAAAGAGGAATAGCGGGAAATAAGAAAAACAGTTCACTTTCTTCATCCTAATCTACATTTCCTGGTGTCTTAAAAGCTGCACACGCTGATCATTACTAGGACAATTCAATTAGAGTGTAGGTGCTAATAGCAAAAACATTCGGTGAATCATTCATGGTTTCACATCCTTAAGTCTTTAACTCAAAACATGTTTTTTCTTTAATTCCTCCAAGAGCGAAAAGAGTATTATCATATAATATAGAATGAAAACCTTGATGCACAAAACTAAAAACTGATCAAAAAACTGAAAAGGACCAAACTCATTTCACAAAAAGAAAGCACAGCAGTAGTTGAGCCATCGCAAGCACTTCCTGATATTAAATTTGATTTTCAAGACACTGAAAGTCAAACCATTTGCTCAAATATGTAACAGACAGAGAGAATAAAATTCACAGTTATTCTATAGTGCCAACATCAGTCACTTCCCCAGACATGCTTCCTGGGTTACTACAAAATGAATGACCCAAAATTGTTTGGGAGGGACAACGTTTGGAAGGAATAGAAAAGAACATAGTGATAGATACTAGCCTGTACTTTGCTGACTAGAAATTAGAGATATGATTTTAAATTATGAGATGTCCTTAAATTGTGCTGGAAAGGGCCTCTGTGCCTAACCAAGAACTCTGTGCAGAGCCCTCAGAGTTCTGGGTGGAAACCGAGAAACTCTTCATGTGCATAATGGCAAGAAACGAATGATGCTGACTCACCATCCCTTTAACACGCTACAGAACTGGTCACTGTGTTTTGCACCTGCTGTTCACACATTCTGTGAGAAAGAAATGCCTTCCATTCTATAAAGCCAATGAGATTTGGGGTTTATGGGAGGCCTGGGTGGCTCGGTCGGTTAAGGGTTGGACTCTTGATCTCAGTGCAGGTCATGATCTCACAGTTAGTGAGTTCAACCCTCCCCCACCCACCAACCCATGGGTCTCTGTGCTGAGCGTGGAACTTGCATGGGATTCAGTTCTGTTCTCCCTATCTCTGCCTCTCCCACCACCCTCAAAATAAATAAATAAATATTTTTAAAAAGCTTTAGATTTGGGGTTTATTATTAGGGTAGCAAACATAATCTGAAACAATGCACCATCATATAGAAATGAGTTATAATATAGCTATTCTACTATTGTGGAATATTCAGTGGTTTTCAAATTTATAGTATACATAGAGTTGTAATTATATTTAGAATTAATCTTTGTGCATATATGTATCTTCAAGACATATTACTAGAAACTGTACTTTTTTAAGGAATGCACATTTTAAGCTACTGGTACATATTACCAGGTGACTTCACAAAGACTTCAAACAATGTAGACTTCAACAACTAGTGTAGAAAAATGTCTGGTTCCCTGAACACTCAATCTTTCTCAATCTTTGCCAAACATGTAGGTGAAAAATAATGTTTTCATTTCTTAGATTATGCCTCAAGTTATATCTTTTTCTGTTCTTCCTTTTCCATTGTAAGTAGGTGTGTTTACCCATTTAAGTTGAAATATAAAACCAATATCTTTACCCTGCATGCCCAGAGCCAAAGTAAAACAAGGCTGCCAGTAAATCAACACATTCAGACTCAGAAATTTGAGTTTTAGAGTTGATATTGCTGCTTTAGATTCAGCATGCCAGTGTGAACCTCTGCATCTTTTTGCTAGAGCCTAATCTGACTCTTTCTGAGGGGTATCTATGTCTGAACTTGGGCCAAAGTTACTAATCTCTGTGCTAGATCATCTGCTATGGTAGAATTCCTCACCTGAACTCCAGGTCTCCAGGATGCTGCCCTAACAATCCGCCTTGCCCTATAGCCCCTCTTTCTGGAGGACAAATACTGTTGCACACACTTCTGGACACTTATTTCTCTGATACTGCCTCCTGCATCATTGCAAGTCTTGTCACTACTTGGAGACACCTGATACTTTTACATTCACTCATTTATTCACTCATGTTTATGAGGCGTCTCCTATGGTCAGATGCATGAGAAACACTGGTGCTACTGTATAATGAAAAGGCCATGGTCCCTTCCCTCATAAAGCTTAGGGTCTAGTGTACGTGAAAGGAGAGAAGCGAAGACATGTCTGGAGGAACATATTAAACAAGAAAACACATCAGAAAATGTATAATTATCAAAGACCAAAACTGGACAAGTTGAGGGACTAAATTTATTCAGGTTATTTTAATAGAAAGAGCATCTTAGATCCAAAGATTGGAGTATCTCAGCAAGGTGGTTTTGCCCCAAGAGGATAAAACAAGTGCCCATGGGGTGGTCTCCAGTGGGGGGTCGTTCTGTGGGCAGGGGAAGCGGCAGTCTTAGGGAAATGTTTTTCTCCGTGAAAAGTTAGTTTCTGGATAATTGCTTTAGAATGAACATTTCTAATCTTAGCTAATCAATCATGACAAACAGTTCTGATCTTAGCTCATCCATCATGAGACAAAGAACAGGAAGTTGGGCTCTGCCTGGCCTTATCAGGAGATTCAGGCAAAAGGGGAAAAAAAAGTCTATATTTCGTTTTGTCCTGGCTTATAATCGTGAAAAAAAACCCTATGGAAAAATAGGGGGTTTCAAGACAGGAAGTAGCAGAGCTTATAACAGTCAGGAAAGGCCTCTAGGGGTTGGGCAGGTGAAGAGAAGCCAACTGCAAAAACATTCCCATACAAGAGCAGCATGGTCAAATCCTTTGAGCAGAGAAAGCATGAATACACAAGAAAATGTTAAAGGCCAAGGTAGCTAGAGCAAACAAAAAGAGAAAAGACGAGAGATGTCATCAGGAACCATATCAGGCAAAACCGTGCTAGATAGGGCATCAAGTATTTATTTCATTCTTAGCACAGAGAGAAGTCACTGAATAATGTCAAGGAAGGGAGAGTTGTGGTCTAGGTGATGTTCAAAAAGATGGCTCCAGTTGCCATATCAAAAATCAGTCAGGTCTGCGGGGGATAGATGGCAAAGGAGGAGAACTGGTGATCAAGCTATAGTAGTGATTCAGATGAAAAAAGAGAAGAGCATGGACTGCCCTGGAACCCACAGATGGCTGGATGCCTTACAGTTTTATTCTCATTGATATTCCCCTAGTATTTCCATACTTCTCTGAAGCAGGGGATCTGGAATGTTGACCATCCCCTTTAAGGTTCTGCAAACCCTTGGGCCAATCCCTACGGTGAGGTCACCAGCCTCAGTGTCTTTCCTTCTACATCAGTCAGTTGTAGAGGCTGTAGTGGGCTCAGAGTCATACTGGATTTTGTCCCTACTGCCATGTCCCAATTCCAGTCCCACATCATTTCCTACCTGGACTGTTGTGCTTGTTTTCATAAAATCCTGCAAGCTGCCCCTGAAATAATCACTGTGTAAAAGACTATCTTTGTATCACCATTCTTGATGCAAATAACCTCGCTATCCCTTTATTAGCCATGGAGTCAAAGTCAGGGTCCCTAAAAAACCCTTCAGGACAGCCAAACTACCTTCTTATCGCTCATTTTCCTCACAGACTTCTAGATCAACAGATTAGTCTACCCATTCACCCCTGAATATTTCCACTTCAGTGTTGCTAGGGATTGAATGTGCCCCCTCAAAATTCTTATGTTGAAAACTTAATATCCAATGTGATGGTATTAGGAGGTGGGCTTTAGGGAGGTAAATAAGTTATGAAGGTGGAGCCCCTGTGAATGGGATTAGTGTGCTAATAAGAAGAGATAGGAGAGCCTTTCTCTCTGCCCTCCACCATAAAAGGATACATCGAGAGGATGGCCATCCATAAGCCAGGAAGTGGACCTTCACGGGACATCAGGCACCATGATCTTGAATTTCCCGGACTCCAGAGCTGTGAGAAATAAACGTCTGTTGTTTAAGTCCTCCAGTCTGTGGTAATGTGTGAGAGGAACCTAAGAAGAAAAGTGTGTGTGTGTGTGTGTGTGTGTGTGTGTGTGTATACGTGTGTGTATATATGTATTTAAGTATATATATAAGTAAATATAAGTAATTTAAAAATATTTTTCTACTGATAAATCTCTTTCTCCTCATTTTGAGGAGAGATTTAGGGCACCTTTGTCTGTAAGAAAGAAGTTGCATCTTGTTAGGGGGAAGTATGAAGTTATTTTGTCATGATATTGGAATTCAAATGCATTGTATGTGTAGAAAGATCAGAAAGAATGTCAAATAGTTGAAAGTGTGCAATGGGTTGATATTAAATATTTTTCTTTCAGCTTCAAACTCAGCCTTGTAATACCAGGGATAAAACTCCATAAAATTCATTTCTGGCTTGTCATCAGGTCCCTGTTAGACTCTGGTAGGAGGGGCTCTTGAGGGTGACAGGAGGCTGGAGGATGGAGAAATGGTCAGACCAATCTACTTGTTCCCCCTCTCCTTGTCATCCATTGCTTTTATGGTGGGTAGCAGCTGGGGGTTCCATTTGCAATTTTCTCCATAACCCAATCACCTCACAGTGCCTGACAGATAGCAACACTTGCCAGCTGGCATCCCCTCCCCGGGCTCTGGACCCCAGGTGCACAAGGCCACTCCTCTATAAGCTGAACTGCCATGATCACTGCCTGCACTTCCTTTCTCTGTGACAATGCTGTGTCCCCTTTGAGCATTTCCAGTTCTCTAGTAACTGGTTAATAAATCCTTGTCTTCAATTATTTTTGTTACAATAATGCGTGTAGTTTCTTTCCTAACCACACTGAACGGATACGGTGAGGAGGTTTCATGACAGAGTGAAATTTTAATCCTGTCCATTGAAACTGGGCAGCAGAAGTAATTTATGGATATCATGGAGGAGACTAACTAGTTGCCCTACATTGTCATTTTAAGCAGCTTCACTTCTCTTTGTTGTTAGGCAATGCATTCAAATCTTAGTGTGTTTTGGGGGTGCTGGGGGAAGGGGGAAATGGTGATAACATCTCTCCTGCTCCCTAGTTGGTGAGTCTGGACCAGTTAACAGTCAAAGAAGCATCTGGCCTCAAACCCGGATGACCTGGGTTCAAACCAGATCTCTTCTACTTACCAAATCTGTTAACTTTGTGTAAGTAACAACCTCTCCATGCCTTGTCTATAAAATGGGGGTAATGATTATCTAAAATTCCTAAGGTTCTAGTAATAGGTGATATAATTAAAAACAAACAGAAATTCATCTGACCCTTAAAACATTCTTCCTTTCCTATTTTCATTTGCCACATAAATGTGGGAATTCAGAGTATTTTATTGCTAACATATATCAAGCGGGAGTGTGTGCATTTCTCATCACAGTCTGAAAGAGATCATCTAAACACTGAGCTGCAATCCGGCAAATCATCTCTCCTCATTGAACCAAATCTGTATATGCTTAGGTAAATGCTTAGGATAAGGCTATGGGCTTTAGTGTCAGCGTTCACCTGTGGTCTATGAGTGGGCAGTGCTTTCATTCTGGGGAAATAAACTCACTGTTTTGATTTCTTTTGTATAGGAAATGTGAGAAAAACATCAGAGACAGCGTATAAAATACATGAAATAATTTTATTCATTTATTTTTTTAAGTACCACGTTTGGGTGTGTGATGCAAAGATCATAACACAACTCTGCTCCACATTTGTCAAATTGCTTGGTGAAAACTGAGCTTGAATGGACTGACCGACTGGCAGCCAGAGGGCAAGGCCAAAAGTATGGCCCTGGGTGTAAGTCTAATGTTGCCAGCAGTCTACTTCTCTGGAATATTGTGGAAGGAAACACTCCTTTGGGTTGCCCCAACACCATCTCTGTACTCTGCTTCTCCACTCTTTGTAATCTACCTTCCTTATGCCAATTTCTCATCTCCCAAAGTTCAAGAAAGAACCTGAGCAAGACTGTTTTCTCTGCCGGTAAAACTAAGCATGATTTCTTGCTAATTGCTTTGATTCATCAAGCACTTCCAGGTGACCTCTCTGCACACATTTTAGATTTTTGGAAATGCAAATTCAACCAAAAGCAAGACAACAATTTTCAACCATGAAACGGGCAAAAATTAGATACTGATAACAGCAGATTTTACAAGCATGTGAGAAAATGGACCCTCTCATACACTTGCTGATGGGTATGTAGATCATTACTAATTGGGGGAAGTTATCTGGCAGTAAACAAAAATTTTAAAATGCGTACAATCTTTGAACTCAGTATTTATACTTTAAAATGTGCCATACTGATAAAAAAAAAAAAAACAGTGCTCAAGAATGTAACTATAAGGACATTTGTTTTAGCACATTTTTTAGTGGTAAAAAAGGTAAAAGGGATTTTCCATAAATAAGTAGTAGTCAAGTAAATTACAGAGCATCTAGACTTTGCAATATTTTAGAGCTGTTAAAGCAAAGAGTCCCTGCAGGGGACATGAAATTTAAGTGAAGAAATTGGGTTGGAAAAGAGTGTGTAGAGCACCCCTTTGGTATCATGATACATGATACAATCTTGTCACAAAACAATAATAAAGAAAATACTTACGTATGCTCTTTTCCAAGGTATACATAAATTTAGAAGCACAAACAAAGATACGGCACTCAGATAATATTGACTATATCCATGGGTGTGTTTAGGGTAGGGGCCCAGATGGAAAGGGTAATTGGCATGACTCTCATTTATTTTCTTTGTGAATATTTGTAGTGCTAACACTTGTTACAACAGCCATGCTTTTCATTTGTAATTTTTCAATAAAAAAAAAATAAATAAAAATGTATAATTTATCATTCCAGATAAGAGAACGGAATCTTAAGAGCTTCCTAAATTTACACATCTAATCGGGTGATAATTAAAGTGATATTTGAATCCAAGTCTGTACGATCCCAAAGCCATCCTTACTGTTTTACCCACATCTCCTCTGGCCTTGTGAAAGGGGCAGGTAGAATCAGTATTTTTTGGCTGTGGAGAACATTTCTGGTTCCTTTGATCCCACAGGAAGCTCTTTGTTTCATGTGGGATTCAATGTGCCCACCAGTAAGAAAATAGGCAGAACACATTTAGCCAGGTGCTGGTTTCTTTCTGCAACACTGAACCACGATTAGCCACATCCGGTGATGTCTAAGAGTATTGGAATAAGGAAGTGGCACCGTTTGGGGCAGGTATAGAAAATGCTTTCCCAGTCCCGAGGAGATTAGAGGAACAGACACCACTTATTGTCACTTCAGTTCATTTTTCAGGGCTGGGGCTTCCTTTTGGGCAAGAGAAACCCATGAGTTTGTGAAGCAGTGGAACAGTGTGAGCCATGAGCTCAGGTACACAAAATATATAAACTGCACCCAAACGTACGCCTGTCAACCTTCCATGTAGGAGTGTTAGAGGGAATGATAACTGGTGAAGTCTTGTTTATCCAGTAGTTTGTTTTTTATGCAAATGCTATCCTGCAGGGAAAGAGGAACCCATGCGGAATTCATAAGCAGCCTTAGAAGCTGATGAGAAAAGCAATAAGCCTCTGTGAAAAGTCCTGCATCGTAACATATCCCCAGGGACCTCATCTTATGAGCATTACTATGCAATGTGAATTAAATCCACTGCATAGAGCAGCTGCCTGGTGCTTTGGAGTTGATTACCATCATCCCTGGAGGCTGAGGCTTTCTGCATCAGCGACCTGGCATCCTAAGATTGACCTATGGGAATGGCAGGGCTTACTGAGCTCCTTGCCAGTGGAGGTTGGCATGCCCTTTGGGTGCATGGTAAATGTGAGAGCACCAAGTTACTCCCTGGTGATGAAAGTCATGGTCTAAATTACAGTTACATTGATTTGGGGAGTCCAGAGAGAGCACAAGGTGGGAAGATACGAAGAAGGGGAGTTGTCACAGAAATGACATTAAAACCATGGTAACTAAATATCAAAACAATAAATCCAGGGAGGTCTATAATGAAGTGTTTGTGGGGCTAGAGTCAAAACATACCAGGAGGCCCGTGCAATCCATTGTGGAAACTGCAGCACTGCGCATTCAGAAGGAATCCATCAATGCAGAAGGCCCTCCAAATCTGAAATGGAAAGGGATAGAATTTCAGACTCTCTGTTTCTTTAATCAAGCCCATTCACTTCCCCTTGAATTATCAGTTTATAATTCATGTAGATATGGGATCAAAAGGAGCCCATGAAAGAAGCCAAGTCCTGTGATATAAAAACAAGCTTTTGCAATTTACTTTTTCCAAGTATAACCCAGAAACATTTCCCGTTTTAGTCAGGAAATGAAATTGTCACAGACATTACAAAGCAGAGAGAAATATCAAACCCACTAACTATCTGGCACACAATTATAATTTTTAAAAAACGTCTTTGCTCTCTTCGTTAGGGTGAAGGTCTAAATGTCAACAAACCAGTGTTACTGTCAGAAACTGAATAATTAAGCAGCTTTTCAGCCAATGTCAAATATCATCTGTATCCACAGCCCTGGGCAATAAAAGACGATTCACGAAGATGCTTTTCTTCCTTCAAATAACTCTTGCTTTAAAATTATTGCACATTCGCATGTCTCATTTCATGCTTTTGTTTTGTTTTGATTCGATTTTAAGTTCCTCATCCAACATTTCTGATAGACTAGCAAGTATGTATGAATTACTTTGTTTTATTCTACTTTAATTTACCTTATTTTATTTGATTATTTTATTTTATTTTTGGTGAAAGCATAGATTTGTCTAAGTCACACCAACACATGATGGAGAAAAAGAAAATAGAAGCAGGATTTCTTGAGTCTTAATTTGATGCTCTCCTAACCAGTGCTCAGTGAATTCTGGTTCTTCTCCTTCATTGCCCCTGAAGTTCCTAACAGATTGCTCCAAAAGTGACCAGATTTGTGGGATTAGATGTTTAAATACCAAGTGGCAAAGAAGCCACAGAGGCATGTGCATGCAACACAGAAAAGAAATAACCCCATGAAGGCCCACTAGTGAACCGGTATTTGGGCAATGAAAGGAAACCCATCCTAAAGCAGATTTTCTCTTAAACATATTCATCCTGCAGCCCACAGACAGCATAGAGGGGGATCTGCTTCTAAGAATGGCCAAGGGGCAAAACCAGGGAAAAGGTTCAAAGTGTTCCCAGGATAGCAAATCACACAAAGCTCCTTACTGGCCCTCTCTGCTTATGTTGCCACACGATCATCATCGGGATTATCTTTAAGTTCAAAGAACACCCTCTCCATCCTCAGGGGTTCAGGCCTGGCCATGGGCAGGTCTAAGAACAGTGAGAAGGCCCTTCAAGCTGTCTGCCTTCAATGCAGAGATGCAAACAGAAGGGCTAATAGGCATAAGCCCAGGGCACAGAGGATAGTTGCAGACACCAGCCAGAAAGCTGACATTTGTTTCTAACGTTCTCTTTATCTTGGGGTCAAAACCCCTAGGGTGGAAAAGAAAAAAAAAAAAAACTTCTGTCAAACAGTTGCCTTTGTCTGCATAAGTGGATTCCAACCTTTTCTAGTATGAGAATTTCCTTTAAAACTACAAAAGTGGTGAATCTCCCCATGACACTAGTTATATTCAACTATTGATTAATTGAGAGCATACACAGTGATCAAATAACCACATAAATCCAATAATATTTTAAACAAATGTCTGTGAAATGAAGGACAAGAACTTCTACACACAGTTGATGAACCGTATAATGTTGGTGTGAGATACCAAATTTTTCAGCCTACGGAAAATGGTCAAGTGTGTTTTATTTTTAATTGAAAATAATTCTAGAAAAAGCAGATGTGGTGGGAGGAAATGTCATCATTTCCATCATTATCATTAAGCCCCTGGCCTCTGCTGCCACAGAGCGCTGGCCATCATGTTGAAGGGTGTGCTGGCAAGAGTAAATCTAGACTTGAGACACAGCTTTCAAATTCTCGAATTCTGGGTTTTATTATGTTCACTTTTTACTATGGAAATACTCAAATGCTTACAGAGGCAAATCTTAAAGACATCACTCACCTTCAACAACTAGATACATTTGCCAGTCTTGGCAAGAGTTCCCTGGGTATCATCTGAAGCCATTCCCTGTACACAGAGAGCAAAGACAGACCAAAGAAAGAGTAGATCTCCCCACCACCTACCAGAATCTTTAAAAGTTTAAATAGAAGCCTTAACAAGCTTCAATCATGTGTACAGTCCAGATGGTCTCAACAACACATTCTTGCGACTTAGTCCTTGAAATGTCTCCCACAGTGGGAACAATGCAGAGTGATAGGATGTACATTTCAAAGACAAAGGAGGGGTAAGGAGTCTGATTGCCCAAGTCCAGCTCCAGGGTCAACCAACAGCCAAGTGTTTTCAATGACTTCCTCCAACACAATCTTGTGTCATGCTTTATGACATTTTGTTGTCTCATTATTTTACAGCAAATTTCAGATGTCTTTCTTCCGGAAATATTTTCATAGATTGCTTTCATTGTTGTTTTGTCTATCGGCTGTTCATATAAATACAGTGCCATTATCACATCTAGCCAAGTTAATAACAATTTCTTACTCTTCCTGAATACCCAGTGTGCATTCAAGTTGGCCTGATTGGTCTCAAAAGTGTTTTTAATTTTTTTTTTTTTTTCAACGTTTTTTATTTATTTTTGGGACAGAGAGAGACAGAGCATGAACGGGGGAGGGTCAGAGAGAGGGAGACACAGAATCGGAAACAGGCTCCAGGCTCCGAGCCATCAGCCCAGAGCCTGACGCGGGGCTCGAACTCACGGACCGCGAGATCGTGACCTGGCTGAAGTCGGACGCTTAACCGACTGCGCCACCCAGGCGCCCCTCAAAAGTGTTTTTAAAACTAAATTAAATATTTTGCTATTAGGCAGAATGGAGGCTCCAGATGGAAATTAAAATATTGTAGGAAAATAAAATAAATTCCATTTTTCACAAATGAGTATACAACTGCAAAATCTATAACTGTATATAAGATATATATACAGAGATAGATACATAGATACATATATATTATAATAGAGGGATTAATAAATTGTGGTCCAGTGCAATGAAGATATAGTGAGTTCCCCTTACATCGCAGATGTTGGACTGAGTACTCTGCATAGAAAGATGGTAAGACAGACCGAGTCCTTGCAAAACTCCCTCATTGAGGTTTTCAGTATTCTAACCATATCCTGTCTTTCCTAACACCGTCTTAACATCAGCTCCTAATTAAAAATTCATGCATTTGGATGGTTTTATGAATATTTTCAGAAGTCTCAGTTCCCATCCGTTAGTCCCCTTTCACTCTTATTCGGTGAAACCACTGATGATTAGGCAGAGATAGTAATTAATTAAATTAAGACTTCAATTAATGCAATAAGTTAAATCATTATCTCATTGGCCCAAGTTTATTGGAAATATTACCACTCACACAGCTAATGGACGTGGAGGACATACAAAGATGTTTTTAAAAAGCTTAGTTATATGTTAGTTAAGCCTTGGTTTCTTTGTCTTCAATTCAAGCTAGTAGTACTCTCTAGCTGGAAAAACTGTTGACAGGACTGAATAAGAAAATGCAGGTGAAGCAGTTAGAGCAACACCTATGCCTCATCATCGCTCAGGTGACAGTGTTGTAGTCCTTGAAGATGTTGCTATCCAGAGTGGTGGATCATTGTTAGTGTTGTTACTGCTGTTGCTGAGGTGATGGTCATTGTGTGGACAACAGAGGTTTCCATGAGCTTGGGATCACGGACGCATTGTTCGCATTGATCAAGGATTGACTCACTTTCCTCACATTTGGATCAGTTTGTCAAACCACCTACTTTCAATCTGAAAAACCAACTTTTTTCATTGAGCCAAATTCATTATTGTTTACAACAGGAGTACGTTTTAAAACTTAATTAGTGACAACATTTTATATACAGTTAAAAAAAAGTGGAGATGACACTGCACTTACTCCAGGGACATGAACTCAATGTTTTGATTCCTAAGCATATGCGGAATTGGTAATTAGTTGGAAATATGTAAAAAAATATCTAATCCCAGTGGCCGATGATTCTAATTTTTAAAAATGACCAGCAACCAACTTTTTAAAAAGTTATAGAAAGAAGAGTTTGTAGTTGAAAATTGTGATAAATTTTAGTCAAGTTCAAACACACTTGTTTGAGTACCTGGTAAGTGCCAAGCACTGCTTGAGGCACTAAAAGTACAAATATAAAGAAAGAAAGCTTGCCCTTGAGTAACTCTGATGAACTATGCTTAACACATTCTACCATTAACACTATTTATTCTCCATGGATGACTGATTTCCCTGTCTCCCGCTTGAGTTCACATCCATCGGTCCCCACCTCCTCCAAGTCCGTGAATATAAAACATGCTTTTGTCAGAAATGTTTTCAGAATACTGATTGTTGTTTCTCATGGCCCAACCCTTCTGTTTTAACCATTCCCGATTCAGTGATTCAATAGGAATTTGTTAATGTAAAATTGAATTTTGAGTAACTAAATGCTACATTAGGTCACCAAAAAAAGTTTTACAGAAATGTTAGTGTTCTAGAAGACAAAGTTATATGGTTATTCATACATTACAAAGATGATTTGTAAGATTCATTTTCCAAATTGGGATAGCTTTATAAAGACATTAATTTGGAAGTAAAATGGAAACAAAAGAGGTGATGGAACACAATGCAGATGGAGAAAAAGAATATTCTAAAATAGATATTCTTCATTGAAAGGAAGAGAAACAAAGAAGCAAAGTAACATTTTCTGAGACATTGTTCCCACCTCCACAATTTGCTGTTTAATCCCCAAAACAATAGTATAGACTAGATACAGCTTACTTTTAGAGAAAATAAACCTGAAGCCTAGGAAATGTGTCTTAACCAAAGTCGCATAATTCATAAATGGTAGAACCAGAATTTTGGCCCATGTCTGTTTCTAAGACACATTGTCTTTACATTATAGAGTGATTATAAAACTTCAATTGTTTCGGGGGGTCTGGGTTGCTTGGTCAGTTGGGCATCTGACCCTTGATTTTGGCTCGGGTCATGATCTCACGGCCCCATGGGATTGAGTCCCATGTTAGGCTCCATACTGAGCCTGGAGCCTACTTGAGATTCCTTCTGTCTCTCTCTCTCTCTCTCTCAAAAAAAATTAAATAAAAAATAAATATAATTCAGTTACTTGACTTTGTAGTATAGTTCATTATGATGGGCCATTTTTGAATTTTTTATGTATTCTGTGTTTTTAAAGTGTTCAATGTGACCACATAGCCATTCGCAATTATCAAATACAGGAACATAAGTCCAACCCAGAGTTTGATCAAAGAAGACTCTGAATTGATATGAAATTATCCTCCTACTCTCAGACACTGTGAATACTAAAAGCACATTGTGTATCACTGCATCTGTACCTCCAAAAAGATATAAGTAAATGTGCAAAAGAAAGAGAAAAGCCCAAGGAGGAAAAGAGGTAGCCAATCAGGTAAAAATAGAAAAGCTTTCAATATGCAAGCTTATCATGTGAAAGGACAAGGTTAGACTCAGGCTCTATGTGTCAGAAGCTTCCATCCAGAATAACAAAAGCTGATGGGGCTGTTTAGCTACTGCTAGAAATTCTGAATTGCAATAGAGGGAGAGAAAAGCTTGAGAGTGTAAGTCGTTGCAAATAAAGTAAATATTATGTCAGAAAAAGGGAAGTAAGTTTTTATAATATCTGTGTAACACTTAGTACAACCGAAACATTTAGAAAAGTTTTTGGGTGATAGACACATAAAATTATTAAAAGGGATTACCTGTATGAAGTGACCCTAGACCCTGAAGTTAATACTGTGAAGAATGAGTTTTTGTTTCTCTAATGTGTCCTTCTGCTTCCAACTAGAAATAGAACCTAGGGCATATTTGCAGTGGCATTATCCTGATGTATTACTCCTATGTTTCCATTCATTTATTCCTCAATTATTTATTGGACATCTACCTTGTGTTGTTTGTTCATGGATGCAACAGGTGTAGACTGTGCATCTGTTTTATAGCCACGAATCAAGCTAACTGCTAACTGGGGCACAGACAGCTCTGGAACTTATGTCCTATTGAGGGTTATCGACATTTATCTACTAATCACACTGTTAATCATTTACTTAAAACTATAAAAGGTGCCACAAAGGAGAATTGGGCTCCCACAGAGAATCCAGCTATGTGGCCTAGGCTGGTCCATGAAGTCAGGACTTCCTGAGGAAGTGAAGCTGAAATCTGAATTAACCAGTCAATGAATGGTGAACTGGGGAGAACACAAGAGCATTCCAACTGGTCACGACCATGTTGAAATTGCCACATAAAGAACAGTATCCCTGGAGCACACAAAGGGAGAAACAAAGGACGGTGGCATGTGGGGCTGAGGAAATCAATCTGCAAAACTTCTTCAGACCCAGGAGGAAGTTTGCCATTTATACTATGAGGAGAAGAAAGCCACCATTCCAGTCCAAGAGATGGCGAGATGCACAAGTGGTTACTATATTTCTTAGTATTGAGGGTGGGAAGATTAAAAAGAAAGGCTAGTATAGATTGAATATTTACAATGAATGGGGAACTCAACATGTTTTATTTATCTAATACACACATACACACACACAGACACACAAATTCTCCTTTTACCGAAAACTGAGATCCAATAATTTAATGTAGATCCTACTTTCTACAAAGTGGATATGATGTGATTTAACTCTGTTCTGCTTGACTGCAAGACGTGTGCTCTTTCCCTTTGTATCCTTTTTTTTAAAAAAATGTTTATTTTTGAGAGAGAGACAGAGAGTGAGTGGGGGAGGGGTATACAGAAAAGAATAAACAGAATCTGAAGCAGGCTCCAGGCTCTGAGCTGTCAGCACAGATCCTGATGCGGGGCTCAACCCCATGAACCATGAGATCATGACCTGAGCCAGTCGGACACTCAATGGACTGAGCCATCCAGGTGCCCCTCCCTTTGCATCCTTCTTGTACCCGTTCTTTCTTATTAAGAATTTCTACCATCTGTCTTCTCTCATTCTCTCTTCTTACTAAAGTAACTTCTTCACCCCACTTTCACACCAGCCACATTCCTCATAAAAAAAAAAAGGGATTTGATCTACTTTGTTCACTGTCATATCCCCAACACTGAGATGAGTTTCTCATACATGTCGCATGTTCAACAAATAATTGTTGGATGAATTCCAACATTCTGTCCTCACCATCTGTCCTCCAATCCCCTAAGTGGTATTTGACACTTCCATCCTAATGATTTACAAGTACACATCGTCACCCTAGCTCCTAACTGGAGCTCCAGATTGCTATTCCTGGACATCTTTTAACGTATTGCCAACACTTTGAGCTTAACAAATTTCTTTTCTTGCTCCAGCATCTTTATTTAATCTTTTCTCATTTAGTAAAAAATGAATCACCTTTTCCCCAGGAAACTTTTTTTTTCAAAGTTTATTTATTTTGAGAGAGAGAGAGCGTGTATGAGCGTAAGAATTGGGGAGGGGCAGAGAGACAGGGAGAGAGAGAATCTCAACCAAGCTCTGTGTTAACAGCACAGAGCCTGCCTTGGGGCTTGATCTCAGGAACTGTGAGATCATGACACCAGATGAGATCAGGAGTCAGACTGAGCCACCCAGGCACCCCCCCCCCACACCCCTAGGAAGTTAGTTTTAAAACATGAGCTATCCTCATGGCCTTGTTCCTTACTCTTCGTATCTCAATAACTCAGGAATCAAATGGGACTTCCCTACATCTAGCACACAAAAGTGAACGTAACCTGAACTCTTTTCTACCAGCTCACATAGGCAAACATCCCCAAACTCTTGTTTCCATTTCCTCAGGCCTTCCCAACTCTGTTGCTTCTTCTGCATGTGCCATCTTGGTTTTATCCTACACTGGATTATTCTCTTTGGAGCTCTTCAGTCACGAGAGTAATAAGAAGCCATAAAAAAGAAAGACTAACTCAGCATTTACACTGAGTGAGGCACTCAATATATTCTATTTATCTAATTCCAATCAACAAAACTCTCTTCAAATCAACAATCTTGTGAATACAGTAACTTTCCAGAGGATCATGGAGTGTCACATAGGAGAGACCATATCCAGCCTGCATTAGTTTCCATACCCTCTTGGCACTCTGTCTTCCAACTTGGGTTTTCCCCCAGCCCATGTGCTGGGTGTGGCAACCCTTCCCCCACATTCAGCTTCTGCTTCCCACATGTACTTGTCCTGCTTCTACTTGGTGAGAAGCCCCACCAGGCCAGCATGCCTTGTCCTGGATTCCTGGAATCCCAATGAATGACATTTTCCCCCATTTTGTTACATCTGCTTAATCACCAACTCCTTCTTATTCCTTCTCCATAATGTTCTTATATTTTCATTATCACTACATTTCCCTACTGATGTCCTTTAGAGAATCTCTTTCTGAATATTCCCACCCTTCCTAAGACTGTTCCCAGATTGTACCCTCTGTCATGTATACATTACTCTGTCTCTAAAACACAAATTTGCTCACATCATCTGCAACCTCAAGACTCATTAACATAGTATTTCAGCCATTACACAGACTGACACCAACCTCTATTTCCATATCTCCAGCCTCCATGTCTCCTTCATGTGCTCTTTACGAAGCAAGATATCAGTCATCTCAACCTGTGGCCTTTCTCCTTAAAACCAACATATTCACTGTCTTTGTTCATTCTTCTCTCTCTTCCAAGAATATTTTCTGCTCTTTAATTCATACCCAAGCGCCATTATCCAATATTATTTATAGCCTTTTGAAAATGTTACTTTGGGGACGCCTGGGTGGCTCATTTGGTTGAGCGGCCGACTTCGGCTCAGGTCACGATCTCGCAGTCCCTGAGTTCGAGCCCCGCATTGGGCTCTGTGCTGACAGCTCGGAGCCTGGAGCCTGTTTCGGATTCTGTGTCTCCCTCTCTCTGACCCTCCCCCGTTCATGCTCTGTCTCTCTCTGTCTCAAAAATAAATAAACGTTAAAAAAAAAATTAAAAAAAAAAAGAAAATGTTACTTTGCTCTTTCACGAAACCTACGCTAAAGCTCAGTCCTTATGTGTTTTTTCATTATGATCACCTTGTAACTATTTCCATTATAATGTTCTTCACACCTACCTTAAAGTACCTTGTGCTTTAAAATTCACACTTGTATTTTCTTTACTACTTTTTAAGAGCTATGAAGCCACGAAAATTATCTTATTCCTTTTTTAATCAAGATAGCTCTTAACACAAACTGAGTTCAATCATTTTCAATACTTTTTGATTAAAATGTACCAGAAATAATTTACTTGAATTCTGATAAGTGCCATAGGAATAGTTCTACTAATTTACTTACCTTTAGAAGCAGAATTGTTCTGCATGAAGCCAACTTCAAAGGTTAATTGTTGTGACTTTCATTTTGTTTCCGTCTCTTTCCTGACACCTGTGGGGGCCAGAGCCAGTGATGCAGAAGATGGGAAGTTGTGGCACAAATTTTTTGCAAAGTAGCTTCAGTTGAACACAATATCAGCTTCTTGGTGGTTAGAAACCTCAACTTGAAATGTTTCCCTGTAGCTCAGCCAATAATGTCAAAATGCAAAAGGCTGCTGGCACAATTGCAACTCATTACACCACAAATATAAATAGAAACACCCCAGGAGCATTTTTTCTGTGGTGGACAACTGTACTTCTACTTAACAAGAGTTTGTTCATTTTATTCAATTTGCTCTTGGTTCCCCATAGACAAGCATACTGTGTGTATCACATGTTCGCTGCTCATTGAATTGCATTTAAATTTTCAATTTCCTCTAAAACCTCATTTTACAGCCAGAACTTATAACCAACGGGAAATATTTTGCTCAGTTCTCCCTAACTCCTGTAGCTTTCTGGTTTTCCATTCACTGTGGGTTGAGTGGGTGATGAGTAGGTTTCAGATGCTTTGATTTGAGCTTTTAAAATTTTCGTCACTCTGAATCTTGAAGATCCCTACCAGGCAGGAGAGGCTTGGGTGGACTAAACACGTTACATTGATCTTCTATTTTGTCTTTTAGTGTTTTCCTTTAAGCTGGAGATTTTAAGATAGTTTAGACCACGTAGTCATTGTCACTTTCTGAGTATCCTAGGCTCCCACACTTTTAGATGTGTTACCAAGTGGCGGGAACACCACCAATTGCCAAAGGAGAGGCTGTACTCATTCAGGTTGTTGCTAACTTCTCTTTCTCCCCATCTTTCCCATATTAAAATGGGAGACTAAATGTCATTAACTTCTATGAAGATGACCGTTAAAACTTACACATATCTTTCCATTAACACTTTACACCAGTAAGTTTTTTGGTTTCGCTCCAAGCTGCATAATTGGGTAAGTGCAGGAGAATGCGTGAATTCTGCTTTGGGTTCTGTTCTATCTTCAGCCATCTGCATTAACAGATGTGATTCTCATTCTGATATATTAAAGGAAGGCAACACTCCAGAATAGCATATTAAGCAGTGGCATAAATAAAGTTTATAATTTCTTCCCCAAGTTGCTTGATGCTTAAAGCAAAAAATTGGTGTAACATGCAGTATATTCTCCCTTTCAGCTTCCACACTCAAAGTGTACTTGATATGGAGGTAAAAGGAGCATGCATCTGTCACAGTGTAAACTCCTTGGCGTTATCTTTCATAAGGCTCTGTATACATTATGGCTCTGATTTTTCTTTGCCCCAATATCAAGAGAATGTTAGCAGAACAAGACAGAACATCTGGATGGCTTATAAGATGAGGAATTGCTACTTCTCTCATCTTCTACAATAGGTAGCCATCACAGATACCTAAATGTGGGCACCAGGAAGATCAGCGTGGAAAATGATATATTGTGGGATGGCAGGCAAATCCTGTGAGTGTGTGTGTGTGTGTGTGTGTGTGTGTTGCTTGCAGCCTTTAGAAGAAAGAAACCTGTCTTTAGTTTCATCAACAGCTGAATACAGGTATCCCCTCACACACATACACATGCAAAGAGATCACCAGAAGGTCGATTTATCAAAATGTGGCTCATGATTTCTTTCATCAGACTTACCTTGTAATTTTGTTAAACATGCAGATTTCCAGATCTTGTGCTATACACACTGTATCAGAGTCTCTTGTTCTCTGTGATTGAGACTGGCTTAAAATTAATGCCAATCTCTTCCAAACTCTGGAATTTACACATTTCTTGCAGTTGATCAAAATATTAAAATACTTCTACGCTTTGTAGCCTGTTCCAGACTTCAAATGCCACATCTTCTTCCTTTCATTTGTTCTAGCTTTTTGTTTTAATTTGTTTTAATTTTCTTTTTCTGTCTTCAATGTTTTAAAACAGTTGGTTTCTACCTCCAGCATAATCAATCTCCTACTAGAATATTCTGCATAAGTTATCTGTTGCAAGGAATGGTGGGTGGTGCATCTTGGGAAAAGTCTTGTGTGATACCAGCTCATTCTCACTCATGCGTCAGGCAGAATAGACACTCTGGAGGTGAAGGCTAGAGTTCACATCATTGATCCCTGTTCACTTTATACATCTTTGAGCTTTCCTTTAAAAATATCATACACTCCAAGCCTTTAATAAAGTTGAAAGGAAAACTAAAAAATTTTATATGAAATAAAACTGACAAGATTTTAGATACTTGTATGTCATAGTGCTCGATAGAAAACATTTTTATAAGACCATAAATAGAGAAATATAAATAGATCCAATACACATATTTATAGCTATGTCTGCTATACTGAAAATCCAAATAATTACTCTAGAAGTCAAGACACGTTCATCTTGCCACATCTGGGGGTCTTTCAGGAAAAAAAAAATTAAAGTAGCTGCCAGAAAAGATTAAAAAATATATAACAAAAAAACAAAAGATGCCCACGGATTTTACTGACAGACGGTTTCCATTTAAGAGGAGTGAGATAACATGAGTTACACAGGACCCACTAGCGTTCGGCATAAAGACTCTCCCTGGAGAAAAGGCATCATATCCAGTCCGGGGTGGGAAAGGGAAGGGTAACAATTTGTGGGAGGCTTTGAAGACAGAAGGCACTACGGAGAGGCAGCCCTTTGAGTTTTGTTGAAGAAAGGTATGGTCTCAGCACAAAATGCTTTCCCAGCCATTCTACTGGTAAGTCATTAATCCTCTGGATGCCTCCCCCAAATAGGGAGTATAAGAGCTATTGAAAATCCAAACCTGAATATACCAAGGAACACAAGCAATCTGTCTTCTTCCCATCCTAAAACACAGAAAACTAACATTTCAGGAGACATTCTGTAATGATCTTATAACTGAGACGGCAGCAGCTTCCAGGCCGTGAAATGGCCGTGAGCGAAGTCTCCAAGTTGAAAGGAAATTTGGGGTGTTGCTTATGATAACAACCAGGGTGAATAAATTTGTCAACACTCATTCACATATACACTTAAGACTTGTGAATTTGGCTGTATGTAATTATGCAGGATTTTTAAAAATTCTGTTGAATATTTTTGTAAAATTTTGATAAGCTGTTTTCAACAATTTTTATGAAAATACACAGGGACATTAGAGCACAAAGAGTCTTGGGGAAGAATTGAATTGGACAACTTACTCTATGAGATGGAAAACTTATTATAAAGATTTAGTAATTAAAATGACATAGCTTTGTGCAAAGAAATACAAACAGAAATGGAATGGAATAGAGACTTCATGGGGAGACCCACACATACAGAGATATTCAGTAGATAAAAGAGTGATTCTGCAGAAGAGTAGAGAAAAGAGAGGCTTAAACATAAATTGTGGGATTTTTGTTTAATCGCATATGTGTATGGAAAATAATGCATCTTAAATCCTAGTCCACATCATAAGCAAAAATACATTTCTGCCGGTTTGTAGAATTATATGTGAAAGGTAGAGTGATAAAACTTTCAGAAGATAATATAAAATAATATCTGTGTAACCCCATGTTTGACAAAGATTTCTCTGTTAGAAAAGAAGACTGAATGAAAATAATAGCTAAAGAATCCAAATTATGAAGCAAGAACAAACTGAAGAATGAATCGACGGATAGCAAAAGGAAGAAAATACATAAGAGCCAAAATTAAGTATTCAAAAAAAAATCAATAGAGAAAAACAGCTCATATAAAAGTTGATTCTTTTGAAAACCAAATACAATAAACTTGTAGCAAGAATTATGAAAACAAGTCAGATAAGAGATACAGAGAAAAAGAGAAGCATCCTCCAAAGACTACTAAAAATGGAAGAAAGCTGTAAGTACAGACAGAGCAGAGATTAAAAATATAAATAAGGGGAGGGGGTCCCTGGGTGGCTCAGTTGGTTAAGCATCTGACTTCCACTCAGGTTATGATCTAACAGCTCATGAGTTTGAGCCCCGTGTCAGTCTCTGTGCTGACAGCTCAGAGCCTGGAGCCTGCTTCAGATTCTATATCTCCATCTTTCTCTCTGCCCCTCCTTGGCTGGTGCTCTGTCTCCCTCTCTCTCTCTCAAAAAAACCAAAACAAATATATATATATATATATATATATATATATATATATATATAATACATAATATGTTAATATATATAAATATATATTTAATACATAATATATTTATATATATGTATTTAATATATAGTAATATAGAATATATACATAATATATTTATATATATAAGTGTATATATATATATATATATATATATAAGCGAGGGGTTTCTGGGTGGCTCAGTCAGTCGAGTGACTGGCTTTTAATTTTGGCTCAGGTCATGATCTCACAGTTCATTTGATTAACACCCATATCTAGGATTCTCTCACTCTCTTTCTCTCTTTCTCTCTCTTTCTCTCTGCAACCCCCAACTCATGCTCTCTTGCTCTCTCAAAATTAAATAAATAAATAAATAAATAAATAAATAAATAAATCTAAATTATTTAGAATTTAATATAAGCAAAAAATTGCCCACAAACACAAAGGTTTAGATAAAATGAACTAATTTTTAGAAAACTATGAATCACTAACTGTGACCAAGAAGAAATAGGCCCAGAGAATTTTCTCTGTAAGTTCTACCATGTATACAAAATCTCATGAATTCTGCCTTATAGTCAAGGAGGAGATAATTCAATAAGTGGATAAATTTCATTGTAAAAACAGTAAGTGATGAAAAAATCCTCAGATAATTGTGTGAGTCTAAGTTACCCTCAGTAACAAAATCAAGCAAAGATGTTAATGAGAAAGGAATATTCTTGGTCAAGCTCACTCCTGAATATAGACACAAACACTCCAAGCAAAGCATGTAACATTGTGTGTCAACTGTACTTTAATAAACAAACAAACAAACCAACAAACCAACAAACAAAGCCAATAAAAAGGAGAGGTGCATTTAAAAAACTTTAAATATAATATATCCAAGTGGATTTATTCCTTAGATATAAAATTGCTTACCATAGTTGAAAGTGCATTAGAGCAATTTTTCAAATTAACATGTTGAAAAAGGAAACCACATGATCATCTAAATAAATGCAAAAAGCAAACCAGGAATAGAAGGTAACTTTCTCAAATTTCTATGACATCCTTCATCTCCTCTTAGTTCAGCACATAAGGCCACTCCTATAGCCTCCCTCACACCTGGATGGGATCATGTGACAGAATTCTGGACATGAGATTGGAAGAGGAAGAGATGTGCATGATTTTCATGCTTGGACCATAAACTCTCTCTCATGGTTTGTGCACTTTCTCTGTCGCCTACTAAGTTGACTGGACTCTTGAGGGCTAAGACCCACAAGATGGAAGTTACTGAATGACTACCTGTAGCAAAGTGCCCACCGCCACAAGTCACAAACAGAACTGGCTGTGACCAGAGCAACAAATATCCTCCTGTGCTTACACTCATTAATTTTTGAAGTTGTTTGTTTGAGCAGCCAAGGTTATCCTGACTGATACACTTGATAAAAAATAAAGAACATCCTACTGTATGCGAATGTTAGAGGTCATGGTCAGCACAATAAAACAAGAAAAAGAAACAAGGAGGTATAGAAATTAGAAAGGAACAGTAGATTTTTAATCACAAAATATAATATTCTCTACATAGTATATTCAGTCAACTTCATCAACAAATAACAAAAATAAATAAGAATAGTTTAGGAGATTTGCCAGATATAAGATCAATACAGAAAAGTTTACCGCCTTCATTGCACCTGTATACACCAACAATAAATTCCTCAATTCTGAATTTAAAAAAAAGATTCCATATATTGTTGGAACAAAATATATGGAACCTAAAAGTAAATGTGAAAAATGATAGCATGTATCAAAAAAACCTAATTAAAGGTATTTTAAACCTCTAAGTAAATAAAAAATATATACACTGTTCTTAGTTGTGGAAATGCAGTATTGAAAAATGTTGATTTTACCCCAATTATCTGCAGACTCAAAGAAACCCTCAATAAAATTTCAACCTGATTTTAATGGAACTTGAAAAGTCAAAGTCTAAAATGTATATAGAATACAAAGGGGTCGTAAATAGCTGGTACATCCCTGGAAAAAAATAACCATGCCTTGGGAATTGCCTTGAAGAATATCACTTCACTTTAAACCTGTAGTAGCAGAGGGGTACCTGGGTGGCTCAGTCAGTTAAGCCTCTGACTCTTGGTTTTGATTCAGGTCATGATCTCATGGTTCCTTAGTTTGAACCCTGTGTAGGGCTCCACACTGAGAGTATGGAACTCCCCCCACCCCCCCACCTCTGGCCCTCCCTGGGTCTCTCTCTCTCTCTCTCTTTCCCTCTCTCTCAAAATACATAAATAAACTTTAAAAAATAAAATAAAACTGTAGTAATGGGTAAAGTGTGGTAGTGGCAGATAAATAGACTAGAAGATCAATGAAACTGAAAATAGCCTAGAAACAGAAAATCATGTATATGTAAATACAGCCAAAATTGCAGATCATTGGGTGTAGCATACACTTTATATCACACATCACACCACACACACACACACACACACACACACACACTCCACATGTAATAAAGACTTAAAAGTGAAAAGAAAAACATGAAATGTAAAAACTTTTGGGAGGAAATCTAAGTTTTGGAGTTTATGCTTAAAAAAAACACAAATTGTGAAGGAAGAGTTTGATATCTTCAACCTTATGAAATATGACAAATTCTGTTTATCAAAGATGCATAAATAAATGCCACAACTATAAGAAAATATTTGGAAAATGCAAACCTGACAAACGATGAGTCTCTAGGACTTTTTAAAAATTCTATAAATTAAAAAACAGTCAACCTACATAAACGTGGACACAAGATGTGAACAAAGATTTTCAGAGAAGAGAAAACATGAATAAAGATATAAATGTACTTATCTACTTTATTATTCACCAGGAAAATGCTGACTAAAAAAAACAATGATTTAACACTTTTCCATTTTGACAAAAAATAAATAAGAAGTCTGCCAAAACACACAAAGAAAAGGAACCCACATCCAATTCTGGAAGAAACTAAGAATTTGTAACAAATGATTTCAAAAACAATTTAATATTACCTAATACAGCTAAACATGCACATGCCCTGTAGCACAGCAAGGCACAGTAAGAGCACTGATTATAATGAAACGCACACACAAATGGAAAACACCTACTGTTCTGTAAAGGTGGCTGGACAAGTAAGTTGGGGCTGTTCCTATAACAGGATATCCTACAGCTGTGAAAATGAATAATCTTTAGCTATGTCTACAGAGCCAACTCTCAACAGTATTGTGTTATGCAAAAATTGCAATGCGCACAGTGATGTTCTGTTTGTGCACATTTCAAAAAAAAGGGCAGAGCTAGAAAAATAAATGTAAGTACACATGTGGTAAAAATATAATGAAATGAAGACAATTATTAAAACAAAAGTAAGGTTAGTGGTTGGTTACCTTGGTTACCTCTGGGTGGGATGGAAGGGCATGTGATTGGGGAATTTACCTACATTGGTAGATTTAAGTGGATGCCTCAAAGATGCTGGTAATGTTCTAAAGCAGAATAGGATTCATATTATTAACATTCTTTAAAATTATGCTTATTCTCTGGATATATTTTTGTATTATGTATTTTATTACTAAAAATGTTAATGCAGGGAGGGGGAGTCAAGATGGCAGAGAAATAGGGACACCAGAATTTCCCTCTTCCCTCAAACACAGTAGCATTGAGGCCAGAACACTTGGAATTCCAGGAATCCAGGCTACAGACTGGGGCCATGTGGAGACAGTTTGGCAGGACAGAGGTGTGTGTTTGTGAACTGGGAGAGATAAAACAGGCAACCCCTTGAGTAGAGAAACAAAACGAAGCAAAAGAGAGGCTGTGGAAGTGTGGGATTGTATTTGGATAAGAGAAATACCTCTATGGACCATGGTCCGGAAAACCAGGACTATGAAGAAAGCCAGTTTCTACTTTGCAAACAGTCTTAGGGGGTTGGATCAGAGATTTCAGGGTTTGGGGACTATCTACCAACTGGAGCCAGAGCCCCTACAGGTGTGTGTGCCTGGGGGGAAAGGGGAGTCAACCCCATGTTTTGTAGGATCCTGAGGGTGCCCTGGGAGAAAGCTGTTCCCTCCCTCAAGTACTGTGGGAAAAGGGCTTATTTACCCCCAAAGGACAAAAGAACCTATAGGTGCCAGCCAGAGGCCCTTTGTCTATTGGGTGGGGTGGCGCTATTCCAGAACTGGGTCTAGCTGATTGGGATCCTTTAAGACATTGGGTTTTGAATCCCAGTCAACAGCTGGGGAGGTGCGGGAGACAGTGGATCAGGACACGGTGGCCCACCTGTGCTGCTCTGTCAGGGCAGCCTGAACAGTGAGGTTTTAGACACCTGGTCTGGGGAAACAAGATTAAGGTGTCGCCATTTTCCTTCCCATGACCAACATGGTGGGGCTTCAGGGAACAGCACCCAGTGGAGGTGGACCCACTTACACCAAGCCCCACCCTTGCAAGCCTAGTAACTGCTTATCTACCAGAGTGAGATTGACACTCACCTAACCAGTGGGCCCCTCCTCCAGACCAGCACAACCACCATTTCCAAGACACCAACAGACAATTGTCCTGCAGTTTTGTATATTAGTCTGTTTTTTTTCTTTTTTCTTTTTAAATTAATATTACTATTATTTTCTTTTTTTTTTTCTTTCCTTCTATTCTCTTTTCCCTGCTTTATCTTTCTACTCTCCTCTTTTATTCTACTCTCCTCATTTATTCCTCCCCTCAAATCAGCCTTAGAGTTTCGGATTTGATCTTTGGGCAATTCTTATTATATATATTTTTTTCTTTTTCTTTTTTTCTCTTTTCTTGTTGTTTGTTTAATCAGGCAGTTTTACTCTTCTTTTTATACCTTTTCTGCATCCCCTTCTTTTTTTTCCTCTGTCTCTTTCTAGATTAAGCCGTATAGTTTCTTTGATTCTTTGCCTGGTCTCTTTTTCTGCCCCTATCATTTCTCTCTTTGTTTGGGATAAGGTTTTTCCCCCACTCCTTCTCCTCTTTTCCAGGGTGATTTCAAGGAACAAATCAAAACATCCCTGGTGGATGGTCCAATCCACCACCATGAGTAGTGAGACGAAAATGCCGAGACACGGCAACAGAGTGCATGTAACACACTCCAAAAACTTCCTGAAGTGCCAGGCCCTGAACTGAGTATGACCAATTTTTAATATAGTAGCACCTGCAGGTGCAGGACACACACGAAGCTATTAAAACATGTAAAGGACAGAAAACTCTCCAAAATGATGAAACAGAAGATTTCTCCTTAAAAGAAATTCCAGGAAAAATGACAGCCAGAGAATAGTTCAAAACAGATGTAAACATATTATCTGATCAAGAATTTAGAGTAATAGTCACAAGACTAATAGCTTGGCTTGAAAAAGCGTAGAAGATAGCAAAGAATCTATTGCTGCAGAGATCAGTGACCTAAGAAAGAGTCACTATGAATTAAGAAACACTGTAAATGAGATGCGAAATAAACTAGATGCAGTGACAGCAAGGATGAAAGAAGCAGAGGAGAGAATAGGTGAAATAGAAGATAAAATTATGGAAAACGAGCTAAGAAAAGGAGAGAAAGGAAATTACTAGACCACAACGAGAGAATTAGAGACTAAGTGATTCAATGAAACAAAATAATATCCATATCATAGGAGTTCTAGAAGAAGGAGAGAGAGAGAAAGGAGCAGAAGGTTTACTTGAACAAATTATAGCTGAGAACTTTGCTAATCTGGGGAAGGAAAGAGGCATCCAAGTCCAGGAGGCACAGAGAACTCCCTTCAAAAACAATAAAAACAGGCTGACACCCAACATATCACAGTGAAACTGGCAAAATACAAAAAGATAAAGAGAGAATTCTGAAAGCAGCTAAAGACAAACAGTCCTTAAACTATAGGGTAGACACATAAGGTTAGTAGCAGACCTGTCCACCGAAACTTGGCAGGCCAGCAAGAAGTGGCAGGCAATATTCAATACACTGAATAGGAAAAATATGCAGCCAAGAATTCTTTATCCAGCAAGGTTGTCATTTCGAATAGGAGGAGAGATAAAGGCTTTCCCAGACAAACAAAAACTAAAGGACTTCATGACCACTAAACCAGCCCTGCAGGAGATCCTAAGGGGGACTCTGTGAATGGAAAGCAGCAAAGACTACAAAAGACCAGAGACATCACCATAAGCATGAAACCTACAGATAACATAATGACACTAAACCCATATCTTTCAATAATTACTCTGAATGTAAATGGACTAAATGCCCCAATCAAAAGACACAGGGTATCAGAATGGATAAAAAACCAAGATCCATCTATATACTGCCTACAAGAGACTCATTTTAGACCTGAGGACACTTGCAGATTGAAAGTGAAGGTATGGTTCTCCATCTATAATGCTATGGGAAGTCAAAAGAAAGTCAAAGTAGCCATACTTATATCAGACAAATTAGATTTTAAAATGAAGACTGTAACAAGAGATGAATAAGGTCATTATATCATAATTGAGGCATCCATCCATCAAGAAAAGCTAGCAATTGTAAATGTTTATGCCCCCAATGTGAAACAACCAAATATATAAATCAATTAATCACAAACATAAATAAATGTATAAATAACAAAACTGTGATTGTAGGAGACTTTACTATCCCACTTACAACAATGCACGCATCATCTATGCAGGAAATCAGTAAGAAAACAATGGCTCTGAATGATACATTGGACCAGTTGGACTTAACAGATATATTCATTTCTTTTCACCCAAAAGCAGCAGAATACACATTCTTCTCAAGTGCACATGGAATGTCCTCCAAAACAGATCACATACTGGATCATGAAATGGCTCTCAACAAATGTAAAAGGATTGAGATCATACCATGCATATTTTCAGATCACAATGCTATGAAACATGAAATAAAATGCATGGAGGTTAAAGAACATCCTACTAAAGAATGAATGGGTCAGGGGCACCTGGGTGGCTCAGTCAGTTGTGCATCTGACTTCAGCTCAGGTCATGATTTTGCAGTTTGTGAGTTTGAGCCCCGTGTCAGGCTCTGTGCTCATAGCTGGGAGCCTGGAGCCTGCTTCAGATTCTGTGTCTCCCTCTCTCTGCCTCTCCCCAGCTTGTGTTCTGTCTCTCTCTGTCTCTCAAAAATGAATCGATGTAAAAAAATTTTTTTAGAAAAAAGAATGAATGGGTCAACCAGGAAATTAAAGAAGAACCTAAAAAATATATGGAAGCAAGTGAAAATGAAAACATGAGAGTCCAAACCCTTTGGGATCCAGCAAAGGAGCAAAGGCAATCCTAAAAGGAAAATACATTACAAAACAAGCCTATCTCAAGAAGCAGGAAAAATCCCAAATACAGAATCTAACCTCACAGGTAAAGGAATGAGAAACAGAGCAGCAAAGAAACCCCAAAGCCAGCAGAAGAAGAGAAATAATAAAGATTGCAGGAGAAATAAACAATATAGAATCCCAAAAAGAAAACAAAACAAAACAAACAAAACAAACAAACAAAAACCCAGTAGAACAGATTAAGGAATCTAAGAGCTGATTTTTTGAAAGAATAAACAAAATTGATAAACCCCTCGCCAGACTTCACAAAAAGAAAAGAGAGAGGACCCAAATACATAAAATCATGAATGAAGGGGAGAAATCACAAACACCACCACAGAAATACAAATAATTATTACAGAATACTATGAAAATTATCTTCTCCAACAAAATGGACAAGCTGGAAGAAATGGACAAATACCTAGATACCCACACACTACTAAAACTTAAAAGGGAAGAAATAAAAAAACTTGAACAGGCCCATAACCAGCAAAGAAATTGAATCGGTTATCAAAAATCTCCCAACAAATAGTCCTGGGCCAGATGGCTTCCCAGGGGACTTCTATCAGACATTTAAAGCAGAGTTAATGCCTATTCTTTTCAAGCTGTTCCAAAAAATAGAAATCGAAGGAAAGCTTCCAGACTCATTTTATGAAGCCAGCATTACCTTGATTCCCAAACCAGACAAAGACTCCACTAAAAAGAACTACAGACCAATATGTCTGATGAACATAGATGTGAAAATTGTCAACAAGATACTAGCAAATTGAATTCAACAGTATATTGAAAGAATTATTCACCATGTTCAAGCAGGATTTATTCCTGCAATGTAGGGCTGGTTCAATATTTGCAAATCAATCAATGTGATACATCACATTAATAGAAGAAGGGATAAAAATGATCCTGTCAATAGATACAGAAAAAGCATTTGACAAAATACAGCATCTTTTATTTTTTTTTAACATTTATTTATTTTCTTGAGACAGAGACAGAGCATGAATGGGGGAGGGTCAGAGAGACAGGGAGACACAGAATCTGAAACAGGCTCCAGGCTCTGAGCTGTCAGCACAGAGCCTGATGCAGGGCTTGAACTCATGGACCGCGAGATCATGACCTGAACTGAAGTCGGACGCTTAACCAACTGAGCCACCCAGGCGCCCCTACAGCATCTTTTTTTTTAATAAAAACCAGCATACCTTAAGATCATAAAAGCCATATATGTAAGGCCCACAGCTAATATAGTCCTCAATAGGGAAAAACTGAGAGGTTTCCCCCTGAGATCAGGAACACAACAGGGATGTCCACTCTCACCACTGTTGTTTAACATAGTGTTGGAAGTCCTAGACTCAGCAATCAGGCAACAAAAGGAAATAAATGCATCCAAATTGGCAAAGAATAATTCAAATATTCCCTTTTCACAAATGACATGATACTCTACATGGAAAACCTGAAAGACTCCACCAAAAAGCTACTAAAACTGATCCATGAATTTAGCAAAGTTTCAGGGTACAAAATCAATGTACAGAAATCAGTTGCATTTCTATATACCAATAATGAAGCAACAGAAAGAGATATCAAGGAATCAATCCCATTTACAATTGCACCAAGAACAATAGAATACTTAGGAGCTAACCTAACCAAAGAGGTAAAATATCTGTACACTGAAAACTATAGAAAGCTTAAGAAAAAAAATGAAGACACTAAGAAATGGAAAAACATTCCATGCTCATGGATAGGAAAAACAAATATTGTTAAAATGTCGATACTACCCACAGCAATCTACACATTCAACGCAATCCCAATCAAAATAACACTAGCATTCTTCTCAGAGCTAGAACAAACAATCCTAAAATTTGTATGGAACCACAAAAGAATGAAATCCTGCCATTTGCAACAACATGGATAGAACTGGAGGGTATTATGCTAAGTGAAATAAGTCAGTCAGTCATATGTTTTGACTCATATGTGTAACTTGAGAAACTTAACAGAAGACCATGGGGGAAGGGAAAGAAAAAAAAATACAGAGAAGGAAGCCAATCATAAGAGACTCTTAAATACAGAGAACAAACTGAGGGTTGATGGGGATGGGGAAAATGGGTGATGAGCATTGAAGAGGGCCCTTGCTTGGGTGAGTACTGGGTGCTGTATGTAAGTGATGAATCACAGGAATCTACTCCCAAAGCCAATAGCACACTGTATACACTGTATGTTAGTTAACTTGACAATAAATTTGTAGGTAAATAGATAGATAATAGAAAGATAGATAGATAGATAGATAGATAGATAATATATATATATATATATATATATATATATATAATTTCTATAAATTTCTGTACATTGATTAAATATATATATATATATATATATATATATATATATATGCAAATAAAGGCTCAAAGTGTATGGAATAAAACTGTTATTCCATTGCTATCCCCAGGATTTCTCTCTTTATGTAAATGGAAACTCCAATTTTATTTATAAGTGGTAATTAATTACACAAACTAAAACAAATTTAAAGGATTTTTAGACTGGATTTTATTTTACTTTAACTTCTATGTACTTGAGTGTATAACTGGAAATGGCAAGCAGTAGTCACAAACATATGCTTTAGGCTCACGTTGACATTCAATAAAGCATATTTCTTGATTTCTACCAAACAAACCTTTTCAAGCTTCTATTTTTGACAGGTACTATGCAGAATATTGCTGGGTTTCTACATCATTTTCATGTAGCCTGTAATCATTGTGTGTCTAAATTTTTCCAGCCTGCTTAAAATATTCTTACAACCCTCACCTTTCAGAGACACATTAAATAAGGCCAGTCTCTGAATGTGGCCCAGAAGGGAAGAATTACCCATAATTTCTGGCAATTGTGTGATTCTTTTCAGATTGTACAGATTGGAAATGTTACAGTAACCACCCCAGGACTGAGTGCTGGGGGGGGGGGAGGGCGGATATTCCACAGCTTATTGATTTGCTTAATTTCTCTTATGTCTGGAAGCCCCTACCTCATCCCTTGCTGTTTGCATTCCCCAGAAACACTGTTATGCCCTGTTCCTCTGTGTCCACTCTTCTTTTTCTTGAAATTCCCTCCCTTGGTGTTTTATTTATCCTTTTAAATGTGATTGGGTATCACCTCCAAAAATCCTTCCTTAGTAACCCTAAATACAGGCCAGTGGTCTTCAAAATGGACCTTGTACTAGCAGGACTATTAACAGGGAATCTGTTAGAAAAACAAACTCTTGGGTCCAACCCCAGACCTACTAAATCAGGCATTCTGTTTAGCAGTGTGTTAGTGCTCTGAGTGATTCTGACATGCACCAACATTTGAGAATCCCTGGGTTAGACTGCCTCTTCGTTGTGTTTTTATGTGGGCTTCTACTCAGCTGTGTCACTATACATTCAACTTAGATTGAAACTCCACATTTGCTTGTCTGTCTTTCTACGTGAGATTCAGAGGTACACATTATGGCTTATTTACCTCAGTATCCACAGCAGTTCCCAGAAGATACTCAGGAAATGTTTGTTAAACTGTAAGAATTAAAGAGCGCCTGGGTGGTTCAGTCGGACAAAGCATCTGACTCCTGATTTCAGCTCAGGTCATGATCTCACAGTCGTGGGATTGAGCCCCACATGGGGTTCTGCACTGAACATGGAGCCTGCTTAGGATTCTTTCTCCCTCTCCCTCTCCCTCTGCCCCTCCCCCACTAGCACTCTCTCTCAAAAATAAATCAACATTTAAAAAAAAGAGAAACCTTTTTAAAAAACCTGTAAGAATTAAAAGGTTTAACAATGGTAGTCAGAGACACAAAGATAAAACAAACTTTCAAAACACTGAGACTAATACCCATCCTTCTACCAGAACTCCATCAAAGAACCTGCCTCTGAGAGGTGATGAGTCATCTTAGGAAAACTTCATCATTTGAAAAGAAATAAGTCAATGTGTGAATGTTGGTTCTAAAGCAAGGCATGCCTCTGTGTCCAGTTATAAATACAGCAGGAGTGATAATTCTGGACTCAAAGGAATCCATCCTAGCCAAAGGCCTTGATGGTGCTCAAGGGTGTGGCAATGAGCCTAATCTTTTCCTTCTGTCACTTTTGAGGCCATAAGCATCTGTAAATCAAAAATGTATAGCAAGGAAACCTTGCACTGAGAGCTGGAAGAGGGGAAGAGTGGGGTGTTATATAGATCTGGAGGCTGTATTGGTGTCATGACAGATAATGATTGAAACTAGCTGGATGGCCTGAAATTAGCTGGACATAGATGTGCAAATTATGAAAAGGCAATGTGTCAAGGTCTGGACAGGCCAGTACAAATCAGAAACATTCTAGAATCCCAGGATATCTGGAAAATTTAACAGTAGGTAAGAATATCCTAGTTTCTAGGCCATCCATAAGTATTTTATAAACCTCTTTTGGAAGCAGAAAATCTGCCCATATTTAAAAGTTTCATGGGTAGGAACTGAGAACACTGGATGGAAGTTGTGGTTGGGGGCAGCAGAGAATCTCAGGCAGGGGGAGAAGAAGGTGGTTATAGAAAGAAAGAAAGAAAGAAAGAAAGAAAGAAAGAAAGAAAGAAAGAAAGAAAGGAAGGAAGGAAGTTAAAGACCAGTTGATACCAATACCTCTGAATGTTAATCCTACCCCAGGAGGCAAATGTAGCCTGTAAGCAGTACTGAAATCTTAGCTCCTCAACAAGGGCATTGAGATTGACAAACCTAAAAGCAGACAGTGATTGCTATCTATTGCAGCATAAGCTTAGTAGAAACAAGTATGGTTTTGCAGACCTAATATTGGAATGTGTGTACTCCTTACTTTCTTTTTCCAACACATACTTAATGAAAAGCAGCTATGTAGTAGGTGTCACTGTGGCACTGAGGTCCAAATAACCAGGTTGGATGGAGCCACGGCCCCCAGAGAGCTCTCAGACAAGCAGACAGAAAGATGGGGGCCAGGCTTATGCTCATCAGACTCATTCATTCACTCCTCACTTCAAAACAGGCGAAGGACCCCAGGTCTCCCGCCTCAACCCATGTTTTCTCAAATTCATGAGCTTGTAGAGACTCTGGGATTCATGCTTTTACACAAAACATTTCATATTGTTATTTTTTAAATTTGCTAAAAGCATAATTTCATACGAATTTAAACAGCACCTTATATTAGCAATTAGTGTTTGCTCCTTACGTATTCATTCCACAAGAGTGTAGAGAGAACTTATTATGTATCAGGCCCTGTGCCAGACACCAGAAATACAATGGCAGACAAGACAGGTGCAGCCTCTGCTCTGTCTCATGAATCCCCATCCCACAGAGACAAATGGCAGGTCATGAAAAAGCTGAGAATATAGAGGAAAGAGGAAGAACACCTGATCTATGTAAGAAAAGAATGAGCAAGTCAGAAAAACTTCAGCAAAGAGATGATGTATGAGCTGAGTGATGATGAACGAGTCCCTGCTTACTGGAGACACCAGGGGCAGTGAGGAGCATGGGGAAGTATTCTTGAGCTGAGAAAAAAGAGGCTTATCAGAGAAAAAAAACACCTCCAGACAGACTGGCTGTGGCCTGAAGGACCCTGGTTGCTGGACAGCGACAGATGGACCAAAACCATAAGAGACCAAATGAAAAGTCCCCTGCACTCCATGCCAGGAGTTTGACATTGACTCTGTAAGCCAACAGGAGCCATTGAAAGGTCGAACAGAGAAATGATTCGGTTGGTTTGGATTTTGGATACATCCCTCAAGCATCGAAGGTCTTGTATGATGAAATTTTGAAGGCAGGCATTAGTTACAGACCTGAAGGTGATTCGGGGCTAAGAAGGAGGTTATGGGAGCTTTCTTTAGGTTCCTGATGTCTCAACATAATACTAATTTCTCCCCTCTCTGGCCTCAGGTAAGGGTAGCCATTCAGGTGTGGGCACACACAGCGAGCCCTGACTCGCTCCCTGACAACACCCTGATAGACTGAGGCTGGACCACAGACCAGCAGAGAGATAAGCAGAGGGCAGACTGTGAGAAGTGCTGCTTTGCAGGATGGAAAGGGAAATGTGTCTGCAAGACATCATATATCTCTCTGTATCCCGATACAGGATCTCTTCATCTCTCTGTCTGCTTATAACTTACCCATTTTTTTTCTAGTTTTATTGAGGTATAATTGACATCTAGTTCTGTGTAGGTTTAAGGTGTACTGCATGACTTTACGTACATATGCTATAAAATGATCACCACAGTAAGTTTGCTTAATATTCAACTCCTTATACAGTTACAAAAGGAAAAAAAGAAGAAATATTTTTTCTTTGCAATGAGAACTTGGAGGCTCTGCTCTCTTAGCAACTTTCAAATATACCACATAGCAGTATTAACGATAGTCATCATGTTATACATTACATCCCCAGTACTTGTCTTATAACTGGAATCTGTACCTCTTGATCAACTGCATCCAATTCCACCAACTCTATCTTCTGTCATTGGTAACCACAAATCTTATCTCTTTCACTATGAATTTGGTTTTTTTTCTTTCTTTAGATTACACATGTAAGTGAGATCATATGGTATTTGTCTTTCTCTGAGTTGTTGCACTTAGCATAATAACTACAAGGTCCATCCATGTTTATATACACATACACACACACACATATTACACATATATATTACATATACATATATTACACATATATATTACATATATATATATATATAGAGAGAGAGAGAGAGAGAGAGAATAACGCATGTTGATAACACACCTTATTTGTCTCTGATTTCCTCTACCTGACAAACAAATACAGAGCCCATCAGGTTCCCTGTTTTCAGTGCTAGTGAGTAGCCAGTCCATCGTCTAATTTATATATCAGGAAGGTACAAAGTTCTGACAAAACTCATGCACGAACAACCTTTCAAAACCAGCTTTATAACTCCCAAAAGGCATAGTATATATATACGTATATATACGTATATATATATATATATATATATATATATATAAATTTTATATATAGATATTTTATTTTATAGATTTTAGATTTTATAGATTTATATATTTATAGATCTATAAATATCTATAAACATCTATCTATCTACATAGATCTATCTAAATATTATAGATAAATATCTATAAACATCTATCTATCTAGATAGATATATATATATATATATATCTAGATAGATTTATATATATCTATCTAGATAGATAGATTTATATATATATAAATATCTATAAGTATATATACATATCTATATTTATAGATCTATAAAATCCATAAATCTGTAGATTTATAAATTATATAGATTTTATAGATTTATAGATTTTATATATAGATATTTTATTTTATATTTTATTTTATTTTATATATAGATATTTTATAGGCTCACAATGGTGCTTAAATTAGGGGCAACCTCAGTCTCAACAGAAAAAAAAAGATACAAACATGACATTAATATTCCTGACTTAACACCTTACTACTGACGGAAGCCCTGGTTTTCTTTCCTGTAAATTGATGTCCCAGCTATGTGGGTATTATTTAGGACGGCGAAGAAGTGAGTAGAGCCTTCCTGGAATCTCCCATGCTTAACACAGCAACAGGTGCTGACTCACTGGCTTAGATTACCCTTAAGTGCATTTGGAATTGCATGTATCACTTTGAATTTGTTTTTCACCAGAAATAAACACACAAAAACAGTTTTTTCTGTTTAATCCTAGTCCTCTTCTGTTCAGTGAGACTAAGAAAACACAATGTCTCCACTACTCACATTTGCCACCATACATCCGTATTCAGGTACCTGAACCACCAATTATCAGCATGCTGGGAAAAGAAGAAAGCAATGTTTTGGAGAAATTATTTCATAGGTTTATTTATACAAAAAGACCAAGAAAAATTTCATTGTAAGTTTAGAATAACTTAGTGATATGCAAAGTCATTTCCCAATGAATAGTGGTATGATTAAGTCAGGAATTAGAAGTTATTTACAGCAATTTCCCAGAAAGAATAAGTAATCCTTTAGACAAAAAAGATTCTATGGTCTTACATGTACAAAAGCACTTACATTTCTTGATTCTATAGGCCAGTTAGAATGAAGCAGATGAAATATTTCCATCTGCAACCAAAGGAGTGGTATCAAAAAATAATTTACTGGTTCTGGTATAGTCAAGCAAGACTAAATAATATATGGTTGTAATAATATATTATCTAGCACTATAATGTTTCAAGAGGAATTATGTAATTACAGAGCCTATGATTTCTAATATATGGTAACATTCTTAAGGTACAACTGTTCTATCAGTATATTAATGGTGAATCTAAAAATCAAAGAATGTGAAATAATTGATTTAGAACACCCACATAACCCTTTCAAACTTCTAAAATATAAGTGCATCTGTGCCTTTTGTGAAATAGGTAGTTTTATTAAATATCTCTCCTCTGACGATAGACCTGGACCCAACAAAACCAACTTCAAAGATGAAACTTGTTGACAATTTGGGTGGAGAGGATGTTTCCTATTTCACAAATCACGATTTTGCCAAATGTCTATAAGCTTCTATTTCTTCCCCTCAAGGCTCCTAGCTGAGGTGAATTGTTTTGTTCTGTCTTTTTTCTGAAATCATAGAACAGCGCTATTGGAAAGGATATTCAATGTGAGGTCAGATAACCTAAACCTCGTAGTCCTTGTACGACTTTTTACAACTTTAAAATGGCCTCAATTTCTAATTAATAAAAATACTTGCCTCCCAGAAGTTTTACAAGGCTTAAATAAAAGATTAGGTAAGGAAATGCTTAGTAATGTGAAAGACTGCACACATTAGTATCATCATAATCGGCAATAGACACTGAAACGTTGATCATAATATATTAATAGTTCATTAGAGTGGAAAAGATCAGGGGATAGAGGAAGATGATATTTTCCATAAAATACTGAAAGGTCAGTGAACTACGTGAGAAACAGACATGGAATAACAAGTGTTCTGCAACCTCATCTTTTTTGTTCCAACAGTCAAAAATAACTTATTGTCAGATTTTACACTTTTGCAGAAATTGAAGACTATTCATTTAGCACTGGGGTCCATAGAGCCCCCAAAACAAAATCTAATGATACTGTTAGGTAGAATAAATGCATGTAGCTAATCTCAGTCATCCAAGGATATAGACGGTTGGAGACTGGGATAGCCAGAGAAGAGAGAGGGACCTCTAATCAGAACCTAGAATCTCTGTCTGTACAGATATACATAAGTTGTTATTTGCTGAATTTTTACTTTAGTGAGCACTGTTTAGACCTAATACCTAAAAAAATGATAAAGAAAAGGCATACAGAAAATATAGTAATCTTTTTTGTTTTAGTTGCTGTTTTTGCCTCCTGAGGCTGATTTTTGTAAACCACATTTCCCCCACTTTTAGCCCACAAACACAGATGAGACTGAGTCAGCCCTCACCTCCTGGAGGAGAGCATGCTGCACAGGCTGAAGCCAATCAGAGTATTTTTCCAATCCATGGTTTCCGGTTCAGTGATGAACTTGTTTCCCAACGGATTCAGTAATATGCAATGAAATTTACAAAGAAGCTTCTAGAGAAGAGTAACTTAGCTACTCATATTTAGTATAGAGCTGCTGAGGGCTTTTGTTTCCAAAATGGGAAAATGGTCCCTGAATGAGAATAATGAATAACGAGAATAAGGAACACAGAGTTGAGTCAGAAAGACAGATGCCAGGAAGGGGAAGAGAGGAAAGTGAATTCTGCAACAGACTGTTCCTGAGACCTGTCCTTACCCTGGGAATCTTCAGGTAAGCTCCCCTTGCTTAAGCCAGTTTGCACTGGGTTTTCTTTGACTTGCAACTGAAAAGAGTTTAAATGATAGAGTAATGGAAAATTACAAAAGCCAGCGAGTCATGAATAATCAAAAATCACAGATTTAGTAAAGATCAAAAATTAATCACCTGCCATCAAGAGCCCCTCACACAGACAGGCAAAGCTGCGGTCAGAAATGGTTACCCATGGCAAGTTAGAGGAGAAATCGCATACCCGGAATCCGAGTAGGCAGATGCCCAGAAACTAAACAAACAAGTGGATGAAAACCAGATAAATTTTATCACCAATGGACAAGACTGACCCAGAGTAGTAGTTCAATAAGTATTTTTTAATAATTTTTATTAAGGATAAAACATGTGATCAGAATATATTTTTTCATATGAATCAAAGAGGCATGAAAAAAATAATATAAAAATAGAAGTGCAACTTGAAAAACAATACTAAAGGCTATCATTGACCGTTTACTATGTCAGAAATGATCCCCTTTGTTTCTTATACATCTCATGTTATCTTCACTAAATTTCCATGAGATAATGCTCTCACCTGCATTTTTAATAGATAAAGCCATACCACAAGAGTGGGCTTTGGAGAGAACACTGGTTCATAGAAACTGTTTCCACATTATTCTCATTTCTTCATTCTCTCCATCTATTAGAATTAGACACCCACACCCTTGGAGGGCTTTTCAGTGTCTCCATCACAGTGGAGATTATGGCTCTGAAGACGATTTGCTTTGGCCAGAGTGATAGCGGCCATTTTTGGATTGAGAATGTGTAAGAATCACGTGTCACTGCTCTCTCTCTCTTGCATTTCTGATGTCCACCGTGAGGAGAATATGTCCCAGGTCATGAAGGCATAAACCTGAACTCATCCAGAAGCCTGCAGTGCAGAGCTCAACCAAATCTTGCCTAAATCAACCAAACCACATGCACATCATGAGGAAAAATAAATGTTTATTGCTGCAAACCACTAAGATTTTGGAAATTATTTTTATCACAGTTTTTTTAAAGGACACTGATTCTGAAGAACACACTTATTCACAACAGAAAGTAACTAGACAAACCACTAATCCAAAGGCAAAGCCTGATTTGACTGGCAAATGGGATCCAGAAATTTCTTGCACCTGGCTAAGAGAAGCCCTGATCCTGATTCACTGACTCTGTACATGCACTCAATAAAGTTTAAATTCATCTACAATCAGACATGTATTACAAATGGTTCAGGGCCTCATGGGGAGGGATTGTAGCAAGAGCCCAGACCATATTGTCCAGGCAGGTTCAATGTAAAATCCAGACCTTGTCACTTGCCAGCTGTACTAATCTTACCACACTTTTTTTGTGTTGCATCCAAAAAATATGACAAATAACATCTAACTCACTGGGTTCCTCTGAAGGTCTATTGATGTAATGTTTTATCAAAATCTGGAACAATGCCCATCCCAGAGCTAGCACCTACCTAGCAAATGGTGGCTCTGCGTGGGGTAGTTGTATCTATCAATATCATTTGTTACGATCACTCCCAAACAATCGAAGTGACCTATTTTGACAAGGGAGTCCTCTGGTGTAGTGAGGTGTACTTGAGCTGCGAAATACATTTGGTTGTTGTGTGTTTCCTTTGGGAAGAAAAATGCAAAACAGAAGAGGCAGTTACTCATCTGGCAATGATAGCAAATATCCTCATTCCAGAAACTCAGGTTTCTCCTTGAAGATGTCAACCTCAAGCGGATTGTAAAGATTTCTTTTCTTTCAGTTTTATTGATTCCCTGATTTGATTTCAATTGTAAAAAGCCAACAAGAATGGCAGCTATATATTGTTGATTTTCATCAATGTCTTAGTATAATGAGATGCGTGCATCACAAAGATAAAATATCCGGAAATAGCCTTGTGATAACAAATACTGCCTCATAGGCCCAGATGAGCAGGTGGCTCACCCACCGAGACACCCTGGGACAATGGAAGGAGGACCAGTGGCAGTGGGCAACTGAACTTGCTCTGTTATTCTCAAAGATGTAAATTCAAGGTGCAGCAAGAGAAGCAGCAGTAGCATAGTTCTGTGCTAGTATTCATTTTCTTTTTTAAACTCTTCACACTATAAATTACTTAATTCATATGACCAGCCTGTAAGATAAGTGTTATTGTTCCCTTTTTGCAATAGAGCTCTTCCCATGATTGCACAGCCACTTGGTCCTACATATATTTTATGCCTAAGACTTTATTCTTAGATGCGTTGCTGATATCTTTCCTTTTTTCATCGATTTATTCTTTCAACAAATACTTATTAAACTTCCTCTATGTGCTAAGCAAAAATCCTTGCTCTCATGGAACTTCGAGGAGGCATGGAGACAGACAGTAAATGAATAAACAAGCATATTTGGATAATAAATGCTATGGGGGGTAAAGGAAAGTAAGAAACAGCAGGGAATGTAGCAGAGCGGGGGTGCTGTTTCCAGGAAGTGGTCACCTCAGTGAAGGCTTCATTGATAAGGTGATGATTGAGCAGCTCCTAAGGAAAATCTGCCTGCCAGCCACGTGGGCATTTGGAATAAGATCATCCCAGGCAGAGAAAATAACATGCAGAAAGGATTTAAGTCAGGGCCACGTTGGACATGTTTAAGAAAGAGCAGGCAATCCAGAGGCGGCAACAGTGGTGAGAGAGAAGATGAGAGAAATGGTGAGAAGGCAAGTCATAGAAGGACCCACAAACCATTGCAAGGACTTTTCCTCTGAAAGTTTTGGGAAGTCACAGGCAAATCTGGAGAAAAACCTTGGCACCATCTGCATCACGCACTTGAAGGTTCTATCTGGCCCCTGTACGGACAATAGGAGGTAAGTGCAGAGAATCTAGTGGGAAGGCTAGTTCGGTAGTCCAATCTGAAAGCACTGACGCCTGTTGACGTTGGGTTTGAAGACAAGGTGGTGATGTTTTGTGAGGCAACCCTTACGAATTCGGAATAAGTTCTATTTATTTTTGGAATTCTGCAAATCATTACAAAAAGCAACCTTAGAGGTAAAATACATAAGATGACATTATTCCACCCAAAAGATAATGGAATAAAGTATAAGTGAAGACTGTCATCCATTTTATGCCATTCTCAGAAATGCACTTAAGGGGCACCTGGGTGGTTCAGTCTGTTAAGTGTCTGACTCTTGATTTCTGCCCAGGTCATGATCTCACAATTTGTGAGATCGAGTTCTGTGTCAGGTGCTGTGCTGCGCACGGAGTCTTCTTGGGATTATCTTTCTCCCTCTCTCTGTGCCCCTCTCCCATTCATGCTCTCTCTCAAAATAAATAAACATTGAAGACGAAGGAGGAAGAGGAGGAGGAGGGGGAGGGGGAGGGGGAGAAGGAGAAGAAGAGAACTTAAGCTGGTTATGGGCATGGTGTGTATTTATTTCCTGAAGACACAGTTCCACAGATATCTGCCAAGGTGAAGAAGGCACGTGAACAGGTTAACATGTGTCTTCAGAGCTTAGAAACAATCATTTACAACAAACTGAATTACAGACCATTACTGATCACAAACATTTGCTCACCTCTGTAGGTATATATTTGATTTTTGTAAACATTCTAAGGTGACCTAGAAACCACCTTCAGGACAAGACCATTTGGATCAGATGGGGACTGAGAGTCAGAAAATGAGATGCCATCATATAGTGGAACTACTCTACTGCATGGTCAGAAATTACTTCCAAACATATCTGGAACAAAATATCAAGACAATCAGCCAGTCTGTAAATATGATTTCTTTAAAATATAGTTCTATTATGGGACACCTGGGTGGCTCGGTTGGTTAAATGTCCAACTTCAGTTCAGGTCATGATCTCACAGACCGCAGGTTCAAGCCCCATGTTGGGCTCTGATGTCAACTCAGAGACTGGAGCCTGCCTAGAGTTCTGTATCTTCATCTCTCTCTGCCCCTTCCCTGCTCACACTCTGTCTCTGTCTCTGTCTTTGTCTCTCTCTCTCAAAAATGAATAAAACATTTTTAAAAAGTTATTTAAAAATATAGCTCTGAGTATAGCAATTGATGTGTTATGTAATAAACTTTACATTGCAGTCTTATATTTAATAAGATATTGACAATAAAAGGGGGTAAATTAATTAATACAAGTTCCTCTTAATTTTATTTCTTGATATGCTTGGACGAATTTCTTGTATGGTGTTTTTTTAAATGGCTAGGAGCACAATGAGCTCTTTACTAACTGGGAAATGGCTGAGAATTCAGGTGTAATCTGAGATTCAGGAGATTACTCTTCACTTGCCCTAAAAAAGATTTGCAAAAATAAAGAAGGTGAAGAAAGAGAAGACACAGTGCCAGGCGAAAGGAGATTGGCTTTTCACTCTTTACAAAAAGGATGTTTTCTTCCTCTGTCTTGTATTTCCTCTTTATTTCCCTGGGAGACAGACAGTGAGAAAAACACATTACTCAAAACAAGCCTGAGACTGAGAGAAAATAATAAAATCAAGTGATAGGTTACAAATGAGAAAAGGGTCCAGCAAATGAAATATCTAATGACAATGAAGATAAAGAGAATGCGTAGGAGCAGACAAAAAGAAAAGGTACTGGAAGGAAAGACCTATAGATTCAATCACAGACAGGGCCTGAAAATTAAATGCCCCTACCAAAAATCCGCTTGCGGGGAGATAAAAAGAAAATGGGAATTGCAGACAGGAGAGGATAAGTAATGCAGTCTATCCCTTCACAGAGTAGAACCTGGGTGTAGAGAGAAGCCATTAATATCGCTTATCCCCTCAAATGTCATCAAGGAGGGGTCAACTCAATATGGCCCTTCAGCGAGAGCACAAGGGCAGTGGTGCAGGGCTGACTATGTGTCTCACAACAAAGCAGCATGTGAAGAGAGCTCTGGTTTGAGAAACAAGCAACCAAGAATCTAATTCCAGATCTGTCACAACTCACCAATGTCCTATAGGAAGTCCCTGGGCCTCCCAACTTCATCATTTTAAAATGGGATAATCGAACTCAATGGTTTTGAAGGCCCTTTCCGGCTCTACTGTCTAATGACTTATGCAATGTCTGCCCATGTCCTGTCCCATGATAGGCATCTGACCCCAAAATGGTGGACAGATAAATTAATCAACTTCAGGACTTCTTGATCAACCTTTTTGATTGCTCTTCACTTTTAGTCCTGGAGAACAGTCTGTAAAAGCTTTTCAAACAAATGTTCATTACCTTATTAACTTGTCCATCTTTCAAGTCTTATGATTTATTAAATCCCATCAATCTGAAAATACCCATAATGAAAATGTAATGATTCTCCCAGTGGCTTCTAGAATAGGATCACAGGATGTACAGACTTGTCACTTGCTAGAGCGCTCTCTGTAAAATGCCAGACTCCTCTATATCTGGAACTTCTTTATTTCAAAGACTGTTGGTGCTAGAATAGATTTAAGAGAACATAATGAGTACTTTACAAAGGAATTATCGAATATCTTTTTTTTTGAAGAGCCACTTTCTTCAGTACATTTAAAATATGCTGCATTTTACAGCATAAAACTGAGATTTTAAAAACTCAGTTAAAAAATGTTTGCATATAGCTTCTATATTTCATCAGTGACTTAAAAAACTGACACTTTCCACACACTTATTTCACCAAAATTACTTACCCTACCTGTCACATGAAGCCATTTAATTTTAAAAGATGATGATTTGTTTATGGGACTAAAACTCTAATGGATTTAAGAAAATGCAGCAGTAGATTGGAGAGGGTCTAGAAATGGATTTGTCACTAATTAGTTACATTATCATTTAATAAAATTATTCCAGTAAAAATATTATAGCAAACCCAAACATCCAGGAGATACCAGTGCCCCTCTTGCCATACAGATGAACCATCACTCGACAAGTTATTGAGGTATCTATGTGTATGTATACAGTGTGCTAAATTCAGAATGCTCAGAACAATTAGACTAATTGAAAGAAGCTGACTGTTTAATTTTTTTAATGTTTATTAATTTTTGAGAGAGAGACAGAGTGTGAATGGGGGAAGGGCATAGAGAGAGGGAGACACAGAATCCAAAGCAGGCTCCAGGCTCTGACCTGTTGACACAGAGCCCAACGTAGGGCTCGAACTCACGAACCGTGAGATCATGACCTGAGCTGAAGTCGGACACTCAACCGACTGAGCCATCCTGGCACCCCCAGAAGCTAAATGTTTACACTAATGACTCTAACCAGTGACTTTTAGAAAATGTCAGAATTGAGAAAATATAGTTTCTGTTACTTGGGAAATACACATATTACCATGCCTCATTCCAACCTCACCCTTAACCTCCAATCCCACCCAAGGAAGCCAGATAAAAAGATATTTTTCCTTTAAATTTGGAGGAAAGTTTCCTACTTTTCTTAATTGTGGTTTGGTGATTACATGGGTCTTGAAGAAATTATTGACTTTTAAGATCTAATCAGAAATTCAATCCGTAGGTAATTGTTCTAACAAAATAATCACAGATGGCTGCAAATACTAACACATAATGGTATATACCTCTTATTACTTTGTATAATTTGAAAATTTTAGGTAGCCTACATATCAATGAGTAAATATAGGTAGACGGACATAAAAATAGATTCAATTACACTCACACCATATAACACTATGTAAAGAAATTGTATCAAATTTTGATAAAGATGCACACAAATTAGAAGAAATAAGGAAACTGAAAGAATATGAACAGCATTACCCCATTGTTGTTTTTTAAACCACATGTAAAATAAATACACAACAAGATGTTAACAGATGTTATCCTATTGTGGTTATCCTCTCGCATATTATCGACTTGAACATTTCTCTTCGATAGATTCTTCTCATATTATTCAGTCGGTCTTTCTTTTCTCCAAGACAGATCAAGCAGCTCAAACACGCTATCTGGCTACAATACAAGTGTAGGTTTCTGTTTTAGTTTCAATATTTTTTTATAGTCCTATAGGAAAACAAAGCCAACTTCAAATCGATGGAAGAAATAGAGGTCACAGACCTCTACTTGATCGGTGCCCTTTTTCTCAAACCGTCCATTGATATTTAAAACCTCAAGTACTCTACTTTATAAAATCAAACTAACATAGGAGCATCCATTTCAGCCCCTGTGCCAACTAATTTGGAAGAGATCATAGCACAGGTCAGAAAAAGGCAGGACAGAAGAGCACTTCAGTGCATCAATACTCACAAGGATTCATATTATTTCAAGCTAATATATTCCTTGCCTTTCTTCTCACCAGCACTTCTGAACAAAGGAAATTAAAACATAAGGAACATCTAGAAAAGGGGAAAAAGCATTCCAGAGTAACATCATATAACTTTTCAGTGTGATATTATGTGGAAAGGGGAATGCTATTTGTGTTGGTGCCCATGACCCTTAAAGTAACTGGCAGAGGCCGAGTTAGATTTTTGTAAGTCATAGTTTTTTCAACTCTCCTCAGTGTATATAATACTGCCAGCTTCACGGGATTATGGTTAACCCAAAATGAGCTAATGATTCTGCAGTTCTTAGCAAAACATAGGAAAGGGCAAACACTCAGAACTGGTGGGTGATGATGTATATATTCCTGGCTCTTTTATATATATATATACACTATATATATATATCATATATATATATATATATATATATATAATATATATATACATATATATATATGATATATATATTATATATATATAGTTATATATATATAGTTATATAACTATAGTATATATATATATATAGTATATAGTATATATAGTATATACTATAACTATATATATATATAACTATATATATAACTATATAGTTATATATATATATAGTTATATAGTTATATAGTTATAATTTTTTTAATGTTTATTTACCTTTGAGAGAGAGCATGCAAGAGTGGTGGTGGGCAGGGCAGAGAGATGGGCTCAAACTCACAAACCATGAGATCATGACCTGACCTGAAGTCTGATGCTTAACCTATTGAGCCACCCAGGCGCCTCTAAATGGTTAGATTTTAGATGGTTATATATACACCTACAGAATATCCTTAACTTTGCCTGTTTTTATTTTTTTAATGTTTATTTATTTTTGAGAGAGAGAAAACGAGTGGGGGAAGGGCAGAGAAAGAGGGAGACACAGAATCCGAAGCAGGCTCCAGGCTCCGAGCTGTCAGCACAGAACCCAATGCAGGGCTCGAACTCATGGACCATGAGATCATGACCTGAGCTGAAGTCAGATGCTTAACCGACTGCACCACACAGGTTCCCCATCCTTAACTTTGCCTTTTAACCCACAAAGCCTAAAATATTTCCTTTGAAGTCCATACTATCAATAAAGTATATTAATTAAGATTGCCTTAATTATGATTCACTAGTAACCATTATCTTACTGGCTTAAACCAGCCAAGATTTATTTCTCATTCACCTAATGCATCCATCGCTGGTCAGTGGAAAACTTGAGCCTGTGTCACTGTCATTTAGAAGCCCGGTGGATAGAATCTGCATCTGGTCACTCATCATGGCAGCGATAAGGAGACATGGAGACTCGTGTACTGGCTCTTGCAGATGACCTTCCGGAGGTAGCATCTCATGTTCCTATTAATGGACCAAAGTGACTCATATGAATGGGCATAACTTCTTGGGAGTATTTCTACCAAACGACTTGAAAGAGAGGAATAGGGAATATGTCTGAATGTCACTAGCAACTCTCATTCCCCCCTACCCAGTGTCTTTCCTTATTGCAGTCATCTGACCATTGTCCTTGATTCTTTGGAATGTTAGCAGATGGTTCACCTCCCTCTTTCCCATAATTTTCTCCAATACTCAGTGATGTTAATCTCCACACAGATTATCTCCATACCTGCCACTCAGTTACTTGATTTTGTCATCACTCCACCTCGGTTATTTTCCCTATTGTCATAACCTAGACCTTGAAATTACTCTAACTATAATCCCTCCATACTCTCAAGCTTGCTGTTCATCCTATTTACTTTCCAATCTTTCCATCTCAACCTCTCTCATCTCCCAACTCTAACACTCTCCCACCCCATTGGGACCTCCCATCCACTGACTCTACACATTTTCACTGTTGATCACTCACACTCCATTTCTTCATTTCTTTCCCTATTGTTTTTATATCTCACAGTCCATCATTATATATCACTATCATATATATCACTATAGTATATATCGCCATCACTATATCTCAAAGTCCTTTGCACAGTCTGTCAGTGTATTTGTCCCTCTCCCCTCCTTTCTACACATTTAGGAAAATGCAACCCAGGTTAAATCCTGATCTTCACCTACTCCACACCTGGACCCAAATAGAGACAAGGGCTTAGAAAAACACACAGTCTTACTGATTAGTCTCACTTTAAATCATGATCACAAATTTTATGGGGAATCTTTAGACCTTCTCACAGACACAGAAATATTCCCCTGGACAATTTACTTCGCGTTCTTTCCAAGGTTCTTGCTTGTCCAACGGCCAGCAGAATAAGCATTTTGTGGGAGCTTGTTATTCATGCAAAATCACAAACAGCACCCATACTCTGTCAGAATTTGCATTTTAACAAGAAACTCAGGTGGTTCATACATGTACATTAAAATCCAGGAATCTCTACCCTAGATAACTGGTTCAAATGGGTTGCAGATACACAATGTCCTTTGACTATTCTTGTTTACCCTGCTGAACTTCTAGCATTAGGATGCCTTAAGACTCAGTCTTCAGACATGTTCTCAGTCTACACTTGGATTCTTTGTAGAAGGGCAATGACCAAGCATGTCTCCAGTCACATGATCTCCATACACTTCTGATATTTGCATCCAGTGTCTTCTACTGTATATCCACATTGGGATATCACACAGATACCTTAGATTAAACATCTCCAAAACAAAATTCTTGATTCTCTGTCCATCCCTCCCCAACCATTGGTCTGTTCCTCCCACCATATTCTCAAGCTCAGTAAAGGCAATTCCGTTCTTCAAGATGGTCAGACCAAAATTTTCATGGCACGATCCCGACTCCTTGCTCTTGTGCCTTATATCTAGTGCACAAAAAAGTGTAACTGGCTGTATTTTCAACTACATCCACAATCTGATCATTTCTCACTTCCTCCATTGCTGCCATCCTAGTTAAAACCGGCATTATCCTTCACATGAATTATATTGAAAGCCTCCTAACTGGTCTTCTTTCTTCCTATTTGGTCCCCTCTACAGCTTGCTTATTCATTCACACTGTAGTTAGAGTAAGCCTTTTGAAACCAGTCAGATCATGTTACCCCTCTGCTCAGAATTTCCCAATGGGTTCTCATTCTCACTCAGAGGAGAATCCAATTTTTTTCATGGCCTAAAACATCCTATATACTCTGGTTTCAGCTTCATTCCCTGCTTTTTTCCCTCTGTCAGTTATCTCCAGTCATATTGGCCTCATTGTCTACCTTGAACATGCCTAACACACTCTCAACCCAAGGACTTTTATAACCTGCTCTTTTTTTCTGCTTGGAAGGTCCTTCCCTTAGATAGCTATATGGCCAGCTTTCCCATTTCCTTCTAGTCTCTTAATAAAGGCCTTCCTTCATCACACACACATATCCACCCCATCACTCTCTATTCCTTTATTTACCATGGCCTAAATGTGCTTCTCATAATACCTGTGATAATTTGTATCTGGATATGTATGTTTGCATGGATATTATTGTTCTTAGCACTTACTGGGCACTCGGTAAATATTAGTTTTGTAAAATAATGAATAAATAAATTATTGGACCTAGTCATGGAATGTCAATAAAGTTTTTAAATAAAATACTATAATTTTATTTCTGATTTTAAAACATAATAAATTATTATTTTAGAAATTTTAGAAAATACAGAAGTGGCATATATTTAGGAAGATGATGTTGAGCCTATCATTTAGATAAAATGGTTATAAGCATTTTGACATGTTTCATTCTCCTCCACTTTATTATAAATATATTTTTATATTATACACTAAATTTTTATATGTACAGTATTCTATCCTGCTTTTATATGTCACATTACATCATAAGAATTTCATATAAAAAGGATGTAACAATCATGTAATGATTCTGCCATATAAGCACACAATTTATTTAGTCATTATCTTATTGTTAGACATCAAGCTAGCTATTTCCAAATTTTTGCTATCTTAAAAATTTCCAAGAAAACTTCTTGTATATAAACATTTATGCATCTCTTGTTGTGTATGTAAGACAAATTACAATAAATTGAATTACTGGGTCAAAGGGAATATTTGAAAGACTTCTGATGTATATAATCAAATTAACCTAATTAACGCGTGAGTTAACATTTCTGTAAGAAAAATCTGAGAATTTAGACCTCATCACATCCCTGATAGCACAAAATCCTTTGTTCGTTTAAGAAAATTGCCAATAATATAGGTTAAAGATGATATCTCATTTTAATTAGAATATTTTTATTAGCAATGAGGTTGGTTAGTTGTCCTTACCTTTTGAGACCAGTTCTTAAGTGTATGCTCTGCCCAACACTCCTGAGCCAGGCAAAGTGTGTCTCCTGGAAACATGAATCCTGCCTCTGTAGTAAGAAAGAAATCGCACCAATTTTATTCATTAGAACTGGCCTCTTGCCAAGCAAATTTTCATCATCCTTTCTCAAACGTTGACCTGACCCAGTGCTGTCTTGCAATTGATCCATTCAACACCTAATTAAGGGGGTGTATATTGATGGTAAATAAGCCACACTGTAATTTATAATGACTTTATTTCAAGAATTGTTTACCTATGGGGAAAGGAGATTTCTTCTCCGTGAATTCAGATAGTGTCTCTATCAGGACCTCCAAATCCACCCAAATGGATTTACCACAAGAATTTTATGTCTCAGATTTTCCCAAGGCAACAGACCAAAAGCACAATTTATGCGTCGACATAATAAACTGTTACTTGTTTCAATGTGATTTGCAGGCCACAGTTAAATCTTTCCTTGCCAAGATAATTTATTTAACTTACCTTCCACGCTGTCTTAAATTTTACCATTATAGAGACCCTTTGGCTAATGAATTTCAATGCTTTCAGGTGTAAATTTATGGTACCAAGAACCAGCATTAAAACACGAGGCTCTTTTAACTCACTCTCAGCCCAGGCCTTTTTGATCCATCTCTGAAGAAATTGTGGGCTATCAGCAAGGGTATTTCAGAATACAAAGCATTATTCTAGGAAAAAAAAATACATTTTAGTTAAGATTCCAAAGTTGGGGATGGGAAGTTGGAAGTATATTCTAAAACTAACAATACATTGGGAAATAAATTAATAGTGCCTGCCTAAAGAGCTATGTGAGAAATATTCTAGGATGAGAGAGTGGGAAATAATATAGTCATAAGTAAAAACTTCCAACATGGGTAGAGGAATAGGAAGGAGCATTGCACGGGCTCCATGTTTGACTACACTGATGCATGGTTCTCAGACTCCACCTTGCATTAGGATTTTCTGGAGGGTATGTTAGAATGGATTGCTGGGCCCCAGCCCCAGAGTTTCTGACTCAGCTGGTCTAAGTGGGGTTTGAGTATTTGCATTTCTAACCAATTCCCAGGTGATGCTGACTTTACCAGTTAGGGACCTTGAGAACCATTGGCCTACTGTGTTAGGTGTCATCCCCTACTGTAAGACTGAAGAAATCTAGGAAAAAAGAAAAAGAAAACAACCATGAAATTTGAGAAGTCTATTATCTCAAACTCTCTGCTGAAGAGAAAAAACCTTCAAACTGTTCTTAGACCCACACAGTATAAAGCCTCATATAATACAATTCTGTTATATCGTGAGGAGCTCTTAGAGAAACTTTTTACTGAAATTCTTAGGCTAGGATTATCAGATTTAGCAAAAGAAGAGAAAATTATATACAGATATAGATACACATATATGTATGCATATCCATATTTGTGTATCAATATGCATATATATCTCAGATGACTGAATTTAAATTTCACACAAACAATAACATTTTTAAGTTATGAGTATGCCCCATGTAATATGGATCTGAAATTCAAAGTTACTAGACATTCTGTATTTTATCTGCCAGTCCTCTCTCTGAAAAACCAATGTGGGAAAGCTTCTAGAAAAGTGGAATCCAATCCTTCCATCTTTCAAATCAGAGATAAAGAGAGAACTTAAAAGACGATTTCAGAGACACCATAGGACTGGTTGTGAGTGCTTTCAATTAGTGGCCCATCTCCCAAGTGGATGGTGCTTGTTTCTGCTTCCCCAGGCTGCAGAAGCAGTAAGGGAGAAAAGGTCTGGAACCCAGTAGAGAGAAACCAAACACCAAAGTGGGTGGGGCTAAATCTGTGCCATACCCTCCCACCCCCAATTCTATCACTTTGACCTTGTTCTGCAATAGTTTTAGGCAATCCAAACAGAGGATCAAGGAAGGGTAAGCAACTTAAACCAGTGCCTTTGTGAAACTCTATTAGTCTATACCAATAAGGGACATTCTAGGCCCTTTTAAAAATCGAGTTTAATGCAAGACTTTGGCTAAAGGGAGGTGGAAGATCTGGAAGAGTAACAAGGGAAGGTCATTTTATCCCCAAATTCATAGCTGAAGGTGACTGCTACCTCCCTTAGGGCCGCAGAAACAAAGGTATGCCACCAGCTTGTGCCTGTGATCATTGTCCCATTGAAAAGCCTGTGGTTGGTCTGAGATGCCTCATCTGGAGCCAAGGCACACACCTGCCAGTAACCAATGCTTGCGTCTCCACCGTTTCTGCCAGTGGTGACACTTCCACTTTAGACCGCGCTGCCAGAGAGTAGAAGAAGATGGCTCTCCTGTTCTCCTGCCTTGTAATCTCACTCCAGTATGTCCCATTGGCTGAACAGGACAGGAAGCCAGCTGGCAAGGGAGTTTGGAGAGACATGCTTTATCCTCTTCCAGCCCTGGTAGGCAAAGGATGAGTATAAAAGCGTGCATATGGAGCTGAGCGAATACAGACACCATTTGGCCCAGTCCACTCCTGGCAATTCATTTCCATACCCTCCCCTCCTCCCATAATTATATTTCCAAACAACAACCTTAATGACATCAGGTTTGCACACAGCAAAAAGCAGTTAACCTCATAAATGTACTTGTTCCCCCCAAATGGCCACACATTAGATCAAATAAGGGAGAGTATAATATTAATTCCATTTCTAACTTAGCTACGAGCCCACTTACACATACTACTACCTGAAGAAGCAATTGAAATGCTTCCTACATAATGTAGTAGGAAAAAGGGAGAAGAAAAAATGAAAAATATATAAAATATGCATATAGCAAGGTTATAGGAAAATAGGAGAAGTCACTACAGTCCTCTTATCTGTAACTATCCATGAAAGCATAGTTGATATTTGTGACTTCCGTAATCAATGATTCATGTCACCTTCTCTTTGCCCTAGCCAATACTCCAGCTTGCTGTTTGATGCTCTTTATCTGGCATTTAACCTAAACATTTATTTTTGAAGACTGATTACTTATCGGCCCTGCTTTTTTACTGGATTTCTGTAATCTTCCATTAATGTTACCATTGTGCATGGAAGTGCTAAGAAGCACCCCAGAGATTCCCTTGGGTTTCTCAGTCTTCCCTGCCCCTAATAGCAACATTATATTTCCATTTGATAATCAGAATAAAACTACCCCCCTCCCCGCAGCCTGTACAGTAATCCCATTATTTGCTTCTAGGTTCAATGCCATGAAGAGCTCAAAATAACCAGGTAGCAGTCTCAACTTCGATTTGATTGAAAATAGTGCTGTGATCCTTAGAAACTTTTCTCCTGGGAAGTAAAACTCCTAAGTCAGAAAAGTCCAAAACTGTGGGGACAGGAAGCAAATGTTTGTATTAAGTACATTAGTGAATGAGTCATTCTTGCTTCCACTCTTGACTTTCAGACTTTGGTATTCTGGCTGTGAAGGAAACAGCATGACATATTCATCACAGGTTCAAAGCATATATCACACCCCTAAGGGAAACAGCCCAACCTCCCAAGGTGTTGTGTTCCAACTGGTATCAAAAGCAGCGTGTTATTCTTTAAAACCAGCTGCTTCAGGATGATGCGGTAAACGCTGTAACCTGCGACTTCCATGCAGGAGGTTGCCAGGGAGTCTGTCTTACCTTCTCATGCAATCCATTTCTGTGTTGAAAATCTGATCAAGCCCCATCTCATATACAGCACTGACATTTGATGCTAAAATGCTGGTGTTGCCACCATTCCTATCGCCATCACTGACTGGAGGCACGTTCTTTTCTCCTCGTTCTACCTTCCAATCTCCTGCTGGCACTCCCCATTGGCAGAACCTGGCAGAAATCTGACTGAAATGTAATAAGCGGGCTTCTAGCTCCACTGACAGAAAATAGTCTACGGCAAGACACGTATGGAGCTGAGGAACAACACCATCCAACACAAGAACAGTCCTCAAAGAATTTTGGGAAGACAAAATCACATAGTCATAATAACTCACTTCTCCCAACGTCAAAATTACTGTTAACTGTTTAGTCCAATTTTTTCCTGATCTAAAGCTCCAGCCCTCACCAAGGAGAAGGAAATGTCTAATTTCTTTTTTCAAGGGCAAACAGAGTCTTAGAGAATACAAAATGAGACTCTATAATCAGCAATTTAAAAATTACTTACCTTAATACACACTTTGCTGAGCATTTTACTTGTATTATATCACTGAACTCAAACAATCCCATGGATAAGCACTATGATGGCCCGAATCTCAATGATGAGGAAACTGAGGTATAAAGAGATTAAAGAATTTGCCCCAGGTCACCCAGGCAGCAAATTGTGCAGCAGGGATAGAGACCTAGCCAAGCTGGTTCCATTACTCACGTGCTCAATCACCGTGACTTCAAGGCCCCCAACCAAATCTCACTTTGCTTCCAATGCCTCTTATAACCAAGTTGGCATTTTTAAAGCAGTTTGCCGGGACTAAATTAGCTTAATGGTCCCACTGAGCTTTATTACCATTCATTCTCCCAGATGAATTAATGAATTAAATTAATATATATTAGACACATGCAGCCCACAACCTCAGCCTGATTTCTTGTTATGTGAACATGGACCTAGCAAACAAATACAATCAAAGGAAGAGCAAGATGTTTGATATAAAGCAAACAAACAATAAACACGTACTTATGAATGGATTAGTCATGTCTCTCTGCAAAGGTGCGAATGTACCCACCATATTTCATATAGAATAAAGCCACTCTCTTCGATATGGTGTTTAAGAAATTTCTTCAAGTGGGAAGTATTAGGCACCTGTAAATTATGTTAACTTCCTCCTCTGTTCTGTACTCAATGGAGAGCTACTCGAATCCAACATCTTTATTTTAGAAGAGAGAAAGGCAAAACTTACCAACTCTTTTTAAGGAAATCAGACAAGGTTATTAGGCTACAAAGCCCAAAAGATATTATACTGACATTTTACTGAGGTCAGACACCATGGAAGCAATATATCAGGGATCCCTAAGTAAGGGTTTGACTTTTGGTGCCCTCTCTAAAGTCTTGAACACACTTTAATTATCTCTGAGTTATGAATAATATTGAAGCCAATTAGAATAAGGTTATAGTTTCAAGGGTGGACCCATAAAATGAAAGCTCAGGCGCTCACAGCAAACACCAAGAGAGTCCTTAGACATGAGATTTTCGGGTCCTGGACCTATATATAATCAAGAGTCCTGATTCTCCTTGTCCTTAGCTAATAGAAATTGAAATTGTAATGTGGACCTTATTATCTCTTGATGAAAAAAAATAATTAATAATGAGTGTCCTGATTGTCCTTCAGCTTAGTAATGTATCTGGACCAAAATAAAAGACAAAGGAGTGCTCTGAAGAAATTGATGAGATGGAAACAGTGTCCCAAAGGGTCCCTTCTCCAAGTTTTCCTGCTTGTCCTCTTCTCCACAGATCCTGTTCCTGCTCTGTGCTCTTACCCCCATGCGCTGCAAGACCATTTCACTCCTGCCATTAGGAAAATGTTATTGGGGGTACTTCCTTTATCTACTAGTTTCTTTTTTTTTAATTTAATGTTATTTATTTATTTATTTATTTATTTATTTATTTAAATATAATTTGTTGTCAGATTGGTTTCCGTACAACACCCAGTGCTCATCCCAACAGGTGCCCTCCTCAATGCCCATCACCCACTTTTTCTACTAGGTTCTATCACATTTCCCCAGGAACTGCTTGCCTCTCCTCATCCACAGCCCTGACCTAGACAGCTGCCTCCTTGTGGTATTCCCTTGGAAAATGATTCTTTGTGTGCCACCAAATCCCCAATTCGCTATTGCCTTTCTGGCCTTTAAGGTAGAAAACAGTCAGACAAGGAGCAGGGCTAATCATTCATTCATTTGCAGAAAACTTTAATTTATTGATCAGTTACCCAGGTGCTGATCTTCTTCTGTTCTATCCCCTAAAGCATACCTGCTTTCTTTTGGTTTTTGGTTTTTGGTTTTTGTTTTTAATGAAAGCTTAAGGCTTATCCTTCATACCTAACTACCAGCTGCATCCCCACAGCAGGCAGCTCCTTAATGTGACAGGCAAGCACATTATGCTAAGTAGATAATCACAACAATTAACTGAAAAGGTTATAATTTCATCCTGTTGGGTACAGTTGGCCTGTCAGAAATAATTATGTTAAAATAGATCTCCAGCCTCCCTCTGCAAAAATGGAGGGGGGGTGGGCAGGGAAGAAAGAAAAAAAAAGACAATAGCTAAGAACTTCTAACTCGGCCAAACTGAATGTTCTAGAAGTTCACTGCTGGCTGAAACCCTAGGGAGATATTTAGTAGAAGAGTCCACTCAACTGAGTTGGAAACGTTCAGTTTCTAGTTCAGTGATGCTCAATGTAAATGTTGAATAAAATGTCTATGGCAGACTTTTGAGAAGCAAGATCTGACCAAAGAGGTAATCTGTCAGCATTCACAAAGAGCTGAGAAGAATTACAGAAAGAGTTCTATCAATAGCTCCGAGTCCGACCTTCAGCTTTGCTTGTCTTCATGTTTGACATCTGACTTGATCTAGAGCTGGGTATTTGCATTCTGGCATCTTGTTTCCACTCCCAATCCAATTAGCTGTGTGATTTGGAGCACCTCGCTTTACCTCTTTAGTTACCATGTTCATTACTAATAAAATTAAAAACTCCAGCTAAAGTGCTAATATTAATTCCACTAAAATTTGCTATACCAAACATACACAGACTTCAGTGACAAAAATTTGTTTCATTAGCAGCCTTATCACTGCCACAGGAAGAGAGTTATTTCTACTTGATTCCGTTCCTTCTTATTTCCTTCTGTTCCTGCCATATTTCCTGCTATTATGGGTGGAAGAGAGATCACCATTATCTTCAAATGCTTGCCCCCAAAAAGCTTTCAGCCTAGCTGGTAAAGCAGAATCTGAACACAGACACAACTAGAGATACAAATTAAAACATAAGGGACTAAATATGTGGAATTAGATTCTAGCATCACAAAATCTGGCTAGTCTGGAAAATGAAAAATCACTGTGGCTTACATTATAGAGTGCTTGGGAATTTCATGGGTTTTTTAAATATATATTCTAAAACAAACCGTCTGTATGGTATTTCTATAAAACTGGGCCCTGCTATAGTGTGAAAGATCCCAAAAGTACAGGATGAACAGTGTAGATGCAAGCTACTCTTTTCAGTGTAAGAGGCACCTCGTATGTGTTTTTTTCTTACGTTTTTCATGTCGTTGTAATTTACACCCTAGAATCAGAGGATGCACTCTCTGCCTTTTTAATTCACTTCTCTTCAAAAATGTCCCCATTAATAGGGGTGCCTGAGTGTCTCGGTTGGTTAAGTGTCCGACTTTGGCTCAGGTCATTATCTTGCGGTTTGTGAGTTCGAGCTCCGCATCGGGCTCTGTGCTAACAGCTCAGAGCCTGGAGCCTGCTTCACATTCTGTGTCTCCCTCTCTCTCTTCCCCTCCCCTGCTCACACTCTGTCTCTGTCTTTCAATAATAAATAAATGTTAAAAAAAATTTAAAAAGAAAGAAAGATGACATAATCCCTGCTGATTTAACCAGCCATGGCAACTGTCTCCATCACCAGATTTATTATATAAGATTAATTTTTCTTTTTTTCCCCATTATCTAGGAGTTTTTCTTACTTCCTGCCAAAGTCACCACAAGGCACATAATAATATTCTCTTAAGAAATGAATACTTCGAATCCTAGAGAAATTATTGAAGTTTAGAAAAGAATCAACAAATTTTGCCAAAACCAGGATTTCTCAACTTCAGTACTATTGACATTTCCAGCCAGATAACCCTTTGTCATGGGGGTGATGCTGTGTCTTTTACAGTGCTTACCAGCATCCCTGGTCTCTGCCCACGAGATGCCAGTAGCACCTCACCACGCAATTGTGGCAATCAAAAATTGTGTCCGAAATTTCAAAAGTCCCATGAGGACTTTTGCCCCAGTTGAGAACCCAACTGTAAGCCTCAGTTGAGAACCACTGGCCTACACCTATCATTATTTAAGTACATAAATTAAGAATTAGAGAAGGCAATGACTTCTCAAGATAGACTAGTAGAAGGAATAGAAATCCATGCACACTAATCTTCAACAGATGCTCATTGTGTGTCCACTTCTTTTCTCACGTGCGGGCCACTGTGTTTAATGAATTCACGAATCAAGCAATACTATGTGAATGAAATAATGGAAATGTATTAGTATTAGGTTTCCTGTTAGTGATCAAAACTCAAAATAGGAGTGTTTCCAATTGCATGTTTCTTACAGAAATCCAAGCCTGGGCGAGAGAATCTATTATCAAGATGCTGCCTTCTTTGACCTCCTTGTTTTACTGACCTAAAAGTGCAGGTCCTGCTTCAGAGTCGATAATCGCTCTAGTTCTGGCCATCGTTCTCATGTGGAGCAGTAGGAAAAAGAAAAGGAGGCAGGAAGTGTTCGTGACACCCCACCTCTAAGGCCATATCGTTTCCCACCCATTTCTACCTCCTTCATGGGCTGAACCTCGCTGCAAGGGAGACCAAGGACAACAGTCTTCATTTGGGGCAGATATCTGTCTGGCCAACACTAACTGTTCTATTACTGAGGAAGGAGGGGAGTAAAGACATGAGAAGACAATAGACAGTCCCAACTACAGGGAGAATGAGAAGGATCTGGAAAGAGAGACCAGAGTGAGGAAGGCAAGAGGGGGAAAGAAAAAGGAAGAATATTAATATAAACTGCCTGGCACCTAGTAGATCTTCAATAAAAATTAATTCCCTTTCCTCTTCTAATCCTCCTTTGGAACTGATGATTTAAGGCTATCACTAGCTATCTGTCTATAGGAGAAAGAGGGCAATTATTTAATAGCAAAACCTAAATGCAACTAAACTACTTGCATTAAAATTAAATGTAGCTTTACCGGTCTTTTTATTCAAACAGAGAATAAGGGTTTCATCTCCTTGTCCTATTTCTGACAGCACTTCCATGTGTAACTTGATTATTATTATATTTTTTATTCTGGAGTTGTATCCTGCTGCTTACTGACATTAATTCATCATGTCTGCTATGCTTACAGCCTTTCTTTCTAAGCTGGTTACCCACAGGAAAGCTGTAGGAACATTTTATATATACATATATATTTATCTCATGCTCATTTCATAGCAGATGGAGTAGGAAATATGTTGCCTGACAGATGGTTATTAAGGAAGTTTGCTGGTCAGTCACAAGCCATGTGGGCTTTTTGTTTACAAGTCAGATCAGGCACTGAAAGATTACATTCAAGGAACTGTCAGTTTATGTTGTTTTCAATAACTAAGACTTGAGGCTGGATTGTGTTTTAGTTTCAGATTTATAATGAATAATTCCATTTAAGTTTCTGGTGCTTAGGAAACTATGTATCTAGAATAAAATTCATTTATATATTCATTCAAGAAGTTTTCACTAAGCATCAGACGTGGTCCTAAATACACAAAAATATGGCATCCTGTTGGGACCAAAAGAGAGGTAGAGGATCTTCATGTAGAACGTGCTTCCTGACATCTCAGTCTGAGGTTGGGATCCTTCCTCCACACTCACACAGCGGCGTCCCCATGACACTTTCATGGTACTTTCTGCACAGAACCACAGTGCTGGCTCCCTTATCTGCTCTCTTTTTACTCTGCAAGCTCTGGAACAGAAGGATCACTTTAGCCACTTCTCAGTACTGAGTACCCAGCACTCCACAAAAGCTGGTTGGGCAAATAAAGAAAAAAAAATCACAACAAAATTTACAATTTGTATTTTATTCAATTCAACAAAAAATGTAAGCAATGGGAACATGCACAAAAAGTATTCAAAGAAACAATAATGTAAATTAGAGAAGCCATGAGGCTTCAAGAAAAAAAGCAATGAGAATCTTTATCTAAATAAAGGCATTGGCCCTGTCACACACACACACACACACACACACACACACACGCACACACACACACACACACTATTATTACTACTCTAATTAGCTTCAACTTGTCTGCAAACTTGACTTTTCTCCATGTCAAAGGAAGAAGCAATTTGGACATGGTTAATTCCACTTCCAGCTGGTGACATCATACATCTGCAACTACTAAGAGTTGGCTATTGAAAAGTTACCATTTTCTAAAGAAATGCCTATGTAAGAGATACCTGCTCGAGTGGTTCATGCTTTCTCTTTCCTCTTCGGCAATGCTGTCCTGGGATGGATGAATTCACACCGAATGACAGGCTAGCAGCCCCTACAGGTGCAGATGTCACTGTGAGATAGGTCTGATCAGGCGAGACTTCACAGTGACCTGGTAGGAGATGAATTAGGCATGACGAAATGGTAGATCGCTTTGCTTTAAAACAGCAGCCACAGAAAACAACACCTATAAAATCAGGTGGACTATTTATGCAAATTTAGCATATTTTGCAGCCTTTATATCTTGATATTGGAAACACTTAAACTGGTCTCAAACCCAGTACTTTTATTCTTTTCCTCTAGAACACTATATTATGTTTTACACTATATTTCTAACATAATATTACAAAAAACATCCAGAATTTGGGAGACTGTACTGTGCAATATGATTGCAGTAATTAGGTTTTAGAGTACTTGATAGGCAAGCAATACAGCACTTGAGCAAGCCAACATGAACTCACGCCTCCTTGCCTTTCCTCCATCATATCTTTTGTTAACTTAAAATTGACCATCGGGGCGCCTGGGTGGCTCAGTCGGTTAAGTGTCCGACTTCGGCTCAGGTCATGATCTCGCGGTCCGTGAGTTCGAGCCCCGAGTCGGGCTCTGTGCTGACAGCTTAGAGCCTGGAACCCGTTTCAGATTCTGTGTCTCCCTCTCTCTCTGCCCCTCCCCTGTTTATGCTCTGTCTTTCTCTGTCTCAAAAATAAATAAACGTTACAAAAATAAAAAAAAATGACCATCAAATTCACTTTGTACTTTTACTTTTTACTGTTTAAGTGACACTTCTGAGGAAACTGTTTTTGCATTATTTTTTAAAATAGGTAATATATAATAGGATGTGTATATAAAATTCTCTCTCTGTCTCTTACACACACACACACACACACACACACCCTGAAAACATTTCTACTATACATCACGTAGAAAATCAAGATAGCATATTCTCCAAGTAAGAGCTGAAAACTAGAACAGTGAACATGAACTGTACTGATGTCAAGCTTTTCTGAGCGAATTTGCTAATATCACCAAGAATAGTGATTCTCAAACCTCACTGTGCCTCAGAATCACCTGAAGAGCTTGTAGAAAACACACCCGGCTGAGGCTTACTGTCAGGCTTTCTGACTCTGCAGCTCTGGGCCAGGAATGCACATTTCTAACAAGTTCTCTGGTGATACAGATGCAGGGGCTGCTGGTCCAGAGAGCACCCACTGAGAAGCAGTGAAGTGGGAACTGGTGAATGGGAAGAGCTGGGGCCAGCAAGGCTTCGGACCCACTGCTCCACCAACACAGTTCCCATCCAGATTATTGTGACCGCACGTTAAAAAGATAAAGCAAGCAAACCAAACTATCAAGGATCATCTCTATTCCTCATCTTACTTGAGTTATCACTAACCTTTGCCACACGGGAGTGCTTTCTCTTCCTGAAATGTTTTCTTAACTTGGGTTCTAGAATACTACTCTCTTGATTTATCCCCCCTAATTTCACAGGCCATGACTCCTCAATTTCTTCTCTCTGTTTCCCCTCATCTTCCACACAGTAAACGTTCGAGTAAATCAAGGTTCCGTCTATGAGCTTTTGGACTATCTACACTTATTCCCTGAGTGGTCCAATCCAGTTTCCCGACCAAATAGAAGCTTCTTCTGAAACTAATAAACTTCTACCTCCAGGCCAGACCGCCCCCCCAGTGTACTCCCGATTCATCTATCCGTCTGTGTCCTTCAACATTGCCACTCCGATGTCTAATGGATTTATACCATTTAAATGAACTTGCTCCTCTCCCCATGACCTGCCTGGTCCACAGTATTCCTTATCTTAGTAAGCAGCAATTCACATTTTTTTCTAGTTTTTCAGATAAAAGAAAGTTGGGTGTAGTTGCTTTTTGGGGAGTTGCATTCTGTGGTCTCCCAGTTGCACATCTTGCTTTTCTCTAACCAGCAAATGAATTATAAATACAATCAAATTTAAATTGTAAAGAAGATCATGCCACATCTTAGTCCAAATCTTACCAAAGTCAATATCTTTCCATAGTTAAAATGCTTTCCTGCACCACCTCAGTGATGCAAGCTCTTAGCACTCTCTTCCTGCCCACTCCAATCTATCCTCCTTGTAGGTTGTCAGGCCTTACGCTGCATGTTCCTGCTTGGACAAGGACGTGCTTCTCTGTCTCTCCAAACTATTCTTCTCCCATTCTTTAATCATTCATGGCTTTATTCAAATGTTGCTTTAATGGGCTTTCCCTGTCTACACACATGAAGTTGCCAGCTTTCAAAACGCCTTCTCCCTCTTACTATGCCTATTGCACTGCATAGAACTTCATACAAACTTAAATACTATGTAACTAACTATACATTGTACATTTATTTCTATGGAAAAATAGACAACTAACACATAAGCACATAGTCAGTGTCTTTGTCTATCTCATTCACTGCTCTATTCCCACACCTTAAGTAGTTCTTGGCATATAATAGTCAGTCAATAAATATTTGATGAATGAATCATATGACCCAGATTGCAGCTCAAACAAGTGGATGAAAAATCTCGAAGATGCGTTAAGAGATGTAGAAAATAAAATGAGTAGGTTGAATATGTACCGATTTGGAGTGCTAAAAAAAAAAAAAAAAAGAATAAAGAGAATGAGGGAGAGGTAATACTTAGAAAAAATGACTGGGAATTTTACAGAATTGGTGTAAGGCATGAAGCTTCAGAATTAAGGAGTACAATGAATCTCAAATAGGATAAATAAAATGAGATCTACACTTTAAAAGATTGTTGTGAAACCAGAGAATACCAAAAACAAAGGCAAGATCATTGGGGCAGCCAGAGAAAAAGGTCAGAATAACTAGAAAAGAAAGCTAAGCTACAGAAAAATTTTTGAGGCAAAAATAAAGGCCAGAAGATGGTGATGTATTAAAATAAAATGGTCATCCTGGAATTGTATGACAGAGAACAAGGGAAAATGAGGAATTTTGTGGCCAAAAGAGGTGAATGGCCTAGAAACCCTCCCTAAAAGATAAACTTCAATGGAAAGGAAAATTAGATGGAAGAAGAAATAGTGAGCAAATAAATAGTGATATAAATATAGGTGACTATAAAAAGGTAAAGTAAGATCAAACAAGATAGAACAATACAGAAACAGAACGCTGGAAACAGTTACATGTAAGGCTAAGCACAGTTAAAGTAAATAAATGTTCTATTATTGAGGGAAGGGCAAAGGCATTGATCTACCTTATCTTTAGCTAAGTATTTATTTAACACGTGTTAAAAATAGAAATAGAGTAGGAGAAAAGGGATGGAATGTTTTTAAATTACACCAAGAATATTAGAGAGAAAGAAACAGAGGGAGAAAGAGACAGAGGGAGAGACAGAGAGAAGCCTACAAAAAAATCTTAAAAGTACAAAATACCATGACACAGCAAATCTGTACATAGAATGAATAATAATAATAATAATAATAAATGCAATAAGTGTAAATTACTAAGATTACCATTTAAAGAAAGGTTATCAGACTGGATTAAAATATCAAATGATTACTCTTAAAACATTAGACCGTAGAAATGTTGAACATAAAAGTACCGAAGAAAATCTATCTGGCAGATTCTAACCACAAGTTAGTGAGGCTGTATTAATGGTAGGCAAAATAGACTTTCAGGAAGAAAGAGTTACTGGAAATTAATAAGGTCAGTACAACTAGGAATTTATCCAAGAGATACAGGTGTGCTGTTCCAAAGGGGCAAATGCACCCCCATGTTTATAGCAGCACTTTCAACAATAGCCAAAGTATGGAAAGAGCCCAAATGTCCATCGGCAGATGAATGGATAAAGAAGATGTGGTGTGTGTGTGTGTGTGTGTGTGTGTGTGTGTGTATAGCACAGAGCCCAACGTGCGGCTCAAACCTATGAGCCATGAGATTACGGCCTGGGCAGAAGTCGGCCATTTAACCAACTGAGCCACCCAGACACCCCTCGATAACATTTGAAAACAATATTTGCAATAATTCAAAACCTTACAACAGCTAAAATTATATTTGGACATTATTAGCATGACTTCCTTTATAAACTGCCCAAATTCAAGCCTGTTGTTTGGCACCTCTATCGTACTTCTAGCCCTTGCACTGGAGAGTGCTTTGCACTGGCTACACAATGTAGCACCTACTCCTGACCTCCAGCCTAATCACCCCAACTAATTTATTTACCACTTAAGATAGGATTCTTTTAAATCACCAATTAGCTTGTTTGTACTGTGTATACGCATATGTTAATATCCAAAACATGGATTTTTAAATTTAATTTGCTATTCTTTTTTACATTCTTCCTTGTGTGCACAGTATGTATGACTGGGAAATGGGTCCTTGTTGTTATTGGCATTGGTAATTTTGTTATATGGTATTATAAGTTCCAAAGTATAAGTTAAATTTATTTTTACTTTTTGATATATTTTGGATTGTTTTCTTACTTTTTGGTCTCAATTTTTTGTTATTATTTTTTTAATGTTTATTTGTTTTTGAGAGAAACACACACACACACACACACACACACACACACACAGAGTGTGAGTGGGGGAGGAACAGAGAGAGGGAGACACAGAATCTGAAGCAGACTCCAGGCTCTGAGCTATCAGCACAGAGCCCAATGAGGGGCTCAAACTCATGAACAGTGAGATCATGACGTGAGCCAAAGTCGGAAGCTTAACCTACTGAGTCACCCAGGTGCCCCTGGTCTCAATGTTTTTGAAACCTAAAGTATGAAGGAATTTGATTTTATAATATTTTAAATTAATTTTTGTTTGTTTTTAAATATATTTATTTATCCAAAGGATATAAGAGTGCTGATTCATAGGGGGCACTTGTACCCCAATGTTTATAGCAGTGCTTTCAACAATAGCCAAATTATGGAAAGAGCTTAAATGTCCATCAACTGATGAATGGATAAAGAAGATGTGGTTTATATATACAATGGAATACTACTTGGCAATGAGAAAGAATGAAATCTGGCTATTTGCAGCAACGTGGATGGAACTAGAGGGTATTGTGCTAAGTGAAATGAGTCAGTCAGGGAAAGACAGATACCATATGTTTTCACTCATATGTGGAACTTGAGAAACTTAACAGAAGACCATGGGAGAAAGGAAGGGGAAAAAATAGTTACAAACAGAGAGGGAGGCAAACCATAATAGACCCTTAAATACAGGGAACAAACTTGAGGGTTGATGGGGGTGAGGGGGAGGGGGGAAATGGGTGATGGACATTGAGGAGGGCACTTGTTGGGACGAGCACTGGGTGTTGCATGCAAGTGATGAATCAGGGAATCTACCCCCGAAAACCAAGAGCACACTGTATACACTTTACATTAGCTAACTTGACAATAAATTATATTCAAAACAATAGCAGAAACAAATAAATAAAACAATGTTTAAAAAAATAAAATAAAATATATTTATTTTTGTAGGAGTCTTAGATTCACAGCAAAATTGAGCAGAAAATACAGAGTTCCTATATACCCCTGATGACACCCCCCTGCCCACATACAGCCTCCCCACTGCCAACATCCCGCACCGGTGGTCCATCTGTTCAATCAGTGCAACTCAATGACACATCGTACATAGTCTATATTGTATATTAAAGTTCACTATTGGTGTTGTACCTTCTGTGGGTTTGACAAGTATATAATAACATGTATCCCCCATTAAAGTATCACATAGAATAATTTGATAAAAATTTTCGGGGGGTTCCGGAAGATGGCGGCGTAGGAGGACGCGGGGCTCACAGCGCGTCCTGCCGATCACTTAGATTCCACCTACACCTGCCTAAAGAACCCAGAAAACCGCCAGAGGATTAGCAGAAGGGAGTCTCCGGAGTCAAGCGCAGACTAGAGGCCCACGGAAGAGGGTAGGAAGGGCGGCGAGGTGGTGCGCGCTCCACGGACTGGCGGGAGGGAGCTGGGGCGGAGGGGCGGCTCGCCGGCCAAGCAGAGCCCCCAAGTCTGGCTGGCAAAAGCGGAGGGGCCGGACGGACTGTGTTCCGACAGCAAGCGCGACTTAGCGTCTGGGAGGTCATAAGTTAACAGCTCTGCTCGGAAAGCGGGAAGGCTGGAGGACAAAGGGAGGGAGAGCTGCTGAGCCCCCGGACGGCAGAGCTCAGCTTGGCGGGGAACAAAGGCGCTCACCAGCGCCATCTCCCCCGCCCATCCCCCAGCCAAAATCCCAAAGGGAACCAGTTCCTGCCAGGGAACTTGCTCGCTCCGCTCAAACACCCAACTCTGTGCTTCTGCGGAGCCAAACCTCCGGCAGCGGATCTGACTCCCTCCCGCTGCCACAGGGCTCCTCCTGAAGTGGATCACCTAAGGAGAAGCGAGCTAAGCCTGCCCCTCCAGCCCCCGTGCACCTTGCCCACCCACCCCAGCTAATACGCCAGATCCCCAGCAACACAAGCCTGGCAGCGTGCAAGTAGCCCAGACGGGACACGCCACCCCACAGTGAATCCCGCCCCTAGGAGAGGGGAAGAGAAGGCACACACCAGTCTGACTGTGGCCCCAGCAGTGGGCTGGGGGCAGACATCGGGTCGGACTGCGGCCCCGCCCACTAACTCCAGTTATACACCACAGCACAGGGGAAGTGCACTGCAGGTCCTCACCACGCCAGGGACTCTCCAAAATGACCAAACGGAAGAATTCCCCTCAGAAGAATCTCCAGGAAATAACAACAGCTAATGAACTGATCAAAAAGGATTTAAATAATATAACAGAAAGTGAATTTAGAATAATAGTCATAAAATTAATCGCTGGGCTTGAAAACAGTATACAGGACAGCAGAGAATCTCTTGCCACAAAGATCGAGGGACTAAGGAACAGTCACGAGGAGTTGAAAAACGCTTTAAACGAATTGCAAAACAAAATGGAATCCACGATGGCTCGGCTTGAAGAGGCAGAGGAGAGAATAGGTGAACTAGAAGATAAAGTTATGGAGAAAGAGGAAGCTGAAAGAAAGAGAGATAAAAAAATCCAGGAGTATGAGGGGAAAATTAGAGAACTAAGTGATACACTAAAAAAAAATAATATACGCATAATTGGTATCCCAGAGGAGGAAGAGAGAGGGAAGGGTGCTGAAGGGGTACTTGAACAAATAATAGCTGAGAACTTCCCTGAACTGGGGAAGGAAAAAGGCATTGAAATCCAAGAGGCACAGAGAACTCCCTTCAGACGTAACTTGAATCGAACTTCTGCACGACATATCATAGTGAAACTGGCAAAATACAAGGATAAAGAGAAAATTCTGAAAGCAGCAAGGGATAAACGTGCCCTCACATATAAAGGGAGACCTATAAGACTCGTGACTGATCTCTCCTTTGAAACTTGGCAGGCCAGAAAGGCTTGGCACGATATCTACAGTGTGCTAAACAGCAAAAATATGCAGCCGAGAATCCTTTATCCAGCAAGTCTGTCATTTAGAATAGAAGGAGAGATAAAGGTCTTCCCAAACAAACAAAAACTGAAGGAATTTGTCACCACGAAACCAGCCCTACAAGAGATCCTAAGGGGGATCCTGTGAGACAAAGTACCAGAGACATCACTACAAGCATAAAACATACAGACATCACAATGACTCTAAACCCATATCTTTCTATAATAACACTGAATGTAAATGGATTAAATGCGCCAACTAAAAGACATAGGGTATCAGAATGGATAAAAAAACAAGACCCATCTATTTGCTGTCTACAAGAGACTCATTTTAGATCTGAGGACACCTTTAGATTGAGAGTGAGGGGATGGAGAACTATCTATCATGCTCCTGGAAGCCAAAAGAAAGCTGGAGTAGCCATACTTATATCAGACAAACTAGACTTTAAATTAAAGGCTGTAACAAGAGATGAAGAAGGGCATTATATAATAATCACAGGGTCTATCCACCAGGAAGAGCTAACTATTATAAATGTCTATGCGCCAAATACCCGAGCCCCCAGATATATAAAACAATTACTCATAAACATAAGCAACCTTATTGATAAGAATGTGGTCATTGCAGGGGACTTTAACACCCCACTTACAGAAATGGATAGATCATCTAGACACACGGTCAATAAAGAAACAAGGGCCCTGAATGATACATTGGATCAGATGGACTTGACAGATATATTTAGAACTCTGCATCCCAAAGCAACAGAATATACTTTCTTCTCGAGTGCACATGGAACATTCTCCAAGATAGATCATATACTGGGTCACAAAACAGCCCTTCATAAGTTTACAAGAATTGAAATTATACCATGCATACTTTCAGACCACAATGCTATGAAGCTTGAAATCAACCACAGGAAAAAGTCTGGAAAACCTCCAAAAGCATGGAGGTTAAAGAACACCCTACTAACAAATGAGTGGGTCAACCAGGCAATTAGAGAAGAAATTAAAACATATATGGAAACAAACGAAAATGAAAATACAACAATCCAAACGCTTTGGGACGCAGCGAAGGCAGTCCTGAGAGGAAAATACATTGCAATCCAGGCCTATCTCAAGAAACAAGAAAAATCCCAAATACAAAATCTAACAGCACACCTAAAGGAAATAGAAGCAGAACAGCAAAGGCAGCCTAAACCCAGCAGAAGAAGAGAAATCATAAAGATCAGAGCAGAAATAAACAATATAGAATCTAAAAAAACTGTAGAGCAGATCAACGAAACCAAGAGTTGGTTTTTTGAAAAAATAAACAAAATTGACAAACCTCTATCCAGGCTTCTCAAAAAGAAAAGGGAGATGACCCAAATAGATAAAATCATGAATGAAAATGGAATGATTACAACCAATCCCTCAGAGATACAAACAATTATCAGGGAATACTATGAAAAATTATATGCCAGCAAATTGGACAACCTGGAAGAAATGGACAAATTTCTAAACACCCACACTCTTCCAAAACTCAATCAGGAGGAAATAGAAAGCTTGAACAGACCCATAACCAGCGAAGAAATTGAATCGGTTATCAAAAATCTCCCAACAAATAAGAGTCCAGGACCAGATGGCTTCCCAGGGGAGTTCTACCAGACATTTAAAGCAGAGATAATACCTATCCTTCTCAAGCTATTCCAAGAAATAGAAAGGGAAGGAAAACTTCCAGACTCATTCTATGAAGCCAGTATTACTTTGATTCCTAAACCAGACAGAGACCCAGTAAAAAAAGAGAACTACAGGCCAATATCCCTGATGAATATGGATGCAAAAATTCTTAATAAGATACTAGCAAATCGAATTCAACAGCATATAAAAAGAATTATTCACCATGATCAAGTGGGATTCATTCCTGGGATGCAGGGCTGGTTCAACATTCGCAAATCGATCAACGTGATACATCACATTAACAAAAAAAAAGAGAAGAACCATATGATCCTGTCAATCGATGCAGAAAAGGCCTTTGACAAAATCCAGCACCCTTTCTTAATAAAAACCCTTGAGAAAGTCGGGATAGAAGGAACATACTTAAAGATCATAAAGGCCATTTATGAAAAGCCCACAGCTAACATCATCCTCAACGGGGAAAAACTGAGAGCTTTTTCCCTGAGATCAGGAACACGACAGGGATGCCCACTGTCACCGCTGCTGTTTAATATAGTGCTGGAAGTTCTAGCATCAGCAATCAGACAACAAAAGGAAATCAAAGGCATCAAAATTGGCAAAGATGAAGTCAAGCTTTCGCTTTTTGCAGATGACATGATATTATACATGGAAAATCCGATAGACTCCACCAAAAGTCTGCTAGAACTGATACATGAATTCAGCAAAGTTGCAGGATACAAAATCAATGTGCAGAAATCAGTTGCATTCTTATACACTAACAATGAAGCAACAGAAAGACAAATGAAGAAACTGATCCCATTCACAATTGCACCAAGAAGCATAAAATACCTAGGAATAAATCTAACCAAAGATGTAAAAGATCTGTATGCTGAAAACTATAGAAAGCTTATGCAGGTAATTGAAGAAGATATAAAGAAATGGAAAGACATTCCCTGCTCATGGATTGGAAGAATAAATATTGTCAAAATGTCAATACTACCCAAAGCTATCTACACATTCAATGCAATCCCAATCAAAATTGCACCAGCATTCTTCTCGAAACTAGAACAAGCAATCCTAAAATTCATATGGAACCACAAAAGGCCCCGAATAGCCAAAGTAATTTTGAAGAAGAAGACCAAAGCAGGAGGCATCACAATCCCAGACTTTAGCCTCTACTACAAAGCTGTCATCATCAAGACAGCATGGTATTGGCATAAAAACAGACACATAGACCAATGGAATAGAATAGAAACCCCAGAACTAGACCCACAAACGTATGGCCAACTCATCTTTGACAAAGCAGGAAAGAACATCCAATGGAAAAAAGACAGTCTCTTTAACAAATGGTGCTGGGAGAACTGGACAGCAACATGCAGAAGGTTGAAACTAGACCACTTTCTCACACCATTCACAAAAATAAACTCAAAATGGATAAAGGACCTGAATGTGAGACAGGAAACCATCAAAACCTTAGAGGAGAAAGCAGGAAAAGACCTCTCTGACCTCAGCCGTAGCAATCTCTTACTCGGCACATCCCCAAAGGCAAGGGAATTAAAAGCAAAAGTGAATTACTGGGACCTTATGAAGATAAAAAGCTTCTGCACAGCAAAGGAAACAACCAACAAAACTAAAAGGCAACCAACGGAATGGGAAAAGATATTTGCAAATGACACATCGGACAAAGGGCTAGTATCCAAAATCTATAAAGAGCTCATCAAACTCCATACCCGAAAAACAAATAACCCAGTGAAGAAATGGGCAGAAAACATGAATAGACACTTCTCTAAAGAAGACATCCGGATGGCCAACAGGCACATGAAAAGATGTTCAACGTCGCTCCTTATCAGGGAAATACAAATCAAAACCACACTCAGATACCACCTCACGCCAGTCAGAGTGGCCAAAATGAAGAAATCAGGAGACTATAGAGGCTGGAGAGGATGTGGAGAAACAGGAACCCTCTTGCACTGTTGGTGGGAATGCAAATTGGTGCAGCCGCTCTGGAAAGCAGTGTGGAGGTTCCTCAGAAAATTAAAAATAGACCTACCCTATGACCCAGCAATAGCACTGCTAGGAATTTATCCAAGGGATACAGGAGTACTGATGCATAGGGGCACCTGTACCCCAATGTTTATAGCGGCACTCTCAACAATAGCCAAATTATGGAAAGAGCCTAAATGTCCATCAACTGATGAATGGATAAAGAAATTGTGGTTTATATACACAATGGAATACTACGTGGCAATGAGAAAAAATGAAATATGGCCTTTTGTAGCAACATGGATGGAACTGGAGAGTGTGATGCTAAGTGAAATAAGCCATACAGAGAAAGACAGATACCATATGGTTTCACTCTTATGTGGATCCTGAGAAACATAACAGAAACCCATGGGGGAGGGGAAGGAAAAAAAAAAAAAAAAGAGGTTAGAGTGGGAGAGAGCCAAAGCATTAGAGACTGTTAAAAACTGAGAACAAACTGAGGGTTGATGGGGGGTGGGAGGGAGGGCAGGGTGGGTGATGGGTATTGAGGAGGGCACCTTTTGGGATGAGCACTGGGTGTTGTATGGAAACCAATTTGACAGTAAATTTCATATATTAAAAAATAAAAAAAAATAAAAAAAAAAAATAAATTCTCTGTGCTCTGCCTATTCATCTCTCCCACTTTCCTAATCCCTGGAAACCATCAATCTATTTATTGTCAATATAATTTTGCCTTTTCCAGAATGCGGTATCATAGAGTATGTAGCCTTTTCAGATTGGCTTCTTTCACTAAGTAACATGCATGTATATTCCTTTATGTCTTCTCATGCCTGATAGTTCATTGTTTTTAACTGCTGAGTAATATTCCATTTTCTGGATATATCACAGTTCATTTATCCACTCAGCTACTGAAGGATATGTCGGCGGCTTCCCAGTTTGGTCAGTTATAAATAAAAGTGCTCTTAAGCATCTGTGTGCAGGTTTTTGTGTGGATGTATGTTTCAATTCATTTGGGTAAGTACCAAAGAGAGCTATTATTGTTTCCTTTTAAGAAATAAAAGAAACATTATAAAAAGGATAGTTAAGCATAACTTAATGAGGATACTTATTAAACAGGGTTATCATTTGCTATTTCAACTATATGTATTCAAAATAGTTTTGTTATATATGAATTTAAATAATATTCATATTTTGTGGATTTTATCTCAAATATGGATTTGTGTGCCCCAGTAAGTCTTTTTCCTCAGTCTAAATGTTTCCAAACACCAACCAGCACTATGAAAAAAAAAATACAAGTAGAAAAGAGAAAGAAAGTTTTAAATGTTTGCAATTACAAAGTATAAAACAAATGTCTATAATTAGATCAGTCAAATGTATAAAGAAGTATCAATTCAAATATATAAAGTATCATTTCAAATATATAAACCAAAAATGAACTGATTTACAGGGAAAAAAAAACCTGGCGAATCTGCACTCTCCCCAGTAGTTGATTAATCAAAACTACTCTCTTCACCACAGAAAATGAGGGTATCAAAGATAAAAGCAACACATAGCCCACTATGTCGCTGTCACCATAGTTTCCTCTTTTATTGGATTTTTGCCTGAAATAGTTCCAAGACATTTCTTCTGTCCTTCTTCTCCCAACTTGTGTTATTGTATCCTTTCTTCATGGTCAGATCAAATTACACTTTTATTCTCTTCTGCATGCTAATTGCCACATTTTTCTTGGTCTAACTTCTATAGTCAAATATTTTCAATGCTCATTACCTGTTCTTTTTATTTCGTCTTTTTGTTTACTCTGACATGTTTTATTTAAATTTCTTTCAGTCTCTGTATTGATCTACCTTGTTCTCAACTATCATTTACATATTACTCATATTAAATGTAATGCACTACTGTTTATTTTAAACCAAACTGCCTATTTAAATGTTATATTTTTAAAGGTTTAGAAAGTTAAAAGAATAACTAACTTGTATCTAAATAAATCCTAAGATAATGCTCACAATATTTAATATGAATCACTTGATTTAGGGCTTTAGGGAGAACAAATATATTTACAATAATAAAAGATTAAATAAATAAAACTCACATGTGCTTGTGGGGAAATAATGCACCTGTTTCTTTTTGAATCAAATTTACTGAATTTGGGTTTATAATATATTAGTCTATATGAGTCTCTCTCTTATTATTTTAATCCGGTACTAGTTATATGAAAAGAAAACAAGTCAACCTATACTTAGGAGATCTCTGGAAGGAAACCTAGTAGGTAGAAAAAATATTATATAAGTAACAAATTAGAAATTATTCAGTTTTCAAAGTCTTGACTAAAATTGCTCTCTTATCTTTTTAACATTATATCTAAATACAGACTTTTAAAATATATAAACATCTACTTGCTAGTGGCTGGGGTTGAGCCACAGCAATCTGAGTTTTTTTTCTTCTTCTTCTTTTTAAATGTTTATTTTTGGGAGAGAGCACGAGTGGGGGAGAGGCAGAGAGGACAACAGAGAATCCGAAAAGGGCTCCGTGCTGACAGCAAAGAGTCGACACAGGGCTCAAAACCAACAAAGGAGCCACGAGATTATGACCTGAGCCAAAGTTGACTGCCCAAGCAACTGAACCACCCAGGCGCCCCAGCAATCTGAGTTTTAACAAGCTCCTTGGGTGATTCTGTCACATCCTAGGCTGCATAATTCATTCTCAAGAGGACAACATTGCCTAGGAAGGTGTGAACATTGTTTCTTGGAAGAGGACAAACTTTAGGTATTACAATACTTACACCAAAGCTCTACCTTACATAATAAAATCTCATTTCTTAGCATTTAACTTCATGAAGGAGGGGTGAGGTAATGTCCAAAAATTTTCCTTATGAGAGGGTAAGGGGGAAAAACAGTTGAGGAACATGGGGGTAGGTCAACAAGAGTAAGGGTCTTATGAAAATCCTTGAAGGTGAAAAGAATCCTGGTCTAGGATCTTAAACCCTGAATAAGACTGAGAAAAGTTAATGCAGAAGAGGAAGTGGCTTCCCAACAAGATCTGTGCCCACTGCCCAATCCCACTGGTAGAGCAATTTTAGTACAAACACTGAGTGGAAGGGTCAGGACAAGGGTAGGATCAAAAACTTTAATTCACAAGTGACTGGGCTGGTTCCTTTACCTCAGAATGACAGAAGTAGTTATTGTCTCAAGAGTGTCTAAAACAAAATCCTAGTTAAAATTGCTTGGTGTTTAGAGCAGTAGTTAGGAGTGTTATTGACCATCAGATCCAAAGTGCTTATATGAATCCCACTAGTGGAATCAAGGCACTGGCAGTTCAGGATTCAGGGGATTACTAAGTCTGGATTTCCCAATCTGAAGTGAAGAAAAAGTATTCAAAACATATAGGAAGAGGGGCACCTGGTTGACTCAGTCAGTTGCGTGACAAACTCTTGATTTGGGCTCAGGTCATGGTCCCAGAGTTGTGGGATTGAGTCCTTCATCGGACTCCACACTGAGCATAGAACCTGCTTGAGAGTCTCTCTCTCTCTCTCTCTCTCTCTCTCTCTCTCTCTGCCCCTCCCCCCCACAAGCACTCTCTCTCTTTCTCTCTCTCACACAACTAAACCAAACAAACAGACAAACAAATTAAAAAAAAAAAACAACATAAAGGGAGAACAACAGAGAAAAACAGAAGTTCCCTTTAGGTACTAGTTGCCTGGTAAGATGTGTGTTTGTGTCATATGCACCATAATGACATGAATTAATGTGAAATCTGCTGTTATCAATCTATTCCCTTTTCAAGGATACAGTTCATATGTTGCTTGTTTACTATCTTTCCACCATCAAGCATGTAATAGGTAATCAGTGACTGTGGAAGGACTGAATCTAGGACTAGGTAGGACGGTCATTGCCATCCTTGAAAGTCTAGCTTTCTCCTTAGGCCTATTTATATTGAACTTATGGGAAAAGAAACATTTTAGAATCTAATTAAATCTGGCCTCGTGTCTAAATAGCTGTTTGGACATAATTTCTGAGGATTTGTGGGGAATCTCTAGTTGCTGAGAACTCTTCTGTTAAAGAATCATTGCTGCAAGCACTGGGCAGGGGGTGAGGAATTGATATTCTCTGAGTAATTACTTCCACTTGGTTAACATCAAAAAACACTTTCTACCAAATGGGAAACCAGGTAGACTATATCTTTGCAGTGGCATTTAAATTTGATGTTCTTTTAGACCATGTTCTCACTTTTGCCTTGGAATAGTGGTTCTTATACTACAACCAACATCCAGAATTTCTCACTAAGAAACCAGGAGGTCAGAGGAGTTTTGGTCAATTAGTCAGTGACCACTCACAAGCTGGACCAATTTTATGGTCAGAATCATGACCCAAATCAAAGCTTGTCTCTCCCTCCAAAACAATATGAAGACCTTGGACCCCAGCCTGAAAAATATCTAATCTAGAGTTTTTAATCATGTGCTCTTAAATAATTTAAACAACCTCAGATGAAACAACAGAAATTTCCAGCAACCTTTTCATAGTTTGTGGGAATTACATTAAAGACTTGTCTTGGCACACACCATTTCAGTAACTACAACAACCTATTAGGATTTAGAAGCATTTCTAATTGGTCAGCATGCCAAAAATGAGGAATTTAGGCTCAACAATATCTTCATAGAACTCTTGAAAGAGCCACAAAAAGAGGAGAATGGAAAGCATGTTGATGCAAAACTGTTCTTCTCCTGCATTCTGTTCTGTTTTAGTTACTTCTCATACAGGCTAAACCTTTCTAGAAAGAGTAATTTAAGAGCTTATAGCTGCAGAGGTGCAAAGCCAACTGCACTCTATTTAAGAAAGGGAGTCTAAGTGCTGCACTCCACACACGGGCACCAGGGCAAGACAGACATCCATAAATCTCCTGCAGTTCCAAGGAAGAAAGACTCCGGCACATGATGGATGTGTAACAAGCCTCTTGTGAACCTATTTCTGGAGACATGTGTCTACTTATAAGAGCAAGAGGCCCAGAACTGCATGATACAGCACTTGGTCATGCATTCAACAAGCTTATTTAGTACCATCTGTATGCAAGTCACTTTGTGTAACCTGGATGATTTAGAACATAGAGTTACTAAGAGCTGCTGCCTGGATCGATCCTATGTGTAGACAGCGGTAATGACTGTTAAAATATCGTGATTTAAAGGATGCTACATGACCTCCTCTGCCCAAAACTATCACTTCTCATAGCCGGATATGACTTGATCCACTCCTTTTTTGGCATCATATGTATTAAGAACCGTCTGTTAAGGAACCAAAAGCAGGGAAGTTTCAATCATCAACAAGAGCAATTCTAAAAGTCTCATGAGTTTCTATCTACTCTATCCTGCCCTGGTTTTCCATACATGGATCCTATGAACGACCCAATGGCCTTTCAACATCTTTCATTTTTGCAAAAGTTAGCAGAGCAACCAAAAAGCTCTAACAGATACAACTGAGAATCAGTTTAGCCGATTAGTTCATTTTTCCTCAAGACCTTCAGCCCACACCAAGATCCCAGAAATATCAGATACAAGGCAGCTAATTTTACAGCCTGGCTACCATAAGAATATTTGGCTGGCTAGAAGGTTTAGCAAAGAGTGATTACCAGAAATGATATTCAGGACCTGACAACAGGCAACAGAGAGGAGAAAGAATTGGCAAAATTTGAGGATTCACTCATTCAACCAATATTTATGTAGTACTACTTTCTACCAAGCCCCTGATAAATGCTGGGGATACATCAGTGAAGGTGACAGATATAACCTCTCATCTCAAGAGTGAGAGAGACCAAGAAAACACACAAGTAATAAAATCAATAGTGTAATTACTGCAGATGCAATGGTACAAAGACACATTAGCAATGATGCAACCAGAGAGGGACCTTGAACATAGGAGTCCTCTACCACTCAATACAAAGTGGGCCAAACAATGAACAGCATGGAGGAAAGAGGAGATGAGGGAGAGGATAAAAGAAAGTGACAGTGAAGGAAGGAAGACTATCTAACCGTACTTGATGCCATCCAAAACTGACGTTGGACTTCAAGGATACAGCTCCCAGGCACCATGTATTAGGGTCTGATGCACACAGGTGGCTGGGATCCAGAAGGCTTCACCTCTCAGAGTTAGCCCAACATCCCAATAAGGTTTTGCAAGGAAAACTTGAAGAACTTCATGATAAGGTAGACCACAGAATAACAAAACTCATAAACTGTGCACAGTGAGTTGAACTAAATTCCTAAGTATATCTACACTATCTGGTGCCCCAAGTGTTGGAAAGTGAATGGAGCTATACCAGGCATTAGTTCTAACACCTTGTCCACGCAACACTATGTTTACCTGGCAATTTATACAACATAAAATGATCCTGGATTATGTATTAGTTGTTTAGGATGGGAAGACACAGTGTGTTGCAATTAAAAATGCACTAGATTAAACAGGTAGCATTTTCACACCACTGAGATCTATTCTAGACTGTAGGAACCCATGTTCCTCTCCTTCCCACCCATGCATTCCCTGTCAAAGAGAGGATTATGGTAGAACAGAGTCTGACCCACTGTCCTGCAAAATTGAGGAACCCAATGGTGCAACAATAAATCATCTCAGAAGTAACCAGGTCACATTAATTATGAGGCAGTCAAAAATTATGACCCCACCTATGGGTGTTAGGTCTGAGTGATATGGACTGATTTCTATGCTACCCTCAAACCTAAAAATGAACAAAATACAGGAAACTCTAATTCTGAAATTTTCTGATGAGACACATCCCTAACTGAATGAAGCTGAGGCTTCAGCAGCAACTCCATGAGAAACCAGGGGGATAACATTAGACCATGATGCAGATTGCATGTGTATTCTTTTGCATCTCTTTTTTGTTGATTAAATAATTAATGATGTCAAAATAATTTCAGTCAACACTGAGTCATCGTTCTCCCCAGACATTGAAACAGGGCAAGTATTTCCTAGATAAGTATAAGAACTATGAAATCTACTTTAGAATACTCCCTTATTCAGAGGGTACCGCTACCTGAATTCTGTCCAGGAAGCCATGGAACATAATTCCCCAGGGTGGTTTCAAATGGTGTGTTGTCCCCAAAGCAGAGCCATTATGGAAAATCAAAATCACTAGAAGCTAGATAATTTTGTCACTGAGAGAACAGTGAGATCCACTGAGTAATGGAAGAAGCTGACCAAGATATGATCAGGAACTTGAGCGCTATGATCTGGTAGATCCCAATTTAACTTTTAGTAATGTGACTTATTCATTTACTTTCTCATTCATTTCACAGATATTTATTATAGTCTATGTGGGTCTGTTAGCGATGCATATTTAAACAAGGGAAACATAGTCCCTACCTTAATAGAACTCACTATCCAGCTGAGGGGTGGGGGGGAGTTGTTTTTACATAAGACACAAATATGTAAATGCAAACATGTATGAGATATGGTAAAGAAAATACATGGTGCTCTATGAATGTTAATGGGGTCATCTGAATTAGCCTGGAGGTCAGAGAAGCTTTCTTTAAAGAATCTTCATCAGAGATTCAAGGATAAGGAATTAATTGGGAAATTCTGGGGATGTATGAGAAAAGTCCAGCCAGAGAAAATTCATCTTTGCAAAATAGCCTGGACATTTTTCATTTGATTGATAAACATCACAAAGTTTGGTGATATCTTCTAATGAGGATATGGAGAAAAGATTATTTTCTACAGTGCTGGTATAAACTGGCAAAACACTTTTATAAAAGGCAACTTGGAAAAAGAAAAAGAAATTACCAACTCACACACCTTTTGATCCATTACTTTAGCATCTATGACTGTAGCCTATTCATGAATACATATGGCAAGATGATGCATGCCTTAATAACATTTGGGGTTGATAATTCAGAAAGAGTGGAAGCCATTTATCAATAGGAGGGTAGATCAGTAAAATGGAATGCATCCATCCAAAGAAATACCATGATACAAAGCATCACGTAGTTATGAAAAGAAATGATGGGGTGTTATATGTATCGATCAGTTAGTGGACGGTGTTGCACTCCTTCCCAGAGCCTCTTCACTGGGCTGGTGAACGTATTTTCCAGCTACAATGAGTGCTATCTGCTAACCAATCACAGCTGCACCCTTCCCACAGAATTAACCTTCAGCCAATGAGAGTTTCCACCTCAAAGAGCGATGCTGGGAGACTATACATCCTCCAAGGGTCTAAGGATGGCTGTCTGCAGCCAACATCCCTACTGATACTAGGGTATAAAAGCCAGCCCTCTTTCCTCAAGGCAGAATAATAAGTGGTGTGATTTCTCTTCAGAACTTCTTGTGGAAACAAGCTAAAGCTTGACTTCAGGGGAACCCGCATTGATACCCATCTTCTTCTCCAGCCCTCCTCCTTCCTTCACTTATAGGTTTTCTACCCAAGAACACACACTCAGTAACTTACTAAAACAAAAATATCCATCTCAGGATCTGCTTTGAGGTAACCTGAACTAAGAGGGTTTTTTTTAATTTTTTAATTTTTTTTGCTTTTAAGATTTCTCAAGCCACAAAATAATATAAAACCACATTTCATGGGAATGTCAAAAGTAATTGAGAAAGAGGGGAAAATGGTGGGAGCTGTAGACAGCTGGGCTAGAAATTTCCATCTACTTTTCCAGAAGAGTTTCAAAAAGAACTCAGCTTGTTCTGCCAGCTGAAGAATATATCTTAATCCTTAAATGCTCATATCAGCTAATCCCAACTAGTTCAAAACTATGACCAAATTTTCTTTAGCAGTTTTTGGCAGGTTGACACCAGCCCTGGGAGAAAGTAGATTCTTAGAAACTCTCAGACAAGAGGGAGAGAGAGAGCTATGGCCTATATGGTCTGTAAAAGAGCATACAACTGGGATAGAGGAGGGAAATAATCCAAACAAACAAACAAACAAACAAACAGAAAACCTCATCCCTCAAACAATATGTATTGAGTATACTCAGAAACAAATGGCTACAGACACAGTGTATACTTGTTTCTGTCAATTTTGATTTCCGTTTCGTTGTGAAGTCACCTTCCATCCATCCTTATAGGCCTGCAAGTCATGTTTCTCAAATGGTTATTTCAAGTTTTACATAAACATTCATTCTATATTCTTTCCCATTGGGAGTCTATAACTGAGACAATCATTTCAAGTATGAGACATCGTGGTGCCAGGCTGCCTTTAATTTGAGTTAATCTGGTGGAGTTGAGTCACCATATGTACAAGTGATATTTTTTATGCAAATTTGAAAATTACAAACCACACCTGAGAGTATCCGATGGTCTCCTCTCTTATCTGTGTTTGAAAAACCTATTTTATGAAAGTCCAGAAATACCCTCTCCTAGCCATTTAATGTTGTAGGCCTCTAAACAATGGTGATTGATTTTGTTTGGTCTGGCAAACACAAATTATCCCATAATCATTTTAGCATGGCAGTCATGCTTACATTGACTTGTTTGTGTTTCAGAGAAGAAAATGCTGTGGCTGTCATGAAAAATGGAAAAGGGTTAGAGGGAAATAAAAGATTTCTCTGGGCTGAGGAAAAATGCAGCTACTTTAATTTTCTACACCAAATGGGCTTCATTTGATATCAAAGTAAAGTGAATTTGAAAATAGAAAAGGGCACTTCAGTTTTCGACTAACCTGATCCTTTAGACATCCATTATGAGATTTCGATTCACAGGCTTGCTCCATCCAAGTGGAAAAAAAAAGGGGGGGGGGGGGGAAGAAAGCAGACACTAAATTGGATGACAATTTTTACCTTCCCATTTTTAAAACAGTTACTTATAATGACATCACAAAAATTAAGTAATGGGTTTAACACACACACATAAAACATTCTCATAAACTTGAAAACTGGTAAGCGCTATGGACATAAATACTGGAAAGAAGGAAGAAAAGAGGAAGTAAGCAAAGAAGAAAAGAGAAAGTTAAGAAAGTAATGTCTGTGTTTGCATAACCAACACCATATCATCCTGTATCACAAAAAGGGTAGTGTAATCCGGCAGAAACACAAGGTCATCCTTGTGTTACTATCTCTAAGACATTACGGAAGCCAGAATCCTTTCCTAGGCATCTATTTCCTTAACTGAAAATGTGCAGGCAGGGCTACTTCTCCTCCAAAGCCCCTCCTAGCGATGACCTGCTACAATTCAAAAGCAATTTCTGCAACAGCAGGCATTTGATAAATGTCCCCATAGTACCAGGTGGAAGGTTGATAAAAGTCAATAGGGTACAAAGTTTCCAGGGAACTGTGCATAGGTTAAAAAGTAAGAGTCATTGAAATGTTCCAACAAAGAAGAGAAAGGTGTCAAGTCAGCAATTTGGAAATACCCTTTTGGGTAAAATAAGAAACATTTATACTCCATCAGACATTTCTGAGCAGTTCACCTTGACAGTCTTTGCCATTTCAGCTTTGTCTCTCAAGCACACGCCTCCCACATTGGATCTAATTGCTCTTCCCTTTGGATACTCTTACTTCCTCTGACTTGGCCTAAATAGCTTAATTGTAAAGGCTTGTCTACCTTCACAGTATTGACTTTCATTGTTTGAATCATCCTTCATTTAGGGATAGGAATAATACGGCCGATTGTGCAGTGCCCTTAATGACAAATGCTTTCCACAAAAAACAAAACAAATGGAACAAAAATAATAATGTGCTAAGTTCTTTTGGTGCACACTGCTGTTGACTTTGTTTCAGGAACTGAATCTAAGTAGGTGTCTATGTTCCCACAATTTCCCTCTATTGCTCTGGAAATTCATATAGGTATTACTTGCTGCATTATTATCACCAATAAGACGAAAGATGGAAAATCGTTTGAAGTTCAGTGATATGAAACATGTATACGTTCAATTCATCCAACATTTATTGAGCACTTAACATGTGTAGGGAGCTCATCAACATTCTGCAATAGAATGGATGTGGAAGATGACAAAATCAATGCATAGGGTTCAAGATTCAGTGAGGTTATAATTTTCTGTATATGACTCCTCAAAGGGAAGTCATATCCATCATCACTTTCAGTTCTGAATTTTAGCAGCCTTGGGTGGTAAGCAGTGCAGGGATTCTATCTTTCCATATATATACGGGGAAAAAACAGATGATTATGACTTTCCTAAGTTGCTGCCAATTGTGGAAAAATCAACATTAAAACACAAGGCTTGTTAACAAGAACAGAAAGTCTGTCTTACACATCAGATTAAACCCATATGCTACCAAACTTGGGTTCAAGGAGATAAGCACAAAATAATACAATTAAGAAGAATAAAATATTATATGTGTGTGGCAGGTAAAATATCTGATTTAAAGATTCAGCAAATATTCATTGGAAACATAACTTTTGTCAAGCCCTCTACTAGGCACTGGGAAAAAAGTGATGAATAAAACATAATCTTTATTGTCAAGAACCTTTTAGGCTGTTACCATTATAAAAGTATAAAGAATAAATCACAAATCAGAAAACAAGACAGAAATTGCATAGTTATGTATCAAAAATGAACTCATATGCTTGCAGCCCTAATGAAGTAACCAGAACCAGATTTGCCCTCTGGTCATTAAAAGAAAACAAAACAAAACAAAAAACAAACCAAAACAAAAAAAAGAAAATTGGGCAGAATGTATGAAACATCCATTTTTAAAATATCAGACAACAGGCAGTATAGGGCTGTGATCCCTGAGACAAAAGAAACAAATGAGGTGAACCCTATGATGGCTCCAGCTTTCTGCCAGGAGGAACTTTCTGTGCCACAGTTCAAAGATGCAGAACTAAGCACACACTGGCAGGCACACTGAGTTGAAAAAAACAAATGTCAGAGTTGGGGAGGTGGATTCAGCTGATAACTGTGAGCTAAAATACTGGAATACATATACATATGTAGGATAAGAATTCCAAATGTGGGGGGGCACCTGGGTGGCTCAGTCAGTTAAGCTCTGACTCTTGATTTCAGCTTATGTCATGATCTCACAGTTTGTGGGATCAAGCTATGCATCAGGCTCTGCAGTGACAACCCAGAACCTGCTTGGGATTTTCTCTCTCCCTCTTTCTTTCTGCCCTTACCCTCCCCACACACACACACTCTCTCTCTCTCAAAATAAATAAATAAACTTAAAAAAAAAAGAATTCCCAAAAGGATAGAAATATCAATAGGGTTTATCCTGAATCTTTGTCTAAATACCAAGCTGTACCCAAAGTAAAGCTCCACAACTCTGAGGATAGAGCAATTGCTTGAGAACAGTAAATTGAACAGCTCTCAGAGTTCGACCAATTCACCATACTCACTATCAAAATCCCAGGGGCCTTTTTTGCAGAAATAGAAAAGCCAATCTTCAAATTCATACATAATTGCAAAAGGCCCTGCATAGCCAAAACAATATTGAAAAAGAACAAAGCTGAAAGACTCACAATTTCTTATTTCAAAAGTTACCTCAAAGCTAGAGTAATCAAAACCATGTGGTAATGACATAAAAGTAGACATATGGACCAATGGAATAGAATGGAGAATCCAGAAATAAACTCATAAATATATAGGCAATTGATTTTGACCAGTGTGCCAAGTCCATTCAGTGCGGAAAGAAAGTCTCTTCAACAGATATTTCTGGGACAACTGAATTTCCACATCAACAGAATGACGTTTGGCCTCCTCCTCACATCATATACAAAAATTAACTCAAAATAATCAATGGCCTTTAGGTCATATAAGAGCTCAACCATGAAACTCTTAGAAGAAAGCATAGCAGTAAATCTTCCCGACTTTGGATTTGGCAATGGATTCCTAGACATGACACCAAAACAGGAGCAACAAAAGAAAAAATAACAGATAAATGTTATTTCATCAAAATGAAAAGCTTTTGTCCATCAAAAGACAGTACCAAGAAAGTGAAAAAACAATGCACACAATCAGAGAAAATATTTATTTTATATCAATTTTCTTCTAACTCTTTGTATATATTCATAACATCTATTTTAAAGCCCTGTCTGTTAATTCCATTATTTCTGCCTTTTCTGGGATTGTTTCCATTAATCAGATTTTTTCCCTGATAATTGGTCATATTTTCCTATTTCTTTTGCATATCTCAAATTTGCTGATTGGATGCAGAATACTGTGAATATTACAATGTCAGCTTTTCATTATTTTGTTGTATTCCTTTACACATTGTCAAACTTTATTTTGGCAAAAAGTTGTTAGCTTAATCCTTTCACAGCTTGCTTTTAAGCTTTGTTAAGTAAGATCTAAATGACTTCAGTCTATGACTTGTTTAACCCTACTAATAAAAGGTGCCATTTTTGGGGTCCCCATTGAACGACCTGGTCTTCATTGAACTCTCTATTCTAGGTAGTAAGAATTGTTTGTTTGTTTGTTTGTTTGTTTGTTTGCTGTAAAGAATTTAATAAGAACCTTGTATAATTGGCAACATTATCCCTATGTTTAAATGAAAGATGAGTTGAACAATAAAAATGGAGTTATTTGCATCTTCTCTCTTTTCTTCTATGTCAGTCTATCTAAAAGCTTGACAATTTTGTTGAACTTTTAAAAGAGTGAACTTCTGGTTTTATTGATTTTTATCTACTGTACTTTTTATGCTATTTTTTATATACCTCCATTCTAATCTTTCATTGTGTTCTTTCTTCCACTAGATTAGGTCTACTTTGCTTTCTTTTCCTACTTCCTCAAGGTGGAATGTAGGTTATTGACTTGAGAGCTTTCTACTTGAGAGAAGAGTTCCAATTCTGATTCAGAGAGGAACCCTGACTGAAGGCATTCTACCATTAATTCATTAATTTATTTGCTCAGTCAGTCATAATATAAGTGGACAATGGATAAATTAGATGTGGGCTTTTTTTTTAAAAATAAAACCTCAAATACATGCATGAGGTATAGATAAGATGAATGGACGCTCTACTCCCATTTTTGTGTAGTGTCTCTCCTAGCTTTCACTATTTATTTATTTATTTATTTACATTTTTTAAAGTTTATTTATTTTGAGAGAGAGAGAGAGAGAGAGAGAGAGCATGTACAAGCAAGCAGGGGAAGGGCAGAAGAGAGAATCCCAAGCAGGACCTGCACTGTCAGTCCAGAGCCTGACTTGGGGCTTGATTCCACAAACTGTGAGATCATGACCTCAGCCAAAACCAAGAGTTGGACACTTAACTGACTGAGCCACACAGGTGCCCCACCTTTCATAATTTAACATAATAAAAACGTACAGGAGTGCTGATGCATAAGGGCACTTGTACCCCAATGTTTATAGCAGCACTTTCAACAATAGCCAAATTATGGAAAGAGCCTAAATGTCCATCAACTGATGAATGGATAAAGAAATTGTAGTTTATGTACACAATGGAATACTATGTGGCAATGAGAAAGAATGAAATATGGCCTTTTGTAGCAATGTGGATGGAACTGGAGAGTGTTATGCTAAGTGAAATAAGTCATACAGAGAAAGACAAATACCATATGTTTTCACTCTTATGTGGATCCTGAGAAACTTAACAAAAGACCACGGGGGAGAGGAAGGAAAAAAAAAAAGTTAGAGAGGAAGGGAGCCAAACCATAAGAGACTCTTAAAAACTGAGAATAAACTGAAGGTTGATGGGGGGTGTAGGAGAGCGGGGAGGGTGGGTGATGGGTATTGAGGAGGGCACCTGTTAGGATGAGCACTGGGTGTTGTATGGAAACCAATTTGACAATAAATTTCATATTAAAAAAACATAATAAAAATGTGAAATTGCAACATATTATTTCATAAATATTCTCCCTGTAAAAATAACTCTGAAGCAAAATAATGTAATATGGCACTCCAAACTGAACTAAATATCCTCAAACATTCAGAGACACATATCTATTTTTAAAAAAAGAAAAAGAAAACTATAGTCAAAAATTTAAAAACCAGAAAAAAACCTGATACATATGGAAAAAGAACAAATTTAATGAAATTTATTAAACTCAGATGGGAAACTGAGAAAAAGACAAAAATTATCTGAGAAAGGAAGAAAAATTACAAATTGACAAGAAATAATAGAACTGAATTAAAATTTAAATCCAGTGCATTAAAGAAAGCTAAAACACACACAGGCAAGAGAAGAAAAAGAAGAAAGATATATGGAGGATCACAAAAATGTTATTAAAATGGAAGACAAGCCTGGGATGCAAGTCGGCTAAGTGTCCAACTCCTGATTTCAGTTCAGGTCATAGCTGATGTGTTTCAGGGGTTGGAGGTAGTACACACAAAAATAGTGCCCTCATCTGGGATGCAGTATATGTGCTGATTCACGGATCTTATTATGGTTCTGTGTCCTTAGCAGAGAGAGGGCAAGGAGCCCAAAAACCAAAAGTGGGAGCAGGAATCACCCCACTCACCGTTATTCTCAATATTCTGCTGAAAGACTACATACTTCTTGTTCCCACAACTCTAGATTCTTCAGGTAGAAACCGTGGTAATCAAAGGGGACACACTTCTAGTAGACACAAAACAAGGGCACCATGGAATTATAAGCTAGAGCTGCTGGCCAGGCACTTAGAGCCTCTTGTATCTAAGACCTAGAGGCAAGAAGAGAAATAGCTGTGTTAGCAAGAGTAACTGACCTGGATTATGAGGAAGAGGGAGGGTTGATGATATAATATATACACTACAAAGGCAAGGAAGAAAACAGGTAAAATCTAAGTGAGCTACTTGGGCAACTCTTGGTACTGCTTTTCTCAACTGTAACTGTAAATGAATATGTATAGTACCCATGGCCCAATACTGGAGCTCAGGGTCCTCTTTCTATTGGGGACAGGGGCTTAGATGCTTCGTATGGGAGGCTGTGAGTCACAATATCAGTAACACACAGAAGGAAGCAGAGATGGTTGCTGAGGGTGAGGAGGATATAGAATGGATTGTAGAGAAATGACGCAGTAGCTTTTAATTGTAGCCCTGAGATTCTCTTACATGTTTTGCTTCCCATAAGGGACAAGAGTTCACTGGTGTCCTAAAAAAGCTGCTTTCTGAAAATATATGGAAAAGTAGATTCAAGTTGTCCAAGGAATGGAATGTGGTGGAAAAAACGTGTCCCTTCCAGATTCTCCTTCAAGGAAAGATGGACTGCCAGTCACAAGGGGTGCAGTCTGGAGCCTCCAGTTTTTACCTCCCTTGGGTCTGCCTCAAATACAGAGAGCTACCTCATTCAAGGTCATGGACTGCCTAAGAAATCCCACATCTGGTAACTGAACAGGATGGAATGTCAAGACCCAGCCATTGTTGCTTGTCACAGGACTTTGACAGGCAAAACAAACTCTGTTTCAGCCTCTTTGAAGAATCAAACAGGTGACGCTTGGATGTTTCCAAAAGCAAAATACAAAATACTCAGTAATAAATGTCTTCCCGTTCTATCACCTATGCTCATGGAACAAGCCTAAAACTGATCCCATATCTTGGTCATATCCCATTGAAATTTTTGGAATGTTGCACTTCTGTGTGAGGAAAAACGTTATGAATTCAACTAATGGCAATCTGTGATACCTGTAAGTCTTTATTTTAATGAGATGAATTATGACAGAGTTGATTCTCATTTTTACATTCCAGGGTGATTTTAAAATTGATCCAATCATCGTTATCAACTAACTTCCTCTCCTAGCTACTGAATTACATATTGTTTTCCTTCTGTTTCTCTGTGATACATACCTTGTATTACAAGAATAAGAAACAGTGTCCTTCCCATACAGAAGGAATTCTTAAGCAGAATGTTCTGCTACCAATGGGTTAGAGGGCCTTTCCTCTGTAAAGTCAGCCTGGGGGCACCAATTCAGGCCAATGATTTCAGACAGAGTTCTGAACTAGATGTAAGGAGCTCTAAGTTCTTTCTCTGGCTATGTATGATCTCCAATTAATTTAATCTCCCCCCACCTGAAGTAGCCTTATCTTTTCCATAGAGATGACATTATCTCCCCTATGTCACTATATGATTATTTTAAGATCTGAAAAGTTTTCATGAGAAAGTGCATTGAAAAGTTAATGATAACACTTTACATTATGGAGCAATTTTATTACCTCAGACATAACCTTGAAAATGTCTGAAATATTAAACCCATCTTTTAAATTTAAGTAAAATAATATTTTGAGTTAATTTTATTTTAAGCAATAGAAGTGTTGGTATAGCCGGAGTGGGAAGTAATTAAAGACAAAAAATAATAATGCTACGAAACAGTGCAGAGAATATTGTAGGAATTAGCTCATGTTCATGCTAAAATACTTGGGATTATTTAATTAAGACAAAATAAAATAATAATGGTAATAATAAAAGCTTTGTCCAAAATAAAACGGTATCCAAGAAGTCACAACTTAATAAATCGGAAGGTAGCTTGAATTGTTCTGCTACACTATAACTAGAAAGGAAATAAATAAATCAACAAACCCTGAAAAGACAGAGGAACCATCAGATATAAATTACACAAGATTACTCCAAACAAATTATATTCAACAAACTTTATGGCCATGCAATTATCATTTCCAAAATAATGAAGAAAATGCATCATGAACTGTATGTTGGGATCTTACTAAAGTGTTTGACTGCCATGGCTCATAAAATTTTACTGGAAAAAAATTAGTAAAATTAGTTTTATATGAGCAGAGGAATATGGCCTGAAACCTTGGAAGGACATGAAGGAAGTCAAAGAGGAGGAAAAGTTGTGATGTTCCCAGTGGCTCTCAGGTGCTGATCGACAGAACAGCTGCATAAACCTTGCCGAGCCTTGGTTAATAGGTGGGAGATACATACCCACAGATGCCCAGAACCTGTCTCAGATCTCCTCATGGAGACTCTCAGGAGCGGAACTGAAGAATTTATATTTTTAACAAGATGACCCAGGTGATGCTGATATGCATCTGTGTTTGTGGATCACTGACATGGCCAGGTTATTTGCAAAGGGGATGGCCTGAGCCTCACCAATAAGCCAAAATGCAGAGACCATTTATAAGGCTGATGCCAGTGTGCTATCTGGAAGAAAGGGATAGCAGACACGCAAGACTAAAGCCACTAACAGAGGACTGTGTTGCCAAACCAGATCCATGAACATTGGACCCAGCTCCACCCTCTGCCTGCCAGTGAGCTCGCTCCTGGAGGAGGCATTCCAACACGTGACCTCCGGTGTGCCAGCTTTGCTGCTGGAAGGCATCCTCCTTACTCCTATTAAATCAGAGCTATTATTCTAGTCCAGTAATTCTCAATGACCATCCTAGGGAAGATAACAAGTGCTACATAAATAAAAAATGTTTTGGAGATTAAATAAATATGACAGACCCAGTTAACAGAATCAAGCGGGCTTCTTTACTGCGGGGTTTCTCAGAACCTGACATATAGAAATGTGCTCTACGGAGCTCCAAATATAAGCTACAGGCTAAAGTGTTTCCAAAACATATAAGGGCCATGGAACACTTTTAAATTCCACAAAACATCGATTGGGTCTACTCTTCTACGGAGCACACTTTGCAACCACAGTTCTGTGTGCACACAAAATCCTTGGTCCCATTGTGAAGAACTCAGGCAGTGAACTCAGGAGACCTGACTTCGTAAACTAGTCATATTTAATTTTTTTCTGTCTTTCCATTATCCAAGCTTTCTTCTTTAGAAAAAAAAAAGTCCCTCATTTTGTCAGTCTCAGTGGGAGGCAAGGTCTTGATTCACGAATGCCCTATAATTGCTCAATTTACCATCCAGTTAATCCTTAGTTCTACTCCTGACAGTTAAAGGGTGATCGTGGGTTCTAGGCTCAGCCAATTGGATATTTCCATGTAGGGTTTTTGAGTCATGAGTCAGTGGTTTATACCTACCGAGGTAAGATTTAATCTGGTCTGAAAGTACATTTGCAGAAATTACATGAAATATGCCACACACAAAAAAACCCAGAAAATTAGAAACTTAAAAAGGAAGGCGATTAAGAGATTTGGAAGATATAATAACTTTCAATATGCTTCTAATGTCTTGCAATAACAGAGAATCATGAGAGTGTAGGAGAAAAATTATCCAAAGAAATAATGGCTGAATGTCTCTACAACTGATTAGAAACTATGAGCATTTTGATCCAGAAGCACATTGAATCCCAGAAGCATAAATAATCCAAGATGTGCCACATGAATCAGGTAGTTGCAAAAATAGTACAACAATACTAATAATAATTTTTAATACCTTATGTTTAAATTGCTCTGTAGCATATTCAGAGCAATATTAACTTACTAAACCCCTCTTTGAAGAAAGAATACTTTCTTGTCATTGTCATTAATTTAAGAATGCTTAAGAATTCATTTAAGAATACTCAGAAGTGATGTGGTATAGCAAAAAGAAGAATGAAGCCACACTCAGAAGACACAGATTGAAAGGTTACCTGTATCACTTGCCAGCTATTTGCTATTACTCTCTGTATAAGCAAGAAGCAGCCAGTAGCCTAAAGGAGAGAGATGGAGATTTTCATCCTAATTCCACCTATAATTTATAATCTCGTCACTAATGAATCATTTCATTAGTCTATACCATTCCAAACTATTATTCTATGCCATTTTTTTCTTTTCTGAAAAATATACATGTAAATTACTTGACCTGTTGTTCAGGATGTTAAAAAGCAAAATCGTATTGGAGCACCTGGATGGCTCAGTTGGTTCAACGTCTGACTCTTGGTTTCAGCTTAGGTCATCATCTCACAGTTCATGGGTTCAAGCCCCACGTCAGGCTCTGCTCTGACAGTGTGGACCCTGCTTGGGATTCTCTGTCTCCTCTCTCTCTCTGGCCCTCCCTGCTCCCTCTCTCTCTTCCTCTCTCTCTCTGAAAATAAATAAATAAATAAATATATTTTTTAAAAAAGCAAAATAATACTGAAGATAAATGAGAAAAGATTTAGAAAAATGTAACACACAAATGCAGCCTATTATTTAAGATTTTTTTTTAGTTGAGTGTTCTATCCTAGTTCATGATACCCCACAGAAACAGAACCTTATACCTCTGCTGCTCTTTCGTATGTATAATGCATGTTGTACCAGATAAAGTTTCAGGAGATGGCTTCTGGTACATTCTTTACCACTTACTAGAAAAATGCCTTGAATCAAGTTAAGACAAACTCAGGATTGGAAGGGATTATAAAGGTGATATTTGGGACTCAATATTTTTTTTTTAACTAGTAAACACCATAATCTCCTCTACCACAGCCTTGTCAATGTGTGATTAAATTTATGACTAAATATGCCTCATAATAAGAAACTCCATACTGTCTAAGGAAGTCACTTCTGAGTGCCAAAAAGCTATTCCTTATTAAGGCATACTAAACCTATGTGAGACTTATTTTCCTTAAAAAGAATAATGGAGTGATACTAACGACACTATGTATTGATTACCTACTGCATGTCAAGCATGGAATTTGGCACTTTGTATGGTTAAATTCCAATTGTCACAAAACCCTACAAGATAAATGCAACTATCCTCCTTTGACATGTGAGGAAACTGAGATTCAGATTTAAGCGGCTTGCCTTAGGCTACACACTAGTCATTAGCAAAATCTAACTCTTATGTCTAGTCTGCCAAGGTTGCTGTAAAAACCTAAAAAAATATATGGAAGAAAAAAAGATGAGTTAAAAGAAAAAAATTAAATATAAGCGGCTATTATAATTATTGGAAATGCCAATATGGCACAACCAATGCCCAAGTTCATAAAGGTTAGCACAATTCTTGGCATGACTGAGATGTTCAATAATAGTCCATTTAATTGAATGTTTTGAATTACAGAACAGTGCACTGTTAATATATATATATAAATGCTGATACTTACCATACCCTCATTCTGGCAAAGAAACTCATCAACTAGAAAGGCAGTGTTCTAATAAGAACCAAACATTTTAACTACATCTAAAAATGAGGAAGAAATGCTCTTTCAGAATCATTCTGATGATGGTGATTTGGGTTGTAAGTATTTTGAGGATGTGTGTTATATTTTCTATTCTCATTTAAAATTGGTAAGAATTTAGGAAAAAGTCTAGAAAAATGCTTAACTTACCCAGAAGGACACTCATTAATGGAAGGCCATCATGATTTCTGAGTTTTTAAAAATATGAGAAAGTGTCAAGAAAACAGCTTTTAAGAATTTCAACTTAAAAAATGCCTTTAATCATAATGTACCTAAGGTTGACTGAATGTTCCAATAAAATTATGAAATTATAAATGCTGAAGTCATAAAATTTTAAGTTCTTCAAAGAAAACATCAGGAAGGAAATTAAAAAAAAAAAAAAAAAAGATTTCTTACCCTACATTTACACTCCCTGGGACTCCACACACATGTCCAAATGTGAAGGTGGATTGAGGGCTTCTGGAACCTAGTGGTGCACTCATATGGTGCTCTCACGCTGCTCAGCCTCCTCTCCTCCATTCCTACCCCGACACTGACCTTGGTACCTTGATCTATCATTTTCTTCCTAGACTGCTTTTTCCATAACTTCGTGTCTCATCCCCACATACCTGATTCTGGCTTCCTTAGCTGAATTCACCACCTGAGTCTGTCCAGATTCATCAGTTCATTTTAACAAATATTTATTGAAGGTCCACTATTCTCCAGATTCTCTGCTAGACCCTGGAGAGAAAAAAAAAATGATGAACAAAACACCCAAGGTCCTGACCCTCATGGACTCCAAAGTCTTGTGGGAAATGATCACATCAATAAAGGTAAAATTAGAACTTGAAAAAGTGCTTTCAGTGAGGGCCATGGTGCTTCAAGTATCTACAGGGGGAATTGATCTGTCAAGATTAGAAAAAGTTACCTTTGAGACATGCTGAGGTCAAAACAAAGTTAGGAATTAAGTGAAAAGAAATTCTAAATCTGTATGATGGAAAAAAATACTAGAAAAATATATTTATACTTTTGTTCATTGTTCCCTAATTATGTGTTTTATCAGTGTATTAGTTTCCCATTGCTCCTGGAACAAATTGCCATAAACTTGGTGATGTATGAAAACATACATTTATTCTCTTAGAATTCTGAAGATCAGGCAGATTATCACTAGAACACCCAGTGTCTGCAGAGATAGCAGGCTTTACTTTTTTCTTTTCTCTTTCTTTTTCTTTCTTTCTTTCTTTCTTTCTTTCTTTCTTTCTTTCTTTCTTTCTTATATTTTAAAGGAATGGGGAAGAAACTCTAAACTCTTTATAGTTTGGTTAGAGCCAGTAGTTCTCCACTCTGGCTGCCCATCATTATCACTGGGGGGCCTTTAAAAGCGAATTATGTATCAGCCACACACCACGAATTAAATCAGAATGACTGAAGATGGGCTCAGGTATCTTGACTTTGTAGAATTCCCCAGATGATTGTAGTATCCAGGCACTTTTGGGGAACTACTGAGTTAGTCTATAGGTAATGGAGACACTTGAATGAAGTCTATAGGTAATGAAGAATCTTGAGAAGTGGAAGTCACGAGCAGTACTTACTGCTACAGGCAGAGATAATTCTCATGTCAGTTTCATCTTTCCACTGTCCCTGCCCATTCTTCCTGCTGCAGAGGATATTGGGAACCCAAATTATAGGGTAGCAACAAAAAGTGAAAACATGACTTTGCCTTGAATTATACATGGGAGTTGACCAGGTAAGGAAGGGACAAATTGAGGAAGGTTTAAAGGGAATGTAGGGTTAGACTGAAAGTAAAAAGAAAACAATAGACATGAAGAAGAGGGCCCTAGAGACAGTGAAAAGACTATGAATAAACAGGAAGGATAAAATGAGTATAACTGGTGCAAAGGTTATGTCAGTTGAAGAAAAACTTGGAATGATAAGGTCTAGGTAATGACTGAAAAATGTCTTGATTTAAAGTTTTAATGAGTTTAGATTTGTTTTATATAGATATGCTTCAGATTTTTGAGAGAGAGAAATAATATATCCCAAGAATACAATTCCAAAACCATCCCCTAACATAACCCATTGTCCCATATAGACACAAGTGCATTTATTTGTTCTCGAAAAAGAGGCAACCCGGAATCATGCACAGGTACACATCCCCACAGAGAATAACGTAAGTCTGGTCCAAACCCATGCTCTCTATGTAATCTCCAGACCTCCTCTATTTCAGTCTGAATGAAGTCCAGATATACCTTCTGACAATCCCATGTCTTTGGGATAAATGCTAAATTTAACCATTCCCTAGAACCAGTGACTGACGATGAAGAAGGAATATGATCCCAAGTTAACAGTTTGCCTTCAGTGGATCTATAGGAAAACCAGTGTGTCAACATTTGAAATACATGCTAGAAATTTCTGGAATGGAATTTTATACATATGTACTCTCATTTGGTCCTATTCCATATCACTAGAATGTAGCCTCCTTGGAGACATATTGTACTCTATTCTAGTATCTAGATTTAGACTGATAATCACTCATTCAATTTCTTGTGTGCACAGACAGAAAAAAAATTAATGTAAGTATTAAAATTAGTGCAACTTGTCCTTAAGAGGACCGACTATTCATTTTTTTAAATAAAATTACCTTAGTGAAGAGTGAGATGTGTTTCATTCTAAGCTTTAATAATCAGATTCTACCCACTTATGCAAAAAAACAAATTCAGATATATCAAAATGTTTTTCACTAAAAGGTGATTAAAAAGGGAGGTTCTACTTCTACCTTTTACCCATGAAATTCAATGTTCTATCTCCTCATTCTCTCAAACCAGTTTCTGTGAACTTTCTTCAATAGAAAATCCTGAGAGGGGTGCCTGGGAGGCTCAGTCACTTAAGAGCCCAACTTCGGCTCAGGTCATGATCTCGCAGTTCGTGGGTTAAAGCCCCACATTGGGCTCTGTGCTGACAGCTCAAAGCCTGGAGCCTGCTTCAGATGCTGTGTCTCCTTTTCTCTCTGCCCCGTCCTGCTCACGTTCTCTCTCTCTCTCTCTCTCTCTCTCTCTCTCTCTCTCTCTCTCTTTCTCTCTCAGAAATGAATAAATGTTAAAAAAATTTAAAAAAAGAAAATCCCGAGATACTTGTGAAAAATGCAGATTCCTGGATTCCACACTGCTAGACATGCTGTACTATACATAGTGCTGAAGCAGATTCCCTGGGGAGCTGGACAGCAGGCTTTCATATTCCACGAACACATCAAGTGATCGTGTTGGACACTAAAAAGTGCGAACCACTGCCAAGCACTCTATTTAATTCATGTTTGCCCATATTTGTCCAACTAAAAGTCAGCTTTAACCCATTCTGAATGGAAAGAAGATGCCCTCTCTTGTCTGAGGAACTGGAGGTTGTATAGTAAGTAGAGAGGCTAAAAGCTTATCTTATTTTTTTGCCTTTGTTTTTGCTTGAAGACTTAATATTTATATCTAAGATATTATTTGTAAATAAATGTATTAGAAGAGACTAATTAGCCAGGCAATGGAAGCTAAATTTATTGAACTACTGATAAGTGCTAGGACAATGCTAAGTATTTTGTCTTTCATAATTTTTTTTTAAAGTGGTATATACAGTATTGCTTGTCTTTTACAAATGAGAAAACTGGTAAAACACACACACACACAAATGAGAAAACTGGTGTTCATATAACTTAAGTACATGCGTAATAACATATCATATCATATGATATCATATCATATCATATATTAATAACTGGAACAGTCATTCAAACTCCATTTCAACGTCTTATATATTCTCTGTTCTTTAATCTACAGGAGTCAGACCATCTTCTGAGATCAATCTCAGACAAAAAGAAAAAAAAGAAAGAAAGGAAGGAGAAAGAGAGAGAGAAGGAAGGAAGGGAGGAAGGAAGGAAGGAAGGAAGGAAGGGAGGAAGGGAAGAAGAAGGGAGGGAGGGACGGAGGGAGGGAAAAGGAAAAGCATCCATACTTCTACTGGAATCTTTGTATGTTAAGAGCCAGAGTACAGGGCAATTCAAAACTTCAGCAGCTGAATATTCTTCCCGTGATGCCCACCTCATTTTTAGAGCATGATTTTACTTGCTTGTTACAGTCACAAGTGTCTATTCTATATCTGGAAATTGTTGTCAGTTAGGATGAGGCTCTCCTGGAACAATAGGTTCAGAAAGACATGAAGAGCCTTTTAAACTGTGGACCAAATGGCTCAAAGATTTCCTTAACAATTTCCTTAACAACTGGTATGTTGTACTCTCCTCCTGAATTTCGATGTAATGGGTTAGATTTTTTCCTCTTAGTGTGTGTTTGTTTTCCTGAAAAGAGGAATGAAGAAAAGTTACCGAGGATGTAGCGTGGGTGGAGAAAAAAGTCTGTTCTCTGTAACAGTGCAGCTTAACTTTAAAGTGCACGCTCTTTTCTGCAAAGTGAAGTCCATACATAAGTCAGTAAAGAATAAATGTATCGGGATGGGGAGGGGGCAAACTAACTTTAAAAATACATCAAGTTTGGAGTGGGTGGCTGAGTAGCTCTGTCGTTTAAGCCTCCGACTCTTGATTTCAGCTCAGGTCTTGATCTCATGGTCTGTGGGTTCTAGCCCTGCATCGGGCTTTACGCTGATGGCACTGAACCTGAACCTGCTTAGGATTCTAAGTCTCCCTCTCTCTCTGCCCATCGATCTCTCTCTCTGTCAAATAAATAAACAAATAAACAATTAAAAAATAGGTAAAATTCTATAGACTTGACTAGTATTACTATATCTGCATATTTCAATGCCATTGTTTATAAGCTTAGTTTCCTCATATGTTGAGGAAATTCATCATATGTTTTATTTATCCTGAAGAGAAATTATATGTTGGTCCTTCATACACAGGCTAAACCCACACAGAACTGTGGCCCAGAAATCACTGCACCAGCAGCCATTTCTGCAGCTCCCGTCCCCAACTTTTTATCTTTGGGTCAGAGACCCAGCCAGAATTTCCTGATGTCAGTCAATGCTTCCTGTGGAGACTACAGACGACAGCTCTGGGAGACTGATTTGCCTTCCTAATCATTCTTTTATCAAAGATAAAAAAAAAGTGCATGAGGTAATTGAATAAAATAATGATTGATTTTTCTTCAATCCAGAAACGTACTAGAATTTATACACTCACATTAAAGATTCACAGCAAGGGAATAAGCAATATTTTCAATCCACAAAACATTATGAGAAGCCTCTTTCAGAATTGGATTTAGAGCTGCTTCTAAACCCCACAAGAAAATTAGCTCACTGGTTTATAACCACACTATTTGGACCCAAATTTGTTTATCCAACTAGCACTACTTCTGAAATCACAACGAACGAACATGCACCACCATTGTGGCCTCTCAGAAGAAACCCTGAGGGCAATTCCAAACTCAGAGTTCCCAAATAGGCTGTGATCAACCAACCTGTCCTGAGCACACCACTGAGAAATTTCAGTTTGGAAAGTAACAGGGCTCATTTGGAAAGAGTATTTCTCCTAACCCCTGTTTACAAAACAATAAAAATCAAAACAAAGAGCCCAGGTTGGCTTTAAAAGCTAGTTCAGTCTAGACTAGCTGGAATGGGACCCAAATGAAATACAGAAAAAATGCATTTCACACAATGGAAATTGCACTAGGAATCGAAACTGAAAATTGCTTTGGTGATGATAATGGCATCATAGATAAGCTGGTATTGGCACTGGATGAATTAGAAGTTACCCTCCTATTCTGAGAAACCAACTAATTAGGCCAGGTTGCTTTACTCAATCAAGAGGGTATAGAAATCCTGAGGAAGGACAACTGACTCAGGTCTGGGGGCTCCAAGTGCTCTTTAGGGAGACTCGGGGGCTCCTGTACAGTGGGACATTCGTGGGCTTTGGTTTGCACCAGATCTGGGTCTTTCTTCAGTTCTGCCACTCACCGACCGCAATACTTGGAGTCATTTAACTTCTACGGGCCTTGGTTTCCTCACTGTAATATGAATATAATAAAGCCTCTCATGCACAGTTGTCGAGAAGATTAAAAGAGGTAATACAGTAGGTTAATAAGATAATGGCTTATGTGCGGGCTCTAGCGCACAATAAATGGCCAAATGGATTATTTCACCCGATAAGCAGGAGGATATGGCCTAATATCAAAACTAATAGGAAGCTGCAGCTATTTCCACTCGGCCTGTCAGTGCTGAATGGGGGAGGAAATATGTTTTGAAATTAGAGAAAAAGAAGGAAAAGTTATGAATAGAGAAAATACGGATTTGTTTATTATGGTTCAGTATGCTGTACGTCAGCCCTCGCACCCCTCATCCTCTTAAAAGAGATCATCAGGACAAAACAATGAAAGAAAACTTAGAGAAGGCCTATCCTTAAGACACATTCATGTTTTCCTCCCTCCTATCTTTCAACTGTGTGCTCAAACTGCCCCCCCGCCACACACAGAATCTTCAAAGCTTGTTGAAAATAGTGTCTCCTCAACCCGCATTAATTTTCTTCATAGTTCCTATGCCTGGCTGGCATCGCTGACATTTGTTTGTTTTCATGGTCTGTCTCCTCTTCTGGCCGATAAGCCTCCTAAGAACATATAGTAGTCACTCTGTTATGTGTTGATGGAATGAATCAAGAACAAAAAAAGGATTCCAAAAAAATTACAAATGATTATTAAGGGAAGATGGATGATGTTTGAAATAATATCTCTGACTTTTAAAGAGAGGTAGCATAAGTAGGAAAGACCACCAGCCTGAGAGAAGGAAAGCCCCAATAAGCTCAAGCCCTCCCACGAATTAGCTGAGTGTTTGGGGGCAAACTCCTCGGGGGCCTAATCTCCTACCTGGAAAAATGGAAAGATTGGACTGGACAATCCCTTAGATGCCTCGTGTGGCCATCATCTCCGTATTTGGGGGCTTCATGATGGGGAAAAAGGCAGATCGGGTGACAGAAGGGTACAGCCTACAGATGCCCCATGAAGACAAGCATGTTTACCAAGCAGGACAGTAAATTGATCCCGAGGGTGACTTTTTCCTAAGTGGCAGAGCATGTAAGCATTTGCCTTCCAGAGAGAATGCCTCTGGGGGTCAGAATCCCCAGACAAGGCCAGCTACAGTCTGAAATATTGACATTGGCCACATCACCCAACTCCTGCATATTCTTACTATATCCTGGATCTTTGCTGTAAGACACAGCCAAACCCTTGTCTTTCAAGCTTATGCTGTCACTTCTTGTCTCAACCAGCAACCAGCAACCAGCAAATGGATGTAAAATGTACAATGCGTCCAGCCTAGATTTCTGTTTCCCCTGGTGTCTCTTGTATTTTATAATCAGCATAATCATTAAGCACTTCCAAACAACTTCATTAACTCTCTCCCACCTTCCAGAAGCCTCTCATCACCTTCCCTTACCAAATTCATTTTCTCCGTGGCCCTGGACTCCGTGATTGTATCCAAATGTGTTTCATTTGCTTCTAACCAGAAGGCACACATTTTTCCCGTGACTTTTGTCACCTCTTAATGTCAGCTTATTTCTTTCCATCATCACCTTCCTCATTCTATATGCACCTTCCTCCACTTCAATTCCTCTCCCAAGGCACCCACCGATTAGCTGATGAGGCTTCAGGTTTCTTTGGCTGTGTATAACTTGTTCGTTCCGCAGCTGCCTGGCACAGAACTGCTCTCGATCAGAGCAGTTGTGCACTCAACGAGCCGCAGACAATGGAAGACTTCGGCAGGCAGTCAACAGTTCGTGCATGCTGTCAAATTAATGCGGCTTGAACAAGCGCTGGGAGAGCCAAGTATTTCCCCTCGTGGTGGTGTTCTGGTATGGATGCAACATGCTGTGTCTGAGTCCTTTTATTTCTCCTGTAGGACATTTGAAGAGTTCCTGATAGAATTTTTTAGCAATGCTTAAAGTTGCTCTCAGCCACATTTTCCATCATTTTTAAACCATGTCCTTCAAAAACTCATTACCCTTTTAAGATATTCACAAACCAAGAGTCTAGAGGTACAGGATAGAGGAGCCAGCAGGGACCTGAGGAATGTTCCAGCCCAGACACCTGGTTTGTCAGAAGGAAACCAGAGCCTATAGAGGTGAGCTTATTTAGCTAAGGGAACCTTTTAAACCAATACCCCAATTATTCCCAATGGGCACATGGACAATTATACCAAAAATACATTTAATTGTTGCTCTGAGATAGCTCAGTAAACTTGGCAAAATAAGGGTTCAAATTTATATGAAGCTGGCAGAGCTGTAGACTAGTAGGTCACCACACGCAGAGCAACTCAGGGCGCTTGGGTGGAAACAGAAGGAAAATGGGAGATTAAGGAGGAGAGATTCCGGTGAGAATTGCTGTTAGTATCTCAGCTGGACCTAAGCTAGGTTCAGGATGCAAGAAGCCTGATGGCAGGGCTGCTAATAATTTGGTGGGAATTGCTGGAGAACCACTTGGTTCAAAGTTCTTACCTTTGAGTTTAATTTTTTTCTCATCCAACATGTTTTTATTATATGAAATATATAAATACACACACATATGCATATGTGCGCTGTTTTCACACACTGGGAGTATGCAGTTCTCTTCTGCAACATGGCTTATTTCATGAGGCAATGACAATGGCTATCTTTCCCTGTCATGATGTACACGTAGATCTAGTTTATTCTTTTCATTGCTGTATAGTATCTCAGTGTTTGGGTAACCATAAATAAAATTACTTTTTTAAAATAGTCTATTTTTAATAATACAAATAATGCATGACCTTATTAACAAAAATACTTTGAACAAAATAATAAAAAGAAAGTGAAACAATCTTCCTTTCCCTCAATCTTGTCCCCACTCCACATGGATAACTCTGCCAAGGCAGTTTTTGGTTCTTCTAGTCTTCACCTTATGGATTTGTACAAAGAGTTAGTCATCTCTTCAGTATTTACCAACTTGAGAGTATCTACTGCTGCCCTATCACCAAAACTGAGGCACTTGGCCTGGTCCATCTTCCTTTGCCATCCCCTCATCTACTGTGCACTCTTCATTTCAGTGTTACATTTATATTTTCAATGTTTAAAGTATTTATATTTTAATATGAGACTATATTTAGCTGCCTATATTTCATATTGAGGATGTGACTAAAGCTCATAAAACAAAAAAATCAACATTTTCATTATTATGACTTTGCAATTCTAAGCCATCAACTGCTCATTGGTAGAAGAGCAATTTTCTGAGTCTTTGTCAGGAAGAAACCACATTTTCCCTTTCAGCTCTTTCACTTCACTGGGGGAATAGTTAACTGACACTGCTTCTGGTCTGTAATGTCATTCTTTCCCCAGGATTAATGGTCCCTTTGCTTTTTTTTTCCCTGGAGTATGCCCTAAAGTATACTTTTTCATAGAGAATGTCTAGGAGAAAAATTTTCTGCATTCTCATACGTCCAAAATGGTTTTTATATTTTGCTCTTCAGTTTGTTTGAGAACTTGCCTTGAAATAAAATTCAAGGTGCAGGTTTTTTCTCTCAAATTTTAAAGGTGTTGACATAGTGTGTTCTGATATTTAATCTGTTATTGGTCTGATTCCTAATCCTTCATGAATAACATTTGCTTTCTCTTTATTTTCTGCTTTCTGATATTATGAACAGTATAAACTTGTATGATTTTTTTGGTCATCATTAACGTCTGATTCATTTTCCCTTTTTTATTTTCCTTTTGTCTTTTTTTTCAAACACTGTAATGAGTAACCAGTCTGTAGACTTTAACATCATAGATGTATCCTGTTCTCTGACAGCCTTTTGCCTTTGATGGCCTGTGCCTGATGCAATTTTTATATTAAGGAATTGAAAAGTAGCGATTTTCTAAATTGTTCATTACCTTCATTAAGAGAAAAAACACTTTTCTTTCTTTCATTCTTTCTTTCCTTCTTTTTTCTTTCTTTCTTTCTTTCCCTCCCTCTCTCTCTCTCTCTCTCTCTCTCTCACACACACACACACACACACACCTTGACTATCACTAGGACTCATAACATTATTTTTATTCAATATGTTATAGTCTAATTTCTGATTCCAGGAAAGGGGAAGGTAACTTGATTTACACTAACCCTTCCAGGGATAACAACTATAAACAATGGGAAAAACTAGACAATAACTGTTTGAAATCACCAAGGGCAGAAATTGGAAGCAATCAGTCCCTCTGAGATGCACGTTCATCCAGCTTTTCCCCAGAGAGTATTCTCAGTACTCAGGACATTGCAGAGCTGGGATTCAAACATGGCCTCAGTCTTGCTGGTCTGAGGAATCCAAGGAGGAGTTTGGGATTATCAAAGTTGCACAAAGTTGAGAGGAAAGTCCTAGGAATAAGAAAACCTCAAGGAGCCCCAAAATCTGCACAGGAATTCTGCTCCAATCTTTGGCAGACCCTGAACTGTATGTATTTGGTGGAGACCAGAGAGACCAAAGTGAAAAGAACCCCTGAATAATGGAGACACCTGAGTAGAGGCTTCAGTAGATGGATACAGGTTTTGGAGTGAATCATGTCACATGAGAGGGGTTTGGGAAATACCTCAAATTTCCCAGAGGAACCTCTTAAGGACTGTGCCTCAGAGTTAAAGGCATATAATGATGAACAGATTCACTTTAGAACTGAGGGAAAATCTAAAATATACCCACACTAACAAAGCATAATACTAAACACAAGACAAAATTTCTAAAAGCTTGTCTGAGGAAAATGAAACACGTTATTGACAAACAAATGACAACAAGAATGATAGCTTATTTCTCATCAGAAACAACAGAGGACAAAAGATCATGTTTTGACATTATTAATTTACTGAAAGACAAAAAAAAAACCTAGAATTTTGTACCCACAAAAGATAAAATAAAAGTATTTTCAAATAAGCAAAAACAAATTAAATTGTTGCTAATAGACCATCATAAGAAATATTAAAGGCATTTACTCAGACAGTAGGGTAAAGACATCAAATAAGAAATCAGATCTTGGGCTGCCTGGGTGGCTCAGTCAGTTAAGCGTCTGAGCCCTGATTTTGGCTCAGGTCATGATCTCACAGTTCATGAGTTCAAGCCCCACATTGGGCTCTGTACTGACAGATGTGGAGCCTGCTTGGGATTCTCTGTCTCCCTCTCTCTCTGCCCCTCCCCCACTGTCTCTCTTTCTCTCTCTCTCTCTCAAAAATAAACATTTTTAAAAAAAGATATCATATCCAGGGGAAGATAGGAAGCACACTGAGAAATGTATGAGTAATATAAAAAAAACCTTGCTTTTCTTTATTTTCTTAATTATTCAAAACTGAATTAATTCCTTAAAGCAAAAACAATAACATTGTTATTATTGTGGAATTATAGCACGTGTAGAAATAAAATAATATGGCAACAAAATAAAACAAAGGACAAGAGAAGAAGCACATTAATTTATTCTGTAAACAAGTCTCACTTCCTATGTAGCATAATATTATTTTACAAATAGGTCTGTATATCTTTCCATTGCAATTCAAAATGAAAATTGAGTTGTATATAGTTTTCTCTTTGGTGCAACTTTACCAGATTTTGGTATCAATGTTGTACTTCCTTTGTATAAATAATTCTCTGTACTCTGAAAATATCAATACAGCATTAGGATCACCTAGTCTTTGAATTTTTGGTACAATTACCCTGTGAAACCACCTGGGACTGTAGTGTTTTGGAGGACAGACTTTGTTATTTCTGTTTTTCGTTTGATAACATTTTTTCTCTTTTCATGGAAATTGGTGTAGTTAAGCTTTCAATCAATGCTAGGGTCAATTTTAATAAATTTTATCTATGTAGCAAAATATTCTTGTTATCCTGGGTCTTCAAATTTATTTATATGGAGTTATACAAATTATTTCTTATTATTTGTCATTTCCTCTCATTTCTTACCATTTTATATTCTGTCTATGTGTGCTTTCTCCTCTTATTCAACATTATAATAGTTTGTGGTTTGTCTATTTTCGTTACTTTTTAAAAAAAAAACAATATTTTGATAGCTTTTCTGTTACTCTTATTTCTTCTTTTTGGGGGATTTAATTTGTTTTTCTTTTACTAGCTTTTTAAATTTAATATAATTCATTTTTATTATTTATTCATTTTGTGAATGAAACTATTAATCGACATAAGTATATAAACATATAAACGTGTCCTTTATCACTGATTCAATCATATCCTACAAATTTTAACATACTATTTCAATTGCCATTATTTTTAATTGCAATTATGTTTTATGTTTCCTGTTACCCAAGAATAATTTGATAGAAGGATAGTTTTGACACTGATTTTGTAATTTATTTTTAGTTTTCTTAGTTGCTAATGTACAGTCAATTCTTTTTTTAATGATCCATCTGTACTTGAGAAGAAGAGGTATTTTATATTATGGAGGAACGTAAGTTGATATATATATCCATAGGAATGCTAGTAAAGTAGCCCTAAGAAGAAGAAACAACAACAACAAAAAGCGCTGATGTATAGGGTTTTCCAATTTCTGTGGAATAAATACTGCCCGCTTTGCCAATTTCAAGTTACCATGTGCTGTCATTGAACACAGAGTGAGGGAGACACATATGCATTCGTACTGTCTGAACCAGCTCTAACATCCAACACAACACATGCAATGCATCAATCACGTTGCTCAGGCTTTCAACAGCTTTACTTATTTTTTAGTTCACCTGGCCTGTCTTAGAATAGTTTCTTAAAATCTCCTGTTGTTAGTACATTTCTGTCCGTTTTCGCTCATGCAGCTCCCCTAGTTTCTGCTTTATGAAGGCAAATGCTGTATTAAATGATGCATAGTATTCATGATGTAATAGACTCATTTTGCACTGTGGTCTTTAACCCTACGCATGTGTTCTTTATATCATAATGCTTTTTGGCCTGAATTTTACATTGTCTGACATCAAGACTGCAAGCCCCATTTCCTTATTGTTTGCATTTACTTGACACACATTGGCCCATGCCTTTATTTACTTTTTTTTTTTTTCCTGAGTAATTTTGTGTTAGGTGTATCTTTTGTTTATAGCATAGAACTTGGTTTTACTTTGTAATTCAATTTGAAAATCTTTTTCTGGGGCACTTGGGTGGCTCAGTCTGTTAAGCATCTCACTCCTGATTTTGGCTCAGGTCATGATCTTGTGGTTTGTGAGATGGAGCCCCATGTAGGGCTCTGCATTGACAACACAGAGTCTGTTTGGGATTTTCTCTCTTCCTCTCTCTCTGTCCCTCCCCCACTCATGTGCATGCACACACACTCTATCTCTCTCAAAATAAATGAATAAACATTTTAAAAATATATATATTTTTTTCTTTTAAGAGGTGAGTTAAGAATTTATACTCATTGTGGCCCCTTGGTGGCTCAGTAGACCAACCTTCCAACTTGGGCTCAGGTCATGATCTCGCAGTCCCTGAGTTCAAGCCCCACATCAGGCTGTGTGCTGACAGCTCAGAGCCTGGAGCCTGCTTCGGATTTTATGTCTCCCTCTCTCTCTCTGCCCCAACCCCACTCGCTCTCTGTCTCTCGCTCAAAAATAATAAATAAGCATTAAAAAAAATTTATTTAAAGAATTTATACTCATTAATACAACTTAAATGTTTGTTCTCAAACATGTTAAATTATATCTACTGTACATATTAGGTCAAATTAACTATGTTTTCTTATTTGCTCTTTTTTATTCTTATTTCTTTTGATCTTTAAGACACTTTGTATTTTTGTTCTAGTGACTACTTTTCTAGACTACCTTTTATGAAGAAGCCCTCAGTCCCCATACTTAGGGTTTTACTATTTGGTGCATCAGCTTTAAATGATATCCTTTGACTGCCAGTTACACCTGTCACCTATATAACAATCATTAAGAGATGAGTCAAAAAATTGACTCTGATCCTTCTCTTTCCTTCTCTTTTCCTTCTCTTCTGATTTTTTAGTTGAATTATTCCCTTTATTTCTGAACAAGCATTTGCTTTCTCTTCTTCCATTCATGTATCCACTTTTGAATTAATCTTACATCTATAATTAAATGTATTCAAAGCTCACCACGATTCCTTCTGGTGAAGTTTCCTTAATTATCTATCGGTTTAATGAAGTTTGCCCTATCGTATGTGCCATGGGAGGAACTCTAGCGTACATTATTTCCTGTGTTCCTGCAGGCTTAAAATTGTTTTATCCATAGCCTTGATACTCGGAGGACAGCTAAGTCCTTCAGGAGAGGAGTCCTGACTTATGCTTCCTCACAGTTTCTCCTGGTACCTGAAACAAGGTTGGCAATCAACAAATATGAGTTAAATTAAAAAAAACAAGTGATGTCATAGATAAGTTTAATCAAAGGGACAATCAATTCTGGAATACATATTTTCATAAGTATTCAGGCTCAGATCCTGGAATCATAATACAACAGTCGTGTTTTGTCCTTGGAAAAGTTCTAAATAAGTATGGGTTCTCAACCAACTCATAGTTTATCTTCCATCAAAAAGAATAAGGTTGATTTTTCTGTTCAGCATATTTTCTCCTTTAGGCAAAAGAGGTAAAATAATACAGAACGTATCCACATGTGAGTTATGCCACCACACTTAGATCATTTCCCACCAAAGACCAAGATTGGTGTTCAGCTCCCAGCTACTGGACTTTTCAGGCTATATTCAAAGGAACTTGTATGGCTCAAAAGGAACAAGAAATTTGAGACAAAGTGTTGAGGTAAGGAGGAAATTGAGGAAAGAGAACACAACAAAAAGATCAAATATCTGACTTTCTCTAATAATTCCATATTGAAGAGAAATCTAAGGAAATGTGATAACAAAGAAAACAAATACCTGGCTTACTCAGAAGACTGGCAAAAAGCCACAAAAATTAAAGGAGGAAAGACACCTGGGTAGCTCAGTGGGTTAAGCGTCTGACTTCAGCTCAGGTCAGATCTCATAGTTCGTGAGTTCAAGCCCTGCATCAGGCTCTCTGCTGTCAGCATGGAGCCTGCTTCAGATCCTCTGTCTCCGTCTTTCTCTGCTTCTCCCCTGCTCAGACATGTGTGCTCGCTTTCTCTCTCTCTCAAAAATAATAAACATGGAAAAAATTAAAGAAGTATAGTCTAGCAGGAGTCATGCAGTCAATTCCAGATTCCAACATGGCAGATTAAGGAAATAAGGCCTCTGGCACACAGTCTCCTCTGTGAGAGGCAAAAAGAGAGTACAGAATATTTATTAATTATTGATGGTATACCAGGTATTATGTTGAGACTTTTGTACGCATTCTGTTTCTTAATGTTCATACAGCCTTATAAAGTAAATGGCATTATTATTCCTTCTTTCTAGATGAAAAATGTTGAGGTATCAAAAGATTAATTAACTTTCCCAAAGTCACACAGCTAACATTTGTTGGCAAAGCTGAGACTTAAACTCAGCTTTACATGGCCTGACAAAAAAGCCATTACTTTCTGTCTGCCTCATTTTTTTTCATTTTTGTCTTACTTTTTCAGTGCCTCTAGTTCCCAACAAGACCAGGGAGATCGGTACAATTGGATGGTTAGAAATGAGAATGAATACTGTAACACACAGATATTCATGGCCTCGAGAGGCACTGCATTGCTCTAGAGGAAAAAGATCAAACTCCTCCTGAGTCCCAGGCATGTCCATCGGACCAGAGCCAGAAGAGTTTCCTACATTGCAGGATTGATTGTGGCCTCCTTGCCATGATGAACCTGCACAATTGAAACTATGAATCTTAGAGATTTTGATGGTTCTATATTTGTAATATTATAGGCACAAGACTGTTTATTCAAGGTAAATCTTACAAGGCAAATAACAGTGCAGCATAGGGATTGGAATTAGAGGCCCTGGAACCAGACGCCCATCACCACCACTTAACCAGTTACGTGACCTTGAGAAAGTTACTCAGCCTCCCTCTGCCTTACTTATCTCATCTGCACATTGTGGACAGCCACACTACCTAACTGTAGAGTTTTGAAAAATAAATTAAACTTACTGATGTACTGCCTATAAAGTAGGCAAAGTGGAGCTTGACACATAGGAAGCATCCATGGTTGAAGAGAGTTGGATACACCTAGAATCCTCGACAATGACAGTTCCTGGGTAGACTTCACAGAACACCTCGGGATGCCACAAAGCGCAAACAGTGTTTCAAACCTCTCATTTACAGATGAAGTAACTGGGTTTAAGAGAGTAAAAGTCACTTAGCCAGAGGTCAGAACGCTAAATACTAACCAGTTGCAATATGAATACAGCTCTCCTTACTTCCTGCCAAGAATCCACCTGTACATTTCATCTCTATATCCCTGCACAATTATTATTTCTTTCTTGTTGCATTTTTATTTTTTCATGTTTTATTTTTAAACAAAGATTATATGTGTATGCATTTTTATACATACACCATATGCAGAATGCTTACATTTTAATTGTTAATTCCATATATTATATATAAAGAAATCCAACTTATAAAAGTAGAATTACAATAAGCAAAAACGTCTAGAAAGTTATTTTAACAGACACATTAGAAACCAAGCTGACTCCTTGTCCCTCTCAGGTAATTTATCATCATTTATTCCATGGATTAAACTCTGGGACCTGTATCATCTTCCTGAAGTGGTCAGACATAACACAGAAATTGATTAATAAAACCCTTTCCTCATCTTTATGCATCTAAACTGAGAGTCAAGGCACCTGGGTGGCTCAGTCAGTTAAGCACCTGACTCTTGATTTCAGCTCAGGCCATGATCTTGCAGTTTGTGAATCTGAGCTTCACACTGAGCTCTGTGCTGACAGTGCGGAGCCTGCTTGGAATTCTCTCTCCCTCTCCCTCCCACTTGTGCCCTCTCTTTCTCTCTCCCTTTCTCTCAAAATAAATAAACGTTAAAAAAATAAATAAACTGAGAGTCAGTATAGTCAATGGCACTGTGATAGCATTGTATGGTGACAGGTGGTAGCTTATGGTAAACATAGCATAACATATAAACTTATCCAACACCATATCGTGCACTTGAAAGTAGTGTGACGTTATGTGTTAACTATACTGAAACAAAATTTTAAAAATTAATAAAGAAATTGATTTGTTTATTAAATTAAGAGTTCACACCTTCTTAAAATACTTTGTAAAGAAGATCCAGAACACTAGGACCAGGCAATGTTGCAGATAAATCTTTATCAAGCCAGAAGAGAACAGAATGATATCTCTTGGGTTAAAAAAAAAAAAAAAAAAAAAAAAAAAACTATTGCAGAAAGTATAAAAATGAAAGATAGAATGAGTTAAGAGCAAAATAAAAAGAAAGTAACTAATCCCATGTAAATGTGATCATCACTTATAATCATAGATTTTGTTATATATATTCAGGTATTCTTTTATGGTCTCGAAAAATATTTTGTATGTTCTTCACAAATGACCTACTTAATTTGTATGATTTATTCTAAAGAACTGTGAATTTTTGTTGCTATTTTTGAATGAAACTAAGATTAAAACCTTAAAGTAAAATGCTATTAAATATAATTCACCACAGTAAAAGTCAAATTCATGTTTCAACATCAGAAAATCTATTAGTATCACATTAAGAGAGTAAAGGAGGAAAATCATATAATTTTCTCAGTAGAGGAAAAAGTATTTGCTATAATGCAACAGTTGCTCATGGTAAAACTGCAAGCAAACTGAGAATGGAAAAGAAAGTCTTTAGCCATTCAAACCATCCAAGCCAAGAAAGAATTAAAGATGCCATCTATTCTCACTTAGATTCAGCATTATGCCAGTGGTCATGGCCAATGCCATGAATCAACAGAAAAGAAAAAGAAAGCATAAGAATTTAAAAAGAAGAACAAAGTGTCAATATTTACAAGTTTATTATTATTTCTATAACAAATCCAAGAAAGATCTAGAGATATCTACAGATAAACTACTGATGTTAATAGCAATTAACAAGATTGCTAGATGCACAATTATATCCTTATGTTACCAATCTTAATCATATACAATCAATTGCATATAATTGACAATAACCACATATTGAAAACAATGGTAAACAAAAACACTAAATTACAGAGTGGCTATATATAATATTTTATCATTTTAAAAGGTTTAAAAGCATGTATGCTATTTGGAAGTAAATACATTAAGTAGATAAAAGTATAAAAGTCTCATGAATATGATATCCAACAAATTGTTCAAGGACGGCCTCCGGGAAAGGAAGATGAGCAGAGAATGGGACAGGGAGAGGAAGCCGGGGGCCAACTGCTTCTGTAAAATATTCCTTGAAAAAAACCTGCGAATGTGACAAAATGCTAAGACGATAAATCTGGGGCTAAAACTGAGTTCATTTTATTTATCTCTATGCTTCTCATATATTTGTAACTTTCAAAATGCTTTTGCTGCCAAAAAAGGAAAGAAAAGAAGGTACCACTCTAAGGGAACATGTGTGTTAACAAAATCTTAGGTGGCATGAACCCCTCACGAGGGGTGGCCATGTGGCAGGCTCCTGCTAGAATGAAGAATCTTTGTCTGTTTCTGCCTGGGCAGTAACAATCTGCAGCTCTAGAAACTGGCATAAAACTAGAGAGGTGTCCCCTCCTCTGCCAGTCACTCACCTTTCAAAGCCGCTGGGGAAACTTGCTGGCCAGCACACCTGCCACCACCAGTAAGATAGGTTGTGCACCTGGGGTCCTTTTCCCCTTTGGCCGGGGATTATTGCTTCTCCTTTTCCCTAGAGGAAAATGACGGATCAATAGATAACATTGCTAGATGGAGATAAATGACTTCATTGCTTAGAAAACAAACGACTTCCGCTACATGTTCTTTGCTTCTCTGATTTTGCATTGTTGTCATTCTTCCTGTCCCCCGAACTTATCTGTGTCATTAAACACTGTGAGTTTCTGAATATTTGGAGAAGATGGAGTACATGTCCTTTATCTCCCGTTGTTTAATAGAAATACTGCAAACAAATCCATTTTGTCTTTATGGTGATCTATCATGGAGACACAGAGTTACTTTGTCCCACAGTTTTTCCTATGTGACCTCTCATACACAAAATGTCTCTGTCCTTTGAGTAGAAGATAGTCCAAACAGGGCCACATCAGAATGATTAAGGATTCACAATTGTTATATTTCTCTTGCCACTTGTATTGTAATAGTTTATGAATTTGCCCCACAACATTGTTCAAATCGGTCCAAGATCACTGGGCAAAGTCATCAAGTGAATGTGACCACCAGCTGACCTGTGAGCTGGACTGCAGCAACTCAAGGTTCCTCTTCTGAGTCCTTGGAATCCACTTGCTTTCGCCACATTCAGAAGCTGCCCCAAGAACATAGCCTTGAGATAGTGATGTGGTGCTGAGACCATGTGGTGGCATACATAACTGAACCCAGCTAAGTCCTCTACATAAACTTAAAAGATTTGGCAGATGGGTGCAAAGATCTCCTCATCTTGCAACCACCCAAGACAAGCCTCATGTAAGTTCCCTTGCTTATTAAAGCTACCACCTTCCAACCTGGAGTGTCTTGCCTCTTTCTTCAGTGTCTCCTGCCCTCTACATTCAGAAACCAGTTTCAGATTATACCCAGGAAACACTGGAAGAGGTTGCAAGCCAACCAACATTGAGACGTCCCCAGTCAAGCAGGAAAAAAATTCATCTCATCATCTTAGGAGTCCTTACTTCTTGACTCATATAAATATTCAGGGTGGGTAGGTGGGATGAGAAGGGTCTGGTTCTTAAGCCTTGGCTCTTGACCTCATTGTTCCCTCTGCCACTTGGGGATCCTGCTCACAACATATGGCACTATCTGTCAAGTCCTGATGCTCTCAGCTGCCTCAGAGGTGGCCTCACAATGGTCTTTCTGCTGACTTCAGACTAGGCTATCCAGAGATCCATAGAGAGATCCATCCAGAGATTCTGTCATACATGTGCACCATGACAGGTATCCTATTTCTTGTCAGAGACCCTAAAATCCCAACCCCAGGAAATGTCTTCTCTCCTTCCCATATTGATCCACTTTTAACACTTGATTATCTTTCTTCCTCATCATGGTCTCCACTGCCTAAAGGAAGTGGGGGAGATGATAAAGAAGGATGGCTGTTATGAGTGCCTGCCAAATTCCAGTGTTGATCCTGAAGCACGTAAGCCCATGAAATGATTAGAAGTACAATGTAGGTGTTGGACATCCATATGTCTCAGATGCCTTCTCAGTAAAGTGAGATGCTTTGAATAAGTCAATGATTTATAAATTGTGATCCTTGGAACACTAGTTTTTCCTAGAATACCTTGTGCCTGCTTCAGGAGTCAAGGCAAGGCCAAGTCTTACTTCCCAGTTTCTCCCTTTGAACCAGAGTAGTTTTGCTCCATTTACATAATTTTTATAAATTTCATTTGATGAATTGAGTACATTTCCTTTATCTCCCATTGTTTAATAGAGGGACAGATTTGCAGACACATCTAGATTAACTGATCTCCACGTGTTCTGAATGTCGGAAGGAGTCGTATATTGTTAAAATCTTCTAGGCAGTATAAATCTGTAAATCTGTGTGGGATTCTTGACTCCTATTCTTTAACACACTTCCAAGTTTCCATGCAAGTCCTGACTGTAGGGCATAATATTTTCAGCTCTAGTATTTTCTCTTTATAGACACTGCCAAATATGTTTGAATAGAAATTAGGTGTAGAAGATTATCCAATGCACTTTTTAAAGCAGTGAATTGGGGTGGGAAAAAAAAGTATGAGTAGAGCCCTGGTTTCACTTACAATGCAATGAAAAGCCAAACACCACTGGAAGAAAATGTAAAACCATCTGACTCCATACATTAATCCCACCAAGTAAAGTCATGAGAGCAACTGTTTGTTAAAGATCCATTGTAGCCAAACATAATCATCTCCATCTGTTAAATTTGAATTGCTTTTATCTGACTCTTTACTTGGTGTCTGTTTTCTAGGAAACTCTATGAAGAAGAAAAATTTCCCAACAGTAGCAACAGTGCCAGCCAAGTGTCTCTGGTTTCTGTAGAACTTCCTTAGTTTCCATAGCCTCATTGCATGACAAACAGAACCTCTTTTCTGAGAATTCTATCATTCATGATGGATGTTGGAAGTTGATTTTTATAGATTTGCAATAAGCAATGGTTTATAGACGGCCCCACTGTAAAGCTTTTGGGGGGATTTTCTAAGAAAGGTGGTACAGCAAAAGTTTCTGACCATGCCAGAAGATCAGTCACCACATTTTGCTATCATCTCTGTGGCCCTAGAGAACCCTAAAGAGATTAAGAAGAGATCTGGAAAGGGAGGCTTAAGGATGTTGGATATTACAGATCTGGACTTCAGAAAGTAAGAATGTAAGAATGCTCTTTTTCCTATTGCGCTGATAACGTTATCTAGTTTAATGGATATCTGGTTTATACGGTCCTGGAAAGAGAGCAGTTCTCTGCTCTGTGGATCCAAAGCAGACATGCCCTGTGTACTGGGTAACGGGGGAAGAGTAGTCAATTTGGAATTGCTCTGCATGCTGCCTCAAGGCTATTTCCTTTCTCTGCACTTAAAAGACACAGCAACTTGGTAGGGCCTACGAAATATAAAAGTGGTTATGTGGACAGCTTAAGGTCTGTCAAAATGAGATTTCACTCTGCTTCTTGGAGGAAATCATACTTAAATTCATTTAATTGCAAGCAGTGGATGTATCAGAACATCATGAGAGAAATATTAGTTGAAAGGTGTTGGGTATTGTTTTTGTGTTTGTTTTTCACTTTCTCATTAATTTACTATTGTAAATTAAATTACTACGTTTAATGTAAATTTTCATTGTGTCAGGAAGAGGTATTTGTTTGAATACCCAAAAATTCCTATCCATTAGGGTTATATCTATCTCCATGTAAGAGAATTTTGAAAATAGCTTAAGCAGATAGGTGTTTCTATTTCATTTATGTACTTTATTTTGAGGGGAGGGGTATATTTCTGATGTCACAAGCAGCTGAGAAGTAAGTGGTATACACAGGTGCCTTGGCATTACCAGGAACTCATGTCCTTTTATCTTTCTTTTTCACAACCTTTAGTACACCTTTCATCCTATAGTGACAAGATAGCTAAACTGCTTATGTGTTCCAGGAAGGAAGTTGGGGATAAACACAAAAGGGGAAATGTGTGTGATGGCCAAATCATCCTTCCCCCCCCCCCCAACAGGAACATAATAGCTTTCCTGGAATGTCTTCTAAGTCATTCCATCTTAGATGCTAGAACAGAGACATAGGGTCATCCGTATCCGAAAGGGAGTCTGAGGAAGTAAGGTTTTGGTTTTAAACTAAACACATTGCCATCCCCAACAATATCAGGGGATTTTTGTCACTTAAAGTTCAAATGCAGGATAAGAAAGTAGCAGTGTCTCACACAGTCTACCCCTCCCCAAGTTAAATAGACTCCCTCACATGGAAACAAGCCCAAAGTCTCACTCAGTTTCTTAATCCTGTTCAAAGTCCAGATCTCTGGGTGATGTATGATATCTCTGCCTAGATAGAATGAGGCTTCTCTTGGTTTCTTGATATTTAAGACTAAAAGACAAGTTATCTCTCACAAATACACAATAGACAATGATGGAAAAGGAATCAGATTACAATAACAAGTATTCTCATTGGGTAAAAAAAAGGGGGGCGGGGCAGGGCAGATATGGGAAACCAGCATGTTTCTTAGATAAGAATAGTAAGGACTTTAGGATGTGCTTAGTCTATTGGATGGGACTCCATTCTGCTATCCAGGCAAATCTTACTCATTCACTATAAATCCGACTTCTGGGGAAGATACCTTCAGTCTGTTAAACTCCAAGGCAACATCTAAAATGAGAGTTAGAGAAAATGCCTCTTTTAGAAACTTCAGGGGGGTTGTGAATTTCATCTCATGGGTTGAGTTTAGAGGTCCAGGTATAGCCACAAGAGTTGAACATAAAGAAGCAAGCTTGAATTTTTTAAGTTCTATCTAAAATTTAGTCAATGTCATGGTACACATAGGTGAAATCTTGCCTAAACTTCCTCTTTTAACCTGAAGACTCATATCTTTTATCAATTGACTTTTGAATTCTGCTTATCCCTTTAGCCATATACTGGTCATATAGTGACCAGTAGTTACCTTGAGGCAATCGAAAATAAGCTTCCCTAAGAACACCAGTCCTTGTGAGGTACTTGGGTGGCTCAGTCAGTTAATCATCCAACTCTTAATTTCAGCTCAGGTCGTGATCTTGTGGCTCATGAGTTCAGGCTCAGGTCATGATCTTGTGGTTCATGAATACAAGTCCCACATCAGGCTCTGCACTGACAATGTGGGGCCTGCTTGGGATTTTCTCTCTCTCTTTCTCTCTTTCTCTCTCTCCCCCCTCAAAATAAATTTTAAAAAGAACACCAGTCCTTGTCTGTCAGCTTACCTCTTAGCAGAAAATACTTAATGAAAAGTGTTTGAGAAAGGCTAGAAACTAAGGCCCACTACTTCATAGCAGTGTTTATAATTGTTTATGTTTGATGTGCAAGAGTGAATTTTTTCAACAGTACAAGGTTTTAAATATAAAATGAGACTCTTGGTCAATTTATACTGCCAGCCATAATATGAAAAAAATCTTCCTTAGCAAAGCTATATATTCTTCATTATCTACTTTCAGACTGACTAGCTCTAGCCCGAATTCATTCCACTCATAAAATGTTGCTAACGTAGGAAAGAACTAACCAGAAAATCCCAATAATCTGCATTATTCCTCAATAACTTTAGTCAACATGTTGTCTACATCCCATATACTACAGGTGACAACTTGACCAAAGGGTTTTCTGCCAATAACAATGATCACCCGCTTGCAATATCTGGGTGTTCACCGCCCATAGCCTGCCACCTTCACTCAGCCAATTGTACATTCTATATTCTATAACTATTGGGCCTCTCCATCTAATATCAAATTCTATATTAGCTTGAGTTGCGTGTAGCCATGTATAACAGAAACTTGACAACAATGACTTAACCAAAGTGTTTCTCATGAGATAACAGAGGAACATGGCAAATTCACGATGCCATCAGGAGAGTCAGTCTTCCTCTATTGTTTCACTATCTTCAGCTAATGGCTTGCATCCTTCTACTCAAAAGTTGGCTGTTTTACAGAACTGAGTCATAAGGGAATAAGGGAGATATTTTTAATTTGGTACATTGTCACTTCTAAATAATGTTGGGGATCTCTTAGTAAGAAAGAAAAGAGAATGGATACTTTTTAGACAGATAGTGATGTTTGCCACCATTTCTGAATCCCAAGCTAGCCTAACTTATTTGGTGAAGTGGACGGAAAGAGTTTGTCTTGTGGAAAACAGCCAAGTCCAGTGGAGGCATTTAAATTCAAGTGAAGTGGGGTGGGAAGAGATTGTCCGATCCCTTTTCCTACATACTTTGGTGGAATAAAATATGGACTCATGATGATGACATCCAGTATATTCTCTTAGTATATTGATGAAGGCAACTATTGACAGAGTAATACTGTATAATACAACTCCATAGCCTTAAAAAAATCATCATTTGTTTTCATCCTATTTCTGTGCATTGTTTGGGTCTTGGATGATATAGGTTGAGTTCAGCCAGTCTTGGATCCACACTGTAAAGTCCATGTCAGTTCCACATGCCTATCATCCTCCTTGGGACTATCCCATACCTGTTCTTCCTAATAAAGGGGCAGAAACACAAAATAGCACGCCCATCCATAAGCATATGTCAAACCTCTACCAGTAGCACATCTGCTAATGCCCTATTGACTAAAACAAGTCACATAGCTAAGCCCAAACTCACCCTGCTTCCTCAGGTAGAAACTGCAAAGATACACAACAAAATGTGGAGATACAGAGAAGGGTAAAGAATTGAGGCTAATAATCAAAAATACCGTAAGCTGCTGCAATGACAATATCTAAACCAGAACTCATTTCCTATTTAAGGCAGGAGAGACAATTGTTAACATATTCTATAATAGAAACATGTAAAAACATAAAAGCATAATTTCTACACAAAAAGATTTCTTTGTAAGACTGCATGATATGTGTGTATATATATATATATATATATATATATATATATATGTATGTATATTTGTAAGAGAAGATGACAATAATAGCTGGTTAATTTTATGTGCTTTCTACAAGAAAGGAAAATTACTTCATGGCTTATACAGAGAAATTCAGACTAATAAAGAGATCTAATCAAGGGGTTTTAGTTATTTGTAAATCCTTTTGGGAAATTGTGGTTGATATTTTTTAAAGATAAATTTATTTATGTCCTAAGACAATACTGCAGGAAGTATTGCACAGCCTATTTATCCCAAAATCCAGCCAAGTCTAGGAATGATGTTTCTACATTCCTTGTAGATGAGCAGTCAGTCTACACTGTATTTCCAGTGGTGGATGGTCATGTCTTCAGAAGGCTGCTGATTCTACTATCCATGGTTGGTAAAGCTGGAGTTTTCTTCTCCTTGCCTTTACTTCTAGAAACCCAGAATGAGTTTTGTCAATTCTATTTCAGAACTTTATGAGTTTCTTAGGGTTGTCATAACAAATCCGAAACTAGATAGCTTAAAATTACAGAAATTTATTATCTCACAGTTCTGGAAGATGGAAGTCTAAAATCAGGGTATTGGCAGGACCGTGCTCCCTCTGAAGTCTCTTGAGAGGAATCCTCCCTTGTCTCTTCCTAGCTTCTGCTGGTTCCTGGCAATACTTGACATCTCTGGGCTTGTGGCTATGTCACTTCAATCTCTGCCTCTGTATTTACATGGCTTTTTTCCCTTTGTGTATCTCTATGTATCTTCTTCTTTTCTTATAAGGACACCAATCATTGGATTTAGAACCCACCTTAATCCAATACAACCTCATCTTAATTTAATTACATCTGGAAAGATTCTATTTCCAAATAAACTCACATTCTAAGGTTCCAGGTATATGTGATTTTTTTGGATGGGGGGGAGGGGTAGAGGACATTAATCACCCACCAAAAAGACCATTTCAAATTTTTGAACAGAGATATTATGCTCCCACCTTGATCTTCTCTTCTTTAGTCTAACCTGAATACCTCCAAATCTCCTTAAATTATATTTTTCTCAGAACTTCACCAACCAAGTCAACTTTCTTCAGTTATTCCATAAACTGACACTGTGAACTATAAATAGACAGTTTTATTTATTTTGAAGAGAACTACTAAAAAGAACTTTGGGAAGAGGATTATTTGTAAACTTTCATACCCGAAGAAACAGTAAGAGGTTTTTTTTTTCAATTAATAATTTAGCCTGGTGAGCAAAATACCTGCCCCCCGGATCTTGTACTTGGTGATCCAAGATGGGAAAGATATTACATCAGAAATCATCTCCACTGTCCTGATGCTGACTTTTATACTCCATTGGGTGCTTTTTAGATTGTATTTTACTACCTATGTCAAAGACCAATACTGGTCAAGACTTATTACCCACCAATGAGCTGTAAAGAGACTGCTGAAAAGGGCATTGGAGGCCACTGAAAATATAGATCACACTCTGCTAGGGCAAAAATGCCCCTGGCCCAGGACTTTATTAGCATTAGAGTTTCATTACTGCCCTTTCAGCTCTGCTTCAAAGCCTCCCATTGCAACCCAGGCTTTGGAGTGTCAAAGATTGCAAAATGATGGGAATATTGAAAATATGCCTGATCCTACCCTACAATACCACAGCACAGCACAGACCACATCTCAATTAATTCAGTCCAAAGTTTTTGTAAGTGGGCACAAGGCCTTGTTCTAAACATTGTGAGAGAAGTAAGCTATCAAGATATTTATTTAGCCTCTATTATGTATTTAGCAAGTCATTGTTCCTGAGTTGACACTCTAATGGTGAATGAAAAAAATTGTAAGAAGGTAAATGAGGTGTAATAAATGCAGCTTAGTTCATGAATTCTCAGCCTCTGGAGACATACAGACTTGGATTCATAATCCTGGATCTACCACTTACTAATTGAATGACCTTGGCCAATTTACTAGTCCCTCTGAGTCTCAAATTCTTCATCTGGAAAATGGGAATGATAATAAATCTCTGCATTTTATAATGTTGTTATGAGGACTAAATGAATAAATTCGTGCAGTGCACTAGCAGAATGTCTGGGACCTAGTAAGTATTAGTTACTTTTATTGTAACACTGCAAAACAATTCTGAAAAGGAAGAATAAATCAAGAAAACACACAGTATCTGATTACAACACTCACTATGATGTTACATGAATTGAGGCAATGTGGTATTGAGGAAAGATAATACCAAGGACAAGAATAATTTCATTTTAAAGTAATGGGCAAAATATTTGAACATATACTTCACTGAAAATAAGAAAAAAGAGAGCAAGACATATGGATGGCAAATAAGCACATGTAAAGATAACCAATGCGACTGATCATTAGGCACATGCATATTAAAGCCACAAGGAGATGCCACTACTCCCACTAGAATTCCTAAAATCCTAAAGACTGAAAATGTAAAGTGTTGGCAAGAATGTGGAGCAACTCTTAACACTCATAAACAACTGGTTAAAATGTAAAATGATACGACCACTTTGAGAACAAGGTTGGCAGTTTCCCACAAAGCTAACTAAACATATTCTTACCGTATAACCTAGAATTCCACTCCTGGTATTTCCCAAGAAAACTGAAAGTATATGTCTATACAAAGATTTGCACACAAACGTTTAGTGTTGCTTTATTCATAATCACCCCCAAAATGGAAACCACCCAAATGTTCATCAACTTGTGAGTAGATAAAGAAAGTGGTATATCCATATAATGGATTAATACTCAGTAATAAAAAAGAAACAAATTATTAATATGTGCAATGACTTAGATGAATCTCAAAAGCATTGTGCTAAGTGAAAGAAGCCATGCACTGTAGTATCCTGTGGATATTATACTATACATACCATATGATTTCATTGTATGAAATTCTAGAAGAAGGAAGCCTAAAGGGACAGACAACAGATCAGTGGTTTGCAGTGCAAATACATCAGTGGTCTACAGCTGTGGGGAAGAGAATGATGGCACAGAGACAGGGACAGTATTTGGGGGGATAATGGAAATGTGTTGCACCTTGACCATGATGTTTGTTACATAACCACACACATCTGTCAAATCTCATCAAATTTCACAGTAAATTTCATTGTATGTGAAGTATACTTCAACAAAATGAGTTCATTGCAGTAATACAAAAGACATTATAAGGCAGTGTTTGTTTTATCATCAGAGATGATCAAAAACTAAAGAATCACATAATCATCAGAATATCAAATACATCTTGTCCAATGACCTCATTTTCAATCGGAAGACAAAAAGTCCAGAAAGCAGAACCGATCACTAAATCGGCTACACACAAATGGGTCACGATCATCTAAGAGGGCTTTTAAACCCAATGCAGTGGCTCTAGAAATGCAGTGCCAACTCCCATGAATTAAATGAAGTGTACATCCTCCCAATCACTCCCCAACTTTAGCTGTTTTACATAAGTGACTGGAAAAGAAATGTAGAGGAGACACATAGGCAAGGAAGTGGAAAGAGGAATCCCTACTTAGTCTTCAAAGACTTCCTGTACATAATCATCTCAAGAACTGCTGTTCAAGGGGACAACCTGTTGAGTTGGGAAGTCAATAATACAAACCTGGATGGCTGGGGGGAAACAGCAGAATGGATAGATTATAGGAAAAATGAAGAAGACACTTAATAAGGAAGCAGGGTGTGAGTAGAAAACCATAGATGGCATCAGAAGAATGTGGCTCTGAAGATAAAGGTGTGGACCTAGGTCCTATTCTGAATCAACAGGGAGATGTTTTTGTCAATTAAGAGATCGAAAATCTGTCATTTGAGTGGCCCAGGAAGCCATCATCATGGCTCTTGATTGGAAAAATAAGATAAATTGTTGGAGACTTGAGAATATTTATTAAACCCCTCTGAATGGGGTGGCTGGTGGATACAGTGGATATAAATGACTGGATTCTAGACCTGGTTCTGTCAGTGTAATCTGTGTGAATTTCTGAGCCTTGTCTCAATTTTCTCAGTGGGGAAAAAAAAAGATAATTCTGGGGTAAGGAGGCATTTTAAAAGAAACAATAAGCCCAAGGTGGAGTCATTCGTCCCCATGACAGCAAACCAAGATTTAATTACAGTTTCAACCTCTCTCAGGAATGTGACCTTTTAAAAGTCAATCTGAAATTTCCTTATCTGTAGTGAGGTCATTTGCATGATTAAAAGAACACTTGTTTTTCCTTTCCCCTCAAAAAAAAAAAAAATACCCAGGCCTAAAACAATCCTTTTCTTTTGCCTACAAAATCTTCTATTGTGTACAACTCTGAGCATCTCTCCACTTGCTAGATGGGATGTTGCCCAGTTCATGAACTACTTAATAAATCCAATTAGATCTTCAAATTTACTTGATTGGATTTTGTTTTTTAACTAGGGTGATACTAGAGACATATGTAACAATTTACTGGTTATTTAGGTGAGAGAATCTTATATAAATGACAAATTGGATGGTGATGATTGGCTATGCCTCTCTGTCTAAATCTTTATAATCTACTGTTTTTGAGAAGAATAAGAGATATCCCAGAGAGTTCATATTTGAATTGAACTCTAGTTTAGTTCAAAGAAGGAATGATTCTAATAGACTACCAAAAATGAAAGTGTGTGTCCAGGTAACTCCCCAAAGAGCACTGAGGCTAAAAGATAATACATGTACAAAAGGAGGAAGTAAGGTCATATAACTAAAGATCAATAAGAGACAGTCACTTAATCTATAAACAGAGTGTCCAAGGGGGTAATCTCAATTGAGCACATAAAGTTAAAGACAATGGCATGTCATATTCATAGTAGAAAAAGATCAAAGAAATCAGAGATAAGCTCTGTGGAGCCTTTGGTGTGATGCTGATATATGGCATAGACAAAATTGAATTGCTCACTTCCCAAAAGGCATCTGTCCTTCTGCCAGAGGAAGTAAAAAGGGACAGAATGGACATCCACGGGAGAAGAGAATTTCAAGACAGCAAAGAAGTGTCTTTTTCATCCAGAAGGCACAGTCCTTTAAGGGTGTGGAAGGAATCATTCTCATCATCACACTTAAAGGGGAGAATAGAATCTCAGGCCAGAAGGAATACCCTTCTGGAAAGGAAAATGGTGCTCCACCAACCCACTGGAGGAAGCCACAGGAAGGGGGAGGCTTGAGCAGAGAACAACGGATGAAGAGTCACCTCTCCTTGTCTTATTTTTGCTAATACTTCATGGAGGATAGTCAAATAACAGGAACCTCATTTCACAATTTTTAGAATGTATTTTTTTAAAAGGTCAGAGAATGGGGCGCCCGGATGGCTGTTGGTTAAGCGTCCGACTTCGCTCAGGTCATGATCTCGCAGTTTGTGGGTTCGAGCCCTGTGTCAGGCTCTGTGCTGACAGCTTGGAGCCTGAAATCTGCTTCAGATTCTGTGTCTCCTCTCTCTCTCTCTCTCTGCCCCTCACCCACTCACACTCTGTCTCTCAAAAATAAATAAACATTAAAAAAATTAATTAAAAATAAATAAATAAATAAATAAATAAATAAGGCAGAGAAGGATTCAAGTAAATCACATTCCCAAATTGAAGGCAAGCTTGGTAATTACCTCTCAAATTTGAATAATAATAACACTTGTAATAATTTGCATAAGAACAAGTGTGGAAGTGGTAACCAACCTTAGGAAATAACCTTTAAGTCAGCGTAGTTTTCCATAAAATCCACCAGGGTAACACCAATCTAAAACTTCAGGTGGTACCTGAAACACAAAAAGACAAACGCAAATAAAAGAATAACCATGGGATCATCACAGACTCTGGACTAAAGAGAATCGAGGAGCATAATCTTCCCAGGGCTCTTCAGATGAGATTTTCTCACAGACCAACCATGGGGTCTCTTAGGTACAAACCTGAGACAAATACTGTGGGAATATTGTGCAAATGTCAGATGTATACAAACATAAAATACTCCTTTTTCATTTTTCATTATTTTTCTGGCTTAATGACAGTCTATGTGTCACTTATATTTTCCATAGAAATCTGTAGTGTTTTGATGGGTCAATCAATATCTTGTGATTTTGATCAACTTGAATCAATTCCTTGACCTGTTATAACCTGAGGAATTTTTTTTGAAAAAAAGGTTTTATTTCGTGCACAATATGTGGGCAGATCTTGAAGCCTAGAAGATTTAACAAGGGTAAAAATGCTGCATGAGCTTAGCATAAAAATGTCTTCCAGTATTTTCCAATACTTTACCATGATACCTCATCTTATTCATATTATTCCAAAACCATGCACTATCTGACTTAGACTTTTTTGATTAAAAATAATCAGGGGGCGCCTGGGTGGCCCAGTTGGTTAAGGGTCCAACTCAATTTCAGCTCAGGTCATGATCTCACAGTTCAGCTATGGGCCGACTGCGCCTGCTTGGGATTCTCTCTCTCTGCCTCTCTTTCTCAAAATAAATAAACCTAAAAAAAATGGGGTACCTGAGTGGCTCAGTCAGTTAAACGTCTGACTTCAGCTCAGGTCATGATCTCACGATTCATGGGTTCCAGCCCAGAGTCGGGCTCTGTGCTGACAACTCAGAGCCTGGAAGCTGCTTCGGATTCTGTGTCTCCCTCTCTCTCTGCCCCTCCCTCACTCACACACTCTCTCTCTCTCTCACTCTCTCTCTCTCTCTCTCTCTCTCTCTCTCTCTCTTTCAAAAATAAATAAACATTAAAAGAAATTTTTTTAAAAGAAAGTTTGTGTTTTTAGCAAGCTTCCAAGTGATGTTGACATTGTTGATCTGGAGATTACATTTACCATTCAAACCAAATGCTTTCCTGTTTAACACATATCAATGATTATTATCCTGGCACAGCTATAAGGGTTCACCACTCAGATCCTTGCACAAAATCAACCTGCCACGAGGAGCCCAGCTAGCTGACAGCCTCCCATGGTGGGTGCCTTCAGAATTTGCCTCAGCTTTCAAACTGAGGCCACGTCCTGCCTGGGCAGCCCCTAAGCCACCAGCAAGTACCATCGTATTGCAAGGACTTGTCATTTCTGGCCAGCAGGGATCCCTAGGCTGGAGAACAGAGCTTGGATGATGAAGTGCATAGAGGTCAGCTTCCTGGGGCGAGAATCTGGGCAGAGGAGGTAGAAAGTTGGTTGGAAGTTGGAACTGAGAATAATCAGCCCAGTGGGTAAACGCTGAATTTTAGGTATGAACAAGGCACAGCAGTATTGGCAAGGGCGAAGAATAGTTGTAGAAAAGAAGAATTGAAATATGAGCTTAATGCCCACCTTGAAAATTTTGAGGATTGTCTTGGGGAAGCTGGTTTTAAGTCTTCTGTCCCATTTAGAGAACAAGATAAGGTTTCCAATGGGAACATATTGCATTGCAACAAAGGGAAAATTTATGGGAGAGTGAGTTTTCTGTGGCTGAAAGAATCCAATCAAGGACTGTTTGGATGGGGACTTGCCCGATGGCCTGATCAGAGTAATTACAGTTGACTGGCACTAGAGACCAGACAGTCCTTAAGGGAGCACTCAGGCTAGTAAGGATGAGGGCCAAGGTCCTGAAATTAGGAAGAGTTTGGTTAGTCATTATTTCCCAGGTCTGGCTAACCTATGTGCCAGCCATCCTGACAAGTGCTAGAGACAAAAACTGTCTCCTTGACCAAACTTTGGTCAGGCTTCTCGAAGTCCTCTTCTCAAACTGGCCTCGATCTCTGGACTTATGTGTCTGTCTGTGCAGCTTCCCATGTCAGCAAAAATTCTAAGTCATTTTATATTAAGAATCCTCACAGTGGATACCTGACCTCCCCAGCCTGTGCTCAGCAAGAGCCCTGTCATGTCAGGTTAGCCAGAATTCTCCCTCACTCTTAAATTCTCCCCCTTAGTAACTTTCCCTCCATGGAGCCCCACCCTGCTCCTTGGTACAAATCCCCTTTTGTCCATGCTGTCTGCAGAATCAAACCCAACTCTACACTGAGGTGTCTTATCAGTATTGCAATAGTTCCTGAATAAAACCTGTCTTGATCACTTTATTGTCCAGCTTTGGTTTTTCTTTAACCCTAGAGACATCATGGTTAGTAAAACTCACCAACCTTCAAGGAGACAGACATAAATCAAACAACTACAGCATGAATGCACACTTACAAACTAAGATAAAGACTGCAGGAAAGCTGAGCCCCCCAGACATCCCAAGGAAGATAGATCTCAAACAGGAGAGGGAGGTGATAAAGTGTGTGTGTGTGTGTGTGTGTGTGTGTGTGTGTGTGTGTTGGAGGCCAGGAAGTATATCCTCCAGAGTCTTGGAAGGGAGGATCCAGGGTATTCAAAAGGGGTAACTGAAAAGATTTTAGTAAAGACAGTATCTACAGAGGTGTGGACAGGCTGAACAACTATCGGTGTGCAGGAATCAGTAGCAATGGCAGCCTGAAGGGCCAAGATAGAGCCCTGGCACAGAGGTAGATGTGGGAGAAGACTTGCCTCATGGAACCTGTTGCCATGGGTAGTGAAACACATCCGCTCAAACCCCAAGAGAATCCGAGTGAAAGAATCTGTAGAAGCCAACATCCCAGAACACAGAGCAGGCTTGAGACCAATGGAGAGTGGATCCAGGGAGGCAAGGAGACAATAATCAGCACAGGGAAAGGGTGGTATGGGATAAGAATGCAGGGTAGGCAGGGATTAGGCCATCTTCAAGGATTTGGACTTTATCAAAACCATGGAAACCAGAACGTCAGGGCCAACCAGCAGTTTAGGAAAGCGCCCGGGATCAGGTCTCAGCCAGAATCAGGAACTCTGCTTTGGAAACGGGTACTTGGTGGAGCCTTCAGTCCTTGGATCCCTGTCATGGAGATTACACTATAGTGAATTGTTAGGGAATTTTCACATCTGATTAAGAGTGGCCTCCTGGGGGCGCCTGCCTGTCCCAGCCAGTTATGCATCTGGCTCTTGATTTCAGCTCTGGTCACCATCTCATGGTTTGTGGGTTCAAGCCTCTTGTCAGGCTCTGCACTGCCAGGAAAGAGCGTGCTTGGATTCTCTCTCTCCCTCCCTCTCTGACCCACCCCCTTCTCTCAATAGAAATAAACTTAAAATGAAAAAAAAAGAGTGGCTGCCTGAGATACTTTGTTAAAAAAGATGCTAAAACACAATCCAAGCTGAATGCGGGTGGGGGAGTGTTGCAGTTGCCTGGTGATATGAAATACATTAGTATGTTCTAGAAGGAGGTGAGGTGTTCAAAGTGAAAGACCTTATTAATGAGCAATCGCAGATCTCAAGGTTTTTTTTTTTCATTATGAATGTCTTAGCAATTTTAGAATTAAATTGTCTCTAGGAATTCTGAGGCTTGTAACAAGAATTAGAAAATTTCCCTCTGTATTTAGTAAGATTTAAAGAGTATGTTTTGATATAAAATTCCTTCTGGTTTGCATTTTTTCCCCTATCACATTAATGAGAAAAGGAAAAGAACTTTGTCTAACAAAGTTGATAATCAGCTCTGAAAATTACAAAAGAAGTGAAAGCTTTCAATGAGACTCACTGGCCCGTTCTACCCAGCATGGGCGGCAGAGAATACAGCATCCTCGGGGCGTGCTTTGCACAAGACCCAATGTGGAAATGAGGAAAGGTGGAAATGAAGGAAATACGGTATTAGTGGTTTTCTCTGAGTGTGAAGAATTAACACATTCATCTTTATTCTAATCCATCTATTGTTAATAACATAATTGCCGTTTATTGAGCATTTACTGGATTCTGGTCCCTCTGCCAAGCATTTATATGGACTACCTCAGACCTGGTGGTATGCTGGTAAACCAGTTCTTTAAAAATGCAACGAAATTTAACTGAATTTAAAAACAGCCCTGATTTTTCATGCTTGCCAATTTTCATAGTTTAAGTACCCCCGTGAATAATTTAGTTACTGGTTCAAAAAATCCCTGACTGTTGAACAATCGTCTGTCATGAATTAGTGCAAGCTTTCTCAAGCACAATACTTCTGAAACTTTATTCGTTCAACTACTATGTGATAAACTGCTGTTACAAAGAAACTAAAGTACGGAAGAGAAGTTTGCTTCTCTCTCACCTAACAATCTCAGCTGATTTCAGGCTAGAAGGGCATCCTGAACCACAGAGCCTCAGGGGAATTCTGGCAACCACTGGGGCAGGCAGCAGAAGGCAGAGGGAGGAAGAAGGTCAGGGTAATCACCCCTAAGATAAATAGAGCTGCCCATATCCTTCACACTCACATCCTTATCTTAGTCACTTGACCACACCAAGGTGGAAAAGAGGCTGGAAAATGTTGCTTACGATAGCCACTCGCCGGTGCTCTGTAGGAACAGAATGGACTCACTGGTGAAGTTCAGTCATCTCTGTCACATACCCTACTCGGAATACCTAGGACACAGTAGAGTCCTGGTGAAGAGTTCAGGCCACCATGTGACTCCTAGCTTAGCTTACCAACTATCTGACAATAAGAGGAGTTCTTTCAGTTTCCTCGCCTGTAAATTACAGGTAATAACAGCATTCGCCACATGGATTTTCGGTAATGAATACACAAATTAATAACATTGAAATCTTGAAATAGTTCACGGTGTACTGTAAGCAGTCAATTTAAGATACCTGTTAATATATGAACATCACAGAATCGGCGAAGAGGGTAAAAAAAGATTTGAGTTTTCTCACTTCCCCCTAATTCTAGAAGCTTTTGACAAATCGTGTTGCCTGGTTTGCTTCCCTAAACCAATTGTATTTCAGGCTAAACAAAAGAACTTCAAAGTAAGAATCAAAGTCGGCTAAAGCAGAGGCCAGGAGAGATCTATTCTTATTTGTGATGCTGAATACTTCTCAGGGTAAAATTTAAATGACAGTTGGAACCCATGGAAATGAAATACTTTGTTATGTGGCTTCAGCTAAATTCTATGTCAAATAATCCAATCGTAAAAATTTAAACCAACCTGCAGTGACAATGTTAACACTATACAGGAAGGGATGGTGAGCAGAATGACATATCTTTGTGAAAGCCTACTGAAATACAGTATTTTAAAATACTCATTATTTGAATTCTGGGTTTGTTCTGGTTGATGAGTGTGAATAACTCCAAGTTAGTTATATACATATATTAAAATTTTAAAAACTAGTGGCCAAAATCTTTTTTTTTTAATCCAAAGGATGGCATGTATCTCCTTCCAAGTGAATTCCCCATAGACTAGTCTTTGAGATCAGTTTTTTGGATCCCATTCATTTTCCTGATGTGGCAGGTACACTGACCTGCCACAATCCTGGAACTTTGTCAATCAAAATTCAATTTCACTGGCAAGCAACACTCTAATTTTTTTCCTGAAAAATTATATAGTTTTTCCTTAGATTCAATTGCTCCTTTTGACAGTATTAATGATTCCATCAGAAGTCCTGATGGACGTAAAGAGAAGAAATAAAGAAATGCCTGGGATTTCTCTCAAACACTGTCCCCATACTCTGTCATCATGGGATCAAGAACCAAGCTAGTAGAGCTGTCTAGTGCTCTGAATAAATGAAGATCACTCTACTCCTTTCTGTGTACATGATTTTTATTTGTCCTGCTGAAGTTCCTTCGGTAACCAAGAGGTAGTGTTGAGAAAGAAAGGCAAACGGGAAGACGCTTTGCCCCAAGGTGTTATGATGTATCACAGCTATAAGAAAATCCTAAATTGTGGAAGGAAGAGAATCACAACTGGAGAAAATTCTTGCTGGGTGGCTGTATGGTCTAAAATGGTTGCATGGTCTAAAACTGAGAAATTGAGCACTGAAGTCAAAATCCAAAGGGGAAAGTAAATCTTAAAGTGTGCAGGAGGAGCAGATCAGAACTCATTTATTCAGGCTATCAACAGAGAGAGAGAGCACAGATCCACTTTTATTTCGTGGCACAGGGGTGCTGCTGGCTGCAGGGTTGGGAAAGAGAAATCCTGTTTCCAATGACAAAGCTTGTTTCTTAAATCTGGATGTGAGAAGGGGACATTTCTCCCACTATGGATCAAATATCCCATCAGTTTCACCCTCTACTACATTTCCGATATCTCTGCCTTCACATTTCTGACCGGCTGTCTCAAGTTCTCCCCACTGCTCCCTACTCTGTATGCTATGGCAAAACTTCACCCGTCCGCTCCCCTCTCTCTCGGCTCTTGAAGTCTGATTTGCAAGATAGTGATACCAGATACGAAGATATTGATCATTTTGATACCCCTCAATTCTCAAGCAAACAAGCCAAGGGCGAGATCTGCCTGGAGCACCTATTTTTCATCAGGGCACACTAGCATTCTTACTAGGGTGGCTATTTTGTGGCACTAAGAATTAGGCCACATGCCACCGTGTCATATACGCTGTTGGTGGCCAACCCTTGGTGGTGTATTGTCACTTTTCTTTGTATTTTTGATGCACACGAATCACACCATATCGATAATTTTTATTTTTTTAATTTTTTTTAATGTTTATTTTTGAAGGAGAGAGACAGAGTGTTGGGCGGGGGTGGGTGGGAAGAGAAAGAGGGAGACACAGAATCGGAAGCAGACTCCAGGTTTTGCGCTGTCAGCACGGAGCCTGACACAGGGCTCGAACTCACGAACTACGAGATCATGACCTGAGCTGAAGTTGGACACTTAGACTGAGCCACCCAGGTGCCCTTTTTTTTTTTTTTACCTGAACATGGTTATTATTTTTAACAGAAAAGAAAACAGCACACATGCTTCCATGCACCTGTCTTTCAGCTTCAACAATTATCAACCTTTTGCTGCTCTGTTAATTGTTGAGTGTATATCTTGTTTTTAATATCTTACAATTGTAAATATGTTGTGAAGAACGATGCTCAAAAGATATTCTGCATTTAGATCTCATCTCTCTGGCACAGATACCCAGAAGCAGAATTTCTGACAGCAGCTTAGCCCGCCCCCCATCTCTAGATACTCTGAACACCAGTGGGTTAAACAAGGGTCCCTTGGTTCTGTTTACTCGTGCTTTGCCTTCTAAGAACAATCCTTACTCTTGTGGTTGTTTTGATGAGGAATGATCCACAGTGGGCTCCAAAGCTCAGTGTTAAGGTCTGCTTTACACTGTGGGCAACCCTTTGCAGGCCCCCTTAGGAACGTCACAGAGGCTTGCTGTGACTGTAGGGAAATGTGAAGACTGTGGAACAGACTCATGGTCAAATTGCAAATCAGTTCTTTGTGCATTTTAACCAAAGAGCAGTTTGGACGCAGGCATTTTTTCTTCCTCCCCCAAGCCCTTCTTGACAACACAACAAATGATAATCTGAAATCAAACACGACACTCTACCTGCAGGACCTGACGCTGACAGATGGAGCTGTGTTTAAATAGCTTCATGTTGCCAGTTCCAATAAAGGGAAAGTACACAAAAGCCTGAGCCTAATGGGAAATTAAAAGTGCTCAGCATTTGAAAGGGAGTCAGGTAAGCATACTGGTGACGAGAATCGTCCGACCATCAATCAGCACGCAGGGCGATGTTTCCTCTGAGGTTGGCTGGAGTAGCCATAGCTGTGGCCAGTGGCCAACTCAGCATGGGTGGATAATGTAAAGTCTGGGAATACTAAGGGCTTTCATTTGGCTTAGATGGGGCATGAGGGAAACCTGCCAGATTTTTGATCCGTGTTGGGCTGGTAGGTGTGGAACAGCTGTTTTTGTTATCTGAGAATGAGGCATCTTGGGGCTGTGGGACCGCTCTAGGCTTAATGATTTCTGGGTTTTGTTAAATAAAAGCACTTAGATGACATTCTAGTGGAGGATAAGGCCGCGGAAGTCTCCAGAAAGAAAAACAACCTTTCTCTTGAATTTTGGATTTGGCTCCACTGGGGCTGCAGTCATGTATCAAGCTGAAAACCCACAAAATACTTCGGGGGGAGGGGAGGGACGTCTCATCTTCAACCTGACTTGAACTGGTTCCAGAACAATCTGGAGAAAATGCTAAGTTTGGTCTCTGATCATCTATAGCAAAGAGCTTCCTTGTCTGTGAGCTTTTAAACCCTCATATTTTAGGAACTGGTTATAGCTACTCCATAGCACGTAGGGCCACCCAAAGTTCTTGGCAGGGATAGCCTGAGTGCTTCACTGCTTTGGAGTTGGCTTCTTCCTAAGGTCCTTCAGTTGTACTGTAGAGTTATCCTGTAGCATGGTCACCATCTTCAAAAACCACCAATACATTAAGTCCATCAGCATTTAATGGTAACTATCTTGTCAAGCTCTGTGGGAACCACTTAGGTTGTAAAAAGAAATAAGACAGTCACTAAACTTCAGGAGTTCATAGCAGGTGCATGGGATAGACTTTAAATACATCGTTATAAAATACGTACAATAACTAGGGCAAGTTGTATAACTGCCAGAAGGGTTATGAGGGTACAGTAACTCTACTTGGGGTTGTTGATGAGAGCCTCGCAGGAGGTCCTGGGGACAGTCACTGACTGGTCTTCAAGAGAAAGAAAATCCACTACTGGCTACTATTTCTGGAATTACCAAAATGTTCCATGTATTAACCTAGATAATTTATTAATTAAATTAATACAACCACCACATGCATTAGATATTATAAGTCTCAATGCACAAATAAGAACACTGAGAGCGGTCATGAGCTGAAGGGTCACAGCCAGAAAGGGTCAGAACACAGACATGAGTTTAATTTTTCTGACTTCACAGCCCATGCTCTGTGCCCAATGCCACAATACTTTTGGACAAAGGAAAGTAACAGAGGTGTGCACCCAGACAGAGAGGTGAAGCTGTGACCAACTTTTCCCATATGTTCCTTAATCTCTTATCTCCAGGCCAAACTTGGTATCCTGACATTTTTCCTAGCCTTCTCATTCTCTCAGTGACCGCATACTAACCACATTCCCTTCCTCCACTCCTTCAAAACATATTTCTTGGGAGAAATCCCAGGACAAACCTCAAAACTACAAATTCCATTAGAACAAAACAAAAAAGTGAAAACAAAATTCTCAAAAAAAAAAAAAAATGGCTGCAAGTTCTTCATTTTCCTCTAGAGTCCAGATGGCTCTGCCCATGTTCAGGGCAGCCTGGTAACACAGCATGATTTGTACAGATTTTAGAGAGCTCTCCGCTGGTCTTGATTCACGAAAACGATACATGGACCATGTCTGAAGAATAAGATGTGCTTTGACATTTGCTTCCTGTGGCAAGTACACTAACTACAGTATCCCCTTTCTGACCATCCAGACACTAAAGAGATAAAAACTTTGACTCAATGCCAAGTTGTCCTGCCCCAAGACCATGGCTTTTGACTACTTGTTGATCAGCTAAAGTGAGCCTTTCTGTTTATCTTTGAGCATTTCTTGTGTCCCTCATTTGGTTTCGAAGGAATGTGTTATAATCAAATTTCACCCACGTGTGGACGTGCTGTGTGGCAATATTCTACAATGTCTCATCGGTTACCTTGCAGTTAACCCTGAGACCACAATGGGTAATACTGGTCCTTATGACTGGAAGTGAGATGGCTTTCTCACCAGTCACAGATCCTTGTTAGATGCCTCAATTTCCACATGTATTTGATCATCCAAACCTAGTCTCGCTGACTATTAAAATACAGTATTTTAGGGGCGCCTGGGTGGCTCAGTCAGTTAAGCGGCCGACTTCGGCCCAGGTCATGATCTCGCAGTCCGTGAGTTCGAGCCCCCCATGTGGGGCTCTGTGCTGACAGCTCAGAGCCTGGTGCCTGTTTCAGATTCTGTGTCTCCCTCTCTCTGACCCTTCCCCGTTCATGCTCTGTCTCTCTCTGTCTCAAAAATAAACATTAAAAAAAAATTTTTAAAATACAATATTTTATTTTTAACCCATATTAAACTGTTCAATGTCCATATGAATCTCCTAGGGGGTGTCCCATGAAGATTCTGACTTCTAGGTCTGAGGTGGGTCAAGATCTGGCATTTCTAACAAGCTCCCAGAAATATTGCTGATTCTTTGACCTCACTAAGTAGTGAAGCTAAAGATTAACTGTGTTCCAGTTACTTACTGGAGAGTGATCTCTAACACATGGCTACTCAACCACTTTGGTGGATCTAGAGAAATGAATGAATTATGTATACTTTAGGAAACCCCCAGTAACAATAATCTCAGCTAAACCACTAAACAATACTTCAGTGTAAGTTAATATAATTTCTCACGTAACCCTCACACCGGCCCTAAGAAATACCTGTGGTTATTACATTTTGTGGATATGAAACTGAAGATCAAGTGGGTTAAACTCATGTGCCCCCTGTCATTCAGCTCTTAAACAATAGAGCCACACTTTGAATTTTGTTTCTGATTTCATATTACCTTCTTACTCTTAAAGTTTTTTTTACATTGATTTATTTTTGAGAGACAGAGAGAGACAGAACACAAGCGGGGGAGGGGCAGAGAGAGTTGGGGGACACAGAATCCGAAGCAGGCTCCAGGCTCTGAGCTGTCAGCACAGAGCCCGACGCGGGGCTCAAACTCACAAACTGCAAGATCATGACCTGAGCCCAAGTTGGACATTCAACCAACTAAGCCACCCAGGCGCCCCAACCTTCTTACTCTTAGTTCCCTTTTCCATTATTTTTCTTAGTTTATTTTTCTTACTTACATGGACCCTTTATGCTACCTAAAAACACTTTGTTTTCTCTATTCCTTAAGCTTCTTTATTATAGAAATAATTGAAGTACAAAAAAAAAAAAAAAAATGAACACAGAGCAAATCAAGAGAACACAAAAGTACTTCCACTTCCAGCTCCAAAGATGTTTCTTCTTCAAACGTTACGAACTCTCCTTCCAAATGTTTTCCTCCTGTGCTTATGCTTATCTTTTTCTGTAAAATAATGGAATATGATTCCATGTATTTGTTTTATAATTGCCATTTCTTCATCAAGCCATGTAATTTAATCATCTATCCCTACTAATAGACATACTCCCAGAATGTTATCCTTAATAAGTACAGGACACTTGGTTAAATGAGTAAGGGATGATTTATTCACTCCCTCTCTCATTCTTGGGTATTTATATCGCTTCATTTTACTGTTTTTGTTTTTTTGAATTTAATAGCACTGCAACCAATAACACCTCTATGTGTTTGTGTTTGTGCACACTTTTAACTGATTTTTTTTTATTTTTATTTGTTTCTATTTTTTGTAATGTTTATTTTTGAGAGAGACAGAGTGCAAGTGGGGAAGGGGTCAGAGAGGAGAGGGAGACACAGAATCTGAAGCAAGCTCCAGGCTCTGAGCTGTCAGTACAGAGTCCGATCTGGGGCTGGAACTCCCCAACAGTGAGATCATGACCTGAGCCGAAGTTGGATGCTTCACCGAGGAGACACCCAGGTGCCCCTATTTTTTATTTTTAATAACTGAAGTAATATGTTAAAATTTTTTTTTCTTGTAGGGGACCCTGGGTGACTCCATCAGTTAATTAACTGACTCTTGATTTCCATTCAGGTCACGATCTCACAGTTCGTGAGTTCGAGCCCCGCATTGGGCTATACGCTGACAGTGTGGAGCCTGCTTGTGATTCTCTCTCTCCCTCTCTGTCTTTCTGCCCCTCCCTCTCTCACTGCCTCTTTCTCTCTCCCTCTCTCCCTCTCTCTGTTGCTCCTGCAAATGTGCATGTTTTCTCTATATATATAAAAATATATGAATAAACATTAAATTTGGGGTTTTTTTTTTTTTTGTAAAATCTTTAACTAAGGTAGATAAAGGGATACCCCTTTGGTTCCCAGATGAATTCCATTTCTTTCCCTAGAGTCCTCAGTTTGGGGTTTTTCTTTCAAGATTTTTTCACTTTTATACATAGATGTACAGAGCGAATGGCTCTAGGACTTATTTTTATATAAATAAGAGCATCCTATATGCCTCTTAAAATTACGTTTCATCAGTAGTACTTCCTAAAAGACGTGCTTGGTCAGAGTGTTGGAGCAACCTTTTTTCCCCCACCTGTCATCACTGCTCAGTCTTTTGTTCATCTTTGCCAGGTTGACAAGCAGCGAACGGTCCTCCATGGTACTTTAAAAGTAATTGTAATTCAAAAATCTACATCAATGCCATTTTTTCTTGACACTTTTAAAAGTGTCAACCTTTGAAAAGTTCTATCTTGAAAGTTCTTTTTGTTCACACATTCCCCACAATCCGTGCCCTTTCCACTACCTTTCAGGAACAACCACGTATAAGAGTTTGTATGCATTATTTTAGACTTTTTCCCAAGTATATACACATACAGATAAGTGTACACACATCCAGAATATATACTGCTCAGTTTGTGTGTGTCTGGGTGTGCCTTTTTAAAACAATTGATATCATCTACCAATTGGCTTTTGAAATAAACAATATTTCTTACAGAACCATCAACATAAATATATTGGCTCCTACCCACTAGATGATATTAGCAACTCCCTCCTCCCACTCAGCAAAGATAGCCAAAACTATCTCCCTACACTGCCAAATGTTCCCCGGGGAGCCAAATTGCCCCTGGATTGGAACCAATGATATAAATGTATTTCATACCTTTTTCCTACTGCATTACCTTCCAAATAATGTAGCATTTTTTTTTTCTGTTGCAATGAGCCACCTTGTACAAGAGAACAATTCTCTTGAGGGATAATATGGCACAAGGGAAAGAATGTAGTTTCTGGAATCAGCCTAGTTGGGTTCAAATCCTGGATGGAAAATCTGTAAAAAGGGTATACTAATAGAAATTAATGAGGACTAAAAACATTTAAGCACACAAAGCACTTAAAACAGTGGAAGGTATTTAGCAATAAATCTTTGGATCTGACAAAAACTCTGACTTATATTCGAATATTCTGTTTGAGTATGGAATTTCCTTGAAGTATATTTACATGAAGTGTGACTGAGAGAAACATCAGTGCTGCTGTTATTTTACAAATGGAATATTTCAAAAACAGTGCACCTTTATGAAGTCAAATGAATGGTGCTGTTGTTCCTGAATCATAGTGACATGACATTAAGGTTTCTGTACCCACTTTGCCCTGCTTGTGTGTGGTGAATGCCACCTCTCTTTTTTCAATCTAGAATTAGGGATGATTCAGAAAGAAAGCAAAGAAAAGAGAGGAAAAGTAATTTAGACTCTGTGAGCAAACGCATTAACTGCATTTAAGTCAGATGCTGGCCAGTCTTACCCATTTGACTTTTTAACATTTCACCATAAGTCTGGGTCTGAAAGAAAACTTCTCTTCAACTCCTCAGACAGGGGCAAGACCCAATTCTATCCGCCATCCCTCTCAACCCTACCTTCACTGAGGGAAAAGCTGTTTGTACCACCTGACTCTAGTCAGGTTAGAGACAGAAAGGAAAAATAAATGGGATGCCATGAGGAGGGTAGGGGAGAGGAAGACCAAGAGGCTGTGAAAAAAGGGAACAAAATCACAGAGGAGGCCTCCTTTGCACCTCTCTGAGGTGGGCTCAGCGTGAATGGATAGGAGACGGAAGGAGGGAAGTAATGGACTGTTTCCACAATTCCCGGGACTTGGTGCATAACTGTCTAATGATAAGACCCTTCTGGTGATGGAATTCCTGCGTAGCTTGGGTTGTAATATCTTATAAAATACTTCCAGATATAATGAGGTATCTGTAGAGAAATAGCAGCCGAATGTGTAAGCAGCTCTGTTAGGAGTCTGATGGGAGGCACAGCCTGTAGTAAATGAAGTGAAGCAAAAACCTTACCACACAGCAGGTATGTTCCAGAAAAGCCCTCATTTCAAGTCTGCATCTGGCTTGGTCTATGGAACTGACAGACAGGCATAGGTCTTAGGGAAGGGCAACCAGACTGATGGAGGTAGCAAGCCAACACCTTGAGCGGTGCTAAACTTATGCACTAGAAAAACCCTGCAACTGAAGAAAGACTTGAACGTCAGATAAATGACCTCTCATAAAAATAAGTAAATAAATAAAAGGATGACATGAAAAGAAGATGTGTGTTACTTTTACGCACCTCCTATATTCCTATAAAGTTGGATGTAGATAAAATACATTTTCCAAAGATGAAAGTAGGTTTGCTGGGGTTTTTTCAAGTTTATTTATTTTGAGAGAGAAGGAGAGAGAGGGAATCTCAAGCAGGCTGCGCTCCATCCGTGCAGAGCCCAATATGGGGTTCAAACCCATGAACCATGAGATCATGATGTGAGCCAAAATTAAGACTCAGAGGCTTAATCGACTGAGGCACTCAGGCACCCCTGTTTGCTGGTTTTTTAATGTAAACTTCTTACTGACATACACACGCTCAGAAAAATAGACAAATTACTAATTTTTGCCTTGATGAATTTCTCAAACTAAGGATGGCCATGGAAGAGGAACCCAAGCATGGCCAGCTCCCAGAAGTCACCCTCCTGCTTTCTCTGCTCACCACCCACCTACCAGGGGAAATTCACCACTATCCTGACATCTAACACCAGAAACCAGTTTTCCTGTTTGAATGTGTTAGAAAAAAAATGGAAGCACGTAATATAGAATCTTTCTTGTCTGGTCCTGCTATTCAGCAGAATATAAAATTCACACATATTGAGTATAGTTGTAGAGTGTTCATTCTGTTTATGGTATAGTATTCACCACAGGAGGACATCACGATCTCACTCTTCCACTATCTAGTCTATTCTTCCATTATATCCCTTCTGCTATTGCTGGGAATTTGATTAGTGTCCAGTTGGAGACTGTTAAGAGTAATGTTGCAATGAACATACTTGTACAAACCTTTCTGTGGGCCTAAGGGTGCATTTTTCTTGAGTGCTTACCTGGGATTAAATTTGATAGATTTTTTTTCTATGTGACTCCATGGCATAGGGTGATGGGGAGTGGCCATGGCTTGGGCCTTTTTCTTGCTAGCTTTTCCTGGGTCTTGGGGGAAAAAAGCGGAAAGAGCTGGAAGCTCTGTTCTTCTGGCTTCATGCTACTCATGCAACTTTTTTGGGTTATATCTCACCATTATCTGAAGCCTCCACAGAACTTCACTGTACTTGGTCTCTTCCTGTGGGACAAAGCAGGAAGCTCGTTGGAAAGGGGGCTGGAAACCTAAGCTGGGATCATAGCTCTCCTTGGGCGACCTCAGGTGCATCACTTCACCTCTCTGTGTCTGAATTTCCTCATCTGTTAAATGGGGAAGCCAGGGCTAGGCGAGCTCAGATGGCCTAATGTCTGTGGATGAGCTGTGGCCACTGTGTGGGGCTGGTCATCAAAGAGAAAGTGGGGGTCTCTGTTGTCGCTGGAATCCTGAGAGGGTTTTAGTCCTCTTTGGTGTGATGGACCCTTCCCATCAGGGCAAGATCTGGAGTCTTGGCATCTCCCTGTCAAGCCTTTGCTCCTTCAAGCCCTGTGACATCAAGCCAAGAGAGAGGCTGCATCCCTGACATCCTCCTCAGTCTTCTGTCAGTCAACTCAATGACTTCCAGAAACCACAGGGAGCCAGAAGCCCACCAGGTTTGCCCAGATTGGCAGAGTGGGGCCATTTGTATAAAACTCTTTATTCAACTTACCTGGCCTTTTTTTTTTTAATGTATATATGAAATAGACACACACACACACACACACACACACACTCAGTTTTATTAGATACTGACTGAATGTTTTCAAAAATGCCAAAGTTCAGACAAAAGGACTTCTAGAGGAAATTTTATTCGTTTCACTCACTTTGTTTTTTTTTTTATTTTAAAATAAGATACAAGGGGCGCCTGGGTGGCTCAGTCGGTTAAGCGGCCAACTTCGGCTCAGGTCATGATCTCACAGTCCGTGAGTTCGAGCCCCTCGTCGGGCTCTCTGCTGACAGCTCGGAGCCTGGAGCCTGTTTCAGATTCTGTGTCTCCCTCTCTCTCTGACCCTTCCCTGTTCATGCTCTGTCTCTCTCTGTCTCAAAAATAAATAAACATTAAAAAAATAAATAAAATAAAATAAAATAAGATACAAAATCATTAAATACAAAACCAAGATCTTATACAAATAACAAAAAAAAACCCAAGGGATTGTTTTTTCGGACAGTCATGATATTATTGTTCTGTTTCTGTTCTGTGGTGATAGTTACATGACTATACATTTGTCAGAGCTTGTGGAGATATACGACAAAGAAAGGTGATTTTTTTTTATGGGCTACAAGCTTGTTGATTACCCAGCTGAGATACATTTGGTCATTTCCAGTTTTGGGCAATGATAATATTAGTTTTATGCTGCTATAAACATTCACGTCAGGTATTAGTGTGGACCTCTGCATTCATGTCTCCAGGTTAAACACCTACAATAGAATGTCTGGGTCATATAAGACATGTATGTATCACTTTATAAGTAAGTGACAAAATCTTTTCCATGGTGGCTTTTCTGCTTCATATTCTCATCAACAATGTATGAGATTCCTGTTATTCAATATGCTGCCAGCAGTTGGCATTAACAGGTTTTGTTTTCTTTGTTTCAGCCAAGAGGTATATACTGGCAGCTCCGTGTGGTTTTAATTTGCATTTCCCTAATGATTAATGATGTTGGCATCTTTTCATGTGTTTACTTCCTGGCCATATACCTTCTTTGATGAAGTGTCTGTTCAAATCTTTTGTCCATTTTCCATTGGGTTATTTGTTTTCTTATTGTTGAGTTTTGAGAATTCTTTCTCAGATATATGATTTGCAGATATTTTCTGCCAGTCTTCAACTTGCCTTTCAATTCTTTTAACAAATGTCTTTTGCAAACCAAAAGCATCTTATTTTGATGGTGTCATATTTGTCAGTGTCTCTCCTAAGGACTGTACTTTTGATGTTTCTAGCTAAGAACTCTGACTAACCTAAGGTGGCAAAGATTTTTCTCTTATGTTTTATTCAAAAAATGGTATAGTTTTATATTTTACACTTAGTGCTATCCATTTTGAATTAATTTTTACATATGGTGTAAATTATAAGTTGAGATTCTTTATATATAGATATCAATGTTGATATCGATAGATAGTTATAGATATAGATATAGATATAGATATAGATGATATAGATATAGATATAGATAGATACAAATAGATGTCCAATATTTCCAGAACAGCTTGTTGGAAAAAAAAACAAAACAACTATCCTTTCTCCATTGAATTTCCTTTGCACTGTTGTCAAAAATCAATTTGTCATATTTCTGCATGCATATTTCTGGACTCTATTCTGTTCCATTTATCTGTCTATATATTCTGTATCCAATACTACACTGTCTTGATTACTACAGCTTTATTATAAGTCTTAAAATCAGTTAATATAAGTCCTCCAAAGTTACTCTTTTTTTTTTTTTTCCAAATTGTCTCAGCTGTGCTAGATAGGCTCTTTCCCTTCTACAATAAATTTTAAAAGCAGCTTATTGATATCCACAAAAAAATTTGACAGGATTTTAATTGCATCGGATCCGTAGATCGATTTGTGAGAAGTGAGATCTTAAATCTTGCATCTTCCAATCCACGAACACAATATATCTCTCTGTTTACTTACGTCTTAACTGATGGCTTTCATCAGTCTTGTGTAATTTTCAGGATAGAGATCCTGCGCAGATTTCATTAGATTTACCCCCAAATATCTTATTTTCTTTTGTGATGTCTTAAATGGTACATTTGAAAGGGGTTTCCAGGTGATTTTATTAATTCATCAACTTCTCCAGTTTGGAATAAACTTCAGAGGTTACTTTGTTTAACTGTCCTTCAGGTTTCTGGATCACAGATATTTCTTGATCTGCTTGAACATTCGCAAAGATTGGAACCAGAAAATTCTGGAAAGGTTTTTTGACAGAGATATTCCATGCACTCTTTACCCAGGTTCCCTCAATAATTAAGTACAATATCAAAACCAAGAAAAACTGACATGCTACAGTGTGCGTTTATAGTTCCATGTCATTTTATAATATGTAGTTTCATGTAACCACCACTGCAATCAAGAGACAGGATTATTCCATCACCACAAAGAAACACCTTCTGCTACTCCTTTATGGTTGTGCACATCCCCTCCCTCCCAATGTCCATAATCTCTGGCAACCCACCAATCTGCTCCATGTCTGTAATCTAGTTATTTTTGAGAATATTATATAAATAGAAATATGAAGTATGTGACCTTGTGATATTGGCTTTTTAAAATCAGCATAATGTCCTTAAGATCCATCCAAGTTGTATTCATCATTACTTCATTTCTTTTCATTGCTGAGTAGAAACCTATGGTGTGGATGTCCCACTGTTTATTTAGCCATTAACTTGGTATGGGTTATGGGATATGGTATGGGTATGGTATGGGATATGTTGGTAGTTTCCAGTTCTTGGTTATTAAAAATTACTATAATAGAAGTAATTGTGGGGTGCCTAGTTGGCTCAGACGGTTAAGCATCTGACTCTTGATTTTGGCTCAGGTCATGATCTCACACTCATGAGATTGAGCCTTGTGTCAGGCTCCATGCTGGATGTGGAGCCCGTTTGGGATTCTCTCTCCCTCTCTCTCTGTCCCTCCCCAACTCGCATATGCTCTCTCTCTCTCAAAATTAAATTAAATTAAATTAAATTAAATTAGTACTTGTGTACAGGTTTTTGTGTGAATATAAGTTTTCATTGCTCTGGGACAAGTGCTCAGGAGTGTGATTGCTGGGTCATGTGGTAAGTGTGTGGCTAATTTTGTAAGGAATCGCCAAACTATCTTCAAGAGTGGCAATCCCATTTTACATTCTTCTAGCAATATAGGAGAGATTCCATGGTTCCATATCCTTGCCAGCATGTGGTATTGTAACCATTTTTTTAATGTCAGCCAATTGTCAGCCAATTTTTTAAATTGTAGTTGACATAAAATATTATATTAGTTTCAGGTGTACAACGTAGTGAATCAACATTTATGTACATTATGAAAGAACCATGATAACTCTAGTTACCATCTTTCACCATGCAATGTTATTACAATGTTATTGATTATATTCCTATGCTGCACTTTCTATCCCCATGATTAACTCATTTTATAGATGGAAGTTTTTACCTCTTAATCCCTTTCACCTATTTTGCTCATCTTCCTCCCTTTCCCTCTGACAACCTCCAGTCTGTTCCCTGTATTCATGTGTTTCAGTTTTATTTGTTCATTTGCTTTGTTTAGATTCCACAGGTAAGTGAAATTACATAGTATTCTCTGACTTTTCACTTAGGATAACAGCCTCCAGGTTCACACATGTTGCTGCAAATGGCAAGGTTTCATTCTTTTTTTATGGATGAGTAATACTCCATTGCATGTGTGTGTGTGTGTGTGTGTGTGCACGCGCATGCGTGCGTAATCTTCTTTATGCATTCATCTATCAATGGACACTTAGGTGTGTCTATGGATATGGACACTCTCATACCTTGGCTATTATAAGTAGTGCTATGATGGATGTAGGGTCCATATATCTTTTTGAAATAGTGTTTTCATTCTCAGATAAATACCCAGAAGTGAAATTGTCGGATCTTGTAATATTTCTATTTTTATTTTTTTGAGGACACTCCATACTGTTTTCCACAGTGGCTTCACCAATTCACATTCCCACCAACAGTGCACAAGCAGTCCCATTTCTCCGCATCCTCACCAGCGCTTGTCATTTCTTGGCTTCTTGATGGTAACCATTTCAACAGGGGTGAGGTGACATCTCATTTTGGTTTGGTTTATATTTCCCTGATGATAAGTAATGTTGAGGATCTTTTCATGTACTTGCTGGCCATCTGTATGTCTTTGGAAAAATGTCTATTTAGGTCCTATGCCCATTTTTTAAGTAGATTTTTTTAGTATTGAGTTATATGAGTTCTTCATTTATTTTGGATACTAACCCTTTATCATATATATTACTTGCAAATATCTTCTCTCATTCAGTAGGTTGTCTTTTTGTTTTATTGATAGTTTCTGTCTCTGTGCAGAGGCTTTTTAGCATAACGTAGTCCTAATTGTTTATTTCTGCTTTGGTTGCTCTAGTCTGAAGAGACAGTTCCAAAAAATTAGTGCTAATACTACTGTCCAAGAGTTTACTGCCTATGTTTTCTCTTAGGAGTTCTACGATTTCAGGTCTTACATTTAGATCTTTAATCATCTTGAGGTTATTTTGTTTTTTAATATGGTGTGAGAAAGTGGTCTAGTTTCATTCTTCTGCATGTGGCTGTCCAGTTTCCCCAGCACTGAAATGATACAATTTTTTTAACTTTTGATTTTCAATTATTCATTGTTAGTTTATAGAATTCCAACTGATTTTTGTATATTCTCTGTATATTGTGTAGCTTTGCTAAAACTTCTTGTTCATTAGAGCAAAAGGAGGGAGACAGAATAAGGCAAGGGGAAAAGTTTAAGGATGGGTCTCATTTGGAGCCAGAAGAAAAAGAGCAGCCCTGAGAGAGACAGAAAAGGAATGGAGATACAGGAGGGAAAATCAAGAGAAAACAATGCATTTAATACTCTTCTAATTCAAGCAGCCTTAAACCAAGCTCTTGAAAAACTCAAAATCTGCTACCCAGATTTTGTGCATTTATTTCCCTTCAATTTTGCTTAATGTCTTTATTTTACCTCCTGAACTCATTGCCCTCCCTTCAAAATTCTTAGGTGTCTTTGGAAACCAAGGGACAAGCCTTAAACACTGACTCATCCAATAATCACATCTTATTCTTTCAACCTGACCCACTTCTAACGTATTTCCTATAATTTTTGTGGCATTGGAACAAGCCAGGCTTCTTTTATTTAGCAAACACTTATTCATCACTTATGTGCAAGCCATGATACAGAAGACCATGGTCAGGGGAGATACAGAGAAGGGATGACATTCAAAATATTCAACAATTTGTACAACACCTGACCTACCTGAAAGAACAAAGCCATAGCTTTGGACCCTGGAGATCCTGCTGTGCCAGGTATCAACCTTTCAGTTATTTGAATGAAGGGACAAGAGGGGTCTTGGGGGGATGAAGGGGAAGGCTGGGGCAGGGTCATTCTCTATGGAGGGCAGAGTATTTACCAAATGCCATAAACACGTTTTGGTATTGTGAGAACTTCTGTGTCTATCCGCAGTGGTCCCAAGAATGAGAGAATTTATTGCACTTGTTAATCAGGGATACAATCTACAAACAAAATATACAAGTAAGATCATGTGGAATATGGTGAGTTCCTCGAGAGGGCACAGGGGAAGTTTATGGAAATTTGGGAAAGTGAAGATCTCTTCTTTTGAAAAGGAGAATAAGGGCACGACAAATGACAAAAATAAGACAGTGTAGTTATGAGCTCTATGCCCTTTACTCTGGGGAAAATAATCTAGGCATTGGGGAGGACAGTGTCTCCCAAGCTCCCAAACAGTGGCACATCCTTCTGGAGAGATCTGGGGCAAGAGTGAGTTTTATGGGATCTTAGAAGCAGCAACGTGGAGACAGGGTATGAATGACTGGGGATGCCTATCCAACCTTAGTTAGAAAGATTAAGAAACAAGGAACTAAGTATGGAGCCCACAGTTAGCTTAGGGTTTGGAAACCGGCTGATGGGCTACACCGTGATTCTGGTCATGTAGAACATTTACAGGAACATGAAAGTTCTATTTGCTGACATGGACCCCTGAACAGGAGCAGCTCCATTTTGTGCCTAGAAATTTCTGTCCACAGATATTTGAGTTGAGTCCCAAAGGCAAATTGCATTTAGGTGTTAAAGCAGAAGCAGTGAAGGGCACAAATTAAACAAAGGCAGGGAGGTAAAAGTGCATTGTGTTTGCCAATAACAGAGAAGCTCAGACAAAGAGTAGTGAGGTAAGATGGCAGCTAAAACAACAATATGGAACAAATGTGGGAGCACAGACTGATTCTCTCGACGGTACAATATATCATAGGATATTCGAGGTAAAAAGGAACTTAGAGATCCTACAGGCTAACCCTACAACCCTTTTGCTGCACAAAAGGATAAACCGAGGCGAAGAGCCCAAGGTTACACAGTGCTACACAGTTTGTTGGCATGAGAGACTCGGGTTCTCGATTTAGAGCTTACTTCCCCAGGGTCTCATTGCTAGCATCTTCTAAAGGTTTTTTAAAATGCAAAATAAATAAATGCCTGTAAGCAGTGACTTTTGATGGAAGTTTTTGATTCCCACCCCATCCCACCCAGAGGGCTGGTATCCTGCCTTACCGCCTGGGAATTGCATTCAAAGAGATTAAGATCACACTCTTCAAGTCTCTGGTTTCTCTTCAGGTGTTTTAATAAAAGTGAGCGCTCTAAGTGGATGCGCTGGTCTCTGCCCCTCCACATCCAGCCAGCTGAATCAGAATCAGCTCTTTTCCTTCTACGAGGCAACAATAGCACAGCTTGGCTGTCTGTTGAAAGACTCTGATGCAAAACCCATTATATGAGCTCTCCCCTCTCTCCTCGTCTTGTCAGACACAAAGCTATCATCTTGACGGGTTTTCTTCTTTTCCCTTGCTCTTACTCCTACATTAGACTTGCTTGTTATTTAGCTGCTTTCTCTTCCAAGATATTATTGGGATTCATTTTATTTCCATTCCTTTCATCTCTTCTATCAATCAGGAGGAAAACAGATAAAAAGGCTGCTCTTAGAACAAATAAGAAAGCTCACAGTTTTGAACTCACCCACTGTTCCATCTCTTCCTGAAGATTTTGTGTTTAATGGACAGTAATCATATTCCAAGACCCAAGACCAGAACTGAAAGTTTTGCCCCAGCTTTTTCTGATAGAACTTTATGATTCTGTCTTGCTAACAGTTAACTCTTCTGAACACAGGCTTTTCACCTATTTATCACCCTTCACAACACTGTTTTATTTCTTTTTTTAATGTTTTATTACTTATTTTTGAGAGTAAGAGAGACAGAGCACGAGCAGGGGAGGGGCAGAGAGAGTTGGGGACACAGAATCCAAAGCAGGCTCCAGGCTCCAAGCTGTCAGCACAGAGCCTGACTCGGGGCTCGAACTCACAGACCGTGAGATCATGACCTGAGCCGAAGTCGGCTGCTTAACCGACTGAGCCACTCAGGCGCCCCAACATTGTTTTATTTCTTAAGGACTATTTCACATTAGTATTATGAATTTTGGATTGCCATATTGTGAGTGGCTGCTGGCATTTATATTACTTACTATGACTCTACAGTAGACTGTACTAAGTGCTAAAAACACGCATTAGCAGCTAGTGACATAATCAATCCTCTGAGGTAGACATCTCTATTTTCCTCCTATATAGATGGAGGAAATGAAACTTAAAGATATTTAATTATTTACCCAAGGCCTTCCTGCTAATAATTGACCAGAACTTGACTCCAGACAGCGTGGGTCTCAAACTTTTATACATGACCACAATATTATACAGCCGCATTCCTCATTGTATTTTCCCCAGCTCCATCTCAAGTACTTAATTCCGTTATAGTTACTCGAAAGGGTCACTCTATAAATTTGATGCAAATCAGCCTAGTGATTTCAGAGTAAGGGTGCACTCTTTACTTTAAAAAAGCAAAGAGACAGGGTGCCTCAGTGGCTCAGTAGGTTAAGCATCCGACTTTCGCTCAGGTCACGATCTCATGGTTCGTGGGTTCGAGCCCCACGTCGGGTTCTGTGCTGACAGCTCAGAGCCTGGAGCCTGCTTCGGATTATGTGTCTCCCTCTCTCTCTGCTCCTCCCCTACTCACACTCTGTCTCTCTCTCAAAAAAAATTAAATAAACATGTAAAAAAAAATTTAAAGCAAAGAGACAAACAACAATGAAACACTATAACTAGAATAACACATTGATTCATTTTTGTTGATAAACATAATCAGAAGAAAACAGAACTTCATTTTCTGGAAATTCAGTTTTCTTGACAGTTCAGCCAACTAGGACCTCATCTCAAGCAAAAGGGGTTCCTAAAAAGCCCTTTGCCGTAACAAATACCATATGCTCACTTCTCTGCAATTTAAACAAACAAACTAGGAATGAAGGTAATTACTAAATCATTTTCAACTTTTATTTATTATACAGTGGTTTACGTGTGGCTATACAGTATTTTTAACAGAGTATTAAAATATTACATTAGAAAATATGTAGAGAAGAACATACAATAAGCGGATACATAGGAAAAAAACATAGTGTACATACAGTACGATGATGGGGAGGAGAGAGAAAACCTAAATCAAAGGAAATAGCAAAGATGGAAAGGCCTAGAACAACCCATTGAAAACCCTAATGGTCACTGAAGACATCCAGGACAGCACACGATTTTCATAATGAAAAGCCCAAGTCATTCCCAAGAGGGTTAAATATAATTTTTAGCATCTTCATTAATTTGACTCGAGAAGACAGACTGCAAGCTATTTTATTTATTTGTTTGTTGTTGTTGTTTTGTTTGTTTATTTTAAGAGAGAGAGAGGGTGTGTGTGTGTTTGCACATGCACACGAGTGGGGGACTGACAGAGAGACAAAAAGAGAGAGAAACCCAAGCAGGCTCTGCACTGTCAACTCAGAGCCCGGGGGGGGGGGGGGGGGGGGGGCGCGGGGGGGGGGGGCTCTCTCCCACCTACCGTGACATCACAACCTGAGCAGAAATCAAGAGTTGGACTCAACCAATTGAGCTACCCAGGCCCACACTTTCATTTATTTTTAAATTTATACACTTGTCTTCAGCTCCTCAGTATTCTTTATCTCCCCTTTCACGGCTTCCAATTTGCCTTCACATTTTCCATGAGTTTACTATTTCTTCTACCTTTTTCTTGAACGCTGCTCTGTCACATTCCAACTGCCTGTGTTGTAGGAAGATCACTCCTGTGTTCTGGGATCCGTGTCATGCTCCTGGACCCCTGCCCTCCTTCGACTTACTTTGCTGTTCACAGTTCCATCTCCTTTCTAGTCTCATCAAGGAAGAATTTGTGGTTGCACGTGTTGTGTTTGCATTTCGGTGATTCTGGAAAGGAAAAATGGGAAAGTTGGACTTTCTGTTGTTACCTTCAAGCTGCAAGAGGCTCTAATGATTTTCCCAAGACCTGGCATTGAAATCATTCATATGGGGAATTTGAGCATTTTTTAACTGCCCAATTTGATTTGCTTTTCTTTTTCTTTCTCCAGTCTATTCATCGTTCTCCTGCAAGTGAAATTTCTGTTCATGTCATCAAATTCCCAAACAGAGTTGAGCTTTTTTACTGAATAAACCATTTACACAACATGTTCTATGTACAAAGTCTTTTTAATTAGGGTTTCTTTAATAACCCCAGGAAGTGGTCGGGTCAGTTTACATCTGCCTTGCCTCAGTGACTTCGTGCACAAACGCTTCCATTCTTTTTTTTACCCCATTTCACTGTTATTTGCCTGTCAGTCCATTTCTTCCACGCATCTTCTTTCGCTTTGCAGATAGATCTTCATCGACATCTGCTCTGGGGTCAACTGTGTGGAACTGTAATTTCCCCAAGCCTCACCACCCTCTGGGTACATATGCGGGAGCACTAATATTAATACCTAATTTTTCTGGCTCATTTCCCCAAACTGCTGATGGATTAACCCCAGCTCCTTGAAAATCCCCTCTTAAGAATTTTTAGAATCTCCAGAGGCATGTGTGACATATGCAGCCCTTTCTTGAATTCTGTGCCACTCCGCTGGCCACAGCCACTTCCTCCTGCTGCGCGGCTGGCTCGGTTTTTCTCCGCCAATTCCTTGAAAATGGCTGCTGCCGCCCCATTGGGCACAGCAGGGGCTGTCACTACATCTTGTTCCTTCTCTGGAAGCCAAGTATCTCTTGCTGACCCCCGGGCTCAGCATTTCTTGGCTGGTGGCTCCCCCGAACACCCCAGAAGTCAGATCCGCACTGTGGTGTCTGGCAGGGTGACAGAGACACATTTCCCACTCTCTGCTCCGGATTCAGGCAAAGGTGACCCTGTGGAGGGCTGCTGGGCATTATATTCGTTTGCTCAGGCTGCCATAACAAAAGGACCATAGGCTGGGCGGCTTAACAGAAATTCATTTTCTCACAGTTTTGGAGGCTGGAAATCCAAGATCAAGGTGTCAGCGGGGACTGATTTCTTCTGAAGCCTCTCTGTGGCTTGAACACGGCCACCTTCTCACTGTGTCCTCACATGGTCTTTCCTTGGTCCACACATGTCCCTGGTGTCTTTCCCTATGTCCTAATGTTGTCTTCTTATAGGACGCCAATCAGACTGGATTAGGGCCCACCCTTGAAGAAGCCTCATTTAACTTAATCATCTCCTGAAAGGCCCTGTCTCCAAACATAGTCACTCTGGGAGGTACCGGGGTTAGGGTTTCAACACATAAACTTTAGGGGGACCTAATTTAGTTTATAACAGGTACCCATGCAATTCATGTCATAGAGAAAGTGTTCTCTGACTTTTTCTCTCTCTATGGTACAGACACGCATCTTGAAGACTCGTGTCCTGTCCCCTCCATACGCCCCCGAGAATTCCTCTGCACCTCTGAAAGCGAGGCCTGTGTTACTCCTGTGTTGGCAGCAGACTCTTTTTCCTAGAGACCCCACAGACCCCGTGCCAACAGTTTCACCCGGTGCCACGTAAGTTCAGCACACATGCCAGAACCCCCAGCAAGGAAGACCACCCAGGCTTTAAAAGAATCGCTGATAAACGCGTTACAGAGCTGATGCTCAACACACTTGAAAACTGTGGTCTCTACAGCCAGACCTGATGAGTGCATCACCCTAACTGCCTAACGTCTTAGCTGTGTGACCTTTGGCAATGCACTTAACTTCTCTGTGCCTTAGTTCCCTGACCTCCAGCATGGATTTAACAACAGTACAGACCTCAAAAGATTGTTGTAAGGACTCAATTTGTTATTGCAAATAAAGTGGACACACTATACAGAAAACAGTAAATTCCAGCTCTTATTACTGTCATCATACTACCATGGGAGGTGGGATGTAAGGACAGAGACTTACCTGCAGTACCTCTGTGATAGGTGCTCAGTAAATATATGCGGAACAAATAAATGATGACTATAACATTTATTTTCCACATTTTGATGTTCATGTGGTTCTCATAGAAGCTATTTCATTTAATACACACACACACACACACACACACACACACACAAAGGCAATATCGTCCACCCCATTTTATTGATGAGAAAACTGTTGATCAGAGATTTTACCAACTTGGCCAAAGGATGATACAACCAATGTGCAGAGTAGCTAAGATTTGAAACTCTTCCCTTCCGGGCCCTCTCTCCTCATCTCCTCACCTTGCCCTGTGATTAGGACCGCCAATCCCAAGCTCCCCATCCGGCCCACATCCCACCCCAAAACAAAAGCAAACCACCTGCACGTCCAGTGCATCAACATGTCCTTATCTGGTTGTCTTTCACTGTGTCACTTAACTCTGCGTGCTCAGACGTGACTTGGAAAGTGACGGGGGCCAGTTCGGTGGAAACACCTTCAGCAAGTCTGTGAGCAAACAAATGCAAAGGAAAATTCTCCCAGTGTGGATGGAAGGATCTGGTCACCCCTTGGGTCATAGAAGGCGGGACGCCACACTGTGTGCCAGAACCACCACGTTATGCCAGGTGTTAGCACACCTTTTCTGGAAATAGGCAGATAATAAATATTTTTGGATTTGCGGGCCATCCCCCAACCTTTGTTGTGACCACTCAGCTCTGCTCTTGTAGCACAAAAGCAGGCACAGATAATACATAAATAAAAGGGAATGGCAGTAGTCCAATAAAATGCTATTTAAAATGTATTTTAAAATGTTATTTACAAATGTTGGGCTTTTTAAATTTTTTTAATGTTTATTTATTTTTGAGAGAGAGAGAGAGACAGAGTGTGAGTGGGGGAGGAACAGGGAGAGAAAGGGAGACGCAGAATCCGAAGCAGGCTCCAGGCTCTGAGCTGTCGGCACAGAGCGCATCCCAGGGCCTAAACTCATGAACTGCGAGGTCATGACCTGAGCCAAAGTCAGACGCTTAGGTGACTGAGCCACCCAAATGCCCCTACAAATGTTATTTAAGTTTTCTATACACTTTGTTGTGTTCTGAGTACTTTGTGTGTAATAACAAATTTAATCCTTAAAACAACCCTTTAAGGTATGTACTATTATTTATCAAATCCATGTTGGAGATAAGGGATCTGAGGCACAGAGAAGTTTAGTGTATTGCCCAAGGTCACACAGCTAAAGATGTTAGGTGGAATTAAAATGACACACCTGATTGCCAACCTCTGCTTTATATGTGTTTCTGAGTTTAACCACCATAATCCTCCAAATTTGCTATGTTTCTTCTTGTTTGGAGGTGTGGGAATAGACTCAGTGTGGACTGAGCAAAGAGCCAACAAGCTTGGGAAGGGGAAACGTGAGACCATCAGTCCAAGGACCCTTTGTTTTGCTTCAACGTGTCTCATGCCTGGGATTTCTATTCTCTGTTCCCTCCTCACATCAGCCTGCATATGTGCACAACGGCTTGTATTACATTCAAACCCCTTTGACAGACAGCATGATCTGTCATTGTCCCGTTGCTTCCTAGCAGCTAATGGCCATAATGTTATTATTTACCATCACTTATTAGACTCTCAAGCTCAGAACTTAAGAATCTGTTTATATCATTCTAGCTGCTGTGGTACAGACCCACAAGATAGGTACAGATTTTTCACTTCTTTGGCTAGGTTTATTCCTAAGTATTTTATGGTTTTTGGTGCGGTTGTACATGGGATTGCTTCCTTGATTTCTCTTTCTGCTGCTTCATTATTGGCATATAGAAATGCAACCAATTTCTGTACATTGATTTTATATCCTGAGACTTTGTTGAATTCATGGATGAGTTCTAACAGTTTTTGGTGGAATCTTTTGGGTTTTCCATATAGATTATCATGTCATCTGCAAAGAGTGAAACTTTCACTTCCTCCTTGCTGATTTGGATGCCTTTTATTTCTTTGTGTTGTCTGATTACTGAGGCTAGGACTTCCAACACTATGTTGAATAACAGGGGTGAGACTGAACATCCTTGTCATGTTCCTGACCTTAGGGGAAAAGCTCTCAGTTTTCCTCCATTGAAGATGATATTAGCGGTGGGTCTTTCATATATGGCTTTTATGATCTTGAGGTATGATCTTTCTATCCCTGCTTTCTGGAGGACTTTTATGAAGAAAGAATGTTGTATTTTGTCAAATGTTTTCTCTGCATCTATTGAGAGGATCATGTGGTTCTTATTCTTTCTTTTGTTGATGTGACGTATCACATTGATTGATTTGCAGATATTGAACCAGCTCTGTATCCCAGGAATAAATCCCACTTGATTGTGGTGAATAATTCTTTTAATGCATTGTTGGATCTGTTTGGCTAGTATCTTGTTGAGAATTTTTGCATCCATGTTCATCACGAAAATTGGTCAGTAGTTCTTTTTAGTGGGGACTTTGGTGTTGGAATCAAGGTAATGCTGGCCTTGTAAATAAGTTTGGACGTTTTCCTTCCATTTATATTTTTTGGAACAGCTTCAAAAGAATAGGTGTCAACTCTTCTTTAAATGTTTGGTAAAATTCCCCTGGAAAGTCATCCGACCCTGGACTGCTGTTTGTTGGGAGATTTTTGATTACTGATTCAATTTCTTTAGTGGTTATGGGTCTGTTCAAATTTTTTATTTCTTCCTGTTTCAGTTTTGGTAGTTTATATGTTTCTAGGAATTTGTCCATTTTTTCCAGATTGCCCAATTTATTGGCATATAATTGCTCATAATATTCTTTTATTATTGTTTGTATTTCTGTAGTGTTAGTTGTGATCTCTCCTTTTTCATTTGTGATTTTATTTATTTGGGTCCTTTCTTTTTTACTTCTGATCAATCCAGCAGGAGGTTTATAAATTTTGTTAATACTTCTTTCAAAGAACCAGTTCCTGGTTTCATTGATCTGTTTTACTGTTTTTTTTTTTTTATTTCAATATCATTGATTTCTGCTCTAATCTTTCCTTTTACAGTCTTCTGCTCATTTGAGGCTTTATTTGCTGTTCTTTTCCAGCTCTTTAAGGTGTATGGTTAGGTTGTGTATCTGAGACCTTTCTTCCTTCTTTAGGAAGGCCTGAATTGCTATATATTTCCCTCTTATGACTGCTTTTGCTGCATCCCAGATGTGTTGGGCTGTTGTGTTTTCATCTTCACTGGCTTCCATGTACTTTTTAATTTCTTTAATTTCTTGATCAATCCATTTATTCTTTAAGTAGGATGTTCCTTAATCTCCAAGAATTCGTGGTTTTTCCAAATTTTTTTCTGGTGGTTGATTTCAAGTTTCATAGTGTTGTGTCTGAAAATATGAATAGTATGATCTTGATCTTTTTGTACTTGTTGAGGACTGATTTGTGTCCCAGTGTGTGATTTATTTTGGAGAATGTTACATGTGCACTTGAGAAGAATGGGTTCTGCTGCGTTAGGATGAAATATTCTGAATATATCTGTTAAGTCCATCTGGTCGAGTGTATCATTCAAAGTCATTGTTTCCTTGTTGATTTTCTGTTTAGATGACCTGTCCAATTGCTGTAAATGGGGTGTTGAAGTCCCCTACTATTATGGTATTATTACCAATGAGTTTCTTTATGTTTGTGATTAATTGATTTATATATGTGGGTGCATTGAATACATTGGGGACATAAATGTTCACAATTGTTAGATCTTCTTAGTGGATAGACCCCTTAGTTGTGATATAGTGCCCTTCTTCATCTCTTGTTACAGTCTTTATTTTAAAATCTAGTTTGATATAATGGTTTTGGAAACCATTACCATGATAGATGGTTCTCCATCCCCTTACTTTCAATATGAAAGTGTTTTTAGGTCTAAAATGGGTCTTTTGTAAACAGCATATAGATGGATCTTGTTTCCTTTTCCATTCTGATATCCTATATCTTTTGATTGGAGCTTTTAGTCCATTGACATTTAGAGTGACTACTAAAAGATAAGAATTTAGTGCCATTGTGTTGTCTGTAGAATTAGAGGCTCTGGTCCTTTCTAGTCTGTTGATTTTGGTCTTTTTTGTTTTGTTTCAACTTTTCTTTCCTCGGAGTATCCCCTTAAAATTTCTTGCAGGACTGGTTTAATGGTAATGAACTTTTGTAGTTTTTGTTTGTCTGGGAGACTCTTTATCTCTCCTTCTATTTTGAATGACAGCCTTGTTGGATAAAGAATTCTTGGCTGTGTATTTTTCCAATTCAGCACATTGAATATATCTTGCCAGTCCTTTCTGGCCTGTCAAGTTTCCGTGGAGAGGTCTGCTGCGAACCTGATCCATTTTCCCTTATAGGTTAATGACTTTTTTTCTCCCTTGCTGCTTTCATAATTCTTTGTTTGTCTTTGTATTTTGTGAATTTGACTATGATATGCCTGATTATGATCAGTTTTTGTTGAATCTAATGGGAGTTCTCTGTGTTTCTTGGACTTTGATGTCTGTGTCTTTCCCCAGATTAGGAAAGTTTTCTGCTATAATTTGCTCACTAAGCTTTCTACCTCTTTTTCTTTCTCTTCATCTTCTAGGACTCCTATGATTCAGATGTTATTCCTTTCTAATAAGTCACTAAATACCCTAATTCTTGTATCTTTGCTTCCCTCTTTTTTTTTCTGCTTCATTATTCTCCATAATTTTGTCCTCTGTGTCACTGATTCTCTGCTCTGCTTTATCTATACTTGGCCGCTGTGGCATCCATTCAAGATTGCATCTCGGCTATAGCATTTTTTAATTTTGTCCTGACTAGATTTTAGTTCTTTTATCTCCACAGAAAAGGATTCAATGCTCTTTTCAACCCAGCTAGTATTCTTATTATTGTGATTCTAAATTCTAGTTCAGACATCTTGCCTTTTATCTGTGTTGATTAAACCCCTGGCTGTCATTTCTTCCTGTTCTATCTTTTGGGGTGAATTCCTTCATTTTGTCATTTTGGAGGAAGAAAAAGAATTAATAAAATAAAAAATAAATATTAAAAAATTAAAAACTGCACTAAAAATCAAATAAAGGGAGCTAGAAACTAAGTGTGCTTTTGTGTGGTTGTTGAAAAAAGCTTGATAGAATAGAGAAGAAAGGGGAAGAAAAGAAAGAAAAGAGAAGAAAAGGGTAAAACAAACATTTAAATTAAAAAGTATATGATAAAGTAGAATAAAATGAAATGAAGAAAGTGAAATCTAATTTGAAAAGTTACAAAAAACTTATTAAAACAATTTTTAGAAATTTAAAAGAAAGCAAATAAAAATAAATTTTCTCTTCCTGTGTTCAAGAAAAAGAAAAGGAGAAAAAAAACAAAAAGCAAAAAAAAAAAAAAGGATGAGCCAGCAAATAGAATGAAACCCAAATGAAGTTAAATCCAGTTTCCCCTAGAACTCAAACTATGAATCACTCTATAGTCCATACACTAAGTAGGCAGCATGACTTCTGCTGTTCTTCTAGGAGGATGTTCTAGAAGGGCACAGTTGGGTGAGGCTTGGTGTAATGCCTCTGTTCTTCATTAGGTGGCCTTGCTTAGCTTCCAGGGGTGGATGGGTGAGGTTCACATGCACGTGCACCAGAGCAGTGGAAATGGCTTCACCCAGCTTCCTAGTCCCTGGCACAGGAAATTTGCGTTCTCACTGATGGGCTATCAAGCACCCCTCCTTTATCTTAGCCTTCCATCCACTCCCCACTTCCTCCCTAGTCCAATTCCATAGCCTGCCAGGTGGCACCTCCTTCCTGAGTTTTATCTCAGATGGGCTGTGTTTCCAAAACTCTAACTTCAGAGAACCCTGTGACTCGGACCCATGCCAACTCTCTGGGGAAGGGTCTTGCTGAGCAATGGCTGGGTGCCAGCTTGCCCCAGAAAACATTTGTGTGATTGTGTTTCAGCGGAAGTTCAACGATTATGACAAATCACAACACACGGATGGCGCCATGTTTCATCACACTCTGGCGTCTTTATTCCAATACCAGCAAATGTGGCTGCTCTCCAGGGTCTGCTGGGACCTTTACCTGTGGGAAGCCATATGGCTTCTACCAAATGCACTCCAAGCAGGGAAACTACTACTCCTCATGTGGCCCTTAGACCCCTCAGACCTCGCTGCCTGCTCCTAGGGATTTGCTCTTTACCAGATGCATTCAAGGTATTGAGCTCCAGAATTTCCTACCCTGTGCTCCACCGTTTATAGAGTCCTAATGGTATTGAAACCCTCTCCTTTCTCCCTGTCAATGGTTTTGGAGAACAGATTTCTTTTTCAGTTCCTTGTGAGTGTTTCCACTCTTTCTTTCTTTCCAGCTACTTTCAGTGGGAGTGTTTTTCCTGCACAATCTCAGTGTGCTGTCCTCTCCCCTTTCCCTTTCTCTGTCCTCTCTACAAAAACAGCTCCATACATTCTGCTTTTCCTCCCCCAGTTCGCCTCTCCACACCATATATCTGCCAAGTTCTGGGGCTCAAATTATGCAGATTGTACTGTTAAACCTCAGACCAATTTCCTAGGTGTGCAAAATGGTTTGGTGCTGATCTAGCTGCATTTCAGAGATAAGACAAGCTGAGAACTTCTATGCTCTTCCACCAACTTGGGAACCCTCAATTCTTTCCATCACACTCTGAACTTGCTTTGCTTTCTTTTTGCCTTGAACTCAATTGTGTAGCTTTTTTTTTTCTTGCAAAAAAAAAAAAAAAAGAATCTTAACTAAGGCACTGTTGAGAGGGTGGTTGGGGTTTTAAAAGGTCAGTAAATAGCATCCTTTTCCCTCCCTCCTGTATAGTCAGGGTCCAGTAAAGAAAAAGAAACACTCTAACAGTTTCAAACAGAGACATTTCATATAATAAATAGGTTACAGAGGTGATGGTAGAAATGAAAACCCCAGGGCATGATGAAAGAACCCAGCGATCAATAATACCAGGAAACAACTTCCTTATAGATCATTAAGTGAATGATCTCAATTCTTTCCCCTCCCTGCATCCACCCACTTCTTACAGCCTCATCCTTTGGTTTGAGATTGGTCATTTGACTTCCTTTTCCCAAAGGCACATGGGTGGAAGTTAAAGTTTGACAGTTTTGAGCCTAGATCTTTAGAGGCCTCATGAGACTTCCAGATTCAGATCTAACATATAAAGAGCTTGGAAGTAGTAACTTGCATTTTACATGAAAAAGCTGAACCAACTGAAGATCAGTTATTTTTCTTGGACCAATCAGAAAACGAATGTTTCAGGGCAAATGGCCACTCCAAAATTTAGAGAGAGAGAGAGAGATGTATGCAGTGAGCCACAGCTTACTTGGAGCAGAAGCAACTAGAACCATAAACTGATAGAGACACTTAAATGGTGACTTTGAGGAGTTGCTGGAGACTGAGGTAGATTTGCTTGAGAGTGAGAAACTCCTAAGGGGCCATAGTTTTAGGAGGCCCTCACATTTTTTGGGCTTTACCCCTTAAAATCCCACCAAGCTTTTATGATGAAGATCTGAGAAAGACCCCCTCATGGCCCAGGCACTTGTAGAGGAAGAATAATCATTGTTAAGTATTCCCAGAGCATTTATCCACAGCAAGGGCCTTCTTTCCAAAAAATATATATATATATTTCTCCAGAGCCTTATCCTAGCTGGAGGAAAGACATCTCTTACCCTCCATTCCCTTTCTGCCTTCCTGTCTCATCTAAGGTGGGAGGAGGTGGTGGGTAATAATAGGGGTCAAGGAAACAGACTGAGAATACTGCAGCCAAGAAAAAGAAAAAGGAGTGGGAACTAAGTAATACAGCTATAAAAAATAACCTTATGAAGGTCAAAGATCCAAAGATTGAAATTTAATATAAATATCATATAATGCTCTCCCTCTCTCACCTCTTGCACCACCAACAGGGTTCCAGTATAACAGAATAGATTACAGTTGAAAGAGATGCAAGACACAGACTTTCTCTGACAGAAGCTCAAAATCAAAAGGAAGGACAAAATCAAGTACACTAGAAGAATTTGAAACCACTGGTACCCTTAGCAAATGTTAACCCAGCACAACTCTTGGCCATCTTAATGTAAATCTTCACATTAAAGATTTATTTACTCAGTCCCTAACATCTGATACAACAGGTCTGGCTTTCAAGAAAAAAATGACAAGACATGCCATAAGGCAAAGAAAATAAAACAGCTTGATGATTCAGAGGACACATGGGTGGCTCTGTTGGTTAAGTGTCTGACTCTTGATTTCAGCTCAGGTCAAGATCTCATGGTTCATGAGATCAAACCCATATCAGGCTGTCAGCATAGAGCCTGCTTGAGATTCTCTCTTTCCCTCTCTCTCTGCTCCCTCCCCACCCCAGCTCACACATTCTCTCTCTCTCTCTCTCTCTCTCTCTCTCAAAATAAATAAATTAAAAAAAACATAGCTTGATGATTCAAAGTAATCATCAGAAACAAATTTAAATATTACATGGATATTGGAATTATCAGACAGGAAATTTGAAATAGTTTAATATGATTAATATGCTAAGAGCTCTAATGGAAAAAGAGTCATGGTGCAAGAACAGGTAGGTAATGCAAGCAGATAGATGGAAACTCTAAGAAAAAATCGAAAGGAAATATTAGAATTCAAATATACTGCAACAAAAATGAAGAATGGCTTCAGTGAGCTCATCAGTAACTCAATATACCCAAGGATAGAATCAATGAAGTTGGAAACAGGTTAATGTAAAATTACCAAACTGAATAGCATAGAATAAAATATTTAGGCAGGTCAAATTCAAACTTCAAAAATCGAACACAGATAAAATTTTGAAAAAAGCAAGAATAATGGAATAACGGTAAGAATTATAAATAGTTCTCATCAGAAACCATGAAAACTAGAAGGGTAGGGACTGAAATATCTAAAGGGTTGAAGGAGGAAAAAAAATCACCAACCAAAAATTTTATATCCAGCAAAATTATCCTTTGCAGGTGAAAGAGAAATAAAAACTTTCTCAAAGACATGAGGGAATTCAGCAGCAACAGCAAACCTTCCCAGCAAGAAATGCTAGAAGTTCTTCAAAAGGAAGGAAATGATGTAAGTCATATTTACATTAAAAAGGGAAACGCATCAAGAAAGGAAACTGCATGTACATGAAGGTGAAATACAATCTTTTATTTTTCTTACTGTTAATCTAAAACATAACTATTTAAAGGAATAACAGAAGCAATCTTGAGTAATAACAGCAGATGGTAAGTGGAATGAATGACAGCCATGGCAGGAGAGAATATTCAGTCATAAGTATCTGCACTATGAATGAAGCAGTGTAGTAGTATTTGGAGATGAACTTAGATTGTTTTAAAGTGCATTTTGTAAACTCTAGACCAACTATAAATTAAAGGAAAAAGAAGATAGTTGACATGCTCAGAATGCTAAGAGAAGTAATAAGTAGAGTCATATAAAATGTTCAATTATACTGCAGAAGGCAAGAAAAAAAGGGAGGTGGGGAATAAACAAAGAGAAAAAGTAGTTAATAGTACAGTTACAACATAGTATATATTAATCCAAGTATGTAAATAATCACTTTAAAAATAAAGCCTAAGCACACCAATTAAGAGCCAGAGATTTCCCAGTGGGTAAAAGACAAACAATACCATTGGGTTCTTGATTCTACCCTTGCTGCCTGAAAATGACTTCCAACACGGCATCTAAGTGATCATTTCACAATGTCGACCAGCTCATTTCTCTCCTCTGCTCAAAACTGTGCAAGAATATCCCATTTGACTCGGGAAAAAAGTTAAAATCATTGTGGTTTATTTTCCTTCCAACATCACTTTTATGCATGGATCATTTCTTCCCCTCTTTCAAATCTTTGTTCAAATGCTACTTTCTCTAAATTCAACCTTAGCCATTCTGTTCAAAAACACAATGAACCTTTTCCTTATTACTCTCTCCCACACTCTCTCTATTCCCCTTATGTGCTCTTTATTTTCCTCTAATAGTGTAACTTTTAAAATATCACAAAGTTTGCTTGTTTATTCCATTGTTTTTTTTATTATCAGCCATCTCTAGTGCAATATAAACTCCATTAGACAAGAATTTATGTCTGCTTTGTTTACTGATCTTCTAGCTTGGCATAGAGATCAATAAATATTTGTTGGATAAATGGGGTTTCTCACAATATCTACAGACACCTTCCAACATTTAAGCTTGCATTCTGACACACACTGTGTTCAGAATACATATCCTATATCATAGACCAAGATTTGGTGAACTACAGCTCTGGGGCCAAATTTGGTCTTCTGCCTGTTTTTGTAAATAAAATCTTGTTGGAACACCCACACCCATTTGTTTACTTATTGTGTATGGCTGTTTTCAAGCCACAAAGGAAGACTTGAACAGTTATACAAGAAATCCTGTAGTCCCCCAAAATGAAAATATTTACTATCTGGCATTTTACAGAAATATATTCTGCCCCCTGATATATATTATTGTAAATATGTATACATACTACATTTTCTTTATTATCTATTCATCAATGGACATTTAGGTTGTTTCATATTTGACTATTGTAAATAAAACTGCATGGAACATAAGAATACATATATATTTCAAATTAATGTTTTTGTTTTTTCAGATAAATATCCAGAAGCAGACGTGTTGGATCATATGGTAGTTCTATGTCTAATTTGGGGGGGGGGGACATTTCATGTTTTCCAGTGGCTGCACTGATTTACATTCCCACTAACTATGCACAAGTGTTCCCTTCGCTCCACATTCTTGCCAACACTTGTTATTTCTTGCCTTTGTGCTAACAGTCATTTTAGCAGGTATAAAGTGATATCTCATTGTGATTGGATTTGATTTCCCTGTTGATTGGTTATGTTGAGCATCTTTTCATGCACCTGTTGGCTATCTGCATGTCTTCTTTGGAAAAATGTCTATTCAGAACTTCTCCCTACTGTTTTTTCCTTTCTGAAAGATGCCAGTGAGCTAGCTGTAGTGAGGCAGAGAGTACAAAGCTGGTGTCCCCTGGCCTGTGTTCCCAGAGAGGATCTCCGTAGCCACAGATGTGTGCCAAGCCTGAAGCCTACCTTGGGGCTGAAGCTATAGGACAAGCAGGTGGGCCTCTCCCTCAGAAAGGCTGGAAATGTGTTTCAGTCTGCTGTCTATGCAGTGCCCTGGGGATGGTAGCCCTCCAAAAACTGTTTCTCTGATTGTTATGGACCTGTGGGATGCTAGAATGCAAGCCCCTCTAATACCAAGGTCAGGTGATCAAGGGGTGTCCCCTGGGCAGCAACCACAAAAAACAGGGCACTAAACATAAAAACTGGGGCACCAGACATGTAGAAAATATCCCCTTCAAGAGATGCACCATCCCGGGAGTGATAGCCTGCCAAGAACTATTTCTCTAATGGTTTTGGTCTTGTGGGACCCAGGAAAGCAAGCTCCCCTAGCCTCCAGAGCCAGGTGATCGAGGGGCATGGCTTTCCGAGCTTTCCTAACGAACCACCTTTCCTGGTAAAGTCTCCAAATTCATTGTTCTGAATTACATCCAGGAGGGACCCAGAAGGAGGGAAACATGAGAGAGAGTAGGTGTAACAATTGATAGGTTTTAGGGGGAACCCACTGATGACTTCTGAAAGTTTAGCCCTTTCATGTGCTTTTAGCCACTAAAATTTACTTAACACAAAACTCAAAGTAAAATGTTAAAAAAAAATCTGGAAGAATGCAACCTCCTCCTGGCTGGTAAGCCTTACCTGGTTCTTACGTGTGACCTCATTGGAAGGGAGTAAGTTGGACAGCTTCTAGCTTGATTGAGAGGGTGTGGCCTGCATCTTTTTTCATCTACAGAGAGATCTAGATAAACTGGGTGCTCCTAATAAAATCTCAGACCCAGGATAGATGATGAAGGACAGTATCAGACAAAGCAGTGAGACAAAGACCGTAAGACATGGAGAAACAAACTCTTGAAAGAATTACAAACGGATACAGCTCAGAGTGTCACCTGGGGGCTCTCTAGGTGACCTATCTTGTCTCCCCATCAGGCTTTTTTTCTAATATAATACATTGCATATACGGAAGAGCAAAGGTATAGAGTGAGAAGTTCTGTGTCAGGGAGGTGGGTAAATAAACAGACTACTCAGATGGGAACGGGGGCTGTCTGTTCAGAGCTTGCTGTAGCAAGGGTGGCAGCCAACAGCCTAAGTTTGGGAGACACCCAAAGCTTGGCAGAGGAGTGGGAAAGCTCTAATAGTGACAAAGTTGGGGGAGGCCTCGGGCATACCCTGAGGGCAGGCTGTTGGCATGGGGAAGCTGGAGGTGGGCTAATTAAAACGGTCATCGTATGTGATAGTTTGGGGAACATATTTGGCTTCCCACGGTTGACCTTGAGTTGGAAGCCACAGGAAGATATAAGGAGCTTGGCAGCATCGGTACAGCTCTGGCTGTCCTAGGCAACCACCCTAGGTGCTGTGGTTTGGCTTCCTGGACTGGTGGGTGCAGAGGCTATGGGTCAGACCCATTGTCATAGAGGTCTGGCAATTGCATATTTACATATTCAGTCTCTCAGATAAAAAGAAAAATACTTTTCAGAAGTTATCTGAGTAAGTGCACAGGAGAAAAAGGAAGTGGTCAAAGAAGGAGGGATGAAGAGAAAATGGTTAAAGATAAAGAAAGTGATTGGTACATCTCTGATAAGATAGTTGACATTATTTCAGTGGAGAAAAGAGTAGAATCATCTAAACTATCTAAGTCACCAGTTTAGATCTTTCTTGTCACTTAAATAAAGAAGTGGAGGTCTGTTATGTTCCTTCATTTGGTTTTCGCTTTCACAAACTGAAATGAGGTTTTTACTAAGTTGGCCTTGCTTCTTCAAGCTGGCATTTTGATTAACAGACCAAGGATCTTCACACCTGCTATAAGATATTGAGGAGGCTGAGAGAACCCATAAGTGAATATAAAAGCACAATTAGATAGATTGATAAGAACTACCTCCCAGCAATGTGTTCCATCACCTCCTGGAGCACTCAGCTTCTTGAAGGTTTGTTGACATTTCGTTACCCGCCCTGCAAGGTGAGGTTATAACTCAGCTATTCTAATTCCCACTGACTGAAACTTTAGTACACAAACTATTTCAACTTAAGCATACCACCCCCCTGGTTTTAGAAAAGGGAATATAAACTGTCTTTCCCTTTCTGATTTTCAAACAGAATAGGTTTTCCTTGGTCCTCAGCATTTTTGCTTGCAACTCAACTGTCAATAATAAATAATGTATGTAAGATATAATTATAGAAATTTACACAAAGCCAGGGCTTAAAGTGGCCTAATTTTTATGGCTTCCCACCCATTAAATGGTCTAATTTTTAGCAATTTTCTGCTCATGAAAAACCCTTTTTAAAAATCAGCTTATCTTTGAAGCAGAACACGCACAATGAATTTTTTTTTCTTCCACTTACAAGAGCACTGAGCTTCTAAATGTTGATTGGTATTTCATGAGAAATCTGGCCTTTTTTCTCCCCTCACCTGCTGATGAAAGCAAATGTATTGAAAACTACACAAGTGAAATTTCTTATTATCCTTTGTTATCTAGGTGCTAGAAATAAAGACAGAGTTCTTTATAGCACATTTGAAAACCACGGATACTGTATAAATGGATGTTTGTTGAATGGTCATGGCCCATAAGTGTTTGAATATTTATAAATATCCATCAGGGTTTAAGCCCATTATTTGGTTATGATTTTCAATCACTGTTGTTCTAGGTCTCTAGCTGGCATCAGTTAAGCTCTTCCTTAACTTTATCTCCAGAGGCACTAAAGCAACATTAATATCATTTCCTCATATGTTGGCACAGAGCAAATGCAACCCTGGCCTCAGAGTCAAAGGCCAGTGTTCTGGACTTGGCCTTGCCACTAACAGACATGCAATTGTTGGCAATCTCTGACCTTCCTGGACTGCAGTTTGCTCACCTGCTAAATGAGAAATCTGCATCAGATAACCTCAGAGGACTTTTTAAGGGCAACATTCCATGACTGTAAAAAAACGTGATTAAATGGCTAGCAGCCGACCTTCCCCAAATTTTATGTTTTTTAAAGAGCTGAGGTGCCAAGCTGATGGTCTTTGTGGCCTTTGGAAAAAGCACAGTTAAGTATTGCTAATTTTATATTTCGTCAAGACGTCTTCACGTGGTTGTTGCAAAACCATCCATATTTTCTGCAAAATAAGCAAATGGACAAGCAAAATAAGTTAATGATGGCAAGAGAACGTGCAAAAGGAAGAGAAGGCAAACAGAAAAAAGAGGGATGATTAACATTTATCTGTAGGATATTCCCCTGTATGCAGCTGATAGAAAATATCAGAGTCACAGCATGTTGGGATGAGAATAGGGTCAAAGGAATTATCAGCTTCTTTCCCAATAAATCACTTATTTATTTATCCATCGTCCACTTTGTCCATTCAACAATTTTTTTGGCATGCTATGTGACAGGCCCCCTTCCTGACATGAGGGACAAATGACACAGGCAAGACGTCTGAGTGCATGGGGCTTACATGGCAGTGGGAAGTGACAATGAACAGGCAAACAAAGATTGAATGATAAATGATAAAAAATTTCAGACAGTGATAGTGATATACAGACAATAAAACACACATGTGATCAAAAAGAGTGAAGGGTAGGGAGCAAGAGCCATGAAGGGGCTGCAGATTGTATGGTTAGGGAAAGAGACAGTCCTTGAAAGAGCAGGAGGGAGAGAGTTCCAGACAAAGGTGGCAACAGATACCAAGACTCAGAGAAAGGAGAGTGCTTGAACTTTCCAAGGAAACGCAAGCCTATGGCAGCTGGAATTGAGTGGGCAGAAACGAATTGTTTGAAGCAGGCTGAGGAAAAACAGCCAGATCATATAGAGCCTTGTAGGCAGGAGTAAAACATTTAGATTTCTTCTGTTGTTTCTAAAACTTATTCTATTCTCTATGACCCAAATATACTGTACCACATGTGTCATTTAAGAAAGTTATGAGAATCACAGATATGATTAGAAATTGTCTCAACACAGAATAATAATAATAATAACAATAATAATAATAAACTTTTATTGAGTGCTTGCAATATGCCAGGTGTTGTGCAGAGAGCTTTCATGCAGTAACTCAGGTACTTCTTGTGCAACCCATGAGGAATTATCACCAGACCTTCTTAAGATAAGGAAGCTGACTTATCCAAATGTATATACCTAGGAAATGGAAGACTGAGATGACAGCCCACGTTTCTAATTCCAAAGCCCAATTGGATTCATTTAAATTGTGATGAGGGCAAAAGAGTCAGGAAGGAAGCATTTGGCTAGAACAAAAGTTTGGGAAGGAAGGGATCTTTGTTGTGATCAAGCCAGCAGAACATAGGGAAGGACCTTTCACATAGCTGGCCCTCAAAAAAAGTATTGATTGCATAGATCTCAAGTGTCATTTTGCAGGTCTCAACACACCTAGAAAAGAGGTAAGGAGAATGGATGTCACTTTGCATTTTTTCTAAGTTTTCACATTTATTTTTCTTCTCCTAAAATTGCTCCAAATTCTTCTAAACACCTGTTTATTTAAACTTTTGGTTCCTATGACCCCTATAATGAACATCTCTGCCCCCAACCCCCCATTTTCCTGCCCTTTCTCAATGCCTCCTTCCTCTAGCACCTGTTAATTTACTCACTCCCTGAGTAAGGTAACTACAGACACACTCTCAATGGAATCTAGGTTTTGCTTCATTGCGTCAGGATCTAATCATGAGATGTGTACCCACTTGTTAAGCATGCCCCCTCGTTGCAGTGGGCTTTGGCACAAACTTCTACAGAGCTGGTCCTTCTGCCATCATGCCCCTGGGTGAATAAAAGCAGGATCAGGTTACTGGGAGAGGAAAATGAAACATGGAAGTTAAGATGCTGAAGAGGAAAAGAATAAAGTCTAAGGAGTTTTCAGAGGCCAGGTAACAGGATAGAGTTACAGAACAGCAAAATCAAGAAAGAATCCCAAGAACAAGTGAGCACCTGGGTAGCATCCTCCTAGAAGTCACGGGGCAGGTTAGGTGGTCAAAGGGGCAGCCGACCTAAAGAAACAGGAATGTAACAGAAGCTGAATGTGAAGAGACAACCTTGAGATCAGGGAAAGTACACGGGCAAAAGCCAGGGGAGCAGATAATTGACCTGCATGTTGTCCCAGGATCAGCTGCCAAGCTTCATATCCTGCTGGCTGAGGGCAGGGCCTGAATAAGATGGCCTGTAGGAGATGTACCTGGTATGGCGAGGGTATCAGGAAAGAACGGACACAGTTCCTCTGTCAGATGCTCCCTTCTGGTTCTATGTGCTGCATGAACCTATCTGCAAGAGCTTTGACCGAATAGCTGGAGCAGGGCCTGGGGAAAGGCAAACGGCTTCATAGAAATCTCTCTTCATATCTTTTTTCTATACTCCTATCTCATTAATTTCATTCTATCGAGAATGCTGATTTGAGATTAGGTTGAGTGAATATCTGTTAACACTAACGTTCTTTTCATCTAAGGCTGATTAATTGATGATAGCTGTGTGATGCTATTATTAGCAAATCTAAATTTAATTTTCTCTTCATTCACTATTAATGTGATGTTCAAGACCATCCTTGACCAGGCTCCAAACTTCCTCTAGTTTCATGAGGCACTATACTCAGCCATCTGTGTTTTCAGAGCTTTGTATTTGGTTGTTTACTCATACTCTTCCAGAGCCTTCTTCATCTGGGCTCCGTGGAGCTAGATATCCAAGGATGGACTTCACAGAGCCCAGGAATTCTTGGCACCTTTGGGTAAATTTCATGCAAGTTGACATGTGCATTTAGGTAGCTTCTAAATGGGGCTGTGACTCCCTAGAAGTTAAAAATCATTATGCTATTCCCTCAACCTCAAATGATTATTTTCCTATCACCGTCTTTAGGTAACATTATGTATTCTCATTTTTTAAGGCCTGGCTAATACCATCAACTTCTTAAAGACACTGTATATTTCCCAGGTCAAAATCAAATAGATCTTTACTTTAATCGTCCATCACAGTGTAGTTGAATCTATAACAAGAAGGCATTTCAATTTGCCTGGGACAAGGTCCATAATTAAATGCCTCTCCGGCCTAAAGGATTGATAGCTTCCTAAGGACATGAAGACCAAACTAGATTTCTTTTTGTGTATACCAGTTGTAGTAATACTTTATAAATAATAAATACACAAAATAAAAGGTTCCATATTGAACCAAACAGGACACTCTCCATTTTTATTGGATTTAACAGATTCTGGAAGGTGTCTGCCTCTATCTTTGGTACTCAGTACTTCTCATTCCTTTCTGACCTTTTATTGACCTAAATTCTATTGCCTTAACAGTATAATAACTGCTGCCCTGCTTCAGCAGCTCTATTCCACCCTCCCCCGACCTTCATTCTGGTATGGCACCACCTGTCCTTCTGGCCCCAAGCATAGTTTTCTGCCCACCGGTTACTGTAGTTCTGTGTGAACTTCAGTTTCAACCCAGACTCTCAACATCCATTCAGCAACAACCTTTGGAAAGGGGTGTTACATTCCACCCTGGACTTAGTGTTGAGGGTCAAATGGTGAGTAAGAATGGACATTGACCTGGCAACCTACCCACCTATTTTGTAGTTTGAAGAACTTTTGAATGTTATTTTGGACCCTGCTATCCTTTCAGGCTCGTGTCACGTTTTAATTCCTCTGTGATTGTGTTCACTTGACTCTTTGCTGGACACAAAAAGAGAGTTGTAAATACCAACTCTTGTCAGCCTCTAAAATCCCCTGGAAGACTGTTTTCTGAATTTGATATTACACATGTAACCAAAGTTTGATAACCACATCTTTTTTTTTTTTTTTTTTTGCTAGTTTTACTAGTTTTGTTTTGTTGCCATCCATGGACTATCTTGTCCTTAAGCAGAGGACTGCACATTAGGATGAGAGATGTTTCCTCTAAATATGGAATAGTTGCAAAGCAATCATAATAATGAAATGGATTGTGGGCGTAATGTGCCTGTGTTTTCTCATTATGGCATATTTTGCTGTGATGTTCCCATAATGAATGTACCACTTGTATGTATTAAAAATGATATAAGTGACCATTATAGAAATATTATCTTTCTCCCATGACAATATTTGGGACTGCTTTTTTATTGTAAAGGGTACTATCATGTATATGGTAAATTTTTAAGTGGATTCCTTTATTTCAATGCAGAATAGGGGGAAGTTTAATAGGGCACTTCTTCCATTTCCTTTCCTGTTTCTGTTGTTTCTCATTTGCTCTGATGTCTTTGAGACTCCCAATTATACAAAGATCACTTCCACATTTGGATGAGTCTGATTAGCCAATGCTATAAAGAGCCTCTGAAAATCTCAGACCCACCTGAAGATAGGAAGCTTTGATTTTGTGTTACACAGAGAATGAAAGGGTGGGGGGGGAAGTGGTGACTCCCTCAATGTGAAATAGATAAGTGTCAGAGTATGGTCAAGGCCTCTTTATTTGTCTTTCTTAAACTCCTTTCACTGAGCTATATGGTCAATAGTTACCATTTGTGTGTTTGTCATGACAATTGAAGTTTCTAGCTCTTAAACTTTCTGGGGTGTCTATAACTCCGAGGGGTTTTGCGTATTTGCTTACCTGGAAAGATTCTAAATGTTGTTTCTACTGATGACACATTATCCATCGCATTCATTCATGCTGGACTTAATTGTGTATAGTCCCTTCCTTCTTTATCTTGGCTTCAATGCCAGCTTCACTTTACCTTCCTGCTCAAAGCACCCACACTAATTTTCTTCTCAAATTCCTTACTTCTAGTCAATTTCAAGCAGTTTAGGTTTTATTTGCTTTATAATTGTCTCGTGTGTACGCCATAGCTTACAAGATATGTTACTTTGGACAAGGCACATAATTGTTCTCAGCTTCTATTTCCTGCCGTGAAAAGTGGAAGTAATTCTATTGATTTTGATGGCTTCTAGAAGGAAACAGCTCTTCTCTGAGTCACATTCCTACTTTGGTCTCCAGGGAAATGAAATTTAGTCTTTTCTCCCCCTTTTCGCCTTTTTATCCTGATCCAAAATGCTTAGGAAGTATCTTCTATTTAGCTTTCCAACTACTTTCTGTCATTACTGAGAGCGGATCTGTTTCTATAGCTGACAAATTCACCCGCACTGGGTCACACTTCACCCTCGAGTAGAGTTAGCGTGGGTTTAAAGTAACCACTTAGTCATGTTGTCTTCTCCTGGATCAGGATTGCAGAGGTTGAGTGGGAGCTGCTCCTCCATTTCTTACCTCCGAGCCACAAACACACCTGGACAGGCATTGCATGAAGAGGGTTCTTACATGCACTTTCATGAAAGTTTGCAAGGTGTACCTGCTCCTCTTAGAGCAGGGTAGGAAATTCAGAGTCTACTCTGCAGACCTAGCACTTGCTGTTGGTGGGCCCTCAACACCAGTTAAAGAGCAACAAGAAGAGACATTCACCTTGTCCTCATTTCCTAACCATGCCCTCCATCCGGTGATAGCAGAGGCTTTGCTCAGGAATTGCTTGGCCCAACAAAAAACTAGTACTTGGGTTCCACATGATCTACTAGTGTCTATTTCTCCACTGATTTGAATGCCAAGAAGTGGAAATTGGTGTGTTTATAGAGTTTACACTCATGTTCCCCCATACTCAGCCAAACTTCAACAATTTATTGTGATAACTAAGGGATAGCACATGTAAGAACACGTAGCATCCCTTATCTTTTGTGTATTCTTTCATTTTGGACAGGATCTCCATTTGTTTTCCTTTTATGGTATATTTTGGGCATGTAAAGTACATAGTGACATGTCAGGAATATAGAGACTCAACGAAGTTTGTTTTTACTGATTGATTTAAAGTTGGCTTTTAGGGACGTCTGGGTGGCTCAGTTGGTTAAGCGTCTGACTCTTGATGTCCACTCAGGTGATGATCTCACAGTCATGAGATCCAGCCCCGAACTGGGCTCCATGATAGGTGTGGAGCCTGCTTAATATTCTCTCTCCCTCTCCCTCTGGCCCTTCCCCACTCACACACATCCTGTCTCTCTTTCTGTCTCTTCCCTCTCTCTCTCTCAAAAAATAAAAAAATAAGATAAAATCTTTACAGATGGCTTTTCGGTGCTCATAAGACTCAAGATGCTTGTCTTCTATAGCAATACAAGGAAATACTCTTTGTTCTGGTCTTTCTTTCTTTCTCTCTCTCTTGTTTCTTTGACATTTACTTTATCTGATGCCATAATTAAACTTTATAAACACTCTTATTAGAAATATTTTGCAAGCAGTTTGCTTAAGTTAATTCACTTTTGCCATCCAATATGATAGGTTTTAATTCTGATTAATATTTCCTGTGATATTAAATACTTGTTTTTATACATGGTCTATGAATGAATGTGTATCATTTCTTTGCCATTATCCAGCATTTAAGAAATTATCAGCATGTGAATATGTAGGTCCCTTTACATTAACTCCGTTTTGTTTTTTTTTTTTAATTATGGACACATGTCTACCTGTAACTCATATATTTTTTTTCAACTTTCCTATGTCTTCTTCAAGTTTCCTTTTTACCTGTGTTTTAGTTTCTCTATTCCAGTTTCTTCCTTGGTAACATCTGAATTTTCAGGTTGAATTTTTATTCTCTGCCATCATCGGTAGCTATCATGTTCTTGGTCTTATCATATTCAGCTCTTCATTCCTTCCTGTAAATAACCTTTGCCTCAAAATAAGCTAAGCAGATTCCACAGATCGAGAAATTCAAGTTCAGAGGTTAAATTACTGGTCTGAAGTCTTACTGGTGGAAAGTGGTGGGACAGCATTGAAATTCAAATTTTTGTTTTGGGTCCAAACCTCAAGGCCTTTTCTACCAGAGGAAGTGATCTTATCAATAGAACTACTGGGTTTTCTGGAGTCCAACCTGGATTTATCATGAGGCTTGAGATGCATTATAATCAACAACTCCAGCATTATTATTTTTACAAATATTATGTTAAATTTAGCCGGTTGGCTAGTCTACATGGATGATGAATCTCAGTTACAAATTTTGGATAAAGATATCTTTCTGTGTATAAATATATGGACACAGATAAAGATACACCTTTATTCACAAAAAGTCTTAAAATATTTGAATTTAACTTTGCCCTATGTTCTTCTGTGTGACGAATTTCTGTTTCAAAGGTGGTACCTTGTTTGTTCCCTGAATCCATCCTTCTGTTGGGATTAATTACTAGTATTTGGATAGGACATAAAGCTTAATAAATATTTCCTAATATTTCTCACGGGATTCTACCCACTCATTTTTCCAGATGAGGAAATTGAGGCTCAGAATGATAGGTATTTGTCTGCAATCAGTAGCTTAGCAGGAGCTTGATCTGGGTCTTCTGGATTTCCTTCACTTCACTTTTCTTTTTTAAACTTAATTTTAGTTTTGGTCTAATCAGAATAAATTGGAAATTTGCACATAATTGGCTTATTTTTCTTCCTTTCCAAAGGGTTTTAGCTTTCTTTCAAAAGCACAGTAAATGTTAGTTTCTAGTCTTAAGACACACACACATCAGTCATAGATATGTATATTATATACACGCATATGTATGTGTTTTATATATGTGTGTGTATATATATTATATATTTATATATTATATATGTGTGTACATATATGTGTGTGTATATTATATATGTATATATTATATATGTATGTGTATATATATAATATGTATATATTTCTACATCTTAATAATAGCTGTCTCTTCAAAGAGGTTCTCTCTCTCTCTCTTTAAAACTCAATCTCTTTTTTTTAAGTTTTGTTAATTTTTATTTAATTTTGAGAGTGAGACAGAGACACAGAGTGTAAGCGGGGGAGGGGCAGAGAGAGAGAGGGAGACACAGAATCGGAAGCAGGCTCCAGGCTCTGAGCTGTCAGCACAGACCCCGATGCGGGGGCTGGAACCAAGGAACAGTGAGAGCATGACCTGAGCCGAAGTCGAATGCCCAACCAACTGAGCCACTACCCAAACACCCCTTAAAACTCAATCTCTGAATGCTGTACCCCAAACCAACTAATGACATTACGCGCAGTGTGCTGCTTCACGATTGTGACCACCAGGTAAACTACTAGGAACTTAAGAAGGATACTGTAGAAGCACTGCAGAGCCAGTGAGCCTATTCTAATTAGCTTCTCCCCTTGCCCAGATATTTATAACTGATCCTTGCACGCTTGTGTTTGCATATCCTGCAAGGGTCACTGCATCTCTTTAGCGTTCCTTGGGAGAGTAAAGTGAGCTTTCTGGTGGGCAAGAGAAATAACCCAAGGCTTATTTTGTCTAGCACATTGTAGAAGCTGAGTTAATTTTTAAGTGAACCACAGGTTTTATGTACTTAGTTTTGTCCAGCAGAGGGACTAGGGAGGTAACATTTAAGGTTTTGTGGTCTAGATACCTGTAATGATAGGGGCGACTTACCAGAAAACCTGCAAGTCGTATTAAATGAAAATAGACCTAGAAACTGAATCCATTTGAAATAATCATCTTTGCAAATACCTGGATGATAACTTTGCTTAAAATACAGGATGTCGTGAGTTGCTTTTGCCTGACCTCTTGGTTTTTAGGTCAAACTCACTGATGTCCAGTGGCTGCCAAATGCTAATTAATAAATAGAAACATAATCTTGATTTTTACATAGAATCCTACTGAATAATATGTGCACTTGTATGGGGGCACTGCCATAGAGCTGTGTTTTTCTATCATGTCTTTAACAGTCAACTCACATTTGGTTTGTCAATCTGCATATTTTTTTAGAAATTTAAGTTCCACAAGATGCCTGTTGATTAATTATTTCTCCTGAAATCATGAACTCCCTAAGAGGGCTGTAAGAACCCATGGTCTTGACTCCAATTACTCATTTTCTTCTTCTGTTTTCTGAGGCTCATTAGGAGACTATATCTTGAAAAGCAAAATGTGTGATGCCAAATGCATATAAACTTTTCCCAGTGGGTCACCCATTTGTTTATTCAACAAGGAATATTTGGGCCCCTTGTATGTGTTAGGTGTTCTGCAAGGTTCTGATGATTCAGTGGTGAATGACCGAGATATGATCTCCTCACCACTTATGGAGCTTCAAATTTAGCAAAAAAAAAAAAAAAAAAGCAATTAAAGACAAACAAAATGAGAATGAAAAACGTTGAAGTATAGAGTGCCATGGGAATATACAGTATGTTAAGAAGCTGAGGGCTGGAGTCTGAAGGGCATTCAATTTCCATGCTGTTTGAGAGAAGGAAAAGATGGTGAGAAGTACGGGTGCAGGAAATTAGGAGCCAAGAAACAGGCAGCAAGGGAATCAGAGAAGCAGGAGGAAAGAGAAAGCATAGGCAAAGAAAAAAATAGGCAGATCGATAAAGAGGCCGAGTGACCAAGAACTACAGGAGGTATAACAAGGGAAAAGATGATATAAGTTCCAGGGAAGAGGAGGGGTCAGGGGTGGGAGAGGGCATAATTGAACCCTTGTTTTTGTCTCCCTTCTGCCTCCTCTGTATTCCAGCACTCAGATTTGTCTTCAGGAGCTAGGGTTCTCCTAGCCATAGCCCTCGTGGTTTCAGGAGGATTGATCTCACACCTGTGGGATTGGCAGGTTGGGGGTGGTCTTATAACTTACATATGGGCCTGCAGTCCCAAACCAGGCTGGTGAGAGTCACCCTAACTGGATGTGTCACTGAAGCTATGAGATAAGAGTTCTAGTTTTTCACCAGAAGGTTAAGCTGATCGAGCATATGCTTAGAGTTGCTGGCCACTCTTGATATTGCTTGTGGGAGCTTACTGAAGAATAAATCCAACCTATAGGAAAGTGGAGTTAACTTAAGAAAGAGACTCCTGGAGAGATTGTTTGACCACCTGGATCCAGCCATACCTGATCTATTCAGGGGTAACTCTTTTTGGCTAGTTGTGAATTAGGCTTTTCTTATATCTAACACCAAGGATCCTGACTACATGTGGTTTAGGGCAGTGTGGATTGAGGGGAGAAAGGAAGAGTGATGAGGAAGAGAGTCCCATGCAATTAGAATTGTTTTGTCTGTCAAGATGGCAAGATTTTGGAGATCAATGCTCTCACTGAGCCCTTCCCAAAGCTCGGTCAGTCAGGTCCTGCTTGAGTTCGGGCTTGTAGACTACACTAGGGTATGCTGAACAGCAAAAACCTGCTCTGAGTAAAGGGGTCTGTGGACAGGAGTCTTTTTTGAGTAAATTTGATCTTAGGTCCAAAATCAGAGGGTCTGGCCTAAAACTAAGGTCTTTTAGTAACAGTGGAGTTAATGAAGCAGGCATTCATCATTAGTTTAAGGCCATTCTTTCTGTTGGTCTGAGAAGCAGGAGCTAGAAGCAATGAATATTGGATGACACCCTGTTGGCAAACAAGACAGGTTATATAAGGACTGAGGATTTCAAAAGACTTCACTAGTGATTTCTTACTACGTCCCAAATTCTATGTCAGGCTTTCTTGATGGTGTTATTATTTTTTAAACTGCATCTGAAAATTTACATATAGCAAATAACTTACATAACACTTACATAAACAGATGTTTTCTTACCTGTTCCAACTGTTTTCAGCATACCACTACTCAATCCTCTTCTAAAAAAGCCAGTTTTATAGGCACATTATTTCACGTATAAAATGATAGCTGTCCTATTTGCCATTTACAGATAAAAAAACAATAATGAGGTGAAAGGTAGAGCCCTCGAGTTATTCTCACATGTCAATTTTAACCAGGTGTTTCTTGATCATTGTAAAATGATATTGTTTACTTGATGACAGGATATCCATTCAATGTTGATTTCAGAAGCACTGCAATTCTACCCTTCTCAAGGATTTGGGGGGAATTAGAAACACAGTATCTGCCACTGAAAAATTTAAAGAGAATCTGTGTCTAGAAATGCAAGTATAATAATTAGAGACCAGGGGCGCCTGGGTGGCTCAGGCAGTTGAGCATCCAACCTCGGCTCAGGTCATGATCTCACAGTTTGTGAGTTTGAGCCCTGCGTCGGGCTCTGTGCTGACAGCTCAGAGCCTGGAGCCTGCCTCGGATTCTGGGTCTCCCTTTCTCTCTGCCCCTCTCCCACTTGTGCTCTGTCTCTCTCTCAAAATAAATAAACATTTAAAAAACTGTAATAATAATCAGAGACCAATGCAAGTTCATGTGTCTTCAAATCTCTTTTGGTTACAAGGAAAAGAAGTCTACAAGTTATCAGGGGTGAAAGAGAAATTCAGGGAAGCCATGTGGATGAAATCATAATAAAAATATCAGTAGGAGGGCATCTGAGTGGCTCAGTCAGTTGAGCATCCAACTCTTGATTTTGGTTCAGGTTAGGATCTTACGGTTCCATGAGATAGAGAGACCCATGGTGGTGCCGACCCTGCTTGGGATGGTCTCTCCCCCCCCAACCCTTTCTCTCTCTGCCCCTCCCCTCCTCATGCTCTCTCTCTTTCTCTCAATTAAATAAACTTGAAAGAAAATAAATACGAATATAAAAAATAAATTAAAAAAAAAGACATCAGTAGTTGCAGCTACTATTTTTGAGTGTTTAATGAGTTACGCATAGTGTTAAACACTTCATTTACATTCTCATTTAATCTTAATAAGCAAATTATGAGGTATGTTCTATTAATATTCCCATTCTGTAAATGAAAATACTAAGCTCTTTAATTACCAAGGAGCTTGTCTATGCACAGACAGGAGGAGGTGGGGTTGGGATGCACACCTAGCCTGTTTGATGTTGAAGCTTCATCTCAGGGCAGGATGGGTACCCAGAGTGTGCAGACTGGAGTGGGCAGTGGTCAACCAAGAACTGAGCGTGTTTTTCTATCTCTGTCACATCAACTTTACTTCTCAGATTCCTTGTCTCTTGTAGAGTATCTTTGATTATCTCTTCAAAATATTTTCTCTCCTTCTCTCATCCCCCAATTTCTTTATCTTGCTCTTAGCCAAGGGTGGCTGAGCCACTGCTGAGTCTAGAAGAGTTTTCATCTGAACCTCCTACCACTGACTGACCTTGATGCTACCTTTCCAGTCCTACTTCCTAAGAGAGAAATCTGATTGGCATTCCTTAGGCTTGCCTCTTCACCATGGACTGTGCGCAGGGACAGTTCTCAGATAGTGATTGCATCCCAAACAAACTACAACAATTTCCAAAGGGTATGAACCAAAGCAGAGATTCTGGAGGAAATCAGAGAGGGGAGAGGCCAGAGAAAGCTTCCTGGAGGACATTTAACCTGGACTAGTCCTAGGAAGCTGGGAAATCTGGCCTCGCATACACAGTGTTGGAAGATTCCAGGCAGGGGCACAACATGAATACGAGGGAGGAGGGGGTGTGTAGAGATTCTGGAGTGAAGGGAGCAAGATGGTCTGCCTTCATCCAAAGTCTTATGAACGGGAGCACCAAAAAGCAAAAGAGTGAAAGATTTTCTTCCTTCCTTCAAAGTCGTCTCTCTAATATATGCTTTGTTTTGACCGGCGAGATTGTGCTGTTTGATATTTTGGGCCTCACAAAATTTCTTTCCTTGGAGGCATCACGATGTGCCAGAAAGGGCAACTGTCCGGGAAACTGCATTTTTGTTACTACCTCTAAACAACTTAAGCCAGTCACTCCACATCCTATGGATCATTTTTGTGTCTCTCAAATCCTTGCCTACTTGCATTATGAAGGGGAAATTATAAAATTTAAGAAGAGTGTCTTGATCACTGAAGCAGAGCTGCCCTGTTTAATTACTTAAAGGGTCACCTGGGTGTCTCAGTTGGTTAAGTGCCCAACTTGATTTTGGCTCAAGTCATGATCTCACAGTCGTGGGACTGAGCCCCACATTGGGCTCTGTGCTGAGCATGGAGCCTGCTTAATATTCTCTCTGTCTCTCTCTGCTCCCTCCCCCACGAATACTCTCTCTCTCTCTCTCTCAAAATACATAAATAAACATTAAAAAAAAACCCTAATTGCTCAAAATATCATCTCATCTTTTCCTTGTATTCTCTTCTTCAAAGATTGTATCAAGGCAAAAAAGCCTAATCACAAATCTGGCTTTGAATCATAAACAAGATTTCCAGATTATTCCATGTTTCACATCTTCTTTCCAGTAGGATTGAATTTGGTTATAAAATCCAGTTTAACCACATTCTGATGTTAAAGATTATCTGAGAGTTGTCACCTTTAGTAGCTGCCACCTCACTCCCTACTGTTCACCCATTTGTAAGCAGTTCTACTCAATGTAACTGATTTTGACAGAAATGTGAGATACTATATCATTTTGGTGCAATTAATTTCGTTAACTAATACACTTTGAAATGTAGAATGGCAATTTTTCAGAGGGGATTACTTTTATACCCACATCTTCTGTCTAATAATGTATTTCATATATTTATGGTTACAGACAGTAAGTGAATTAACAATACTAATTAGAATTTAAAGGGATTGCCACTTTTCCTTTTAGTTTTAGAAATTCAAAATGTTTTGTGGACACATAGTATTTTTTCCCCTGTCTAGCACTGGCTTTCTGTATATATAGATGATACATATTCTACACATGCACTAAGAAGTTACATAAAAAAAAAGTATACTAAAATCTGAGATGACTCTAATTTAACTAGAATATTCAAATACATGAAACTTTTCCATATTCTCACTTAAGAAAAAGAGGCAAATAATGTTTTTTTAATATTAAGACACTTCCAGAGAGGAACTAAACGGAGTCCACCTTATGTCCTCTGGTGAGTACAATTTTCACCCCATTTACTTCATTTTTTCTCTTAACCTAGGACTCTAAAGCCAGCCCAAAATTCAGAATGACAAACTTGAGCTGGACAAGATTATTTTATCAATTTCCTATTATCAAGGTAACATATATTTTTTTAATTTTTTAATGTTTAATTACTTTTGAGAGAGAGACAGACAGAGCACGAGCAGGGGAGGGGCAGAGAGAGAGGGAGACATAGAATCTGAAGCAGGCTCCAGGCTCTGAACTGTCAGCACAGAGCCCAATGCAGGGCTTGAACCCACAAACCGTGAGGTCATGACCTGAGCTAAAGTTGGATGCTTAGCCAACTGAGCCACTCAGGCACCCCTGTCAAGGTAACATATTCACACAGTTTAGTGGCTTAACACAATATAAATTGATTTATTATATTGCTAAACTAGAACTCTCTAGGGGTCAGACGTCAGAAACATGTTAAAGAGCATAGCTCTGCTCCTTCTAAAAGTTCTGCAGGGAAACCTATTTCCTTGCCTTTTCAGCTTCTTCATTTTGGGGGTGGCAGCCCCCTTCCACCTTCAAACCCAGCAGCATAGCATCCGCAAATCTCTCCTCTGTGACCTCTGTGTCCAACATTATATCTTCTTCTCTCTGGCCCTGACCTTCCTATTTCCCCCTTCTTAGGACCCTTGTGATTAGATTGAGCCCACCCAGATAATTCAGGACAATCTCCCAATCTCAAGATTTTTAACTCAATCACATCAGCACAATATCTTTTGCCACATAAGGTAATATTCACAAGTTCCGAGGATTAGGGCATGTACATCATTGGGCAGGGGCGGGGGGTGGGGGGGGTGGGCAGTCTTCTGCCTGCCACAATTATCAGGGAAGAATAATTCACAGATTATTATTTGAGTTGGCCAAAAGACTTGGCATTTGACTCAAGTCAATAAACAATTATTAAGGTCCAAACCGATGAGGTACTGCTGGGTTATGAGGCACTGTTGAGTAATTGATGGTGAAGGACTCTGCCCCATCAAGGACTTTACAAAATAGACCAGAACAGAATGGGTGGGGGTGAACTCACTGTTCCCACCTAAGAGAGCAGGCTCCAGGCCACAATGTATCAAAGGACTTCAGGGTTCTCTTGGGGTTAGATTAGGTGACATTTTGAGCCCACTCCAATCCTTTTATTTTCATGACTTCTGCTGCTGAACAGATCTGTAATAACAAGTTGAATTTAAGATTTGTCCTCTGTTCACTTTTAAAAGTACTTGTGCCAGTGTAAAGATTAGAACACAGTGCAAGATAAGACTTTTAAGAGTGTTTCTACTTCCAAACTAATATATAGCATGACACGCCCCACATACTTTTTCTAGCCCATATGTAGCAATACTCTGTTTGTTTGTTTTTTGGTGTTCTGAAAATTATTGTTTAATTGCAAGACAATGAAAAAAGGAAAAAGAATGAGAGTGCATTTGACAGAAGTGGGTTTTCTAAGCCTCAGGACTGAGTGTGTTGAAACTGTTGGGCTGTAAATGTATCTTTAACCTTTTAATTTTTATGTCAAAAAATCCTTTGGGGGGACCTGGGGGAAAGGAGAGGGCAAAGTTAAGCAGAAATGTATTATCCAAATCCTTGACTAAGGGATGTCCAGTGGCAAAATGGCTAATAACTTCAGCTGTGTTTTTATGAAGGACACGGAAATTTTCAGTAACAATGATTGAAACCCAAACAACATGCTGGTAAAAACGTGCTGACTGAATTTATCTTACCCTTCAGATTTCTCTTTCTCAAAGAACTGCCTTTTACAGAATTCTTACTGCACTTTAAAACGTTCCAGGGATTATTCCTTTTTAAAGGATTTCCTTGGGCTATTATTCATCCCTTTGCCCTAATCCCTTAGGATCTCTCTGGGAAAATTCAAGTTATTAAGACCATGGGGGAGAAATCCAAGTGTTCAGTCATTTACAAGATTCTGACTTAACACTATGATTTCCAAGTAATTGGAAGCATCAGTCCATGTGGACGTGGTTAGACATACCTGTTCAGAAGGAGACCTGGATGGCCCGCTGGAAGTGAGATGCCAAGAAAGCCGTCTGGGTCCCCCCTGCTTCCGCTTCTGAAAGGCATCAATAAGCAAACAAGCCCACCAGGACTGATGGACTTTTGTGGCTACAAATGCTGTCGACACCGTGGAGAAGCTTCAGAGCCTGACTGGAAGGGAGAACAGTTTGCCCTCCTGGAAGAGTCAAAAGATGCAAAGACTTTTGTGCTGTGTACCTTTTAGCATTACCGTATATTACGCTCTTTGACATTAAGATGATAATTGTAGAGAAAGTCTCCTATCGGGACATAAATTAGGGGCATGCTTCCTCTGTCTGGGCTTTTTGTGCTTTATTCACATCAAAAGGCAATTACTTTTTGTGCACACTTAATCCCACCAGTTTAATGGGGCATGTAAAATATGCCTTGCAATTTGCCCTTTATTAATCTTAAGCTTGCTGAAAACAAAAGCCAGCTAACCACTTGGATTCTTAAAAACAACGGCCTGCCCTTCAATAACTTAACTTTTGCTTCATTTGGCCAAACTCAGGAGGTTCAGAGAACTGCATTCTTAGCGGTACCAAGTTATTCTCGGGGGCCCTTGAAAAAGCCCTAATAGGAGCCCAGGAAGGGTTGGATGGTCAAGACCCTCTGCCCTGATGGATGGAATAAGATTGCCTTGTCTGCTAGCCAGGAGCAGGGACAGAAGACAAAGAGAAATGTAAGCTTGAGAGACAGCCCAGTCTGGGTTTAGACACCAACCCCACCACTTACTACAGGACTGATGGTGTGACCTTAGCCAAGTTAACGTTTCATCTTTGGTGTCTTCATCTATACACCAAACAATGTGTATTCAGACAGATTCAGACATAATGACGTTGACAGTGAATATACATAAACTGGTGACTATGCAATACATTTTTCAATGGAAAAAGTAGCATTATTCATCGGGTAATAGTTGTAAGAAAACTATTCTTACTATTCGTAATGCTAGGATCCAGAAACCTTCAGTTTGGCCCAAAATACGTAAAGGGTATGAGCTAAAGTTGTTTGAGAGAATGAAAGTTAAAGCAGGAAAATGAAGTCTGAGCACCTCAGGCAAAGAGTAGTAACAAGTTCTTTTTATTTATTTTTTCACTGTTTTTTTTTTAATTTTTTTTTTTTAACGTTTATTTATTTTTGAGACAGAGAGAGACAGAGCATGAACGGGGGAGGGTCAGAGAGAGGGAGACACAGAATCTGAAACAGGCTCCAGGCTCTGAGCTGTCAGCACAGAGCCCGACGCGGGGCTCGAACTCACGGACCGTGAGATCATGACCTGAGCCGAAGTTGGCCGCTTAACCGACTGAGCCACCCAGGCGCCCCATTTTTTCACTGTTTTTAAATGTTTATTTATTTTGGAGAGAGAAAGAGAGTGGAAGTAAGGGAGGGACAGAAAGAGAGAGAGAGAGAGAGAGAGAGAGAGAGAGAGGAGAGGATCCAAAGCAGGCTCTGTGCTGGCCTACTCTAGGGCTCAAACTTACAAACCCTGAGATCATGACCTGAGTCAAAGTCAGACACTTAACCAATTAAGCCACCCTGGTGCCCCAAGTGGTAGCAAGTTCTAAACAAAAAAGTAGAAACACCAGTCAGAAAAGAGTGGGTAAGAGCTCATTGCAATGGCGTCATACTGACCACAAAGTTTTCATCTAATATCCCCCCTCCATACATAATCAAAGACAATTTGGCAAAGCCGATGTGATATTTGAGAGAACACAGTGAGTACACAGTGTTGAAGAGGGACCAGATGGTAGTGCAAGTATTTGCCTATTTGACTTTCAGGTGATTTTTGTGCCAAACGCATTACTACTAAGTGTGATTTTGTCTGACACTGTGATTGGGTCATCAGAGATGGGATTAGACTTGGAACAAAATTTTGAAAGAGAGCAGAGTTTATGTCTGAAAGTAACAACATTGTGTATCTGCCTTCCCCAAAACCCCCAGGACCCCAACTTTCTTTCTCAAAACATCCCCAATTGATGTGAATAAGGGAAGGTTTCTATAAAAATGTCATACTTGCCCCAAGCATGTAGGAAAAGAGGACTTATGAAGGAAAATTAGGAAGAACAGAATGGAAAAGAACTCTCAAGACGGAGAGACAGATAAGATACCCAAGGGAAAATCATGGCATAAGTCATTTTAGAGCTTAGGTTGAAAATAGTGAACAGGAGATACCTTTGTCAATTAGAGAGATGGTATTAGGGTTGGGGTTCCCTACAGATAGAGTGGATAAACAGGTCAGATTTCTTCAAGTAGCAAGCAAAAATAAACCAAATTCAAACTCACTTAAGTCAAAAGGGAATGTATCAACTCAGAAAACTAACAAATCCAAGGAATATCTCTAGGCATTGTTATGTATCATGAAGCTTCAAGAAGATCCACATGCACAGTTTCTGTTTGACCTTTTAACTCTCTCTTTACCCCCAGAACATTCATATTATGCTGTCTCGAGTTTGGAAAATGAGGCTCTCTTATGGACTGATTTAAGTGCCCTCAAAATTCATATAGTGAAGCCCCAACCCCAGTACTCAGAATGTGACTGTATTTGGAAATAGGGTCTTAAAAGAGGTAATTAAATTAAAGTGAGGTCATTAGGATGGGCCCAGATCCAATGTGACTGATATCTTCATGAGAAGAGGAAATTCAGATATGTGAGCCTATCTGAAGACCATGTGATCATACAGGGAGAAGACAGCCGTCTACAAGCCAAGGAAAGATGCCTCAGAAGAAATCATCTCTTCTGACATCTTGATCTTGGACTTCAGACCTATAAAAATAAATTTATGCTTAAACCACACAATCCATGGCACTTGTTACAGTGACTCTAGCAGATCATGACAGCCTCTCTAATGCTTGATTCTGAATTTTAGAATGCTCAGCACTTGGACGGTGACTACTATTGAGAGAATTTCTGCCTGGGCACCTAGACACAATGATACGAGGAGAAATGTTCAGTGTGCTTCATATCCTGACATAGAGGGGGATCCGAGAAAATCCAGTTTACTGTTTCTGAGGATAAGCCAAATTACAGTACTTTAATTCTGAAGGAAGTAATTCAATTTAGAGCATGTCTGGAGCCTTGAAACTTAATCTGAATATTAATTGCAAAGATGATATTCTTGTACAAGTCTGCTTAGTTGTTTTCTTCTTTAATTAAAGACCACTGTATGTCTGATGTTTTCCCTCTGGTTATAGTCATTGTATTTGCACAAAGGGTATTTTATTTCCATTACTTCTTTTTTCTTGGAGTTTATTTATCTATTTTGAGAGAGGGAGAATGTGCACACACACAAATGGGGGAGAGGAAGAGAGAGAAGGAGAGAGAGAATACCAAGCAATTTCCCCACTGTTGTGAAGCCTGGCATGGTGCTTGATCTCATGACTGTGAGGTCATGACCTGAGCCGAAATCAAGAGTCAGATGCTTAACCAACTGAACCACCCTGGCGCCCCTCCATTTCTTCTTAAATAATTTTTCTTTGTCAGCCTGAGAAGAGATAGCAGTGCTTGTTTCCAAAAATTTAAGGGAAATATTTCTGTAATTGCAAGACAAAACCCCAGACCCCACCACAGTATGACAGATTACAGTGTCTTTAGAAATCAAGAGTGTCAGGCAGGAAACATTGGTCCATTCTCTAAAAATGGCTAACTTTTCCCACACCCTACTCCCTGCAAGGGGCTGACACAGAATTATAGAGGGCCTCGGATTTGTTGGCCCTTTGGGTTCTGGAACATTTATTTCCACTAGAGTCAACCTCCAGAGGACCACATAGCAATGTTTGGGCCTACCATACCTAGGACTGTCCTTCTGGAAGCTGTTAACAGAAGCTTTCTATGTCCTCAACCTCTGCCTCTTGCATTTCACCTGTTACTGAGCATGGTTTATGGTAATATTTCTGTTCCCAGCAATAGAACTCTATACTTATAATTCAATAGTAGAGAACCAAGTTTCTAATAGGGAAAAAAAAATCATGTTTGCAAAATTATGCTGGCTTTCTTTCTTTTTTTTTCTTTCTGTATTTGTTTCTCTTCATAGAGTTAATATTGTATGTTTACTAATCCATTTTTTTTTCTTCCTGGGAATATAGGAAAAATTATATCTTCCACCTTCCTTGCATCCAGGTGTGGACCACATAACCAGTTTTGGCCAGTGGAGTGTAGGAGAAGTGATGTACCTTTTTCCCAGACTGACCCTACACAAAAAGCCCCCCAGGTGTGAATCTCTCTCTTTGCTGGCCCCATGTGAGGATGGTAGTGTCCCAGGGTGGATAGAATCTACTTCCTGAGATCTTGGACAAACTCTAGTCAACCAGGGATCTCCTACATTGGAATTAGTGTGAATGAAAAAATTTTACTCTACACTATTAATTGTTGGATATCACAGCTAATTTTTCTTTTTAACTCCAAGTAATAAAAAAAATTTTTTTTTTTATTTGTATAGGAATAGTGATGGCCCTCAAAGGTTGAGTCCCTCTGAAGGAGTGAACACATTATAAAGATGATTTCAATTACACAGTAGCTTAGGAAATACTCAGTTGAATCAATCATGTAATCCCTCTAAATCCAATCCTTTTTTACCCTGCCTCTTTAACCTCCAAATCCAATCAGAAGTGTGGAAGGCTATTTCTGGTTAGTCTTATGCACCTGCCCAAACTGTGACTGACAATGCAGTGGCAGGTGCTACCAGGGGACCATTGGTCTGAGAGCTGAGAGATTGTCTTGACTTCCCAGCTGTGCCACTGACCAGCTATGGGACCATAAATAGTTACCCCCTTCTTTATGTCATATTACAAGTACACTGAGACACCTGCCATTACAAGGATTTGAACTATATACCTGAGCTCCCCCACCCCCAGGTAATGTTTTGACCTTTGAATTCTCAAATTCAGAACTCAAAAGCTGGCAGGCTATGAGGGGGCAGATGTCTTTGATTGGACTGCATCGTGTCTTAAATATAAGTAAATTTCATAGGGAAACCCAAGTTTCAACATCGCTGACAACACTTGCTTTCAACAAAAACCTGAGCTAAGTAGCTGCTGCCGGTTTAGACAGAGTGTGTGCCTCTCATGCTGCCGTCCCTACCCCCTGACATTACACACTGGCCTCATTGTGTCCACCTACTCCCTATAGACACTAGAGTTCACGTCAAGGTTAGAGTGAATTTAACCTTACTTAAACCTGCTCACACCAGGGATGTTGGAGGGGAGAGGCTACTGAGACAGAGCTGACATACAAACTTCCGGAGCCAAGGATGCCTGGAACCAGACGTAGAAGCCACGCTTGAGATCCACAACCAGGGTTTGGAGGCACCTTGCTGGTTCGGTTGGTAGAGCACGCGACTCTTCATCTTGGGGTTGTGAATTCGAGCCCCACAGTGGGTGCAGAGACTACTTAAAAATAAAATATTTAAAAACAAGTTAGATTCTGGAGCCAGGTCAGTCTAGAGAAAGATGATAAACTGAAAAAAGATCATTGTGGTAATTCCTAGACAGTGTCACATCGTGCCTTTGCTACCTCCTTGATAGGTCAAGTATCTTAAGCTTTCTCTCTGTCAAGTTCTTCATCCATAACAAAGGGAGATTGTATATCTTTCTTAGTGCTCTTTTGAGAATTAATGAAATCGCCTGGGTAAGGCACAGGGTCTAGCACATAGTAAGGGCTCAGTAAATGGTGGCCGCCGCTATCCTTACTGCAATTAATGAAAGTGATCTTTAGACGGGTAGCAGTGGACTTGATTTGGCGGGGGCGGGGGGGGGGGGGGGGGGGGGGGGGGGGGCGGTGGATAAAAGTGGGGACCTGGCCTTCATTACTGGTAGCTGGGGAGGACTCAGGGAAACTTCCAGGAAGAGAACAGAAGGTAATGTTGCCCACTTCCACTTAAGCTCGCTCTTAACACTCATGTACAGGCAATCACCTGTACCCTCCCCCCCTCAAAACAGCAGGTCCAATGGATCTAACCACTCTGCGTCCGTGGCATGCTCTCTTTCAGGCCATTCAACACTCTTCTGAGATGTTTTCTCTTTCAGATTTTATTTCAAATTGCTTTCACTCATAGCAAGAAGCGAGAAGGAAAATCATAACAAAGAGAAGGTTCAAGGGCACTAATATTAATTAAGCATGCACTGTGTGCCAAGCACCGCACTCAGTCCTTTCTCCACAAGAATCGTGCAAATTTGATATTGAAAACACCGTTTGGGCTGATAATGAAACTGAGATTGAAAGCAGTTAAGTGACTTCTTTTTTCAGTTTTGTTTTCATCAGAGCACTTATCAGTATACAAAATACATTTTTCTGTCTATTTGTGGGATTGTTTCACTGCCTGTTTGCCTTACTCTAAGGCAAGTTCAACCTGCAAGATGGAATCCTGCTGTTTTCTTCAATATTTCATGTCCAGTGCCTACAACAGTCGTGGCATATAAACTGGCAGGAAAACTATTTCTTGAAGGCATGGCTCAATTATTTAATTAATGAGTGAGTGAATAAAAACTGCATAGAGCTAACTTTGATCCTGGCATGTCTGTGCCGAAGTCCACACTCGATCTGCTTCAGCTGTGAAGTTGACTGTCCATGTGTTGCCTGAGCTTCAGAACTATACTGGGTGAGGCACACACACAATGTGCCATCTGATCTTCCCACCTCCTTCTGCTGGTTATGAAAACAGTCCCCTGTCTCCTCCATTCTTCCCAAAACATCCCCTCTTATAAGTTTGAAACACTAATGATATTAGTTGTGTTTATATTATTATCTTTTTGCTGGAAATTATTGTCTATGAGCCATATATGAAGTATCAAAAATAAAAGATGTCTCTCATGCAGTGACATCTACTGTTTTGGCCAAAAAGCTTCTTGTATACCTCATCTTATGGCAGGGGACCCACACTGGCATAGTTTGCCTGCCAGTCTGGGAATATTGACAACAGAGGCTGCTGTCCACATCCAGCCATATCTGGTAATCGTTAATAGCTTTCTCTGCCTTTAGTGGAATAAAAACATTACCAAAGGTGCTTCCACACTCCTGCCCCTGTGTTATGCTCAAAGAACTCCATGCACCAGAGCTAGTGGTGTTAGGCCCACTTTACAGATCACAAAATAAAGGCCTGAGAGCCACAGTGACTTGTCTGAGGCCACCAGAAGTTATCAGCAAAGGTGGAGCTCAGGGACTTGAATTAAGCTGATGTCTTTTTAATAGGCCATGCACCATCTTGGCCTCCTCATTTATTCCCCACAGACTTATGAAAACTTAGTATGTTCTGGATTCTCAAGTAAGTATAAGGGTGCAGAAGCAGGCAGCTCAATGTGCTGGACACAGCAAGATATTAGTATCATGGAGACCTGAGGCTCAATCCGTAGGCAGAAATTAAACCCAGGCAGCCTGACCCACAGCTCACACTCTCTCCACCTCCCTCTAGGCCTCCTGCCTGGAAGGGTTGGCAAGTACAAAACACATTATCAGGGTTCTTCCGACTTCTCTTGATCTCTGAACACAGAACTTTTGGCAGCTTTGGTTTCTGTCTGAATTTGATGCGTTTTGTGCTGTTCTGAATTAGGCCCAACTTCGTAACGGGTGACAGTGACCTACCAGAGGAAAAACGACTCCCGCAACCCAGAATATCTATCTACTATTCCCAGGACTCAATGCCAGCATTTCCCATGTTAAACTGCACCGTGGACTTTCCCCCATTCCCTGACAGCAGGACGGATAGGCCCAGTGTGAGCTTAATTACTTCTGCAGTTATGCGCACACAATTTTGCTGAAAATCCTCTTGGGCCAATAAAACAAGGTCTGTCATGCCAGAGGGTAATAAAATCTTCCGGAACAGGAGCAGCCTCCTTCTTACGAACAGAATCAGACTTTTTCATTGGTTGCAAGAAGCTATTTACTTCAGAAGGGGAAAAGATGCACTGAAGAATTATTAACAATTTTGAGAACAGGTACAGCTTGGGCGGCATATTTATCTTAAAAAGACATTGGAAGCAAACAATTTCATCCAGAGTGTGAAGTGACAGAGAGTAGCAGAAATGTAGGGAAGCCAGTTGGACACTTATGGCTCTACCCTGGGTCTGTAAGAAAAGAGCGAGTGAAGAGAAGAGTTTGGAGAAGAGCCATGCCTCAAAAAACCAATTCTGTGAGTTGTACCCTTAAAGAGCGAAAAGGAGTTTTAGGGAGAGCCATGTTTTGATATTCCAGAAGCAGTCGATGGCACAAAAGCACCTCCCTTCTCTAACACACCTCTGTGAAATGAAAGATACAGAAACACGGGGAAGGAATCGTATTGCAGCTCCCTGTGTCAGTTCCCAGGGACGGACTATTTATGGAACAGATGAGAGACGGAGATAGACCTGAAGTCTCCTCTCTTCATGGGCTTGAACAAGGAAAGAGTGGTGATCAGGGATATTCTCCTGCATGTGATACCTTTTTAGGTCATTATTTTACTTCTCTTTCACCCAAAATTGTCATTTATCTTAACAGTGTATGTGTGGTTTGGGAACCTGGTGAAATGTTAGAGAGCGAGAAGAGATTTTATGGCTTAGATGGAATGTCACAAATCACTAAATCTTATTTCTTTTCATTTAAAAATAGTGTTCAGTCACTATTTATTAATAGCGAGCTGCAGGATGCAGAATTGAAAGGGACCCCAGCAGACGTCTCAGTGGTCTGCTCGTGGTCGGTCTCACAGGCTTTTCCACCTGAGCCGCTCTTGGTTGGCCCGGGTCCTCGTGGGGTCAGAGACCTCTCTCTAGTCTAATGAAAAGGTTTTCTTTAGGTCGGACCTCGCTTTTACATCCATCCCTTGATCCTAACTCTCTTTTCCAAGGTAATATTTAAAAATAAATTCAAGGCGATCACATCCTCTTCCTCTTTGCTTCCTTTGTTGGGGGAACAGCTTAGCTCCCTACGATCCTGGTTACTTCCTCTGGGCTCTGTCTGATTTCTCAACCTCCGTTTTAAAATGTCTCATCAAGCACTGGATACAGACACTCACCTGCTGATGCATGTACCTTGGTCAATGCAATGCCTGGCACATAGAAAGTGCTGGAGAGGTTCGCTCCTGCTTCTTCTTCTGCAGGCAAGTTCTAAGCATATCTGCACAACACAAGGAGAGTATATATCTTTCCTTCGTCCAGAGAATGTTTTTCTATTAGTGTCCTGATAGGTGATATGATTACCCAATATTAGATTTTGGGTCACTGGAGAAAAGAATTGGTGCCAAGCCATACGTCTCACACCTTTTAATCTACAGGTAGCATTTGACATTTGACGTGTAACCCCAACTTCACTCTGACTATACGGCCTGGCTTCTAAATCTGGGATCTCTAGGGAATCTAATGAATGATTGATTCATGGCTGGGAAAAAGAAAAAAAAAAAAAAAAGCAGAATTTTACATTTAACCCAATGTTAATATTTAACCCAAATGTTATGTTTAACCCAAATGGTTACATTTAAGGCAAAACTATCTTGGTGTTGCCCTAACATTGCAGATAGTTAAGCTATTTTCTTTAATCTGACCACTTTCTCCTTTGGGTGAAAGATACAGACTCAATCACCTTGCCTTACATGTTTCACATAGGTCCTGGGTGAGGATTTTGAGCAGGATAAGACTGAGAACAGACTCCTGTGTCTTACACGTAAAGGTTCTCCTGAAGCTTGATGGCAATTTATTAATCAATAAGCTTTGGAAAAAATTGTTCCATTTCCATATTGTTTTCTAATGGGCTTTTCAGGCTTTTCCTCTATGTCCTCATCATACAGTCATTGTGAGAAGGGCCATTTCATGCCTGGCTGAATGTAGACAGACACTCACTTTAGAATTCCACTGATCTGCCATCTTGTTTACTATCAAATAGGTAATGAGGTTAGTCAGGCTTGACCATGAACATGGGTTCTCGGGAAACCACGTGGCTGCCTAGAAATCAATGTTATGTTTTCTTTCCTAAACACTGAAGGGCAGCCTAGTGATTAGTCTGCTCCAGAATTTTGAAGAAGAACCCTGTCAAAAGAAATGTGTGTCAACATTTCTTGAGTGGCCACCCATTGGTGGGTGCGAGTCCATGTACTTGGCAACATTAATTAACTTAAGCTCATGTCAATTAACAAACAATAACTATTATGTCTGCTCTAAGTCAGGAAACCAAGGCACAGAAGTAAGTCCCTTGCCTGAGGCCACACAGCTCAGAAGTGGTAGAATCAGGATGCAATTTAGGACCAGCTGGTGTCAAAACGAGTCTTCCTACTCACTCTGCACTACTTTTCCCGGCCTCTTGGTGTGCTACTGCCTCTGAATGCACTCACACTTCCTGTTCTCTGCCACCACCCCTCCTTCCTTCCCATAGCTCTCTCTTCTCTTCATGATTTCTCAGCAGCAACTTAAAATACACATGAAATCCTATACCCTCTCTAACCTGTGATTTCATTAATATCAACATCAAACCTTCTTTATTTAATACGCTGGACACCCTCTTCTTCTTCCTAATGATACATTGGGTGGCTACTCAGCTTTAGTGGTTTAAAGCCCAGTTTCTTAAACACAGAAACAGGAAGAAAGAATTGGACATATCTGTCTTTTGTCATTCTTAACATGACATAGTGCTTCCCAAGCAAGAGGCCAGCCCTTTTCTTGCCCATATTCCTTCTCTGACCAAACCTGAAGTGAAGTCCTTTTTGCCATCTTATCATATTGCCTGAGCTTTGATGTTCTGGTTCTTACTAATGGGACATAATTTTGTCACATACTGCCGAGGTTACAGCGTATTCAAAGACAAAGATCTGACAAAAGTTTGAGATTACAATTTTGGGGGGATTTAAAAGAAATCTATAGCAAGGAACTAAGGAAACACTAGGAAAGCAAAAACTCTATCGAATGAACTGGGCACAAAGAGAGAATGGGCATCCATCTATAACAGGTACTTAGTTATGTCTTGGAGAAACGAATTTTGGGTCACAACGGATGGGGGAGTGAATGTCAGTTAGAAACATCAAGATGGTTTTCCTGATGGGGGTAATGCCTGGCCTGGGCAGTAATGAAACTGCACCAACTATTTTCATGGAAAGATCAATGTGGGACAGGAGAGTGGTGGAGGGAAGGCTTGGAGAGGGATGTCTTCTTTACTCTGGCCGTTTAGCATTACCCAGACATCTTCTGTCATTTTAGAGGTGCAGGGAGAATATGTGACTTGTAGCACATCACACGGGGCCTTATGGACACATTTCTAGGACTAGAATTCAGATATCTTGTTTCCCAGTCTAGTATAAACCAGTCTGAAATTGATGCCAAAGATAACTCATTTAAACCTGTCTCTGGGCTAGATTTAGAAACCTAAAGGTCTCAAACAAACAAAAAGATACTGTTAAAAAAAAAAAAAAAAAGAAGTAAAAAGTATAAAAAAACATAAAACCATCAAATAAGGGCAGAGAGGTCCAATAAAATACTGAAGTTTTTGCTGGTTGGTTGGTTGGTTGGTTGGTTTTTTGCCTGTGACAACTACTTGGATGCTTCTTTTGCAATATCAAAAACAGTATTTCACAAGTCGTTTTCTGTTTCCCTTCACACACTCATAATACTATCAGATTTGCATGTGTTTATGTGTTTATGAAGTCTAGTCTTGGCCAGCTTGAACTAACTGGTGTGTGAAGAGGGCGCCATTGAGAAGAGCCAGCGCCACATGGAAGCCACCAAAGACAATGTTCTGGTGAAAGGCACAAATGTCACATTCAACAAGCAGCATGAGGTAGAATTTCTTCAGGAACTAATCGGTGTGGTACAGATGATGATATCATAGATTGCTGAAGGTCAGGTTAATAAATGGATGCTGATGAAGCCCAGGAACATTTATTGGAGAAATGGGCTTTAAGTACAGTTAGAAGGAAGTGCAAAGACATTCCATGCAAAACTGTAAGGGAGGAACTGAACTATAAATGTTACAAGATACAGAGGTTGAGTAGGAGAACAGTGGACAATGTGGCAGATGGGAGCATGGGGCCAGGTTGGGGGGAACTTTGAATGCTATTTCTTTAAAAGATGCTTCCTTTCATATCTTTTTTAAATGTTTATTCATCTTTGAGAGAGAAAGAGACAGAGCACGAGTGGGGGAGGAGCAGAGACAGAGGGAGACACAGAGTCTGAAACAGGCTCCAGGTTCTGAGCCGTCAGCACAGAGCCCAATGCAGGGCTGCCACTCACGACCCGTGAGATCATGACCTGAGCTGAAGTCAGACATTTAACCAACTGAGCCACCCAGGCGTCCCAGTTTCCTTTCATATCTAAATTGTGTCAGGAACCACGGTGGAGGATGAGCTAACATTGGATAGCAAGGTCCATGGACTTTGCAGTTCAGAAAGGAAGATGTTCCAGTCCAAAGGAATGATACTGTAGAATAAAGGTGATGGTAACGCAAACACCAGCGACTATGTGACCGTAACATAAGGACCACCGAGCTCAACCTGAGAGGCGTGCCTGCAAACCCGAATTCAAGATGGAAGGGTGAAGTAGTACCTAAACGAAAATGAGGGGTTAGGTGAGGAGGAGACAAGACTAGTGCCCAGGGTAGCAGAGGACATATAGCAAGTGCAAATATAAAGAGGCCAAAGAGAGCCACCTGGGAGACATTTTGTGTAGTGTGACACAGAGAGAGGGGTAATGCAAAATCATGCTGGACGGGAGGCGGCTGTAGATCACAATTACCTTCGACAAACACATGCTGAGCCCTTGCTATTAAGAGGGACGCGGAGCATATGGACAAATACCTTACCGTTCCTGCCCTGAAGGAGTTTACAGAATGGCACGGTGACAGCTAAGTCACTAAATATTTACAAAGGCATCTGTTAGTACCATGACAGAGACAGGTACAGACAGGAGACCAACTAAGCAGATCCATTCACAGAATTTTGCCCATAGTTTATCCTCATTCCTTCAACAAATATTTATTGAGCACCTTCTATTTTATTAGGGACTGAGGATATTAAAGCATATGGAACTCATTTCCTGTTCTTAAGGAGCTCATCATCTCCCAAGTGTGACATATAAGAACATTGACATTTACAGGGGGGTCTTGGCAAAAATACTCATAGATCACAGAGGGAAGAAGATAATATATCCAGCCTAAGGACCAGAGAGGCTGGAGGAAGAGACAAAAGACTGTTTATTAAGGCTAGGTTAAACATAGCTCTATGGGCAGAAGCTGCCTCTCTATGTAGATGGGCTGGTACATACAAATTGGCCAATGTGATCGCTCACGTATACAGTGTTGCAATGCATATGGAAATGTGGGGTGACGCGGCTCATAGCACAACTGCCCTGCATTATGGCCCAGCATAATTTCATTTTAATAGACCTCAAATCAATCCTCTCTAGAGAGTAGACCGTATATTCCGACGGTCTCCCTGGCCATGATTTTACCACTTGCTTTCATGTTTTAATCACATCCTCTAATAAAACATGAGCCTTTTAAAGGCAGTCAGTCTTTCAGGGATCAAAGTCACCTGGGAGAGTTTGGTTCCCTGCCAAATTAAAGCTTGGCCCTGATTTGCTAGGCAAAGAAAGATTGTCCCTAAGATAAATATTTGGAGTTCGGGAGACAGGGCCAGACTGCAATATTTTTAAGTTATGAAAGATTACATTTGGAGCTTCAGCTCTTAAATATATCTATCCTCTTAATTTATTTGGTTAAATAAGAGATGCATGGGAAAACATGAGGCTTAAAAACGCAATATTAGTAGGAAATCTCAAGATAAACTTGTGCTGAACAAATATTAAGTCAGGGAAAAAAAGGAAAATATAAATTTATAGTCAGAACTTTGGTTCTAACTTTTACTGTCCTAAAAAAGACATTTGCCTTACAGAGGGAATCAGAAAGTGTTTTAGCATATTTTTCTTGCATTTAGTCTTGGCTCAGAAACAAAGGTAAACTCTACCTTTGTCAGAAATTTCCTATAATTGTAGAAGGACCACAAACCTAAGATTCAGTAAACCTGGAATTCAAACCAACCAGCTCAGCTCTATCTGACCTTGGATTACTCACTTTATGAAAAGAGACTCATAATAGAAACACCAGTGGAAAGGCTAACTTTCTGAGCCTCTGAAGTGTGAGAGAGTTGTATTCATCCAGGGTAGGCTGGCGGCCAGCTTGAGAGTCAAATAGAAGTAATTGCTAGGGGCTGGTAAGAGTTTGTCCTGAGAAGGAGGAAAGCGTGATCCCCAGGCCCAGAGGGAGAGCACAACAATTAATTAATGAAGGCAGACCATGGACCAGGCCAGATTTCTTCCTTAAGAGAGTGGGAAAGGTGAGCAGAGGAGTGATGTAACAATTTAGGATGTTACATCTGAAGACCATTCAGACCCAAAGAGCATATCCATACGAAGTACAGTGGTCAGATATCCTGGAGCTTGAAGGATTTTTGTGAGTTAGATGGAGCCATCAGGAATAGCGGACACTCTTTTTAGTTGTACATATTGACAGAATAAGCAACACTATGTTGCACACAACTACGATGGTACGTGGCAAACTACCTTAAAAGATTTCAAATAAAGAATCAAATGTAGCATAGTATCACTGCCTCCACATCTCATCTAAAGAGCCATTTGGCCTAATTTCTCAAATACACTGGAATTCACCATAACCATGTGGCAGTACTCTTATGCCTGGTAGGACACTCAACACAGTGAATGGTACAATATTTATGCAGTTAATGAATATACCTTAGTTTAATTTTATATCTGGGAGATTTTAACTGGAGATGGGTAAACTTCAACACTGAACTTGAACATGGTTCAGATGCTGTACAGCCTCAAAACTCTTAGCCTAATCAATTAACATTTAAAACTACATTACTCAAAGGTCACCTAAGTTATCACTTCATACCCATTAAGATAGCTTTTATTTTTTTAATATTTATTTATTTTTGAGAGAGAAAGAGAGGCTGGGAGAGGGAGGCAGAAAGAGAGGGAAACACAGATTCCGAAGCAGGTTCCAGGCTCTAAACTGTCAGCAGACAGCCCCATGAGGGGCTTGAACCCACAAACTATGAGATTATGTCCTGAGCTAAAGTCCAGGGCTTAACTGACTGAGCCACCCAGAAATCCCCTTTTTTTCTTAATTTAAATAACAAATATTGATTGAATTGCTATATTGCATACCTGAAACTAAATTACACCAACTAGTTAACCTTAATGCTAACTAACTGGAATGTAAATTAAAACTTAAAAAATAAATAAACAGACAAACAAACAAACAATAAGTATTATGAGGATCAGAAATTGGAACCTTTATACATCACTGGTGGAAATGTAAAATGATACAACATCTGTGAAAATCAGTCTGGCAGTTTCTCAAAAATATAAACATGAAATCACCATATGATCCAGAAATTCCACTTTGGGTTATGTATCCAAAAAAGTTGAAAGCAGGGACTTGTACCAAAATGTTACCAGCAGCACTATTCACAATGGCTAAAAGGTGGAAACTACCCAAATGTCCAATGATGAACTAGTGGATAAACAAAATCTGACCTACACGTACAATGCAATGGTGTTTAATCTTAAAAAGGAGTGAATTCTGACGCATGCTACGGTATGGATGAACCTTGAAAACATTATGCTAAGAGAAATAAGCATCCTAACCCATATGAGGCACCTAGAATGGCCAAATTCCTAGGAATAGAAGGTAGAATAATGATTACCAGGGACTAGAGGGAAGGGCAACAAGGAGCTATTGTTTAATGGGCACAGAGTTTCATGTTTGGGATGATGAGAATATCACAGAGGTGGATAGTGGTGATAGTTGCACAATAATATGAATGTGCTTAATGCCACTCAAAAATGGTTAAAATGGCAAATTTTATATTAGGTTATGTTACCACATTACAAAAAAAAAAAAAAGACAAAGCTAACCAACCACTATAATAACAACAACAAAAGTCCTCTTGAATCAGTATAATAATAAGTAAGGAGATTGAATCAGTAATCAAAAACCTCCCAACAAACAAAAGTCCAGGAACAGATGACTTCGCCGATAAATTCTACAAAACATTCAAAGAAGTATTAATACTAATTCTTCTCAAGCTCTTCCAAAAAATAGAAGAGGAGAGAACGCTTCCAAGTTCATTTTATGAGGCCAGCAATACCTTCATACCAAAACTAGACAAAGACGCCACAAGAAAAAAAAATTACAGGCCAATATCTGTAATGAACATAAATGCAAAGACCCCCAACAAAATATTTGTAAACTGAATTCAACAATACATTCCAAGAATCATATACCATCATCATATACCATAAATGGGATTTATTCCACAGATGCAAGTATAGTCCAATATCACCAAATCAGTCAATGTGATAGATTACATTAACAAAATGAAGGATAAAGATCATATAATCATCTCAATAGATGCAGAAAAACACTTGACAAAATTAAACATCTACTTATGATAAAAACTCTCAAAATAGTGGGTATAGAAAGAACACAGCTGAATATAATAAAGACCATATATGACAAGCCCACAGCTAACAACATACTCAGTTGTGAAAAGCTGAAAGCCTCTCCTCTAAGATCAAGAAAGACAAGGATAGTCACTCTTACCACTTCTACACAACATAGTATTGGAAGTCCTAGCCAGAGAAATTAGACAAGGAGAAGAAATAAAGGGCATCCAAATTGGAAAGAAGAAGAGAAATTATCACTATTCACAGATGATGTGGTATTATAGATAGAAAATCCTTAAAAAACCTAGAAAAACCTCCATCAAAAACCTATGAGAACTAACAAATCCAGTAAAGTTGCAGGACACAAAATCAATATTTTAAAAAAATCTGTTGTGTTTCTAAATACTAATAATGAACTATCATAAAGAGAAATGAAGAAAATAATCCTGTTTTCAATTGCATCAAAAAAAAGATAAAATTCCTAGGAATAAATTTAACCAAGGGGTGAAGACTTGTATATTGAAAACTATAGTACATTAATGAAATAAATTGAAAAACACAAATAAGTGGGGAAATATTACATGCTCAGGGATGGAAGAGTCAATATTGTTAAAATATCCCTACTACCCAAAGCAATCTAAAGATTCAATGCAATCCTTATCAAAATTCCAATGGCATTTTTCAAAGAAATAGACCAAATAATTCTAAAATTTGTATGAAACCACAAGAAGGAAAAAAAAACCCTCTAAATATCCAAAGCATTTGTGAGAAAGAAGAACAAAACTGAAGGCTCTCTGATTTCAAACCCTGTAACAAAGCCACAGTAATTAAAACAAGATTGTCTTGACAAAAAAACAGACATGTAGACCAATGGAACAAAATGGAAAGTCCATAAATAAACCCATACATATATGGTCAATTACTTCACAACAAAGAGGTCAAAAATACACAATGGGGAAAGGCAGCCTCTTCAATAAATGGTGTCAGAAAGATTGGACAGCCACATGTAAAAGAATGAAACTTGACCACTATCTTATACCATACACAAAAATTAATTCAAAATGGATTACAGACTTGAATGTACAACTTGAAACCATAAACACCTAGAGCAAAACAGCTGGTAAGTGCTTCGATAAAGGTCTTGGTGATGAGTTTTCGCATCTGACACCAAAAGCAAAAACAACAAAATCAAAAATTTTTAAATGAGAATGCATAATCATAAAACCCTCTGCACAACAAAAGAAATTGTCAACAAAATGAAAAAGCAACCTACAGAAAGGGAGAAAATATTTGCAAATCATACATCTGATAAGGAGCTAATATCCATAGTATATAAAGAATTCACACAATTCAATAGCAGAAAGAAAGAAAGAAAGAAAGAAAGAAAGAAAGAAAGAAAGAGGAAAGAGAGGAAGGAGAAAAAGAAGGAAGGAAGGAAGGAAGGAAGGAACAGAGAAGGGAAGAAAGGGAAAGAATAAAGGAAGAAAGAAAAGGATAAAAAAGAAAGAAAAAGAAAAAATCCAATTAAAAATGGGTGGAAATCTAAATAGACACTTTTCCAAAAAAGACATACAGCTGGCCAAAAGGTACATGAAAAGATCCTCAACATTATTAATCATCAGGGAAATGCAAATCAAAACCAGAGTGAGATAACGCCTTACACCTGTTATAATAGCTAGTATCAGAAAGACAAAAATGACAAGTGTTGTGGAGGATGTGGGGAAAAGAAAACCCTTATGCACTCTTAGTGGCAACGTAGACTGGTAAAGCCACTGTGGACAACAGTATGCAAGTTCCTCAAACAATTAAAAACAGAGTTACCATATGATCCAGCAATTCCACTTTCGGTTATTTTTTGATGAAAGCAAAAATACTAACTTGAAAAGATCCGTGCACCTCCATGTTTAGTTTTTTTTAAATGTTTTATTTACTTTTAAGACACAGAGAGACAGAGTATGAGTGGGGATGGGGCAGAGAGAGAGGGAGACACAGAATCTGAAGCGGCTCCAGGCTCTGAGCTATGAGCACAGAGCCCGATGCAGGCCTCGAACTCAGGAACTGTGAGATCATGACCTGAGCCAAAGTTGGACACTTAACCAACTGAGCCACCCAGGCGCCCCTGTGCACCTCCATGTTTATTGCAGCATTATTTACAATAGCCAAGATATGGAGACAACCTAAGTGTCCACTAATGGATGAATGGGTAAAAAAAATTATGATATATATATATATATATATATATATATATATGAATTTACACAAAGGAATATTGTTCAGCCATAAAAAAGAATGAAATCTTGCCATTTGTGACAATATAGATGGGCACCAAGGGTATTATGCTAAGGTGAAATAAGTCAGACAGGGAAAGACAAATACTGTATAATCTCTCCTACATGCAATCTAAATAATAATATTATTAATTAATCATTTTAAAAACAAGCTCATAGATACAGAGAAAAGATCAGTGGTTTCCAGAGATGAGGAGTTAGGAGTGGGAGAAATGAGTGAAAGGGGTATAAAATTTATAAAATGTAAAAAGGACTGAATAGAGGCTTTTATTATTGATAGCAGGCATGATCCAAGACTATCCTGAGCCAACAAGACATGGGCATCCTGGCAGTGACCCCTCTTGGTAATCTATGATGTGCACCATCACATTCATGACTGCAAATCGAAATGTGTGATCCATAATTGCATAGCAGTGTCCTGTAATAACTTTAAATTTCTATCCCCAAACTTCTTTAACCACAAAGCCTTATTTTCATATATCATCTGGCAATATCCTATAAAACTAGTATCTTTTAGAATATACTGTAGAAAGTCCATGTGCCAGGCCAACAGTTCTCAAACATTTGGGCCATAGGTACCCTGCACACCTCAAACATTACAGTATGGCTTCTTCCATGGCAGAAAACAAATAAACAAAAACAGCTAACCCACCCCTATAGTAACAACAACAGAAGTCACCCTGAAGTAACATAAAAATACCACACTTGCAGCTTCTTCAAGAATCTGGCAATTAAGCGGTGAGGTGGAATTTTTAAGAATGATTTTCTCAACACTGTCTCCCTGAGTTTTCCACTTTCTTTCTCCACCATAGACATGCTGGTTTCTAACTATGACTAAAATATGAATAAACTGACAGCATATGGATAGTATTGCTTACAGTAGAGTAAGGAACAATGAATCTAGTAAAAAGAAATGCCAACACTCAGTCATCTGGAATCATTTAGAGTAAGTACAAGCAGATCTGCACCTACCTCAATAGTTCCTGGACTGTAAGTCTCTGGAGTATGAAAGTGAGAATTTGTCAAGGTTGACCTTAACCAGCAAAAATATGTTCAAGCATGTCAGTGCTTATGGATTTTCCATACTTAAGGAATGCTATTTATGTATTTAAATACATAAAGTGCTATGTAGTTATAAAGAGTCTTACCCAAGAAAAGAATGGTCATTAACAATAAAACTGTAGTATAAAAGATGTTAGTTGACTTTATTTCGAAACATGGTTTACTGGGGACCAAGCCCCACTGTCTGATGGCATGGAATAAATGACTTATCGTCATATTGCACTAAGTAATGAACAAATAGATGTTGGCAAATTTTCAGAGAAGTTTGAGACAAAGAACAAAAGTAATTTTAATCGACATCACTCTGCACACTATCCAATATTTTATTCATAGATTTAAGGGTACGTGGCAGCTGATTTTGATTTAAATTGAGTTCATTTAAACTGCTAGTCAAGGGGCGCCTGGGTGGCGCAGTCGGTTAAGCGTCCGACTTCAGCCAGGTCACGATCTCGCGGTCCGTGAGTTCGAGCCCCACGTCGGGCTCTGGGCTGACGGCTCGGAGCCTGGAGCCTGTTTCCGATTCTGTGTCTCCCTCTCTCTCTGCCCCTCCCCCATTCACGCTCTGTCTCTCTCTGTCCCAAAAATAAATAAAAAACGTTGAAAAAAAAAAAATTTAAACTGCTAGTCAAGAAGAACCACAGTAAACAAATTTCTTCCTCAGAAAAGTACATTTTGTTGTTTGGCATAGCCTTAATGCACATTCTTCGCAACTCAGAAGGGATACAGAAGTCATTACTGGATGTACAGCATACTTACTTAAAAGTAGTGATTTATTCAATACTGCTTTTGAAGCATCATCAATGAAATGGAAAGAATGACTTTGTTTTATTTATGAAATATAACTGAGACTGATATTAGCAAAGCAATTATAAGAGGAACCTTCAATTCAACTAGTTAAGTAATCATATTTGCTAATATCACAAACAAACAAACAAACACTTACTTGTATTGACTAAATAAAGGAGGAAGCATATGCAGACTGGCTCTCATTCATTGCTTAGTGCATGCAGAATGTTTCTTTGGCTGTATAACTCTCATAAAAACTAATAAGGTGTATTAGTCAGGGTTTCTCTAGAGAAACAGAGCCAATAGGGTGTATATAGAGAGAAAGAAAAAAGATTTATTATATGGAATTGGCCACACGATTACAGAGGCTGAGAAATACTAAGGTCTACAAAGACAAAGCTGGACAGCCAGGAGAGCCGATGATATATTATCAGCACCATTTGAAGGTTTTTTCTAGTCATATTTCCTAGATTATGTATGTGTGTGTGTGTGTGTGTGTGTGTGTGTGTGTGTGTGTGTGTGTGGTCTGTGTGTGTTCACTTTCTCAACCCCATGATTCTCACCCTTGCATTCTTCAGTTATTGAGGGTACCTTAAGCACAGCAAGCTTCAATAGGCCCTTCTTGCTGACTCTTCTCTGAGTCAATTTGTCCAATTAAGGAATATGCTACTCTTTTTTTAAATATAATTTATTGTCAAATTGGCTAACATACAGTGCATACAGTGAGCTCTTGGTTTTGGGGATAGATTCCCGTGATTCATTGCTTACATACAACATCCAGTGCTCATCCCAACAAATGCCCTCCTCAATGCCCATCACCCATATTCTGAGTTATCTTAGTCCAATCATACTCTTGATTTGATCCTCATTATAAGGCTGAGTTTTAGCCAATCATTCTTCAAAAGCCTTTTTGGCTTTATGCTTTAGTTATTTTGGGTTAAGAAGCAGCTGCCTCTTCCAAACTTACAAATCCCTGAATTTCATAATTCTTTCTATACGCTTCGTTTCTTTCTGCAAACTAGTCAATTGTCTTTAGAGCTTATTTCTTTATATGATGGCTTGGTACAAGTGTTCTGTTTTCTGACTTCTTCCAGTTATGGCAGATAATATCTTTACCAAACGATTGCCCCTGAATAAGATGGAAAAACAGCATACTAGCTTTTGAGAAGTTTACCCACCACCTGCCAAATGACCATTAGGGAAATGCAACATATATTCAGCTACGGTTGTTATTTTTGGTGTTATTCTCATGTAGAACTCACTACCAGGCATTAATTTCCTTAGCAGTCAGGATAGGCTAGCATATGCTACTGCAACAAACAATATCCATAATTTTAGAAATTCATAACAACATAAGACTATTTCCTACTAATGCCGCATGTTTGCTGGGGGCTTGCTGTGGGCTCTGATCCACGTTACTCATTCCTGGACCCAGACTAATGAAGCAGCCACCATCTCAAATGCTGTTAACTTTCCATGACAGACGGAAAACAAGAATGTGGCAAATTATGCCCTGGCTCTCAACTTTGTTGTGTGTCCAATTGTCCAAAGCAACTTGCATAGACATAAATAAATACAAGGGAGTGAAGACGAGCAATCTACTTATGTGCCAGAAGAGGAGGAGTAGACATGTTTGGTTAAGAGTAGTATTGACTACCACACCCTTCCTAAGTGCGTACATAACCTGAGTTTTCCAAATAAAATTAGTTTTCTGTTTGGATGTATTCTGAAAGTTTCCAGTTTGTAATCCTTTGTCCAGACACGCATTTGCATTTTTACAGGTAAGATAACTGAAACTCCCTGAGAATTTATACAAAGAAGCCCAACACGTGGTTTCAGGACCAGATCATCACTAAATTGCACAGGGCAGTGTGTTATAGTAAAAAAAAGCCCAGACTCTAGTTTCAGTATGAACTAGTTTCAAGTCTCAACTACACAACAATGTTTCTGAGCTTATGTGGCTAAATTTGTTTACCTCTCCTAATTTCTTATTCTTCATTTGCCAAATAGAAGTATGTTAGGGCTTATTTTCCTGCAAGAGCCTTGTAAACATACAGATTAAAAAATTGTTGAAGGTGTTTCAATGATTCTGTTGTTAGATTGACATTTACCACTGGAGTGTAGAACAAGCCATTCAATGATTCCATTGCTAGATTGAAGTTGACTGCTGGAGTGTGTCATTTGGTATAGACACGTCTTGTCTTGCTAGTTGAGCTTACACGTCCAGTGACTCCTGAGAGAAAGGCAATTGCTCTTGTCATGTGTGTGTTTCAGAAGACTTACTCTTTAGGAAGTAGCAGATCATCTGATGATAAAAGAGAGTTAATTGGGCAGCCAACCCAACAAAGCAGAGGTTTTTTGTGATCAACAGTAAAGGCTCCATGGGAAGTCAAATGTTTGAGAAAAGAGATCATAGAACAGGATGCCAGTTAGAGCCAGAGTCCTTTATTGTGGCAAAACTTAAAAATCTCTGAAAACAGATTCTCCAAGGACCACCCTTCAGTTTGACGGAAGAGTGTACTGACCACGATAATTCCCAAAGGAACTTACTGAATTCATGGAATTTGATGGGTGGGGGTCAAATAAAGTGATGCTGGACCTTTTTCTGTTCTCTTTTGGAAAATCCATCTAAACTTTTTAAGGGTTAAGACTAAAATACTTTCTTCTGAATTAACTGGATGTTTTAGCACTAAGACAGTGGTTCTCAAACTTTGAGTCCATGAGGAGCATGTTAGAACAATACAATTCCATGATTCAACCACCCAATTTCAAGTGTTTGATTCGATGGCTGTAGGATCATACATGGGAAGCTACATGCAGGTGGATTGAGATTTGAGAAATTCTGGACCAGGGTCTCCCTATCAGTGCTGCAAATTAGAATCACCTGCCAAGTTTTTAAAACAGAACTGTACGTGGGCTCCACTCAAGACCAAGTAGTTGAGAATCTCTGAGCATTGGGGACCCAGGCACAGGTATTTTTTCAAAGCATCCAAGGGATTCTAATGTGTCACCAGGGTTGAGAACCTCTGTGTCTAACCCAAAGAGATCTCTTTAGTTTTAAGAATGCAATGCCAGTGTCCTGAAAGGTATTTGACAGCCTAGGTTTCTCTTTATGTTAGTATCTTAGGACGTTAAAGTAGAAGGTAACTTATAGGACGAAAGTTTTTCACGTAGAATATCTGCATTGTTCTAACAGACTAAGCAAGTCAAGAAAGGAAATTTCCAGTCTAGATTCTGAGGAAAAAAGGGTGGAAAGCCAAAAATCCCCTGCAAGTCCGATCCATGCAGATTCTACCACTCTTTCAAAACTAACACCAACATATCCATAAGTCCCCTCACCTCTGTCCTCCTGGGTCTCCAAGTTTATCTTTCTGTGTGCAACTTCCTGCTCCCACCAGAGCTCTGCAAGCCCACCCTTATCTGCCTCCCAGATAATCATTTCTCTCCCAATCAACTCTTGTACCAGCTCTTTGCAAAGCCATTTTAGTTGTAAATTGAAACCCTTTTTGTTTCTTTCTTCACGTATTGGTTTTATTGTGATTGCATCCATCCATTTTTTTTCAATGTGTTTAAACTAAAAGTTTAAAAATTAAAAAAAAAACATTTTTTAAGCCTCAGCTGTAAAAACGAGTGAAATCTTGCCTTTTGCAATGTGGACGGAACTAGAGGGCATGATGCTAAGTGAAACAAGTCAGTCAGAGAAAGAAAAATACCATATGGGTTTCACTCATATGTGGAATTTAAGGAACAAAATAAATGAACAAACAAAAAAAGAGGCAAACAAAAAAGCAGACTCTTAAATATGGACAACAAACTGGTGGTTGCCACAGGGGAGGTGGGTGGGGGAATGGGTGAAATAGATAAACGGAGATTAAGAGTTCACTTATTTTGATGAGCCCTGAGAAATGTATAGAATTGTTGAGTAATTATAGCATGCAGCTGAAACTAATGTTAATGTTAACTATACTTAAAAAATAAATCAATCACCAATCAGTCGATGGATCTTCCTGAGAGCCCATGCCTTTCTACAAATGATCTGCTACCATCTCATCCGCACTGTGGTTGAGATTTTCCATAGGCACACATTTCCCTTTAAAAGCGTCTCCAAAGGAGACCACTACTCCTATCCTCACCCTTTGAGTTACAATTCACATACTTATTGATCTTCTCTGAAGCTTTCAGATAACTACTACAGAGCGGTCATCTCTCAGTGAGATTTTCTGGTTTAAATTGCCCACCAGATGGTTTTCTAACTGCTCCTATCCTTTCAACACCGTATTCTACTGATCTTCTCTCCTCCAAATTTTATTTTTTGACTTAGCATACACTGAGCATCTTCAAAGAGCTAGGTACCAGGATAGACACCCTAAAGAGGCACAATAGAATTCTTATTCTTAATGATAGGTAAGGGGACAGAGGCTCAGTGAGGTGTAATTTGTCATGTAAATGGATGAACAGGTGGAATCTGAACTCAGATCTATTTGGCTGCAAAGCCCAAGCTCTTGATATCAATTTATTTTAAAATTATTTATTTATCATTAAATATTTCAGAAACGCACAGGGGTATATAACATATAACATAATGAATATCTCAGTACTGGCCTCTTTGTTTAAGAAACAGAATCTTAAAAATGCAGTTGGAAGCCCTGTAGGTATCAGTCTGATTACATTCCCTCACTCACCTTCCATCCACAAAGCCAACTACAGATGGTGCTGGAACCACAATGGTGCTCCAGAGTTGTCTCCGGCTGAGGTAAGGGCCTTTGTATCCCAATATTGACCAGCCATTGGATATGGGCTGACACCAGAGTGAAGGTACATAACCTTGGGTGAAGCACCTCCCTTTGTCCAAAGGACTCAGCTATAACTTGTCAAAAGCTAACATTCCTGATAGCTGGGAAAACAGAGCCTTATTCTTGAACGGGGGATCTAGGAGACAAATGGCAGCATCTGATACAGACGTTGATAGAAATATTTGCTACATTGTTGACTTGAATTTGCACATGGTTTATGAAATAATATGAGCTTGATGTTAATGGAACCATTGGTGCAGTTTCTTGAAGTTCTAAATCTATCATTTTCTAGATCAGTTATCAAACTCATGAAATCTTATCAAATAAATAATTTGATAATGTGATCTTTTTTTTTCTATAATCTGGTATTATTCTTCTTTGAATGTTTGAAAGAACTTACTGGTAAACTGTCCGAATTGGTATTTTCAATTTTTTAAGCTTGGTAGATATTTAACTCTGTATATAATTGCTATATTTTTTTTTAAAAAAGGTAACTTCAAGGAAGGAGAAAGAAAAAGGTTAGAGAGGGAGGGAGCCAAAACATAAGAGACTCTTAAAAACTGAGAACAAACTGAGGGTTGATGGGGGGTGGGAGGGAGGGGAAAGTAGGTGATGGGTGTTGAGGAGGACACCTGTTGGGATGAGCACTGGGTGTTGTATCGAAACCAATTTAACAATAAATTTCATATTAAAAAAAAAAAAGTAACTTCACTGCGGCACCTGGGTGGCTCAGTCGGCTCAGGTCATGATCTCACCATTCATGAGTTCAAACCCCTATCAGTCTCTGCGCTGACAGCTCAGAGCCTGGGGCCTGCTTTGGATTCTGTGTCTCCCTCTCTCTTTGCCCCTCTCCTGCTCACACTCTGTCTCTCTCTCAAAACTAAATAAATATTTTTTAAAAAAAGGTAACTTCATTTTTCTTCTTGAATCAGTGTTGGTGATTTTTATTTTTTAGGAAACTGTCCAGTGTGCATTCTCATTTATTGTGATAAACTGTTCATTAGTATCCTCTAATCTCTTTGAATCACAATTCTACCTATACTTATGTCCCCTTTACATAACTATTCTTGTAAACATATGCTTTTTTTAAGTGCATTTAATTTTTAATCAAGTCTGTTACAAAGATGCTTATTTTATTAGTGATTTGGAGGAATTAACTTTTACCCATTTTGATGTCCATTTTTCTTTTCTAATTTGTGAATTGCTGCTCATTTTTGTATTACATATTTTTTCTACAATATTTGTATTGTTTTTTATTCTTTTACTAGGAAACTTCTTCATTACCATGCTTTTCCAATTAAATTTCAATCTTTCTTTTTTCCTAAGTAAGGAACTGTTATTTAACACAAACACATAAGTCTATATATTTCCCTTCAAAACCTGCATCTATGCACATCTTATCAGTTTTGTAGTATATCCTTTTCATTCCTGTTCTCTTTCATTTTCTAGTTTCTATTATGAATTTTTCTTTGAGCCATTAATTATTTAGGGGTGTGTCCTTTTAAATATTTAAATATTTATTTATTTTGAGAAGGAAAGAGAGACAGCATGAGCTGGGAAGGAGAAAAGAGAGAGAGGGAGAGAGAATATCCCAAGCAGACTCCATACTGTCAGCGCAGAGCCCGACGCGGGGCTCAGTCCCATGAACCGCGAGATCATGACCTGAACTGAAAACAAAAGTCAGATGCTTAACCGACTGAGCCACCCAGGCGTTCCCTGATTTTAATTTTTAGATTTCTTTTTAACTTATTTAGTTTTTGATATCTAGCTGAATTTCATTTTAGTTAACAAACACAGTCTGTAGAAAACTAATCATTCATTTTTTGAAAGTAATTTTAAGGCCTTATAAAGTAAATCGCATCCACATTTCATGAGAACTTAAGAAAAAGGAATATTTTCTAATTGTTCTGTATAAGGTTTTGTATATATCCATTATGTCAAGTCTGTACACTGAGTGACTCAAACCTTTATGTCATTGGTATTGCTTTGTTATTTGACCTAACATTTCCTGGGAGAGATGTATTAAAAGCTCCTAATAGGATGATCAGTTTTTTGTATTTTCATAATTTTATCATATTTCCAGTATTTGCTTTTATTGCTGTTATTAAAGTTTAGAATTCTATATCTTCTTGAATTGAAACTCTTATCATTTTGTATGGTCATTTTATCCTTAATAACATTTTTACCTTGAATTTTATTTCTTCTAATATTTACATCACCACACCAATTTTTTAATTTATTATGATATGGCATTTTTATATTTTAATTTTTCTACTCTTCATATTTTGGATAAATGTCATATAAACAGCAGATAGTTAAATATTTAACACTCCAGTTTGATAACCTCTGTCTCTTAACGGACTACTTTGCCAGTTAAGATGTGTTTCCATTTCTGCATGTACATAAATCCTTGAATTTACCTTATTTTCAAGCTTATACATTTTACCCTGATTTTTTTGCAGTTTTCTTCCGTCCTTTCCATTTTCATCTCAAAATTTCCACCTATATTATTCTGGAGTTGTATCATCTATTTAGATTATTTTAGTGATTATGGTTAAAAACATTCGTCTCATACTCATCAGGATAAAATTAGCAATGCTATGGTATAAGCAACCTTCAATCTCAGTGACTTAACCCATAAAAAATTCACTTCTTGCTCATGCAAAGAGCACTCAGGCAGTAGTTCTCAATAACTCATGCTGCTACAAGGACATCAGGAGGCATAGAAGGCAAAGGGTTGTGTAAGTGGCTTGATACACATCACCATCAGACACATTTCCTTGCACAGAAATAATCACAAGGCCATCCCAAACTGCAAGGAAACTGGGTAGCAGGGTGATTTGGAAGAAGAACTGAAAGAGTTATTGTGGAGCACTCTCAATGTCTACCACACATGGTTAACCCAACAGAGTCTGAAATGAATCGAGCTCTCCATCCCCCTACCACACAATGTAGGGATACTAGGATACCTCAACTCTGATCGGTATCTTTTCTTCATACCTGTCATAGTGGCCCAGTGATTTATTTTGTTACAATACTGCTTTTTAATTCTTTAGTCAAATATTCTTCTTCTCTGTTATGGATGCTACTACTATTATCTAATGGTCATTGTCTGTTGGATTTTCCACAGTTCATCAGTTTCCTTGTTCACCATTCTTTCATCCTCTGGCTATTCCCTCTGGATTTAGTTTCCTTCAGTAGATCCTTTGAAGGTTGCATTACCAAAGATCAACTCAAGGAAAACTCTCTTTCTTTTCTCTGAAAATATTTGTTTCAAACTTGTTCCGAAACAACAACTTGCCAAGGCACAAAGATATGTCTTGGCATTTACTTCTTCTTAATAAGTCGAAGATATTGTTGCATTGTTTTCCTCCTATTGTTTACTTTGAGAGATTCGCTGTAATTTTACTTATTCTTCTATCACAGGGAATCAATCTCTCCCTCTGACTGCCCTTAAGAGCTTCTTTCGTCTTTGGTGTTCTGTAGTTTACTGCAATAAGTTTACAATAAATACACTGGAGATTTCTGATTTCTTGAATATGGTGATTTATGTCTTTCATTAATTCTGAAAATTTTCAGCCATTTACTTCAGTTAAGTGTATGCTTGTCTTCACTTCACCCTTCATATCTCCTTTTCATCTTCCTGTTCATATTTCCTATCATTTGACTCTCTGTGCTCCATTCTTCATAACTTCAGACCTAACCTTTAGATTGTTGGGTTTGCTTTAGTTTCTGTAACCCAATGCATTGAATTTTTTCATGGCAATGATGATGATTTCCATTTATTTATGTTCCAGGTCTCTCTTCAAATGTGCTCACAGTGTTTTTAGACTATGTTGCTTCTTTCCCATGTTTTCTGCTCTGTTCTTTATTTTTTTAGTGTTTATTTATTTTGAGAGAAAGAGGGAGATAACATGAGCAGAGAAGGGACAGAGAGAGAGGGAGAGGGAAAGAATCCCAAGTGGGCTCTGCACAGTCACCGCAGGATCATGACCTGAGCTGAAACCAAGAGTTGGACGCTTAACTGACTGAGCCATCCAGGCGCCTCTGTTCTTTATTCCTAAAATAGGCTTATTTAATATACTGCATGATCAGTCTATTACCTCAAGTTCCTCTGAATCTCATTCCATTTTTTTGGTTTGTTTTACGAGCTGACTCACTCACTATGGCTGTTTCATCATGTGTTTTAATATGCTGTGTTATATTATAGCTCATTTCATCAGACACTGTGAAATACTGAGTTGTGCATTTGGGGGGATGGGTTCTTTTGTCTACAGGAATCTGAGGTGGCATAGTTTGAGGGTACGTTAATTTCTTTGGAATTTTCCAGAGCACAACAGGAGTGCAAATTTTAGCTCTCAGCCTGTGTAGGGCTAAATCTCGGAAGTGTAGTGTTCTCCCATTTTCCTGTACTGACTCATACGGACAGTTATGGAGGGGGTTGGGAGCTGCTGCCATAGGAACGAAACATCCAGCTAACTCAGAAGAAAGTGCCTCATTCCTAACCCTTAAAAAGTTTGATTACTTTCTCAGGAGGGATCAGAATGAAGCCCAGCATCACTTCATTCTACTTGCACTCGCCAAATTGCATGAGTTTATTATGTTCATTTGGGAATTAGCGTGGTCAGCACACTCTTCAGTTAAGTCAAGGGTGGTCCTTTAGGAATCTGTTTCATGCCTGGGACTGAGTCACTGAGATAAACATCCTTCCACCCTCTTTCATTGTCATAAGTCAAGGAGTCTTGTGGACAAGAATCTGACCTGTTGGTTGAGTATATACTGATGTTGGAATAAGAGTCCTTGAAGAACAATCCCAAAACAAGATAATGAGATTCCTGAGGAAAATCATTTTGAGACAATAAGTTTGACAGAATGGACTGAACTAGTAGCTAGTGTAGATGAAGTAGCTGGAAGTTTTAGGTTTGGTATGAGCTGGCCCCAGCTTCCTGGCTCTCTGTTGATCTACTCTCCTCTCCTCCCTGAACTAGAGTGCCTGCGTGCCGTGAGAAGCAGACACCAGTGGCCGGAAAGAAGCACTTCACAAGGGCCCAGCAGCTTTGCTGTGGTTCCCCCCCCCCCCCGAAAAAGTTGGCAAAGAAAACAGAAGCACATACAAGAGGGAGGAGAGCCTAGAGATGAGTGGTGTGCACAAGGTAGCTCTGGAGCCACAAGCCTGCCATCCTGATTCATGTGAGAGGGTACCCTTGCCCCCCACCCCTGCCCTCATCATGGACTTGCATGACCCTTCCAGGCATCTTTGGATGAAATGGTATGGATATTACAAGAAAAGACTGAGCTTCATGCTGCTGGAACAGGTGGGTGCTTGTGATGTTAGATTTTCTGGAACATTTTATTCACTAATAAGTTAAACCTGGGATATACTGCTTAGGATATTCCAGATCTTGTCCAGGATTACTCTGAATGTTGGTGCAGCCCCATTTATATCATTCTGAAATCACTATCCCTAGGAAATATTAAGGCCAGTCAAATTAATGATCATCTACAGTGCCCCTTTCCTACCCAGTTTCTCTATATCTTCATACATTGTCATCTTCTATTTTTCTAGTAGGTGAGGGGTATGTTTCTTCTTTTCAGGAGGATATTCTCTCTTGTCATGCTTTCTTATCTGCCTCTTCTGGGAGTTTTTACCATTAATAATTCCTTTTCTTTTGCACATTATATGTTTCTCCTTCCTCCCTGGCAGTTTTCCTCGGCTGACAAACATGTTTGAACCTCTAGATCCTAAAACCAAACAAAAGACCGAAACTGAATGTTTGATCCACTCACACCGACTCCTCAGTTCCCTGGACACTGGTAGCCACTTAGCTATTCATTCTCCTTATGATTTCCCTTTAAAAGGACTAAAAAGGGACCGCATTCCAGTAGTATGCCACAGGGAGGGCAGGACATCTAGAGCATTCATGCTTTTTATCCACAGTTGTGATATAAGGCAGAGTCACCAAAGCCAAGTGTTGGTCCAGAAATTCAGTCAAGGGCACACCAGGAGGAAATCTACTAGCCAGCCTCCCAAATGTGAAAGAGGCCATCCTAAAGTAGAGGCAAGTTCAAGGGGATACCCACCAGAAAGCCCAGGTTGTCCTGGGAAGTGAATCGTGGAGCGAGAACAGCAGTAATTCTGGAGCCAGTGAGGAGCTACTGCTCCTCGGTTTCTGGGGTTTCAGGTGCCTATTCAAGATAATTAGAGACAAAACAAGAAACAGACAGGTAAGGTAATGTTGGAATTTGAACTTTGGGCTTTCATTGCCATTTCAATTTTTCTGCTGCCGTAGACTCAAATCCAAGGGTCCTGAATTTACCCAGTGGTCCTGAATTTACGTGCATCAGCTGACACACTCAAGAGGCATGTAGGTGGCAGCCAAGAGGGATGGCTAACGGTGAACAAGGACTCCTAAATTTGATATTTTCCTTAACATTTTTGTCTAGATCTGCTGTCCAGAAACAAAAGCAATTTCCCTTTCACCTGCTCAGTGGCCTAATGATCACATTTTGCAAAGTTCCTTCCTCTCTTGCCCGTGGTAAGACGTAAATGAAAAAGATTCACCGGTGCTAATGTTGCTGAAAAAGGTGACACCTGAGAAAAGGAGGGATACCAGAGGCCTGATCCTGTCAGTGAAAACCAATATCTTGTAAGGATTCCCCCAATAAATAGGTTTTTAATTTTTCAGATTAAAACATACACATACACAGCAATAGCATCCAAATGCTTCTCTAGGTAAGCCTTTGCATAGATATAATGTTAGTTCTCAAGGTCGGGTCAGTCTAGGAAAAACAACTGAATCTGTACATCACCTCTCTCTTTCTGTTTGCAAGAGATCATCTGGGTGTTTTTCCCCCAGTCAAAATTTTCAACAAGCCACCGTTCTTCTAAACATACTTATCTGTCAGCAGTGAGCTTTGATTCCCGTGGCGTTGATCTTGAGCAAAGACATGGGCTTATTTTTGAAAAACAAAAGTACATGCTAGTATATCTTAGCTGTCAGGGTTTCTGCTCATTTTCTCTGAGCGCAGATTCATTCACCTCCGCTGACTAGGTCTCAGCCTTACCCCAGCAGGCCTTATTATTCAAAAATGCATAATCTCTTCCTACATTGCCAGAAACCTGTTTGGAGAAAATCAGACATCTTTAACCTGCTAGTTTCCTCACTGCCCCACGCAGCTTTCAGAACTGGTGGTGATGAGGCCTCCCTGGGCCTCCTGAGGCTGATACTGTTCACGTTAGAGACGGAGGGGCTTCTCTGGGCACCGGTTGCCTCATGTGCTTTGTGAGGAGACCTGATAACGATGGCCTCTCACCGCTTTTTCTTCTTCCATTGAGGGGTTAGGAGTACCTCAGGGATTCATGTTGCCTCACAAAACTTAGCAACAGGAGACTGGATGAAAAGCAAGGGGATCCCCAAGGGGAAATTGTAGAAGTGTGGGCAGGTATGGAAAAGAATGGCAAAAAAAAAAAATGTCAGAAATTCTCCCTCTCTCTCTTTCTCCATCTCTCTCTCTCTGTCTCTCTGGTTTTCCACCTCCTCCCCACACCCTACAGTATTCCCTTTTCTAAAATCTATTTATCTCTTGTATGGAAATGCCAAGAAAGGGTCAGAACCCTAATTTAAAATTTTTTGCACTCCCCTCCTCACAGCAAGAGGTGAACTGATTAAAAATCTTTCGACAGATCTGCTCTCAGTCCCTTCTGGGCCTCTGGACTCAGCAATTTATTCAAGTGCCTTTCCCTCTTTTTCTCATTCCATCTACCTAACTTTTCTGATCCTTATCATTGAACAAATGTCTTCTCTGGTGACCAAATCAAACAATAACCGCTGCTCACCACAACTCTATGGAGAGCTCTAAGTGTGTGTGTGTGTTTGTGTAAACTCTGGGGATTCAAAAATGGGTAGGAAAGCCTCTGTTCCCAGATTGTTTCTGAGTTGACTGACGAGCACTGATATGGACTCATGTTAGAGACAGAGAGACCGTTATTGTGAGGAAAGACATGTAGCCATTCGTGTTTGGAGTCATAATTCGAATTTAAGTTTGCCGGTGACAAAGGTTTGGTCTTTCCAATTCATCATACTGTCTCCAAAGATATGTACACACAGTTAAATCGCAGGGCAAGGAGGTGATCACAGTTCAAGGGTAGAGTGGCTGCCCCAAGGCTTCCTGTTCATGCTTAAATGCAAAGATCAGGCACAAGCAATGGTCCATACCCTTCCCGAGTTACATCCCCGCACTGACGTCAGCGGCTGAAACGAAAATGGAAAGGAGGGAAGAAATGTTAAGACCAAGTCAACGGGTGTCATTTGAAACTAAAAAATGCCCGGAAAGCTTTCCTCAAACAAAAGTTAACCAAGAAGTTAGGTTGTTTCCTGCGTTATGCTCAGAAGGTGAAGTAACCCAGAGGATGAGACAGCCGGTAGCAGAGAAAATTTACATTAGGAGAAGGCAGATCTCTGATTTTTCAGGGATGCACGCGCTCTTGTTTCCCGTAGCCACTAGAAATAAGAAAGAGCTGAAGCTACAGATGTACACTCGATGAAATCCCTGCTCCGACTATTGCAAATCCGAGAGACTGAGCACGAATCAGTATGTAGTGAACAGTGTCCTGAATTAGCCCATTGCCGAACCCAATGAAATCACATGAACCCTCGAAAGCAGAGACTCTTGCCTGGCTGAAGTCAAAGAAATGGGATAGAAAAGAGGCAAGGGAGATTCGAAGCACCAGAGGGGCTCCACCTGCTGTGGCTGGCTTTGACAATGGATGGAGCCACCAGCTAGAAAATTCACGTGGCTTTCAGAAGAGAACAGTGGGTGATACCCGGCTGATGGCCAGCAAGTAAGCAGGAACTCAGTCCTACAGCCTCATGGACTTGAGTTCTACCAACAGCCTGAATGAACCTGTGAGCAGATTCTCTACAAGAGTCCCCGGCAACAAATACAGCTCTGCCAGATCCTTGATTTCAGCTTTTGAAACTCAGAGTGGAGAGGACAGCGGAACCCACTGAATTCCTGGCAAACAAAACTGGGAACTGATCAATTTATGTGGCTATAAGCTGCAAAGTTTGTGGCAACCTGTTACAGCAGCAATAGAAAACTAATATAGACATGATCTCTTCTCTCCTGGAGCTTGCATTCTCGTGGGTCAGATAACAACAAAATAAGCTGAAAAAATTGCAAAGTGTAAAATAATTGCTGTGTGAGAAATAAGCAAACAGATGAAATGGAGAAGGCCCTAGGAGACCTGTGTAATAAGGGCTGTTGGCAAAAGTTATATGTAAGCTGACCACAGGAAGAGGAGGATAAGAGCAGAACCAGAATAAGAGCATCCCATGCAGAGGGAACAGACATGCAAAGGCATTGAGGTGTGGAACAGCTCAGGGTATTCAAGAAACTGAAAGACGTCCGGTAAGGTCAAGCATAACAAAGGGCAGAATGTAGAAAAATGGAGTTGCAAGGATAGACCGAGCAGAGAGCTTGTGGTGCCTTATGATTAAAAATTGGGGTTTTATTCTAAGTACAGTAGGAAATCCTTGTAAACTTCTAAGCAGAAGAGTGCTATTGAGGATGGGATTCTGGAACAGAATAAGGACATTAGTAGGAAAACGAGAAATTCAAAGAATGTCCTCAGTTTCGTTAACAGTATAGCAGGGCTGCTTTCTTCCTTTCAGTAATTGTGCCATGGTTTTGTAAGGTGGGAAAGTTAGGGGAGGCTAGGTGAGGTTTTGTGGGAACTCGCTGTGCTGTCTTTGCAACTCTCCTGCAAGCCTAGAATTATTTCCAAATGAAAACTGAGAAAGAAAAAGAATGCCATGAGCCACTTTTTAATTTAGGAAGCTCATGCTTACATCTCAGGCAGCACACGGGTTATAGAGGAGCAAGCGAGAGGGTGAACACCGTTAGGAAATGAACTCAGGAATCCAGGAACAGACGATGGAGCAGAGAATTTGCTAAGAGCCAAGTTCAAAAATCTGTGTTTGAAGTAGAACCCCCAGAACTGATAACGAACGAAGCATGTGTACGTGTGTCTGTGTGTGTGCATGGGTGTGTGCACGTGTGCGTGTACGTACGTGTGTATTTATTGTTGGAGTCAGCAGTGAAGGAAGGGGAGAAATCAAGCTCTGGGTTTCTGGCCTGAGAAATTAGGTAGTGGCCCTCTTACTAATGGCAAGATTGCAGAGTGTGGGGAAAAAAGAATATGAGTTCTTAAGGCCAGTGGGCCTCTAAATGAAGACATCACGCTTTGAAAACTCACAGGTGAGGTTGGGGCTGGAGACGTATATTTAGGTAGCTGCAAGCAGAAACATGACATTTAAATGCTGCTCCCTTGTGGCAGGAGGAAAGAAGCATCTACTTCTTACAAAAAAAAAAAAAAACAGGAAAAGTAACTTCTAGGAGAAAAACCTCAAAGGTCAGTCCAATAGCTTCACGCAAGAAGGTGGAAGACTGTCCGCTGGAAAGAGGATGCACTTACATTTTCACTGTGGTTTTTGTTCTTTCTTGGTGAAGCTCTTATCAGAAATGCCATGATGTCGCAGTTCTGCTCAGCAGAACCAAGGAAAGAAATTATCTGTTTATGCTTGAGCCAGAGTAAAACGGAGACAGTAATGGCAGGTGAATCAAGATTATGGATCATCTATGGAAGATGCTCCAGGGCAGAAATTATATTTGTACTTTGAACCAGGGGCTACTCTTTTCAGTGAACTCTTCATATGTATTTATACATATTTTACAAATATATATATTTTAATAGGTATATTTATATCTTCTCTTCACAAAACAAGACAGCCATTTCTTCACACCAGACATTCCAGCACAGAAATTTGTGGAATATGAAAATCATTGCTGAATTTCTTATTAGAAAATCCATAAAGAAACTTCTGGGCAGAAAGTGCATGAAATTTTGTACTAGTCCCCTAAATCAAAGTATTAATATTGGGTGCTCTTTTTTAAGTTTATTTATTTATTTTTAGAGACAGAGAGAGACAGAGAGAAAGAACGCAAGTGGGGAAGGGGCAGAGAGAGGGAGAGACAGAGAGAACCCCAGTGAGGATCTACGCTGTCAGTGCAGAGCCCAATGTGGGGCTCGAACCCACGAACCATGAGATCATGACCTAAGCTGAAGTCAGATGCTTAACCAATCAAACCACCCAGGTGCCCCAAGTTGGATGCTCTTAATGAAGCATTGATGAAGTTTCAATTAGGATGATAAACAAATGAGATGATAGAAAAATGTCCATGCTTCACAGATTTATAATATATCTAAGCTAAAGATGAAGGAGAATCCCCTCATTACCCTCTTTTTTTAGAATTATTGCAAAGAACATTCGCTTCATTGGTCTCTAGTGCAATTACAGAATTAAGTTCCTGTTTCCTTCTCCACAATATGTGAACTGAAGTTTTAATAAGAGCCTAATCCAGACTCCAGAAACAAAACCTGGACCACCATTTCCACATGGCTTGGATTGTGTCGCAAAATGGACCTTCTTGGTTCGTTTGTTCATGTGATGTAGCAGAAACACACATTCCTTTTAACTAATTAAAAATAAAACTGTTGAAATTTTAGGTATGTTGTATGATGTAATATGCCACAAATAGTATCTATTTTAACATAACAAATATATAATTATTATTCTAGAAAGAATAATTCAGGATCATTGGGATGAAGTCATCTTTGTTTTCCAAATGGAAATGTTTTTCAAATAAATTTATATTTATTAAGTTTCATTCAGGAACGTAAGACAGGGTGCCCTTTGCTGCACTTTAGGAGTCTGCCTCTGACCTTCCCAGGACTCTCATGCTGTAGAGCACTGTGGTCTGTCATGTGAAAGCTGGAGATGTTTGTATGTTCCAGTTCTTTCCAACTGCCACCACTGTTGCTCTCCCATATAGACCACTCCTCATTTCCCCTGAGCGTGGTCTAGCTTTCCACTGTTGGGCAGCCCAACCCCAGCTATCTACTACTCCAAGCATCAATTCCTTTGCTGTTGACCTTGGCTGCATGGGCAGATAATAGTGCCCTGGCATAGACTGCTTTTCACAGGGCAGTTACTTAAGTTTCACAGTCCAAATGGAAACAAAAAAAAAAAAAGAAAGAAAGAAAGAACGAAATAGAAAAAGCCCTTTATTAGCCAGGGAGTTGTTGGTGTTACCTGCTGAGTCTATTGAGACGAGCTCCCAGACCAAGCTGACCCTTCAAGGAAAGAGGGAAGATATCCCATGAAGCAATTGTACAAGCCTCTTAGTGGAGCTCCATTCTTTAAATGGATCACCTGGTGTTTGACATCACTTCCTTGCTTAAAAGCATTACCATTTTCTGTGTTTTAACTTGGTTATCTTTTTGCAGGCTGAACCCCCTGCTGAACTCTTCAGACATACACTACTCACCCCAGTATACCCTCTCTGGCAGTGGGTAAATGGCAAATAAAAAGGTTCTCTCCATCAAGTCGATTGACGAGGGCAGGTGGCAGGGTACCCAATGATGCTTTTGCTCTCCGTGCTGCTTAATGTCGCCAAGATCAAACACAAAGATCATGGGAGGAACAGGTGATCAGCGGGCGATGATAGATGACTGTACTAGGTTCTGGATAAGTCGTACGACTCAGACAAATGGACGGCCCATTTAAAATGACTTCAGAAGTATCAAAGGAGGTTTCTGTAGTTACCGTATGTGCCTTCAGACTCGAACATTATTTTCCAGTCCTGCTGGTGCTACTATTGCAGAGTGAGAAGGAAATGTAAAAATGGATTTCTCATCATTCAGCCTTCTTCCCGATATTCTTTTTTCAAGGAAAGATACAAACTTCCTATGTGGGTTTTGGAATGAGCCTGGGACAGTATACCCCCATTCACAGACATGTTTGTGGGGTACAGGAAGGTAGGCGTGCTGTGGCCCACAGGCTTTCACTAAGGAAATATGTTAGATAATTTTTCCGCCACTCATTAGGGACATTGTGTCTTGCCCCTCCCCAACTCAAGAGAAGGTAATCATGAGAGAAGATACATACCTTTTCAGTTGTTATATTTATTGACCAAATTTAATTTTCCACACTGACATTGTCAACTCCTTTTATTCTGTACTAGAAATACACACAGCTCTCTACATACACATCAAACTTTTCTTGTGGTCAAAATAAAGCCAAAATTTCTCCCAAAATTTTATTTGACAAATACACTTTGTTTGGTTAAGTGTTGGTGTTTTGAATTGCTATCATAAAAATTCAAACAATACAAGAGACATCATTCTAAATCTTGTTTCCTCATTCTCTCTCTCAGAAATAACCACTATTCCTGAGTTCAATGTATTTTTCTAGAAATAGTCTTTATAAAGTATTACAAAGTGTTATATATAATACATGATATGTAAATATATGCATATGTATATATTTATATAGTATCCATATGTATATATAATGCATAATATGTAGATATATGCATATGTCTATGTATATATGATATGTATATTATATGTGTATAGCATATATAACATGTGCATGTATATATATAATAGATATTACATATTTATTCCTTTTTACTTTTTACACAACTGAGGACCTACTATTCTTGCTGTTCTACATCTTGTTTTTTTCTATTTAACTATTACTTAGAAATATTTATGTAAAGGTACATATATGTTTAACTTATTTACAATGCCTACATGTTGTTCCCTAATATACACCGTCCAAAATTTACTTAACCTATCCTCTATTGATAGGCATTTAGATTGTCTACTTTTTGCTATTATAATCAATGCAACAGTTAATATTCGTATACAGATTCTTTTGCACATATGTTTAAATGAATCTGTAAGATACTTCCTCAAATGGAAATTATAAGGAAAAAAACTGCATTTTTTGACAGATACTGCTGAATTCCCTTTCCAACAGTTATTACCAATGTAAAAAAATCACGAATAATGTATAATATTGCCTATTTCCTCATACATTTGTCAACACAATGTGTAATTACACTTTCTTTACTTTGTCCACTTCAGAATGCTATCTTTAAACATATCTTTTATCAGTTATAAGTGAGGTTGAGGTGGTTTCCATGCAATTTAAGTCCTTTTTATAAATTGCCATTTTTTCCCCATTCATTTGAAGTGCCACCTGCATATTTTTAATTAAGTAAGCTTTACGCCCAATGTGAAGCTTGAACTCCTAATCCCAAGATCAAGAGTCACTTGCTCTACCAACTGAGTGAGCCAGGTGCCCCGTTATGCCACCTACACCTTACCTTGACCATAAAATCTGCCATTTTTATAGGTCAGAAAAAGTTGAAAATCAGCAACTCCATATAGTTTAACCAAAGAGATAATAGATGGATGAAAGATGCATGCCTCTACCGAAGTTGAATTAATGACTTAAAAATACATGACAAGATGTCTCTTTATACTCTTTTTTCAGAAATGTTTTGGCTCTTCTTCTACCCTACTTTTTATGTGAACACACAAAAATTTCATCTTTTATCAAAACAAATTAATATTTTCATTTTTAAAAATGTGTATCAAATTATATTCATAGCACAGTTTAAAGATAATGTCTACACACTGTTGAATTTTCCCACCCTCCTCTTCTGGGATACGAAAGTTTAATCTTATACAGATATCAAATCCTTGATGTCTTTCAGTAGACATTTTAAGTTTTTCTTTTAATTTTTTAAGTTTATTTATTTATTTTGAAAGAGGGCAGAAAGAGAGGGAGAGAGAGAATCCCAAGCAGGCTCTGCACGTTCAGTGCGGAGCCTTATGCAGGGCTCAAACTCAAGAATCGTGAGATCATAACCTAAGCTGAAATCAAGATTTGGACACTTAACCAACTGAGCCACCCGGGTGCCCCTAAAGTTTTTCTTTTATATAAGTTTTATGTATTTTTGTTAATTTTATTCCTAAGCATTTTATAAATATCATGACCATTATAATGACGGGGGTTTTTTTCTTCTGTTATATTTTCTAATTCAAGGTCTTTAGAAAAAAAATACAACGTTTGAATATAAACTTTGTCATTTAATAGATAAATTCTTTATGGTAATAATTTTCTTTAATTTCATTGCATTCTTAATATGTAATCATACCATCTGCCTATAATCATAATGCTGTGTCTATCTCTTACATTTTTATACCTCTTCTTCCTTCTATCTAATTGCATCACCCAGTACTTACAAAACTAATATTTTGTTGTTAAGCAAGATTCTGGTTTCTGGTTTGAAATCAAGGAAGTATTTATTTCTTTCCATGAACATTTGACTAAGAGATTTTATGCAATATGGCTGTCAAATTTTATCAAATACTATTTTAGAATACCTTTCACAGACAGTGAAAGGATCATATGACTTTTCTCCTTCGATTTCTATTAACAGCAAATTTTATTAATACATTTACTAAAATTAAACCATCCTTGCATTCCTAATGTGATCGCACTTCTTTGTCTTCTTTCATGTGTTGTTGGATTCCACTTGCTAATGTAATATTTCATTACAAAATTTCATATTAATATGCATAAGTGAGATTGGTTTGTAGCTCTATGGTGCAGTATTATCAGTGCAAGAATGGCCTCAGAGAAAAAAATATTGGAAATTTTCCCCTCTCCCAATTCTCTGGAATAATTTAAGCAACACTTGAGTAATTTTTTGCTGTGGTTGCTTCCTGGCTAGAAGTCCAAAGGGCAGTGAGACTTTGTGCTTCGGGACTCCTTTGGCCTTGTTGATGCCTCCATCCATGCATGTTTTTTGAACTAAACTTAGGGTACCTCTGGGGGGAAGGAGGAGCTAGGGAGGTAATGAGCAGCCGCATCTACTCACTTGCAGTGTTGCCCTTGACAAAGTCCGGGACTCAGTCTTCTCACCTATGAAAAGAAAGAAGAAAGATTTACTTGAGGATCCATAACTTCCAGCTGCCGAACTGCTCCTGAAACATTGGGGGTTGCTATTTTACTTATGTCTCTTCTGAAACTGAGAATCTTTCCATGAAATGTAAGTTTCAAAAGAAGGAGAAAAAAAGGAAAGAGGACGAAGGAGAAGAAGGGAGAAGGAGAGGAAGAGAGTCTGTCAACATAAATAGATCATTCTTAAGTTATCTGTGGATATAGAAGCATCCAACATTGCAAAAAGAAGCAGGAATATCCATTATTTTGAGCACAGTCCAAAATATTTGCCAGAACTTTCATAGCCTTTTTCCCTGGTAATAGAAAGTTATATCCCTCCATCGAATTTACCCCCTTGTCATATGGGGCAGGGACCAAGACTACATTCTCCTCAGACCAGCATGAGCCTAGAGATTTCTCTTTCCTTTCTCTGTGGATGTCCAGATACAAGTGTGTGATAGGAAAAACTTACTTATTTTTACCTTGATAGCCTCTATTTCTAAATAGTAAACATTCTCCCTTATTATAAAACTTAAAATCAAACACTAATTATAGATGCACTCTAATGACAGAAGATTACCTAGAAAAGTCCACCTGCAGGGCAAAGGAGCATATTTCTATATTATAATATTTGGAAGTGCGAATGCACTCAGCGTTTGTTCTGTGGCATTAACTGTTATCCATTAACCAGTTAGACAGTGAATGCTAATGGTAGAGAAATGCAAAATAGATGTAAATATTCATGATGCTGCAGGAAGTATAAATATAAAATGTGATTCCTGCTGCTCCCCACTGGGAGCTATAAGTAAAACAGTACAAGAGAAGGACAGCTTGTTCATGAACATGAGCACAGCAGCAAGTTGTGTGGGAAGGCAGAGTCACAGGATGTTATGGCTCTTAACTATTCCAGCCCTCAAGTGTCATTATCTGTGACTTGGCCAGGAGTGATAAGCCAGTCTTTTCTTTGTCAGAATTTTCTTGGGAGCACTGAAAGGCACATTGCCTACCACCTACTGCCATGATGCAGCAGAAATCTCTAGGACACCATGGCAGGCGGGCAAATGCTGCTGGTGGTCTCAGAATTATTGTCAATTGCTGAACTAAAATTGTTGTTTGAATCCTAGTCCCATGTCTTCATTCAGCAAGGTGGAAAACAGCTCATTGTTCATGCATCCTACAGTTGAGAGGAAATTCTAAGGGAACGTTTGCTGTGGAAACTTCCAGCAATACGCAGCTAAGTGGCATCAAATTGCAGAAAGTACTTTATAATAATTGGTGGTATTTATGAACTAGATACATGGCTAGGGCCATGAACAAATAAAATAAGGACCATAAATATTCTCAAACTAAATATCCATGACAGGAGAGACAAGAGGCTAAGGCAGAGACCGTGTTTTAGAAGATGAGGTCCTTTGTCATGCTAAAAATGCTCTCATGCCATAAAATTTATATGACTTAAAAAAACAAAATGGTCCGACTACTCTCACTTTCTTTTTTTCTAATGGGAATTGTAATCATGTTTTGTCTAGAAAACCATAAATATTTAAAAGCCGTATGGAGTGGAGAAGTGTGTTTTTCATGAAAGCAGCCTTCTAGGACATTTGTTCTACAAGGTCACCTATAGTTGCTCATTAAAATACAATCCAGATTTAAGCCTTGCTCCAAGTGGCAAATAGGATGACTGAACTAGGACTCTGGAGACAGGTGTCCAGATTTGCCACTATGAGTGGAGTGGTCCTGGACAGTATATTAAATCTTGAGACATACTTCTCTTTATCTAAAGAATGAGCGCAATAACCTTCACGCTACTTGCCTCATAAATTGGTGGGGAGAATCATGGAAGATAATTGCTACCAAAGGGTTTGGTTAAAACATGACAGAATAAGTAAAATGCTAATAACTTGTTCATTTATTCAACAAATGTTTTACTAGGTGCCTAAGATATTATGGCCACTACCAAAGGTGCAAGGAATTCAGTTGTTAGCCAAACAGTTCTTGCCCTTATGATCATAATTACCTCTTAGGGGAGGAGAAAAATGTAAATAAATTAACAAATAAATATATAATAATCGATAGTGATAAATGGTAAGAAAAATAATAAATCAGGGGACTAAAATAGAGAGTGATTGCATTTGAGTACAGAAACACTTCTGGACAAGTTGTCAATGAAGACTTTTCTGATGATGTGATATTTGAAGAGACATCTTAATCACATGAGAGATGAGCCATGTGAGGATCTGGGGAACAAGAATTATTGATTAAAGGAATAACAAGTACAAAGAATGGAGGCACAGGGGCGCCTGGGTGGCCTCAGTCAGTTAACTGTCTGACTTCAGCTCAGGTCATAATCTCACAGTCCGTGGGTTCGAGCCCTGTGTCCAGCTCTGTGCTAACAGCTCAGAGTCTGGAGCCTGCTCTGGATTCTGTGTCTCCCTCTCTCTCTACTCATGCTCTGTTTCTCTCAAAAATAAACATTTAAAATTTAAAAAAAAAGAATGGAGGCACAAACATATTTGGTGTGTTTTAGCAATAGCAAAAAGACCAGTGGGGCTGGAACAGAGAGAGAAAAGGAGTCGTAAAAGAGATTGAAAAGGCAACCAGGGCAAATCATGTATGTGGCCACCATAATGACTTAAGATGTTATTTCAAGTGTGATGGAAAACTATTAGAAAGTCATGAGAAATAGAGGCCCTTGATTTTTGCTTTTGAAGGATGATTTTGGCTGCCTGGCATGAATAAAAGTAGAGGCTTCTGCAATAATGCAGTTCACAGGGATGCCTGGGTGGCTCAGTTAATTAAGCATACAACTCTTGATTTTGGCTCAGGTCATGATCTCACAGTTCATGAGTTCAAGCCCTGTGTCAGGCTGTGTGGCAACAGCTCAGAGCCTACTTGAGATTCTCTCTCTCCCTCTTTCTCTGTCCCTCCCCTGCTCGTGCACTCTCTCTTTCTCTCTCAAAATAAATAAACTTAATAAAAAAGCAATAATCCAGTTCACAGATGATAGTGGCTTGAAGTAAGGTAGAGAAAGTGGAGGTAATAGATTTGAAAATATTTTGATGGTAGAGCCTAATGAGCTGTGAGACAAATTCCTTATATCTTGATGGGGTAGACCCTGAGTGTTGCTATGGTTGCCTCTTGGCTAAAAGTCTGAAGGGCAGTGAGGCTTTCTTTATATTTCTGGGCTCCCCTGACCTGATAGATCCCTCTATCCATGCAGATTGTTTTGAATAAGCAGAGTGTCTCCGGGAGGAACTAGGAAGGTAACAGGCAGTCACATCAACTCTTGCAATCTTGGGTCTATCTAACCCGTCACATGATTTGTTTGCTGGTTGGTAACAAACCAAAGGGCAAGCAACTTCTAATTCAATAGAAAATATCATCTATTTTCTTGATGGAAACAAAAAGCAAGCATATTATCTGAGAGGAAGGTGCTGGAGAGCTTGCTTTGAATATTTAAAGTGAGGGGAGATGTAAAATAGGTAGATTGGAGAATAGGAAAGTCAATTGACTAAGGAAATGTAGTGAGACTAATAATGACCAACTCAAAATTAGTGGTGATTATTTCACTTTAGACCAGTTTGCATGGCTGTGTATTTTTCATAGCCGTGTACAGTTGCTTGCAATCAGGAACCCAGTGATAAGAGTGCCAGATTTCAACACTTGGGCTTTTGCCAGGAAGTATAAGGCAATGGAAAGGAGAAAGAAAGCAAGCTGTAGAACCATGAAATATAAACTGGGTAAGGAGGCATGACAGAATGGTGATGGACATTGAAAAGGGGGTTGGGTCAATAGATGGAAGGACTGTTGGAGGACATGCAACACAAGGACTATTCTAGAAAGATCGGAAGTGTTCAGAGATGGAATCCATGAGATTGGTGGTGCATTATTGGTAATTGGCCAGGGATGGGGTATGATGTTGGGCATGTGTGGCTACATAGACTCTACAGCGTAAGTAGAGAAGGCATACATCAAGTATTTCTGGCTGGTGATTGATTCCAATAGAGGCTTTCCTATCAGCTTTGAGAGTCTGAATTCTCTGTAGAGCATTTTATATTTGTGTGGTAGGTCCATTTATTAACCATGTCTTACATCTAAAATGTCTAAGATAGTTTCTCTGAGAAGTTGGGATAATGGGGCAAATTTTTTTCTGTAAAGCTCATAGATAATATAGATTATTTGAGGTCTTTCTGAGACTTCAGCCCTTGAATATCAAGGCCAAATTGCCATGCTCTAAGATGACATGATCATTGCAGACTTTTACTTAATTCATTTATTTCCTCCCTCTCCCCCACCTCATTCTCCTTCTCTTTCTCTTGCCCTCTCTCCTTCTTTGTTTCCATACAGAGAAGTATAGATAACTATAAGTAAATAAATTGGAAGATAGGTAAATAAATAAATAAAACATCCTTGTCATATACCTTAATTCATCTTTTGTACTCAAATACATGATGAATCAAATTATATCACTGCTGGATGGCAGCTTTGTAGCATCAAAGGGATAGCATAGCCATGAAACAAATGCATTCTTGAGACTTATGAGACATCAGACTACAGGTCCATAACTCCCAGAAATTCAAGAAATACACCTTGCAAACAGCCTATAAAATAATAAGTCACCTTGTGTTATAGACAAAGATTAAATTAACATATAAGGTATGCCTATATGGTAATCTGATATAATATTGCTTAACCAAACACACCAGAACATACACATCAATGATGAGGGTTCCCCCCTTCAAAGTAGCCACTTTGGTAGGTTCTATATTATATATTTATTCCAGTGATGTTGACATTGGTCTGGACATTTAGTGAACTACTCTTCTGGGCTTACCTTTAGAGACCTTTTTTTTTTTTTCAGCATATTTAAATGATGCTGACTCATATTTTTAAAGGAAGATTTGACTCCTGACGCCAACTTAAAGAAGTTTGAAGCTGGAGTTGCCAGGTGACACCTTTAAGAGATTTGAATCATAAATAAGGAATGACTGTAGTAAAGACATAGACTAGATGACTTGTGAGTGTCATAAACCAACTCAGAGGGCAGTTCAAGAAACAGAAGACTAATGTTATGAGTTATTGCCCCATCATTGGACTAAGTACCTGACCTTCTAAAGTAACCATGTTGCAATGGAAAGTTCTCCCTTGGGGCCTTTCCTTCCTGGCCCAAAGAAGAGCAAAGAGTAAGGATGCCTAAAGTTAAACTTTCAGTTTCTTCAGTTCACGGTCCCATAGTCCAGAGAGTGACAATCTAAAGGTGTTTTATTCTTCAACAAAATTAAAACGATTGATACCAGAATGAGGCCATTGCTGAATTCCTAGAGAATCACCTGTGGCCTGGCTTGTGAAATGCCAGAAGCAGCAGAGAAAGGCCAATGAATTAGCAGCATTATAGCATTCTCCTATAGAATGAATGCATTTCAAGGACATGTCCCTGGGACCATGGCTGGTTCATTCCACAACTGTCTGTTCTTAAAAACACGGAGGCTCAAAGGACAGCCACCTTAGTCACTTGGATGGCAGGAACGTTGGATTCGTTAGTGATCAAAGCTCGTGCGGCTGGAGTCCTGATGTTATTTTTAACGTCCCAAGCTCCTCTAGCTGTGATTCTCAGGAAAGCCATTATCCAGAATGTTGTTAGAAGTTGATTTGATAAAAGTGTGGCCTCCAGAACATCAGGGGTCCCTGCTCTTTGCTCCCCTGTGGGTCAGGAACAAATCCCCTCTCATGGCTCCTCTGTGTCCAATTTCTGTCAGGTTGGGTGAGGCTGTTTTCCTCCTCCGCTTCCTGTTCCAGTCCTGCTGCCCTTTGAAAGAAATAAAAGCATTTCAGATGTATTATGCCTGTCTAAAGTGTGAAAATCCTGTTGTTAATATAAAAATAATACACATTTTGGTCAAGAGACTTTTTCTCAAAGTTCTCTCAGCTATGTTATTTTATTTCTATCTCCCTGAAAACATAACAATCAATTTTTATACAGTGGGGAATAGTTTAATGTTCTTGGGGAAGCTTTTACTTTTTTTCTAGTTAGAATGTCCGTCCATTTTTATTTAGGCAATTGGGGGATGGTGATAATGCTGGCACTGGTGACACCACGTTGAGATTAAGAAGGAAGGCCCTGGGGAGGAAAAACTTGGATCCATAGAGCATTTGTCCAATGATAAGGATCCTTTCTGTCCTGAACAGAGCAGTGGTGGCAGTGCTGATAAAGACAATGGCAAGGAAAATAGACACTTATTCAAGGTTTACTCTGTGCTTGCTTACACTTTTTGCATCAGTTTTCTCATTTAATCTTCACAGCACTATGTGGTATGACCATTGATATTTCACAGATGAGAAAAGCAGACCACAGAGAGGATGAGTGATGGTTCAATGTGACACGTAGAACATGGCCAGAGCTGGGATCTGAACCGAAGCGGTCTGACTCTGCCTCCCCCATGCTTTCCTGGAACGCTGCTCTGTCTCCTTCGTTGGCCTAACTAAAGCACATAATTGCTAAGGGTGCACAACTGTCTTCCTGAAACTGGTGATCAGAATGGGGAGCAGAAATAGAGTGTGGGGAGGAAGGTATGTTCAAAATCCTACCCCTGGCAGGATTTGTAAAGCCTGCCTCTACAAAGACTGGATTAGATGCCCAGCTGTCCCCACGGCGCTGTCTACTACCCCATCACAGCCCTCAATTTTATTTTAATTTTTTTAATGTTTATTTATATTTGAGAGAGAGAGACAGAGACAGAGACAAAGCGTGAGAGGGAGACGGAGAGGAAGAGGGAGAGACAGAGACAGAATCCAGAGCAGGCTCTAGGCTCCGAGCCTAGATGCGGGGCTCGAACACATGCACTGTGAGATCATGACCTGAGTTGAAGTCTTCCCTGTCCACCTGACTGTTCTTCTAGGAGACTCTAAGTTCTTGGACAGTAAGCATTCTGTTTTGTTCAAAATTGGATTTGTAAGATCTAGAAGAGTAACCGAATGTAACAGACACTTGATAATATCTACTGAATTGATGAAAGATCACAGATGGGACAGGAACATGTAATACACAGAAAAATTACTCAAACCCGACTCCAGGATGCTGGCAGGCTCATTGATTTGATAGTTTTCTTTTTATTTGCAAATGATACAGTGCTTACCTTTCCTCTCTTCAACAGCCAACAGGGCTGTAAGTAGGATGGGCACACATGTGTATGTATATCTATATGATGTATATGTATATGTATATGTATATGTATATGTATAATATGTATAAATATATAAACATATGCAGAAGCCTGTGGACTCAGAACTTCAAAAACTGATGTGTTTTGGCCATTCAAATATTTATACTGCATCAATCCCAGTTAAGAAAATAGTGAAATTTAGGATCCTTGATCATTGGCTAAGAGAAATGGCTCTGAATTAAAACAACCAGAACACAAGGACTTTCATAGTCTAGGAAATGGCTACACTAAGGTCTAGTCTGCCTCCTCTTTCTGTCACCTACCGAGTTTAGGGCAGACAGACCTAACTTATATTTACTTCCTGCGTCTGAATCCCTGCTTCCTTGTTTGTTTATAATTACTTAAATTCCAGATTCCTAACCTATCTATTGATAAAAATTTCTGCTTGGTCAGACCTGGCTTCACAGTCTATTGAGACTATGATGCCAGTGTAAACAGCCTATGGATCACATTCCACTGGGTAACCACAGTGTAGCATGCCTCCTGCTATATACCATGACTCATATCCGGGTAGAGTCATCCTGAAATGCAGAGGCTGACCTCACACAGTAGTTTGTGTCTTGTCAGGCCTCTTAGCAATGGCCTCAAAAGGGATGGATATTCAAGAAGTATTCGGGTAAATGAAGACCTTTGCTTACTGAAACCATAATCATTCCTATTTTCTCCCCCAAAGAATCCTAAGCAATTGAGAACCAACTGCAGAAATAAATCAGAGCATTTTCCTGGTAAAATCAATACTAAGAGAGTTTTGAATCTAATGTCTTGTTGAATATAAACCACCTCATCATACTGGTGGTAGCTTAGTTGAAGCCAGTGACAGGTATATAAAACCTAATGGCGCCCCTGATATAAGCAGATAATATAACTCCAGTCATTTTGCATTTATGATTCTGCAAAGGCCAAGGGGGATTGTGTCCTAGGACCTGAAGAAATTGTTTGTAGATAATACAGAGCCAGTATGAACCTCTGTGGATCATATATGAGGTTAACTCCAGACACCGGGGAAAACTTTATTGTAAAGTGAAAGGTAACAGTTAGCTCTAATAGGAAACGTGCATCAGAGATCAATATGTATCCTGATGTGGTTTTTTTTTCTTCTCCACATTTCTTCCAAGTAGCCTCATTTCCCTTTAGAACATCCTCTTCCCTAAAAGCCGAGTAGAATTTATTAGTCTGGAATTTGATAAAACATGAGTTTGAGAAATGATTGAGATAATGTTAACAGTGATTGGCTGCCTCTTAGTCCTCTCTGGGTGAGGCTGGCTAGGGAGTGTGTTTGGAGGCACTTGCCCATGGGGCCACAGGATACAGGCATCTTCATGATATTGCATAACAGGGACAAGGAAGGCCTCATGCTTGCAAAATGCATGGGTGCACCAGCAGAGAGAATGAGGTCATGTTCTGACTAGGTATGGCCTAGTGAGAAGGGTTCCCAAATATAAACACTGCATCTGTAGTCCAGCTCTAGTACCCACCAGAACATGCTTAATCTTGAGGACACCCTTTATAATACCTGTATCTGAGCACATTTGATGGACTAGTGGAAAGGTGCCAAAAGCCAACTTGCACAAGGTTTTTATGTTTTTCATCTTGGGTTTTTTGCCCAGAGGATTCTGGGAAAAGACTGGAATTAGAAGGCCAGATCATGTTTACATAAGATGCTGGATCCCGGGCTGGTCTAGTCATGTAGCTGAGCCCAGGGAGAAAAGCAGAAGGTCACATTGTCATAAGGCACTTGGCAAAGAGATGGAATTTGAATGAAAAGAGGATTCAATGGGTAGAGGAGGTGGCCACTTCTATGAGTGGCTTCAACACGGCAAAACCAACGGTAGAGCTCAACACAACACTGGGCCAACACCTAGGTCAGAGGCACTGGTGTTACTGTACTGGCCCTGTTAGTAATGGAAGTAGTCAAGTATGGCACTTTCAGAGCCACTAGTCATCAGGGAGAAAAGCAGAGCAAATCACCATGGGTCCAGAAGACTCAGAAAGATTATGGAGGGATGATGTTCTGAGGGGAAAGCCAGCAGATTTGGCTTATCAGTCTTTTGGGACCCCATATTTATCCAAATATTGGTAAAGCTTTACAAGAACACCCAGGTTTGTGAATTCCATTAGCAAGTCAGTCTTGCTTCTCCCTTCTCTATCATCTCTTTGCTCCAAACCTGCTGGACACCTCACTGCTGTGGGGTAAACTCTAAACACCTTGAAATTCCACATTATTAAGTCCGTCCCCATCTAACTCAATGACCTTCTCACTTCCACTCTCTAAACAGCACTTTGGTCACATAGTGATCTCGATGGTGTGCTTTGGCGTGTCCTCTCTCCGCGTCTCTGCATGTTCCTTGCTGGGCAAGGCCCAGGCCAAGCTCCACCATTTTTGTTTGAAGCTTTTTCTAACCATCAACCCATAGCCATCTTAGTCCATATTTCCTCCCTATATTATTCATTTGGCATTTAGCATTTGTTTGTTAGTCATCTTTTCATCAAATATTTTATTCATCTCCCCGGTTGCATTGCAAGCCCATTTACTTCTCCTCAGCCTCTTGCTGGGCCTGGCCCACTGATGGGCATATGAAGTTGGTAAGGATTGTTGCATGACTGAGTTAGTGATGATCTAATATTGGTATCTTGGTGTGATTGCCTCATGCTTCATTTTCATTGAGATAGGAGAGCAGAGCCCAACGTCCCAGTAAATGGCCTCTCAGCACATGAGCATATCCATCAGTACTTTCGCTCTCACTGATTTTGGCCCCTCTGGTGACTGGGTTTTCAGACCATCCCAGAGAGTAGGTGCTTTGTACCATTTGCTGACTTTCTGAGTAGGAGTGTGATGCCTGGGGCAAGGATGATATCACCAGGCTCATTTTGTTTTTGAACATAAATTCCTTGAAGCCTAGATTTGTTTTCTTGGGATAAACTTATATAATTATAGAGTGTCAGAGGAGGGAAGAAACTTATGTCACATTATTAACACTATAATCCTTATCAATGAGCCAGATGAACTTGGTTTAGTCGCAGTGTTACATTCATGATAACTATCTGACCATGGATGGGTCAGTAACTTTCCTAAGACTCTTGTTTCCTCAACTACCAATTAAAGATATTATTTCTTACTTAGAAAGTTGCTAGTGAAAATTAAATGTGTTAATACATGGGAAGTGTTGGGAGTCACAAATGACATACAGCAAGGGCTTAATAAATGATAACCATACTATCAATTATTATTATCAAACAAGTAATTATATCAAGTATATTCCTTGTAATAGGTACCAGACATATAAAAGGATTCAGGGCTGGTGGATTAGTAGTTCAACGTCACCAAAAACCAGATAGTTTTCTGTCTTTCCTTTCTGCTTGCTGTCTAGAGTGTTGGCTTCAAACTTGGAGTTGTACTTTGGTCCATCATGGTCACTGAACTTCATGTTTCCTGTCCATGAAGATAGGTAGATGATAGGTAAATAGATGATAAATAGGTAGGTAAGTAGGTAGGTAGACAGACAGGTAGGTAGAAAGAGAGGGGAAGTGATGAGGGAACAAAGAATCAAAAATCTTTTAGTCTGATTGGGCCAACATATTCACTTAGACAAGTACAATATCATGGCTTAAGGTTAGGTTCCTAAACCATCGATGATCAGGTTGCCTCAGACTAAACAGGGTATGCCTTTGGACCCAGGGCCAGTACCCTAAACATGGCTGCTACAAATGAGAGAGAAAGGAAAATACCTTGGAAGTCAAACACAATGTCCAGAAACGGGCCTGAGTACATTATGAGACAGTTTGACCTTGTGACTTTATTTATACATTGTATTCGTTTATCAGTAATCTTCATCATATTCCAGGCTCATGATTGTTTAGTGGGATAGTTATGTCATAATGTTAAAATGTACTATCTCCTGTTACAATAACGACTGCCTAAATTACATAAATCCGCCAGGAGGAAAGCAGGCAGTGCCAGTTGCAGAAATGATGGATGGAGGTTGGTCCTACTGGTCCACCAGATGAAGGGAGTGTTGTTATTTTTATGAACTGTTTTTCCAAACTTTTCAGTATTTTATTTCAGTCTTCCTATTCAGAATACAAGTAGGCCATCTATTGGATATCTAATCATCAGTAGTGAGAAATTAATCCTGGCAAAAATTAATAGGTCTAAAAGGATAAATAGGATTTTTCCAGGCAAAAGAGGTGACAAGAAGAGTTTCCCAGGCAGAGGAAACACTTTAAGTACAGATAAAGAAGCAAGAGATATTGTGACCAGGTGATTCATGCCCAAAAAGGAACTATAGGTTTGGGGTCTTTTAAAAAAATTTTTAATGTTTATTGTATTTTTGAGAGAGAGAGAGAGAAGGAGGGAGAGGGAGAGGCATAGCACCAGCGGGGGAGGAGCAGAGAGAGAGGGAGACACAAATCCGAAACAGGCTTCAGGCTGTCAGCACAGAGCCTGATGCAGGGCTGAAACTCACAAACCATACGATCATGACCTGAGCAGAAGTTGGAGCTTAACCGACTGAGCCACCCAGGCACCTCAGGAAGTACAGGTTTAAACTGATCAGGAATAGCTCACCGAATCTCCCCAAACCCTGGAAAACCAGGCACCGCAGAAAGGCAAGGAAAAGAGAAGCTAAGCAGCCAGAGCTGCTGCCAAATCATCCCCCAAATTCATCGTAGGATGACACCATTGTCTCCACCGCTTCTTCCACAAACACCATAAGTGCTGGGCACCAGGCATCATGAGAAGCTCTGTCATTGCTGCTCCTGGAAACCGCTGCCACTGCTGTTGCCCTAGGGCCAGGCCAGTCTGGATCCTTCTCTCCTGCTTTCTGTCACTCACTCCCAAATCAGAGTCAGGGGAAGGCGTATCTGAGAGCCAGTGTCAGTACAAGGAAATGGAAAGGTGGGGATCATCTTCCAATGAAGGCTCATGTGGTGATAATTTCCCAGACTGACAAAACCTGTAGAAGGAATCGCTTGGGTAATGGGGGACGCCACTATTGATGGGGAGAAGAATGACAAATGTCTGTCACACTTAATTAATGCTTACTTTATGCTTACCCTTGACAACTTGATGGAAGACACTGTTATTCCCATTTTACAGATAAGATAACTGTCTTAGAGAGGTTAACCCATTAAGGTACTTAAAGGCGGGATGGCAAGATAAATGTCTAGAAAGATTACTTTCCCAGTTGTGTGGGGGAATGTAGTCAGAGACACCCAAGAGAGGATGAGAGACCACACAGAAGAGGAGAGAGAGGGGTAGGGTGTTTGTTCTGGAACTGCAGCGTTCATCAGAATCACGGCTGGAGCCCTAACCACAGAGTTTCCGATTCAGCAGGTCTGGCTGGGGCCTAAGAATTTGCAACTTGTTCAGGAATCACATTTTAAATGATATGAATGACATAGATTACAACTAAATGGGTTAAAGAACTGTTTCTCAAACATCAGTAATATATGGGTCGCTTTTAATGAAGTACATTATTGAGACACCAATACCTGGCTTCCATTTTTAGGGTAATATTACTTAAAAATATACAGATATAAAACTAGGTATAAAATCCTTATGCTGATAGTTCATACACAACGATAAGATATAAACCATATTTAAGTTAAATACAAAGTCTAAAATTAATAAAATTCAAATTAACATTAACTTTAGTGTGACATATTATATAGTTCTGCCGAAATCAAAGGACCATTGTTGCACTTAAGAGAAAAAGACATATAACCCCAAAACCAATTTTATTTTTAGTCTGTTTTTGTAATACTTGTGTAAGGAATGACTGTATGCATAAGCGTGTTCTACAAAATGATATTAATAACTTCCAGGCTCTGTTCCCAATCTTATACTTAATCAAAAGTCTGCCGCCGACTGCTACTAATGGTACTTTGAATAAGACATTTTCTAGTATCTTTGGGAGGCAAGTTTCTTCAGCATTCTAAGAGAATTGTGACATTATCACAACCTGGATTAAATAGTTACTTACTTGCAGTCGTTGCTGGACTTGGGAACATAACAATTTCTCATTACATATTTACTACTATACACTCTTGTTATTACTAATCCATTTATTACAAGTTGATATGTGTCATGACCTAACCCACACAAATCTTTAATCCACACATAGATATGGCACTGAATGACAAGACACATATGTCGTTAGCCCTTCAAACTCAGCAATTCTTACTACTATATTCTATGTGATGATTTTATTCTATTGTTGCAACCCTCTTTTCAAACTAATGCAAAACGTTTATTATATATTATATAGCGTCTGACTTCATTTGGGTTTTCCAGAGGCAATCCCTAAAACAAGGATCCTAATGAATGGGATTTATGAGGAAGTGCTCTCAGGGAAAACAAAAACAAATACAGTAGGGAAATGAAGAAATGTAGGCAAGCAAAGGAAAGAAACCAAGTGAGAATCTGATGCCAAGAAAACTGATGCAGAGGATAACTGACTTAATCCTGTGGGGAAGCTATGGAGACAGGGTGGGTCACACCCAGAGTTCTCCTGACGAGGGACAGAGGGGCGTAAATATTTCTGCTCATGCACCCCTCACATCCAACAGTCACTGGATGAAGGGTGTCCCTCAAGAGATACAAATTACCAAGCACTTCGGGAAAACAGGCTCTGGCAGCCTGAGGGCAGCCCTCTGACAGACATACAAGTGCTGACTGTTGGGCGCAAAAGCAGGCCACAAATCAGTACATGGAAATGGTGAAGGATTGAGACAATGTGGAAGGAGTGCTGACAGACTGTTCTCTAAGCCTGAAATGTTCTTCCCTCCAGAACTGGTATGGCCTGCCCAGTCATTTCCTTCAGGTCTCAGCTCAAATGTCACCTTCTTGGTGAGAACTTCCCTGTAAACCCTATTAAAATAACACCTCCACCATCATTCTTTGTCCCCTTATATTGACAATGGTCATATGCTCTCACTCAAATGCATAAAGGCATAACCAAGTGGTTAATTAGTTGCAGATATTTTTGCATATTATACCTCCAAGCTCCAGTGCTAAAACAGCCCAAAACATGGAACAGCCAACAAGTATAAACAAAAAAAAATCCCCAAGAGAGTTTCACTCTTTCTAGCCAGATGACTGGGAAGAGGGGTTCCCCATGAGACAGAACTCTTTTGAACTTACCTCCAAGTGAGCAGCACCAAAGAGGTGGTATAATTCTCCCCCTGTACCAGCAAGCCCTTGTGGGGATGTAGACCCTGAAAGGCAGAGTTGTCAGAATTGCCCAAATATGTATCAAGTGTATGCCAGCAAAGAAATGTCATCCCTTTCCTTCCCTGCCCTGTCACTGTAGAGTGAAGGCCTATTGCTCTCCTCACTTCATACCAAATGACAGCAGAAGGGAGCATCCCTGCAACCTCTTCCGGGTGTGCCGGTGGTGAATTCTTCAAAGCAGGTTCATATCTGGTCTCTCCATGACACACAAAGCAAGCACTAACAAAGAGTGAGTAGCTCTCTGCTTCCCCATGCAACTGAGGCAGTGTAAGTGCAACCAAGTAAAGGAAAGGAAAGAGGCAGAACTCTTCTCCTCAGTACGGTGAAGCCTATGGGATGGAGCCCTGGTGACAAAGCGAGAAGGCCAAAGACCTCGACGTTATAGCCAGAGCGCAAGGAAGACAAACTATGGGAACCAGAGTGTGGGTAGAGGGATAATGGAAAGGGGGTTGCTAGAGGAAAGGCATAGTTAAATTTGCAGGGAGCCTCGTGGCTCCATCAGTTAAGCATCCGACTCTATAATTTGGCTCAGGTCATGATCCCACAGTGGTGGGATCAAGCTCCACATTGGGCTCTGAGCTGAGCATGGTGTCTGTTTAGGATTCTCTCTCTCCCTCTGCCCCTCCCCCCACTCATTTACACATACTCTCCCTCAAACAAAAAATAATAATAATAACAAATTTGCAAGAAGAGTCCAGGAGTCATCCCTGAGACTGCATACGCATGAAACTGACTGGAATTAGCACTGCAAGGAGTTTGAAAAATAAATTCACGCTGGAACAAGAGCTCACATAAAAAACGTGGATCAAGATATGCAACCTGAACCTAACCAGACTGACTGCTAAAATAAAAAATAATCCACACTGAGTGTTGATTTAAACACAAATCAGAATCTCATATCATAATATTCAAAATATACAGTATACCCAAATTCTCTTGACACACAACAAACCAGAACAATCTAAACAGGAGCACCTGGGTGGTTCAGTCAATTAAACATCCGATTTCCATTCAGGTCATGATCTTGTGGTCCATGGGTTCGAGCCCCACATCGGGCTCTGTGCTGATGGCTCAGAGCCTGGAGTCTGCTTTACATTCTGTGTCTCCCTCTGTCTCTCTGCCCCTCCCTCACTCGCACTCTCTTTCTCAAAAGTAATAAATAGACATTAAAAAAAAAGAAAAACCTAAACAACTCTCAAAGGGACAAGCAATCAAGAGATACGACCCCCGAGATTAAAATCATAAAACAACTTTAAAGCTGCTATTCTAACTATTCTCTAAGAAGTGAGGACAAATACTCTTAAAAACAAATGGAAAAATTAAAGTTCTCACCAAAAAATAAAAGAATCTTTGAAATAGTATCAAGAACTAAGTGGAAGTTTTAAAAGAAAAATATAATATCTGATATAAAAAGTTCAATGGAAACGTTCAATAGTAGAATTGAGAAAACAGAGGAAAGAGTCAGTAAATTTAAAGAGCATGATAGAAATTATCTAATCTGAGCAACAGAGAGGGGAAAAAAACCAAAGAATATAAGAAAATGAAAAAGACTCAGGGATCCATGGGATAGCAGTCAAAGGTCTAAGATCATAGCAGTCCCAAAATGAGAGAAGAAGAGATTGTTGCAGAGAAAATATTTAAAGAAATAATAGCTGAAAACTACCTATATTTGGTGAAAGACATAAATTTACAGATCTAAGAAACACTGAAAACTCCAAATAAGGCAAACTTAAAGAAAATTCTGCCCAGACACATTATAATCAAATTGTTTCTGAAAAATAAAGATTTATTAAAATCTTGAAAGTAGCCAAAGGAAAATGACACATTCTTCAGGTAAAAGATAAATAATAGCAAAAGAGATCCTGGAATGAAGTTAGAGCAATAGAAATGGTGAGCATGTACCTAAAGAGAATAGATCATATTTCATCTTTAAATTTATTAAAATTACATATGACTAATGAAAACAAAAGTTACCCCATTGTCTGATGGGGTTTTTAACATATATATTATATATATATATATAATATATATAATTTACATAATATAAAATATATAATATATATAATTTATATAATATAAAATATATAATATATATAATACATATGACAGCCACCTCACAATGGGAAGCTGGTAAAGGGACCTATATATGTTTGTAAAATTTCTATATGTTCCTTGAAATGATAAAATATTATTTATAGGCAGAATGTATGAAGTTTAGTGTGTTATTGTCATCCTCAGTTTAACTGCTAAAAAAAAAAAAAAACAAAAAAAAACTATCCAAAATCAAAATTTGAAGTTGGAGATTTGAAAATATTCAACTAATTCAACAAAAGAAGAAGAGGGGGAAATTGAGGAATGAAAAACAGAAGGGACAAATGGAAAACTCAGTAGTAAAATGACTGCATTAAATCCAACCATACAACAATTATATTAAATGTAAATAATAAAGCATGTCAATCAAGAGACAGAGATTGTTGGATTGAGCAAAAAAAACCCCACAAAAATCCAATTACATGTTGTCTACAGAAAACCCACTTGAAACATAATGATATAAATAGTTTTAAAATAATAAAATGGAAAAAGATTATACAAACACTAATTAAAAAAAAAAACTGGAATGACTATTTATAACACACAAAGCTGACTTTAGAACAAGGAAAATTGCCAAGGATAAAAAGAAAAAGACATTACATGATGATAAATGTGTTAATTAGCCAAAATACATTGCAATCCTGAATGCGTATACACTGAACACAAAATGCATCAAACAAAAATTTAAAGAATTGAAAAAGAGAGACAACTCCAAATTACACTAGGAGATTTCAATATTTCTCTCTCAGTAATAAATAGAATAAGCACACAGAAAATCTAAGGGTATAGAAGAACTAAATAACACCATCAATCAACCTGATCTAACTGATATTTATAGAGGAATCCATCCTGCAACAGTAGAATCTACGTTCTTAAATGTACTCAGAGCCTCCACCATGAAGAATATAATCTGGGCAAGTGCCTTTAACTTTCGGGGTTTTTGTTTGCTTGTTTGTTTGTTTTGTTGTTTTTTATTTAATTCAAGGAAAATCAAATGACTGCAAACAACTCGATTAATTTCTGAATATTTTAACTGGATCCAGTTAATCCATGTAAGTGTCAAAATAGACCAAAGTAAGTTTAATCAGAAAATAAAAAACTGGTTGATGTGCATAGCACTAGTATATATAACTAGTGAAGCCAGTCCAACTAACTGACTAGTACCCATGGCCTATATCTGGACATATCAGGTGGTCTCTTACATGGAAGTTCCTCTTCATTCTGTTCTTCCTGTGTCACATCCTGTCATTTTTCTCTCATCTCTTGGATCTGTAGCGTGATCTTGCATGATCCATGGTATTTGGTTAGATTATACCTGCTTTTATAAATTCTGCAACTGCCTACCCCACTCCAGCCCTGCCCTGGACTCAGCACTGACCCAGACTTTGTAACTTGGTAAACACTGCCTGTTGGCCCTGAACTCCATAAAAAGATAAAGTCATCCTAAGAAATTAAGAGCAAGGCAAAGGAGAGGCTCCTGGGTGCCTCAGTCTGTTAAACATCTGACTCTTAATATCAGGTCAGGTTTTGATCTCAGGGTCTTGAGTTCAAGCCCCGTATTGGTTTCCATGCTGAGTGTGGAGCCTACTAGAAAGAGAGAGAGAGAGAGAGAGACAGGGATGCAAAGGAAAAAATCTGTGTAGCCTAAATGCTAAAGCACAGCATCAATGTGTGGGGACGTGCCATACTAGAAAAAAACAAAACAGCAAAACAGAATGTTCAGACTCATTTGCTACAGCCTTTGCTTCAGTCAGCGTATCTAATAATATTTCAAAGTTCTGCCTTGCCGTGCAGCAACATCAGTTAAATAATGAACTTTCGATAACAGCACAAAATGTCATCAGGTTAACAGACACTTCTGCCATTTTCTCCTGCACGTGCTGAATAAATCCATTTGGTATTGATGTCCACAGCTAAGTTTCAGCCTTAATGTAATTCTTACCGTCAAAGCAGAGTAAACAGATAGTTCCTGGAAGAATCTAAACATGTTACTTTTTCCTCATCGGATGAGTCCTTTTAGATTACTGGGCAACCCAATCCATTGGGTGTTTCATTACAAAAGTTACCAGCTTGGAGGCTTACCATGTCCATCTGGAGCTGAGCTACAGGGACAGAATAGCAATGACAATGTAAGAAACTCTAAGGGGAAAGCAGAAAAAAAAAAAGTTGCATAAGATACAGTCTAGGTTCTGGCAGATTTCTGATTCACGATCACTGCTGCTGTACAAAGATAACAAGAAAGGAAGATTTCTCACCCCAGGGTTCTGGCATTTGACCCCGGTGATCTGGCCAGATGTCATTTTCTATGGCAATATCCCCATAAGGACACACTGTGGCCAGCCCACCGAACGCACTGGCCTGTACCAGGGTAACTTCCCAATGTTGGAGCTTGGGAAGGTATGGGGATCAGTTCCGTGTGGGTACCATTGGCTTCACTTGTCTCTGGGTCATTTATCATGCTGTGCCCTCCGCCAGAAACACGCCTAGATTCCATACAAGACTTCTCCCTTGTATTTGAGTTAGAGGAGCTGCTTTCTGGCCCTATGCTGACTGCAATGGTTCTCAAATAGTTCCCAGGCTACCAGCATCAACATCGCCTAGGGACTTGATAGGAATGCAAATTCTTGAACCACAACTCAGACCTACTGAATGACAAACTCAGAAGGTGGAGCCCAGATTTCTGTTTTAATGAACCCATCAGATGATTCTCATTAATCTTAAAGTTTGAGAATCACTGCTTTCAGGGCACTAGTCTGGTCCCCATCTAGAAGTGGCCCTCTTCATAGAATGGGAGTCCTAGAAGCCATGCCTCCTCCTTCTAGACCTCACTCTTGGTACCAGGAAGCTGAGAATTTTCTGTCCATGTGGCCTCAAGCTTGCTTCCGGTGTCTGTCTTCTCTGGGTCTGTCCTGAGGGTGGGCACTGCCACAGATGGGCACATTCATAGGTCTGAGTGTCGGTCAAGAGAGAGCTGGACAGGGAGGGATCATATGGATGGAGTGTTCAGCCACACATGTGCACACGCAGCCCCACATGGGGCTGACAGATCTGGGGCCGTGATGCAAAAGGGGCTTGTCTGTGACCAGGGACGGGCCAGGGACACCTCTCCCTGTGCTGCTGCATTGCAAACAGCACTCAGAGTTTCATTTGAATCCGGCCCTCCAGGTTGTTATGAAGGTATGTTTTTCAGTGTGGGAAAGGTAAAATTTGATTGATTTAGTAGTTTTTCAGTTTGATTCAAAATTTCAAATACCCTATGATATGTATGCCTCTATTCGTACACTTTTCATGGACCCTACAAAACTTAAAGGAGGCCCAATGTGTTCCACCTCTTTGCTTATCTTCTGCTTCACTTTGAGATCTCTGCTTAAGTATCTTCTATGTAGAGCCTTCCTTGATCCCCTAATTTATGCTCTTAGTGGAGGCCTCTGATTTGTGCTTTCGTATTTCTCTGTAACTCCTCATCCTATAACTCATAAAATGTACCATCAATTCTTGTTTAATTATATGTCTGTTTCTCTCATAAACTACAAGGCCCCAGAGGGTATGTGTTCTATATCAGCGTATAGTATAGCAATGTCTGGCATGCAGTGTACCCAGTAAGTAAATAATGAAGAAATGAATTATAATAATAAAAGGAATGGCAAACTTACATAGCCCTCCCTATGGGACAGGCAGCATCCCAAGAATGTTTTATACATTAATGCATTTAATCCTCACAATAACCCTATAGGACAGATATTACCATTATTGCCATGTGAAAAAGAAAGATGCTAAGTCCAGAGACACTAAGGAACTTCCCATAGTCAGACAAGTGGCAGGGTGATCATTCAAGTCTGAGTAGATTGGATTTTCTAGACTCTAAATGTGTGAATGACTGGTGAATGAATAAATGGAAGAGAAGTCAAGAATTAGTACAAAGCCATATCCTAAGAAATGCTGAGTTTAAAAACAGAGAAGCCAAATTTTTATCACCAAAACCAGGAAATAAATCCAAAATGTTATAGAGTTGGAAAGAGAGCAAGCCAGAGGAGAGCTGAAAGGTCCAAGGCTGCAGGTAAAACAGGGTCTTGAAGCCTGATGGTTGTTTTCATTGACTTCCAGTCACGTGGTAATAGGTTGGCCCAGCCAGTCAAGATAAAAATACGAGGGCAAGATATTTAAATACTCCAAGTTGCCCAAGGCCCCACAACTAAGTTTTTATTTTTTATTTATTTATTTTTTTGAGAGAGAGGGTGGGGGAGGGGTAGGGGGAGAGTCGGAGAGAGAGGGAGACACAGAATCTGAAACAGGCTCCAAGCTGTCAGCACAGAGCCTGATGTGGGGCTCGAACTCAGGAGCTGTTTGATCATAACCTGAGCTGACATCAGAAGTTTAACCAACTGAGCCACCCAGGTGCCCCACATCTAAGTTTTTGAATGGAGTTCTAAGACCTTCTGATGCTGAGGAGTATCCACCTTAATTTCATACTTCAGGGATGGAGACAATTTGGTAACAAAATGGTCTCTAAGTTTTTTTAAGTTACTTTTTTTTTGAGAGAGAGAAAGGGAGAGCATGCAAGCTGGGGAGGGACAGATGGAGAGAGAGAGAGAGAATCCCAAACAGACTATGCACTGCCAGCACACAGCCCGATGTGGGGCTCAAAACTACAAACCATGAGGAAATGATGTGAACCAAAGTTAGGAGTCAGACGCTGAACCACCTGAGCTACCCAGGTGCCCCACAAAATGATGTCCAATTAATGTAATGTTACAACCAAAGCACCAGTAGAAACCCATATAAGATAGGGAGTATCTTATACTGTCTGCCTCATTGCAGACACCAGAGCATGGCTCTTCCCTGGCACACAGTGGGACATCTGACTTTTAACTCTAAGCAAACCCATCTCTGATATTCCCAGAAGGCACAGGCTTTTCCCAGAGACCCAAAGCTTCTGGAGACCGCACTTCATGGTGATTGAGAAGCAGACACCAGAGTCAGACTGCTCAGATTAGAATCCTGACTCAAACCTTTAGCAGCCACCAGGTGGCCTTGGGCACATGACTTAAATACTCTGAGCTTCAGTTTGCATTTTGCATTACAGCGTGGACGACAACACCTACCTCTTGGGCAGGGTTGTTGTGTAGATGAAATTGGAAAATCCGTGCGTTCAGCCAATGCTTAATGAGCATCAACTATGTTCCAAGGACTCTTCCATTCTCTGGATAGTGGTTCACAAAGAAGGCACAGCCTATTAGTGGAGCCTATTCCACTAAGCCTGGCACATAGTGAACACGCCAATTCTGAAACTGAAAGAAGGCTCTTTGAGAGGTTTAGCCCACTTTTCTCTTAATACCACACATCACATTAGAGGGTTCCTCGGGGAAGCAAAGCGGGATACAGGGGAAGGAAGATGGGGATCTGCCCACATAAGAATAAGATATCCACCAGAGCAGTCCAAAGTCGTTTCCACATGAGGACGAGCCAAAATCACTACTAAGAGCCAAAGCCTTGGTCATGCAAAGGTCCTGCATCAGGCCCAAAGGAGAAGATGAGGGTGGAACTGGGCCTAACTGGGCTGGTAACTGGTAAGGCAAAGCAAGGCTAATGATTTGGAACCGAGGCTACTAATACTTTTTAGATTATGTTCGGCAATAATGATGGTAAATTAAAAGAAAACCCTTAGAAAAATTTACTCTGAACACCTGGCATCCAGGGACCTGTCTTACTTACTTTTGTAACACTACCAACTACAAAAAGTCATCATTAAAGTAAGAACAATAATAATAATCATAATGACAACTGCTTTTCATTGGGTACTGACTTACAGCGTGCTAATCCCCGCGAAAAATACTCCACAAATCTCATTTGATCTTTTCCCCAACCTCTGAGTGAATATTTGTTTTCACATTTATTTATTTCGTTGCAAAAGTAGACACTGAGCCTCACACATTCGAAGTAACTCACACAAAGTCACTTAGCTAACGAACAGTGAAGATGAGATTCGAACTCATGTTCAAGGTCCTATACAACGCTGCATCTCTAAGAAGTGTAGGTGAGCCAGTGTTGGTTAATAACCAACTGAATCACTCTAGATCTTAGTTTATTCATGTGTAAAATGGATCTAAATTGAATCTATCTCCTGAAGTCACTCTGAATATTCAATATGCTAATTCATAGCACTTATTACAGTAATAATACTACAAATAATACCTATTACTCTCATTTGGCATATCATTCTGGCTTCCAAGTGTTTGCCGTTTAAATGAATATATACATATTTGTCATAAAATGTTATAGGAGCTTGATTCTGATAATAAAAACACAATAAAAAGGAATTACATTTCTATCATAATGGTAGAAGCTCTCATACTATGTTTCTACCTTGAAGAAAATTAATTTAATTAAATTTAGTCCTGGAAGAAACCACTGCTCAAAACTACCAACATATTTAAATGCATCAGTTTTATACCTCTATGTATGAACTAGCTTCCTGATAAGTGTAAAAACTAACTCAAGTAGTTCCTAAGCAGTGTTATATTTGAACTGGGCACAACCCAGGGAGTAAGTTCTATCCCATTTTCACAAAGAAATCTGAGCCCTCAAATGGGCTCACTGCAGATAGTATGTCAAACTGATCGGTGATCTGAGATTAACTCCAGATTTCTCAGATCCTTATCCACTCTTCAAAACGGACCTCCGCTCTGAAATTGAAAAGGACATAGCTGTCTTAATTGCCACCGATAAAGACAAGAAAATGGCACGATTAAACTCTTCTTGTTGTATGAGAAGAATTAAAGGTGATTAAAGTTATCCAGGGCAACTCAGCTCGAAATGTTTAAATTGCTAAGGACACCCTTGCCCCTGCCCCTGACTTATGGCTTGTACTTCTTGTGACAAAGATGTCCGGATTGCCCTTGGCAGAGCCAGGAAGAACAGACTAGAAAGCAAGAGACACAATAATTTCAGACTCAGTGCTACCTGTCACAGCCAGGGAGAGTTTCCTTTTCTGTGAAAGACAAATTAACTCCTGCATTTGAAAATAATAGTAACATTCCCTACCAGTTTCCATCTATTTTTGCATAGCAATTATCAGTGGTAAACATGCAAGCACTCAGCTTGGTTGGACTAAAATTAAACCTCGCATTTGATGAAAGCTCTCAAGGCACTCAGTAGGATGAAGGTGATGAAATCATGAGAAAGCAGATAATTAATAAGAGTTCATACTTTCCACATTTGGAGAAAAGTCCTACTTGTATTCAGAATAACAATGGTTGGCTAAGGAATGTGTTAACCTCAATTATTATAATCATATTATAACTGTGTCAGCGTGCTGATTCATTATGAGTACAATGACCAAAACAGAGAAAAATCCAGTTGAAAAATTATTCTTTTTAAGATTCAATTCAACCAAAATAATCTCTTCAGACTGTTATCACAATTATATTTTATTAGCAGTAACAAAAAAGAGAAGTTCCACAATCCTAAAACCAAACAATTTCCATTTTCCCATATTCTTGTCTAGTCCTGTCCTTTTGTATACATCATTTATGTACCGGAAAATTTCAGCTCCTACCTTTTTAACTTATCTCTAGGTAACAAGGGCTTTCACATTTTTTTGCTTTTGCCTACACTGCTCTCTGTATAGAACATTGCATCCTTTGTTCATCTGTCATGGCCCTCTTGCTCCTTCAAGACAATGTAACTGTCTTTGTGACACTTTCCTTGATTCCCCATGAAAGAGTTTTAATCTTTCTTTGGGATTCTCATTATTTTGAATATATATATGTATATATATATTTATATTTATATTTATATATTTATATTTATATTTATATATATCTCCATGATTTTGAATACCTATATTCAATATATCTCCAATTATCTAGTGGTCACTAGGGCTGTAGTCTTCAAGCCATGTTGTATCTTGGCCATACCAATTTCTATACTGCCCTGTGGGTTTCTACCATTTCTTTTTCAGTACTATCAGATTCCAGGACTCAACTTTCTTCAAATGGTGCCTTTTGATCACTATTATTTTTATTATGTGACTCACATCTGTGTTTGTGGTACCAAATTATCTTGTACTTATCCACAAATGTCAGCTAGGGAATGTGTGCCTATATGACCAGAATTTAAGAGTCAGGAAGGGAAGAGTGCTTGGATCTCTCTCCCAGAACCAGAAGACAACCATTACGAGGACCCCTGACACGATATATGTTCAGTAAAAGCTTACTGAATCTGTAAATAAATAAATTCCTGGGCATTTAATCTTTTAAACATTAGATCATGCGACCATGACAGTAAAGATGGGGATATACTGGCAGTTTAGTCTTACCCTTACTAAGACCCATAACCATTAGCTCAGTTAATGACAGTTTGCTAAATGTGTGTGCTAATGCATACTTTCTCCCAGAAAAATAATTTTTTTACACAAAAGATTACTGATGCAGACAGTGCCCATTCCTTGCAGTTTCCCCAGGATAGTCCCATAATGCTTTGCTGCTGTTCCTCACTGTCCTACCCCATCTGGACTTTCCATTTATTTATAAAATATTATTATTAATGATTGTGCTAAAATAAGACAGTTTGGGAATGGTAGACCTCCATTTTGTGTTCCCACTTCTGCCATCATCTCATCTGGAAGGATGTGAACTTACTGACTTGGACGCATGGTAAAATCTGAGATGACTAGTTATAACCCGTGTTTCTTTTCCTAGAAAGAAACCTTATATATGTCTTTCCAGGCACAATATAACTAACTAATACTTCCTTCTGGAAGATATTATTCAGGATGCTCAGTGATTAAAATAAAGTGAGCTCAGCAATTAACAACTGGGAACAGCCAAAGAGTGGGTTGGAGAAGTATTCAAAACTGTTTTCCGTGCCTTTCCATTGGTGCACCGGCCAGTTGGGTCATGGCCTGAGACACAGCCTACAAAATGTGTCCAGTCATTTGGTTCATTGAGAAACATGCCACGGGGCAGCTGGGTGGCTCAGTCAGGCCTCCGACTCTCAGTTTTGGCTCAGGTCATGATCTCACGGTTTCCTGAGTTCAAGACCCTCGTCGGGCTCTGCACGGACAGTGAGGAGACAATTTGGAATTCACTCTCTCTCTCTACCCCTCCCCTGCTCACTCTGTGTCTCTCAAAATAAAGAAATAAACCAAAAAAAATAAAATTTAAAGAAACATGGCACATTCTAAATTGCAAAATTATGACTTATACCATGTAACATATGTACAGGAAATGATAGCTTAGCACGCCTGTTGTTGTAGAGCACATGGAGGAGTTGACACACTTTTGTTATGATGGCTTGTTTGACGGTTTTGCCACTTGTTACATGGCATCGTTCTACAATGTTTACTTACTTTACATATTTTTGTTTTTCTTTTGCAATAAACACTGTTGACAGCAGTAAACTAAAACGTGCATTTTTAATTCCTAAACTGAATTCAGGAATTTGGCCTGTTTCACAGTCTGTTTTGTAAGTTGATGATGAAGATATGATTTGCACATAACATTTTTTGACATCCATCCACTGAAGGAGGAGGGGCAGGAAGTGATATCACTGACCCCCTCCATACACACACACACACACACACACACACACACACATACACACACACACACACATACACACACACAGAAACACAAAAACATTTTTGTGAAACGGTAACATTGTCTGAAAAGCTTATGGTCACTTTAAGAAGACTGTACCGAAACGCAGCTAGTTAACAGATGCAGAAGCAGGCATGCAATTACTCATCACTCTGTGAGGCATGACTTTTCATTTAGATCAAGAAATTACGATTCTCAATTTTATTTACGATTTTTTATTGGAATCAGCTACTATTGTTAGCAATCAGTTCATTCCAATAATGGTTCAATTTTTCATTTAACTTTTGAGAACAAAGTGAACCTTTTGGAAGTCCATTCTATTGAAAGAGTAACATCTACCATCATTGAAAATGCTATTATAATCTGAGTTAAAGTGTTCAAACTTGAAGATAAAATTATGGGTTTGGTGGTATAATAATAAAAATGGAAATTCTGTGGAGAACCCTGCTGTGATAAGAAGCACGTTCTGAGGAGCCAGGGTGGCTCAGTCAGTTAAGTGTCTGGCTCTTGATTTCAGCTCAGGTCACAATCAAAAAACAAATCTCAAATGATGAACATGATTCATTCTTGAAATTATTGTAGGGGTGGAAAAATTTTTCCTTCTGCCTCTCAAAGTCTCCCAGCTGGACTAAGAATTAAATTGATATAAGACAGATTAATAGGAGGAAAAAACCAAGTTTTATTACATGCATACAGAGGCCAAATAACAAGATTGAAGCCCAAAGAAATGACTAAGGCAAGCAGTTATTTTTATTATTTTTAGACAAAGATACAATAAATCTGTGACGAATTGGCAGGACCAAGAAAACTTTTTTTTTTTTTTGAGAAAGAAAGAGAGAGAGTATGTGAGTGGGGGAGGAGCAGAGAGAGAGGGAGACAAAGTATCCAAAACATCATAAACCAAAGTCTGATATTTAACTGACTGAGCCACTCAGGTGCCCCTAAATTTTTTTTAATGTTTTTAATTTTTTTTAATAATTTTTATAAAAGAATTTTATTTTTTTTTATTTATAGAACAAAGAAAACTTAAATTTAGGAGTTTCAATCAGTAAGGAATTCTAAATAGAATTTGAGCCACAGTAGCAAATTAGTAAAAAATACCAAAGTTTGTTCATACAGCCTCCTTGCCCCGAATTTCCTATCTCAGGTGATGAGGTTGTCTCTTTACGTCCTGCTATTTCTTGTTTTCTGGAGACAAAAGGGAGATGGGTCAGAATGTTCTTTTTGCATTGGCCAGTTATTTAGTGTCTTTTATCTAAAATAATAATCAAAAGTGGCATATTTTGGGACAGCCTGTCTTTGGCCCCTACATTATGTCATTGAACTTTTGGAGTATCTCCATATGTAAGAAGGGTCTTTTGTTACAGTCCCTATTTTTAGGTGAAGGGAATTAAATTTTACGGCATTAAAGAAAACGGAGGTGCCTGGGTGGCTCAGTTGTTTAAGTATCCAACTCTTGATCTCAGTTCAGATCATGATCTCATGATTTGTGAGATCCACTGTCAATGCAGAGCCTGCTTGGGATTCTCTCTCTCCCTCTCTGCCCCTCCCCTGTCGTGCTCTCTCTCTCTCTCTGTCAAAATAAGTAAAAATTTTTTTTTAATTGGTGATAAGTTAATTGATGGGTTTATAAAAATGTTTGTTGAAAATTTGAATGGAAAAAGCAGTATCTGTAAATATATTTGAGCTAAAATATTTATACATTGCATAAAATATTTATACAATATTTAAAATAAATATACATTTATGTGAACTAGAATTTAAATAAATTTCTTCAAAATTTTTTAAAATAAATAAAATTTATAAATAAGTAAGTAAATAAAATCTTTAATAAAATAAAATAGCAATTGAAAAAACACACATTTTAAAATAAAAAATAGAATTGGGACTATTGCCCATTGGCATTGATATTACTAATTACATCAGGACCTTAGAAAAAGAATTTCCTCAATCATATTATGATCTGCACGAAAGTCAAGTGAAGGTGTTGCCAATTTCAGTTTTACCAGCCATAAAAATGTAAATTTGAATAACACTGATGGAAAAAATTATTTAGAAAATTGAAAATAATACAAATATATTTTACAATATTCTTTAGAAAAATACCATTGACACAGTATTTGCAAAAATATAGCTGAAAAAGTATTAAAATATGAGACTATGCTTCATGAATATTTTTTACAGTACACCTAAGGCTTTTCAATGTCCCACCTTTGCATCCCTTCTAAGACTCCAGGGAAGTTATTTCCCTTAGAAGAGTTTTTGGTATCCCTAAAGATTTCCCTAAATAAGCAACATATACATTGAGAGTCATGCATAAATTCTGCCCTGATTTTATTGTAGTAAATTCATGGCACACTTCCATCTTTAGGTCATGCAAAACACTTTTTTAATCTTACTTTCAAATAATAATTTTTTGTCCATTTTTGATCCCCACCTATAAACCTCCTACATGTTCCAACCCAATATATAGGCATATATGTCTTTGGGTAAGTATGTTTCCTTGAGAAATGCAAAATGCAGTTTTATGTGCAATGAATCTCATTCGGATTCTTACTTTTGTCGTTCAATACTGTTTTTAAATGTTTGTATGTTATTATATGTGCATGTAGTTCACAAATACTCTTGCAAAATCATCTGCCATTTGTATCCGTCCTATTTTACCAATCCATTTCCTGGTAATGGACAGCCAGGTTGCCTCCAACTCGGCTTCCACCAAGAGCGCTGTAATGAACACCTTCAAGGACACCCCTCCAGGGACCTTTGTAAGTGACTCCCAAGTGGGCCTGCTGGGTCATAGACTATCTACTTAAACCTACTTATTGCTGTCATTTTGCACTCCATGATTACTATATCATTATACCCTTTTACTAGCTGTGTGTGAGGGATCCTGCTGCTTCCCCACATTCTTAAAGCATTTGGAATGATCCACATTTCTGGTTTTTTAGCAAACTGATGAAGGCCAAGTGGGATTTTGTTTCTTATTTTGAGTTGCATTCCACTGACTACTAATGTGGTTGAGCATCCACTTATTTTCATGTTATCATTCCAGATTTCTCCCTTATTAACTTGCTTGCTCGTACTCTCTACTTATTTTTTTCTAGTGAGTTTCCCATCTTTTCTTTGTTAATTTGCAGCCATTCTTTGTATTTTCTGGGTTTGATTCTGTATTGTTTTTAGATCATGCAAATGTCTTTTCCCAGCCTACTGTCTTTCTGTTAACAGTGTCTGTGGTGCCTTTTGTAAAACAGAAATCTTACTATTGATATAGACAAATCTTGAAATTTTATTTTAATGTTTATTTATTTTTAAAGAGAGAGAGAGAAGCAGACTGCAAGTGGGGGAGGAGCAGAGAGAGGGAGACACAGAATCAGAAGCAGGCTCCAGGCTCTGAGCTGTCAGCACAGAGCCCTAATCAGGGCTCCAACACAAGAACTGTGAGATCATGACCTGAGCCGAAGTCAGACGCTTAACCAACTGAGCCACCCAGGTGCCCCTATAAACAAACCTTTAAATTTTTCGCTGTATGGTGTGTGTGTGCTTTGAGGGTCTTTCCAATACCATGCAGAAAGCATCTTACTTTTTTTTTCTCTTAATTTTATACTTTCACCTTTCACATTTAGGCTTTAATCTCTGTGTGACTCATCTTGGTATATGGACCAAGTATTTTTCTATGTTGCATGAGCCTATTTTTCCCAGCCCAGTTCCTTGGGTATTCTGATCACCAGCTTCAACGTGTGGAGGTGGGTTTCCCAAGCATTCTCAGAATGCCAGCTGGGTATCTAATAATTCAACTCAGTTCTGAAGCGATCCACTCAGAGAAAGCATTAGATTGCACAGGTTAAGGGTTCAGTCTTACAAGTCTGCGCCCCCTCCCCACTTCAGATGTCAGTTGCAGGCCCCCGGTTGTTACCTGTGTTTCAGGCAACTGGTTGCAGACTGAAGGCTCCCCCAACCTCCTTTTGGGAGTTCAGATGCTAGTCTCAAATCCAGTTAATTACCTGTACATTTGACTAACTAGCTGTAAATCAGAGGTTCCCATGATGCTCTTCTCAGGTTCAATGAATTTGCTAGAACCACTCCCAGAACTCAGAGAAACATTTTGCTCACTAGATTACTAGTTTATTATAAAAGGATATGATTCAGGAACGGCCAGATAGAAGAGATACATGGGGGCGAGGTGTGAGGAAAAAGTACAGACCGTCCATGCTCTCTCCGGGGGGAACACCCTTCCCAACTCTCCACTTGTTCACCAGCCCTGAGCTCTCGCACCCATCTGTGTTTGTGGTTTTAGGGGGACTTCATTACATAAGCATGACTGACTAAAATCATTGGTTGTTGACGAATGATTCAGTCTCCAGCCTCTCTCCCTTCCACAGAGGTCAGAGGGATGGGACTGAAAGTTCCACCCCTCTAAGCCATGTGGTTGGTTCTCTGGCAACCAGCCTCCATCCTGAGGTGCTTTCAAAAATCATGTCATTAGCATGACGAAAGACACCCCTATCTCTCTCAACATTTAGGAAATTCCCAGGGCTTGGGGGGAGAGCCATGAGGCCCTGAATCATGGATGAAGACCAAATATATCATAAATCACAACATCACACCAACCTACTTCTGATTTGGGTGCTATGTTTATCATCTATGAAGCTTTCAGTCTATTGTTATCATACCTGTTTTTCCCATTAATGCATTTTTCCACCTCCACTCTAGTACCACGCTGTTTCATCATCATAATTTACAATAAGCTTCCATATCTGATGTAGCAAGACCCATACTTCGCTCTTCTCTTTCAAAGTTGACCTAGCTATTTGTGAACACTAACTCTCGCGTACGAGTTTAGAATGTTTGTTGTCACTCACAAATTCTTCCAGGAATTTTTACAGTAATTGCATTGGATTTATAAATTAATTCTGAGAGATAACATCATCACAAGATTAGGTCTTGCCATCATAAATCCAATATAAATCTCCATTTATTCAGCTTATTAAACATCCCTTAACTTGTCTCCGCAAAGAAAAACTATGAATCTGTAGTTATTATTGCTTTTGTTCTCCACTGAAAACGCTATTTTGTGAATGTTGTATCTTGATGACGATGTTTGCTGGGGGACAGGCTTGCCTTTGATTATTCTTAATACATCTTGGATCTGGCAACACTTCAGAATTCTATTTTGTTCTAAGTATATTTCTAGAATCTATTGAGTTACCGATGAAAATAAATATATCACCTCTAAGGAATAGATTTTGTGTTCTCCACTTCAATCTTTTACCCTTTATTTTTTTTTATCTCTTATTAATTTACCTAGGACTTCTAATACTATGTTAAATAACCTTAGTGTGCATTCCTGTCTTACTTTTTATCTAGTCTTAAAAGAAATCCACTGTATTTCTTCATTATATAAGATGTTTGTGTATGACTTTGTCAAGTTAAGGAAATCGCCTTCTGACCATAGTTTTTCAAGTGGCTTTATCACAAGTAAGTTGAATTTTATCAAATGCTGGTTTTTTTCTCATCTCTTGAGATAATCACTCTTTTGTTTTTCCTGCAGTCCATTAATGTAATGAGTTATATTGATAGATTCTTCTGAGGTTAAAACTCTCTCACATTTCTACAATCAGCCTGAGGTATTTTTCAAGATGATGTTGACTTTGGTTAGGTAATATTTCATTTTGGACTCAAGACGTTTATAAAATAATATTTTCTGATATACTGAAGGTAAAAAAATAAATACAAAATTCACATGAGCATGTATGGTTTAGAAGTTGGCCGGTCAGTAGTCACGAGAGAGAAGCCTGAGAACACGACCAGTTCCCTTTCTTCCACGTTCCTTTTCTTCCATGTGGTAGGTTCTGCCATCCACTCTGCATGCAGGAAAACTTGCTCCTAAATATTTAAGTAGAGGTTGTTGAAAAGAGAATCACATTAGCACCTGCTAGGGAAAAAATAAACAATTCCAAGCACTGATTCACCACTCCAAAAGTCAGCAAAAAGAACCAAAAAGCACATTTGAATTAATGCTGTGATGATTGCAGACAATCTGATCAGAAACCTGGTAGTTGGACTATCTCCCTTCCTATGATATATTAGCTATAGGAGTGGGGGCTGGGGAAACATAGTATACAAAAGACTTAGAAAAGGAGTCTGTCAGAAACCCTTTCAGCCCCATACCTACTGCCACCTCCCCTAGGAGAGACTTGCGTTGTTTCCTAGAGTCTGCCTTTGCAAATAAAAGGAGTGTCATCACTGGAAAACAAAACCAATGGTAAGTACATTTAGCGACTGCAGTGTGCAGGACACCAGCCCACAGCGGGTATTTATACTCTAAAAAGTATCCAGTGAGGAGCTTCAATATGGGCTGTTGTAGAAATTACGGGTGGTGTTCGAGCAGAAAGCCGAGATCCAGGCTCTCAGTCCTGAATCTTCATTTCCTTTAAGCAAGCTTTCAGTGCGAAAGGAGAACTCCAAGCAAGAATTGATGAATGGTTTCATTAACTCACCCATATTTATTGAGCTCCTGCTAAGTGCTGGTCTCTGAGGCTCCAAAGATGATGAGACAGAGTCTCTAAGTCCCTACTCTTAAGAATGTACAGTACAGTGAGACCCACAGTGCACAACTAATTATTATAATGAGGATGATAATGCAAAGTAATAATGCTAAGAATGCACAGGGTGCTGTCAGGGCAGAATAGGTTTGCAACCTAGACAAGGAGGTCAACTAAGCTTCCCACAGGAAAAGACACGAGCTGATTCCCAAAAAAGAAATAAAAATTAGCTACGTGAAGACAATGCATGTGTGTGTACGTATGTGCACACACGTGTATGCTGGTGTAGAAGTAGTGGCGGAGAGGGGGAAAGTTCCAGATAGGAGGAAAAAATATATATGAAGTCCCAAGGGAAGACAGTTTCATGTGTTTGGGCAACTACAAATAAATTACTTTGTGAGACTCAAGAGTTAAAGAAGTCCTTGTATACATGGCCAAAGTAATTGGCCTTTTACTGAAGGTGAAGGGAAGTCACTGAAGAAGAGGTAGCCCATGAATGACTTGAGCAGTGAGAAATGGCCATGGGGCACCGGTCAAGCGTCCGACTTTGGCTCAGGTCATGATCTCATGGTTTGTGAGTTCAAGCCCTGTGTCGGGCTCTGTGCGGACAGCTCAAAGCCTGGAGCTGCTTCGGATTCTGTGTCTCCGTCTCTGTCTGTCCCTCTCCCTGTTCTCTCTCTCTCACTCAAAAATAAATAAACATTTTTACAAATTAAAAAAAAAAAAAATGACCCGCCATGGCAGTTAGCTTTCCCTGGACCATTTCAGGGAATGGACCATTCCCTGAAAAGCTCCCCACCGACACTCTCTTGGTCCAAGAAACAGCAAGTCACAGAAAACTCTCCACCCATTCTGTTGAACAGTCCTTCATCTTTTGAAATGTCTGCAGACAGTTTGCTTGTCCCCTTGCAGCCAAAGACTGTCCAATGTACCGAAGACCAGTTAGAAAGTCTTCCTCATCTCCAAACCCCAAACTTAATAAAACTCCTGCCCATCAGAGCCTGTCTCAGTGTTTCCTCTCTTTCTTCTAGAAAACCGATTCTCCTTTCTACACTTTGAAACTCTGCTGAAACAAAAGTAACAGCAAATGGGTCCCCCTCCCCAAGTTTATGAAAAAACAGCCTGTGGTAATTTTGTCTGAGTTAGTTTGGTCTTTGACATCAGAGAGGCCACAGAACAGAAAGTGGGCTGAGGATGAGGGAGTGGTAAGACCAAAGGCAAGAAGACAACAAAGACAGAGGCTGATGCTCTCATCCTGTAAAGGAGGGAGGGGGTGAGGAAAGAGAGGAGGGGAAGGGAAGGGGGGAGGGGTGGGCGAGGGAAGAAAACAATGGACTGTAATCAAGGCAAGTCTGTAGGGGTTAAAAGGCACAGATGGATTCAACAGGCACTAAAAAGGAAGAGTCAACCCAAGTTTCTCATTTCCAGATGAGAAGGTTAACATCCTCTGAATGAATGTGGTAATCGGAACATGGCCTCTCCCTAAACAATCAAATTAAGCTTTTTAAAATGATAGCTGGAGGAAAAATTACAAATCACTTTCAAAAGTAAAAATAACATTAACGAGGGTGCCTAGGTAGCTCGGTCAGTTAAGCGTCCAGCTCTTGATTTGGGCTCAATTCATGATCTCACAGTTCTCAAGCCCCTAGTAGGGCTCTGTGTTGACTTGGGGACTTGGGATGCTGCTTAGGGTTCTGTCTTTCTTCCTCTCTCTCTGTCCCTCCCTCAATCGTTCTTTTGCTCTTGCTTTCACTCTTGCTCTCTCCCTCTCTCAAAAATAAATAGACTTAAAAAAAAATACTTTAAAAAAAAAGAAGTGATGACACCTGGAAGTTCGATTTCTTCTCTCCTCATTTCAGGGGCTCCCCTTTCAATTGTGCTCACATTACTAGTCTGCTTCTTTTTTGTTCTGCTCAACTGGTTACTTTTTCATTCTTAGATTGTGAGCTGCTTAGTGATAGGGACTGAATCTGGGTTTTCTCCGTTTCCTTTCCTCCTTCTCTGTCTCAATTTCTATCACTGTCTCTTCTCTCTTGTTTTCTGCCTCCATCTTTCTCTATATATGGGCATCCAAAGTCTTCCTTGGGCCCTCCTCCAGCATCTTTCCCAACTCTTCTAGAAGGCATGTAATGGGACCATGACTAAAAATGGCTTCTCTGTTTTGATCTCCCCCGGGAGGACAGGCACATTTGTGCACTCCAAGTGAGCCTCTCTTTTGGCACTCCAGGCCCACGAGTGCGTGTGCATACACACACACACACACACACACACATTTGTGACCTTCTGTTTTATTATGTAGCATTTTCAATAGAAGCTTAAGGACAAGAACTATGTGATTATATTTATATCCCCAGCACCCAGCATAGTGCCTGATACCTAGGAGGTACTTAACCTGTATTTGTTGAATGAAAGTTTAATAGATGCTAAATAATTGCAGAAAATTCTAAATTCTAGCAAAAGTATGTGTCAGGCATCCCTGAAATAAGTAGAATAATTAATTACTAAACTGTGAAAACGATTATACGAGGTGAAAACTATAAATGAAAGCACCACAAATTGCACATGACGATGAGCGTGTGATGATGAATCTCCTTGTTTGAGTGGAAGGGACTAAACAGATAGTCTTCTTTCCTGTATCCAAAGTACGGTTCCCACATAAAAATATATCAGCACATTCAAAAAATAGCTAGCAAACTACAGTACAATCAGAGATTAAGATATATGGAAGTCAGGGGCACCAGGGTGGCTCAGTCAGTTAAGCGGCCAACTCTTGATTTCAGGTCATGGTCATGATCTCACTTGAGGGTGGTGAGATCAAGCCCAGCATTGGGCTCTGCACTGGACATGAAGCCTGCTTGGGATTTTCTCTCCCTCTCCCTCTGCCCTTCTCCTGCTCACGCACACACTCAGGCACACACTCTCTCTTTCTCTCTCAATAAAATAAAATAAAATTAAAATTAAATAAGATAAAATTTAAATTAAAAAAAATAATTGAAGTCAGCATTTACTACCAGTTAGCCTTGTCAGTTAAACTCTTCTGAGTTGGGGAGGAAGGAGCACCTCTTGTAAGTACAGTAAAGCGAGTGCCCACTGCAGATGTGGCCCTCTCTATGAGACTTAGGCACCTTATGAAGGCAGAAATGAACTGCCTGCCCTATGCAAAAAAAATATTCAAGCTTTCCCAGTCATCCTAGTTGAGAGAAAATTCAGCACACATATTGTAGAGGCTTCTCCACAATTCATTCCCTGAAGGCATGAGTTCTTTGAACAATTTGAGAACATGGCACAAACTGGAAAGCTGGTTGATGGATGGAAATGTAACTCTTTCTCACCTAAAAAGAGATGGTAAATATTTCATTCCCTGCTCAGTGGAGCTTCAAGTGTCTGGTACCATTAGTGAGATATTCCTCATCTTCTCCAAAAAGCTAACACTTGTTTTGATATTTCATAATACTCAAACTTGGTCCAACTATTCCACTGCACACAGGGAACACCCAAACTTCCAGGGTCAAAAACACCACTTAATCATCTCAAGAATGCTGCATTTTGTTCCTTTCTTTGGGCCAACATTTTTGGTATGTTAGAGCAAAGCTCTAATTGATTGAGGTGCATGAAGAATAGAAAGCAACTTTTGACAAAATAGATTGTAGATTAACTGAAAATTTTATTTCATCCAATGTTCTTAGAAATCTATTTTCTAAGGTACTTTGATCATAGTGATTCTTCTGAGAACAGGACAGGGCTGGCATAGTTGTAAGGAAGAAGAGGATACGGCAAGAGACAATAATAGAGACCAAAGGAAGACTTCAGAAACTTACAGGTGGGTCAGCAGAGAGTGAGTAAACCTTTCCTGTTGTCAAACCCCAGAATCTAGAATGATGGAAATCTCAAAATAGCCGTGTCAAGAAGGTGGCTTCGGAGAAACAAAGCAAGAACAGTAGAAGTGTCAAAGAACAAGTTAAGTCATTCAAATGATTCCATTCATGAAGGCAAGAGTGAGAGCATCATGTTGGGAAAATGCAGAGCGGACAGGTATAAAATGGCAACAGACTTCATTTTTAGCTGATGGTGCAGAACAAGGTTCAATTCTATACACCAGTAGCCTTGAGGGGAACCCAGAATCCCCTGAAACCTAAGAAAATCAAGGGGGGTGTCATGTGGTGTCCCTGAGTCATCTGGAAAGGACCTGAGAATCACATACTGTTACCACTCTATTGTTCTGGTCTCTATCTGTATAATCCTGGGAAAAATTATTTAGTCTTTCTAAATGTCGGCTATGAGATTGAATCATACTTGACTCATATAGTTAGTCTGACTACCTTCCTAAAGACATTCAAGCTGTTTGATACCTGATTTTGTTCCCAAATCATTTGTAACGTTAGCCACCCACCTTGTGTATTCCCCTCACAAAACGAAGAAATAAAAAACAATAGCTATTTCTGAAAGTACTGATTCTGAAGTTTTATCTACTTATACTACCATCTGACTGATTCTGGCAAGAGTAATAAAAACCAACAGACACCTGGGTATTCGCAGAAAAGCTGAGGCTGGACCAAGCAGGAGGGAGTCTGTTTCCTTTCTGCAACCTCCTCGGTCCCCCTCTAGGTGGCGCTGTAACCACCTCAGGTGACCAAGTGTCTTCCACATGATCTTCCTGCTTCAGGGAAACTAGGGAAAACCACATAAAAGTCATTGACAGAGAGTGTGTGAGTCTAGGGTTACTTCTTTCATATCAAATCTGTTCTATGCTTTATCTCAGATGAGGAATAAAAGGTCCTCCGTCCACTTAAAGAGACAACAAATACCGAAGAAATGAAAGGGAGGTATGTTACTAGCACCAGAGAAGTCATAACCAATCACTCAAAGACTACTCTGTCTCCCACTAAAGCTAGTCCCACCTCAACCTATGGAAAATAATTTAATCTTCCTTTAATTAATCGCGATCATTCAGTCTCAAAATGACCACTCATTAGAGATTATGACAAAGGGAAATGGGGACCATATACTAAGCCTAGATCATGGCCGGGAAGTTCCTCTTTGGAGGAAAACCACAATGTTAACCTGTAATAGTCCCATGTGACCTTTCCTGCCAAAACTAAAAACAAAGCAGTTTAGCCAACTGAGGGATCCAGTTAAATGATGTTTTCCTTAGTTTGAGTCGATCCTGTGATCCACAGCTACCGGGGTCTCCATCTTGTTCTTGTTTACGAACCTCATTATCCAACAAACCAAAAATGGCCTCCCATGCAAGCTGACCTGAAAACCCTCCTGACTTCAACTTTATAAGAAGCATTGAATTAATTAAATCCAAGTGCAGTGTCCTGAACTGAAACAATGGCTCCCTCAGTACGAACTGCAAACACAAACCCCAGAAGCCTTTTATGGCTGGTAACAGGAACAGCCTATCCCCTCAGCTGCCTTTCAATTAGTTGGGAAAGTGGAGGCTCTGCCTGCTAACTCTGGTTTTGGACGCGCTGAGGTTCCTCTGGTGGCGGTGGTGTGTAATTGGCGGGCACATTGCCGAGCAGTTGGTTTGCAGCGCGCAGCTCTGGGAGTGAAACACCACAGAGCCCCCAACCACATCCCCTCTCTTCTTCACCTTGCAGCATCGAATGCAATTCCAGGCAGCACAGGAAAAATACGTAATGAAAGACGGGGCGTGTGTGCCTGCCTGCCTCTATTCTGGAGTTTTGAAAATGGGAAGTTCCTCCAAATGGGAAGCCAAGGCGTTGGAGAGCCACAGGGAGGTCACATGGGTGAAGGCCAGAGCCCCTGGGGCCAGAAGGGTCCCGTCCATCTGGGATTCAGCCTTTGTAGATGACGGCTCTTCTCATTGCGCATCCAGGGAGCAGCAGGTGATGGATGGAAAGGGTAGTAAGTGACGAGTTGCTATAAGAATAACAGTTCAAAGTTGAAGAATTCAAGCCAGGCTGTGGGTCATGAGGGAGTGGGAGAGGTGGGCCTGAATCTCAATGTACTTGGCACTTAGCCTGCAACTCGTACAGAGAACCTCAACTCTGTTGTTGTACAGATTACATTCACACCAAGTGTATGGAGCACCTTTGTGTGCCACATCTTCAAACACACATCATTTAGTTGTGACCTGGGTGTTTTATCGGATGAGGGAAGGAAGGCTCAGAGGGTGAGATCTCGCTCAAAGTCGCATGGGGAGCAAGAGCCGCAGGTGGCCCTCAGACCCAGGCCTGCCTGCGTGATCCCGTCAGAGTCGACTGTGGCAATTCTTGGCAGACAGAAACCCAGGGCGTTCTGAGGCCCAGGGAGCCAGCTTGCCAACTCTGTCTCCTAGAAGTTCCAATTTTAGGAGATGTGCTTTTCAAAAGGAAGACCAAAAATAAATACGTAGACGATGGCAGTGCAAGAAAATATCCTGTCTTCTGGGCCTAATTGCAATTAGCTCATAAAGTCAGCCTCAAATGATGATGTATTTAGCACCGGAAATTAAATTCATTAATTATTGTGCAGCCGCCACCAAAATCTTGCAGCAAGTCCAATCTCTGAATAAAGTATTTTAAAATTAATGACATACTTATTCCTGCTTATTAACAATTTAATAGTTACGTGTTAAGCATTTTTAATTAAGTGAAAAAGGGTGGCTGGAGAATTGGAAGATAATCAAATCAGCAGCACCCTTGACTGGAAAGCAACAGAATCAAGACCACTAGAGAGAACTGTCTTCTACCTTCCTGGGATTCCAAGCTGGAGAAGGATGGCTGAGCCTATCCTTTGTCCACTACATAAAGCACAGCACGTGGTAAGCACAGAGATATGCATCGGTTGCTATAAGAGCTCAGGGGAGGATTTGGAGAAATCGTATGAAGGGAGACAAGGTAGACTTCCTGGAGGAGGTGGTTGAACCAGTAATTTAAAAATCATAAAAGTTAACCAGTCCAAGGAGGAGGAGGGAGGAAAGAAGAACAGGTCACTCCTGAGAGGCAGTTGAGCATGGAAACATGTGTGGGGTGTAGGCCAGAAACGGGATACTGGACACCATGTTGCTCCTACAACCAGTTTGGTAAACCAAGCCAATTAGATTGGGGGCGGGGGGGTGGTGAGTTAAGCAGAGAAGACATGGAGGAAGAACTTCTATCAATAAATGTTAGTGCATCTGGACGTCATCTCACCAAACAACATTCTCCCATCATTGTGCTGACCAACCAAGAAACGAACTGGTATTTTATAGCCAGGAGTGAGAGAGTTCATAAGTGAGAAATGTACTAATAAAAGCTTAAGTAACTAAGGTTTTCACCTGATTAGTTTTATAAACTACAAAGTCAAAGTTAACCCCACAATGAAATCCATAACCCTTAGCTACTCACTTTGTGATATGTTTTCTCGAGCTGCCGCGAACGAGAGGATATTATACCAAGCATGCCGAGAAGCAGTCATAACAAGACCAAGGTGTTTGTGGGAAAGTCCTCCATCCAAGGAGCACTTGTCACGTTAGTCTTTGTAAAGAAAGGTTGACAATGTCTACAGTAGTTGTGGAGTTTCCCCGAGGAACCGTTAGCTGAGTTTTATTACCACATTTTCCTTGGCAAAAGCTGTGATTCTCTGCATTTTCTGCCTCCCCCTGCATTGCTCCCTTCTCCCCTCTAGGACAGCTGTTGTCATTAATTTTGTACAAGGGACAGTCTCAGCATCTAGAACAATACTTAAGACTTAAGCTGTTCAATATATGTTGACTGTTGATTTAATCAGCCAGGGCTAAACTTTCTAGCCCAGATCATCAGTCATCTGATGCCTTGTTTGTTATGCAGCACTCTATGTAAACCATAGATAACTAATACAAAAGTTGATAACTGGAAGTGAACTCTGATATAACTATGACCTAAAGTACATGGGATTAGTTTGGGGAACAGACAGCAGGCAGCAAGGAAATTTTTATAAGAGGTATTATGGACTGAGTGTTTGTGGCCTTCCAAAATTCATATGTTGAAATCCCGACTCTTAAGGTTATAGTATTAGTGTGTGGGCTCTTTGAGATAATCAGGTCCTGAGGGTAGAGACCTCAGACCATCAAAGGAATTGGTGACCTTCTAAAAGAGAGCCCAAGAGCTCACTCGCTCCTTCTACCCATGAAGCTACACAGAGAAGACACCCATCTATGAACCAGGAAACAAGTCCTCACCAAATCTCACTAAATCTTGATCTTGGATTTCTGGACTCCAGAACTGTGAGAAATTTCTATTGTTTATAAGGCATCAGGCCATGGCACTTTGTTATAGCACCTCAAACTAAGACAGGAAACCAGAAAAAACTGAGGAAACTGCACTGAAAAAATCTTGAGAAATTGTTAAACAAGCCCAGAAAAATGGCAAGAGGTCTCTTATAAGAAGCCAGAAAAATGGTGATCCATGTTATGTGTGGTACAACCTGTGAGAACCTCATATTCTTTGACTAAACCATTTAATTTATAAATAAACCCAATAGGAGAGATGGCTCGTGTAAATGGCATCAGTTCTAGAACTAAATACCTGCACAAAACTGCCATATACCTTGGATGGCTGACTAGTTTAACAAGAAGGTCAAAGTCCTTATGAATTTTATGACACAGTAGGTTTTGTAGCATAAACCCTGGGGTTAGAGTCTATCAGGGAGACACTCAAGTCCTTACCCTGTCACTGACTATATAATCCAAGAGACTTGCCATCTTTAACATGGAGACTAGGGGGCAGGGTGGACAAGGAGAGATATGTGCAGAATGCACTTGAATTTTTTCTCCAACTGAGTAGAGAGAGCACTCTGTAGCCAGGAAAGAAAACTTGCGGAGGCCAGCAAAAGAAAGACGGAGCATAATCCAGAAACAATTGTCTAAAATAGGATAAAACACCAGCAAACAAAAGTTCCACTAGGGAGAAAAGAATTGCCTGCAGGCAAAGGAAAACACATTAAAAAAAAAAAAAAAAAAAGAATGTTGCATCTCGCAAAAATCATGAGACAAATACAGGGGAAAAAAGCAACAAGAAAAAGCAAACAAAAACCTTTCTCTGGAAGATAAAGAAGATCTTAGGCAAACAACTGCCCTGAACTTTCAAAGAAATTAAAGAAAATGGAGACTTCCTGTGGAAAAAAAAGATCAAATATGAGAGACAATGGAATGAGTGAAATGGAGTATGAGGAGCTAAGGAAGAAAACTGAGGAGAAAAATAGTATCATTGCAGAGATTTAAACCAAATCCGAAGCAAAAGTGGACCTCACACAATGCTAAAGACACTAGCAAGGGCATTATCAAAGATACATAAAATAAAAGAAAGACAGAGAGAGAATTGCAGATAATTGGTGTTTCTTGAAAAGACAATAGAATAAAATAGAACAAAATAAGCAATGTAAGATACATTTTAGTCATAACTATTTATATTTAGAACAAAAATGCAAATAATTTAAAAGTTACTTTTTGTCATTGGATAGTGGAATTTCCTGTGATTTTTATTCCTTTTCTCCTTTTCTGTATTTCATCATTTTTCTACCAAAAAAAAGTCTCTCTTTGTGGTTATAAAAAGCAATAAGAGTTCTTACTTGTAGCCTAGGTATGTTGCCCCAAGGTGTTCTTAGAGCTCCATCAAAAGCAAACCAAGCCATTGGAAACTGACAATGACTTCAATAGAAGCCGCCTTTGTTCACTTCCGAGATAGCTTTCTTGGCTCAGCCACACTATTTCTTCTTTACAATCAGACAACATTTGAAAGAGTATTGTCAAGGTCAGTTTTTCTTCCAAAGCGAATCCTCCTTAAGGCCCTGTTCTACCACCTATAGCAAAGAAAGCACTCCAAAATTGCTAGAACCAGATAATGTTAGCACAGAGTTTTATCTGTTTCTTCTCTCTAGAACCAGAGATGAGAGCTCCAGGGGGTAGAGACAATGTTGTAAACCTCTCCTGTCTTCCTTACAGTGCCTAGTGTAATTTAAGAGACAGAGGGTTCCCTAAATCTTTCTGAAATAGGTTTTGAGTCAGTTTGGGAAGCAATGTCAGTATCAAGCCAGCCCCAAGTGTTTTTGCTTCAAATTTGTACCTACACTAAGTAAATGCAGGACAATTGTTTTTCTTCTTAGATGGAAATAAAATCTTTTGCCTTATTTAAATCTCAAAAAAAAAAAAAAAAAAAAAGCCAGCAGCCTTGCTTTTCTCCAATCTGAAAGAAAGTGATAATATAGGACACATGATTATTTCATGGTCTAACTCTGTTCCTTTTTAACTATAACTAGTAAAGACCAATGACAACAGTACAGCTTTTCTCTGCAAGCCATTTGATGGAATATACTAGTTATTAGGTATGGTCATTAAGTTTCACACACACTGAAGGTCCATCTCTATGATCCTTCTCAAAAGGAGTTCAGGGGTAATCTGATGTCCCTTCTTTTTCAATTTCAGATAGGTGGGAGTCGGTGGGCTTCATTTGTCAGAGAAAGCATTATACTTTAGTTTGGAGAAGAAAGCAATTTATTGTTTCAAGAGATAGCCCTATGTGAAATTTATCCAGCTGTCTAAGGTCAAGGTGAGGCTCCCATCCATTCCAAACAACAAGAATGACCATGAAATGAGGTGACACAAAGAAAAAGTATTGCAGTTGGCTGCAGTTCTTAAACATGTGATCCCAGACGAGGGATTCAAAAAGCATAGTAAAATAATCAAAATACTTTATGGGATGGCTTCCTCCCCACGCACCCTCCTCAACCCAAAGTTGTCAAGGAGATTAATAAGTGCCTTATTCACCAGGAAGGTGAATGTATCTCCCTCAGTGGGATCAACAGATCTCTCGTGGTTTCTCCAAGTTTCCCCTGTGATTGTTTCACCTAAGTGGGGGCTCCACATCTAGTATCAGGCATGGAAGTCTATAATTTTTCTTAATGATTCAGTGAATAATTAGACCCTCAGTTTTGTATTTTTTTTCTACCCTAACATGACCCTCCCTCAAATAAATCACATTTTTAGCTTCCTTTAAAACTGACTGAAGGAGGGATTTCTCAAGAGGCAGCCCACATTATTCCATGTCCTTCCTTTCTCTAGATCCTCCAGTCACTCAGACACTGATAAAAATGAGGAATAAATTATTATGACATTTTACATTACCTATAATGACTAAAAGCAAGAACAACAGGAAACTTAGGGTCCTACCTTCTATTTATGCTTATATTTTGGAAAATAAGCATTTTTGGTACAAAGGACAAGAGTCGGCACATAAAAAGAATGGCTATGACTCTTCACCAGAAAATGCAGGATGAGATGGTCTTATACACTTATAAAAATGCAAGCTTTGTTTTCACTTACTTACAGGCTCTAATACCTTTAGTAAAAGCATAAGGACTTTGGGGCTCCTGGGTGGCTCAGTCGGTTGAGCGCCAGGCTTTGGTTTGGGTCATGATCTCACAGTTTGTGGGTTCAAGCCCCACATTGGGCTCTGTGCTGACAGCTCAGAGCCTGCAGCCTGCTTCGGATTCTGTGTCTCCCTCTCTCTCTGCCCCTCCTCTGCTTGCGCTCGCTCACTCTCTCTCTCTTTCAAAAATAAATAAACATTAAAAAAAATTTTTTTTTAAAGCATTGACTTAAAATAGTCATTCACCGTCCAAAGCCATGTTTATCTAACGTTTACCTCGTTCGGTTATTTATACTTTCCAATACCTATCTTATTTAAGACTCTGTGCTAAGTGTTGAAAGAATGCAAAGATAAAGAAGACCCATTGCAGGGACGCACAGTGTAAGTGGTTACAATACAACATAGAACTAACACATTCGGTAAATACGCTTTGACCATCCGCAGTTTGCCAGCCATTATACCACATACCGGGACAATGTGGCAAACATGTGAAGCCCCCCACTGGACTCAGGGAATTTACTGACTACCTAGGAACCCCTAATACATGCATAGAGAGATACGAAGTGCAGTTGGACCGAGTGAGGACTGGCAAGAGATTAGTTCTTCAGAGAAGCCAGAGAAGCCTTCATCATAATAATACTGTAACAATAAAAATATAAAAAAAAACAAAACAAAACACCTCCCTCATACATTGGACATCTCCTCCTCCTTGCTGCAGGCATAAGCCAGGATTCAGTCGTCAGCAGGGATGACTATATCTTTGTTGGCTACATATTTTTAAATATGCCTGGCCGATCTCTTGCATAAGTCTCTAAGCTCCCATGGTCATATCCCCTGAAATATTTATCAAAGCCTTTTCATAAGCAGAGATCCTACTGAGAGATTTTCAATATCAGTAGAGTGAGCAGATTATCAATGAAAATCAGAGTTTGCAAATCCATTTTTGGCAGAGTCGTAGGCTACATAATCCAAAGAACTATTATACTAAAACATCTACATCTCATATAAAATGTTCTTTTTAATACATTGCTAGGCCTCCAAAAAAGAATGGAAATCTCCAAGGCTCTCACCCTTCCACCAAAGCTAAAGTGGATCTCGTTGCCTTGAGAACAGCAACACTGAAATCCAGAGACCCGATCTTAGGACAGCAGCAAAGTCAGGCACTGGGAATGAAATGCTCACAATAAAGCCAGAGACCACGAAAGGAAGCCAATATAACCCCAAACTGTGAGAGTAACTTAACAGAAGCCAATACAAATCTTCTCTGAAGGAAATCCTCCGTAATTCAGACCTACAGGATTCCCAGAAATTAAAATCAAATAAATTCAATATAAAGATTACAAAACAGACAAGGAAAAAACAAACATCATGAGTGAGACTCAACAGAAACAACAAACAACAGGCTTAGCTCCCTAAGGACTTTGAATGGCAAATTGACTAAATATAGACCATAATACAATTATGAATGTAACACACAATGTGTCATTTCTTACAGAAATGAAAAAAAAAATGTCGTTTAAAAAAAATCCAAGTTTGGGTTAAATTTCAGACTATACATAAGAAAGAGTAAAACAGCACAGTAAAAGAACAGGCCAAGAACACAACACAGACCAGAGACAGGGAATAGGAGCCCGGAGTTATGAAGCATGGGAAACAGAATGGGGTGGTCTTACAGCCAACTAATCACATTCCCACAAGGAGAAAATAGAACGATGATTCACCTGAATCATAATGTATCCCAAGCAGGATAAATAAATAAATCTATCCCTACAAACACCATATCTAGCGAAAATACATTAACAAGATGAAAAGGAGGACAAAGGAGCCGGGTGGTGGTGGGGAATCATACAAAGCTGGCAGAAAACTTTTCAGTAACAGCAGCCAGAAGACAGTGGAATAATCTTTAAAGGACTGAGAAAAAAAAAAAAAAAATCACCAAACCTAGAATTGCATACACCAGACTTCCAAGAAAAATCTCCTACATAAAGAAAATGATCAGAGACATAAGAAGGAAAAAAGTGGTTAACGTGTATATAAATCTAATCAAACATGATCTTATGAAATATTAAAAATAATAATATTGAAATTGTGAGCTTAGAGACACAGAAATAAGATACTAGACCAAAATTAGCTGGGAGTGGTTGTGTGATCAGAAGTAAAATGTTCTGAAGTTCTTGTATCAAAGAAACTGTAAAAAGAGATGGTTTGAGAAAACCAAGCATTAGTGTTGGTTATGTTCTAGAACTCAGATTGGATGGAGAGTTATTACTACACTCATAATTTACACATGTTACATACCTTCTTTGGAAGTCATCAAAAACTAATTTTGTTTATTTTGAATATTTCATTTATTTTTGAGAGAGAGAGAGAGACACAGAGAGACAGAGACAGAGCATGACTGAGGGAGGGGCAGAGAGAGAGAGGGAGACACAGAATCAGAAGTAGGCTCCAGGCTCTGAGCTATCAGCACAGAGCCCATCATGGGGCTCAAACCCACGAACCACGAGATCATGACCTGAGCTGAAGCCAGACTGCCCAACCGACTGAGCCACTGAGATGTCCCAAAAACTACTTTTTAGAACAAAGCATCACTAACCAAGTATTTTGCTTTCTGGTGCACAACACAGAGAATCCACAAACCCTTTGGTGTCCCCATTCTCCTTGAAGACTCTTGTAAACTCCTCCACTTAATCTATTTACCTAGGAACATGGACTAACCTCACGAATGGAAAATAGAAGAGACTCATTTAGTCATACTTTTTTTTTTCTTCTTACCTGATAGCAGCATCCTCTAGATTAGCAGGGATCAAGTGAGATTTGTGCTTGCAAAATAGAAAATCAGCTACATGAAATGCATTAACAAGCAACAGCAGCTTCTAGACAGAGGACGATTTCACAGACACAGGAATTAAAAACTGTGTTGTATCCATATTTAGGGGAGGGAGACGAGCCACACCTCATCTGTTGTATTATGAATGTGGTGTGTATGAAGGTGGCTGTGATATATGTATGGGAATTGTTGTGGCACATACCCCAATGATTGCAATCTAACATTAACAGGTGGAAATGAGTGAGCGTCATGTATGTTAATGAATGTGTTTAAAATACGGGTCTGTGGTGGAGTTATGTACATCTGTGTGTCTGTGTCTAGGCATGTCTGCCTTTACGTGGGAGCAGAGAGAATATTATATTGAAGACACACTGAATTTGTTGAGTGGGATTGTGTGTGCTATAAAGGGTAATGCACAGGAGTTTATGTGTATGGGAAGGTGTTAGAGTGTGTATATGTGTGTGTGTGCATATGTGTGTGCCTGTTTGCTTATTGTAATATTTTATTTCTTCACTTAGTCTGTCATTTTAAATAACCAAATGATGGGGGCACCTGGGTGGCTCAGTCGGTTAAGAATCCGACTTGAGCTCAGGTCATGATCTCACGATTCGTGAGTTTGAGCCCCACGTCAGGCTCTGTGCTGACAGCTCGGAGCCTGGAACAGCTGCTTTGGATTCTGTGTCTCCCTCTCTCTGTCTCTGACCCACCTGTGCTCTCTCTCTCTCTCTCTCAAAAATAAACAGTAAGTAACCAAATTATGTTTGATTAGGAATTTTGCTGAAGGCAGCCAGGTGCTAATGACTTTATTCCTCCAAATATGAAGGAAATAAAGGTCTTTGCTGGACTACTAAGCTTGTTGAAACTTCCTCCCAGTTTTTTTTAAGTTCATTTCTTTTTGAGAGACAGAGGGACAGAGTGTGAGCAGGGGAAGGGCAGACAGAGAGGGAGACACAGAATCTGAAGCAGACTCCAGGCTCTGAGCTGTCAGCACAGTGCCCAACATGGGGCTCGAACCCAGAAACCATGAGATCATGACCTGAGCCAAAGTCAGACACTTAATTAAGCCATGCAGGCACCCCACTTTCCCCCAAATTTAATGAGAACATGGATATTGAACTTAATATGCTGAATAACTGCCCTGCCTAAATAATTTCCACAAGCAGCCAAATCCCCTCGGTTTTGTTTTTTTATTTGTTTTGTTTCCCCAACACTTGGACAAGAGGAAATGTTCCCAGGCCAATTGCCTGCCCAAAACAACTCGACATTTTTTTCTTTTTTATCACAAAAGTGAACTGAACAAATATGTAATAACAGAGCAAATGTTGTTACTTGGTAGACAACAGATAACTGAATATTTTGGTTCAATATTTACTGTTCATACTATCCTATCAAAGCAATTCCAAAAATATTACCCTTAATTCTAAAATTATACCCAATTCAATTCTGTAACATTTCATTTTTTTTTAATTTTTTTTTTTTAACGTTTATTCATTTTAGAGACAGAGAGAGACAGAGCATGAATGGGGGAAGGTCAGAGAGAGGGAGACACAGAATCTGAAACAGGCTCCAGGCTCTGAGCTGTCAGCACAGAGCCCGACGCAGAGCTCGAACTCACGGACTGTGAGATCATGACCTGAGCCGAAGTCGGTCGCCCAACCGACTGAGCCATCCAGGCGCCCCAATTTTTTTTTTAATTTTTTAATGTTCATTTATTATTGAGAGACAGAGAGATATAGAGTGTGAGCAGGGGAGGGTTAGAGACAGGGGGGGGACACAGAATCTGAAGCAGGCTCCAGGCCCTGAGCTGTTAGCACAGAGCCTGATGCGGGGCTCAAACTCACGAACTATGAGATCATGACCTGAGCCAAAGTCGGTCACCTAACCAACTGAGCCACCCAGGCGCCCCTACTCTGCAATATTTCAAAAGAAAATAGATAACAGGAAAGTTGAAACTTAGAAAGAATGGAAGTCTCACCCCCTACTCACTAGCAATGCGATAGGACAGGCCACTTGAAGTAGATAACTCAGATTGCTATAAAACTAAGACAAACCCACCCATGTCACAAGGTCTTCTGAGGATCAAATAAAACACGATACATAATAGCATTTTGAAACTGCAAAGGTCACTGTAAACATCAATTAGTTTTATTACAGAGTTACTATATTTAGTCTGTAGATGTGCAAAGATACTAACAATTCTGGTAAATGGTATTGCAATGAACCAATCTTCAGTGTGCATAATATTTCCCTCTGTGAATGCTGTAGTTTGGACCAACGTCCAGTGGAATAGCAGGGTTGCTGAACCAGGAAGTTTGTGTATTCTGAAGGACGGTCTCAACATCTACTGTGTGAACCCAAGAGACTCCATCCCTCATAATTCTATCCCGGTTATGGGCAAAGTTTCAGAAGCATATTTCTTGAGTATTGTGGGGGAAAAAATGCTGCGCCGTAGTTTTATAAAGTCTTGAGTAGGAAAATCTCAAAAAAAAAAAAAAAAAAAGAACTAGAAGAGTATCTGAAAACAGAAAAGCCATTTGCTGTGAAATTAAATATCACACTCTTGATATTGCAAAGCAACACACTGAGATCTTTTCCCCCCACTGGTAATGAGAAAAATCGAAGAGTTTGAGATTAACTGTACTTTTAAATTTTGGGTAAGATATATAATATTGTGTGACAAAATCTAACAAAAGCAACCTTTTTCATCTAGGAATTGCAAAAGGGCCTTGCCTTTGTTTTTGGAATGGCCTTGAGCATGGCCTTGGGTAACAACTGCATAAAATCAATCCCTGACTCCCTTCTTCTCAATCAGCATGATTTTTTTTTTTTTAATCATTATGGCTGTCTCCCTTGACCTATACGCCTCCTCCTTTCTCTGACTGTTTTATATATTTAGACCACAACTGCACGAATACAGACAATCTACAGACTGGTGCACTGAATCCCCTAGGTATCAGTCTCAGTGACCCCCCCTCTTCTTTTTTTAACTTTTTAATGTTTATTTTTGAGAGAGAGAGAGAGCAGGGGAGGGACAGAGAGAGAGGGAGGGGGAGAAACCCAAGCAGGCTCCGTGTTGTCAGTGCAAAGCCCAACATGGGGCTCAAACCGTGAGATCACGACCTGAGCCAAAGCCAGATGTTCAACCAATTGAGCCACCCAGGGGCCAGTGACTCTCCCCCCCTTTGGGACCATGTGCACAAGGCCACTTTTCACTCTTCTTACCAGTACATGGCTGGGGTGCATGCCCACCCGGCCATCTTTCTGCTGCACCATTGTCCCCAGTGGTCCTTCTTGACTGCATCAGCTCTCACTCCTCCCTCACTTCCCATACCCTCTCCCTGTGCCCTTGGGAACTGCCACCAAAGACGCTGAATAAAGTACCAAATGACAGAGTAGAAATTTGAGTCAAGCAATCTGATTCTGGAACCACTGGACACTTAACCACACTTGCCGTGGCTTGTACTCCTTGTATAGCACATTCTCCAGCTCCCCAGCATCTTCCCAGATAAATTTCTCCACTTCTTGACTCTTTGCATTGTAACCTGGCTTATACTGAAGGTAGCACTTTTCTTGCTGGAGTTGCCCTTGTTTCTGTCACATTCCAGCTAAAGCAGTTCCCTTTCTCCCCGCTGCCTTTCCAAACCATCAGGTCTACAGGCCGGCTGGGACATGAGGAGAAACAGAAAGATGGCAGCCCGATTTACTTGAATGGTGCTAAGGCACCAGTATAGAAGGCAGAGGAATGTGAGCTCTGGACACACCAGTCGTCCTCTGATCAGGCTGTGCAGGCCGCCATGCTTCTACCATACCTCCGTGGGGAGTTAGGAAGGCATAAAGAATTTCCAGCCCCTTTGCCTGGGTGGTTTTGTCAGTTAAGCAGCTGACTCTTGGTTGCAGCTCAGGTCATGGTCTCGTGGCTTTGTGGGTTCAAGCCCCGCATCAGGCTCTTTGCTGAGAGTGCAGAACATGCTTGGGATTCTCTCTCTCTCCCTCTCTCTCTGACCCTCCCCCACTTGTGCTGCCTCTGTCTTTCTCAAAATAAATAAATAAAATTAAAAAAAAAAATATTTCCAGCCCTTCATTTACACCCTCCATTTCATGTATATCCTTTGCCAATTCTGGAGAAACCAATGTAAGATAAACCTTAGTCAGATCCAAAGCATCCTTGTAGCCAACTTCAAACTCACATCATCCACTGTGGTCTCGTCTCACTAGGCTACTATTTCAGGCTCACTCACCACAGGAGTCCAGACATGATCCCAGATGACGTTTCTAACCATATAGATGACATATCTCCCGAATGTCTCAACTTCTTGACCTCATTGCCAATGATTACCTCCTCCATCACCCCATCTTGATTTTCTGCACACCATTACCATAACAGTTGAAGATGCCAGAACAACAGAAGCACCACAGTAGAGTGCTTTCAGGCTTCTAGGGTAAAATACTTAAACGCCATCAGGACAGTCACACAGAGGTAAGTATGCAGGGTACTCTCTGTGTGTGATGAGCCTGTATGTCTCAAACACTGTAGCACTTTTAGTACTGCACAGATTGGTCTAATGAAGGAAAACTTCCTGGAAGATGAAAACTAAGAGGTACTTCTTATTCTGCCAGTATCTAGCTGTGTAGCTTTTAATGTGCTATTTCACGCATCTGATTCTTGAGTCTCATCTCTGTAAAAGAAGAGGTGACCTAAAATGGTGTCCCTGTCCTCTTCCATATTCAGGATCCAACATCCCCCGCCATCATTGACAGCGAAGCTGTATGAGCAGGACAATAAAGGAGAGACCACTGTGTCCTGAGACGAGGTGGCTTTGAGCTGAACCGTGAAGGAAAGAATCAGACAAGCGAAGGGCAGAAAAGAGCTTTCTAAAAGAAGCACGGGGTTGAGAACACACGTGGCATTGGCTGATAGTAACACACCAAGCCTGATAAGGAAACTCTCTTCTCCACCCCACCATGCCCTGCCTCGTTTTGCAGAAGGTGTTCTGTGGCTGCTGTGAAACCCAGAATCCAGTCAGTCCCTGGAGCTGGAAGCTGTGCCTAGCGACTCCCTCCTGTGGGCCGTGGACGTCCCGCCTGCAGCCCCGTTGTCTCCATCTGCCCACTGTGGACCTCTGGAATTGTGGGAAGGCCTGGGTTGTACATGAATCACATACGTGTCAATAATGCTGACACCATGGCCATGCAGGGCAAGAGCGCAAACAGACAGCCTTGCCGCCTGGGTCTCCAGGGTCCTGTGAAAAATGCCAGGGATTTTATTTTCATCCTCCAGCAGGAAAATCAGCCTGCACCTGGAGGCTCCACAGAGGCTGTTTAATAAGACATTTGTTTACTTCCTTCCCCTACCTCTGACAATATAATCCTTCCTGATTCTTCCCATGATTTGACTCTAAATGAAAAAGTATGATCTCGCACTTGGGGGGCGACAAGCCTGCAACACACTGGTAATCTGCCAGCGCGTCAGCGTTTGATCTGCAGAGATGGGAGGAATAAAGATAAAAATACGTTCCTGGTAAAAATAACCCACCATTCCTCCTGTCCAGGAGAGACCACAGTCTTCTGGAGATAGTCCAGGAAGAGATAGGGAGAGAAGGGAGAGCAAGGAGTCTTCTTGTTCATTTTTCCTAAAACAAAACAAAAATTAAAAAAAAAAAAACAAACCCTAAATGTCTACTCTAATAAATTACAGACTTCTTTGGGCTTAAGATAATTTTAAAGTATCTTTTAAAAAAAAAATTCTTTACAATTAACTGATGACAGTACATCACACCAAACTCGAAAAATTAAGTATAATTATGAAATTAGAGGGCAAGTGCAAGGTCGACAGTGGACAAGGAAACCATGTAGGAAGTCAGGGGATTGCAGAGTAAAAGGAGCAAGAAGAAATATGGTTTTCTAACCTAGAAGGTTGCTCTTTCTGTCCCCACATATCTGACTTCCTCATCATCCCTCACAGAGCTGGAAAATAAAGGAATTTTGCAGCGTGGGCACTCACACAACCCGTCCCCACCCTTCACTCTTTGGAATTTTGCAAGTGCATGACTGAATTCCACTTTGTTTCAACTCCCAGCCACCACACCCCAGCCCTGAGTGTTCTGAAGAGCTGGAGGGAGCCAAGGGAGGAAGCCAGAAGCCCACCTATCCGTTTTATGTGGTTTCACTATTCTGATTATGGGCAATATAGCAACCAACAAAGATCCCTGCCCACAAAGACCCTCAATTCTAGGAAAGAGACAGTATGCGATCAACCATAGATAGACACTAAGTGAAAACAAGTAAACTATATGGTGCATTAGAAGGTGTTAAGGGCTGTGGATAGGGTCACCAGATAATGTATCCTCCAAGCTGGGATGCTAGAAAGCGATAGGAAGCGATATTAATAATTATACCGGAATAACAGTGACAAATAGGAACTCTCTTGGGCAAATGGGGATGCACGGTCACACCAGCCTCGGGTAAAGGAAAAGTAGCCCAGGATGAGGAAAGTCCAGAGGGTGGGTGGAAGGGACACCTGCAGGTAGTTTCAATAGAATGGCCAGAGTAGACCTCACGGAGGAGGGGATGCCTCACCTTCCTGAGCCCCCATTTCCCCATCTTGGAAAAGAAACAGCTTGGCCAAAATTAATCGCTAAGGTTGCACACAGATCCAACATGGCGCCACTGGTGGTCCAGAGCAGATGGGCTCCTCTTCTCTAGTCTGATGTAAGAACAGGAAGAGGAAGATGCTTGGGACTACTGAAGGTCCCGATCAGACAGGCCCATAATTATGGCTGCAGATTACACACGCCAGTCCTCTGCTCTGATTCAACCAGTGAATGTGCATTCTCAAAGTTGCACCTGCAAAACTGTTCTCTGGTGCAGGCAGCCTGTGTCCTGACTCACAAACTCATGTGGTGGCCACCATCCCTGAGGGGGAAGAGTTCTGCCTTTCATCCCCATGGTGATGGCTGTTTTTCATATTGACCCGTTTGCCCTTGTCCTGATGGTATGTGAAGGCACGTTGTTGGTAACGTAGCAGAAAGGTTGACAAAAATAGCTTAGAGGCAGTTCTGAGAAGAGGGTGTTTGGTTTTGAACAAATAAGCAAGAAATGACAGAAAGCCATCCTCGTGAAAACATCCTGTGACAGTTGATATGAGGGTGCTCCGAGGATTGAAGAAAAAGTCAATTCAGCCCAAGGATTAAGAGTACAGGCTTCAAAGGCAGGCAAAACAGGATTCTGATAAGCCATAGTCATTTCACTTCCGGGAGCCTCAGTTTGCCTACTTGTTAATGATGGTGATAACAACAATCCCACAGGGATTTTATTAAGTGGGTATGAAGTGCTCAGCTTAGTATCCAGCATACACTAGAGCGCAGTACGTAAGGGCCATGGCAGTTGCTGTGGTCACAGTTTATGGAGCTGTTCATTTGGAAGTGGTAGTTGAAAACGTAAGTGTGAAGAGATTGGAGGATGAGGAATGACGGAGACTGCCTTAGGGGGAAGGTATAAGGGAGAGCAGAGGTTTTGAACAACCTTGGGAAACGATTGTATTTAGGAAGAGAAGAAAGAAACAGCGCAAAAGACACAGACAAGCACAGGACAAGGGACTACAGTTGGCAGCAATGTAGAAAGATGGTTTGGAATGGAGCTGCTTCAGAAAAGGTGGCTGGCATCCTCAAATGCAACAGCGAGAGGGAACGCCATCAACACTGGAAATACACAGGTAATGGAAAAGCTCAGTGGTTGATGTTGGACCAAAGGGAACTAAGGAAAGATACTTTGAAGAGTAAATTACACCAGTAGATGTATTTGTTCAAGAAGAATGTCAGTAAAAAAAAAAATTTTTTTAATTAAAGGTACTAGCTATGGTTATGATATCTGAGTTTAAGGGCAGTGGAGAAGGAGAGATCAAATGGGCCTGAGGAGGAAGAGTTAATTTTGAGAGCAAGAATCTGGAAGATATTGGAAGAGGTGCCATTTAGGGACTAGTAGAGAAGTTACAATGGCCTTCAGACCTTTCCTTGCCTGCTCTGCTAAGATTAGAAATAGAACAGTATCTCCCATGATTCCAAAGTAGGCCCTGGTAACCTTGTAATCCTAGGGAATGTCTGCTGAATGAATGGATAAATGAATGGATGAATGGAGCAGAATTCATGTTCCTTCTTCAGTAGACCTTGTCCTTTCCATCCCCTGTAGACCCAGCTCTAGATGTCCTTCTCTGGAACTCTCTCAGGTAGTTTAATCCTCCAACCACCACCCCTCCCCCCCACTGCCCAGATTTGGCCCCTTCACCCTCGCCAGGTTTGGTCTCTCAGACACCACACTTGCCCACTCCATGCCCTTGCCCAGATCAGTTTCCTGATGGGGATGCCCTGATGATCCTGTGCCAAATAAAATCCTTCAGACTTAGCTCAAATCCCAACCAGTCTGGCAGGATTTCCCACATTCCAGTCTACAGCCATCTCGCTTCCTCTGAATTCGCCCTTGGAATTCATTGCGTTGTGTCAATGGTGATATTTTCATGTGTGCAAGCCTAAAGCTACACACTCCTAGGATACACCCAGGAGTCACACAAAGGCAGCCATGTCTGAAGGCTCCTGAGAAGGTATCCAAAGCTGGGTGGCGTCCTTGGCCCATTTAAGACTTTGTGCCTGAGCTTGCATTAAAGGGATACCCAGGTAGATATTCAGAATCATAGACTCAGATTCTCAAATACATGCTTCACCAATTACTTCAGCAATTACTATGGCTGTGTAATAAATTTAGTGGCTTAAACAATAACATTTATTTTGCTTAAAAATCTGCAAATAAGGCAGGAGTCAGCAGGGATAATTTATCCCATTCTCCTCTGTAACAAATGGGGCAGTTTCCAGGCGGGAGCTAGAATCATCTTCTGAAAGCTCACTTACTCACATGCCTGGTGTTCGGGCTGGGGACACTCAAATAGCTGGGGGGCTGAAACAGCTGAAGCTTTTCAAGAATTATCTCTCTCCATGAGGTCTCTCCGGCAAGGAAGCTTCAGGGTAGTCAGATTTCATACTTATTGTCTCATGGCTCCCAAGGTGCATGTTCCAAGAATGAATAAGCCAGGGTTCGAGGGGAGGGAAACAGACCCTATGTCTTGATGGTAGAGTTCAACAATACTTTGTGAGAAGAGAAAACGGGTTGGAATAGATAAAGTGTGGCCATCTCTCGAAATACAATCTGCCATACCTACCTTTTTAATTTTGGTCAACATTCTGACTCCTCCTCTTCTGGTTCCACCTCCATCTATTCTGATGGCATTCTGGTTACTCCCAGATCTTGATCTTTGCCTCAGTTCCCCGCCAATGGCTTTAAGGTGTAAGAGCTTGAATTTGGAATCAAACTGAAGCAATACACTATCCCTTTCTGGCTTCTTGTCTAATCTTAGGCAAATAATTCCACGTTTCTGATCTTTACCTCTCGCCTGAACAAAAATGAGGATGAAACTAACTCCTCATGGCATTGTTCTCAATAATTGATTCCGTCCTTCCAGTCCCTGTGGCTCCTGTGCCCGGCCCCCTGCAGACCTGAGACCTGCCTTGCATGTCTGTCCTTACAGACAGCTCCTTCTCCAGCCTCTCCAGGCCTTGAGAGAAGAAACAGAACAAGATCAGGCCTCAAATAAATACAAATAAGTGTGTTCACTCCACAAGCTGTGCCTTCCCATGATAAACTACTTAATCATGTGCTACTGATGAACAGTCGACTTTCCTCATGCCAGACACTGGAGGCTGAGGGTGCTCTCTGTGCCCCGGTGTTAATTACTTCCTTGACTAACTCCGAAAGACACTTCTTAAATTTTGAAACTCTCTGCTCATAAAGGGCCCACACAAGTACAGCTAATGTCTCTTTCACTTTCTGAGTCGAGGAGCAAAAAATGCCAACCAGGGGCCGCAGGGTCTTGCCAAGGTGGAGGAAAACAGATGGAATACATGAGATGAGGGTCCATTCCCCAGGGAGTAAAGGAAGCTATAGAATACAGAGGCAGTGCCACGTAGCACCAAGAGCCAACCAGACCTGAGTTCTAATAAATCCTCACTCTGGCACTTGGAGCCACTGTGGTCTTAGGCTGTTTACTCAGCTTTCCTTGAGCCCGTCTCATCTGTGAAATTGGATTGTGATATCTACCTTGTAGACTCACTGTCAACAAAAGCTATAGTCTTCCAATGTAGCGCCAGCTCCATAACGTTTGGGCAATAAATGGCAGATAAGTTACCACCACGTTTACAACTGCTGGTAATATTACCATTACTTCCCACTAAAATGTCAGCCTGACTTGACAATACCCAAGATTCAGCAGTGAACCCATTATTATTTTGGACACAAGCCAGTCAACGTCAGACCAAGGTGAATATGGTGGTAGCAGGGAGAGGTGACCCTCAAAACCTTGTTTGGGGATCCTCGGGGTGATGTCAAGGCTTCTGTGTCAACATTCTCTGCTCACTTAGATCTCCCTCCTGAACTCTGTCGCCTGAAAAGTTCTCCAAATCAAGTCAAACCATAAATTAAACTTGAATCCCAGATCTGCCGCCTGCTACCTGTCCGACTTCAGACAAAAGAAAAACTGTTTCAACTTCTTGTTCTATAAGATGGAGATGATACTACCTACACCACAAGCTTGTTTGAGAAGCTAAATGCCATATGTCTAGAATGCCTGACTTGCATCACAGGCACCCCAAATATGGAAATACATCGTGTCTCTGAATTTAGAAAGTATGTAAGCCTCTTCCACACAGGGCAGAAACATGTCCTACAATAAACACAGTCCACACATAGCCTCTGCCCGCTCCCCCCACCCATACTCACATACACGCACATGCATGCACTCTCACATGCACATACACACATGAATACACACACTCACACACATGCGCACTCACACATGTACACACATGAACATGCTCATACCTGTATACACATTCACACACAGATACATACATGCGTGCGTGCACACACACACGCAAATACACGGGCCTCTCCTAGAATGGAATTCCATTTTACGCCAGTATCCCTTAGTAAGCTCTCTAAATATTCTTGGAGGAAAAAGCAATTTGCACCCAGTACAGAATGTAATTCAGAGAAGACTGTTCTCACTCTTTTTCTTTGGTCATAATGTATTTCACACCAGGCGATGCAAGTTAACTATTTTCTCAAACTGTTGAAGGATTAACGAATCCAGACTGGTCTCCACAATTTCCTGGGGACTTTCATAGGAACACATACTTGGGTCCTACGACAGATCAGAATACACAGAGCTAGAGTCCAGGGATCTATATACTTTTTTAAGGATCCCTATTTCATTCTAACGACCAATCAGATTCAAGGACCACTCATCTGATTCTTGCAATCGCTCTTCACGTTGGCTTCAGATGGAATCATTAATCCATTTTAGAGATGGGGAAAGTGAGGATAGGTGAAGTTTGACACAATGACAAACCAGGGAGTGGCAGAGATGGGTCCAGAATGGTTTTTTGACCCCTTGATTATCACTACTGGTAACTTTCATTTTCCTGTGTATCAAACAGACAGAGATCCTCAGTCTCCTTACCCCTATGGAAGCCTGGCAAGAATCACATGAGCTGATGTGTGGGAAAGTAACTTGACACTTCATGTATAAATGGAAGATGTGGTCATGATTTAAAGGCAGGACCCAGAACTTCTCCAGAAGTTAGGAGAAGTCAAAGAGATTCCTGGTCAGAGCATTTCTATATATTTCTATCTAGTGGACCAAGAGTGGACACTTAATCCAGAGTCCCTTCCAGAGGAAACTAGATTGGGCATGAAGAGCAATTTACAGTTCCTTCAAGTGACGAGAATTTGTGATATGGTTACTAACATGGCTGCTGCCCTCCCGCCTTGCAGACTAGGGAGCTGACAAAGCCAGTCTGTTAGGAAAGAAGAAACTGCCATGCAGCCAGTGAAGCAACTGTTACAAAATAAAAGCAACTGGGACCAAATAAAAGTACTCCTGGGGCACCTGGGTGGCTCAGTTGGTTAAGCGTCGGACTTTGGCTCAGGTCATGATCTCACGGTTTGTGAGTTTGAGGCCCACATCCGGTTGGCTGCTGTCAACACAGATCCTGCTCCAGATCTTCCTGTCCCCCCCACTCATTCTTTTTCTCTCGCAAAATAGATAAACATTTTTTTAAATAAAAATAAAAGTACTCCCAACAGCTCTCCACGTTCTGATTCCAGTCCATTCCTGGGCCTTTGCACATTCCTGGAAACACTCCATGACCCTTCTAATAAATTCCCATTTTGTGTCCCAGCTAGTTTAAATGACTTTCTGTCACTCTCATCCAAAAATAGCTCTTAAAACTACAGGTACCCAATCCCTTTAATAAGTGCTTTTGCTGACGATGGAGACAATATCCAAGACAGAGGCCACATCTCCTTGCTTAGCCACTCTGCCACAGCAGCCAGGTCCCTCTTCCTACACAGGGCCACTTCCCTCAAGATGTTTCCCAGACTCTCAGAGGGAGAGATGGCAGAATGTTCTGCTGTCTTTCTTCACAGTAATGACCACAGTGATGAGGACCATCATGTTCTGGAATCGTCTTTCAAAGAGATTTAGAATGGCTTCTTGGCAAGTTGAATTTGTTGGGCCAATCCAAAGGTGGGGAAAGGAGCTAGGAAATAACTTTGGGGTTTATATGGCTTCATGAAAGGCAAATCTATCCTGACTTCTATTTGTGGCTTAAAAGCCATTATTTTCCAAATCCCTGATAAGAAAGCTAAGAGCTAAATTTTTGGTCGCTCTGTAGTGAGTGTACTGTACTATGTGGCAGCTTTTCGAATTGGTCTCGCTTCTGGATCCATTTTATGTCCCTAACCTTGCTTCGCCTTTTTTTTTCTTTCTTATTTCTAATATATGTTATTTTGCTGCATTTTAGGCCTCCTTAAATCCTTTCTGGAACAAGAAGCAATATAACAAAGTAAAAACAGATTTCTCCTTTGTTACCAAAAGAATTCTTCCATTTTTATATTACACACAGGCATGTAAAATGATGGATAGCCAGAAATAAAATATTTAGGCTCAGTGTTCCATCAGTCACTGCAAGGCATTTATTGTGTACTTCTTATGTACAAGGAATTGGAGAGACTACAAATAAGTGTAACAAAGAGCCAAAAAAAAAAAAAAAACCTTCCAGTATTGCTCAGACACAGAGGACCTTCTCACAGGAAGGAAAAATCGTCCAGGATGCAAGGCCACCAACGGAGGTGATCCTTTGATCTGGGCGCTGCGGTCAAGAGAACACTACTGGAAGGTGGAGGGATTTGAATTGGCCTTTGAGGAATAGAGAAAATTCTAATAGGTAAGGAAAGTTACAAGAGAACAGATAATAACTTAAAGCACAGGAAGGAGAGAATTACAATCTCAGGACAGTGGCATGTACTTAGGATTCTCAAATTTGAGCATCAGAATCACCCGGTGGACTTGTTAAGGCTCAGACAGCTGAGCTCCACCCCCGGTTCTGATTCAGCAGGTCTAGGATGGGACCGGAGAAGATGTATCCCTGACAAGTTCCAGCTGATTCCTTTGCTGCAGGTTAGGGACCCACACTCTGCGAAACACTGAACGAAACAAGACAGCTCTCCACACAGCATTTTAGACAAGAATTGAGATGGAGATTCCTATTTCAAAGCAGTGGGAGTAAGATGGAGAGCCTGCCAGGGTCCACTTGGTCAGATACCTCCCAATGTGTTGGGCACCTGTGTCCCTGTCACCTTCCTGCAGAACGCTCAGAGCCTCTCCTTCCCGTGCCCCACCACTGTGCTTCATTCAAATGTTAACAGCTTGCAAGGGTATGAAAGAACCAAAGTATGTTGGCCTTTTCTTTCCTGGGCTTTGCCACTCAGGAGAAATGGCCCCCCAGCCCGAACTAGACTACATCCTCAGATGGTTTTCTTCAGTCCTGCACACCCGTTCTCCTCCTGCGCACATCTGCCATTTTCATCAAAGGCCATGCTCAGTTCCCACATGCTGGTGCACGTCCCTTAGACCACAACCACTGCTCTACCCCAGCCCTCACAGCACCTGGGCCCCGAGGACACAGTACCATGGGTCCTGTGACAGTGGGCTACAGGGTAAGGTTGCCTGAGTCTTACAGGTGCCTTTTCTCCCAGTCAGATGGAGGGCCGTGCGACAGACTTAGGAGTCACACACGTCCACCCATGCTCTCACCACTTACTACTTGGGCGATTTTAGAAGACCACTTGGTATCCTAGCCTCAGTTTCCCCAACTTGAAAGAAGATAAAATGATACTATCCTCACTGTGAGAATTTGAGATAATGGGATCTGATCTAATATGTGTCCAACAAATGGAAGCAAGTTCTGTGATAATTCCACTGTTCAAGGTCATATCTTCATTACCTAACAAGTATTTATTAATTGCCCTCTCTGTGCCCAGTGTTAAATAGATATTCTAATTGAAAAGATAAGACATTAGTGCAAATGATTATGATATGAGACACCATGAAGGGGGCACCACAGGATGTTAGACTAATAGTTACAAAGTTCAGAGGATACTTAGATGGAGCTTCTCATGAAAAAGAGACAAGGTCAGTAGTGGGGATTCCCATCCAGGAATGGCACACAGGATCAGGAAGAGTGGTGATCCCAGCCAATATGGGGGGAAGGGGAGGGACTGTAAGCAGCAAGTCCCTACCAGAGGGACAGGCTCAAAGCAAAAGGAAAAGAACACCTTAAATAACTTTTGCTCATAATGACAATTTTGTCAAGGATTGCTATTATAAATAATAATAATAATTAATAATAATTAATAATAATAATAATATATCTGTGATTGTTTGAATACCTGCCATATACCAGGCATGTACTTTTCACCAATAAATTCCAAAGTTTATGACAGCTGGGCAAGGTCAGTATTATTATGTCCACTTTATAGAAGAGGAAACTGAGATTCAGAAGAAAGATTCCTGCCAAGGTCACAGATGGGTTCACAATTAGGTCTACCTGATTCCAAACCCATGCTGTTTCTGCCTCATCGCACCATGACTTTCCAGATCCAACTAACAAAAAAAAATAGGCCAGGGCCCACCAGGGGATGCAAAGGGAAGCTCAGCCCCCACCCCTAATTAAGCCAAGATGGTGCTGATGGTCCTCTGAAAAAGCATCAGTAAGATTTCACCGTGGGCTAGAAAGACAGGTTTGAAGCCACCACTTGGTTCTTTATGTCATAACCAGAGATTAGGAAGATTCTTCCTTTCGTGACCACTTTCCATTAGTCCAAAAATGCAACACAGTACAGTAGTTAAAATAGTGGCTTCAGATCATAGTCAGATCACATGGATTCAAATCTCTATCCTAGAAGCTGTGTAATCTTGAGCTGTTACTTACCTCCCTATGCCTGTTTCTTCATCTGTAAAATGGATAAAATAATAACTACCTTCGTCAATTTGTCGTCAAAATTAATATATGTAAATGCTTAGAACATCCAGCCAATAGTAAGCACTAGGTAATAGTTAACTATTATAACTATTATCTATGAATCAGTGCTTACCTGAAAGGCTGCCTCTGAGTCTCCCTATATCCCCCTATTTACCCAATCCCAGAAATTACAATCCAAAAGGATACAACAAATATATCACCCACATCATCCTCTAGCAGCAAAGTCTATTGAAGTCAGTTGCCATTATTCCTGTCATTCAATAATTATATCATTCACTCAGTCAGTTGAGATTTATTGAGCATCTCTTATATGCCAGGCAAAGTTCTAAGTACTGAAGATACAGGGATGAATAAAGGGAGACAAAGTTCCCGATGCCATGATGTTTATATCTTACTGGGGGAGGCAATAAACAAAAAAATATAGAATATGTGAGTGATTAGCATGGGAAGAAAACTAAAGCAGGGTAAGTATATAGAGAGTAGAGGTGGTATCACATAGAAGGACCACAGAAGGCCTTTCTGAGGAGGTGACATTAGAGCACAGACTTAAATGAAGTTAGAAAGTGAGCCACACACATGATGTGGGAAGAGTGCTCCAAAGGCAGCAAACATTCAGGGCAAAAATAAGAACAGTCAGCATAGTTTCTTGGCAGGTTTAAGGAGCATAGGAGATGAAATCAGGGATACAGCCAGAGGACAGATAACACAAAACTATATAGAACAAAGTAAGACATAGGATTTCTTTCTAAGTGTGATAGGAAGTTACTAGAATGTTCTAGACAAGAGAGTGACATGATCAGATTTATCTTTGGAAAGATCTCTCAGGCAGCCATGGGGAGAACAGACCACAGGAAGATGAAAAGTGGAAACAGGGAGGTCAGAAGGGAAGTTTTTGCGGCACTCCAGATGAGGGGTGAATGTGATGTGAGCCAGGTGGTCAAGGTAATGGGAATAAGAGGTCAGTTTCGAAACACATGTCAGAGTAGGAGTCATTGGGACTTGATGACGCATTCAGCTACGGGTGAATGAGAAAGGGATGGTCAGTCACGATCTCAATGTTTGGAGGAATCCTGTGTAGGTCTTCACTGCACGAACAGGGGGTGCTCATCTAGGGGAGGAAAAAGAGAAAGAGAAGAAGGTAGTGGACTAAGCCCTGGGACTCTCTCACCTTTAAAGTTCATGAAGAAGAGTGGGGTCCATGACAGGGGAGGAAGGAAAGAACCAACAGGATAGGCAGGGACCTAGGGAAGGGTGAGACCTACAAGCCGTGAGAAAAAGATGGTTTAAGATAGAAGTTGTGAGGAACTATTTCAAGACGCTGAGAAACTGGTTAAACGAGATGATGGAAGGAAAATTGAGCATTGGAATTGGGAAAGTTTGAGCACTGTGCTCCTTGACAAGAGCAAGATGAGTCTCCTGCTGCATCAGGGATGGAAGCTGGCTGTGAGGTATCTCACAAGAAAGGAGATGCTGAGGAAGTGTTAACCATACTTTGAGAGGCAGCGCTGTAAGGCAAAATAGAGTGAAAGCCCGAAGAGATGAGAGATATGGGAGCTGTTATTTAAGATGGGAGATAGGAAAGCAGGTTGTAGGCTCATAGGTATGATCCAGGAAAAGAAAAAAAAAAAAAAAAGAGCGTTAGAGACAGGGGATTATCGCTGAAGCAATGCCCTTGGGTAGGGGACAATGGATGGGGGCTGGGGAACAAGGACAGAGACCAGTTGCATCTGTACACAAGGCAGCAGAAGACAGGAGACCAGCACAATGGGCAGCAAACGTGGGTCAGAGGACTTTTCCAACAAGAATCTCTTCTGATAAGGAAACCAAAGCTCCCAGACATTAAGAGATATCCTAATGAAATCTCTAGTTAATGGCAGAGCTAGTTAATGGCAAAACCACTCCCAACCCCCATGAAATTATGCTCCTGAGCATCAACCCACTTGAATATATCTACTACTCTGTTTTGGAGGGTTTTGTTTTTGTTTTTGTTTTAGAGAGAGAGGGAGAGTGCAAGCAAATGAGAGGGGCAGAGGGACATAGAGAGAGAGAGAGAGAGAGAGAGAATTAAGCAGACTCCATGCTCAGCACAGAGCCCAACTCGGGGCTCAATGCCACAACCCTGGGATCATGACCTGAGCAGAAATCAAGGGTCCCATGCTCAATTGACTGAACCACCCAGGTGCCCCAGATATTTACTATTCTTTTCGAATCGCACCAGATTTCCCCCTTACAGATTCATGGCTGTTGTTGTTTGGGGTTTTGGGGTCTTTGTTTTTATTTTTTTCCTTTAGTTATCTGAACTTCTCTTGGAGTCTTTGATCATCTGCCAAGCACTAATGTAATGAGAAGTTTGGAACTATGCCCTGAATGTCCATTTACAGAGATTTTAAAACCTCCCATTGACCATGCAAAAGGAAGAAATATAATAATAATTAAAACTTTAAAAAAAAATAGAATCCATTGGATCCACCTGACATCTCTTCACAATAGGGCCGCAGTGCCCAGCAGAGTGTCCTGCCCACAATGGATGTTTGTTGAGATCGATTGACTAAATCGGTGAGCCATTTATATTACAAATTGTTAGAACTTCTGAACCGGAGCCAAATCTTTCTTAAGACTGATTCTAGTGTTTCAACTGTGAAATCAACTTACCTAAGGGTCGGTTCTTTTCACATTTGTTTATAAACTGAAAATTGAACAATAGCGTGTGAATGCATGGACAGATCATTTCAAATTACTAACGCCCAATTATTGGTGCCGAGCCTTAGGAACAGGGGTTAACTGCTATTTTATCATCAGAAAACAACCAGTTTAACCCCAGGATAATTAAACCAGACCACGGTGCAGAGGTCTATGACATGTAAGCTCCACATGGCACCCAAGGGACTTCTACTCATCACAGAAGAGACCAGCCAGATGGGGAAGTCACCTGGTCACCCTGCAATCTCTGTCCTGCTAACAAGCCCTGAGCCATTCTTAACCTCAGATGGCTATCCACAATCTCTGCTACCGTTGTAATTGATTATCAAGCTATGAACTCTGTCAGCCTTCCCTGACGTAGGCAGACTTCCATGTCTAGGAGTTAGGGAGTATGTGACCTTGATCCCTTGCACACAGCATGGGGTGATGTCCAGTGCCAAGGAGAGGCTTTCATCTGCCTTTTTTTCTTACTCCAGCTTTATTGAGCTATAATTGACAAACAACATCATGTAAATTTAAGATATAGAGTGCGATGATGTGATTGCAAAATGATTACCACATAAGGGTAATAAACATACCCATCATCTCATATAGTTACCATTTTTGAATATGTGGTGAGAACACTTAAGATCTACACTCTTAGCAACTTCCAAATATACAGCACAATATTGTTAGCTACAGTCACTACGCTGTGCATTACATCCTCAAAACTGATTCATCTTCTAACTAGAAATCCGTACCCTTGAAGCTTTGACCAGCTTCACCCAACCCTCCCCACCCACTCCTGGCAACCACCAACTAATTTACTATGAGTTTCTATGAGTTCTGTTTTTTTAGATTCCACATATCAGTACAGTATATGTCTTTCTCTGATTTGTTTCACTTAGCATAATGCCCTCAAGGTCCATTAATGTTGCACATGGCAGAAATCCCTTCTTTTTTATGGCTAAATAATATTACCTCTTCGTTCATATTGTTGCAAGTGACAGAATTTCCTTCTTTTTAATAAACTTTTTTTTCATGTTTTATTTATTTTTGAGAGAGTCCAAGGGGGGAGGGGCAGAGAGAGAGGGACAAAAGATCTGACGCAGGCTGTACTAACAACAGCCAGCCCGATGTGGGGCTTGACCTCATGAACCGTGAGATCATGACCTGAGCTGAAGATAGATGCTCAATCGACTGAGCCCCCCAAGTGCGCCGAACCCCCTTCTTTTTATGACTGAATAGTATTTCATTACATACATCACATTCATCTGTAAACAGATCCTTAGATTGTTTCCATGTCTTAACTATTGAAAACAAAATGCTGCCATAAACATGGGTCAGATAGATTTCTTTGAGATAATGAATTTATCTCCTTTGGTTATACACCCAGAAGTGGGATTGCTGGGTCATATGGTAGTTCCATTTTTAATTTTTTGAAAAACTTCCATAGTGTTTTCCATAGTGACTGAACCAATTTACAGTTGCGCCAATCATGCACAACTGTTTCCTTTTCTCCACATCCTTGCCAACGTTTACTTCTTATCTTTTTGATGAATGCCATTCTAACAGGTGTGAGGTAATGTCTCATTGTGTATTTGATTTGCCTCTCCCTGATGCTTAGTGATGTTGAGCATCTTTTCATGTACCTATTGGCCATTTGTGTGTCTTCTTTAGGAAAGAAAAAAAAAGTCTGTTCTCTTCCTTTGCCCATTTTTAATCAGATTATTTTTTTTCCATTGAATTGCATGAGCCCCTTGCATATTTTGGATATTAACCTCTTTAAGATATGTGATTTATAATATTTTCTCCCATGCCAGAGGTTGCCTTTTCATTGTGTTGTTCACTTCTTTTGCTTCATAGAATCCTTTTAGTTTGTTGTCAGTCCACTTGTCTATTTTTGCTTTTGTTCCTTGTGCTTTTGGTATCAGATTCAAAACAATCATTGCCAAGACCCATGTCAAAGAGCTTTTCTTTATGTTTTCTCCTAGGAACTTTATGGTTTCAAGTCTTATGTTTACATCTTTAATCCATTTTGAGTTAATTTTTTTAATGTTTGTTTATTTTTGAGAGAGAGAGACATAACAAGAGCAGGGGAGGCTCAGAAAGAGAGGGACACACGGAATCCAAAGCAAGCTCCAGGCTCTGAGCTGTAGCACAGAGCCTGACACGGGGCTCAATCCCACGAACCGTGAGATCATGACCTGAGCTGAAGTCGGATGCTTAACCAACTGAGCCACCCAGGTGCCTCATTTGAGTTCATTTTTGTGAACGTTGTACGACAGTAATCCAGTTTTATTCTTTTGCATATGAATATCCAGTTTTTTCAACACCAATTTTTGAAGACACTATGTTTCCTCCATTGACTATTCTTAGTCAAATATTAGTTGACAGCATATGCACTGGGTTTCTTGCTCTTGATTCTCTTCCATTGATCTATGTGTCTCTTTTTATGCAGCACCATATGTTTCAATCAATATATTTTGTAATATAGTGTGAAATCAAGGAGTGCGATGCCTCCACCTTTGTTCTTCTTTCTCAGGATTGCTTTGGCTATTAAGAGTCTTCTGTGGTTGGTTCCATAAGAACTTCAGGATTTTTTTTCCTATTTCTTTCAAAAAATGCCATGAAATTTTTATAGAGATTGCATTTTATCTATAGATGGCTTTGGGGACTATGAACATTTTTAACAATATTAATTCTTCAGATCCATGAAAATGAGATATCTTTCTATTATTTATACCTTCTTCAATTTCTTTCATCAATGTCTTATAGCTTTTAGTGTACAGATATTTCACCTCCTTGGTTAAATTTATTCATAAGTATCTTATTGTTTTTATGCTATTGTAAATGAGATTGTTCTTTTTCAGATAGTTCATTGTCGGTATAGAAATGCAACTGATAGGGGCGCCTGGGTGGGTCAGTCGGTTGAGCGTCCGACTTCAGCTTGGGTCATGTTCTCACAGTCCGTGAGTTTGAGCCCCACATCAGGCTGTATGCTGACAGCTCAGAGCCCGGAGCCTGCTTCGGATTCTGTGTCTCCCTCTCTCTCGGCCCCTCCCCTGCTCATACTCTGTCTCTCTCTGTCTCAAAAATAAATTAAAAAATAAAAATAAAAAATAAAGAAAAAAGAAAAAAGAAATGCAACTGATATTTATATATTGATTTTGTATCCTGCAACTTTATTGAATTGGCTTATTAGTTCCATTTGGTAGATTTTTTAGGATTTTCTATATATAAGATCATCATATCATCAGCAGACACATTTTTACTTCTTTCTTTCCAATTTGGATGCCTTTTACTTTCTTATTCTTGACTAAATTCTCTAGCTAAGACCAGAGTGCTCTGGTTGTACTCTAATAGGAGGAATCAGAATGGGCATCTTTATCTTGATTCTGATTTTAGAGGAAAAGCTTTTAATCTTTCAACATTATGTATAATGTTAGCTGTGGGACTGTTATATATGGGATTTTTTAGGTTTGGATACCTTCCTTCTATACCTAACTTTTTTGGTAGTTTTATCCAAAAAAAAAAAAAAAAAAAAAAAGAATGTTGAATTTTGTCAAATGTATTTTTTGCCTCTATTGGAATGATCATATGGCTTTATATTTTATTCTATTAATGATATGTATCACATTTATTGATTTGTGAATTTTCCAGCATTCCTCCTGTTACTGATTTCTAGTTTCATACCATTGTGATAAGTAAAGATAATTACTATAATTTCAATCTTCCTAAATTTTTTAAGACTCATTTTAAAATGATTCACCCTGGAGAATGTTCCGTGTGTACTAAAGAAAAACATGTATTCTGCTGCTGTTAGAAATTTCTGCATATGTTTAATAGATCCATTTGATTCATAGTATTTTTCAAATTCCTTGTTTCCTTATTTTCTTTCTCTCAATGACCACCATTGAAAGTAGGGTATTAAAGTCCCCAACTATTTATGTATTGCTGTTTATTTCTCCTTTTAGTTCTTTTAGTATTTGCTTTAGATATTTAAGTTCTCTGATGTTGGGTGCATGAATATTTGCAATTGTTATGTCTTCTTGATTAATTTAATGATAATGTCTCTTTGAGCCTTATTAGCCTAAAACTTATTTCAATCTGATAAAAGGGTAGCAATTTCTGCTTTTTTTTTTTTCTGAAAATACATTTGTCCATCTCTTCACTCTCAGATTATATGTGTCCTTAAAGCTAAAGTGAGTCTCTTATAGACAGCATATTGTTAGATCTTATTTTTTTTAACCCATTCAGCCATTATATGTCTTTTGATTACAGGCTTTCATTCACTTATGTTTAAAGTAATTACTGATAGGTGAGGACTTATTGTTGCCATTTTGTTAACCATTTTCTGACTGTTTTGTAGATCCCTTGTTCCTTGCTTCTTCTTGCTGTCTTCCTTTGTCATTCAATGCCTATTTGGTGGTGCTTCGCTTTGACTCCTTTATCAAGGTTTATGTAACATCCAAACATTTTTTCCTTTGTGGTTACCAGGAGGTTTACATAAAATATCTCATAGTTACAACATTTGATTTTAAACTGATAAAAACTTAATTTGATATCATACAAAAACTTTATACTTTCACTCCCTGCCAACACGCTTCACTCTTTGGGTTATTAATGTTACATTTACATCCTTTTTATATTGTGCATCCCATAACAAATTACAAGTTAGAGTAATTTTAATGTCAGTCTTAAACTTTTAAATGAGAGTTGTCAGTGCTTTGTGCACTATTATTACAATAATAAAGAATCTGACTTTTACTATATATTTACCTATACCGGTGAGTTTTAAACATTCATATGTTTTTGTGATGCTAATTAGCATCCTTTTACATCAGCTTGAAGAATGCCCGTTAGCATTTCTTGTAAGATTGGTCTAATGGTGATGAACTCCCTTAGTTTTGTTTTATTGATACCTTTCTTTCAATTCTGAAAAATAGCTTTGCGGGGTATAGTGTTCTTGACTTACAGGATTTTTTCTCTCTCTTTTTCAGTATTTGGATCATCCTGCTCTCTCCCAGCCTGCAAATTTCCTCCTAGAAATTCACTTATAGTCAATGGGGACTCCCTTGCATGTGACAAATGGCCTTTTCCTTGATTCTTTCAAAATTCTCTGTCTTTTAACAATTTAATTATAATGTTTCTCAGTTCAACCCATTTGGGGTCCTTTGGCCTCATGAATCTGGATGGCCATTTCTCTCCTGTATTTTTCAGCCAGTATTATTTTAAATAGACTTTCTATCCCTTTCTCTTTCTCTTCTACTTCTGCAGTTCCCATAATGCCTATATTGTTTCTTCTGATTCTATTCCATAAGTCCTGTAGGCTTTCTTGCCTCTCTCTCATTCTTTTTCCTTTTGTTCCTTTGACTGGATAATTTCAAATGACTTCTCATTGAGTTCACTGATTATTTCTTCTGGCTGGTTGAGTTTGCTGTTGAGCTCTCTATTGAATTATATTCTTTAGCCTCTAGATTTTTTTGGTTGGTTGGTTGGCTTTTTTGATGGTTTCTATTTCTTTATTGAAATAAACTTCCCATTTTGTTCATGATTTTTTTCCTAATTTCATTTAGTTATCTCCATGTTCTTTAGTTCACTGAAATTCTTTATTTTATTTATTTATTTTGAGAGAGAGAGAGACAGACAGACAGAGAGAGGCAGAGAGAACGAGTGGGGGAGGGCAGAGAGAGAGGAAGAGAGAGAATCCCAAGCAGGCTCCACACTCAGCATGGATCCTGATGAAGGGCCTGACCTCATGATGATGAGATCATGACCTGAGCTGAAATCAAGTAGGCCCTTGGCTGTACTCACTGTTGAGAAAGGTCATGCCCAGGCTCTCTGGTTGGGCAGGACCTCCAGCTATCTCCTAAAGTTGGCAATTGTGTGGGTCTGAAGATTATGCTCTGTGGTTAGGCAGGCCTACTCTCCAGGCTCCCTGCTCAGGTGGACCCGCAAGCTACACTCTGCAATTGGGTGAGCCCACTGGGTGGTATCACTGCCTGGTTGAGGTCACAGGCTATGTTCAGCAGTCAGGCAGGGCCATAGGCTGGGCTCCAGAGCTGCCCAAGGTCACTGCTCAGGCTCCCTGGTTCTGTAGAACCATAGGCTTTGCTCAACAGTTGGGCAGGGATGCAGGTTTGACTCCCTGCCTGAATGGGTCTATCGGTTGGGCTCCATGTCTATCCAGGCTCTCTGGCCAGGCTTCCTGGTCAAGTAGGACTGGTGGCTATGCTCTGCTGTTGTGCAAAGATGTGAATTTGCTTCATTTTCCTGTAGAACAGCCTCTATAGCCAGTACAGCCCATTGGCTAGGGACTCAAATAAGACAGAACTGCTGACCAAACTCCCTGGATAGATGGAGCTACCGGCTTGGCAGAACAGCCAGCTAGGATCCCTCCTCAGATGCCACCACAAGCAAGAACACAGTCTGCCTAGATTTGAGCACTGGTTGCTATAATCTCTGCCTACCTTTTCTGTCTCTATCTGATCCCCAGTGCCTAGTGGTCAAGCCCTATAAATTCCACCCCTCAAAGATCCCCAAGAGGCAAGACCCAGGGGGGGCCTTCTGGGGAGTGCCTCACAGCATGAGGGGAGCTGTATTCCACCTTGGGCTCTCTTTTCCCACTGGAGAAACCGTAGGCCCATGGGGGCCCTCTCGGTGCGGCAGTATGATGGCCTGGAGAAGGGACAATGCAGTCAAAGTGAAATTGTTCCTCTTGCCTTTCTAATGCAGTCCTTCTTGGTCTCTGTGATCCAGGTGGGTGTCACAGCTTCAGCCCAGCTTCTGGAGTTTTCACACTGGTGTCTTATCTCTGTCTGGTTGCTAGCCGGTTTTCTTGTGAGGGGGACTGGAGTTGGGAATAACTTGTGTTGCCAGTTTCTCCCCTGATTTTGGAAAAGGATAGAATACAGGATCAAATCACATTGGATTTAAGTGAGAGTCTCAATGATAATACTGCCTTTGGCAAGTGCAACATTAAGAGGAGAAAGCTGGACAAGTAATCTTGATGACCTGTCTCGAAAATAGAAGTTAGTATAACAGGCCAAGTAATGGGAGTAACCACCGATGTGGCAAGAGGAGTACAATATTTGACTCTGAATGGCATGCATTGTCCACCTTAGACAGCTCACACAGCTTTGGTGCCTCAAGATATCTAGTCTCAGCCCCACCTCTCCTAGCTGTGTGGCCTTGAACCTGTCACGTAATCTCTCTGAGCCTCAGATTTCTTGACCATAAAATAGTGCTTGTCCTCACTATCTGCTGAGAAGATTAAATGACATAAAACGTGCAGAGGGATGAGCCTGGTTCTTGTCCATCTTCTGGGCATTCATCAATCTTAAGCTCCTTCCCCCACACGGAAACATCTGCCTATCTATAACAGGCTCTCAGAAAACTGCCAGAAGCATTTAAATCACCTCCTGTGCTCATACATGTGGCCAGCACTGCAAGTGGGGAATTTGTTGGTAAATGGATCTTCCTACCACTTTTTTCTCATCCCTTCACTTCCTGATTTGACATTTCAGCTTTAACAGGGAAAGCTAATGGAAAAGCTGATTGCCACATATGTAGAAGTTGGTGAATATCATTTCTGAGATATAGAGAAATGTACTGCTGAAGAGAAAAAAAAGAATATTTTAGGCACATTCCACTTTTTCCTGACTAAAACATGGAGCAAAATCAGTGTGGCTGATACTGAAGTGTGGATTGCCCTGGGAGTATGTGCTAAATTAAAGTGGAGGGAAGCAGAGAAGGGCAGGTGATGTGCAATATTCAAACATTTGGATCTGGTAAAATATTTCAAACCTGACTGTTTGAATTGTAAACGCTTAGGGAAGGAATGATGTCTTTTTTGAATCTGTACAGCCCCAAGGATCCCATTCTCATTCTATAAACATGAAATAAATTGTAATATTCATAGTTTGCCAAAACTCTTGAGTTGGGTACATCCAGTTGAGACTACTCCTAGAAGCTACTTAGAAAATAATTTCTGAGAAGATTACAGAAAGTTTTGTCCAAAGCTTGTTGTTTCTTTTTTTTTTTAAGTTTATTTCTTTATTTTGAAAGAGAGAGAGTGAGCACAGCGGGGGAGGGGCAGAAGGAGAGACAGGGAGAGAGAGAGAGAATCCCAAGATGTCTCTGTGCTGCGTGCTCCATGCCAAGCCCCACGCGGGTCTCACATCCCCACGACTCTGAGATCACGACTTGAGCTAAAATCAAGAATCAGATGCTTAATTAACCAACTGAGCCACCCAGGTGCCCCTCCAAAGCTTGTTGCTTCTTTACCCAAAAATAAAGAAATCACTCATTCAGGGAGACTTCCTAAACTGATCAGAGGATCTATTAGTTTCCCCACTCCCCACTTTCTCTGGCCTTGAATCTCTCTCAGCTGCTTTCCCAGAAACCCATCCAAAATAAAAGTTTATACTTGTCCCTAATCCCCATAAACTAAAAGTTACTGAAAGTAACTATCTTTTTACATAGTACAATTAAGCTAATATGCAATATCCAGTTGCTAGACAATGTGTAACCTTAACCAAACTACTCAAGTTCAAATCCCAGCTCTTTCACTTGTTACTTGTGTGATTTTGGGCAAATGTGCCAATCCTCTGTGTCTCATTTCTGTATGTATAAAATCGGGATGATTTTATACTCTTCAGGGTGGTTAGTTAATATATGTAAAGTATCTAAAATAGTGTCAGGCACATAATAAGAACTACATAAGTAGTAGGCAGTTTTGTATAAGCTACAAAAGGCTGGCTAATGTTCAGTGCAAAGCAAAACACCTCATACCCATTTTTAACAGAAATCATTTAATTAACCACATCAGTCACAAAACATCCAGCAATGCGGTCCTTGCATTTGACCTCCTCATCTGCCAAGACCAGTAAGTAGTCAAAACACTGACTATCTAAAAAAGAAAAAAACAAATGACAAGTGTCAACTCTGATACAGAAACTGTTCATTCAGAAACCTGCCTTCTTCTGTTTGAAGGAGTTGACTGTGAGCAGCTAAGTTTGCTGGGAGAAAAATAAAGTAAACAGAATATCTGTGGTCTAACCTCTGAGGTCAGTTCTTTTGCTGAAACACAGAGCATCCCATAGAAGGGGCACCATGGAAACACTACCTTCCCCACCTCACTATCATCCTTGGACTTCAGCCACACCTAACTACCCACTGTCCCCAGTACACCCGGTGCTTTGTGTCTGTGGCCCTTGTAAGTAATGTTCCATCCACCTCAAATGGTCCTATCTCCCCCCACCACCCTATCCCCACAGGAAACTCTATTCAGCTGCTCACCAAAATTATCTTTGAAACATTTCTAGACTCCCAAGCCAATGTGGCAGTTCTCCTCTTTAGATTCCACATGAACTAATCCCTTAGCTTTCTTATTGTTTTACTCAACTTGTCTTTCTTTGTTATTGAACACTAAGATTCTTAAAGGTAAGAATTATTCCCAGTGTTCCTTTGTATCACTAACCTCTGGGGAAAAAATGAAATGTACATAATAGAAGAGCAAGAACTACTTAATAGTTTAATTAATTCCAATATGGGTTGGGAGGGGAAGCTTGAGAAACAGAGAACTTAGAAGCACACCTATATGAACAAATGATAGATCACCCCTTAACAATTTCCTGAGGTTTATTCTTGCTAAGGGATGTCCCAAAATTCTCAAATTCCTACATGAATAAAAACAGTAAGAGGAGAATTCTTATAAAGTCCCAAGAGGTTGACATTTATCCCGGTTCTAACTTAGGAACTCCCTTCAGGAAACCAGGAATATCGGTTAAACACTGTTTTTATTCCTAATGAAGAAAACATACCATCTGGAAGTGAACCCCTGCATGCAGAAGGTCTGGCCACAGGTTCTGGTCAGTGCATGTTGAGCATGGGAAGAAGAATAAAACATTAATTTTTACAAACTACTAAGCTAGGAATAGTGAGGCAAAATTTAATGAATAATTTCTATACTTCATTCCACTCTACCTATATGTCCTTGTCCAAAGTGATTTCTTTGCTCCAAAAGAACAAAACATTCAATTTGTTCAATTAGTTGTTTTAATTGTGCCAGGAAATCAGACTCAGACTCAAGTACTATGCTTGTATCAGAAAAAAAAATAAAATAATAAAAAAATACACACACACACACACACACACACACACACACACACACACACATATATATGTATAGTACAAGAGTTAGTCAAAAGCACTATATAAAATGCATCCCGGAAGCCCTTTCTCAGATTCAAAACTGCACAAAGCTAATTTCAGTAATGTATCTCAACAGCGACACCTATAGACCCATTCAGAAACGTGTGTCATCTCACTGGTAGAGAACCCAACTAAGCCATTTTTCAATTCCAAAGAAAATATTCCTATTGTACTTTGTTTAAGTCATGCATTTATTATTAATTTGCCCTTATTTAATCTGGCTGAGGTTTTTTTTTCTGAAGCTGAAGTTTAAAATATTCCAGAAAGTCAAAGGCACGTAATGCATTTACATTTGGGTCAAACTCATTTTCATAAATAAAACAAATAGCAGGAAATGAATCACTGTTTGTCCATTTCAACATAGGAAGGATAGAATATCTGACCAAAGTTAATCCATCTGAAGATAAACACAGTAAAGAAAATTGAGGATGAATACAATTCATCAATCTCATGACAACTGCAAGGTGCTGGTGAAAATAGATGCCTGACGTGCATCCTCTCCCAAGTCAGAATCTTTAATAAGGATGAGCAAGGTGAACATTGCAATCTCAACTGCTTATACTTAGTCACTCAAGTCATAAGGACCTATTTGAGTTACAACATAGAAACTGGATTAATTTTGTATTAGCCCTCTTCACAATTGGTCCAAAAACAAAATCTGGGAATCTTCAGTTCTCTGAATAAATTTGATGATGCTTATCCTTTCTGTTCAGACCTCTTTTGCAGCTTAGAGTAAATGGCCTTCACTTCCAACATCACACAAATGACACACCCAGCTCCACGGTACAAACAGGACAAGAGTTATGCCCATAAATAGCATCTACACAGTTGTACACTTAGTTGCAAATAAAAGTTCAATCAGCAGTTTCTACTGAATTGAATTTCCCATCTTAGTGACAACCGCGAAGAAAGCTACATGGTATTAACAAAGAAGTGTGTGCTGAGCAGCGAAATGTATGTCCTAATAAGGTCTATTTTTAAAAATAAACACAAATGCCCAGTCTATATTGAAAGTGATCCAAATCAAAGCTAAAAAAAGAAAACTGCTGTTACCAGGTGCTACCTTCAGGTGAAAAAAAAAAAAAAAGAAAAAAGAAAAAGAAAGAAAGGAATTCATTTTCCAGGATTAACCACCTAAGTTCATGCATGAGCATGCAAAAACATTAAAGTCTAAAAAGGCTGGAACGAACACACTGAAAACCAATCAATGTAGTTCCTGGCAGGCAAAGAAACATTAACAATAATATAACAATAATAGCATGGGGTAGTGGAGAGAGAAATTAACTAGAAATCTGAAGACTTGGGTTCTGGTTCATTTCCGTCTGTGGTGGATGACCTTGGAGAAATGAGCAGCTTTGAATAAAGCTCTAAAATTTTTATTTCCTTACCTGTAAGGTAGAGTTCAGAGCTGACCCTATTTAACTCTGCAGGGATCCACAGCCTTTTGGTGCCATGAACATCATCGTCACCGTGTCCATCAAATGTGCTATCACTACCACTGTTAGAGAGAGTGTGGTGTCAGTCTGTTTCCACAATTCCAGTAACTGCTACTTAGTTGAACACAAATGTCAAAGATGGAAGGCTTAATTTCATCTTTCAAAAGTAGCCTATGAAAAAATTAACAATGCCAAAATCTGGGGTGATTTGAGCTAGAATTCTTACAAGAGCAGACACATTGACTTGTCTGGTTGACCTCTGTACCAAATTCACATTAAGTAAGATGGTTTTTTTTTTTCTAACTACCAAATTAGTAAGACATGTTTATATCTAGCAAATTTGGAAGCATTTAAAAAATATAAAGAAGAAAATTCATCCCCATTCTAAATGATACCACTGCCCTCCCCCACCAAAAAAAAAAAAAAGTGCTTTTAGCAAATTGGTGTTTTTACTCATAGGTTTTTGTGTGTGTCTGTGTGTGTGTGTGTCTGTGTGTGTGTGTGTGTGTGTATGTGAAGCTTGTTTTTTTTCTGTAAGATTTATACATATATTTTTAAAGAGTTGATTTTCTTTAATGTTTATTTATATTTGAGAGAGAGAGAGAACATAAGTGAGGTAGGGACAGAGAGAGGGAGACGGAATCTGAAGCAGATTCCACGCTGTCAGCACAAAACCCGATGTGAGGCTCGAACCCACAAACTGTGAGATCATGACCTGAGCCAAAGTGGAAGCTCAACCAACTGAGCCACCAACGTGTCCGTAAAGAGCTAATTTTTTTATTAACCCATCATGTCTATTGTTATTTTACGTTTCACTAAACTGTGCTCATGAGGCTATAAAAAAGAAGTGGCCCGAAGTGTTTCAATGAAACCTTTCACATGCAGGTTATGTTCCTTTCAAAATAAAAAGAAATAAATAGGCAAAGGAATGACTATTTCAATGTCTGAATGAAATGACTGAATCCGATTCCATTTCCCACTTAGTAACGACAAAAGCTACATGGTATTAATAAGGACATATGCTGAGAAGTGAAATGTGTGCCCTAATAATGCCATTCTCATGAAGACCCTCAAAACAAAGGTCACAGGGGGCACTATATATTCAAGATTGCTCCTTATTACTTTTATTTTTTGATAAAAGTCGCCATCTCCCACCATTGGAGAAAATTGTAAAAAGTCCCAGCATCAGGCCCCCCCAGGATGGGGGAAGGAACCAGAAAGGGACCAGGTTCTTTTGCAGCCAATTAGAAACACCCTGGGGCGCCTGAGTGGCTCAGTCGGTTGTGTCTGACTTCGGCTCAGGTCATGATCTCACTGTCTGTGGGTTTGAGCCCCTCATCAGGCTCTGTGCTGACAGCTCAGAGCCTGGAGCCTGCTTTGGTTTCTGCGTCTCCCTCTCTCTCTGACCCTCCCCTGCTTGCGCTCGGTGTCTGTCTCTCAATTATAAATAAACATTAAAAATTTTTTTTTTAAATGAAGAAACACCCAAACTGAAGGTCTAGTAAAGCCTTAGGCAGATTGACTCCTCAGAGTTGTCATGACCCAGGACTCCTCTGTGAAGCTTTCTCTGCTTGTCCAGTGAACGTACCTCTTCCCATTATCCCCTCTGCCCCCTGTGCTGGCTTCCACTGAAACACCTACTGAACCAAACTGTGTGTATTTGTTTACACACCCCCAGAATGTAACTGTGAACCCCTTAAGCAGCAAGGTCGATGACCGTCTTCTCTGTATCTCTAATAAACGCCTAGCACTGAAGGAAAGTTGGTAATTAAATTAGTGAACAAATGAAATGTGGTCATTTCATGGCTACCCGATGACCATTCAAAAAACGTCAATTCCACACACACACCCCAAAAAATAATCACTGGAAAGCACTGCATATCTTCAAAGAAGCCCCTTGAAGAGATGACAAGGGTAATTGTATTGCGGATCCTGTTTACCTAACTCCTCAGAAGACCCAGCTATCACAATATCCTCCCTCAATTCCCCTTCCTTTCCTCTCCCAGGCTTCCTCTCTGCCCTTTCAAAACTCAGAACCACCGGCTGGCCCTGTCTGGGCATTGAAGAAATTGCCAGCATCCCTTCCTGATGAAAATCAACTTAACTTTTGTTCAGCACCAACCAAAGTTAACTGATACTTAGGTCAGCACCACCAAAATGCAGGCTGAGTGGCCTCCTGAGAGCAAAGGATCCCTCCCCCGTGGAAGCAGTCTGGAGGGAAGCCTATAAATACTTAAGCATTAATATTATTACCCTTGTCACAGAAAGAAAATGAATTAATGATTTCCTGGACCGTCTCTGGGGATGACCTCAATGCCTCTGTCCCCTGATCCTTTTATCTTATTACATTTCCTCCCTGAAGTCTTCCCTCCTTAGAGTCAGAACTGTCATCTGTAAGTAATGGGCCATGTACACAGACCATCTCCTTCGATGAAGGCAGTTGGGGGACTGTTTCCGCCCCCTACTCCTATGTCTCCACAGGGTGCTCGATGTCTGTGTGTCATCCCTGGACAATTTTCGTCAACTTGCTCAGAACTTGCCTGAGGAGAAGGGGGTCTGGAGCGGAACCGTCTCTTTAATGGGATTTTAATGTGATCTTCAGCAAACTAATCTTATTTAGATATCATAGGAAGCCATGTAATCTCATCTGGGCACTCTTATTTCCTCCAGAAAAAGGAAAGCTCTGTAATTCATTTTCAGCAACAGGAACACTTTAATAAAATCTGCTTCCGAAGGTTAAATGATCAGACAAACAGCTGCAGCCCCAACACCCTGTATCCATCTCACTGGTCAGGGCAACTGTGACAACAAAATGGCCACTACGAAGATGGTTTAAATAAAACTGATGCTGAAAGCTCACGCTGCTGTTATATGCCTCATTTTTTTTGTTTTGTTTTTTGTTTTCTGGGTTTTGTTTTGCCAGTGTTTTAGAGTCATGTGCCTAACTGTTGAGGGAGGGCCTGAGGAATAAGCTGGGGTCTGAGAGGACCAAGTCCCTGGCATGGTTCTGCCACCTACAAACCAGCTGTAACCTTGACTCTAAACCTTGCTTTCTTTACTCAAAATGATGATGCAATGGCCTGGATTGAGGCATGTAGACACCCACGGTAGGCTTATAAAGTTGCTCCTTCAAAATAATATTTTCAAAATGTTCCTCTGAGGCCAGGTTGGGGGAGGGACTACAGACCACCACAAAGCAGGCACACAGAGGAGGACAAGAGCAGTAATGTTCACTGTCACCACTATGGACCCCAGCAATTCCACTCCGGTCCCAAGCATGTGTAATTCACCGGTCCCTAGAGGAGGTCCAAGAAGTACAATCTTCTCTATCATACCCAGGGATGTTTCGATACCTCACAGATTGGCTCCCTGGAAACCCATCTAAGTACCACATCCTTAATCCAGCCCTGCTTACTTCAAAAATACCACTGGAAAATCTATAGCACTACCATCCGTCAAGCTGAACAAACTGCTATCGACTGAATGTTTGGTCCCCCCCAAAATTCACTTGTTGAAACTTACCCCACAATGTGATGGTATTTGGAGGTGAAGCCTTTGGGAGGTGATTAGTCACGAGTGTGGAGTCCTCATGAACGGGATTAATATATTTGTAAAAAAGACCCCAGAGAGCTCCCTTTTCTCTTCACACGTGATGGCATGGTGAGAAGACAGTTGTCTGTGAACAGGAAGCAGACTCTCCCCAGACACCAAATCTGCCACCACTTTGCTCTTGGACTTCCCAGCCTCCAGAACTGTAAGAAAGAAATTTCTGTTGTTTGTAAGCTACCCTGTCTGTGGTACTCTCTTATAGCATCCCAAATGGACTAGGACAATTTTTAATATAGCTCCTTCTTCTTTATATGTATGTCTCTTACCCTGAAGTATCAGCTCCTTCAAAATAGGAACTGTACTTGCCCATATGTTTACCCTAAGCACCTGACACAGGACCTAGCACATAATAAATACTTGTTGCTTAATGAAGATCCATGCTGAATGCTGAACAAACGTGAGTCTTTGGATCATGTTTAAAGGCCACAGACCTGGGGTGCCTGGGTAGCTCAGTCGGTTGAGCGTCCGACTTCAACTCAGGTGATGATCTTACAGTTCATGGGTTCCAGCCCCACATCAGGCTCTGTGCTGAAAGGCTCAGAGCCTGGAGCCTGCTTTGGATTCTGTGTCTCTCTGTCTCTCCCCTACTCATGCTCTGTCTCTCTCTCTCTGTCTCTCTCTGTCTCTCTATTATTCAAATAAATAATCATTAAAAAAATTCTTTTAAATATAAAGGCCACAGACCTAAGGATTCTATAGACATTATCTTCTTTAATTCTTATACACACACACACACACACACACACACACACACACACAAAAGTAAGTGTTATTTTATTTTTAGAGATTAACAAAGCCAAAGCTCAGAAAAGGTCATTTGTAGAACACACATCTTGTAAATGGCCTGTTGGAATTTAAATCCTGACTTCTCTAATTCCAAAGTCAAGTTTTCATTTCACCATGGTTTTTCACCAGTTTTTATATAATCTATGAATTAGAATTAATATTAATTAGACTCAAACCATAAGCCGTTGGTTTTTGTTAAAATAAACATTAATTCTTAGAGCCTCTCAACTTTATTAGACACCACAAAGTAAATATACTAATCGTCAAGACTGTGCCCATTTGCTGAGGAATTAAATCAGTCATATCTACTGAGGTATCTACTCTCCCAGAACTTCATTTTTATTCTAAGGAAAACATTTCATTAAAGGGAAGGCCAATCCTGTGTGAGGCAAAAAAAAAGCCACCATCCACATACATGATAAGATTTAAAGGAAACTCCTACTTGTCTCAGAATGTCCTTACTGCTCTGTCTTAGCTCAGGTTCCTAGAAACAGGTTTTGAGTTGATGGTTTATACATAGGAAGTTGGGGAGGGGGGAATATGTTTGGGAACAGCACCTGTAAGGGAATGAGGGATGGGTTAGGCAGAGGGAGGAGCTGAACTACCATACTGGTTCAAGAGAAGTCCCAGAAGATTCTACAGGGAGATCTAAATCTCTATAGCCCTTCAAAGTTGTCCCCAGTTAAGGTAAGGAGGCTAAACATTTGTACCCCAGTTTCAACCAATATTAAACGCAGGCAGCCCCTGTAAGGGGCGTGAACTTGGGTTAGGCAACTCCAAAAGGGGAAAGACAATGCCAGAAAGATACAGCCTTCAACAGCTGACATTCTCAGCAGCTGAGGAGTGAATGTGTCTATTATAGGAGTCGGGGGGTGAGAGGGGACTGGAGAGTGTGGTTTCCATTACATCACTATGTTTAGATGTACTTGCTACTTCTTATATTCACCCCACTTGGGAATAGTTCCTGCAGGATTCAGGGCTGATCCTATTTCCTAGGGAAACTTTGGGAGGAAGGCTTGTGGGATGAACCATATCTCCTGCTGCTACACCTGCTCTCAAGCCCACAAGTGAAAGTAAGTCATTGTCTCTGTGTTCTACTGCTCATCCTAGATTTCTGCCTCTGTCGGTTAGCACTTCGCTGGTCTGGGTGGCTTACATAGTGGACTGACTGAGACCCTCATCCCTGAGACTTCTGAGCCCCTAGTCATTAGGCCCTTCTCAAGCTCCACATGCATTCATTTATGTCAAGTTGGGCAAGAGATTACCAAGAGATGCCCCAAAGGATCACCTGTGTGACAAACTCTTCCCCTGTCCTCACTATGGAATAGCAGCCCTGCCTCCTCCTGACCATCAGGGTCAATGATCCCTGCCAGGTAATGATTCTTTTACTTGTCTGCTGGCCTCTTGACATGGAGACTCCAAAGAAGATAGGTAGAAACCTGAGACTAAAACTTAATGGACTCTTACTATATCCCCTACTCAGAGGCATTCCCTCTCTGGGAGCCAAGACCAACAGACTTGTGAACTAACGCAAAAAGACAAGAAACACAAACTCCTCAAATGGGTCACCATTCTTACTTTGATCCCTTGTTTCTCAGACCCTTATAATCAAGGGTGTTGGGGGTTTTTTTGTTTTTTTTTAATTTAGAGTATATTCTGAATCCCCCAAGCTAATGCTCAGCTGCTCCCTTCGAAGTCCATTTCATCATTCTGCCAAGCCAGCAGCTTCTGGGTAGTGTGCTACGTGATGTGACTGGAGGATTCCATGGCCACGTGCCCACCCGCTCACCTCCTTTGCCGTAATGTGGCTCCCTTCATCTTGGATAATATTATGTAAATCCCTTGTCAATGGGTAACACATTGTAATTCCTTGAGTACTACTTCTGGTTGAGGCATTGGGTGCAGGGAGAGAAAAACCATATCCGGAATATATGTTGATCCCACTCAAGACAAATCACTGTCCTTCTGTGATGAAAGGGGGCCAGCATGATCAATTACCACCAAATGGCGGGTTGCTGTCCTCGAGAAATGGTGTTACAGCAGGGGCTCAGGATCCGGCTGCGTTGCAGGAAGTCTGAACACTTGACAGCAACATTGTTAGGTCAGCCTTGGTAAGAGAAAGTCGTTGCTGCTGGCCTTATGCACATCCACTCCCTTCCACCATGGCACTCATTCGTGAGCCCCTGGTACCTGCATTAGCGTGGCTAATGACAGAGGCTGGTTGACATGAACCAGACAAGACCACCTCTCTCTCTGGCTGTTTAGTGGCTTTTCCATGGTGGAGGCTCACTGATGGCATTAACATGCTCACTCCTGTAGGTCCATCCACATGCCTGCACGCTGCTGATCTTTCAGCCTTTCTCATTGCAGATCCCTGACCAGCTAGCCAAGACATTCACCAAGAGTTTATGTGTGTTCTTATCTAAGGCCAATGGTATTCCTAAACAAGATCTGGTGCAGCACTCAGATTTTGCTCCTAAAAAGTTTTCCCGTTGCTCTGTTTTTCAGAGACAGCCTTGAATGGGGCTAACAGGTAGCATAAGTTCATTTTCAGCTTGTACCTCTTGCCTCTAGGAACACCATATTCTATTAGCCACCTCTAGAACTCTCCACGGGTTGTGCCGTCCTGACCTTGCCACTCATTGCAATTCTACCCACTTTGCTTCTGATTAAGTGTCACCAGCCAGCCTCTATTATTTCCAGATCTGATCATCCCCATTGCAATCAGGGAGCCTGGTTCTGTAACAGCACCTCCTACCGTCAGCCCCGGCCTGATCTCGGTGCTGCCGGTCTCCTCTCACCAGGGCAGCCCTAATTGCTTTGCTAAATGGAATGTCCTGCAGGCCTTCCTAAAACACACAGGCAGCCTTCCTCCTTTCCATAACATATCCACATAACGTGCCCCCTTTTTCCAGGCCCTGTGATCTTTTCTTCTATTGTCTGCCACAGCAGTTTCAACGTTTCTACTTCCCACTGCCTTGTCTAAACATCCAAGAGTCATCCCGGCAGCTTGTTAGCACGGTCTCCCAGGGTCCTCTTCTGTATCGTGGGAGAAATAAATCTTGTATCACAGGCGAGTGCTCTCGTTTTGATCAATTCTCCCTTATCCAACTTTATGTTTTATCACCCCTCGATTCGGCACCCTCGGGATCCAATCCCATACATGCTATCCAGGCTCCGCAGGTATGTAAATAGCCAGGTCCTGCAGTGCCTTTTTCCTCCCTCAGCAGACCCAGCACCTCACTGGCCGAGTTATGTCGTGATTTGACAATAATCATTGGGGGAATGAGGTTTTACCATGAGGGCAACGTGCGGTGTCTTGCAGATAGAGGTCGCCGCACTGTCCTCAAGCAAAGGAGGGCGCGCTTGTCTTTCAAAGGAAGGAGTGTGTCATCTCTGCAGGCCAGAGGGTGCAAGGAGGAGGACAGTTTCAAGCTTCTTGAGTGCAATGACACAGATGTCACTGCCTCAAGTCTCAGAGTCCCACTCCATCCAAACCAGGGTCCTGGCTCTGGCATAGAGGTCCTGCTGAGCTTTCGAATGTAACCTTCTCTGGAGTCCCACCACCCTAGGTCTGACCCTCAGCTTTGTCTGCTCTCCAGCTACAAGAGACTCGAGGTCTCCTATGCTACCAAGGAGGCCTTCTTGCTGTCATACTTTGCCCTAAATTGGTGACTGGTCACCTTCAGCCTTTTGTTGTTCTCCTCCAATACACTGACAGCACTTACCGACATCGATCTGATTCTCTAAGCCTCACCTTCACCACTTCCCCTGTACCTTCCGAACACCTGAGATATCGTACCAGCTGGTGTATTCCCTTGCACTGACGCTCCATCCCAGTTTCAGTGGTTTACCTACTGCATGCCACGGGGTCCTCCGTGCCAGCCAGCCGGCGAGTGATCCAGTTCCAAAATATCATTTAAGAGACCACCTCCTAGGACCATTTCTGCTATCACCCGTCTTAGGTCAAAGATTCGCACGCAGCAGTATTACCGAAGAGTGTGCTTGGCAGCAAGACCTCTGCGGAAATGAGGGAAGCCCGGGGAGCAGAGGGAAGTTGAAGCACAATGCATGGGTAACACGGACGTCGGCCCGGCCCACAGGATGCTCTGCAACTAGAAGAGCCCTTCCGAGTTGTCCCGACATGTGGCGAGGGAGGCTGGCCTCGTGTACTCGCGTCACTAGTCACTGAATGTGGGTAGGGCACAAATTTGGGCAAGGCAGCCTCTGTGGCTTTTGGGAAGGAGGGCAGCGGAGAGGCACCAGTGGCCAGCGCTGAGAAGCCGGGGGAATGAGCTCCGCGGTGCAGAAGGGGGATCTGGGTGGTGCGCCAGGCTTCCGCCACACCCGCCCTTGTATTAAGGCACTGAAGGGCATTTTTCAAGCGCAAAGCTAGGCAGACATGCAGATTGAGAACCGAAACACCGCGGATCACAGTGGTGTTAGGGATTCAACCCAGAAAAGAGCAAAGAGCCAAGAGATAGAAGATAGATCGGGCCAAGTTTGATGAGGAGAGAGATGAGAAATATCATTGCCTTGGCAATGTTGTCTTTGGGGTACTCTAGCTTAGACAGCCTGTAGCCAGGAGAAAGGAGAAAGCCAAGAAAGGAGAAGGTGCAGAGGAATGAGAGAGGAGAGAGACAACGAAAGAGACAGCAAGCTGTCCAACATGGCAAGCTTTGTGACAAGCTTGAAGTCTTTTATTCTATATTACATATCTTCATTTGGAGCAAGAAAAAAAAAAAAACAACGATGAATCCAGTGTTCTCCAGGGGTAAGGAGGGCGATGGAAGAAAAGACAGTATATGTTTCTTGCATACAAATGAACTCATATGACGTAAGTCTTAACTTTCTGGTGCCAAACATACTCCAGACAAACATTTCTTCATTTTTAATTGTTCTTACATTTTCCTTCTTTCTGTCCACATGTCTGTAAATCTCTTTTGAGATCCCAGGCTTGCTACTGGCACTAGGGATGCAGACACAGAGCTACTGCCCCACAAGGGCCTCATGGTCAAGTGGGAAAGACTACGCGTGAGCGAATAAATCACCATGTGGCATGGCAAGTGCGAGACTGCGTGAACAACACAGGACACCTTGGAGCAGAGGGGAGAAGTCTGTCTGCTGCACAGTGTGATCTAGGGGGTGCCAATGAGACACCTTGAATGCGTTGACCAAACCAAGTTCACAGGTATTGGCTTTGTCACCTGTTTTACGTTCCATTCTGTTGCTTTGAGCCATTTCGAGAACAGTGTTGGGCGGCTGAGTGACATCCAACTCTTGGTTTCGGCTCAGGTCGTGATCTTGCAGCTCGTGAATTTAAGCCCTGCATTGGGCTCTACACTGACAGTGCAGAACCTCTCTCTCTCTCTCTCTCTCTCTCTCTCTCTCTCTCTTTCAAAACAAATAAATATGCTTTAAAAATAAAGAACAGTGTTATGCTTTATTTCAAATGCTTTCTCTGATTCCTTACTCCCCATATGGGAACAAGAACTTCTGAAAAGTATAACAATCCTTGCCATACACAAATATCCTTTACACAAAATTCTAATATAAATGACTTCTGTGTATATTTCCACAATGACAAGAATTCTGACTTAATTCAACTCAAATCTCAGATTGGAGGAATGAGAGATGTTGGGGGGGTATCCTAGAAGTAAACATTAAGGGAGGTAAAAATGGATAGCACAACTAGAGTAGACAGTTTTATATTACAGCTTTTGAAGAACCCAAAGAGATTAGCTTGAGGCATAGAGTTTCACTTCTGTAGTTTTTAGATTGGCTGAAGTAAAATACACATAAGGATCTAACAGACCCTGGTCCACATGTTCTATCATATTCAAATGCATTCTTGAGAATGAAACTTGAGAAAAGCTCTATGGAAATGTGTAAACATGTGATTCAGAGGACAAGTTTTCTGTGTCAGGAAGCCAATCATCTGCAAGTAACAGAAACTGGGCCACAATGATATTAACACATACGGGTTTCTTCTTCCCTCTGCACACGGATGTCAGGTGACAATGTAACCTGCAACCCTGTCACCGCTGCCTACATGTCCTTTCTCACAGCAGAAGAGCGAAGGGTTGTACTAGCCAACTCATTCCTTCAGAAACACAAATGATTTGCCAGAAGTGCCCAAAGCAGAATTTAGTGCAAGAATGTGGCCATACGTGGGCCCCATAGTTGCAAAGGCTTGGGGTAAACAAATGTTTGTATGTCCCGCCTCCTACTGAGAAGTACCAGGGAAGAATGGGAGAGATAATGGATTGAAAAGAGCCGATTTACAGTATAAGCCACAGTTCTCATGGGTGAAGTAAAGGTATATAACATTGGGATAAAATTTGAGAAACACCTATTCAACCATGGTCAGTTACGGTGTTTAAATGGTTACAAAACATTTTCTATCTGAAATATTCAAGTTACTGACCATCTTTGGAAACAAAGTAGCATCTCAGAGTATGGAATTTGTAGGAAAGACCAACATAAGGAGAAAAAAAATTACCCACTTTATAGATATATACATTATCCCTGGAACAAAAATTAAGTAGCTTCCTGCTGACATTTCCAAAGAAGAGCATCCTCAAAAGTTTCTAGAGGGAAAGGGAACGCCAATGGAACTAATTGCACATTATCAAGTAATGTCACTTGTATAAGACCTTCTCTCTGGTGATTAGACTCTACCCTAACTTAATTGAAACCTGTAGGTGTTAACTTGAGGCCTCAGAAGATAAACATAATATTGTGTTGCAGTTAGAATTTAGCTGCAGGTATGTTTCAATTGTAAGAAGAATGATGGGCTTTTAGCAATATGCTGAAAAGATTGATGAGTTAACATCAGTGCCTGTGTGTGTTCCTAGTGAGATCCATGACCACACTCAGATTGCCTATGAAAGTAAAACTCCCTCCAGGGTATTTGGGGAAGGTCTCTCCATGGTACTCATCAGTACAGCCTGAAATGACAAGACACATGCTCTGGCCCACACAGTGGTGGTCACACCTGCTAGAACCTGAAGCCAGAACTACTGTTCCTTTTCTAACTAAATGGAGCTGACTAACCTATGGCAAGTTGGGGTCTCGTGGGAGCCTAAACAGTGTCAACCCATCTCCCTCCACCAGCAGGATTTGCCAGGCACTGTCTGGTTTTAGGAGACCTATAAGCTTTCCCCTACCCTGGACCAGGGGCTCCCATTTTCCTTCCTTTTTTTTTCCCTGTCTCTATGGAAAATATAGCAAAGCAGGAGTGCCTGGGTGGCACAGTCTGTTGAGTGACCGAGTCCCGAACTCAACTCAGGTCTTGATCTCAGAGTTGTGAATTTGGGCTCTGTGATGGACTCAACACTGGGTGTTAAGCCTACTTTAAAAAAATTATATACATGTGTGTGTATATATATATATATATATATATATATATGAGAGAAAGAAACAGGGAGAGAGAAGCTTTTAGAGCACTTGCTTCTTGTCTGTGCAGAAGGACAGATGTCACATCTGTGCAACATCAGATCACTGTGACCATTTCTAAATACAGTACTTTCAACTTCTGTACTCAACACATGTGAACAAAGAGTTCACACAATAGTCCACGGACACCCTTTTTGTAGCGCTGGTTCAGACAAAGGAGGCCTGCTCTTAGTTTCTCTTTGGAACTGACATTTCGTCTTTAAGTACATAATAATAACAAGATCATTGACATTCTCTTAATTTTGTCTGCTGGATCCACTCTTTCATTTTATGAGCACTAAAATATTTATGAAGCTTTCCTCTTAAGACCAACCTCTTAAAATACCTATGTTCTCCAGCTTCAAATTCTCTCATTCCAGTATAACCCTTGAAGGTAGTGAAAGAATGCTCTGGCTCTATCTACGCAGAGAATATTCTGGAATCACAATGGAACACCAGTCTGCTGGGGCTCCTTATTAGCTAACTGCTCTCAAAGGGGGAAAGAGTTCTTACATCAGACAACTTGTTGATACAAGCCAAAGGCTGATTGAATACCATGGGTGTATGAATCAATTCCTACAGCTGTAAAAAGTACTCTGATACATGTTCTGTGGATAATTTGCAATTGAAAATCCATTAACAGCACAAATGGAGATGAATATTGCTAAAGTGGACTGAGCAGGTGTGCCAAAATAGCGATTGAAATACATTCTAAAAGTGAGGTAAAGTACTTCCTGTAAAGCTGTCCAACACTTTCTCTCCTCTACTAAAACAAAGTGAAGGTAATTTAGATCATTCTGAGATGAATCTGTTGACAGGGATACTAACAAGATGAATGAAAGTAGAGAAAGACGTATTTGGCGTAACAACAGGAGCTTAAAAAAAAAAGTGTGAATTCGCAAGCTGCAAACAAAAATCCAGTACATTTCAGAGGCAAATTTCAACCAGGACTCAAAAATTAGTAGGAACAAAGTGAAAAGCTGATGTTGCAAAAACCAGCTAGGCGAGAGGAATGGGCGAGAAGAATAGTGTCACGTTACCAGAATTAGAATTCATTCAGAAAGATATCGAGCAAAGATTTGTTTTCCTTCTAAAGTGCCTTTAGAGCTAGAACGAGGACATGTTTGCCGTATCTGTAAGCATGATTGTTCTCCAGTGATCCGATTTAGCAAAAAAAAAGATGCTCAATAGAACTGCAGTATTGTGCATCAGGGAAGTGACATTCATACTGCCTTCTTCATTTTAATTCATTCTGTGAGACTTACCGTTCCAAGGATCTGATTTCTACATCACAATATGAATATTCAAAATGCTGCTTTACATATCACATATGGTTTGGATTTGAATGATTTCTCCCCAGACTGGAGGGATTTCTCTGAAGCGAATCTATGTGTGTTCTTTTAGATATTTTCACTTAAAAAAAAAAAAAAAAAGTTTAGAAAGAACTTTTTAAAAGTAACCCCAGGAAAAAATCTGAACTAGGTCTGAACATTTTTCCACTCTCTCAGATTTTTTAAATAGCCAACCTACTGTTTTCCAAACTTTGGACATCCATTTACTGAAACCCCAAAATCATTAAAAGAAAAATAAAACTCAGATGTTGAAATTAGAATTTGGAGATGAAAACACCACAGAAAATATATTAAAAGTGAAAGTGACAAAAACCATTAGTACAAAGCCTCTGGGCAGGATATAATGTGTTTTTGAAATAATGTTAAATATTCAGTTAATTAACTGGAATGCTCAGGGTACGGGAGATTCTAGTTAGCTTCAATTTTCTAGATAATTGAAACTTTCCCTAAAAATCTCTTCCCTTTGTTTGTACCCATCTCTCAAAGCACCTTGAAATTATAACTAAATATTAACTCAGATTGTACGGAGATGGAGAAGTACAAGAAGATTTGGGTTGAACTTGATGTTTCTCCATAAGGTAATACCTGTGTATGTTTAAGTATAACTGCAGTATGTAGTATGAAATTATACATAGAAAGTCAGCATAAGGAAGAATCTACCATTTATTTTACTTGGTGCTTAGGATGTGCTGGGTACCCTGAAAAGTGTCTTCATACTTTAACTCTTTTACCATTCCAGAAAATTCTTGAGAGAAATGAGCCTAATTTTACAAATAAGAAAACCATAGTTTCGAATGGTTAATAGCTTTTCCCCAGTAATTGATAAAACTAAGATTCTAACCCAGGTCGGTCTGACTCCAAATCCATGCTCTTTCTGCTATACCACTGTGACCTGGGCTGCACACCTAGTCTCACCATCACTGGGCTGTAAAGCCTGGGACCACCTATTTTACTTCCATTGACCTTGGTGCATGAACCTATAAAATTAGAGTGTGGCTATCTGTAGTAGAAACTACTAATTGTCCCTCTTGGTTTTTTTTTCATTGTATTAGAACTCCAATTTTTAGCTAGGCACATGACATAAATGTGATATTTCCCATGTTCCCTTGCAGCTAGGGATAGTCATGTGACCAAGCCTTATGACTACATAATGGAATGGAGCAGAAGTGATAGATACAATGTCCAGTCATGTTCTCAAAGGCATAAATGTGATATTTCCCATGTTCCCTTGCAGCTAGGGACAGCCATGTGACCAAGTCTTATGACTACGTAATGGAATGGAGCAGAAGTGATAGATACAACGTCCAGTCATGTTCTCAGAGGGACTGATCATGCCCTTCTTGACCTGTTTACTTCATCTTGAGAACTGGAATGCAGAGACGAAGGCAAGAAGTGCTCGGCCACACAGACAAGCACAAAACCATGGTGCTGGTGTGGGAGTTAAAGAGAAGGAACCTGTACCTGTACCTTTCAGTACCTGAAAGCAGAGAATGCCAGAGCTGTTCATGCTGCTTCTCTTGGGAACAATATGTGAGGAAGAAACAAATCTCTGTCTTGTTTAAGCTATTGTTTTGGCTTCTCCATCACATCGGAATCTAAACCTACATGAGTCCAGTCTCTTCCAACTTCAGATCTGAAAATCATAATTTTTTTTTTGTACAAGTTTTGCCATGAACAGGAAATGAGTATGTTTGATAATTAGGTAAATGAGTAAATAAGCAAGAATTATTTTTGTTGGAGTGGAGAGATCATTTGATTTTCTCCTAAAAGTGGCAAATAGAAACAAAACCTCATGGTTTACTTTCACTTAATCCAAAGTTTATGAATTCTGTACAACTTTCTGCAAAGTAAGGAAATCCATTTTATGTTGTCTGTAGGGGGTGCTTTTTATTTTTTTTAATTTTTTTAACGTTTATTTATTTATTTTTAATTTTTTTTTTAACGTTTATTTTTGAGAGAGAGGCAGACAGAGCATGAGCGGGGGAGGGACAGAGAGAGGGACATACAAACCAAAGCAGGCTCCAGGCTCTGAGCTGTCAGCGCAGAGCCTGATGCAGGGCTCGAACTCACAAACTGTGAGGTCATAACCTGAGCCGAAGTCGGCTGCTTAACTGGCTGAGCCACCCAGGTGCCCCTAACGTTTATTTATTTTTGAGACAGAAAGAGACAGAGCATGAACAGGGGAGGTTTAGAGAGAGAGGGAGTCACAGAATCCGAAACAGGCTCCAGGCTCTGAGCTGTCAGCACAGAGCCCGACGCGGAGCTCGAACTCACGGATCGCGAGATCATGACCTGAGCCGAAGTCGGACGCTTAACCGACTGAGCCACACAGGCACCCCTGTAGAGGGTGCTTTTTAAAAGTAGTAAGGGATCTCATTACTAAAAGGTTTCTTATGGGTCATTTATTACAAGGCTCATTAAGGACAAGTTTTTTAGATACAGCCATTTAACCCAGATCCAGAACCAGGATGAAATGTAAACCATACATTTTGAACAATACCTGATTTTTTTATTCCAAGGATTTTGTATCTAACTACAAACCTCCCTGTTCTAGCTGTTCCATGTATGTGAACTTAAGACCCACACAAACACACACATCATGAGGAAATAAAGTGTTTCATAACCAGAACTCCAAAACCATGGATTTAAGGATCTAATTGGAAAACAAAGCAAATCAATCTTCCTTAATGGAGCTGAGAAAACAAAAAACAAAACAAACAAACAAACAAAAAAACAGGATGCAGTAGCGGAAGGGATGGTTAAATTACAAGGGCAACATTTGATTTCACCAAGATGAGATTTGGAACAGTTGTATGGTTGCAAGTGAGCTCTTGAAGACAGAGAAGATTTGAGGTGGAAATCATGCCAAGAAGAAATGATCATCTTCCCTCTGTTGGTAGAAGAAACTGTGGGAGGGAATAAATTTCCCACAAAGTATAACTTGAACCAAACCATCAGTCAAGGTAAATGCAGAGCAAAATCTCAACAGCTCTATTGAAGCAGACTGGCTCTGCTGCCCTGTTTGGTCCTCAGCTACTGCTCCAAGAATGCCATTGCCAAAACAGTCATTCAATCATTAGTTCAATAAATATTTGCCAAGCATCTGCCCCAGGCCATGCACTGTTCTGGCAGCTAGAGATACAGCAGGAAACAAAACAGACATGATCACTGTTCTCATGAAGCTTACATTGTTGGGAGAGGGAGGGACCGTTAATACATGAATATATAGAGTGTGTCAGATGCCAGTAAGTACTATGAAGAAAATTAAGCAGAGATGAAAAGTAAGAACATATGGAGAGAGCAGCGTACGGTTTCATAAAAGGTGGTCAGAGACGGCCTCTCTAAAAGATGACATTGAGGCAACAACTGCATGAAGTTGTTTGCGATCACAATGCATTGGGGAAAGAAAGACATGATTCCAAGACCCTAAACCTGAAGCTGGTCCATGTGTTCAAGGAAGAGCAAGATGGTCAAAGCGCATGGAGCGGAGTGAAGAAGGTGGTGGGGGATGGTAGTGAGAATATAGCCACGTAATAAAGGACACTGAAGGCTCAGAAAGGACTTGGATCCCACTCTGACAGAAGAAATTTGGCAGGTGAACAGCGAAAGAAACGTCAAGTCCTTACTTTCTAGAAGGATCACGATGGCTGTGGAGTGCAGAGTAAACTAGGTGGATAGGGATGGAGACATGAAGATCAGCTGGGATTGTGACGACAGTCAGGTGGGGGGTAAGAATAAACGAAACATGGAGAGAGGGGTTGAGGATGGTCAACAGTGGTTGGATTCGGGACACATTTCCTGAATAAAGCTAAGTCTAAATTCCAGCTATGACAGAAAGAAATCTTCAGGGTTCTTTCTTGGCCTGAATACCCAGTGAATATAGTTGTCATTTCCCAACATGGGGAAGTAAGTGAGGGAAAGCAGCTTGAGGTGGGAATCCCATATTCAGTTTCACATATGTTACATTCGAGACAGTTATCCGACATCCAGGTGGAGACATAAAGCAGATAACCAAACATTCAACTTGCAGTTCAGAGGAAAGATCAGGACTGGACAGATGGCTTGTAGGGTCAGGAAAGTCTATCTAGTGGATGAGGACATGTAGGAAGCTGGTATAGATAGAAAAGAGAAGCAGTTTGAAGACTGAGTTGTAGAGGTCACGGTAATGATGAACGTGGCAGAGACTTCTAATTTCCTTTTCACCTTACCTTGTTTCCTAATACAAAACCTTGATGTTATGGGAAAGCAGCAATGTCCCAAGCTTAAAGACAAAAACAAAAACAAAAACAAACAAAAACCAGGTCCCAGATCCCCTCATAGAAAGTGCGACGTATGACTTCTGAATGAAAGTCACCTTACAAAAAAGGTTGACTCAGCTTGAAACTGCATCCTTTTGTACTTTCCCTTTCCCTTCCACTCCACCTGGAAGTGGTCATGATGACCAGAGCTTCAATGGCCATTTTAATTCCATGAAGAAGCATGGAGAATAGAAGTCATGTACTAAAGAAGGGGGAGCCAACAGGAGGCTGGGACACGGATGAGACATGAAGCAACTTACCAGCCATGGATTGTCTTCCTGTAGGATTCACATTACATGAGAGAGAGAGAGAGACATATGTTATTTAAGCCATCATATTAATGAGCTCTCTTATTAACAGCCAAACATAACCCTTAACTGATACAAGGAGGGCCAGTAAAGGAGGCTGAACATTGACCAGGGGTAGCAGAATAGAGAGAGAATGGGGTCCTAGCAACTTAATGGGGGAAAATATTTTCACAAGGGAAACTGGGTCAAATCCCACTAACAGTCTGGGTAAGAGGGAGGACTGAGATCTCACCACTGGCTTTGGTGACACAAAGGCTGGTGGTGAGCTCGGCAAGAATGATCTTGCTGGGGGGTGGCAGGAAAAGTCTCACTAGAGTAGGCTCAAGAAAAGACAAGAGTTGAGGAAGTGGGTATAGACAACTCTTGGGTTTGGCCATTAAGGAAGGAAAGAAATGGGGGGTTAGCCGGAGAAAAGGTATGGGGATCAGAGAATTAATTTTTTTTTGGGGGGGGGGACAGAGAGAGACAGAGCATGAACGGGGGAGGGGCAGAGAGAGAGGGAGACACAGAATCGGAAACAGGCTCCAGGCTCCGAGCCATCAGCCCAGAGCCTGACGCGGAGCTCGAACTCACGGACCGCGAGATTGTGACCTGGCTGAAGTCGGACGCTTAACCGACTGCGCCACCCAGGCGCCCCCAGAGAATTAATTTTAAGATGACAGTGTTTTGGATTATGATCAGAGTGATCCAGGAGAAAGGGACAAGAGATAACACAGGAAGGGAATAAGGACAAGTGTCAGAGTGGTGTCCTTGCTGAGGTGAGAAAAGTGGGACCCATAGCCCCAGTGCATGCTGGCAAGGAAACACGTCTCCCTCTTCCTCTGCCTCAGTTGCTAAGTTCTATACATCGGATACACGGGCCGAACACACCAGCACATACTCGTCTCTCCCTTTCTCAGAACATCCACTATGCCAACAATCACTCACCAAATCCACACAGCTCGGCACACCTGGGTTTGAACCCCTGCTTTGACACTAACTGGCTGTTTCCTCAGATGAGTTCTTAGCCTCTGCAAGCCTGCTGGGCAGTGTAACGGCCCCTCGGGGTTACTGAGACAAAAACAAAAAATACATGTGCAAAAGCATGCAGTATATAGCTCTGCCGTGTTGGCTCCCGTGATCATTAATTACTCTTCTGCACATGCATTTTTCACGACGTGCTTTCTGGGTGCAGGGCACGAGCGAGAGTGGGAAAGAGCATTGCTGTCTGCGAACATGAGAAATTTCCATGTACCAAAGAGATTTTTTTATGGCTTCATGATTTTTTAAGTGATCTGGTCAGATACAGATAACTGGTTCTTTCCCTATTCGATTTTAGAGGAAACTAGAGCAGGGACTTTGCCCTTTTAAATGTTTCATTAAGCAAGATGTGTGCCTGCCCTACACAACCTCTGTAATAACTGCCAAGGCACTTGCGGGGGGAGGATTTGGCCCTACCTGAGAACACTTGAATCTATGTTCTTTCCTAGGGCGAAGCCCTGCCTGATACATTAATCACCTGAACCGGTGGCAAGTGATTTTCTCTGCCTTTATCGTGTCACCTCCCAGCCCCTGCGCCAGCATATGGTCTATTATGTGCAAATGATTAAACAGATTTTCTGCCGTGGGTAAAAAATATATTTCCCACAGGATATAGTAAAGGCTCTGTAAGTCTATCCCAGAATCGTGAGCCTAGAATTCTAAGTGACTCAGTGGGACAGGAACAAGAAAAAGCCCTTACACTGATGGGTCCATAACTTGTGGTTTCTACCGGCATGAAAGAAAATATATTCTGTGTGCTCTTCCTTCCAGACGAAATGGAGGTCGGAGGACTGCATTCAGAAATAGACCAATGTCACAGGCTTTGCCCAAGCTGCCCTTCCCTATCGGCCCCCCCTTACCTGTTCACCTAGGTATCTTCAACACTTGCTGTAATACTCTGCTCATAAGTGACCTGCTCCAGGTAATGAAGATGTCACCTGCCCACTCTCCCTTGGTGTGAACAGTGAATAGTTTCTTCTATGATTTCCAAAACTCCAGGGGCATATCACTGTCAAAGCATTTGTCAGATTGCATTATAATTTTGCATTTACTAGTCTATTTCACACACACACACACACACACACACACACACGCACACACACACACACCCCGCACCTTGTGTGTTCCCTTAAGGTTATTTTTATCTCTGAAACTTCAATGTCTAGCACACAGTAAATATTTAGTAAATAGTTGGTGAATTTATCTCCACTAGAGTTTCCTCTTAAGAAGTCTAATGTGACATCACCAACATTCAAGAATTCTTTCAAGTATTAAATACATTTGAAACAGTACATTTTAGGGGCACCTGGGTGGCTCAGTCAGTTGAGTGGCCAACTTCCGCTCAGGTCAGGATCTCACAGTTCATGAGTTCGGGCGCCGCTTCTGGCTCTATGCTGACAGCTCAGAGCCTAGAGCCTCCTTCAGATTCTATGTCTCCCTCTCTCTGGCCCTCCCTTGCTCGTGCTCTACCTCTGTCTCAAAAATAATAAACAATTAAAAAGAGAAACAAGTACATTTTATATATTACACACACACAGACACACACGTGCGTGCACACACACACCAAAATATACCAAAATAGTACATAAAAATACACCAAACTGATACAATATCTCTGGGAGATAAAGTTCTTTTCTTCTTTGATTTTGTTGAATTTACCAAAAGTTCAACAGTAAACACGCTACTTTCAAAAATTTTTAAATAATAATAAATGCAAGATATTTGTTTCTATTTAGTAATAACGACAAGGTACTGACTGACTGACTGTTAGCAGGATACCTGCTTGGCAGCATTGTCTAGTAACTATATGGCTTTTTGTAATTTTCTCAACCTCTTGGAGACCCTGTTTTATCTATAAAACATGCACATTAAATAAGTTGTCATACGGATTAAATAAAACTACATATTTAAATGTCTCTGTAGTACTTGATACAGAGTAGGTGTTTAATTAAAGAAGGTAGGTCAGTTGGTCATGATGCTTCTAGAAATAGAGAAATAGAGTTTCTGGTCGGGGAACAGAAATTTCTAGTTAGTGGAAAGAGAGATACAACTGCTATGCATCGCCAGGATGGCTTCAAATCCGCAGTCAACACGGGGCTGTGCCAGACCAGCCTCCATAAAAATAGTATTTCCATAGAAATAGTTGTGAGGCAGTTGTGGGAGCGACATTTCACTGCACCCAGAGACTAGAAGAGCTGAGATAGAAAGAGCTAGGAAAAGCAGCAGCTGCCAACAGCGGCCACACAGCAAGAGCAGTCACGGCTCCCGGTGACCCGCTCTGCACGCAAACCCACCACCTTTCACCACAGAGAAAATCAAAGCGGCAGAATAGCAAAGGATCCCCGGCAGATTCGTGGAAGGTTTTCACTGGCTTCTGCCCCACAGATATTTGGGTCTCCCATGCCAGTGTGTGTCCCTCTCGGGCCTCTCCCCGCCCTGTCTCTGCCAGAGCCCAGGAAGCACACCGGCAACCATCTCGGGCTGCGGCGGCTGAGTGAGTGCAGGACACCAGCCTCGACACCCCCAGCTGACTCCCACGGTGCCACTATGTTTGGGTTTGCAAGCAGCCCCTGTGGCCAAGTATGTGCACATCACTGGCTCTGACCACTGACGTTGCTTTCCCTGCTACCTACCTGGTTGACCTGGAGGTGCTGCTGAGACACTCCACAACCTTTCTGCCTCTGAGAACCTTCTGCGGTGCTCGCCAAAGACCATGAAGGTGTTGATGCTACAGACCCCAGTGGACTGAGTCAGTGAGCCACCAGTGCCCCCCCCCACCCAGTTCCAGCGTTGCCACACGCCCTTGCCCTTGACAAGCCATCAGACTCAGGGTCATGGCATGTTTCACCGTGCCCCACCCACGGGCAAAAGTCATCCCTTACTGAAGTCAACCCATAAAGTCTGGAAGAGGTGACTCCCTCGTCAAATGGGCAGACAACTGCACAAGACTATAGAGATTACAAAAACTCAGGGGAACATAACCCCACCCAAAGAATACAGTAGCTGGCCCAAAGATGTGGGGATACAGGAATTGCCCAACAGAGAATTCAAAATCGTTGTAAAAAGGAAGCCCAGAGAGCTGCAGGAGACCACAGATAAGCAATCTAACAATGGCCGGAAAACAATACAAGAACAAAATAAGTTCAACAAAGAGGTATAAAACATAAAAAAAGAATCACACAGAAATGTTGGAGCTAAAAATACACTGATTACACTAAATAGAGGGCTTCAATACATACTGGACTAAGCAGAAGAAAGAATCATGAGCTCAAAGATTAAATTTGATTAATAGAATCATGATTGAAAGAAACTATATATACGTCATTGGAGTCCATGAAAGAGAAGAGGGAAGAAGGGACAAAAAATGTATTTAGGGAGATAATAGCTGAGAACTTTCCAAATCTGGGGAGAGATTGGCACTTCTCAGCTCATGAAATTAAAAGGTCATCCCAGAATCTCAATCTAAAACAATATTCTGCAAGACACATTAGAATGGCTTTGTTTAAAATCAAAGCCAAAGAGACAATTTTATTTTTTTTTTTAAATTTTTTTAACGTTTATTTATTTTTGAGACAGAGAGAGACAGAGCATGAACAGGGGAGGAGCAGACAGAGAGGGAGACACAGAATCCGAAACAGGCTCCAGGCTCTGAGCTGTCAGCACAGAGCCCGACGCGGGGCTCGAACCCACGGACCGTGAGATCATGACCTGAGCCGAAGTCGGACGCTCAACCGACCAAGCCACCCAGGCGCCCCAAAGAGACAATTTTAAAAGCAACATGAGAAAAATGTTTTCTCTCATGCAAGAAAACCCCTGTAAGACTACATCAGATTTCCCACACAAACCTTACCAGCCAGGAGAAAGTGGCAGGATGTATTCAAAAGTGCTGAAACACAGGGCTGTGACAGGCTCAGCCAGTGGAGTGTGTGACTCTCTATCTTGGAGTTGTGACTTCAAGCCCCATATTGAGCGTAGAAATTACTTAAAAATCAAATCTTGGGGCACCTGGGTGGCTCAGTCAGTTAAACGTCCGACTTCGACTCAGGTCATGATCTTGCAGTTTGTGATTTCAAGCCCCACATTGGGCTCTGTGCTGAGAGCTCAGAGCCTAGATCCTGCTTCAGATTCTGTGTCTCCCTCTCTCTCTGCCCCTCCCCTGCTCACACTCTGTCTTTCTCTGTCCTTCAATAATAAATAAACATTAAAAAAATTGTTTTAATAAAATCTTAAAAAGAGGGGGGGCGGTACTTGAGTGGCTCAGTAGGTTAGACCGACTTCAGCTCAGGTCATGATCTCACAGTACTTGGTTTGAGCTTCACATCGGGCTCTGTGCTGACAGCTCAAGTCCTGGGGCCTGCTTCAGATTCTGTGTCTCCCTCTCTCTCTGCTCCTCCCCTACTCACTCTCTGTCTCTCTGTCAAAAACAAATAAACATTAAAAAAAATTTTTTTAAGTACTGAAAGAAACTGCCAACCAAAAATAATTTACCCAGCAAAGTTGTCCTTCAGAAACGAAGGCCAGATAGGGGCATCTGGGTGGCTCAATCGGTTAAGCATCCGACTTCGACTCAGGTCATGATCTCGCAGGTTGTGAGTTCAAGCCCCGCATCAGGCTCTGATCGGGCTCTGTGCTGACAGCTCAGAGCCTGGAGCCTGCTTCGGATTCTGTGCCTCCCCCTCTCTCTGCCCCTCCCCTGCTCGCACTCTGTCTCTCTCTCTTCCTCTCAAAAATAAATAAACGTTAAAAAAAAAAAAAATGAAGGCGAGATAAAGGCTTCCCCAAATAATAGCTGAAGGCGTTTATCAACTCTAGACCTGCCTCACAAGAAATGCTGAAGGAAGATCTTCAAGCGGAAATGAGTGGAAGCTGGCGAGCAACGTAAACACATGTGAATGAACAACACATCGGTAAGGGCGAGCCCAGGCTGACAGAGGTACTGTCAGCTCACTTCCAGACCACTGCGATAAAACAAGTCAAAGGAAGGTTTTGACTTCCCACTGCATATAAAAGTCCTGTTTACATTACACCGTAGTCTATAAGTGTGCCATAACTTCATGTCTAAAATCACAACATGCATATCTTCATCTAAAAACACTGTGAAAAAATGCTAACCATTATCTCCACTTCCAGCAAGTTGTAATCACTGATCGCAATCACCGTAGCAGATATGATAATAATGACAAAGTTTGAAATATTGTGAGAGTTACCGAAGTGTGACACAGAGACATGAAGTGAACAAATGCAGGGTGGCCACAAACCCTCAGTTTATAAAAAATGCAGTATCTGTGAAGCACAATCAAGCTAAGAGCAATTAAATAAGGTCTGCCTGTACATGGTCAGATTCAGAAGATTCTAATACTGTCATAAGAAGGCATATTAACCATTTAATTCTAGTATAAAAGTAAATGACTGGGATGCATGGGTGACTCAGTTGGCTCAGCATCCGACTCCCGATTTCAGCCCAGGTCATGATCCTGTGGTGCATGGGTTCCAGTCCTGCATCGGGCTCCGTGTTGACAGTGTGGAGCCTGCTTGGGATTTTTCTCTCTCCCTCTCTCTCTCTGCCCCTCTCCTGCTGGTTCTCTCTCTGTTTCTCTCAAAATAAGTAAATAAACTTTATAAATACATACATACATACAGACAGACATAAATGTACGTAAAGGACAAAAGTATTAAAAATAGCTATAGCTACAATTTGCTAATGGATACACAATATAAAAAGATACAAAGTGTGACTATAAAAATATAAAATGTGGGTGAGAGGGAATAAAAGGTAGATTTTTTTGTGTGGGATCAAAGTTACGTTATTAGCTTAAAATGGACTGGTATATCTCTAAAGTGTTTCAATAAATTTCATATATTGAAAAAATAAAAAAATAAAATAAAATAAAATGATAAAGTGTTTCAAGCGCACCACAGGGTAACCGCAAAACAAGAACTTCTAGTATACACATGAAAGATAAAGAAGTATATACATGAAAGGTCAATCAAAGTACCACAGTCTGGAAAATCATTGATTCACAAAAAGAGACAGTAAAAGAAGAAGGAAACAAAGGAACTCAAAAATCACCAGAGAACAATTAACAAGATGTCAAGTCCTTACCTATAAATCACTACTTTAAATGTAAATAGATTATATGTTCCAATGAAAAGTTATAGAGTGGCTGAATAGATTTTTTTTAATGCAATATACGCTGCCCATAAAACTTACTTCAGCTTCAAGGACACACATAGGCTCAAAGAGAAAGGATGGAAAAATATATTCTGTACAAGTAGAAACCAAAAGAGAACAAGGGTAGCTATAGTTCTATCACACCAAAAAAATACTTTAAGTCAACTGTAACGACAGACAAAGAAGGTCATTATATAATGATAAAGGGGTCAGTTCATCAAGAGGGTATAACAATGTTGAATATATATGCACCCTATATTGGAGCAACTAAATATAAAAAGCAAATACAAGCAGATCTGAAGTGAGAAATAGACTTCAATACACCAAAAGTAGGGAAACTTAATGCCCCACTTTCAACAATGGATAGACCATCCAGATAGAAAATCAATAAGGAAATGTTGAACTTGAACTATACTTTAGACCAAATGGGCCTAAGTGACATATGCAGAATACTTCATCAACAGCAACAGAAGTCACGTTCTTCTCGAGCACACGTGGATTATTTTCCAAAATTGATGACATTAAGGTCACAAAACAAGTCTCAGCAAATTTTAAAATATTGAAATTATACCAAGTATCTTTTCTGGCCAAAATAATATAAAACTAGAAATCAGTAACAGGAGGAAAACTGGAAAATTCACAAATATGTGGAAATTAAACAGCACACTCCTGAACAATCCATGGGGCAAAAGAGAAATCAAAAAATGTATCGAAACAAATGCAATGGAAACAGTACATGCCAAAATTTATGGGATATAGCAAAAGTGATTCTATGAAGTAACTTTTTAAGGATAAATTCCTACATTAAGAAAAAAAATATCTCAAATAAACAACCTAACTTTACACTTCAATAAATTAGGAAAACAAAAACAAACTAGCAGAAAGAGGAAGATAACAAAGATCGGAGCAGAAATAAATGAAATGGAGACCAGAAGAACAATAGAAAAGATCAAAGAAACTAAGAGTTTGTCTTCTGAAAAGATCAAACAAAACTGACAAACCACTAGCTAGACTTATAAGAAAAGAGAGAGAGATAACTCAATTAAATAAAACTATAAATTGAAGAGGAGATATTTCCACTAACACTACCATGAAAACACAAAAGATCCTAAGAGACTGCTATGAACAAATATAAACCAACAAATAGGACAACCTAGAAGAAATGGATGAATGCCTAGAAATATATGGGGATCCTTGAACAACACAGATGTGAACTACGTAAGTCCACTTCACACATGGCTTTTTTAGTAAATATAGTGCAATATTGTAAATGTATTTTCTCTTCCTTATGTTTTTCTTAATAACATTCTCTTCTCTCTAGTCTACTTTAAGTATATGGTATATAATACATACAACATACAAAATACATGCTAATTAACTGTTTATGCTATCAGTAAGGCTTCTGGTCAACAGTAGGCTATTAGTAGTTAGTGTTTGGGGGAGTTAAAAGTTATACATGGATTTTCAGCTGTGTGGGGGTCAGTGTCCCTAACCCCTGTGTTGTTCAGAGGTTAACTGGGCAATGTATCAAGTCTGAATTATGAAGGAATAAAAAATCTAAAGAGACCAATAATAAATAAAGATAATTAATCAGAAATGAAACACCTCCCAATGAAGAAAAACCCAGGACCAGATGGCTTCACTTGTGAATTCTACAAATATATAAAAAAGAATGAACACGAATTCTGCTCAAAATCTTCCAGAAAACTGAAGAGAACACTCCCAGGCTCATTTTACAAGGCTAGCATTACCTGATACCAAAGCCAGAAAAGCACACTACAAGAACACTACAGACCAATATCCCTGATGAACACAGATGCAAAAATGCTCAGCAAAATACAGTAAAACCTTGGTTTGCGAGCATCATTCATTGCAGAAACATGCTTGTAATCCAAAGCACTTGTATATCAAAATGAATTTCTCCATAAGAAATAATGGAAACTCAGATGAAATATTCATATAAATATTCATATAAAATATTCATATAAAAATGATTACAATGCTGTAATATACAAAATAATAAAGAAAACATAAAGTACAAAGAAAAATAAATTAACCTGCACTTACCTTTGAAAACTTTTGTGGCTGGTGTGAGGGACACAAGAGAGAGGAGGGTTATTGTGTAGAAAGACTTTCACTACTTTCACTATCACTAACAGAATCACTGCTATCTATTGGCTCAAAGGAATCTTTTTCCGTAGGGGGACCATCGTACAAGCTCACACAGATGTTGACTCCAGTACAATATTAATAAACCCTTGTCATATACTGCATTTAATGTAACTGGCAATAAGGCAGCAGAGGAAAGGGTCTATATCTGCAGGCAGCCTGACTTGGAATGAAGCAAAGCATTCCTAAGTTTACTCTTATACAGAAAAGCAAAGGACTGTCCGTAGGTGCTTCGAAGTGACAAAAAATACACTAGTGCCAGTTGTAAACATTTACCAAAGTTCTGAAGAACCACCGATTTCTGCCAAGCACCATGGCTTGGCACCATGGACCAAGCATCCAAGCATAAAAGACAATCACCCACAATCCCACAGTCAGAGAGAGAGAGAGAGACAATCGTATGACATTCAGCATCATGTACTACTCATATGGTAAGACGCCCTTTGTTTTTAAAGGGAAAATGTATTAGAAATGTTTGCTCGTCTTACAGAACACTCACAGAACAACTTACTCAGAATCCAAGGTTTTACTATATACTAGCAAACTGAAATCAACAGCACAATAAAAGGATCCTACACCATGATCAAGTGGGATTTATCCCTGGAACACAAGAGTGGTTCAACATAAGCAAATCAGTAAATCTGATACACCACATAAATAAAATGAAAGACAAAAATTGTGATTGTCTCAATACATGCACAAAAAAATTGTATCAAAAAATTTGATACAATTCAAAACCCCATCATGGTGAAAGCTCTCCACAGATTGGACATTGAAGGAACTTACCTCAGGGCCCCTGGGTGGCTCAGTTGGTTGAGCGTCTGACTCTTGATTTTGGCTCAGGTCATGATCTCATGGTCTGTGAGATGAGACTTGCCTCGGGCTCCGTGCTCTCTTTGCCACCCTCCCTGGCCCCCTCAACTCACGTACATGCTTGCACACATGCTCGCACATGCTCTCTTTCTCTCAAAAACAAAAATGAAGGAAAATGCCTTATAATAATGGCCATATATAATAAACCTACAGCTAACTTTATACTCAACAGTGAGATATGGAAGCTTTTTCCCTAAGATCAGGACTAAGACAAGGGTACCCACTGTCACTGCTCCTATTCAACAGAGGTACTGGATGTCTCAGCAAGAACATTTAGTCAAGGAAAAGGAATAAAAGGCATCCAAATTGGAAAGGAAAAAGTAAAATTGTCTCTATTTGCTGAGGACGGGATCTTATAGATATAAAATCCTAAAGATGCCACCTAAAACCTGTTAGACTTAATAAATTAATTCAGTAAGTTTTCAGGGTAAAAAGATCAACATACAAACATTGGTTGCATTTCAGTACACTAAAGTGAACTATCTTAGAAAGAAATAAATGAAACAATCCTGTTCACAGTAGCATTAAAAATAATAAAATACTTAGGTATACATTTAACCACGGAAATGAAACATCTATGTACAAAAACTAAAAGACAATGGGGAAAGAAATTGAAGAAGACACCAAAAAATAGAAAAAATATTCCATGTCATGGATCAGAAGACTTAATATCATTAACATGTCCATACTACCCAAAGCCATCTAGAGATTCAGTGCAACCAATATTATAATTCCAATGGCATTTTTCACAGAAATAGAAAAGGAATCTTAAAAGATACTCAACATCACCAGTCACCAGGGAAGTACAAATTAAAACCACAATGGAATATCACTTCATGCCTGTTAGAATGGCCACCATCGGTAAGACAAGAGATAATAAACACAGGCGTGAGTGTGGAGAAAAGAACACCCTTGTGCACTGCTGCTGTGATTGTAAATTGGTGCAACCGCGTTGAAAAAACAGGATGGACATAGCTCAAAAAATTAAAAATAGAATTATCACATTATCTAGCAACTCCACTCCTCTCTACTTCTTGGAATAGATCCACAGGAAATGAAAACACTATCTCAAAAAGATATCTGCACCCCCATGTTCGTAGCAATGTTATGTACAATAGCCAAGACGTGGAAATAACCTAAGTGTCCAATGATGGATGAATGGATAAAGAAGGTGTGAGATATAGATAAACAGAGATAGAGAGAGAGAGAGAGAGAGAGATGATAGAGATATTCCATTGTGCGCTTGTGTCTGTATGATGTGATATTATTCAGGCATTTTAAACAAAAGAAATCCTACACTTGCGAAAACATGGATGGACCTTGAAGACATGATGCTAAATGAATCAAGTCAAAGAAAGACAATTACTGTATAATCTCACTTATACGTGGAATCTAAGAAAAATAGACAAATAAGGGGGTAGGGGGAACCCACCAAACTCATAGAAAAAGAGATCAGATTTGTTATCTGAGATGTGGGTGGGAGGAGTGGGAATTGGAACAAGGTGGTCCAAACGTGGACACTTTCAGTAATAAGATAAATAAGTCCTAGGGATGAATGTACAACATGATGACCACAGCTGCACTGCTGTAGGATGTGCCAGGAAATTGTTAAGAGAGTAGATCCTACGAGTTCCCACCACACGATGAATTTTTTTTTCCCTTTTCTTTTTATTGCATCTGTGTGAGATGATGGATGATAACTAAGCCCATTGTGGTATTCATTTCACAATACATGTAAATTCAGCCATCATGCCATACACGTAAACTTATACAGTGATGTATGTTGATTATTTCTCGATAAAACTGGTGGGATGGGGGAAGGAAAGGCAGAAATCTAGATTTTATGTAGTCTCTCAGTTTCTAACTCAATTTTCTAAATCAAAATACATTATGTAAGTGAAACAAATCCCACGCGTGGGGCTAGAACTGGCTCACAAACTGCCAGTTTACAATCTCTGATTTAATCTTTGGCTAGAGAGATTTAGATAAAACTAAACATCCTAACTAAGATTAAACTGGAGTAAATTGACCGAAAAATGTTCTGTCCCAGGAAGTTTTCTTGGCCCCTTGAGACTTCCTCTGAGACTTCCCTGGACCCCACACAGAGGAGTGGCGGAAAAACCGTTAGGAGGGGACTGGGACATTTACCGCAGCAAATTTCCCAGGTGGCCATAGGATGCTGGAATCTTTTGGAGATGTCATCCTTCATTTTTAGGCAAAGGTTTTCAACAGTAGCTGTACTTTAGAATCACCTAGAGAGCTTTTAAAAAATTACTGTTTCTCAGGACCCCTCCAGGATGAATTTAATTAGAATATGTGAGGATGAGGACCCCAGGCTCTGGTAGTTTGTTAAAGCTCTCCAGCTAATTCAGATGTGCAACCACAGTTGAGAGCTTCTCTGTCAAAGCTTTGTAGTCCTAAAAATTCCCCTGCTAAAATGCAACGATTCTCAGCGAAAACAAAAAATAAAATAATTACCATCAGCATCCCTAGAATGAATTAATTTTTGAGATGATTTCAAACCTGGCTGGTGAGCTGGGGCAGTCAGAGGTCTTCCAAGTATTAAGTCACTATCCAAAGAAGACCAGGAATGAGAAGATGGGGGAACCGGGGAGGGCAAGGAAGTGCTAGGTACAGACAGGACGGGGGAGGCGGGAGGGAGTCACAGGAACATAGTCCTGTCCAAGTTCACACTAGAAACTAGCTTATCCACAGGCCAGGAAGTTCTGTCTCCCAGGATGAAGAACAAATTCACCTGCCCACTCACTTTCAAGCCCACAGAGGGCTGGAATCAAAAGGCAACGCTGTTGGGGCGCCTGAGTGGCTCAGTCAGTGAAGTCTCCAACTCTTGGTTTTGACTCGGTTCATGAATTTGAGCCCCGCATCGGGCTCTGCGCAGACAGTGTGGAGCCTGCTTGGGATTCTCTCTCTTCCTCTCTTTCTACTCCAACCGCTGCTCACACTCTCTCTGTCTCAAAAATAAATAAAAAAGGCAACCCCATTATATAGACACACCATGATGTAGGTGGAGAGGACACCCTAGTCTAAAGCAATACAAACAGATGGGCAGAGACTGCACGTCTGCTTCAAAACAAAGAAAACATTGCCTTAGGGGGAATAACACTCAGCTTCAGATCTATAGGAAGGCAAGCCAAAACAACGGAGTTGACACTTGGCTTCCAGCCTCTCTGACTTCAATCAGTAACTAGATGCCCTGGGGCAACTCATTCAATTTCTCTGGACCTCAGTGTTCTTGATAGAAGAATTGGATGCCAGCTTCCCAAGGCATTTTCTGGTTCTGGCATTCTGCTGGTCTCAGGAAGCCAAGTTCTGCTCAAGGGAAATGCGTCTGTGTGTTCACCCCTCGGCCCACCCTCCCTCTGATGGCCTGGTCGGTCACATAGGAACAGGCCCATCAAACCAATCCCTCAACCTTGTCCTTCCAACCTCGTCCCTAGCTCCTGAAACATCGCTACGACGACCTGTCACCTCCCTTGTGTCTGGGGTTGTCAGGGGTTTTATTCTAGCCGCGTGACTTGCAGTCATTATGAAATGGTGATTAAAAACAATACAAAACAAAACAAAACAAAACAAAACAAGGAGCCAGGCCTTCCAGAAACAAGACGAATACAAGTAGGAGCCAGTGAGAGAGGAGAAATTAGGTCTGTTGCCCAGATGTTCTTAACCAAGAGCTCTTGGGCTCTTGTAAGACAAGCAAAATCTACCTCTGATTTTTACTTCGATTTTTACCCCCGCTGTGTTGCTGCTACACTCAAACTGTCTGATGCTCCCCACCTGGTGGGGATGCCCGATGGGAGACACAGGCAGTGTAGACCTGATATGAGGAAGGGAGAGGGAGATGGGAAGCCAAAGCGCCTGCCACCACAGCTGGGCGGGGACCACCAGACCGTCACAAGATTATTTCAGGGGACCGTGTGAAGGTTACAGACCAAGCAAGGCCAAATGGGCAAATGACTTGTCAAAGTGAGGAGAGCCTCCTTTGGGGTATCAGAGGCTGATGAAAGGTGTGGAGGACTTAGGGACCTGGGAACATGAGGGCTTGGAACTCTAGGCCCAAAAGACGAGCAGGAGAGTGGTGTGGGCAAATAAATGCAGCTGGCTGCGCTCTGACACGCCAAAAGTGGCTTGCAACGTGGACAGGTCACATCCAATTAAGAGCCCAGATGACACAGACACAAATGACCAACAGTTCTCGATAAAAGCAAGGAAACTTTTTTTTTTTCTTTAAGATCTTTATTAAATCAAATGAGGCTGGGATCCCATGGTGGTGATTTATTGCACTGGGAAAAGCCAGAACAACCAAATGACACATTTTCTTTTACTCCTGGCAAGTAATTAGCCTCTGTATTGCTAAAGGGCCTGTCAGCAGCCCTGTCAAGGAGAAAGAAAACCCAGCTACTTAAAAGTGCCAGATTTTTTTGCATTCCTCATTTTCTCCTTTGCCCTTAAAGACTTGGTCCTTTCCTTCTGGTCTACTATCTCTCCATAAGGAAGGCAGGAAAGGAAAGATTGGATGTGGCATCATGGCGGTCACTGATAACAAGATTGGAACTGGTGTGTTGGAGGAAAAAGAAAGGGAACGTCCCCACCCACAGGCAACTTCTGCATAATAATCACTGAAAATGTGTGCCATAAATCACCTCTGTTAATCCTTGCAGCCTCCCTGAAAAATTCTCCTGTTTACGGGGAATAAACATAAACTTGCAGTGATTAAATAATTCACCCAAGGCCAGGCAGATGCTGGGGGGCCGGATTTGAACCCAGCTCTGCCTGCCTCTCCAGTCCATTCTGGTGCCACAGCAAATGCCTCAAAGTGGATGAGGTGCCGTGCCTGGAATAGAATAGACGTTTCATAAATGTTAGATTTCTCCCTCTGTGCTTCTTCAGTGAGGACAATGGCTCAAATAACATTTGTATAAAGATTTAACACAACTGTGGTTTCAAGTGGGAGGGGGACAATTTTGCCCCCAGGGAACATTTGGCAATGTTTGGAGCCCTCTTTGGTTTTCCCAACTGAGGTGGGAAGATGCGACTGACATCTAGTGGGTAGAGGCCACGGATGTGCTCAATATGCCATGGTGCACGCAAGACAGCCCCGCACAACAAACAATTATATGATGCAAAATGTCAATAGCACCAAGGATGAGAAACCCTGGAATAAACGGAGTAGATGTATGGTAATATAAAAGTCATTACACATATTCCTAGAGTGGCTATTATTTTTTCAAGAGCATAAGCGCATTTAGCTAAATTCATTTTTTCCCTCTTGTATGCCCTGATGCAAGCTCTTGCTGTCTAAATGAAAGCAAATGCCCAGAGAGAACCAGTGGCTTATGTTGGGTCAGACCATCTAGAAAGAAGTTGGGTCCAGGAGATTGCGTGTGCTAACCTTACCCCCAAATCCCATTCAGGGATACCGCTATGCCCCTACTGAGTTACTCCCTTCTTCCAACTGTTTCTCCCTGGCCCTACCTTGATGGCTTTCATAAAGAAAAAAAAAAAAAAAAAAAAAAACAAACCTCAGATTCCATTGTGCTAGCATTCTGGAGGCATGTATGTGATATTTGGAAGGCAGAAGAGAAGCAGACATTTTCTTCCAGCCACTGAGTCATAGGGATGCGGGGTTTCTCTGCAGCAGCAAGCGGTGAGCTCTCAGCAGCTTTGCGGTGAGGAGTAGCAATTATGTAGTGGCAGGGCCTGGAGGATAACAATGCTGCTGTCAGGTCCTCCGGGTCCCCCACCTCCCTTGCCAGAGCAGAGGCAGATGCTCCATTAATGGAGCTGCAGCGGCCACCTTGTCCTAGGAGGTGTTCCTGGACGCCAGCCTAAAGCCACTCCTCCAGCTCTCCCAACAGATACATGGGCTCCTAATGCCCTGTAAGAAATTCCTGTTAAATAGCTAGTGTGGTTTCTATTTCTGCAGTAGACCTCAGATCCATGCACTCACCCTTGACCCAAAACCCATCAGACCCTGACAGAGAACACCTATGTTTCATGAAGACATGCACAGAACTGTGGTTCTCCTTGTGGCTCCCCAATAGCATCACCTGGGAACTTGTTGGAAACGCAGAGTCTTGGACACCATCCCAGACATTCTGGATCAAGATCTGGGAGTGCGACTCAATGATCTGTAGTCTAACAAGCCCTCCAGATGATTCTGATATATATTAAAGTTTGAGAACCACTAATTTAAAAGAAACTTCAAGAAAGAAAGAAAGAAAGAAAGAAAGAAAGAAAGAAAGAAAGAACAAAAGGAGGGAGGGTGGGAGGAAAGAAGGAAGGAAAGGAAGGAACTTCACCCATAAATATTTTTCTTCCACCTGCCAACCTAACCTGCATTCTCCTCCTTTTGTACAGTCACACTTCATAGACCTCTGATCACAAAAAGCATAGCTGAACTTGACTGAATACTTCTCCCCTACCTGTAGATGGGGTGGAAGTGGGGTAAGAGCAGGTGCTCACTCCACAAGAGTCTGAAGCAGGTCACACAAACAAGGACTCTCTTCCCTGCAGTCACCTTGGATGGAGCAGAAGGGCAGACCCACCAGTTATGTACCGGAAGGGATGCCAGGTCAAGCTTGAAGGTCAAATCCAAATTAGCCAGTCAGTCACAACCTCCAGATGAACCATAGGAGAGGAGACCCTGAACCAGATGACCCAGGGAAGTACAGATGGAGCTTCAACAAGCATAGTTGCACAGCGTGTAGCTTGGAAGCTCTCTGGAGATAAAGCACCATGTTATGCAACTGCTTTCATTGTGTGCCCAGGCCCTGGGCTCTTTGATGCAAGAGAGAAAATTGCAAGCAAGGTGGACATTGCCCCTGACCCCAAGGGCTCAGATTCTACCAGGGGAGGCTAACAACTAAACAAGTAAAAAAGTATATAAAGTTCAAGTGCAGAGCTGCAGCTTACAGAATATGTAGTATTATGGTATCTTGAAGAAAGGATTTGCTAAACAAGTGCCTGGCAGTATGAGGACAGGGAGGAGGGGGTGGCTAAGTCTCTCAAGAAAACACTGTAGAATTTGCCACTTATGGCAATGAGTACGCTCTCTGTCAACCATTCTTTTGTACATATTACTGTGAATGTCCCCAGGGATCTCCTCCAGGCGACAGGTTGTCAACCTGATGCTCCATTTCATATGAGCTTTAAAATAATAAAACTCCGTCTTTCTAAACAGAGTCTGCAACTCAGACTTGCCTTCTACTGTTGGTCTAAATTGGCTCAGTCTGATTACATTAGAAATATACCCGGGGCGCCTGGGTGGCTTGGTCGGTTAAGCGTCCGACTTCGGCTCAGGTCATGATCTCACGGTCCGTGAGTTCGAGACCCGCGTCCGGCTCTGTGCTGACCGCTCAGAGCCTGGAGCCTGTTTCAGATTCTGTGTCTCCCTCTCTCTCTGCTCCTCCCCTGTTCATGCTCTGTCTCTCTCTGTCTCAAAAATAAATAAACGTTAAAAAAAAAAATTAAATAGAAATATACCCAAGCAACTCCCACTTAATGTCAGAATTCCTGAAAATTAGACTTCTGGTGTTAAAACACTAAATGGAAATCAACCCAAACCCCCAATCGATTTACTAAAATATATTAAAAACTATGATGTTTTGTTGCTAAATGCTTAAGGCGTTCCGGATCACTACGCAATTGCTATGGTGCTAACTTAGAGTTGCTTTGTATGTGGTTAATGCTCACGCTTCTATTGATATCTGGCATGCTTTGCAAAACATCCATATGGGATTCTAGTGACTGGACTGGAAGACACTACAACTCGAGACTTAGCGCATAACTTTGTCTAGAAATTACATTGTATTGAGTTTGGGGGCACACAAATATAAAATTTTCTTATATAAACATTGGCCAAACCATTATATTGAGAAATATGTCAGTTATATGAGTTTGAGTGTTCAAAACCAAGAGAGGGACTTGTGAGAAAATGTTAACCAGGACGATGTTAGTGGGAGATGCCATACACACCCACCCCTCCCACACACACGCTTGTTCTGTCCTACCTCACTATGTGACTTCCATGATTGTCTGTGCAGCTGTTCTGTGGATTCCCCTCCTGCAAACATTCCCTGCCGTGCTACACCTGATTTCTGCTGAGCTTACAGACTGTATCACCCCCATTCCCTTGCCTTATGGCTTCTGATTGAGCCTAGCCATTAGAAGGCACCAAAAAAACACGGAAGAGTGGGAAGAAGAAGGAAAGGTTTCAGTAGGTATTTCCTGCCTTCCCACATGGCCACAATCTTGGCGATGGCGGTTTTCTCTGAAGCCATGATGCTTCAGATGACATCCCCTCTAGGCTACAGTGCTCATGTAACTCTGAACTCTGTCCCCTGCATTTCTCTCTTCAGATTTGGGGTGGTAGCCATAATAGCCCCCGTTATCACTTGTCCTTGAGTCTGTCACCATTTTATGTCACTCCCCTTAATGTTGCCCGCTTGCCCATGAAGTTCTGTCATGGAGCTTTCTCCAATTAAACCCTGGGGGTGTGCTCTGTGTTTCCTATCAGGAACCTGACTGAGACTCCTCCTTGTCACTTCATCATATGCCCTGCATGGGCAAAGCAATCAATATCACCTTTATATATTTTAGCTGGGTTTTTTCCATGCATGTGGATCCAGAGAAAAGGTTGGGGGGCTTGTAGAAATGCCTAGCATGCAAGACTTGACTAATCAAATCCTTAGTTGGTATAATAATACTAATAGTAGTAAGTAAGTGGTTTGTAAAAACAATAATAGCAAGGGCTAAAATGTTAGTGCCTACTATGTGCAAAGACCTATATCGGCACTTTACATTTATTATCCTATTAAAATCACACAGCCCACAAAGGATTTTTCACTGTTTATAGACAAGAAAATTGAATTTTAAGTAAAAGCCACATAACTAATAAGTGGCAAAAGCAGGATGTGGACCTAGGTCTGATACAAAAGCCATTCATCTTTCTTTCCATACTTATTTATATGTCTATAATACACAGAACTCTTTCTGTTGCAAGTGGCAGGAACCTGCGACTCACAAAGTCAACAGCCTATAATCCAGGAGGTTATAAAGATCCTGCAGAAGCTCTCAGAATCAAAACAAGAGCTTACCAAGCTGGATTTGGAAAGTATGAACCTGACCATCTGACCCTCCCCTTCCAGCTCCATTCTCAATTCAAGATCCAAGGAAATTGAATAGAACTCAGGTACCCCCAGGACCTTGTCTGTCTTTCTTCTTCACTTCTCTCTGAGACCAGCTTTCTCCTCTCCAATGGGTTTCTCCATGGGACTGGATATATGAGATGCAAAATCTGGTGCCAGCCAAGCCAATATGGGGCTCATAATACATTAAAGTAGCCAGCATCTCACAGACTCATCTTTCCAATTTGCCACAAAGCAAGAAAGGGCTTTTCTCCAGTTACTCAAGTTAAAGAAAAAAAAAAAATGGGGCGCCTGGGTGACTCAGTCGGTTAAGCGTCCAACTTCGACTCAGGTCATGATCTCTCAGTTTATGAGATTGAACCCCGCGTCGGGCTCTGTGCTGACAGCTCAGAGCCCGGAACCTGCTTCCGATTCTGTGTCTCCTCCTCTCTCTCTGCTGCTCCCATGCTAATGCTCTGTCTCTCTCTGTCTCTCAATGATAAATAAACGTTAAAAAAAACTTTTTTTTTTTTTTAATCCCAGGGACAGTCTCTGATTGGCCCAACTTGGGTCACATGTCAACCTCTTGGAAAAATGACAACAGCCATAGGGATAATCCAATTTGAGTCACATGCCACCCGTGTGTGTGGGAGAGAGCTGATGCTTTGACTGGCAGCTTGCTTAACAAGAACAATAATGAGAAGACGCCAGGCCAGAGGAAGGGAAAGGGACACTGGGCAAAAAACCACAACAGACAAACATTATGAAGCCCTTACAAGGTGTGTTTGTCAATATATTTTTCACCTTGGCAGTTTAAAAGGATGAGGGCTATCTGGACTTAGATAAGACTTGACCTCTTGCAACCTCTAATTCTCTACTTTTTCTGAAAGCTACATGAGATGAAACATCTGGGACCAGCAAACTGGGCCACGAGATGTAATGATTAGACTGTGAACATTCTCAGACCTTGAACTCCCAGTGGGTGAGTCTCCCAAGGTGGCATGTGGCCAAGCAGACCAAGGTGATTTCAGTCTAGGCACAGAGAAGCATGCGGAGAATGGCGGCTCTAACGTCTCCAGGCGGCCCCTGGAAATCCAGCCCAGAGGTAAACTGAGCGGTATAATGAGAATATGATGCTAGGAACAACAATACTAGGAGATAACAGTTGGCTCTTACAGTGTACCAGCACTCATTATAAGTGCTTTGCGTATATAAACTAGTCATATATAAACTAACTATATATTATCTCCACAGCAACCCTACAAGGTGGGTACTACAGTATCATGCCCAGAGTGAGTTTCACTAATGTGCCCAAAGTCAGTGATCCAAAAGCAGACAGTCATGCTCCAGATTTCATACCTTTATTCACCACACAATACCCTATTGTGGGAAATAATCTGGAACCATTACAACAAACCTGAATTTGTCTACTCATTGAATTGTTGTTGTAATTAAGAATTCAGAGGGGCGCCTGGATGGCTCAGTCAGTTGAGTATCCGACTTCGGCTCAGGTCATGATCTTGCGGTTAGTGAGTTCGAGCCCCGCATCGAGCTCTGTGCTGACAGCTCAGAGGCTGGAGCCTGCTTCGGATTCTGTGTCTCCCTCTCTCTCTGTCCCTCCCCCACTCTCACTCTCTCTCTCTCTCTCTCTCAAAAATGAATAAACATTAAAAAAAATTAAAAAAAAAAAAACAGAATTCTGAAAGCAGGGCGCCTGGATGGCTCAGTCAGTTAAGAGGCTGACTCTTGATTTCTGCTCAGGTCATGATCTCATAGTCATGAGATGGAGCACCCGCACCACCAGCTCCCCACCTCCACTGGGCTCTGCAAGCTGATAGTAGAGCCTGCTTAAGAGTCTCTCCTTCCTTCTCCCCATGCCCTTCTCCCATTTGCACACGTGCTCTCTCTGTCGAAAAATTTTTAAAAAATTAAAAAAAAAAACAAAAAAGGAATTCAAAAAGCAAAAGAAAAGCCCTCTCCCATCGCACATGTATACTCACAGATTTCACCTTGCCCACAGACAAATGTCTGATGATAGATTTCTTTTTTTTTTTTTTTTTAACGTTTATTTATTTTTGAGACAGAGAGAGACAGAACATGAACAGGGGAGGGGCAGAGAGAGAGGGAGACACAGAATCGGAAGTAGGCTCCAGGCTCTGAGCCATCAGCCCAGAGCCCGACTCAGGGCTCGAACTCCCAGATCGTGAGATCGTGACCTGAGTTGAAGTCGGACGCTTAACCGACTGAGCCACCCAGGCGCCCCTGATGATAGATTTCTTGAACAGGATGCACAAAGCACACATCATGAGGATAACAGTTGATACATTTGACCATGTTAAATTTAACACTTATACAGAGCAAAAAGCATTAGAAATAGAATTCAGGGGTACCTTGGTGGCTCGGTCAGTTGAGCATCCAACTTCGGCTCAGGTCATGATCTTGCAGTCTGTGAGTTTGAGCCCCACATCAGGCTCCGTGCTGACAAGTCAGAGCCTGGAGCCTGCTTCAGAGTCTGTCTCTCTCTCCTTCTACCCCTCTCCCATTTGCACTCTGTCTCTCCCTCTCTCTCAAAAATAAATAAGCATTAAAAACAAAAAATAAAATTCAAAGATAAGTTACAGACCAAGAGAAGCCTTGGTAATGCTCAAAACCAACAAAGAAATAACCCCCCCCCCAAAAAAAAAAACCTCCTGGAAATTAATAAGTCAAGAGAAAAATAACCAAAGGCAATGAAAAGGTATTTTCAGAAGAGGAAACTCAGAGGGTCAATAAGCATATGAAAAGACCATCAACTTTATGAGTAGTCAGGAAAATAGAAATAAAACACCAATGAGAAACAGTACACACCCACCCATTTGACAATAAAGCTCAAGACTCACAAAGCCTGGTGCCAGTAAGGATGCAAGGAAATGGGAGCTTCATATCCTGATGGGGGCAGGGGGTGGGGGTGCAGCAGAACAAGTACAACGTCCTTGGAGAACAGGTTGACAACACCTGGCACGGGGAAGGTGTCCACACCCTTATACCCAGCAATCCCACACGCAGTCATGTGTCCTCAGATCACTCACACGGGTGCCCAAGGAGACATCCACAAGAATGGATGTGGCAGGGGGTTTGTAATCACAAGAAATTTCAAACAATAGTACTCTGCAAACCACAGGGTGGTCATAAATTAATCATGGCATAGTCCTATAATGGAAGATTCCACAGGAGTTCAGAGGAATAAAGGGAAGTGATGTGCAACAAAATAGGAAATATAGTATTAAGTGAAAAACTGAGTTACACCATGATGTGAAGAGTTTAATGCCTATTTTGTAAATTTTAATTTACATACCCTATGTACAGTATAAAATGTAATAGCCATGCAGCATTTACATACTATCTATAGATATGTTAGTTTACATTTATATAAGCATACAATTGCATTTTTCACTTAATTAATGTAATATTTAATTTAAGCTTGAAGTTTGTGCAGTATAGAATTTTATATAATTATATGTAATATGTATAGATTATATTTATATACATATAAAATTTAATTCACATCCAGTATGAGGCTATGTCTTTTAAGTTTATAACATTTTATGTGCATATGAATATATAATAAGAATATGAAATACATGTAGAACAGTTATAAACATCACTGTAGTACTCACCTCTGGGAGAATGGATCTGGGAGCAATACAAAAAAAACTTTAGTTATATTTATAATGTTGTGGGGGAGTTAATGCTTTTATATTTATTATTTTTTTTTGAGACAGAGAGAGAGCAAGCTGGGGAGGTGCAGGGAGAGAGAGAGAGAGAGGAATCCCAATCAGGTTCCAAGCTGTCAGCACAGAGTCCTACACAAGGCTCGAACTCACAAACTGTGCAATCATGACCTGAGCCAAAACTGAGAGTTGGATGCTTAACCAACTAAGCAACCCAGGTGCCCCTATTGTGGGTTTTTTTTTAATGTTTATTTATTTTGAGAGAGAGAGATTGAGAAAGAGAGTGAGCAAGTGAGGAGAGGGACAGAGAGAGAGGCAAGACAGAATCCAAAGCAGGCTCTGTGCCATCAGTTCAGAGCCCGCTGCAGGGCTCAATTCCACGAACCATGAGATCGTGACCTGACCCAAAACCAAGAGTTGGACACTTAACTGACTGAGTCACCCAGGTGCCCCTACATTTATCATGTTTTATTTCTTAAAGGATAAATAAATCTGAGTAGAAGGTACATGAGCGTTTGTTATATTTCCATCTACTATTTCTTTAATTTTGAAAGTTTTATGTAAAAAAAAATTATATTAATGCCTCCAAGTTTCACTGTTATGAGAGAAGTGAGGGCTGGGTTGACCCTCTGAGGGTGATGAGTGGGTTGTGTCCGTACCAAAGGGCCTGGCACAGGCCCTGGCAGAGAGACGGGTCAGCAGTTACTGGTTGAGAGCCCTGTGGACCCGCCTGGTCAGAGATGGAAAGAAGGCTTTCGGAATATTTCTCAAACACAACGCCCAAAAGAGACTCAGGGTTCTGGGAGGCCAGGAAACTTCAAAGCAACCAATGCAGAGAGGATCTTTCTGAATAATGGGAGATAATCCAAAATCTATTTCAATTTAGCTTAGGAAAATATACTCATGCCTTCATTGTAAGGCAGCATATCTGGTGTCCTGAGAAGTCACACTGCAGTCAAATTCGGAAGTTGCAAGCTGGTGCAAGAAGACTGAGATCTGGGCAGCTCCCTGCTCTCCCACTGGGCAGCCTCCCCTGTTCAGAGTTGAGCTGGAGACTGACAGCCCCATCTCTCAGGCAGAACCACACTAGGCTCCTGTGAGACTTGGTTCATGGACGCTTGGACAAGTCATTTTCTTCTCTGAGCTTCTATTTCCTCATGTGAAACTCATGGGTGTGTACCTGCACATGCGTGTGTGCACATGGGTGTGGATACACATGACCTTCCCCCAGAGCTACTCCCTCTCTGTTTCATACAATTATATTAGGATCATACCCATATAGCTCTCGCCAATAACGTTGATAAAGGAAATAAAATGAGCTAAACAATGGGGGTGGAGGAGTTGGGGACAGGAGACATTCATATGCATCCATTCATCATAATTCCCTGGAGAGGGGTCAGCAGGACCTACTCCTTCCTAGCTTTGTGACCCTGGACAAGATGTTTAACCATTCTGTGCCTCAATTACCTCTTGAGTAAAAACAGAATAATATCACCTACCTTTTATTGTTAAAGGTGGGGGGGAAAGATGAGATAATGTATGTGAAATTATATACGGAACTTCTAAAATAGTAAGTATTCAACAAATGACAGTGTCTGTATATTTATGTCTGCATATGAGTGTTTATCCACACATATTTATGTCCATATATGGGTTTTTATCTCTATGTTTCGATATCCATTTCTGCAAGCAGACTTGAATCTGCCCACAAGTATCCAGGGGGAAAAAAGCAATGATAAGATTTATCAAGCGGAGGTTCCCAGGCTGCCTTTCTGACTCACTGGGAGCGAGTACTTGGCCATGTTTTCGGTTTTCACAGCCAAAGCAGTTTCAATATCCCCACCATGACAATGCCTAGGGATGCATCTTTGTCAGAGTTTCTGATTGGCCTTTTTAATCGTCTGGGCCTCCCCAGTCACCGCTCATAAGATGCTCATGGGTGATGTGCTTGGAATTGAAATAGCCCAGAAGACAAGATGCCCTCTCACTTTCCTTTCTTAGTGTCCTCTTGACAACCAAGATACACCCCACCCCCGAGGGGCCTACCTCTGACCTCATTGGTCCTTGACGTCCATCCCATGAGCCCCAGACCCTAAGTTCTCCATCAGCCTGCATCTCACTGACCCCTGTGTCCATTGTTGACTCAATAGTGTTCATTCATTTGCTTTTACTTCTACTCCTGAGTATAAATAAGGCTTAGTCCAAAGTTGAGGGGTGCACTAAATGAAACCTTTAAAATTTTCTCTATAACTCAACTTTATTCTTAAATTTGACTCTGTATGGGTGGCTCAGGCAGTTAAGCTTCTGACTTTGGTTCAGGTCATTATCTCAAGGTCACGGGTTCAAGCCCTGCATTGGGCTCCATGCTGACAGTGTGGAGCTTGCTTGGGATTCTCAACATCTCCCTCTCTCTCTGTCCCTCCAGAACTCATGCTTGCTCTCCCTCTCAAAAGAAATAAATAAACTTTAAAAAAATTTTTGACTCCTTATTTTACCAGAATAGCAAAACAATTTTGGTGAGCTGGGAGTAACCTCTTCCAGGGGGTTATTCCATCTGGCTAGCCCTCAGTCTGTAGGGTCAGGTAGATGCTGAGTCATATCTTATCCCACCTCCTGGGCGTCTGGGGTGTTCCAGCTGCTTCTAGACCCCTCAGATGTATAGGAACGTGCTGGTGTCTCTAGCCTGAATTCCCAAGTAAGCTCCTTCCGCTCAGACTCACCACACTTCTTCTCTGGATCTTACTTCCTAACAGAGAATCCACTAGAGAGAGGCAGCATGACTCCTCTCTCCTCTTGGACAGTCTATCTTAGGTTCTGCCCTGACCATCACCCCCAAAACTACTTGAGACCCACAATCTTCCTGCTTCTCGTCTTTCTCTATTCCCTTTCCTCAGTCATGGGTATCATTTTCCAGTCTCAAAATTTGGAAAATACCAAGAAGGAAAAAGATGGATTAATAGTCTAAACACTTTATCCCACCATAAATGTCATCTGTGTGCCCAGGTCCCAATATATATGAAAGCGGAAGAGACAACGGTGTGCTTCTATTAACGTTTGTAATTCCTTTTATCACACACATGACTCGAGTTCCACCTGGGTCCCAGGCACCCTGGTAGGCACTGTAGATACAGAGGTGAATACGACAAGGCCTCTGTTCTCTAGAAACTCCAAATCTAGTGAAGGCGACAACCAGAAAAACAAATAATTCCAATGCGATATGGTAAGTGCAATGACGAGGTGTTCATCAGACCTAGGAGGGAGAGTTCAATTCGTTGGTGGGTAGGGATGGTGTCTCTTGCAGTTTGGGCTGCTCTAAAAAAGTACCTCATGGACTGGGTGGCTTATAAACTACAGAAATTTATTTCTCACAGTTATGAAGTCTAGATGTCCAAGATCAGAGTGTCAGCACAGTCAGGTCCCCGTGAAGGCCCTCTTCGGGGCTCTCCTTGTATCCTCATTTGGTAAAGAATAGAGAGGGGCGCCTGGGTGGCTTGGTTGGTTAAGCGGCCGACTTAGCTCAGGTCATGATCTCACAGTCCGTGAGTTCGAGCCCTGCGTCGGGCTCTGTGCTGATGGCTCAGAGCCTGGAGCCCGTTTCAGATTCTGTGTCTCCCTCTCTCTCTCTGCCCCTCCCCTGTTCATGCTCTGTCTCTCTCTGTCTCAAAAATAAATAAACGTTAAAACAAAAAAATTTAAAAAAAAAAGAATAGAGAGAAGTCTCTGTGTTCCTTTTATAAGGGTTCCCTTCCCTATTCAGAAGGGCTCCACCCCCATGACCTAATTATCTCCCAAAGGCTCCATCTCCAAATACTACCCTACTGGAGGTTAGGATTTCAACATATGAATCGTGGAGACACACACTCAGTCCATTGCAGATGGCGAGAGTGATTCAGGAAGTCTTTCCAGTATAGATGCTAAAAGGCCCACCTAACCAAACGTAACCCCCCTTCTCCTTCCTGCAGGCACCATTAACCATACTCATAAAATTTAAATGCCATTTTCCCACTGGGATTGCTACTTAGGCAAGTCTTAAAAATAAACTCTGAGCTGTGTTAAGGTATTATGTGATCAGGAAAAAGTAACATATTAGCCTACAAATATACTAGAAGGATTTATTTATGATTAATTATTAATATGACCTATCTTCACCCGGTAGAGACTAAACGTTTGAAGGAGGGCCAGCTCCTAATTGAAGGGAAAACAGAAGGATGGCTTGTGTACGGGCACTGTCTTGGCTTCCCTGGAAGTAAGGCCTGAGACAAGAATTCTTGTGCGAATGCAAGTGAAAGAACCATCTCAGGAGAAGGAGAGCAGGGGACGCAGCATGGGCCAGGGGAACAAGGTAAGCAAGGATGTGGTCTCAGCCAAACATGAGCTTTGGTCTGATTCAGGCTGGGTCCTGCCATGAGGCAAGAAGGGGCAGGGGAAGGGGACAGTGCAGAGCCACCACCTGACTGAGGAGGCTCCCCTGGGCAGGAAGTAGTTATCAGCCACCCTTCCCAGCAGGGAATACATATCCATCAGGCAAAGGTGGGTGGGCACTGACCGCATCCACTACTGGCCAGGGTCTAGCAGAGACCCTGGGGTACCCTGGCATTCCCAGGGCACTCGGTGGAAGACTTGGAAGACAAGAAAGAGAATGAGGCCAGAAAAGGTAAGGAAATGCTTCATAATGGTGCCAGTGTGTGTATGGGTGTGGGTGTGTGTGTGCGAGCTCATGTGCATGCATGTGTGTACGTGTGCATACATGCACACAGTTATGATTAGTCTCCCATCAACTGAGAATAGTTACTAATGAACTCTGTATTTCTCCTCTGGAAGTTCCCTGAGAGAAGGGAGTATTTCTCCTACCTTGTTCTACGCTTGCCCAACACTCAGCCTTGACAGGCCTTAGAATATAGCAGTGGGAGGATGCTTTGGTCCCTTTGGGGAGGGACCCCAAAGCTCTGATCTGCCTTCCTTCAACTGTGACTGCGAGACCCCAACTCCTCTGTCTCCAGGTCACAAAAGGCTATCAACAGTCCCTGTATCCTCTGTTAGCCCTTCACAGGCATTTCCCCTTGACACTCTAGAAATGCTGCCACGCCTGGAACATGGCCGCAAATACGGGCGGGGATGAGATGCTACCAACCCTCACCTCCAGATGGTCCTCTGCTTTCTCCTCAGCAGAGTCAGCCTTGGGATGCTGCTGAGAAAGAAATCAGACAGCCCAGTGCTCAGCCAGAAAGTATCACTGCCATGCTGAGAAACTGGCTTTGGCCTTCGTCAGGGTTCAGGGGAAAAAGAAGTCAAAGCAAATGTGGATGTTGGCTCCTCAGAATTCTCAGGGACTGGGGCGCCTGGGTGGCTCAGTCGGTTGGGCGTCCGACTTTGGCTCAGGTCATGATCTCGCGGTCCATGAGTTCGAGCCCCGCATCGGGCTCTGTGCTGACAGCTCAGGGCCTAGAGCCTGCTTCAGATTCTGTGTCTCCCTCTCTCTGATGCTCCCCCGTTCATGCTCTGTCTCTCTGTGTCTCAAAAATAAATAAATGTTAAAAAAAATTTTTTAGAATTCTCAGGAAATAATGGATGTGCAACTGAACCCCCCATAAAAAAAAACCTATATAAGTATTGAGGAATCATGGTTCATAAAGTATGCCCCCTCTAGTCCTGGGGTTCTTTGAGCTAGACCAACGTTTTCTCTTCTAAAATAAAACATTAGTCTCTCTCTCTCTCTCTCTCTCTCTCTCAAAAATAAACAAACATTAAAAAATTAAAATAAAATATTAGCCATTTAACCAATTCAAATAAATTGCCAGATTCAAATAAACTAAATAAACTGATAGATATTCCTCTATTTATATCTCCTTTCCATTATATTTTCTTACACCTTTGTTGCCTGTTTCTTTGCTGATAAGCGCTCCTAAGCAACAAAACACATAAAGCAACTACCAACTCGCTATTAATAGAAAACCTTAGGAAAAGCCAATTATGTGTGGTTCATGCTTATTGAAGGTGTAATCATGGCTCCGGTTTTGTATTCTACACGGAGAATATTACAATACTAACTGCCAATTTTAGCCCTACTATGCTCTAGGCCTCTGGACGCTAGACACGTTAATATTCCTGTGTGTAATTTAGATGTTATGATCCCTATTTTACAAACAAACGCATGAACAGTAAACTAGAGGCACAAAAAGTCTCAAGTTAATAAAACGCTTGCGCAAAAATTAATTAAATATTTACACACCAAAAGCATTTATAGTGATGAGGGCATAAAACAAGAGTCCCAAACAAGTGTTGAGGTCAGCGAAGACATCTCCCCGAGGAAGTGATATCTGAGACCAGTTCTAAAGGAGGAGGTACTGGGAGAAGGGAACACAGGAAATCATATCGGCAAAACTTGTGCTAACCGGCACGACTGCTTTGGAAGAGTCTGGAAGCTCCTCAAGAGGTTACACATAGAGTTACCCATGATCCAGCAGCTCCACTACAAGGTATACATTCAGGAGAAATGAAAACCTATGTTCACGCAAAAGCTTGTGCACAAATGTTCACACGGCATCACTTATAATAGTCAAAAAAATGGAAACAACCCAAATGTCCATCAACTGATGCCTGGACAAACAAAACGTGCTCAGTCCGTACAATGGAAATAAACATTCGGCAGTAAACAGGAATGACGTGTTGACACCTGCTACCATGTGGATGAATGTTGAATACATTTTACTGAGTAAAAGACGCAAGTCACAGAAGATCACTGATTCTGAATGTATGAAATGTCCAGAATAGGGAAGCCTATAGAGACGAAAAATAGATTAGTGGGAGCCAGAGCTGAGGGATGGGGGGAATTGAGGACTGGGCGCCAGGAGTGTGGGATTTGGGGGGAAAGACGAATACGTTCTAAACTGATTTTGGCGATGGCTGCGCAAGTCTGCGCATATATGACGGATTGTATACTTTAAGTGGATGACCTGATGTGCGGCTTCAACTCCATCTGGGACTGAAAGAATTTCCCAGTTGAAAAGGTGGAGGTGAGCTCGAGTTGGATAAAAGCCCCTTCACGACTTCAGAGTGCTTCACGGCTGGGTCCAGCTGGATGTCTAGTTTGCCACCTGGTCAGTCGGTGGACAACAGATGGAAACACACTGTCCCCAATGGAGAATGTTGTCAAGTGGGCTCCCGGTCCCAGTCCCGGACTACGTAGTCCCGGTCCCAGACTACAGGCTTTAAGCAAAGCCTCTTTCTAAAAGACAGTTTTATAAAGCTAGTAAGAAATTACAGAAAGAGGAAGACAGAGACAAGGGGAGAGAAAATGCGAGCAACATTAGTGCCCAGAGACAATCTCAGCCTATCACGGTGAAAACTTTCTCGAAAACTTTACTTCTCTCACATACGTTCCAACCAGGGCTACTTTTATTCCCAGTCTTTGTCCTCTCTCTCTGTGTGTGTGTCTCTCTCTGTCTCTCTCTCTCTCCCTCCCTCTGCTCTCTCTCTTTTCAAAGTCAGAAGAAATTCACCTTCTTGATGTCTTCCTCAGAATGTTCAGGTTTTCTGGCACTTGGTATGCCATGGAGACTGGAGGGCGGTATGCCCCCAAGTAGCTTCAAGGTGTTTAGGAACATAAAAGTAATCCCATGACAGAGACCAGCACCTGTTACACACAGAGGAGGTGGGGGTGGCCTTGGGCTCCAGCCGCACGTGAAGAAAGTTCCAAGTGCTGGCCAGCCCTATTTTCCAGCCAATAGTTTATCACTTTCTTCAAATTTCCATCATTAGAGTCAATTTGGGTGTTAAAGTTCCTTTAAACTCCATGAAAAAGAACTCACGCATTGCATTTTACTCCTCGCCCTGTATGCAAACACAGAGCAGGCATGATGACTTATATTCAAATTCCTTACCCCATTACTTTCCTTAATATTCTCTGCTGCCACTGTAGTCATTACTGCCGCAGCTACATTAGCTAAATTGAGCAGTCCAAATGCAACACCTTGCCCACCCCCCCCCCCAAATAAAACTACCATTCACTCTGTTCACATTAAGTAATGATTTGCAATGTCCTTCTCCCTTCTCCGGCTCACAACTCTGCCAACAGCATTTCTTAATGCAAACAGTAAAGGCTGAATTACAAGCGTGATCCAATTTTGCCCGGCATAATTAGTGGATTAGACATCAGAGAAAATCCACTTATTTTCAAAGCTCATCCAACTTCCCACCTCCAGCTCCCCTCTTCCCCCACCACCCCGCACTCAGAAATAAAGATTCCAGAAGCACGAAGTGAAAAAGGGTTTTATTTCTAAACCACCATTACAGCTATCAAATTCATTTTTAAATGACTCCCAAGTATGATCTTTTCTCAACTGGATATTTTTTCCCTAAGAAAACAAAGCTGGGGGATCAGAACTGCAGCACCCGAGTCAAAAGTATATCATTGAAGGCTACAAATGTTTTTGCCAGAGATTTTGGAACAAGCTGTTGGTAGCTGAAAAACACCAAGCCACTCAGGTTTGTCTTGCTTGGCTTATGAAATCAGATGGCTTGGGTTTAATTCTTGGCTCTGCCACCTGTATAATTCATTTTCTTCTCTCTAAAATGGGCATGGTTGCAAGTGTTAAATGGGATAATATCTATAAAGTTCTTGGAACCATGTTTGGCACATAACAATCTTCTAACTGTTTGCATTATCATTCTATGCCTAGAGCCCGGATGGAGAGAACAGGCATCTCCCGCCCAGCCTCCTGGCCCACCCCGTACCTGGGGTGGAGATCAGGGAGGAGGACTGTGACAGCACCCATTCCCCACCCTGTGTAGCTTGGAAGGCTCAGGAACATTTGTTCATCCACCCAGCACGGGTACAGATTGCCACAGATGTATATGCCTAAAATGGCTCTCCCCAATATGGCAAAGGCTTTTCTTCTTCCCTGAAGAAATAAAAGGAAGATTCTATGCCACTCCCCCCGATATAGGGGCAGAAGTAGGGACAGGGAAGGGGGGAGAGCAAGGAGGGGAAATAGGCCTTGTCACATTTTCTCCTGTATCTCTTCCTTCTCAAATGTCTACACCAGCCACCCGATGAGTAAACCAAAATGTCAACTGTTGAGCTGACAAGCACTCCTCTTACCAAATCGCACCCACACTTGGGTGGCTCTCATGTTATATGACAGCATCATAAGGATGATTGCTGTCATAGAAGTGCATGAGGTGCATTTTCCCATCTAATTCTCAAGACAGCTCTCTGAGGTGGCTCAGTCGGTTGAGTGTCAGACATCGGCCCAGGTCATGATCTCACAGTTCGTGGGTTCGAGCCCTGCATCAGGTTCACTGCTGAAGGCACAGAGCCTGCTTCTGATCTTCTGTCCACTGCCCCCCCCCCCCCGACTCTGCCCCTGCCCCACTTGCTCTCTCTCTTTCTCTCAAAATTAAATAAACATTGAGAAAAGAAAAAGACCACCTTCTGAGGTAAGTGCTAGTATTAGTTGTATTTTACAAATGAGGAAACTGAGGTCCAGAACGTAAGTGAATGCCTGAGGCTGCACGGCTTTTACTGACAGAATGGCAGCTGAAAACCCAAAGCTATGGACTCAGAGCACGTACTCTTTCCCCCTAGGCTCTGTTTCCTTGCAGCTTCCTAGAGGCTGGGTGGGCATCACATCCATCTGGAAAGCTGGAACTGGAGCGAGCAAGGAATGATACTGTTATCAGTTCTAACAGGAAGGCCAGCATGTCGTGGGGCAGGTCAGAGTAAAAAGACCCGCCTGTGTGAGTAACACAGAGAGGCTTTCTTCTCAGTAAACACAAGGACCTTCCTCAAAAATACTGTGCCTAGATGTCACCTCTCAGCTCAAATCATCCTTTTTTTTTGTTGAAATGAGCACAAAACACCTTGCGTTCATTCAGTGTGTTCTTGGCTTCGGGATACAGTGGGCACTCAGAAAACCGGTGAGGCAGTAAACTGCTAGAATAAAATTTTTTCCCGTGTAATCCTTCCAAACAAACACTCATGGCCTTCACGAAGCACCAAGCTTGGTGCTACAGGAGCAGGAAGGTCTAAGACAGCATCCCTGACCTCAAAAAGCGTATAATATAGTGAGGTCCCCAAGGCAGAATGTCGAGACTAAGGAACGTACAGACTGGAGGTTCCAAGGAAGATGTAATCTGCAGGGATAGGAAGATTCCTAACATCCCATGGAGGAGGTGGCCCTTGGTGATGGCCAGCCACGGTGTCAAGGCTCCTGGCTCCATTCTGCATTCTTGGAGCTAAACCTTAAAGACAGGTGGGACGTCAACAACCAAAGGAATAACATGGAAAAACAAAATATCATAAAGGAGAGCTCTGACGATTGAAAACAGAGACCAGAAGAAGTTTAGGGAGAGTTTTTGCCAGCAACGGCTTTAGGAGACATATCCAAAGTGATCTACAGATGTTCTTGAACATTTCTGTGATCTAAATGTAGGTCTTCTTGTCTTATTTTTTGTTTCTTTGGGTGACTTCCTTACTGAGAAGAGAGAGTCCTCCTTGTAAATCTTAAACTGACTTTATAAGAACATGAGTCCCAGAGGAACATGAGCCCCAGGGGCACCTGGGTGGCACAGTAGGTTAAGCATCCGACTTCGGCTCAGGTCATGATCTCACAGTCCATGACACCCCGCATTAGGCTCTGGGCTGACAGCGCAGAGCTTGGAGCCTGCTTCAAGTCCTGTGTCTCCCTCTCTCTCTGCCCCTCCCCTGCTCTCTCTCGCTCTCTCTCTCTCTCTCAAAAATGAATAAACATTAAAAAAAAAGAAGAAGAAAGAATATGAGTCCTGAAATCAGACACACACGTAGGCTCAAATCTGTTCTTGTCCACTTACTAGCTGGCTTAACCTCTCTGTGTCCCGGCCCCCCATCCTGGGAGATGAGGCTGTTATTAGGACTAGATAAAATGATGCACGCAGATGCTGGCACAAAGCAGGAAATCAATAAATGTTAACTCTCCAGTCCTGCTAGTAACAGATTTCATTTGCATTCTGGCCAGGCAAGAGTGTTTTCAGGGCTCAGATATGAGAACTTGTAAATAGGAAGACTCAAGAGAAAGTAATCTTGGAACCTTTGGTCCATCCATTACATTAGATATCTACCTCACTCCTTGAAAACTGTTGCTCACTTTACCCATGTGAAGCTGAGAAAGGAAAAATTACCCAGAGGCATTGATTCATGTTGATAAGCTACCTGGTTTATTTGAAGAAAGCTACATTTTTCCCTTTAATAACAAAGAAAAAACTTAACAAAAACGCTGTCCAAACACAATCAGTTCTGCTAAGAACATTACCATTCAAACAAACAAACAAAAAGATGGTTTTACTTATTCTCTCAAATTGATTCGGAATCCTTTAGCTAGAGGCTGGGAACCTCTTTCTCCCAAGACCATATAGTAAATATTTTAGGCTTTGTGGACTGTAGAGACTGTGTCCCAAGTATGCCACTGTGTCATGGGGGTATGAAAGCAGCCATAGACAATACATAAATGAATGAGCTGGGCTGGATTGCAATAAAAATTTATTTATAGACACAAAAATTTAAATTTCATATCATTTTTATGTATCACAAAATATTAATCTTCTTTTGAATTTTTTCCCCCAAATGCCATATGATTTCACTCATGTGTGGAATTTAAGACACAGAACAAGCGAACAAAGGAAAAGAGAGAGAGAGAGAGAGAGAGAGAGAAACCAAAAAACAGACTCTTAGCCATAGAGAACAAACTGATGGGTACCAGAGCAGAAGTGGGAAAGGGTACGGATGAAATAGGTGAAGAGGGTTAAAAGTACATTTATGATGAGCACTGAGTAATGTATAGAATTGTTGAATCACTATATTGTACACCTGAAACTAACATATCACTGTATGTTAACTATACTGGAATTAAAATTAAAAACCTAATTCAAACAACCCAACCATTTAAAATGTAAAAAGTCGTTCTTAACTTGTGGGGCTATACAGAAACAGGCAAGAGACAGGATTTGGCCCGTGATCCTTTGCTCGTCAATCCTGACGGAGACACTCGGGCCTTCAAAAAATCTCAGGAAATATTTTCTCCAACCCCTGTATGTTGCAGCTGAGAAAAAGTGACTTGTCCAGGACCAGCGGGGTCTTTCGGATCCATAGAAGAAGCACAATAGAGGGGCACCTGGGTGGCTCAGTGGGTTAAGCACCAACTTCGGCTCAGGTTATGATCTCACAGTTCGTGGGTTTGAGCCCCGTGTCAGGCTCTGTGACAACAGCTCAGAGCCTGGAGCCTGCTTCAGATTCTATGTCTCCCTCTCTCTCTGCTCCTTCCCCACTTGTGCTCTGTCTCTCTATGTCTCTCAAATATAAATAAACATTAAAAAAAAAAAGAAGCACAAAAGAGGGATGCCTGGGTGGCTCAGTCAGTTGAGTGTCTGACTCTTGATTTCAGCTCAGGTCATGATCCTGGGATCACAGGATAGAGCCCCATGTCAGGCTCTGTACTGAGTGTGGAGTCTGCTTAAGATTCTTTCTCTCTCTCCCTCTGCCCCTCTCCCAGTTCACTCTCTCTCTCTCCTTGTCTCTAAAACAACAACAACAACAACAACAACAACAACAAAGTAGCTCAATAGAAAGAGCATGGCTATTACACATCCGGCAGTTACTGGCTTGAAAATAGAAAAATCACTTTTTTTTTTCAACTGCTGTTTGCTACAATGTCAGAGTCAGTTTAGCAGATTCCTCCACCCCCTGGATTTTTCGTTTACTCTGTCATTTTATAACTCAGTCATGAGAGAGCTGTGTTAAAGATCCTGAGAAGTGAGATAGGATGAGTGATTTTGGTGTCACAACAAGGACCAAAATTGTGTGTTTACCACCTGAATTTTATTAGGAAACCCTCAGAAGCATTCAACCTCAGGAAACGGTAAAAGGCAACACTGAAACTTCACCTTCACAAGGAACCACCCAAGGAAATAAACACTACAAAATGTAAAAGGCACTTTTCTCTTTTAAAAATTGCTTTACATATTTTAATTCTTGTACTTCCCTTGAGGGTTAGATATTTCGGTCACATAGTTATCCAATTAAAATGAAAACTCTCTGCTTTATCCTTTAGGCGAGGACAGCTGCCAGCTGCTAAGTTTTATAAAGTCTTTAATCTTGTCCATAAATATTTAATAAGAATTGGTTGGTACACAAGCTGAAGTAAAGTAAGAAATCAAAGAAGGAATCTTGGAAATAACCTCTGTATTGTGAGAAAGCTCTGTGAAACAAAAGCCGAGTGACCGATGCCCTTTTTTTTAATAACCATTAAAATATTTCTGAGTATTTTGATCACTCTTCTGGCTTGCTTGACCTCACAAATGTACAAAAATAGGTAGATCACAAAAAGATATTAGCTGTGACTATCTGTGCCCTTTTCCCCGGTATCCTGCCATTTGTTTCTGAGACAGCCTCTCATGTTTCCATGGAAACCCAGAAACTGAGGATCTCCAAGCACTTTAGCAGCATTTGAAAACATAGACCCCTTTTTTTATTGTTGTTGACAGGCGCGCACACACACACACACACACACACACACACACACGCACACTTGAAAAGAGAAGGCTGCCATTTGCCTCAACCTGGTCTTTGAACTTCCTCCCCTTCCCTCCCATCACCCTGTTTCCACTTTGCAAGACTGAATCTTTGAGGCTGTTCTTATTTCCACATCCTCCCAGGCAGAGGGGCCTCATGAGCTGGTTTTTTCTTTTTTTCTTGTCCATTCTCCTCCATGTGAGATCACAGGGCATTCCAGAGAGTGGAGAATTTATGCTCCTGGCAGAGATCTCTCAAACCAGCAGATTTCTCCATCTGCCTCCGTGACTGAGAGATTTCAGGATTGAGCACTCTTTACTAATAACAAATGCCTCTGTAAAGCTGCTGAAATCTGAAAGTAACCGAAATCTCTCAGCTCCTCCTCAAGCTCACTTGACTATGTCCTAGCTCTGTCCATAGAAGAGAGAAAAATCAGGTGGCCACTACATCCTGTGCGTCAGGATAGATGAAAGACAGGAGCCAAATGGAAAGAGGAGAGAAAGAGGAAGAGAGAGAGAGACACCAATTGAAACTCCTCAGTTTCCCTTATTCTAGCTCAATATTTCTGGGTGCTCGAGTTATGCTTCATTTCTACAAAAGTGTTATTTTCCATTGCTTTAATCCTACCTTTGGTTTCTTTTACCATCTCAGCTTCAGGACTTACTAATTCTGAACACCCTAGAGAACCCATACCGCTAGTTACCTTGGTCTTTGAGGTGGCTTCCCTACAACAGTTGTCCATTCTGATTCTGTTCCTTTATACCAAGCCCACATGTCCATGGTCTACTCAATACTTCAATCACTCATTCAACAAATACTTAGAGAGGGCAAGCTATGTGGCAGGCAGTGTTCTAGGCACCGGGTTCATGGCATTGAGCAAAAGTGACACAAATCCCTGCCTACTCAGAGCTCCCATACTGACCTTGGCTGGACCCACCTTGACTCTGATTCCGCGCCTTCTCCAGCCCACGCTGACTCATGGTTCAGGCTCCCATCTCTGACCCTGATCCTCTCCACCCACCAGTGGAGGCTAATGTTGATCTCTCACCGCCTTGGCTCTAGACCCTTCTACAAGTTGGCTCATAACTACCCAATGATATTTTCTTATTTTTTAGACCACCTCAAATTAAGTCCCCAGACACCCCAGTACTTGGGCAGACAATCCTGGTCACAACAGTTTTGTTTTGTTTTTTTAATTTTTTAGTGTACTGCATTTTCCACGTGTCAGGTGCTGTTTAAATGCCTTACACATAAGAATTCATTCGATCCTTTTAGCAATACCTAAAATGAAGGAGGTGCACTTTAAGCCCATTTGCTGACTACTGATAAGCGGCAAAGTTGTGACCCACCATGGTCACCCTGCCCAAAAGTTGCAAATCTGGGTCTGCCATCCTGCATTTGATGACTTGGCTTTTTATTTGCTCCAGGTATTCTCATTGCCTTCGGTTATGTTTCTGCCCCCATTTTTGTTTCCCCCAAGGTCATTTGGAACTCGATCCTTATTATACAAATCACCCGTCACTCTGTTCCCTTGTCGTATCTCCAATAAACCTTTTAAGTGGCGCTGGGCCAAGGACATCACCTTGCGGGTACCACGCGTTCTATCCCCCAGGTTGATAAAAAGGAAGACATCCAGGATCCGTTTTGTCAAACTCCAGAGAACCGGCGCTCACACATGCACCCCTGCATCTTAGCTCTGCTATTATAAAAGGTGCTTGCATTTTACTATCTCCTCCCATATGGCGCTTCATTATATTGTCCACATGACATCCCCTATCCTTGACAGATCTCATCCCTCATGTAATGATGATTACTAGCCCCACACTCATCTAACTTCTCTAGGGCAGTTTCCTACAGATCTAGGTTTTGTTTTATTTATCACTTCACTCTGCCCTTTCTTGCCTTAATTAAACTCAGCCTCGGGACATAGGAAACCAGAGAACTTATTTTTTTCTTCCTTCGGATGAAAGCAATATCATTTCCTGGGGACAGCAAATAGTCCCCCCACTTTCCACTCCTCCCCAAACTTACCAGTTAAGTCTCAACCACCCTTTGTCCTTTGATTTCCCCTGTTTGCTGGTCTGAATGTTTCAAGGTTTCCTTTACATTTTAATAATTTCTGATCCGAGAGGGACGAAATGACTAGGCAGTGGCCTTCACTTTCCCCTCTTTTGCCTTCCGCTCCTATCCTTTCTTCAAAACATTGCAAAGCAGCTATTTTCTTATTCAGAACAATCTTTACAACTCAAAAGAAAGGCTCTTCCTGTTATTTACATAAATAGATGGCTGGAAAAGAATTTAAGTGGTAAGAGCTCTTGGTTACATGTGGGTTATAAGAAAGAAGGGCCAGCAGGCCGTAAACACTGGCAAATGTATGTTTGCCTGCATGGCATGGTTTGAGGACTGTACCACACAACTGGAGCTGTCCTCCGTTCTCTCGGTCCTCGTTTACAACAACCACGACATCCAAACGCTGCTCTTAGGGTCATATGAAGTCACCAATATCTTAGTACAAATGAACATACGAGCTCCTCCAAGGCGGAAGTAGCCAGTGAGTGATAGAATGAGCTTTCTGGCAGATGGCACTTCTATTCTGCATAAAAACTCTTCATGCTTGCCCATTGGCTTTAAGCCTGAAATTTAGGCTTGGGAGCCTGTCACCAATCCCCTGGGCCTCTCCAGTCCCTCCTCCCACGCAGCCTGTGTTTCTTACTCCGCAGTCCTACCCTTCTGCAACCACAACCCTCTGCAGGGAGGTCAGCCTCCCTCCTGCCCTGCCCTGTCTTTACTTGGCTAACTCCTTTCCCCCACAAGACTCAGCCCCAAGATGATCGTGTGCCTTTCTCCATCACGACCCTAAATACAATGGTCAATGTCTTCCCTACTGACTACCATTCTGTCAGGAAAAAGAATAATTTTCATTCCCGTTTTCCCCGCGCCTCTCAAAAATGGTGTAGTAATTTAACAAGTGACTGAACAACAGAATGGATGGTTCAATGAGTGAATAAATGAATGAAGGGCAAAAATGGAATGGAATCTCCCAAAACCATCATCCCAAGGGTCAGAGTTTTCCTGAGCGCTTCCCCTGATTACGGACAGCAGAAAGTCCAGTGGTTACCTGGACGAACCATGTATATCAAGACCCCAGAGTCACTGAGTCCCAAGAGGATCTCATCTTGGCAGCATCTGAGACATAAAGAGCAGGTCTCCATCATTTTGCCACACTGTCCGCTGCAGCTTTAAATGTCCATAGCATTAAGGCCTCACTCAGATTCTTCAGTACAGTCCCCATGGATCGCTAACAGGAACTTCCCCAGCCCAGCAAGACACAAGGCATTCCTGCTGCCAGCCGTCTCCTGCTCGGCCCCCTGAGCACCCCACATCTTATTCAAGGCCAGGGGCAGGCAAGTCTTAAATCTGCTATTGAAGTTTCACCCTCCTGAAATGAATGCTCAGTTATCCATGGCAACAAGACACAGCCTGGATAACTCACTTGGCCAAAGATCTAAGCACTTCGTTTATTTTTAATTTTTTTTTAATGCTTATTTTTTTTTGAGAGAGAGAAAAAGAGAAAAGGGGAGGAGGAGAGAGAGAGGGAGACACAAGATCCAAAGCAGGCTCCAGGCTGCAAGCTGTCAGCACAGAGTCCAACATGGGACTTGAACTTGTGAACCACAAGATCATGACCTGGGCTAGGGTCGGACGCTCAATGGACTGAGCCACCCAGGAGCCCCACTAAGCACTTCATTTCAGCCAATACTTTCGGCTTCCTTATCATCCCCTTTACCACCATCATCAGTATGATTTTTCTAAGTGTGCAACAGAATGGGGCACAGGTCTTCAGAAAGCATACACGTAACCACAAATAGGAAGATAAATTTTTACAGTTCTGACATTCAAAATGCTGATATTTTTAATATATACTTATAAAAAGTTTACAAGAAAAACAATAAGACCTTACTTTAAAGAGAAAGGAATTGCAAGCAGGGAGAGGGGCAGGGAGAGAGAGAGAGAGAGACAGAGAGAGAGAGAGAGGATATTAAGCAGGCTCCACACTCAGCACAGAGCCCGATGCAGGGCTCTATCCCACGACCCTGGGATCATGACCTGAGCCCAAAGCAAAAGTAGGACATTCAACCAACTGAACCACCGAGGTGCCCCGAGACCTTACTTTTTTTAAGGCAGCAAAGAGAAGATGTAATACATGTACAGTTCCCTCATCCTCCCACTAAATACAATGAAAAGCCCTGCACGTTATACATAAAGCAAACAAGACTGTGAAAGGTGGAGAGAAGAAGGCAGAGCAGCCGGGAACCTGTGGTAGCTAGTTCCCTGGGTTTTCCCAGACTTGGAGCTGAGAAAGCCAGCATTCTGGAAATGCCAATGAATGCAGACTTTAAAAAGCCCCCCAGAGAGTCTGCTTTCTCTAGTAAAAAAGATCAAGCCAAGAGTACCCTAGCAAGGCAGATAACTGTTAAATAAAAATTATTCTTTCCAAATAAGCATCACAGATAAAACTATGGCTCAACCCCTTCCATGCCAGCAAAAACCAAGTAAGGAGATGAGACTTCCACCTTGTTTTGGACTATAATGAGGTTCTCTACACTCCTCCACCAGAATGACATCAGAAAAAGGAGAGTTGGGAGCTGGACTTTCAAGCCAGCAGTTACAGGTACGAAGTGGGCAGTCCTCCAACCTTATGGAGGCCACGTGGGAACACTCTAGTACCATAGCACCAAGTAACGTGCCAGCCCTCCCTCCATGCTGGGGGATCAGAAGTGGCCTCAGGGAGAGTCAGGGCTTTCCTCACCACCCAGTGCTAATGAAGCCACCCTGCACTCCCCGCCCCAGTGGAGGCCACGTGGGGGGCAGTGGCAAGGCACCCCTGCCCTCCCGGACAAGGGAGGGATAAAGTCCTTATGGGGAACCAGCTCTCCCACCCACCCCAGCAGTAAGGGGGAATGCCAGCACCCTCGGGTGTCAACAGAGAGTGAAGGAGAAACTGGGATGTTTCTCCCCACTTCTCACTGGGAAGTAGTGAGGCGTGATCCCTGCTCCTCCAACGGAGCCATGACACAAAGTCCAGCTGAAACAGAAACAGAAGGTCGAAGGACCAGAGTCTCATAACGTAATACCCAAATGTCCAGGCTTTAAGCAAAACTCACTCATCATACAAGGAACTAAGAGAACCTCAACTTGAATGCAGAAAAAAAAAGTGGACACCAACACAGAGATGTTAGAATGATCTGACAGAGATGTTAAATCGGCCATCAAATAATGTCCCGGTGAGCCATTAAGAACATGTGTGACACAAATGAAAAAACAGAAAGTCTCAACAAAGAAACAGAAAATCTCAGCAAAGAACCAGAAGATATAAATAAGAATGGGATGGAAACTTTAGAACTGAAAAGTACAATAACCTATTAACTCAATAGCATGGTGTAGACAACAGAAGCATTAGTGACCTTGAGGGTAGAACAGTAGAAATGATACAATCTGAACAACAGAGAGAAAGACCAGGACAACCCCCCCCCCCACACACACACACACACACACGCACGCATGCTTAGGAAACTGGGGTAACAGTTACATAGAATCTCTATCAGTTTTTATTATTGCATATGAAAATAGTTACCTCAAGATAAAAGTTTAATTAAAAATAAAAAGGGAGCAGGGGCGCCCGGTGGCTCAGTCGGTTAAGTGTCTGACTCTTGGTTTTTGCTCAGGTCATGGTCTCACGGTTCATGGGGTCGAGCCCCACATCGGGGTCTCTGCTGGCAACACGAAGCCTGCTTGGGATTCTCTCTCTCCCTCTCTCTCTCTCTCAAAATAAATTAGTAGGTTTTAAAAAAGGTAAAATTTAAAAAAATAAATGTTTGTAAAAAAGAAAAAGGAAGCGGAACACAAGAAATGTGTTGACTCACAATTCACCAAAGAGCAAATAAATACAGCAAATATAGTTGGGAGGAGAAAATGTTAGCCATACTAATCAATGCGGTTCAGACAGATATTTTTGGAGCAAGTTTATTCATTTGTTTTTTATTTTTTTTTTAACAGGAAATAAGTTTCCAGCAGTTTTTCACACAATGGAGAAGAAAGCCCCTTGTGGCAAAACTTCCATTTTGGTGTAATGGGACCTTCGGAGTTTTATGTAGCATAATAACTTTGTGGCTAACTTTTACTGAGTATCTCTTTTCTAACAACTACGCTATGTGCTTCACTTGGATTCTCTCATGGTCCTCCCCAGGATCCTAAAAGGAAGGTACTCAAATAAACCCTATTTCACAGATGAGGAGATTGAGTTTTGAGATGAAGCAAATTGCACAGGATTAACCAGCTCGAAAACGATAAAACCAGGATTCAAATTCAGGCAGTCAGATCCCAGTGGACCCTCATACTCCTGCTTTGAAAAAGCTTCTGCTCCCTGGCAGGCAGATTCCCTGGGAGCCACGGGTCTGTTTGCATTAGGATACCAGGAGACCATAGCCCTGCTCCTGCTCCCAGATTCCAAACCAGCACCTTGGCTGCAGTGGGCCATTCCAGGCCCTTAAGGGCAGCGAGAGGAAAGGATATGGAGGGCACCAAAGGGATCTCAAAGGAAGGCAGGAGGCATCAAATGGCCCAGACATGAAGCAGGGCCAGATCTGGGGTGGCATGGGACAGCGCCATAAGCATAACCCTCACCTCCAACCCAAACAACCTTGTGCAATGGCTGAGCTTGGAAATAAGCAGCAAGCCCGCGTGGGACACACAGATAAGGACCTGAACTGCACAGTCTTCAGTAGAGGCACCCTTGACAGCCTCTGGCAGAAGGTGCTGATCAAACCCTCCAATTATCTTATTCCCCAATATTTGGAAATCAGACAAATTTCACCCTGTGGATTCCCAGATGAGGCAGAGGTGGGGGTGAGGGTGGGAGATCTCCAGAGGCACATACCGAACTCCCTATTAATATTGGCTACAAATGCTTCAATGATCCTTTGCGGGACTTACAGCAGTGTCATTACATTTGCACGCTGAGTAAGGAGAGCGGGTCGTACAGATTATACGACAGATTTCCCCTGCTATCTGAAACTGCAGTGCTCCTACGAAATCTTCCATAAGCCAAAGTGGCATTAAAGGAAGAAGGAATTACCATTCATTTGAATTAAAAATTTTTGAGCATTCCCAGACCCCAAAAATAACCTCTCTTAGGCTTTTCTGATACCTTGGGACACATCTTGATAATGGACACACAAAATAAATCCAGGTAGAGCACAGATGCTCACAGAATATGTCCCAAGCTCTGGCAGCTTGATGCTGAGATGCTGAGTGTACCCCCAGGATGAGCTTGGGGTCACTGTCACTGCGTGGGGTGCACGCCGTCTCTATAACGGCTCTGCTTGCTGCAGAACAAACACTGAACACGATTTCTGCTCTCAGCCTTTTCTGTAAAAGCACAAATCCCCTTTGGATTTCTTTCAGTGAGTAAAAACAGGGGCCCATGTTTTGTAAAAGCAACTTCGCGTAACGCAAACTTTGGAAAAGCAGAAGAAACCTTAATTATCAAAGCAATGTATATTAGGATAACAGTGGAATGCCATTTCCTTTTTTTAAAATGTTCAGTAAGATGTAATACTTTGCGGCAATAGAGGGAGTCGATGATACTCTGGCACACCAGGGAGGGACCATAAATGCATACAAACTCTCTGGAAAGCGATTAGCACCGTGTATCCCAACCTCTGCGAGGCCAGCAAAGATTTATGGGGGAAGATGTTCATGGCAGCATTATCTATGACACTGAGAAATTAGATACAACCAAAGGGAAAGGTTAAATAAATCAGAAACATCCATACAATGGAACATTATTGGCCATTAAAGTTTTGAAAAATGGTTATTGGTATAAGGAAATGCTCACAATATAATGTTAAGCGAAAAAAAAACAAGACATAAAACTCAATATGTAGTATGATTTCCACTGTATGTAGACAAGGTCAAGCTAAAACACAAACACAACAAAGCGTAAGTAGCTAGTATCTCTCAGTGGTAAGATTTCAAAATAGTGTTTTATCTTACTTGTTTTCAGAAGTTTCAAGTAGTCTGAAATTGGCATTTTACTTTTACAATGGGAGGAAAAGAAAAGGAAAATATCTCCGGCAGGTGACTAATGCCGTAAACACAGAGCAGCAGATGAAAGCGAAAGCAGACAAACGAGAGAAGAGAAGGGTACCACGGCCACGCGACCACACGTGTGCCTTTACGAGCTTTACTGGCAGGAAGAAAATGAGTGCTTTCTGTTTATTATTTATCACTGTCGCTGTCTGAAAAATAACACCCATAGGGGAAGGCCAGATGGCACCCCGTCTAGGGAAGGACAGAAAAAAAGAAAGTTCTAAATAATCTGTAAGCCAGAGAACACCTGAATGGGCGACGCCTAAGCACAAATGCAGATCAGCCTCCTGGGTTACTGACCCTTGTGTTTTCCGTTTTCTTAGACCTTGACCAGGAGGGCCTCAAGAGAATAGCCAATAGAAAAAGAAAGAAAGAAAGAAAGAAAGAAAGAAAGAAAGAAAGAAAGAAAGAAAGAAAGAAAGAAAGAGGGAGAGAGACAGAGAAGGGGATGGGGGAGAGAGAGAGGAAGAGAAGGAGAGAGAAAGAGAGGGAGAGAAAAAGAGAGAGGGAGAGAAAGAGTGGAAGGGAAGAAGGAAGGGAGGGAGAGAAGGAGGAAAAGAAAGTCAACCCCTCCCCAGCCCCAGCCCCCCCCCCCCCCGCCACACACACACACACAGCACTGTCCCAGGGGATGCTCAGAGCTGCAGACAGTGTCCAATTCTATAGGCAACGGCCACAAATGCAAACCCAGGATGCGCGGGCTCAGTAATTAGCAAGCTGCGGGTTGGATATTCCTAAGATTCTGCAATCTTTCCATTAAGTTAAAACATGCTGTTCCATCTGCAAAGAGCAATCACCTGCCATCTTCGTATGCAAGCAAGAGAGAGATTAATAAATGTACTTGTATTTCTAGATAAAGTAGTCCCTATGGAGCAATCAGTTCCCTGTTCAGAGAAGCATGTCCCAACTATTTTAAGGTAATTCAAATACAGCTCAAGAGCCAATAGCACAGTTGGACGGGACTGTCAGGAAAGCTGTTAGTGAGAATCTTCTCACCAGAGCCAGGCAGACCACAACAATCTTCACTGAGGGTACACAATACAATCTTCATTGAGGTGGGCACAGTGTTGTAATGTGCGAAGTGCTCCGTGTATATTATTGTAGGAAGAACAGTCTGAAATGGTTTAAATATTTTTCTTTCCTGAATTTTAAAAGGGAATATCAGGCCTGTCGTTGCTCTAAAACACATCCGCAAGAGAAAACAAAAATGTATATATCTGAAGTGCAATATAAGCCCATTTGGTTATAATTCTAATTCTATAATTCTACATTGTTTTATCATTGTCTTTTACAGCTATCCAATTATCATTTATCATTATAGTTTTAGCCTTTTCGTAACATCTGTTCTTTTGTAACTCTGGTCTATATCGCTGTATCATCATCCTGAAATACTTCTCTTTATTTTACTATGAAAGGTGAAATAAAATGGGGTCGCTTATGTCAAGCGATTGTAAATGGAGCCAGGAGGCCATTAAGGAGGTGGCCTTACTCAGGTCCTCACTGGGTGGAACCATGAACTTCTAAATGGGACCAAACCACAAATACTCCAGTGATTCTGCACAAACACGTGCAGCTTGCTGTAGCAAGGGACTCTTGCTGAGTGATGGTCTTAGCAATCAATTCTGTTTAGCCAATATTCATTTTCTGCCACCAACACCAATCAAAATTCTTTGTAGAGAGCATGTACAAACATTCTCTTTTTGTCTTTAAAAACCCCTGACTTTTGCTCCCTACTGGGAAACTATTTGCTTGCTACCTAAATCTGTGTGCCCCAAATTGCAACTCTTTGATCCCAAATAAATACTTCTGCTTAATTATTGTTTCCTAACAATTTTTTTTTTGAGAGCGAGACAGAGAGAGGGCAGAGAGAGAGAGAAAGAGAGAATTCCAGGAGGGGCAGAGGGAGAGAGACAGAGGGAGAGAGAGAAGCGGGGCTCACCCGAAGGGGACTCGGGCTTGTGAACCGTGAGGTCATTTCTTGAGCTGAAGTCAGATGCTTAACGACCGAGCCACCCAGGTGCCCTGGCTTCTAACAGTTTCAGATTGACGTGACATTTGGCCCTCAGAGTAATACTCAGTAGGTAATAATATTATTATACAGAAGAAACTTGGGGCTTAGTTAAGTTAGGGACATGCCCAAGATCACAGAGTCATCAGGGAGAAGACGAGGGGCTTGTTTTGGGGGGTGGTCATTCACAAAGCCACGTTCAAACCTCTTCATTTACCCATTATCCACCACCACCTCCCACTAGGCTCCCCTGATGAGATGGAACACACACTGAGATCCTCTGAAAATTCATCCTCAAAGACACTTAATCCAGTGTGATGGCCTCAGATAATAACGCTGCCCATTGACTCTGGCCATGAAACTCTTCCAGAGCCTACAGTGTCCATAATTATTGTGCTTATCACCACACTGTTTGCTGCTCTTGCAGGCCAGCAGTAGATAAGGTAAAACATTTTAGAGCAGGATAAAACACGGCCATTTGAAAAAAAAGGCAGGAAGTGCAGTTGATAAAAATGTAATTACTTGTTTCTTCATAGAACATGTTTGCAGACTATAATCTCTAGTTTTGCTGTTTCTATTGCTGTGGACAATAAAAAGCATTTAGGAAAATTATTGTTAAATTTTTCTCTGAGCTCTATCAAGCGGTTTTGCATTCCAATTAATTGATTTTTTTTTTAAGACACTCTTTTAAGAGCCTTGAGACACTGTACAGAAGGCTCATGAGCCCATGGCTCTCAGTATCCTATTTCCTATCAGGAGATTATTTTTGGAGAATGACATATCACGGTTTCATTTTCTATGATATTGTTCAAGAAAACACATGTCTCTATTATATCAGGTTACTATTCTGTTTCGGGTATTTTGGTGTTAATGTAATCAATAGTGTGATTATGTGATGCTTATGAAACCGTATCTTCAGGGAAGGAATGCAGGAAAGCAATAACAACAATAAATGAAACATTTTTCTCCCCTCTTCTCTTTCTTTTTTCTTAAGTTCACTTATTTTGAGAGAGAGCGAGAGAGAGCACATGCAAGCAGGGAGGGGCAGAGAGAGAGAGAGAGAGAATTCCTAAGTAGGCTCCACACTGTCAGCGCTCCATGCAGGGCTCGATCCCATGACCTTGAGATCGTGACCTGAGTCGAAATCAAGAGTTGGACACAACCGACTGCCTCACCCAGGCACCCCTCCCCTCTGCTCTTTCAAACCTACTTTGTGGGACTAATTCTTCCTTATATTAAAAACTTTTTTTTTTTATTTTTCCTGTTAACATTATATTATTAAAAGAAAATCATCTACTTTTAGATGCCCAATCTTTTCTCATAATAAAACTAGTCAGTCCCAAGCAAGAGTCAAAAATCTCAATGCATTTCAAAGAGAGCTTCTTCTTCTCCAGAAGGGTCAAGGCCATGTTTTCCATTTCCCCACCTAGAGACCTCCCCCTCTTCTTAACTCAAGAAGATAACTCTGCTTCTGCCAGAGATGGGACAGAGGAGAGCTCAGGGCAGGAAAGGATTACCTTCGGCTGTGGCAGAGGGGTAAGGTCAACTCTTCCTCATGGGCCCCTTTTTTGCACAGGTATTTCAGAGGCCAAAGGTAGGCACTATCTCCTCCAACTGGCTTCTTTGGGGTCCCTCTTTAGCCCCAATCCCTTTCAGCCCTCCAGATACAGCGTGGCTACATTGGGTCCTAATGGCCCATCAAGTGTCCATCTTGGGCAAAGTTCCTTTAAGGCACCTCCATGTCAGATCTCCCCTACTCGGTTCATACCTTGTTTCATCCATTTTCATACATCCTTAGCCCCACCGACTCTGGAAGTGTAGCCTATACCCAAAGCAACCAGCTGTCCAGCTGGACGCAGCATCCCACCTCAGACTTCCTGCTCCGGATCCTATTGTCTGCCTGCCTCATCGTCCCCAGATGAATACACCAAGCTCTCTGCATGGGGTCTTTGCAGACCCTCTCAGTGGGTAGACCTGAAAAAGAAGCACCTACCTGCCCGTCCCCACGTGAGCAAGGGAGAGAACACTCTACAATATTTCGACAACTCCCTTGAAGAGATCCTCTCCTGCCCTGTGAGACGCTCCTTTATATTAAACATATTAAGCTGCAATGACAGATTAACCCCATCGTGTCAGCAGCTTAGCCAAACTGCATTCCACTCTCAAGCAAAGTCTGCTGAGAACCTGGGTGTCTTCCAAGGGGGGTTCCTGCTCCCTCAGATGACCCAGTGTTCCAGGAAACTCCAGCTTTGTGGCTCAGCCACTGATCACCAAGGCTGGAGAAAGGAATGCATGTAAAAGTCACACTCACACTTCTACACTTTGGCCTGGAGTGGCAGGTGTCCCATCCATTCACAGCCTGTTGATCAGAACTGGTCACATGGCCACACCTAACTGCAAGTAGGCCAAGAAATGTAGGAAAACACAAGAAGTATCAGTGAGCATTCATATCCCACAGGCAACCCCCAAAATGGAAAAGGGGCTAATGGACTAAAATAAGCTTTTCATTTACTTTGTAAGTCCTTCTTCAACACTGGAGCATCTAGCTTTGTTACATGGTAGTTGTTCACACCTTATGTCTTGGGTGTCAGCCACGATAGAGACAAAAGGAGTCCCGTTATCCTTGAGTTAACACTTTCAAAGCTTATAGCATACAGTGAGGAAAATTAACATGTACTGAGCACCTACTAGGTATCAGGCACTGTTGCATGTTGCTTGCATGCATGAGCTCATTTGACCCCCTCGAGGACAAGAATGCTAAGATATAGGTGGAAATGCCCCAGTCTATCATAGGATGGAAACTGAGTCTCAGAGACTAAATAGATGGGTCAAGTTCAGTTCATCCTAATGAAAGAGTCATGTTTAGAATCTAGATGTGTGTTTTACAAAAGCATTCTCTTCCACGTGGTTCACATGTTTTCCATCTCAGACAATACATACTCAATGGACAAATCCATTCTTGTGGCATGTGACATATTCAGAAAACTACACTATGAATTTGGGGTTAATATTAAGATCATTATCACAAGTAATCATTTTCACTGGATTTTAGACGTGTAAAACTATCTCTAGGCTCCAAGTAATGAAAAGTCTAATAATCATTTTTTTGTGTGTTGCCGTCTAATTATTTTCAATTTCATTGTGTGCTCATACAGGTCATGCTTTCCATGGGATATTGGCATAGCTATGCCCTCAGCTTTGGCAGATGGCAAAAACCTAAAGGAAATGGTGAGGGCAATGGTTGAATAAGTTTGCCAGCCTATGCTTGACTCCTTCCAACTTGCCTACTGTTCTCACCTCCATCTTGACCTCTATGAGGTCTGTTGGCTAGACACTCACTTCCTATGCACCTAGAATAATGTAAATCCTAACATATTCCACCCACAATACCAAAGATTCATGCAATTTATAACATGTTCATCCTATAAATGAGGTAAATATGTCATTCCATGGTCCCAGTCTTCTTCATGCTTGGGAAAACTGATGTGAATTATTTATGTACAGGTACATAAGAGCTCTAAGTGGAAGAGAATCTAATGAATTGGACTGAAAGCATCGTTGTGGTTTTGAATATAGGGAAGACAGATCATCCTCAAAAGCATGTCCATATAGCAATTTAAAGTGAAGAAACAGGCCCAACTAGTGTTAGAATCCCTTTTTTAAAAAGTCTTTTTAAAGGATTCCCCAATCCTACACAATAATCATTGTTTATGGCTTCAGAGACTCTGGAGTGCTGAAGAAATTAGCAATGTAGAAGGTAGAAAAATGCAAAACAAAACAAATAGAAGGACCACATAACATGAATAAAGTTTCTAGCACTGCTGAATGACCTCTCCAAAACCCGATTAAGGAATCCCCATGCAGGTGAACCCTAGTGTCAGGCTGGAGGTCACTTATGTTTTCTTCTCTCTTGAGGAAATCCAATTCACTGACACAAATATTTACTGAGCTCTTTCGAGCATTGGCCCAGCATTCTTATTTCAGAAATACAGTCATGAATGTGTCATTAGCTTTGCCTTGTGTGTGTGTGTGTGGAGAATGGGAAGAATCATACACATACAAGGCAGAAGCCCAAGGCTAGGGCTGGACAAAACAAAAACAAAAACAAAAACAAAAAACAGTGCACTAGACAGACATTAAAGATCACAGGCCATTGGCGAGTACACCTGACTCAGCACACACACACACACACACACACACACACACACACACACATTCAGCAACATTTGTACTTGACCCAGCTGATTCACAACATGCACCAGCTCCTCCTCCCTCCCCAGGCAGAAGCTGCTTCTAGCTGCGAAGAATATTAGGAGCAAATCAACACAAGCTGGGCGCTAAATATCTGATTTTTCCACCTATCAGGCGTTTAGGCAAACCATTCTTCCATTCTGCACTCGGGAGTTCTTTCCGGAACTAGAACCTCGTCCCTCCTCCGATCTATATGACTTTCTCAGTAAATTTCAGGTTTCAGGGAACATTGTTTCATTCAGCAAATCCATTCAGAACACAACCCATCTGCCAGGATCTGTGCTAAGTACTAGACACAAAAAGGAATATGATACGACCTTTTCTTACTTCTCGACTCTGAAACTACCAGTCCACTGAGGATTTGGGCCTGTGGAAGAAAACAATGGTTGGAGTGTGGGTTGCAGATTAGGTACCCAAGAAGGCAGGCGGGATAAAGAAGGCAGAAGAGGCATGGCAGACATTGCTCATCCTCAAGCCCATAGTCTTCTCCTTCCTGCTTATGATCAGAGACACCTTGATCACCAAGAAGGAAGTAAGCACCTCCACCTCTCCTTCCAGAATATAAATCATGGTCGTTCTACGTCAAAGCAGACTCCCTTCTCTTCAAGAGATTGATCTTGAGGTGGGCATGGTTCTAACCAACGATTCATCAGGTGAAGTTCATGGGAGGCTTTCACTTATAGAGCAAAATGGCAGACTATCTCTGAGAATAAAGCTTTTTGGCACTGATCTTCTTGTGGTGCTTCCCTGAGAGCGTGGTGCTCCGGAGTTGGAGCAGCCATCTTGTGGCCATAGGGGCCACAACAAAGGAACCCCTGGGTGGCTCAGTCGGTTAAGCGTCCGACTTCAGCTCAGGTTGTGATCTCGCGGTTTGTGAGTTTGAGCCCCATATCAGGCTCTGTGTTGACAGCTCAGATTCCGTGTTGCCCTCTCTCTCTGTCCCTCCCCTGCTTGCACTCTGTGTCTCTCTCTCTCTCTCTCTCTCAAAAATAAATAAACATTTTTTTAAAATTTTATAAATAAATAAATAAACATTTAAAATATTTTTTTACAGAACCAACACAAGAAGATAGAGCACAAGGATATAAGGAATAGTTGAAATTGTCATACCATTGAAAGACCTTGGAACTGCCTTCCTATAAACAGTTTTGTAAGTTAACAATGAACATCTTATCTTCCTGGATCAAGCCAATGTTCACTGAGAACTGATACCTACAGATAAAAGTGCCCTGACCCTGGTGTGGTAGAAAAAGTCTTAAGCACTTCTCATAGTATTTTGTAAGGTGGGTGATACTATTGCTCCCATTTTACAGGTGAGTAAACTGAGACTCAGATAATTTAATTAATTGTCTCAAAGTCACATAGAATATCATTAAATGTGCAAATGGAGATTTGCTTACAGGCCTAAATCAAAAGTTTGTTCTCCTACCACTATGAAATCTTATTACCCCAAAAAGGCAGAGTTCATTTCCAGAAAATTATTTGCTTCATGACCAAGAGTCAAGAAAATGGGTATGAAAATCTGTTGAGAAGCAATTTGAATCTATTATCTCTTAAGTTCAACAAAAGCATACTGAAGATATGCTCTGGCTTGGGCACTGAGTTACAGAAATGTACTCAACAAGCCCCCTCCTCATGGTTTCAGAAGAACACACCCAACCTCATATTCTAGCACAGCCTTAACCTGAATCAATATGATGTCAGACCTTAGCTGACAACTCCATGGTTCAATCATGCATCTAGAAGCAAAATATCTGGAAAACAAAACCGATTCCTCGTGAGCATGGAAAGGCAAATGGAGCCTGAAAAAGTCAAGGGGCATCTGGGTAGCTCAGTAGTGAAGCGTCTGACTTCGGCTCAGCTCATGATCCCACGGTTTGTGAGGTCGAGCCCCGCGTCGAGCTCTGTGCTGACAGCTCGGAGCCCGGAGCCTGCTTCAGATTCTATGTCTCCCTCTCTGCCTCTCCCCCACTAGCTCTCTCTCAAAAATAAATAAACATTTAAAAAAAAATTTTTTTAAGTCACTGCATCATTCAGGTGGTTGCAAAAGTCTTCGTGTTTGCTGCTACCTGGGCTCAACATTGGAATGAGTGGCGAGATGGCCTTCATCTGCCACCTGGAGGCTGCCGCGCTTCCTTTGTCTCCCTTTATCACCCCTCCTCAGAGGAGCATATCTGCCAGACACTCACCCTCCTGATTCCTAACCTCCAGCCTAGGCTCACACTACTTGGTGCTGCTGAAGATGCTTCAGAGGCTCCCAGCATCTTTCTGTGCTGTTGCTGACCCTGCTTCCACATCTCCTGCAGTCCAGGTGCCAGGGAGTTAGCGTTGCCTTGACCTGAGGCTTGCAGGCTAGCTAACTATCCAGGGATTTGGCTCTTTAATCCCATCAGCAGGGGAGGCAAATGCCCCAGTATGGAACAGCAAGAGCCTTGTACATAGCTCCAGGTGTAATCCAAGAGCAATGCCGGAAATATGTAGAATAATACTGATAGCTAATATTTACTGAAAGTTGGCCTGATTACAACTCGACTTCTTTCCCCCAAGACACCAATTCCCAGAAAAAGCATCTGTTTGTGTCATATTCCCAGAAGTGCAGCTTGCTCTGATTCATTCTCTCTTCTCCTGTCACTCTCTGGGTTCCTCCCTCTCCTCTCTCAGGTCACCTGGGTGTATTACTAGTCAGTTTCAGAGTAGAGAGAAGCCTCTGGGAGAACTTCCCAAGCAAGACTCTGGCCTGAGGCCTGTCGTGCTAAACACGTTTATAGCTGGCTTGACCTTTGGCACTGAAAGCATCCTCACGAAAACCTCAATTGAAACAAAGCATTTTTTTAATGTTTATTTATTTTGAGAGAGAGAGAAAGAGAGAGAGCACAGGTGTGAGCAAGTGGAGGGGGGAAGGGGGAAGAGAGAGATAAGCAGAGAAAATCCCAAGCAGGCTTCACATTGCCAGCACAGAGCCTGACGTAGGGCTCCATGTTAAGAATGGTGAGATCATGACCTGAACCGAAATCAAGAGTCCGGCACTCAACCAACTGAGCCACCCGGGCACCCCTTGAAACAAAGTATTTTAAGAAGTCACTTTGATGGTGATGTCTGCGTTCCAAAGCAAAGTCCTGTACTCTGGTTCAAACATCATCGTCTAAAGATAAAATAGGAATCTGGCTTAAAGTTGAATATGTATTTAAAAGTTAGATCTTTTTTGTTTCATTGCGTTGGCTTAAATTATACATATGTTTTTAATTTCACAGAATGTCACGGTTGAAAGGGAACTTTGGTGTCATCAGCTCTTATTGAACATCATGAGGTTCTACTCACAGTACTATTGTGTTACGCAGAACAGTGGCCCCTAAAGATGTCACATCCTAACCCACAGAGCCTGTGAAAACACTATGTTAAGCGGCAGGAGAGAATTTAGGTGCTTATCAGCTAACCTTGCAATAAAGAGATTGTTCTGGATTATTTGGGTGAGCCAAATGTATGCAAGTTCCTTCAAATATGGAAGAAGGCCGAAGGTCAAAATCTGAGAGCAATTTGAAAATGTTATGCTTTTGGCATTGAAAATTAAGGAATGACCATGAACAAAGAAGTGTAAGGAGGCTGCAGGAAATAGAAATGCTAAGGAAACATTCTCCCAACAGAGCCTCCAGAAGAAACAAAGCCCTGCTGATATCTTGGTTTTCGCCCAGTAAGACACATGTTGGACTTCTGACCTCCAGAACCATAAGGTTAAAAAAATCTTAAACCACTAATTCTGTGGTAGCTTGTAACAAGACGAACTAATACAATTCGTTTTGTTTATACCCATTCACTTCCCAATTTGATCCTCACTAGGACCCAGGCATTTATCCCTACTTGATGGATAAAAACAACTGAAGCTCACAGAGGTTGAATGACTGGCCCAAGGCCACATGGCTATTCAGTGACAGAGCAAAATTCAAACCCGAGTGTATCTGACTACAGATTCCAGGATTGTTACGATGTCCTGTGCTCAACATCAGCCACACACACACTGCAGCCTGCCGCCCACTAGCCTGGAAGTGAATGTGGAAAGTAGTAACTTTTAAGATTAAATTAGAGTAGAAAATGAAAAGAAGAAATGAGAAGAGGATAGGAGAGGCAAAGAGAGCAGAGGGGAGGGGGCGGGGGGAGGGGAAAAGAGGGGCAAGACTGTATTGCAGGTGCTGTGGGTATGTTTTAGATATATGTCTGCACATGATGCAAAATTTATTTCTTACTGCAGTCGAAGTAACAATATCTTGAAAGGCACTGCTCTACTGGAGAGCAAGACAAAATATGGCCCGGCTCCTGTCTTTGGGAATATCCATAATGTAAAGAGAGAACCCTAACAAGCCCCTAGAAAGCCATGTAGACTGGGATGGGTCAGCTGCAATCTGCCAGTGAATCCCAGGGGACCCGCAAGCTCACATCGTCCTGACTGCCCTCTGGAGGTGCATGGAGGCCCCCCAGGAGCTCATACACAACACATACAACGCAAATACCCTACACACACCATGAAACTGCTTCTCATCCCCAGCCTGCAGCCGTAGCTAATATCACTACCACCTGGGGGACTGAATATTCAGGGCCTATTTCTGCTAAGACATTATCCCAGAGAGTGCTGAATGATATGATTTGAGATTAAAAGCCACCCCAAAGATGATTAGTTACACAGGAGCAGGTGCAGAAAAAAAGTGTATCTCAAAAAGATGCCTACCACTAAAGTGAATGAAGTCTGATGACTTAAATTTTCTATGTGGCCTTCCAATTTTCACTCCCTCATGAGTTAAACATCAGTAAAGGTGGACTAGCTAATAGCCCTGAATAAAGATGCTTGGGAAAGGACATAGCTGGTGTTGGCAACACTGAGAAGCAAGTTACGTGTGTTTTTGGGGATCTCTCCTCCTACCTCCCAATGATGTTTCTTTTTCAGGAAATCAGCCAGCACCCTCTGGTTACTTTCCCCGTGTAGCACAGTCAAAATGGGCCTTCAGCAATAGCCCCTGATCTTAAAGAAGGAATGGTGAGGCCAATAAATATTGCCAACCAACTCTCTTTCTGATGATTTACCTGGCCCATAGCCCAGCTCCCCCAGTTGAACACCCGAAAGAAAGCTGAGCAGGGGCGCCTGGGTGTCTTGGTCGGTTAAGCACCCAACTTCGACTCAGGTCACGATCTCAGAGTTGGTGAGATCAAGCCCCACATCAGGCTCTGCGCTGACAGTGCAGTGCCTGCTTGGGATTCTCTCTCTTCTTTGCTCTCTGCCCTCTCCCACTCTCTCTCTCTCAATATAAACTTTTAAAAAATTAAAAATTTTAAAAACCGAGAAAGCTGTGTGAATACCCGTCAACAGCAGGTGTCTCATGGTTAATGCACAGCTTCGTGGTAGACAGATTCCTAACCCAAAGGAATGACTCACAGAGGCAATTCAGACAGGAAGGCGGTCCTAGAAAGTAAATGATTTTTCACAGTGCCCTCTACTTTATGCTAGGTAGGTGACCCTCCACTCTATGGTGGAAAGACCAGTGTGAGGGTTATTTGTTTGCTTTGGGTTGTAGTTTTTGGTTTTTTTTTTTTTTAATAATTTACAAGCCCTTTAGTTTAAGGATCTTATTACCTCAGTTATTTCTTCAAGTGTTCAAATTATCGACCACCTCATCTGAACCGGTAGATAAGCCTAATTCTCACATCTGCAGCGGCAGGCAAGGGGCAGAGGCTTAGAACCACCTAATCTGACCATCAGAGTTTTAATTTCCTCCACTGGACAGCAGAGAAGAGGATGAAGCCACAAGCAATCCACAGGCAGCCAGGAAACAGCCACCTTTCCTGCTCCTGAGCAGAGATCCAATATCACTTTGGTCTTATCTGTCCAGAAAATCATTATTCGAAGACTTGAAAAGGTTAAGAGAGTTCCAGTTTTCATTTCTGAGACTTCATTTGCAGCACAAAGAGAGGGTGGAATCTGACAGGCATGGGGCTAATTTGGTTCACTCAAGCACCCGCAGGGAAAATATTCAGATTTTCTCTACAAGGGTCAAATAGAAGCTGCAATTCATGGCAGAGTCGCTGGCTCTCTGTGTTGGTCAAAATTCAGCCTTCAAGATAAATTAGAGGTGGTGAGTTCTGGACGGAGGGCAGTACAAAATGTGAGAAGCTAGCTGAGCCTTTTATTCAACTAAGGCACTTCTTTTTTTTTTTTTTTTTAAGATTTTAATGCTTATTTAATTTTTGAAAGAGAGACAGAGTTTGATCAGGGGAGGGGCAGAGAGAGGGAGACACAGAATCCGAAGCAGGCTCCAGGCTCTGAGCTGTCAGCATAGAGCCCATCACGGGGCTCCAACCCACAAACCACGAGATCATGACCTGAGCCAAAGTTGGAAGCTCAACTGACTGAGCCACCCAGGCGCCCCTCAACTGAGGCACTTTATGGGCACCTACTGTGTGCCAAGCACCTTAAGTTGCATTCTTCAAGACACTTAACTGTGTTTTTTTATGCTTATTTATTTATTTTGAGAGAGAGAAAGAGAGCAGGGAAGGGGCAGAGAGAGAAGGAGAGAGAGAATTCCAGACTCCTCACAGAGCCTGATGTGAGGCTCGAATTCGTGAACAATGAGATCGTGACCTGAGCTGAAAGCAAGAGTCAGACGCTTAGCGAACTGAGCCACCCCAGCGCGCCTAGAAGTGACTGTGTTTTAAAGAAGGAATTGTGAGACCAATAAAATAGTCATGAAGATGGAAGGGTGTATACAAATATAAGGCCCGGGGTGAGGAGAACCACTGGATTTTTAAGCAGCGAGATATTCAGAAAACCTCTTTCTCAGCCTGTGCAGGAGGGAGAAAGCGTGTCGCTGAGAGAGATCTACGGATAAAATGTATTGTATAACTTTGAACGCAGACATCTAACATTGGCCCCACCCAAGAAGTGGCCCCTGACCACCCCAAGCTTAGAGTCCAAACGCATAGGTAACAGTTGGGATTAGTTAAGGGACCATTACACGGTGCAGACTGCTGACTCTAAGCCCAAAAGTAGAGTTCAATGCAAGCCAGAAAAATCAGAGAAGAAAATCCAGAGCACAAATGCCAGGCCTTGGAGATTAAACATAAGAGGAAGGAAGGAGAGAGACACTGTGCAAGGCAGAGGGGACAGATGAGGAAGAACACATTGGTAGAAATAAGCCAGACAATGAACACCTGTGAGGCTTATGTTAGGAACTAGCAGACATTGATATTATGGGCCCTAAAATCCATACCACGAGGAGTCACACACAAGTAGAATGAGAAGACGCTCAGCAGGATGGCAGAGTTTGGAAATCCGTTCCTTCCTCTTCCTTCCCTGTCTGACCCCAAGGTAGTCTATCTTTCCTCCTCGGTTCTCCAAAGTCAGCACTTCGGTGATAAAGAATGTCCTCCACCCATATCTCAGAAAGAGGTCCCTTTGCAGGTGCTGTTACAAACTCTAGATGAAAAGTATAGATTAGGGGAAATGAAGCCCTCCACCCCCACCTCTTCCCATCTCACAGACAAGGATGCAGAGATCCAGAGAGAAGCACTACCTCACTTAGGCCGAGGCCGTGCACCTACCTTGATAGACTGGGGCATTGATTAAGTCTCTGGAAAGGCATGCAGTCAACCGCAGATTGAAATCGGGTAGAGAAAGAGGAGTGGAGGGCTGTGGTCTGAACTGTAGGAAAAAACATGAGCTGGAAGCAAGAGGACTGAGACCAGGGTATTGAGAAGAGAACTAAGAAAATGATGAGGAGTTCTATTAATCTTTTTTTTTTTTTTTTTAATTTTCTGTATTTTATGATGTGTTGACATCTTAGAAACCTTGTTGGCCAGAAAGAGACTCCTATTCTCCGGGCTAGCCAATTCCTAGAGATCACAGAGGGCTCAGCCCAGAACGTGCCTTTCATATGCAAATTAACTAATCCAGAGTCCTTGCTCCAAACCACCTCCTCTATATGGTTTGTAGACTCCCAGAGGCAATATTCTTCTGGCCTGATCACCCGAGGGCCGAGGGCCGGGTACAAAACAGCCAGGGACGGCCCTGATGCCCAAAAGCCCACCAAAATTGTTCAAATTAGCCCTTGCTAATATATTTACCCTGCCCCACCCTTCCTTTCCCCTGGAAACCTAAATAAAAAGGCCATAGTCTAGGCTTTCCACTTATTCCTCCTTCTGCCTCCTGACCAAACCTGGTACTTCCCCATGTGGCCCCGCAAGACCTGGTTGCCTCCTTTTCTCCAGAAATGGGAGTGAGAAAAGCTCTTCATTCACCGACACCGGCCTCTCTGTGTCATCATTCAGTCCCCTTTATAAATTAAGACCGGGGTACAGGTCATGCACCCAGATATCATTTTATCTTGAGATGAAAATTTACCTCCAAAGAATCCTCTCTGGTACAAGACCACAGATAGTCTCTGAGATCTGAAGAGCCCAGCCAAAATGAAGCAGAACAAGTTTGCTGTTTCAGAGACTGATAACGTATTCTTCATCAATATATTGACTTTTAAATAACATTAATAGAGCATTTAAAAATGAGCTACATCTTTTTCAATTAAAGCCAGTTCAACAGATCCAAAAGGGGAGCAGGCAGAAGAGTAATTTTGTTATTTACTAAACACAATGAATAAGCCCTTATGGAATAACTGCTGCTTCCCAGAAACCAAGGGAAATGTCCATTGCCATAGATACAAAGAGAAATGAACACACTTTGCATAATTCTGACAACAAGGGTGCAGTTTTGAAAAATTATAGAGTGAGCATGATCCCAGGCACATGTGGAAAGTGTCTCCTCAGAAAGGAAGAGGGGCTCAGATTCCCAGGCAGAACAGAGGCAGAGGATGGGGTGACCCGTGACCATACAGAGCTGTCCTGAGGACACACAGCAGACCATCAGCTGTTCCGCCTTTCTTCTTCAGTCAAGGAGGCTCTGACATTGGGCAAATGGCCGTCCAGAGAAGACTGCATTCTGCACTCAGTAAAGCCTTGGGATTGACTCTTGAGTGAACTGGAGGTGATGTCTTGTTTGTGATTTCCAGCACGTGTCCTTAAAACAGAAAGATATGACTGTTTCCTCCCTTTTCCTCATCCTCCTTTCTGGAATGGGAAATGACAGTTGGACCTCAAGCAGCCATTATGAATCATGATGATAGAGGCCACACCCAAGGGATGGGAGAACCTTCTGCTGAAAGGTGTCTCAGTTCCTGAGAATCGTGATAGCAACATAGAGGCTGGAACCTCCCACTTCCTAACTATACATAAGAGAAAATAGACTTTATCTTGTTTGAGCCACTGCCATGGGCTGGGGAGGGGGGGTTGTTTCTTAACAAACACAAGGGTAAGGAAGTTAATTGTTTGAGGGGGCTCACCTTGAAAGACGTGTCTTCTCAGCAAAGCAAAACCTGCTATTATAAGTTGGGAGGAAAGAACAAGGAACATGGGGTAAGGGCAGAGTGGGTCCAAAGGGGATGTAACAGAGAATCAACAGAACAGAACCAGAAGGAGTCTTCCGTGGAATTGAGGCCCTGGTTGAGAAAGGCGGGGGGTGGGGGTGGGGGGCGGGGGGTGGGGCATGGATACTTATGAGACTCAGACAGTATCATCTCAGTTTTCCACAACAATGCACACGTGAAAATAGATACTGGAAGTAAACACTGGAAATAGAATGCAGACACTGAAGAGTCATGTGTGGTCGGGGATTGTCGAAGCAGGCGCAGATGAAACGCTGGGGGATAAGAAAACTAAGGGTGCCTATAAAAGCATAGGCAAATATGGATTCTCTTCTGGATAAGAGAATCCAAACAAAGATAGAAGGAAAGAGAATAAGGGGACACAGGTTTAGGGCCATGATAAGGATAAAATCAGATTCAGAGGACCGAGGAAGATGGGGGTGCCAGAAGGTGGCTTTCAGGGTCTTGAGCTTTCTCAGTTGGGCAGTGCCTCGAGGCACTCCTTCTAAAGAGGGAGAGAAGGGCTTGTAGGTGGGATGCCTGCCCTCCTCACCCATTTCAACCCAAGCAGACCTCACTTTATAGCTTTATACATTATACACATACATTTTGGAGTTCGGCATAAAATTTCATTGAGAAAGGTTTTTCGTGCTACCAGAAGGGGAAAGAGGCAAAAGTGGAAGAAGGACAAGTAGTAGTAATAGTAGGAGGAGGAGTGATAGTAATAATTTGTAAACCTTGAGACCAAAGCAATTTTTGCCATCCCGTGTTATACACACACCAAAGAACACCAAAGAAAGACCAGCCGGATGTGTCAGGCAGAGCCCCAGCAAGAAACAGATGACATACTCAAATGGGGTGATTGAGAGCTATTTTCAGAGGTGTCCAGGCTTTGGGGACCCCACCAACAGATGGTGAAGCATTCCAAGGCTAGCAACAATGGGGAGCCCTCAGACTCCTACACCTGCAGAGGCCATTAGAGAGAGCAGCTGAGTCAGGCTACAGAAGGCTGCCAGCGAGGGTCCTGCCTTCAGTGAAAGAACATAGCTACTGCCAGTCCATTGACCAGCAAGGAGGGACCCCGGCGAACCAACTTCCTGGTTTCTTCCTCTTCTCACGACCCTATCCCCTGCTGGCTTTGCCTGTTGGCCAAATCCAATAGAAACCAGAGAACAAGGGAGCCCAGTTAGGGCAGTCCGTAGAAGCCAGGCTTCCGGGACCCAGAGCAAGGCAGAAATGGCAGAAAGTGCAATCTCCACTAACAGAGAACATCCAGAACATTAGATTCTCAACCCCTCTGCTGAGAATCCGCTTTCCTTCATGTTCCATGCGAGCGCGCTATGCCGACATCACCCGTGAAGTCTCCAAGCCTGGTGGCGGCAGGGCGGTAGAAACCAGGACTCACACTCCTTCTCCTGATCCCCTGAATATTCACTATAGTAGATATTTATTGCTGCATCACAAATTGCCCCCCAAATTAGCAGCTGTGAACAGCATCCATTTATTATCTAACAGTTTCCAGGGGTCAGGAATTTGGGAACAGTTTGGAGGGGTAGTTCTGGCTCAGAGTCTGTCATGAGGTTGGCATTAAGGTGTCAGCCAGGACTGTAGTCATCTGAGGACTTGGTGAGGCTGGAGAACCTACTTCCAAAATGGCTTGTTCACACGACTGTTGGCAGTGGACCCTTCGCCATAGGGCCCCTTGGAAATCCTGGTGTGATATGTCAGCTGGCACCCTCCAGGGGGAGCAGTTTGAGAGGGACAGACTGAGAGCGAAGACAAAGCCACGGTACCTTTTACGACCTAGTTTCTGGAGTTGTATTCTGCCGCTACCCCTCCTGCCTTATTCTATGCTTTATAAGCAGGTCACCATGTCTAGCCCATACCATTTGCATGGCCGTGTTTTCCTACTGATGAGAAAAAATTACAACAAAAGGTATATTTTATTTCTGCTACTCCTCTTTCTCAAAAAGAAAAACAAAAGATAGGTATAATAGTTAGTGAAACAAAACATGTTGAAAATGATTCTAAGAAGTTCAGACAACTTTTAAGTTGGAGCCCTACACAATGAACTCTAAAGGTCTGGGATGACTTTTGTCTGTTTGTTGGTGCGATTGTTCATTATAGAAGGGGTAAGGGAGTGGAAGAGTCGTGCGCCAGAAGGAAGAAACGACATCTTGAAAATAAAATGTCAGGGCTTTTCATAGAATGAAGAGATTCAGATCTATCAATAAAGACCAAGGTTTAAAACATTGCCAAACAGGAACATATTCGGTATTTGTTTTTACATCGCACATTATTTGCAGTTACTCCTGAAATGTTGATAACATTCTCGAGCACCAAGAAATTGATTCTCACACATTTACTTACAGCTTCCGGTAGTTTATGAGTTTCTGGGAAATACAATGTCTATCTTGTCTCCAACTTTTACACATTCATTTGCCGGTCTAAGATAGAGATAATCACAGGCTCCGTTCTTTCCTTGTGACAGATGCGTAAAACAGAAGTCACACAAACATAACGACGCAATCTATACATTTGTCAGTGTCTGTGTTCCCTCCATATGCTCATACGTTGCCTGGTGTCACGCATCAACAACTCGGATTGGAATCCCAATTTTGCGGCAGTGTGACTACAATATCGGAGCGACCTTGAGAGGTCATTTCCTTCACACCCTGGGATAATCATCCCAGGCCCCCACATAAGTCATAGTAAAAACCTAAAAAAAAAAAGAAAAAGAAAGAAGAAAGTCTCCTACCTCTTTTAGTAAAAACCTTCTTTTTTTTTAACAGTCCGCACAGTAAGATTCTTATGTTTGATATCTTAGAAACTGTTCACAGGAGTGTGGGGTTTGCCCATTCACCTTCAGCAAATGCTTTTGTAATGTGAGTAGACACGCCGTAATCGGTCTTGGTGGTCCACTTAGATTTCCGCACGTCGGATTTTGATAAAGAAGAGCCCACTTACGGTCTGACACATCCAGGGCTCATACCAAGAGTGCCCAAAAGCTGGCGGATTATTCTCTGACGCCAGACTCAGGAGGCCTGAGTGCCAACTTCATCTTTCATCACAACAGCCTCTCTGATGACAGGAGGGTCATTTTGTGCTTATACGTCTCCCTGTCTTTCACTGTCACATGGAAATGGGGAGGCCAGTCTTTGATTTTTCCTTGACAGATACCTAAGCAAAGATAGTTTAAAATAGGCCAAAACTCTTAAATGTCCCCAAATTAACACCTTCCATGCAACCTTTCTTCCCTCCCTCAAAGTGCTTTCCACAAGCAGCCCCTTCATATCTTCTTTAGGGATGCCCTTGGCCTACCAGGAGGCCAGTTCGTGGGAATTTATATCCAACCCTCCATGGGGCAACCAATAGCCAATAGCTCTTAAACCCTCAAAGCTCTTAAAGAGAGCAAGGAAGCCTAACTCCTTGGCTCCAGGTGAGAAAACACAAGTGCAACTTACCTTCCAGAGTCCCCCAGGGATCCCGCTGAAGACCTGGCCTGAGGCCACCTACTGGTTTGGCTTCCTCCCCTTCGCTGTCCTGCCCCCCCCCCCACTCCCTCCCTCGTCCCCTCTGAGAGCCCTTCCTGAATAAAACACATGCACATACATTCTCATCTCTGACTGTTTCTGGGGAACCAAACTTAAGTCAAGCCAAAACCAGAAATGGAATGGTACTAACTATACTCTCAAAAGAAGTTATACCTAGTAGATACCACCAAGAGCTTCCAAATGAAGACAAGACTGTTTGCTCTTCATGTCTAAAGGGGATGGTAGGAGAAATAATTTAATGTTTATTGAATGACCAGGGATCTCCCCAGGACCTCTAGTACCTTGACCCCTCACCACTGCCAGGGATGTCCAGATGGTCAAAATGAGAGAAAAACAACCTTTTGATATTAGGACCAGGCAAGATGTATGAGATTATGCTACAGTCACAATGACTAACAACAACAAAATGGTCTATTTCTTCCTCACACTACACATAGCCATCACGGACTGTCAAGGTAACTCAGGGATTCAGGCTAAGACATGGACCATCCTGGCCTTTATGTCCACATTCACCACTATAGGGAAAAGAGTGCACCTGAGTGAAGCACACACTGGCCCTCAAAGTTTCTGCCTGTAAGTGACACATAGCACTTGTGTTCATATTTAATGGTGTGAGGTAAGTCACGTGTCTGTGACTAACAGAAAGTAACAGGGAAAAAAATTGTACTACATGCCTAAAAGAATGAGAACCAAAATATTTATGAACAACTCTCATTATTGATCACCACAATAGTCTCCAGCAGGACCCTGAGAAATTAGGTGTTGGCTACTTCTACAAAGCAAGCCAGACATAATTTAATGACTCTGAGCTACCAGAGTTTCTATGAGATTTATTCATTCAACATACATCTATTGATATCTTCTCTAAACAAGAAATTATACTTAGGTCTGAGAGGCAGTATAACATCATGGCACTGGCCACAGGCTCTGGAATTAGAGGGGATGTGTTAGAATCCCAGATCTACCGCTTACCAGCAGCACAAGCTCAAAGTCACTTTCTGACTCAGTTTCATTATCTGAAAAATGGGGACAATAATAGAAGGCATCTTACAGAATTGATTAGATGATTAAAAATGATAGTGCAAGCTAGGCTCTTCATTATTATTCCAAAGATAAAGGAGAAGTGGTACCTGTCTTGGAGAAGTTCACTCCAAGTTACAGGATGGGGCTTTTCACTCATTTCAGCTCTGTTTGAAAAATATTTATTGAGAATCTACTATGTGTGGGGCACTGGACTGAACACTGTAGTATAAGAATGAATAAGGCCCCCTCCCTAGCTTTAAAAGTGAACAGTTTGGTGGGGACCACAGAAACATAAACACATAATTTCAATATTCTTTGAGTGATAAGATAGAGGCTATGGGAATGCCAAAGAACATTTAGCTAAATCAAGGGTAAACAGGCAGCTTTTTTGAGGACACTTCTCTTGGCGTGCATTCTAAATGTGCAAAATCAGTTATGCTTTAATTCAAGGTTAGCTGAGAAAGCTTTCAAGCCCTCGGTCTCCCAGAATGCCCCACTGCCGCTATCGGTGTTCGGCAGGTGTAGCCGACGGCAGGAGCGACTCGCGGCCACCCTGCTCCCATCCAGATTCAGACTCTCTGATGTGCTGTGCAACAGGACCGCCAATCAAGACCAGAGAAGAGGGCACAAAGGGCAAACCTCCAGTGAACGCTACCCTCCGTGGCCCTAATGAAAGGCTGGAATCTCCCTCCTCACAAAGTGAATGCTGATAAACACATGAAATGTCTCAAGACAGCCACGGCCCTCATGTCACAGGCGTTCCGGGAGCGATTCCCCACAGATCTGTGACATTTTTAGCCATGCCGAGGGAGAGATTTTTAAAAATCCCTTTCCATGATTCATCCACTCTCAAGAACACGACACCCCTGACTGCACTGAAGTGAACATTGGCGCCTTTCGGCGACATGCATTTCTTATCTCTTACCCCAGAAAGACGGACTTAAGTTTTCCCAATGACTATTACCAGGCACAAGGAGAATAAGATCAACAGACCAGACACCTCCGTATTTAAAAGAGAATACACATATAATATAAACATGAAGCCAGAGGGCCCTGTTTTTATTTACAATCCTCTCGAAAAAGTTGGTTTCTATGGCAGCAGGAAATGTGAGGGGTTTTTTTCAAAGGAGCTACTGGATTTACAAAGATCCACTCACCCCATTAGAAGCCTTTCTTCTTCTTTGATGATATGCCAGAGCTGATGAACTTGGGGTGACTTATGTTGCAATGCTGTTCTGCAGCATTCAAAGAGATACATAGAAGGGGCTTCCACCTTCTTCCCGACAACTGGGTTTCTTCCTACGCCATCTGCCTGTAAGCGGGTAGACATCAGTCCGGAAGGGAAGGAACAACGGTTAATTAATTCCATTAGATGAAGAAACAGGGGCGTGTGTGAGAGAGGGGGAGGCGGCAAGCTGCCACTGATGTTTGGAATGGACGCAGTTGAAGAATTTCAGTAAAGAGACCTGCTGATATGCTGATAAAACAAACCGCTGCATAATTGATCATTATTCCTGTAATCAAAGGAGGAAACATTTAATCTATCTTTTCATTAAATGTGATTATAACCAGTGGACCCAGAGTCCATCAGAGCCTAGAAATGCTAAGTTCTTACATTCAGATGCGCGGGCCAGACTCTGTTTCAGCAGGCAGGTGGCAATAGTCATGAAGGGCCGACGAGCAGCGGCCCCGCATCCGAGGGGTGTCAGAGTGTGGCATGCTCTCTGCTGCAGGGGAAAGGCAGCTTTGAGAGGGTGGGAGAGGATGCAGACTTGCAGGAAAGAAAAGTACATTCCTCAAAGAATAAATAGTAATGGCACAAGGAGGTAGAGACTGGTCTATGCCATTGCCTGGCCTGACCTGTTCACACACTCCAGCTGCCTGCGGGACATCTCCACCTAGATGTCCCCACTCAAGCTTACCGCCAAACAGAACCCTCCAGGCCTCATTCAGCACCAACTTCTGTGCATACAGCTCAAGAAATGACACCACCATCCACGTGGCCAATGGGACCAGAATCCCAGAAGTCATCCCAGACTCTGGCCTTGGCCCTCTCCCCACCTGTTACCCGGTCTCCCATTCTGTATTCTCTCTCTCTTTTTTTAAGTGTTTATTTATTTTTGAGAGAGAGCAGGGGAGAGGCAGAGAGAGAGGGAGAGAGAGTCCCAAACAGGCTCTGTGCCCAGAGCAGAGCCCAACGTAGGGCTCGATCCCATGAACTGTGGGATCATGACCCAAACCAAAATCAAGAGTCAGACACTTAATCGACTGAGACACCCAGGCACCCCGTCTCTCTGCCCCCTCTTAATGGGTCCTGACCTCCATCCCCACAGCTCCTCGCCCCAGCATCTTTCCCTTCCACCCTGTTCCACACCTTGTCAGAGCACTTTTTCTACCTACAATTGCAAGCACACTGCAATCTGCGCTCTTACCAAAAATCTCCAGTGGAACCCATAGCTCTTGGAACCACTTAAAAGCTTCAATTTTGTGATTGAGACCGTCATGGTGCCGTCCCTGCCTGGCTCACCATCCTCACTTCTCAGCCACTACCTCTGCCCCTCTGTAAGCCTCTCTCCTCCTGCACAGTGACTGCTTCGGGGGCCTCAACATGCTCTGCTGTCTCAGGTGGCTGCCTTTCTACAACCAGCATAACTGCCAGTGTCTGTTCAGGTTGTGTCAACTGTAGAGGGGAGGAGGAGCCGTCCCCGCATCAGGCATGTTCACGTGCCACCCACTGAGAGAACTGAGAAGGGGGGTCTTCAGGCCCCTGAGACCACAAGCTATGAACGGCCGCCCATGGTTCAGCCACTCCTCCTCTGGCGCCTGGCATATTTCACTTTGTCACAGCAAACTGAGTTGAACGAGGGGCCATTAGATATCCCTGCTAAGATAACAACTGTGTATCCAGCATGTATAGTGTGCATGTGTGCTGGGGGCTTGTTTCAGACTCAGAGATACTCTGTGGGTGAGCGTTATTATCCCCATTCCTTGGATGAGAAAAATGCTCTAAAATATGGAAAGGAAGCGAGAGTGGTCCCTTTTCCCTAGAGGCAGGCTCATTGGGTCCCAAGGAGAGAAATCCAACTCTAGACCAAGACGTCCTGCTTGCTTTCTCTTTCGTTAAGTATAAAAGTTACAGGGGCGCCTGGGTGGCTCAGTCGGTTAAGCGTCCGACTTCAGCTCAGGTCACGATCTCACAGTCCGTGAGTTCGAGCCCCACGTCGGGCTCTGGGCCGATGGCTCAGAGCCTGGAGCCTGCTTCCAATTCTGTGTCTCCCTCTCTCTCTGCCCCTCCCCCATTCATGCTCTGTCTCTCTCTGTCTCAAAAATAAATAAACATTAAAAAAAATTAAAAAAAAAAGTTACAAAGGGGGCACCTGGGTGGCTAAATCGGTTAAGCGTCCGACTTCAGCTCAGGTCATGATCTCACACTTTGTGAGTTCAAGCCCCACATCAAGCTTGCTTCTGTCGACACAGGAGCCCTTTTTGCATCCTCTGTCCACCCCCCCCCCCTTTCTCCCGCTCCCCCCCCCCACACTCTCTCTCTCAAAAATAAACATTAAAAAACATTTTTAGATAAATAAATAATTAAAAGTTACAAAGAATTGGCCTCTGGCATGGGCCAGTCCTATCCAGGGAAAAATAATCATAACTTGGTGAAAGCTTCAGAAAGGACAAGCTGCCTAATATCTCGCATTCCAACCAGGGCACCTGTACTAAAAAAGAAAGATAAACTCTTCCCCCTTTGAGAGAGAAATTTCAGGATGCAAACACACAGGCGCACACACAAACAATGCTTCTTGGCAGATTTATCTGAATAGAAAAATATTGGAAACAATCTAGCTATATGTCAACAGAGGACTTATTAAACAAGCTATTTTTTAAAAAGAATGAGCTATATATTGATATAGAAGCATATTCAAGACATATTATGAAGTAAAAGGAAAAAAGGCAAGTTGAAGAAGAATATATTCTATAGTGTATTCGTATAATACCTTTGAATAAGAAGAGGGAAAAGAATGAGAATACATGTTGTTATTTGTATATGCGTAAACAAACCAACCACAGTCAATGCCCGTAGGAGGCTAGGATGAGAATTGGGTGCCCCGGTTTGGTTCCAGTCCAAGATGGTGCCAGAGGAAGATTCCCAAACTCATCTCCCCCAAAGAATACACCGACATACACCTACTTATAGAACAATTCCTCCTGAAGATGAACAGGGTGCTTGAGAGGCAGGAGTGAGCAGGAACTTTCTCTTTTTACTTTTTTAAATATTGTAAGCCATGCAAATGTGTTATGTATTGAAAAATTAAATTGGAAAGAAAACTCTCTCCCGTCTGAGGACCCCTCAGAGTAACATCCTATTTCACATGCATCATCTCACTGAATCCTTACAATCCTACACATTGTTATTATTCCCACTTTAAGGTAAGGAAACTAGTCTTGGAGTCATGAAGTGACCTGGGATGGGATCACCTGTAAAAGCCATAAAGACAGGGGCACGGCAGAGCCCGTCCCCCAGTTCCTCCACCCGACAGCATGCAACACGGCAGCCAGAGAGAGCACAGGGGGAGCTCACTGGGTTTCATTTTGTGGGGGAGTCTAATAGTCTCTTCCTCCCACACCCCCACCCTGTGAAGGATACCGGGAAAATCTTACCTTGAATTTAAACAGGTGTCTTGCCTCACAGTGCAAATGCCTCTGAGAAGCATGACACACATATCGTGTACAGAGCTTCGGTTTCAAGTGTGAGAAGCTAACTCTGGTCACTTAAGTCACTTAAGTGAAACCAATGTAATAATTGGTAGGGTACAATCAGAAAAAAAAAAAAAAAGAGAGAGAGAGAGAAAGCTTCTTTCTTCCCCCCCTCTTACTGCTACCTACAAACATCCTCTAACAGGGCTCCTTTCCTGGTCCCTGGCAACAACTTGGGCAGATCAGATTCGATACCTTTCCTGTCTTTTCTGGTATTAAGGAACAGTGTCATTTTCAGGCATAAACATTCCAGTCCTATTTGCTAGCATAAAGACTTTAATCTCTCCTCCCTGCTTTAGCTCCTGGCCTTACCTTAGGCTCAAACCTTACCCAAAGCTACAGGGGGCAGTGGGGGTGCGAAGGTGGGTGCACTCTGCTCTTCCGTCGTCCTGCCACCTTCTTTTACACTCCTCCTCCTGGGGCACCACAAAGCTCAGTCAGTTAAGTGTCCGACTTCAGCTCAGGTCATGATCTCACAGTTCGTAAGTTCGAGCCCTGCGTCGGGCACTGTGCTGACAGCTCAGAGCCTGGAGCCTGCTTCGGATTCTGTGTCTCCCTCTCTCTCTGCCCCTCCCCTGTTGGCACTCTGTCTCTCTCTCTCAAAACTGAATAAACATTAAAAATAAAATTTTACACTCCTCCTCTCCACCACTTTTCTGCTGCTGGTTCTCCAGGCCAACACAGCAAGGAAGGACAAAAAGTAAAGCAGCAAAGTGCTGTGTGGCACATATCTAAATGTGGCTCTTTTTTGTGAAGGTCTCTTCAGGGTGCCTTGGATGACCCCCTCGCAGGTACCTCCAAGTAGCACAGTCCTGTGACACAGGCAACCCCTGCTGGCCTGATCCCTAGGGGCAACCCCTCAGCTCCTATTCCAGCCAGCCTCCCTAGAAGGTGTGATTTTGTTGGGTCCAAGCAGGCAGCCCTCTGAGGTAGAGAAACTCCAGGATGGCTGGTCCAGATGGAACCCTGACTTGCTGCTCCATAGAGCCTTCTCTCCTCACCCTGCTGACAGCGCAGCTCCAACTAGCCTCTATCTTTATCACTTACACCCCAAATTCAGAGGGATGCCCCGGGTCCTCCTAAGGACTCTGCCACGTCCTCTGTAGTAGCAAGAGAAAGGCTTAGGACACATTATACTCTGGATGCAGCCAAAGGGGTTTTCCTGTGGCTGTCCTCCTGTAACTCAGCAGACAGGGGGAGCAGCGGTCAGGAAGCCCCATATCCACAAATGCCCATAATCCACAAATCCTTCCCTCCCCAAAACTATATACAGTAAAACCTTGGATTGCGAGTAACTTGTTCTGTGAGTGTTCCGCAAGACGAGCAAACATTTCTAATCAATTTTAACTTGAGAAACGAGGGATGTCTTGCGATACGAGTCGTATGTGATGCTAAACATCACATGATCACAACTGAGCCAAGGGTTCTTGAAATTCACTTTTGTATACAAGTGCTTTGGATTACAAGCATGGTTCTGGAATGAATTATGCTTGCAAACCAAAGCTTTACTATATATGTTTTTTGAATGATGTCCTTAGAATGTTACCATCCTGCAACCCTCACTGAACTAATTAGTCTGGGGATGGAGCAAAAACAGTGCTGACATCCAAAAAGAGCAAAAAACAGACCTCATGTGGCTCTTGGTGAAAGAACACAGCATCACCTACAGTCTTTCCAAAGGGATCACAGCCAACCTGATCAAGCCTCTGGATCCAGCTGCAAGCTTGCAGGAAATACAACCAGATAAAGGAATATGTAGAACTGTGCCTTGAAGGTGCAATCAACAAAACCCAGACTATGAAAAGCTCCTACAGGTCAAATAGCCCAACAAATAAATTGTAAGAAAAAGAAAGGGACAGAGAGGAAAATTGTACATTAAGAGATTTAAAAGATGCATTAAATTTTAATGGGCAAGACTAGACCACAGTGTCCAGAGATGCACACTTAGCTCATAAAACCATAAAAAGTGCGAAGCACTGATTACTACAAAGCTAGTCTGTCTTTAGAGGCAAGGGACAGCATTTGGGATGGGACGTATGGAAAACTTGTGGGGCAGCTGGCAAAGCCCTATTTCTGAATCTGCATGGTGGTTAAATGGGTATTTCCCTCATAATAATTCACTAAGCTAAAGTTTTGGGTTTCTGGGTCTGTGTTGTACTTGTTTTTGTTTTTACATGACTCAGTGCTCATCACAACAAGTGTACTCTTAATCCCCTTCACCTAAAATAAAACACCTATGTGCTTTATTTTTTAACAAAATGTATGCCAAAAAAAAAAAAGGAGAAAAGAAATATTATATAGGAAAAAAATCTGAAAAAACAAAAGCTCTCCCCCTTTTGTGGTATGCAGAATAATGGCCCCAAAGATGTTTACATCATAAAACCCAGAACCTCTGAATATGTTACTTTACATAGTAAAAGAGATGAGTTATGGATCTTGTCACAGGGAGATCATCCTTGATTATTCAGGTGGGCCTAATCCAATCTAATCTAATCACAGGGTCCTTATAAGCGAAAGGGGAAGGCCATAAAGCCAGAGTCACATGTGGTGTAAGGACAGAAGCAGAGGTTGGAATGATGTGGTTGCTGGCTTTGAAGGCGGAAGGAGCTGTGACCCAAGGAATATGAGCAGAATGCAGAAACAGATTCTCTTTTCAATTTTTTTAAATGTTTATTTATTATTGAGAGACAGAGAGATACAGAGCATGAGCAGGGGAGAGGTTGAGAGAGGAAGAGACAAAGAATCTGAAGCAGGCTCCAGGCTCTGAGCTGTCAGCACAGTGCCAGACGTGGAACTCAAATTCACAAACTGTGAGATCATGACCTGAGCCGAAGCCGGTCACCTAACCGACTGAGCCACCCAGGCGCCCCTTGAAACAAAGTCTCTTTTAGAACCTCAGGAAGGAATACCACGGGCCTGACACTTTGACTTTGGCCTCAAAGAGACCTATTTTGGACTTATGATCTCCAGCACTGTAAGATAATAAATTTGTGTCATCTTAAGCTACCAGGTTTGTGCTGATTTGATACAGCAGCAACAGGAAATGAATACAGCCATTCTTATCAGGGCAAGAAGTTGTCGAAGGGCTCGAGTTCACAAAACTAGTTTGGCTTTGCAGTAGGTTTGTCAAATATCGGGTCTCCGCATTGGTCTTCAGGGAAAGTCTCTTTGAAGTTCTTTCTCATTCTGTAAAAGGAAGTTCGTGGGAGGACAGCATCAGGAAGCTCAGAGAGTCCAGTGACCGCTCTGGAACCTGGGCTGGGCACAGAGAGAACTGAGAAAACTACAGAGCAGGAACATTCAGTTCAGTGTGAGGGCGCTATAGTCAATTTATCGTACCTAAGTCTCCTCAAATGGGGAGGAACTCGAGTTTTCTGTCACCCGTGGTGGGAGCCAGGCACCCGGATTTACTGTCACACCAACACCAGATAGAAAGAGGGGCAGCAGGGGCATGCTGAGTGGCCCCAAACTGGCAGGTGTTTACTGCTAACTCCTTATTAACATTGTAAATATGGGGCGCCTGGGTGGCTCAGTCTGTTGAGCCTCCGACTTCAGGTCAGGTCGTGATCTCGGGGTTCATGAGTTCAAGCCCCACAGCAGGCACGCTCCTGTCAGCCTGTCAGCGCAAAGCCCACTTTGGATCCTCTGTTCCCCTCTCTCTGCCCCTCCCCCACTTGCGTTCTCCCAAAAATAAATAAATCTTTTTTTTTAATTGTAACTTTGTTAAGGGCTCCTTCCCAAAGCGGCAATGGTGGAGACTAGCTCCCTCCTCAGAGAATGAGTGCACAGCCTACAAATATAGGCAGAGAGATCCGGCCAAGGCATTTCCAGGAAGGGGACCTGGGTAGACCACTGAGGTGAGGGAAATGAAAGCCTCAGAAGAAAGACAACAAAGGGAAGGCAAGTCTCCCAACCTCTCCTGTTCACCCCAAGTTAGTCCAGGTAGAACTCATGGCTTTGCGACCATTCACCCGAACGCTATAGATTTCTGGCCAGAGTTTTGTTTTTTGTGTTTTTTTTTAAAAAGCCACCTCCATAACTTATTAATTATATTAATACGATGAAAATATATGTGGCTGCTTCTGTCTCCCAGGTAGGGCTATTACCTCCTTACTGTCTCCTGCGAGCTTTCTCTCCTAGTCTTTTGCATTACCATCTAGAAAAACTAAATGATGTATTTTAATATTGCTGTAGGCGCAGTTTGACCTTTAAATCGCATTATTTAAATATTAATGACATAGCAGGAAAGCAGCCTACTGACAGGTGTTATACAAGTCAGACCAAATAGGACACTAAATCTGCAAGCGCCTTTGAAACTCCCATCAGAGATAATGAGGTATAGGCATGTATTTCCACACACTGTCCAGCACTGGCTCGCTCCACATCCAGCCAGAATAAATCAACTGAATGTTGTGTTTGAAGGGAAAGAAATCATCATTCTCCCTTCAAAATGCCATTTAATGACTTCTGCAGCCCCCCGGAAGGATAACAGGAAAGGGCCTATTTGTTTCTTGGACTTGAAGTGAATGCCACGTTCTCGCAAGGGCTGGATTTCACACCGATGGATGTGACCCATAGCTTTGTTTCCCGAGTGGCCTCAAACAAACCCTCCTATCTGTCCGCACCCTCCTCCTGGCTGGCCTGAGAGTACCAGGCCCTCCTGAGTCACTGCATGACCTTCTTGGATCCTTCAGCTGGAACCTGAGATACCACAGGTTCCACAACCACTTACCCTTTCCAAGACACCCCGTGAACTCTCAGCTCTCTCCGCTATACCCCAGGCCAGAGTTTCCCCAACCTCGGCCCAATGGTCATTTGGAGCTGGACAATTCTTTGTTGTGAGGGGCTGTCCCATGCATTATGGAATATTTAGCAGCATGTACAGCCTCTCTCCACTAGATACCGGTAGCAATTACCCAGTAATAACCAAAAGTGTCTCCAGACATTGCCAAGTGTCCCTGGGGGAGGACCTCTGGCCGGGACAAATATGTTAATTTTCTACCTCGGCGTCTGTGTTGTTCCACAGCTGTTCAAAATCCTCACTTCAGAATCCAACAACCTGGATGATTCACCTGCTGATTAAAATTAACATATTCTTCATGGTGCTCTAGACCAGAAAAAGGGCCTCAAGGTCATGATGGAATGTGAGAAGCCAGGAGAATGACTGAGTCACCCACCTGAGATTGAAATAAAAGGAAGACACCCTGAATTCTAAAGGAGTCCTTTCTCCGACCATGCTGTATCTCACATACTGTATTTCTAACACCCACTTAAAATTGGGGTTTGAGTCTCCTTATTCTACAAATAATATTTGTTGATCATGGAATGCCATGCAATCAGCCATGGTACAGACAATCTGGTTGCCATAGTTTCACATTTGGTCTGGTTTCAGTTATATATTTTCCAATATTTATAACTGTGCTGGGATATTAATAACAGTCAAAATAACCCAAAATATCATACAAAGTTCCCATCCTTCTGAAGTGTATGTCCTGAGAATGTAAGCTTACCAGGAAAGGAGAAAGTGCTGAGAAAAGCCCTGAATGGAGACAGAGCACCAACCAATGGACCAACCAGTGACTAGGGGCTGGAGCACCCGATGGGCACCATGATGCCTGTGGATGGGCACTTTTCCATCACGATACTTTTTCGTGCCCGTGTCTCTGAAGATCTGCTGATGGCTACAGCAAGACAAGTAACTTACAAGTTTATAATTACGGCCCAGTTTATCATTTTGGCTAATCACAAGTCGATTTTATGCCAGAACCCATTTCACCCAACCCCTGGCACCTTGAGAAGGGAAAAATGGCTGTGAATCCAACCTCTCAGAGCATGTTAGAACAAACACATCTTGAATATACCACAGTGGGACCTCCTGTCAATCAACATGCTCGCGTACAGCTTCGCACAATCTAAACCTCAACCTAGGTGGGTGGTTCTCAAGGTGTGGTCCCCAGACCAGCCGCAGAGGCGGCACCTGGAAGCTGGCTAGAAATGAAGATTCTCAGGTCCCACCCAGGACCTACTGAAGCAGACTCTGTTGGAGCGCAGAAATCTATTTCACAAAGCCACCTGGTAATGCTGATGCAGGTGAAGTGTGAGACCCAGAAAATGAGTTTTGGTGAGGAATTAGAAAGCCTAATTCATGAAATTGCTCATTTTGTTTCCCACTACCAGACTTAATCCAGTGCCCTTTGCACGTAGTCTGACTCACATTATTGCACTGACAATATTGTTTGTAGGTGGATTAGAAAAAGAACAATGCATAATCAACAGAATCCTGGCCTTCCTTTCTCTCTGGAAAGTCCTGAACTGCATACGACTCTGGCTGACTCCCACCAAACCTAAGAAATCCAGAATTCCAAGCGTCTTGGCACTTTTCTCTCTATCCTTCCTACGTATGCGTTATTAGAGAACATATGTTGTTTAATCAAAAGATAACATTATGCTGGGTAATGTTCATGAACACCAGCAAATATTTCACTTACAAGCTGCCATAGTTAATTATCTGGAAAAATATAAATATTCACATTTGGCCAAATTCCTCGTACCCGCTCCCGCTCTGTCTCTTCTGTAAACAGCAGCCCCAGCCGAGTGTTTCTCTGCTTACCTGCACAAAGCTCTTAAACACAGACCCCCACGGGAAAGAAAGAAAGAAAGAAAGAAAGAAAGAAAGAAAGAAAGAAAGAAAAAGTCTATTTCTAGTTGGCAATACATCATTGCGAACTAATATGAGAAACAAGGCTACGGCACATCGGGGAGTCTGAGGGATTCTAACAGAGACAAGTGAGAGACCACATCAAACCAGCATCAAGTGTAAGCAGCCCCATAAGGAGTGGAGGTTTTGGGTAGGTGGGTTCTGCATGCAGTCAGACTGGTGGGGTCAGCTCCCAGCTCCGCCCCGCAGACATCCTCCTTGTAAAACGGAGATCAGGGCTCCTCATCGAGCCGTTGCAGATTATATGAGATAATCCAGGTAAAGTCCTTACTTTAGAGTCTGGCATATAATAAATGCTCAGTCCCTTTCAGCTATTTCATTACAGTTGTGTTGGCTGAGTTGAGCTCATGTGACTCTGGGCATCCCTTGTGCCTGATAGACTATGTGCTGCTGGGCTGCTCCCTGTCTCTCAAGAATATTTTTTGGGCGCCTGCGTGGCTCAGTCGGTTAAGCGGCCGACTTAGCTCAGGTCATGATCTCGAGGTTCGTGAGTTCGAGCCCCGCGTCGGGCTCTGTGCTGATGGCTCAGAGCCTGGAGCTTGTTTCAGATTCTGTGTCTCCCTCTCTCTGACCCTCCCCCGTTCATGCTCTGTCTCTCTCTGTCTCAGAAATAAATAAACTTAAAAAAAAAATGAATATTTTTAAAGTTTGTTTGTTTGTTTGTTTGTTTGTTTGTTTGTTTTGAGAGACAGAGAGAGCAGGAGAAGGGCAGAGAAAGAGGGAGAGAGAAAATTCTAAGCAGGCTCCTGTCAGCGCACAGCCCAAGGCAGGGCTTGAACTCATCAACCGTGAGATCCTGACCTGAGCTGAAACCCGGAGTCGGACACTTAACCAATGGAGCCACCCAAGCCTTCCCTCAAGAATATTTTGAGCACTTACTCTGAGCGCTTACGCTGCTCTAAGAGCTTGATGGGATTTTCATTATTATATTCTCATAATCATATTGTTAAAATGAGGCATAGTGGTTAAGCAACTTGACCAAGTCACACAGCAAGTGAGGGCTGAAACTCAGTTTGGCACTGCAGAGCCCACACTTAGCTAGGCTATGTGGCCTCTCTTTATAAATATTTAAACATTAAATATTGGCAAATATTTTTTGGTTAGGTAAACTCTTAACATGAAATACACCTGAGAAAGGTAAAGCTAATCATTGATACCTTAGCAAAAACCTTAGCACTAACACCCCAGCACTATGAGCTTGGAGGATAGAAAGTAACTGGTAAGATCAAGGCCAATTTTATTGCGTTTAGTGAAGAGGAAAGTGTAGAGAGCTCTTGGGCATACCAGACGAAATAAAGACTTAGGAATCAGATTGAGTTGAACTAGTTTTCCAAACTCTGAGCCTCAATTTCTTTTTTTTTTTCAAGTTTATTTATTTATTTTGAGAGAGAGAGAGAAAGCATGAGTGGGGGAGAGGCAGAGAGAGAGAGGAGAGAGTGAGAATCCCAAGCAAGCTCCACACCCGTGCAGAGCCGGATGCAGGGCTCTAACCCACAAACCATGAGAACACGGCCTGAGCCAGTCAGATGCTTAACTGACTGAGCCATCCAGGTGCCCAATCGATTTCCTTTTTTTCTTTCTTTTTTTTTATTGGACTGAAGGAGACCTACCTAATGGACTTGCCGTGAATGCCAAATACAGAGACTCCACAGCATCTGGCCCATCGTAGCCACACCCAATTAATGTTGGTCTCCCAAAAAGTGTTCTTTCCAAAGAAGGTGACCTTGGATGTGATGTCACAATGGTGATCGGGGACATCTGGAAGACCATGGAGTGTCTACCTTCACCATGGGGGTCATAGCAGCTTAGAAAAGAGTGAAGGATATAAAAACTGTGCTTTACTCAGGGTCTGCCTATTGGGGAAATTCATAATCTGGATTAATGCACAGAGAGGGCTAAATTCATGGCGGAAGTGGATCTCACTTTCTCAAAATCAGCGGGGAAAAAAGAAGGTTTTGTGAAAAGTAAAGAACTGGATGGTGTTATTTAGGGAATGACTGGAGCTGGAGGGATCGTCCTCTTGTCTTCCATAGACATAAGATATAACTCTTCAGCAGTAAAGATTGTCAACAGGAGTTTCTCCATAGAAAGGCATGAAAATATTTGTCAAGATAGTGGTTTGTTCATGTGCTAGTGTAACGTATAGCAGGCCTAGGCAGAAATAAGTCTTGCTAAGATAGAATCCTGTAAGAAGCTTGCTTATCTGCACTCTAGACACCAAAATCATGACTATAAAAAATCAGGCTCAGGCCACCTAATCAAAGCACCTGGAGATAGCCACATATATAATGCCTAGAGATCCTCATAGATAAATAATATAATGAACACTATAAAAGAATCTGCCGAATGGCTGATCCAACACTCTATAGTGAAAACAAATACAATATACTCTACACTGAAATATATAATAGACCACAAAGAGGAATGAGACCTTATCCCCATTTCATTTTTTCCCCCAAGATATTATTTAAATTCAAGTTAGTTAACATATAGTGTAGTCTTGGTTTCAGGAGCAGAATTAGTAATTCATCACTTACACACAACACCCAGTGCTCATCACAAGTGCCTTCCTTAATGCCCATCCCCCATTTAGTCCCTCCTCCCCCACCTCTCCTCATTTCATTCTTACCAAGAAACTCAGTGATTCTGGGACACAGTAGTCCATCAATAATAATCATTTGTCAACTATTTAACAAAGCCAGTGTGGATAAAGGGATAATTCTGATCTGGATTATATTCTTCCAGGTCCTAGGGATCCTTTTTTTGAGTCCCGCATTGACCACCTAGACCCTCTGTGTATGGGTTGACTTCTTGCTCTCGTTCCTTTTGAGTAACCATGAGGCACTCTGAGAATTTGTTCAGCCATGTTCAAAATTACCAACTCTCATCCCACATATCTGCAAACATTTGGCAGCCTCTCTTGTTTGCATATCTCGGGAATAGCTGTACAATATTACAGCTCTCTGTCTTTCTAAACTACATGAAACTTCATTCTCCTTAGAAGCTGCATTTTGTCTGAAATGTGTGCTTCTCCACAGACTGTGGTAATGAGATGGGTACTTTCTATTTGGAATCCATCATAAAGCTGATGTTCCGATGCTTAGGACCACAATGATTCCACTGGCATGTTTCTCAGTCATCACTTCACACTCAGTAGTGTGTGGGCTTCACAGCACGCCAAGAACCGCTGGGTTATCAGACACACTTTACAGACTCACTGCTGTAACTAGAGCCTGGATCTAGGGGAGATAAAGAAATAGAAGCCAACCTGATTCAGGTTGGGAGATAGAGAGATCCTTCTTGCAAGTACGCACATACCCACACACGAAGGAAAGGGTGTGAAAGAACATCTCAGTAAGTGCAAATTCTTATGGTATATCCCAGGTACATGCCTAATTAGAGGCAACTGGAGAATTGCCTATATCAACAATGGAAGATTTCATGGAAAATGTGAACTTTGAGTCCAATAGCAAAGAGAGTGAAGAACAGGAATTGGAAGAGAATATTTGGGAGAAAAATAGGCATAAAAAATGGTAAATGCTTGGAACTGATGAGCTAGATGGAAGCCTTCCTTCGGTCCTTCAACAATACAAAGTTGACAAGGAGATCCAAATCGCTCTCACCATATCAAAATAACTTTACCCCGGAAAAATGCTTGGGGTCTAACCTGACCTTTAAAAAACTCTGTCTTTCTCTATAAACTTCTCTGGAAACCATGGACCGAGATGACAATGGCAAAGGTTCTTGAATTTCTCTCCTCTCACAGATTCACCAAATGCACAGCTCTACACAGAGCAGTTCCCTCTGAGAGAAATCCAGAAACTAGCTGAGTGACTCCTACACATGGAGCAAATGAGAAAATATCCACATAAGATCACGGAGGAATGACTGAGACGCACCCCACCATAAACCACACCCCCAGCACAGCACTACACAGTAGGGAGGGGACACCCAACGCCCAGCTGCCTTCTCCCTGAAAGCCACATCTAGTTCCCCAGCTTTTGCAGTTGCCACAGGAGGAACAGGGCCCAGATCCACTGGCTCTGAAGCCAGCAGAGCTTGTGTTTGTAAGTCCCACAGGAACTTAACAGAGGAGAAGCAGTTGTTAACAGGCAAACAGGTGAGCATTCACTGCAGCTATCCCCAGGGCCTGGTGCAGAGGAAACAGGCAAAAATACCCATCTACAAGTCTCTCCTGGAAGAGGTTGGACTGCACACTCTACAAACTGCTGCCTGAGGGCTGGGCTTCTAATTGGCACACTGCCAGGTACTGATTTCAATCCTTCGGGAGCTGATGGGCGTTTCTCCTGCCTTCTCCCTATAGTTCACACCACCAATAAAACCAAGTCACGAGTACCCACGCCTCTAGTGTCCCAACTTTTATGGCTGCTATTCAAGACATAGGTCCCCAAATCACCCAGCTCTCATAGGCAGTGGGATTTACATTCATGAGTTCCTAAGGACTATAGCAAACAAAGAAGCAGTTTTTAAAATTTTTTTTTTAACGTTTATTTATTTTTGAGACAGAGAGAGACAGAGCATGAACGGGGGAGGGTCAGAGAGAGGGAGACACAGAATCTGAAACAGGCTCCAGGCTCTGAGCTGTCAGCACAGAGTCCGACGCGGGGCTCGAACTCACGGACGGCGAGATCATGACCTGAGCCGAAGTCGGCCACTTAACCGACTGAGCCACCCAGGTGCCCCAAGAAGCAGTTTTTAAACATGAGCAAGTGTCCAATAAATTGTGCAGGAAAATCAGCCACATGCAAAAGGATGAAACTGGACCCCTATCTTGCCGTACACAAAAATCAATTCAACATGGATTAAACACTTGAACATAGGACCTGAAATCATAAAACTCCTGGAAGAAAACATAAGGGGTAAACTCCTTAACATCAGTCTTGGCAATTGTTTTTTGGATTTGACACCAAGAAAAGGCAACAAAAGTACAAATAAACAAGTGGGACCTCATCACACTAATAAGCTTCTGCCCAGGGACGTCTGGGTGGCTCAGTGGATTAAGTGTCCAACATCAGTTCAGGTCATAATCTCATGGTTCGTGAGTTCTAGCCCCACATGGGGCTCTGCACTGACAATGCAGAGCCTGCTTGGGATTCTCTCTCTCTCTCTCTCTCTGCCCCTCCTCAACCCCTCTCTTCTCAAAATAAATAAATAAACTTTAAAAAATAAAAAATAAATTAAAAAAAAACTTCTTCCCAGCAAAGGAAACCATCAACAAAATGAAAAGGCAATCAATTGAATAGGAGATATTTGCAAACCAGATATCCAATGAAGGGTTAATAACTAAAATGTACAAGGAACTCCTGTAACTCAATAGCAAAAAATAAATAACCCAATTAAAAAATGGGCAAAGGAACTGGATAGACTTTTTTCCAAAGAAGACACATGAATTTCCAACAGGAACATGAAAAGGCACTCAGCATCACTAATCATCAGGGAAGGGCAAATCAAAACCACAATGAGATATCATTTAACATCTGTTAGGATGTCTGTCATCAAAAAGACAGGAGATAAGCGTTGGCGAAGATGTGAAGTAAAGGGAACCCTTATGCACTGTTGGTGGGAATGCAAACTGGTACAGCGCCTCTGGAAGATAGTATGGAGGGTCCTCAGGAAATTTAAAATGGAAGTACCATATGACCCAAGGATCCAACTTCTGGGTATGTATTTAAAGAAGATGAAATCGCTATCTCAGAGAGATATCTATACTCCCACATTTATTGCACTATTGTTCACGATAGACAAAGTATGGAAACAACTTAGGTGTCTGTCAATAGATGAATGGATAAAGCAAGCGTAAAAAAAAAAAAAAGTGTGGTGTGGGTGTGGGTGTGTGTATGAACACTCCTCCATGTTAGAAAAGAAGGAAATCCTTCCATTTACAACAACATAAATGAACCGGGAGAGCATTATGGTATGTGAAATAGGCCAGAGACACACAGAGAAAGAGAGATCTTACATGGTATCACTTAACTATGAAAACAAACAAGCAGAGTTGAACACCTAGAAACAGAGAACAGAACGGCAGTCGCCAGGGACTGGGGAGAGGGAGAAGTAGAGAGAGGCTGCTCATAGGGTACACATTTCCAGTTATAAAATGAATAATTTCTAAAGAGCTCATGCATAACGTGACGGCTACCATTGGTAATACTGTGTTGGATACTGAAATTTGCTAGGAGAGTAGAACTTGAATGTTCTCACACACACACAAATAGCAAATATCAGAGGGTGATGGATGTGTTCATTAACTTGCTCTTTTTACAATGTATACGTATACCAAATCACCACATTGCATATTTGGGATATATGATTTCATTTGTCAATGAATAGCTCAATAAAGCTATTGACAATTCATTGTCAATATGTTAAATATGTTAAAACACCACAATTCACTATATACAATTTCATTGTCAATGATAGCTCAATAAAGCCGAAAAAAATAATAAAAGTTTCAAACACAAACTGGAAAGAAGAAGAACAAAAACCTCTCTGGTAAGCAGAGAAGACCCAGAAATGTCTGAGAGTCTGATCCAACTGGTTCACACTGACTAGACATAGCCCAGGTTTTATCCCATCCAGCCTCATGGGCAGAAGTGGCGAGAATGCAAGTCGAGAATGCGTTATCCCGAAGCTCATTTAACCACAAATTTACATCAAGCCAGACTCTATTAAGGGCTGGTAACATGGAGTGCCAGAAAAGTCAGAAGATAAGTATCTTCTCTCAGCTTGACCAGGAGCTGAATGATCCACTGTTGGTAGACCACTTGACTTCTACAAGCCTTGGTTCCTTCCTCACCAGTTAAGTGAGAAGGATTCAACTAGATCAATGGTTCAAACAAAACTGCAACCTGTGAACCCACTATACATTGTTGGAAGTAAAGTTTTATTGGGACAAGCCATGCCCATTTGCTTCCATATTGTATATGGTTGCTTTCTAATGTAAATTAATAATAGTACAAGTCAGTACTCTTAGCGACTGCAAATTGCAGGTAATTTGACCCAGCGAGTTTAAGCAAAAAAAAAAAAGGGAAAAAAAAAAAGTCATTGTTTATATAAGCTGAAAAGTCTATAGGTAAAACTAAGTTAATTTGGGGCCTACTTCAGAGTCCAAATATTCTGGACTGAATAACTGTACCCTCCATAAATGTGAAATATGTTAAAACACCATGTTCTAATATGATGGCATAGGAGGCAGGGCCTCTGGGATTTGTAATTAGGATAAAATGAGGTCATGAGGGTGGAGACCTCATGATGGCATTAGTGCTTTTATAAGAGTCGCTTTGAGAGAGTTTGCTTCCTCTCTGCTCTCTGACAGGTGAAGATACAATGATATGATCATCTGCAATCCATGAAGCAATTTCTCACCAGACACCGGATCTGCTAGCACCTTGATCTTTGACTCCCCAGCCTCCAGAGCTGAGAGAAATAAATATTTGTTGTTCAAGCCACCGAGTCTGTGGTCATTTGTTACAGTGGCCCAAGCAGACTAAGACAGCCTATAATATCATCAGGAACCAGCTCTCAACTCAGTGTTCTCCTTGATGGCTTCCTCCTCAAGATCCTCAGGATTGAGCCGAGCATCTTATATTCCTATTTATATAATATGAAAAAGTCCAGAGAAAGAGAGAGACTCCATTCCCCATAATACTGTACCCACAATCCTTGAGTAAGGCCTTACTGAACCCAATAAACCTGACTTGGATCTTGGGCCTATTGCTGACCCAGTCACCACAGCCAGAAAGACAGAATGCACTGATTGGCTAACTTGCATCACATGATATGCCCCGGGACCCAGAGTGGACGCATTTCCTCAAAGCTCATGTGCTGACAATGGAGGATCAGGGCACACTTGCCACGAAAAAAGAATATTTATGTTGGGCACAGAAGCCACACACCTTCCCCATAACAGTGTAATAATCTTTCAGGCCAGCAGAAAGTTTCTTTGAAACTTTGGAATTGCATATAATGTATGCTGGATAGTCATTGAGAAAAAATTACTTGAAGGAACATAATTACTAGAGAAAGTAAAGAATATGGAAAGTTAAAATGATATTAGTAACCACACACTAACGTTTGAAGTTCATGATGACTTTTTTATGAGGGCCAATGGGAGGTCAACGACATGACAAAGCTTTTTGATTCTCTTAATCATTTTAAGGTCAGAAGGGATTTGGAAAGGAGATTATTGAAGAAAATTAAACATTGTATGGTGCATTTATCTCCCTCACACATTTCATCTCAAGAATACTTCTCCCTGCTCTTTGCTGCTGAGAGGTCTTAAGATGTTTGGAAGGCACAGATTCTAAGTAACCAAGGAGGAGACCCCAGAGGGGCAGGCGATATTGGGTCTTCTGGGGAAGATTTTATCCAGGATCCAGCTGATCCCAAGAGCAGTTCCATGTTCTAGTCACAGAAGGAAGCAGCAGCCCCCACACACCCAGGGTATAGGTAAGTAACCCTCCCCACTTCCTGGTAACCCATTCTCAAGACCAGTGGTTTTTCCCAGTGTTTCAGCAATCAGAAGCTTTGAAATCCCCTTGCAGAGGAAGGAAAAAAAATCTAGAAAGAAACACTCCATTTTTATTTGTTTATATCTAGGGATCCTCCGTAAAATTATAAGGTATTCCTAAACTCTACTTTTCTATGGAAATCATTCTATGCAGAAGAAAGGAAAGGGCAAGCAAGGGGCTCACATTCTTGGGTTGTTCATCCTGGAGCTTTACATATGTTGGCTTTTTGGGTTCTCACAACCACCCCGTGGTGTATATTATCATATCCATCTTATAGATGAGGTAAGTAACTGGCCCACAGGCTCTGCCGGCAGTGAGCAGTGCTGTGAGCCCATGTCCACCTGATTTCAAAGTTTGGGTTCCCTTTAGTGATATATTGCCTCTCCAAGTTCTTTTCCCTGTTTACAAATAAGAAAAGAGAGCCATAGAAATGACTCTCTGTTTTCTTGGCTTCCTTTCTTTCCAAGCAGAGTAGCCAACAGGTCTTTTTAATGCATTTCTTCCACTACCAATGGCAAGAGGCTAATCGGGAGGTTAAACGTGTCCTTTCAAAAAAGACTGGTGCAAAGAAAAGGGTATGGTGAAGTGTCAATAGAGAAGGGAAGGGACTGGGGCCACCAAAACTCTAGTGTGGGCCCTGTCACTTCCTGGCTGTGTGTCTTTGAACAAGCTACCTATCCTCTGTGCCTCACTGTCACCATCTGTAAGATGAGGACAATAATAATACTTACCTCACAGGATTATTGGGAGGAATAAGTGAGTTACTGTGTCCCAGTTTAGACCAGTGTCCATATATAAGTTCCCAGTAAATGTTAACTTCAATTAACTCTCATCCTTGGCCTCAGGTGGTGCAACCCACAAGGCCCTCAGCCCCTCTACAACCGCCAACCCCGTAGGAAGAATGTAGCATCTTGCATGTACTTTAATTAGTTACTGATTTGTTGGCATTTGTGGCCAGTGTTGTCTGCCCAGATGTCTTTTAGGGCCCATCTGTTAGCTGAGCAGCTCTCAAATTTGAGGGTGTATGGAATCATCAGGAAGGCATGTTAAACCAGACTGCTGGGTCTCACCCACAGAGTCTCTGACTTGGTAGGTCTAGGGTATGGCCTGGAAATTTGCATCTCCAACAAGTTCCCAAATGGTATTGTTGGGCCAGGGACAATACTTGGAGAACCACAATCATAGACATGTCTTTGAACATAAGTCTGTTTCACTCAACTATGTAAGACCTGTAATGCAGTGAAACATTAGCAGTGAAAAGGGAGAAATGACTAAACCCAAAATTGGCTCCCCAGCCTTCTGCCTTCTAAGGAGGGGGCTAGGAGGAGTGTCATAAACCACATCAGTGAGGACTAAAATCTCTCCACTATGACTTTTCCTTTTCAGCAGACACTGGTGTGGAGGGGGAAAAGGCAGAGGCCACTGTCATGGTCCACTGAGCCACAGAACACTTTGGGTGAGCCCATCGATGTAGAAGTACCCCTGAAGCTGAACTCAGTGTTTTGAGCTTTTTATTGTCGTTGTTCCTTAATGGGAAGGGGACAGGAGTGGACGAGGGAAGGAAGATAAACAGAATGAAAACAGAAGATGGAGCGAGGAGTGTCGTTGAGCAACGTGAGGGAAGCTGGAGCCTAGGTTGGTAAAGACGGTGAAGGGATAATAAAGAATATGGTTAAGTTTTAGACTGTTCGCATTTTTATCCCAGTCCTCTCTATCTGCACCAAAGTCAACATCACATGGATGCCTTGTGGTGGGGGTGCAGGGAAGAGGTGATAGAGGTGATAAAGCAAGGGCAGAGCCTGAGTAATGCATCTCAGATCACATCTGAGATGTGTCGGTGAGGACAGCAGCACTCTCTGAACGGAGTGACTCAGAAACACAGGTTCGCAGCCAGAGGCAACCAGCAGAAATGTGAGCCACCCCCTTCCAGAATCCCTGGAGTGAATGGTCATGATTCAGAAGTCCCTTCAAATTTAGAAGGGGATCGAAACGAGATTCATTTATATCTCAGTGGTCAGAAGACCTCAGCTGACATCTGGTTAACTACAAACCATTAGTTTGCAGGCACAGGCAGAGTTCGGCTTTCTGGGTTGGGAACCTCCAGATAGTTCTCGATGGAACTATGCACTCTCCTTTCTGCCTTACCTTTTTTCACAGGTGGCCCAAGAAACATGGCGGCTTCTGGCTCTGTACGCTTAACACCCTTTAAGATACGACTCACACCCAAGAGTTTAGGAGTTATCCCGCTTCTAGAAGGAATACCTTTACACCTTTCCAGTATGACTCAACAGCTCTGGGGAAAGAAAGTACAAGTCTTTAAGTAATGAAGACAGAGAAAAACACTGTTTGGGAAAAGGACATTAATTGTTGGCAGTTAAGAAGTAATGAGTAATTCATACTCGCTTTCTGCTCTGATTTACATGGTAACCTTTTTTCTCCTCCACAATTAAATTCACAAACAACAGACACATCTGTTTATGGGTCTCCTGTCTCCCATCTGCATTCATTAGGCATCTGGGTGGGGGTGGCAGAAACTTCTAACTCCTCCACGCCTCCCCTGACAACATCTGATTCCAGTTCCTTTGTTACACCCAGAGGGGCCCCTTACTAAGCTGTAACTAAAACCAGTTTCCTTGGGTGGTTTTCCAGGACTAATGGTGTACCCCATTTGCAGATGGAATCATCCTGGTGGTGAATGGAAAGCCAGTGAGGTCCTGGAAATATCCCCAGTGTCTACCTCTTCCTCCCTGCCAAGTATGCACACACACGTGGGGAAGGGAGCTTTAGGTAAAGCTTTCACAGCTAGGATCCAAGGGTATCGGGTCCCTAAAGATGTGCGAGTGACAGAAGGAGAGATTTTTATGACACGTCACAAAATACAGTAAAGTCCCATCAGACATACACTTAAAGAGAACATTATCTTCTCTTGGACGGTTGCTATCACTCCTCTCCACTCCTGGGAGGCTGTTTCAACACCGTGCCCAATCATCCTACCTTAATGTCAGATTACTGAGGCAATGAGTCCATAAAAAGAGTATGTGGAGTCACATGACCGAACTGAACATTTCAGAAGAAAATCACACAATTGGCCTCCTCTCTACTACGTTTGATTTTTCCTTCTGAGAGTGTAATACCAACTTTTTGTCTATCCTCTGCCTAAAGATGTAAGGTTTGAGTGGCAGAGGCCAATAGCAAATGCACTTAGTAACAATTGGGTTGCCACAGTCTACTTGTCCTTTCCAGACCCTACAGCCCTCTGGCTCCCTCCGCCTCCTCCTGGGCCATTTTCTCCAATGCAACCACCGCTGACATTGAAAAGTGTTGAACTTCAGAATAGACAGTTTCCTTATGCCAGGCTGGAGCTACACGTAGGCTGGTGAAGCTTGGCCCAAACAGGAGGTTTGAATCAGAAGGCACTAGTGGGATTCTTTACCCAAAACTGATCCCACCCCCAGCCCTGCCTAAAGGCCTGAATGGCTGCCATCACTCCCCGCCTCCGTTTTACCCAATGAAGAGATGTACAGTTGAAAGATCATAATATTCAGGACCAAACAGGCCCCGGTCTCAGTTTTGACTCTTAACAAGCTGAATAGCTGAAGGGCCTTAGTTAGCTCACTCTCTGAGCCTCAGTTTCTCTTTTTTAAAATGGGAATGCCAGGGGCGCCTGGGTGGCTCAGTCAGGTAAGTGTTGGACTCTTGATTTCGGCTCAGTTCATGATCTCTCAGTTGGGAGTTCAAGCCCCGCATCGAGCTCCGCGTTGATGGTGCAGAGCCTGCTTGGGATATTCTCCCTCTCTCTCATTCTCGCTCTCGCTCTCTCTCTCTGTCTCTCCTTCTCAAAATAAATAAACATTTAAACAATAAAATAAAATAGGAATTCCACTTACCTTGTAGAGTCTGTACTTAGTAAGTACTCAGCAAACAGATTTTTTTTTCTTTTGTTATTGTTGCTGCTTCTGCTGCTGTTGAAATAAGACAGGAGGAAGAAGAGAATCCCACCAGCAAGAAGCTATTTCTTGAGGAATTGCATTTTTGGAAGCAAGAACGGCACGTTCTCGCACAAAGAAAAGAAGTCGTGCCTGGTCTCTGCCAGGTCCAGATACCCCACTCTGCCCTCTGGAGTGAAGAAATATCTTAACATAGCCCTTGTCTGACAAGGCAGAAAAGCCCTTCCAGTTCTGCCCAGCCTGAAAATTTAACAGCCATATGAAAATGCGTGGTGAATTGCTTAAAGACTACCAAATATACCTAAAGACCAATCAGAAACCTACTTGAACACAATGCTCACCAGAGATGATCTTCAGGACCCTTTTTATTCAATGACACCTTCTCAGTTTCTTCAAACCCCTGCTGAAAGGAAAGTGTTCGCGGACGGTTCCCATGTAACTGCAAGCTTACGGATTAATAGCCTTGGCTAATTGGGTCTCTGACTTGTTTTTGTCTTTGACAGTAGGGTAACCTATTAATTCACCATAGGTCAATGATGTGTCACCCCTGATTTGTTACCAGAGGGTCTGCTTCAAAGGGACGGTTGTGTCACCGGACATCTATGGTTAGGTAGGGACAGGAGTGAGGCATGGAGAAAGGGATGCCTCCTGCAAGAAGAGGGGCCTAGGGCAGCAAACGTGCACCAGATACATGCTGGGTTTCTGGGGTGAAGAAGTGGATGAAGCTGAATGAGAAAGGGTGTTTTCTAAATTTTTTTCAATGTTTATTTATTTTTGAGAGAGACAGACAGACAGACTACAGGCAGGGGAGGGGCAAAGAAAGAGGGAGACACAGAATCCAAAGCAGTCTCCAGGCTCTGAGCTGTCAGCACAGACCCCAACGCGGGGCTCAAACCCGCAAAACATGAGATCATGACCTGAACCGAAGTTGGACACAACCGACTGAGCCACCCAGGTGCCCCGAGAAAGAGTGCTTTTGAAAGAAAGAGACAAAATGCCAAAGACAAACTTGACCTGAGTCGCGCCTGTTTCCAGCAACGGCACTAGAGGCGTGCTTTGCAAATATTGTGATTCTGAGTTAAATATACCATGCATGTTTGGGTGTAGAGCATATAAACTTGTCTATCCAACTGGAGTACAAGAAACATCACATTGCTTTACTTTTATGTGAGATTTAATTTGGTGAGACACTAAACATCATATAAATTCATCCAGAAGTTCTAGGGAGGGAGGAATCGCTTATACGGACCGGAAAATTTCAGGATGGGATCCATGCCCTTATATCCCTATAGGTGTCCTGCTAAGATGCTCAGTGCCCAAGTTGGCAAGGTTAGAAGGTGAGATCCCTGGCCTCAAACCAAACTATGCCTCAAGGATCTTTGAACCAGACTGCCAGGCAGATCCATTCTCCTTGGGCTCTGTGAAGCCACCATTTATCCAGGGTGCTGTGGACAAGCATGGCCTGGGTCTCGGCTGCTCACAGAGACCACTCCAAGGAAGTCATCCCAGTTTCTGGGGAACAAGACAGCCGTGCTGCCTCCTCAGTCCCAGCAAAAGCCCCTCTCCCCATCCTCTGGATGAGTTTCCACCTCCCAGATAACATCTAGGTGGGGCCACGCAGACACTTGGCCCCTTCACATAATGAAGCAAGGGGAGAAGGAAAACCTCTTCGTCTTCCAAGTTTGCTAAAGCTGGCTCCTCCGGGAGCCCCTGTGCCAATAAAGAAAATGGCCACCTTCCTCAAGACACATTACTGCCATCTGTCAGAAATTTTTCCATAGTTTGTTAGGACAAAACACGTAGTGCCATCTGCCAGATTTTTTTAATAATAAGTACACAAGGTCATGACGTATATAGTATAATAGAGCCCTTAGAAGAGCTGCCTTCCTGCCTCTTATAAACCTTCTTTACAACTGTACGTGGAGGCTCTGAAAGCAGAGAGCAAACCGCAAAGGCAGGGTACAAAAGGAAGGCCAGTACAAAAGAACAAGGATACTGAGTATTCTAACCCATTTAGAGACTGCATGCATCCAGTACGGCTTTCACACAGTGCCTGTTTCCAAATTAGAATTACGCATCAAGCCGTCTTCTCTGAGATACATTTATGCAGGATGCAGACCACAGGCCTCCAGTATGGGGGAGGGGGGGAGAAGAAGAAAAAGAGCACCTTTTCTCTTAATCCTTAATAGTATCTAGGATCTTACCTTACGGGGAGAAAAGACCCCAGAAGCCAGTCATCAACCCTCCAATGGCAGCTTTGCACTAAAGCCAGGGACAAGCTGTTTCCATGGCCCAGTGACAAGAAAAACACTCTATACATTGTGCTCAGGCAGTTGTTCCAAAACTAGGAGTCAACATAGCTCTCCAACCAGCGCATTTGGCTTCATTCACCGAGTGATCTTTGGCACGGTGTTAAGAAGCCAGGCTCTGAGAACTGGGATGATGAAAAGATCATTCAAATGCCTGGAGGGGGCGTGTATGATGAAGCCAAGGTACATTCAATCATGCCAGCTTCCGCAGAGCTGGAAAAAGGAATCCAGGGAAACAGTCAAAGAGAACAGACAATACATCTTTTTGCCGTCAGTGAACTGAGACCTATAGGAACAATCTTTTGGTGGATGCCCCATGGTAACAATCCACCTCGATGAAACAGGGTTATCAGAATCAGGCTTTTGTAGGCTCCAACACCCCTCCCGTGAGCTAATGCATTGTTCACACTCAACACAGCGCACAAGGGCCATGTCAGAACCAAAGCGTGGTGTCCCAGTGCCGCTTATACATTGTTTCTTGGCCCTCTCGGTGTGTTCACTCTCAGCTGTGCCGAACTTGCTAGTCTCCACCCTCATCTTATTCTTCAGACTTGGCTGCTTTGCCTGTTTCTCCAGGCATAACCTTCGTTCCTCTAGACACTGACCCTGATGATGCACACCTTCAGCTGGGACTGCCCCTCAGCTCAACCAGCTTGCTCTGGGGCCCTGTGCCCTGGAAGCAGGCAGCACACAGCTCTAGGCGGATGGCTGAGAATCTTCTAAGACCCTTTGACTCTCAGTCCCAAGGACTCACTGGGGGAGGTATGTGAACCTCAACTTATACTAATTTCTATGTGGGGAGTAAGGTTTCAGCAACATGTCAGGAAAAAAAGATCACAGATTCTATACAGGAGCACTCATGGAAATAGAAGGAAGAGTCCCAATGGAAAACAGCAATGCACCTGACCCCCCATGCTCTCTCCCCCTTTACTCCCATCGTATTTTTATATAATATCAGTAATAACTCATTTACTGGAATAATGTCACATATGCAATCCCAACCACTCTGTCCATTAGTATTTACAGCCTCCCTAAGAGTTAGACAAAGGGTAGGAGGTTGGGATCAGGATGGGATAAACCAGGCTGCAGAGCCAGCGTTTGGACCTGAGACTTACTCTCCTAGTCATTACTGCTACAGACTCTGCTTTATTTTTTTGAAGCGTCAACCAATGCAGCTTTATACAGGAGTGAAGTCTAAGTTACGAGAGTGAAGTTCAGAAATGAGTAGACTATTAAAACTCGTTAATTGAGAAACTTTGTAAGGAGTCAAGTGGGAGTCTAGACCTGAGACGGAGAAAGAAAGAAAAAGAAAATCAGAAAGAGACAAAAAAGAGAGGAGAGGGAGGGAGGGAGGAAGGGAGGAAGAAAAAGTTTGGTTTACTCTATGATCCTACTTAGGGTTTGCTCCATATAAGTCATACAAGGATACACAGCTTACTACAAATCTCTGAAACAACCTAATAGTTGTCAGTGGTTGAGCATATTTTCTTAAAATCAATACAATTTGGGCCAATACATAAAAGATGGAATGTTATGAGGTCCTCTTCCTGCTAATCAGTTAACCAGGGCTCTCTATGGCCTTTAGATGTCACTGAACACTTACTGCCCCTGGAGCCAACTTCCTGCTTTCTCCATGCCTTCCCTTCTCTGGGCCTGAGCTCTCACCCAGCTGGGGTGACTAGGAAAAATAATAGTCTATTTCCACCAGGTTGTTGCTAAGTGTCACGGACAACCCAAACTATCCTAACCGTATGCTCTGAGAACACTGGTTCCTCAAGGCAATAAGAGCATCTGCCTGAAAATTGTGTTCTGTGGAAGATACCTGCATAAACAATGTAAACAACTTTATTTACGTGAAAACCTCTTAACCATTACTGTGCCAATTTACACTGTTAATATCTGACAAGTGATAGTTAAGGCCATGTCTCCTTAGGCATGATGTTTGTTGTTTTTTTTTTTCAAGAATATTTGGGGGGCTGGTATTACACAAAAAACATTTGAGAATCCCTGACTTGATCAGCAACCTTTTCTAAACAATTTTCATTTTACTGCAACCACCCCCCAGGGGGGAGGAGACTCTTACAGTGGAAGTTTCCAGCAACAGCGCAAGAGGACCAGGAAGGAGAAGGAATGGTTTCTGGGCAAAGAGGCCAGATTCTCTACGCCCTCACCATTCTGCAGTTGTTGAACAATTTGTGGGTAGAACCAATCCTTCCAGCAATCGGTGTGGACACCTCCCTGGGCTGAGTGTTCATTTCTCCGAGGACATCTACAACAAAGTCTCATCTCCATCAACAACAAGAAATCCCACATTGGTCATACTATTAACAAGAAAGACGGACTACAGGGGCGCCTGGGTGGCTCAGCTGGTTAGGCATTCAACTCTTGATCTCGACTCAGGTCATGATTTCATGGTTTGTGAGTTTGAGCCCCACATTGGGCTCCTTGCTGACAGCGTGGAATCTGTTTGGGATTCTAGCTCCCTCTCTCTGCCCCTACCTTGCTCGTGCTTTCTCTCTCTCTCTCTCTCTCTCTCTCCAAATAAATAAATGAACTTTTAAAAAAAGGACTACAAGAAATTTGGGTCTCAACCATACTCTGTAAATCAATTAGCATGAAGCAAAATCTCTGAATTGGCATCGTGTTCTTGGGGGCAGAACAAAAGGAATTAAAAGCCACATTTCCCACTGCCCTGGAAAGCTCAGGAGGCACTTATTTTTGTAAAACAACAAAATACATATAAAGGAGGGAACTAAAGTTTTTGTGTCCCATGCAGGTCCTCTGCTGACCTGCAAATGTAATAAGTTGGGAGTCTCCCCTCTCTCTGGCAGAGGGAGGCGGAGGCCCTGCTCCTGCGGGAAGCCAGAGCGGCCAACTCGCCCCAGAAGAGCCTGCCTTCTTTGTATCGGATCCCAGTAAATCCACAGACTCTGCCGGCTCTCCTTTCGCTGTTTGCTCTCAGGCAAAACTCCCACTGATTTACAAATGCCCACTTCCCACACAAGGAACAATTTCTGGAGGAGAACTGCCAGAGGAGAATAAAGCCCCAGAATGTGCTAGGAATTGAAAACAGTCCTCCTTGTGCTAATTGGATGAGAATATGAATGATAGTGAGCACCCCTCCACCCTCCCTGCAGGTAGAATGCCAATGCCGGGATGTCTGCAAGGGGGCTGCAAACAAAAGAACAGCAGGAGGCTCAAAGTGGGTGTCTACCCCGAAAGTTCCGCAGCCAGTAGTGAGGCTGGGGCCCAGAAGCCAGGGGCCCAAATTCAAGAGCAGGAAGAAGAGTCTGGTGCTTTTTATCAATTACCAAACATAATTCTTATGACAACCCCCCCACCCTGCAAGGTAGTTGTTACAGGGCTGGGGACGTAAGTGACCCACTAAATCTGCATGGTTCTGCATTTGAGGGAGCCGTGGCCTTTCCCCTGTTAAAAGATAAACCGAGGCATGTTAAAATTTTTAAGAGTTTATTTGAGCAAAAATCAATCTGAATCGGGCAGTGCCAGACCAGAGGTAGTTAGGAGCGCTGCATGGACAGGAGCCAAGGGAAACACTAACAAGAGAAGGTGCAGAAAGAAAGAAAGGGAACTATTTGGTTGGTTATAGCTTAGAGCCTAGTTGGCTGTTTGTGACTGGTTGTCCTTAGCGTGTTTGTTTTATAACCTTGAGGCATTCACAGCCATAGATTTGGGTCTGTTCATGTAGGCCACCATGGCATCAGAGCCACCGCAGGCAAATGGCCTTCTTGTTTAATTAATGTAACACCCCTATGGCAACCATCTCCCCATGGCCCAGAACCATTGCCTGGAACAGTCACCTCTACATGGCTCCTCTTTAGTTTTTAAATCACGTAGGTAACACAGGAATATGGTCTCTTCCTTGTAACAAACAAAATCGTGACAAGAACTCTCAACTATTACAAATAAAGTCCAACTTCTACTGGACCACCGTCTCCCACCCTGTCTTCTAAACAGATGAACACTGCTACCCTTCCGCTTCTCTCCTTCCAGAACTTTTCCTTACATTTCTATTCAGACAGGTGTACCCGTGAAAATATATAGTACTGCTTTATGGGAGCAACTTTCACATAAATGGTGTCGTGTATTGCTCTGCACCTTGTTGGGTTTTTTGTTTTGTTTTGTTTTTGTTTTTTACTCCACAATACATCTTAGAGATCCTTCTCTGATAGAGCACCGAGAGCGACCTCGTTTGTTTTAACCACAGCAAGGCATTCAATAGTCTGACGGTGCAGTGACTTATGTAGACATTCCCCCATTGTCGGACATTTAAGTTGTGACTGGCTTTTTTTATGTATCAGTCTTGCCATGACATGTGGTCATGACCCAGGTACATTTAAGGATCGAGATAGGCAGACCTCCAAGAATTATCCGGGAAAGTATCCCAGGGGAGAGAGAGAGATGTGAAGCCTGTAACTGAAGCTTGGGGTCCTGGGGCGATGGCTTCAGGACCCTTGATCCTGCTTTTTCCAGTGGCCACAAACAAATTTGTTGGAAACCGAGAAGTTACCATTAAAACAAGACACAGCCTTCCAGTTTAAACAAGAGACTGCAAATTAAAACAAAACAAAACAAAACAAAACACATATTTATAAGTGTAGTTGATGTAAAATGAAAGAGCCAGTATAGAAAACAGCATGATGGTTCCTCAAAAAATTAAAGATAGAATTACCATATAATCCAGCAATTCCACTGTTCAGTATTTACCCAAAAGAATTGAAAGCGGAGTCTCAAAGAGATATTTGTATACCCATGTTCATAGCAGCATTATTATTCATGGGAGCTAAAACCTGGCTGTAGCCCAAGCATCAGACAGATGACTGAATAAGCCAAATGGGGTATATATCTATCGTGGAATATTATTCGGCCCTAAAAAGGAAGGGAATTCTGCAATGTGCTACAGCACAGATGAAACTTGAGGACATTATACTAAGTGAAACTTAAGCCAGTCACAGAAAGACAAATACTGTATGACTCCACTTATGTAAGGTATTCAGGGTAGTTAAAAATCATAAAAACAGAAAGTATAATGGTGGTTGCCAGAGGTGGTGGGAGGCAAGGTTGGCGAGCTCTTGTTTTACAGGTATAGAGTTTCCGTTTTCTGGGACAAAAAAGTTCTGGGGATGAATGGTGGTGGTTGTACAAAAATGTGGATGTACTCAATGCTGCTGTGAACTGGACGCTCAAAAATGGTTAAGGTGGTGGGGCGCCTGGGTAGCTCAGTCGGTTAGGTGTCGGACTTTGGCTCAGGTCATGAACTGGCAGTTCGTGAGTTCAAGCCCCACATCGGACTCTATGCTGACAGCTCAGAGCCTGGATCTAGCTTCGGATTCTGTGTCTCCCTCTCTTTGCCCCTCCGCTGCTTGTGCTCTGTCTGTCTGTCTGTCTCTCTCTCTCTCTCTCTCTCAATAAACAAATATTAAAAAAAAAAAGAATATTTGCAGAGGCAGACATATTCTAAAAATAACCACAGCAATATCTGTAGTCTCACATGCTCTTCTAGTAACCTGCCATTTCTCCCATCAAGAGATAGAATCTACTTCCTCTTCCCTTGACCTTAAGCGAGTCTACGTGACAGCTTCCACAAACAGAATGCATGAACATCATGCTACGTAAGATTCAAGTCTAGGTTACAAAAGGTGGCAATGGTGAAAAATTATGTTTCGTGCCCTCTTTGGAGACATGCACCTTCAGACCCCTGAGCCACCGTGTAAGAAGTGCACCTACCCTGAAGCCACCAAGGAGGGGAGAGTATGTAGAGAAATGAAAACCAAACCAATACAGAAAGATACCCAAAGGTCACCAACTGCCCCCAACTGCTGTGTCATCTTAGCACAGGTACCAGATATGTGAATGAATAAATCTTGGCAGTGGTGCCTGCCCCAACCACCACCTGATCACAACCTCATAGAGACTCTGGTCCAGAACCGCTTGACCAAATTGCTCCCGAATTCCTGACCCACAGAAACCTTTACTGGTAATACCCAACTATTCTTGTTTCCAGCCACTAAGTTTTGGAATGAATTGTTACATAGCAATAAATAACCAGAACAATCCCACCCCTGGAAAACCTATACCTATGCCATGCCTGTCTTCATAACTATGTGTTTATCTGTTATCATCCCCTATTTGATAGCAAGGTTCTCTTGGTCTAGAACCACTTATTATTATACTCAATATCTAGTGCAAGTCCTAGATAAAACATATGAAGTGTTTAATAAGTTTGGAAGGAAGGAAAGCAGGAAAGCAGGAAGGAAGGAAGGAAGGAAGGAAGGAAGGAAGGAAGGAAGGAAGGAGAGATAATTCAATAAACACCTCCCAGGGAGGCTGTGGGATAATATAAATTGAAGGATATGGTTGTCACAGTGTCCTCCGTAAAGACTGTCTGTTCCAAAATGATGTCTGTTACTTATCTTAAGATGGGTTTGATAGGGTTAGTGAGGCTTATAATCAACATTTTCTGGGTGATAAACTCGGTAACTTTCACTCATTCTACTCTGATCCAGCTAAACTGGGCTACAATTACTTGATTGCTTATCTGCATCTCCATTAGTTATAAGTCCCATGGAAGCCAGAACCATTTTATTTTGTTTACCACTCTACCTTTAGAGCCTAGCACAGTGCCTGACATAGATTTTAGTTGTTAGAGGCGGAGGAAGAAAAAGGCAGAAGGAATAGTAAATCACAATTCAATACAGGTCTCTCTAAGTAGGATAGTCTCCTCAACTATGTAATTGTCACCTTTTTAACACTTTCAAACGTTTTAGTTGTTCATCATTTCAAATTAAATCCAGAAGACATTTGGAAAAAGGGAGAGCCTACGCCCAACACGTGAAGTTTTCCTCATTATCGAATCTTTATCCAGCAGCATTCTGTCCCAACTATGAGCTGTCAGATAGTGGAATCCCTGCCTTCTAGGGTAACAGTCTGGACAGAATCCCCGTAATGTATTGTGCACATAACGCTCCCAGCAGTGCATGAGCAGAAGAACTTATCACGAAGGAGGAGTTTGATGAAGTGGCTAGTGTCATCGGGAGTTTTATTACATATGGAAAAAAACAAAACCATTCTGAAGAGTTAGTCTGCCTGAACTTATTCACTGCTAGTACTAATAATAGCTGCTGCTTACTAAGATTAACACGTTAGTGGATTAATTCATGTAATGCTCACGATGACCCTGAGGTTAATATCGTTAGCATCTCCATTTTAAAGTTGAGGACTCTGATGTACAGAGAAGCAACGTGCCCAAGTCACAAAGGCCGGGAACGAGGGGAGATGAAGCTTAAACCAGGAGATCTGTCTGCAGACTTCAGGCTCCTGACCATCATGTCAACTCGCCACACACTGCCACCACACGTTACAGAAGTAGGATCCAGTCAGTTTCTCCCAAAGGCAGGCAACGTGGTCCAGCAGGGAGACAGGGGAAGTGGTGAATTACTCTGAGGATAATGTAAAATTCCTCTCAGGGAAAGTGAAGTAAGTAAAACAAGCTCCGGGGACCTTCTTGATAGGGACTTGAAGCCCTGTAGGCAGAGCCTGGGGGATTAAAGCGACAGAGAGCTCACTGTTTCACACAAGAAATTAACAAGAAAGTAAGAAATGTGCTAGGTGGAAGGGGAAAATGGGGGCCCAGCCAACACAGCAAGAAACAGAATTTGGATAGGAAATACTGCCAGTGACAATTCCCCGAAGGCGGAAATGGCTAAGGGGCTTTAAGGAACGAGGACATCTAGCCATTTATGTAGAAGTCATTAGTGATCATCAACCAGTATTTCTAGTATTTCCATTTCTGGACACATGGTTGAGGTGCACTTCCCAGACCCTATAATTGACTGGAGCCTTACACTAGTTCTCTCTAAAAGGACATGAATTGATTCCCATCTAGTACATTTGGTTGCCTCCAAAATTCTCTCCCCCTCTGCCATAGTGATTCAAAATATTTGAGATGGTGGCTACTCCACCCTAGGACACTACCCATAATGAGCAGAACCCCCTGCTGACCCTTGATAGCACATAACATGAGCTATAGTTGTGTCTCCAACATTCTTTTATGGAAATTCTCAAACACTCAGAAATTGAAAGAATTTTGCAGCGACCCTCTCTCTCTGTACCCACCACTTGGATCCCACAGTTAACATTTTGCAATAGTTGCTTTAGCTCATTTCTATCCATTCTTCCATCCCTCTATCTACTATCCACTTTATTTTTTGGATACATCTCACAGTTGCAGACATCAATATAATGTCATTCCTAAATACTTCCAAATGCATATTGCTACATACAGCCCAGTATTTGTTTGTACTTCTTTTTTTGGCAAAAGGTACATATATTTTTTGAAATGTACAGGGACATCTGGTGGCCCATTCAGTTAAGCATCTGATTCTTGGTTTCAGTTCAGGTCATGATCTCACGGTTCGTGAGTTCAAGCCCCGCGTCAGGCTTCGCACTAGCACTATGGAGCCTGCTTAGGATTTTCTCTCTCTCCCTCTCTCCTTGCCCCTTCCCTTCTCGCTCTCTCCCTCTCTCTCTGTTTCCCCCCCAAAAAATAAATAAACTTTTAAAAACATGAAATGTATGAATGTAAGAAGTGACATGCACAAATCCATATGCACATTTGATAAGTTCTACTTACTGGTTTAAGCCACTAATGTTTAGGGTTATTTGTTACCACAGCATAACCTAGCCTATCCCAGTTGATTAACTCCACTGAGGTTGTGCTGTCCTGTGATGTCACCATGCTAGCTTTCCCTAAATGTACCATTCAGTCTATCACCACGGCTTAGAGACAGTGGACTATAGGAAAGGGATGGTAGGTTGGTCTCCAGTAGAGTAGAGAATGGAGCAGTACACAGAGGAGTCAAAATGAAGAATAGAGATTAAGAACTCTACACAAGCAGACCTTGAAGTCAGAGGCAAGTTGGAGGAATGCAAGCATCTCCCCCTTCCAAGACCACTGGGAAATAGTAGAAGGAAACCCTGGGTATCTCTTTATGCTGTGGAATAGGGATTTGAGCCAATTTGACCTGAATTTATTGGCACAGGCTATTATTCCTTCCTCCTTGAATAGTCTTCATTTGGCCTCCAGGATCACCTTCTCTCCTGCGTTTCCTCTTAACTTCCTGGTTGCTCATTCTGTCTCCAGTTTCACCTTATTTCTATGTGTTAGAGTACTCCAGAGTTCAGTCTCTGGGTCTCTCCCCTTCCCTCTGTACCCCCATTCCCCTGCAGATCACATCAATGCTATGACTTTAAATACAAGCAGCACGATTAAAATTCCCAGATTTACTTTTTTAGCGCGACTTCTCCCCCTGAACTCCAGACTTCGAGACCTGACAGCCAACTTAACATCTCTACTTATAAGTTTAATGGGCACCTCAAGCTTAACATGTCCAAAATTCCTGATTTTCTCCTGAAGCTGTTCCTCTTGCAGTCTTCCCCACCTACTACATGGCATATTCATCCTCCCACTGCTGAGGCCACAAATCTTGTAGTCATTTTAGATCCTCCTTTCCCTTGTAGATAGATGAGAGAGAGAGAGAGAGAGAGAGAGAGAGAGAGAGATGATAGATTGATTGATTGATAGATATAGATACGATAGATAGATAGATAATAGATAAAGAGATGATAGATATAGATAGATGATAGATAATAGACTGATAGACATAGAGATAGATACATACATACATACATGCAAACATACATACATAGAGAGATAGATAATAGATTGACAGATATAGAGATATGATAGATAGATAGATAGATAGATAGATAGATAGATAGACAGATAGATCAAGCAATTGAGCAATTGATAGAAATATATCCTCTTATTGTGTCAAGAAATCTTTTGGATGTGAGGGCAATCTGACAGCAACATCTGTCACCCCATGAATCTCCCAGGTTCACTGGGTTGATCTATCTGGTTGGGCAGGTATCCCTTCCTCCCTCACCACTCTATGTGCATCCCTCCTATACCTGCACACTTGGTCAAAGAGGACGATCAAAAGACTGTTCTTCGGCCAGAGGTATCTGAGTGGTTGTGCTCCCCTGCTGGAAGCTCCAAACTCTCAGGGTCCATCCATAGGAAAACATATGGTAGTCAACTTTCCAAGACTCTTCCGAATGAGACACTGTGTGTGGCAGTCTGTCTTTCTTAGAAAAGAAAAAGAAAGGAAAAGAAAAAACTGAAGAGAAGAGAAGAGAAGAGAAGAGAAGAGAAGAGAAGAGAAGAGAAGAGAAGAGAAGAGAAATGTTTTTTACCTCCAGAATGTCTGCAGACTGATGACTTCTCTCCACTTTTACCACTACTCTCCTGGTCTAAGCTACAAGCATCTCTCCCCTGGATCATGTCAGTGATTTGGTTTCCGCTTACATCCTAACCTCTTCTCCTATATTCTCTCTCATTCACTGCTCTCCAAGCACACTGGCCCCTCATTTATTCTTGAACATACCAGGCACCCTCCTGCCTGGCTTAAATCAAAGGAGAGTTCTGCTAATCCAATGGGAAGAAGTAGTCAGCCACAGGCTTGCTCAGATCAATAATATCAAGACGGATATCTGCCGACTTCAAAGAAATGTCAACTATCTCTTCTTATGGTCACAAGGGGAGTTGCCACAGCTCTAAACCTATGTCCTCCCATGGCAACGTCCAAAGGAAAAAGTAAGGGAAGTATTACCCAAACGGCTCTATTCACAAGTGCCTCCCTGCCAAGAGACAAAACGTTTCCAAAGGACACCAGTATAGCTCCTCTTACATATCATATTCCACAGCATGTCCCCTGTGGGGAACATGATCACCATGACAATCGCCATCTGTGCTCTGAGGACTGGGTACACTATGACAGCAACAAAGTGGATACCCTGGGGGCAAGGAGGAATGAGACAATCAGAATGTACTAAACACGGTTGACAGGCCACTAGATTCAGAAAGGGGAGCACTGAACCCAGTACTTGCTCTGCCATTGACTTTGTGACATTTGTAAGTCATGCCCCATTCTAGAACAGTTTCCTCATCTGCGAAATGAGGAGGCTGGGCTAGATGTTGCCTTCCAGTTTGCATTTTCTTTTATTCCGTGGACTTCTGCGTGTCGTGGTAAAGATCTGAGTCTTCCCGTGTGTCACTCCTTGTCTATGTATACATTTGCTTTAAATGGTGGGAACACTTGGAAGTCTTTGATCCTCTATCTTAAAAAGGGAAGGGAAATTTTAATGAGAACACTTTGTACTGCTCATTCCCTGCTGGCCCTTAAGAATAAAGGATCTTTTCCTACCATAACTGACATTTAAAACACAGCCATTCAGATTCCGTAATTAGATCTCAAAATCATTCCGTATAAGGCTATGGTTTCCCAAAACTATTCCAGTGAGGAAGCTAGAATGACCTTCCCATATTTGTGTTGCTGACAGTAATTCCTAGCCATCATCTTATTACTTGATTTAAGATCAGGAGAATGAAAACAATGTTCTCCTTGACCCCCACGACCTCGGTCATTACCAAAACACAGAATGGAAGTCTTTATGTGAGCATATGAGTAGGCTTGGCCCTCTGCTCTCAGAAGGCCATAGGCACTGAGAAGCCCAAAGACTCCAAAACCTCTGGTGGGAGACACAGGAACACCAATCTCTCTGTGGAAGATGAGAATGGAAAAAAAAAATGGCAAGAGATAATTAAACCATGTGCTTTTTCTATCAGATTGCCCAGCATCCAGCACAGTGGTTCTCAGTGCCCAAAGGATAAGCGTCACACAAGTGAAAAGGACAAGGGAACCCTTTGCTCTGCCACAAACTTCCATTTAGATGTACCCTGGAATCTGCACAAATCACCCACCTTACTTCTTCACTCCCTCTGCCGTTGGCCATGATTCACCTTGACTACTGTTATTTGTCAGCTCATCTTTGATTCTCGTGTTCCTGAGACAGTAATTGCAAAAATGCTCAGAGACAGCAAAGCACAACTCAGCCCTCTGCCCTTGTACACAGCTGTTCTTTAGGCACACTTCCTAGCAAGAGCGGAGGTTGATTTAGGCAAATGCCCTCCCAGCAGCTTGGGTTCACACGGTATGTCAGCCTCCCTCCAGCTGATCATTTAGGGCATCTGGTTCCACACTTAACTGTCTAAACAAAGTGCACACACCCTAAGCATTTGCATGGAAGCATAGGTTTAAATATGTTGCGGCATTTTGGTATTTATCAGAAGCTCAGTTTAGAGAAAAAAAAATTTTCAGAGGATATGTGAAATGTTTTATCCTTGCATCCAGATATTCTAAAGTCCACTCCTGATTTAAGCTGGACAAGCAGAAATTTGTGGACTAAGAAAGTCTTTGACCCCTTTCCCTTCTCTGTCATCCTCCCACTGAAAGTCCTCCACTGACTTGGGATATGGTGTGACACCGTCAGTCTACATTGAGAAACACAATGAGACACCCCAGAGGAGCTCCATGTATCTACACTGAGGGGTTGAGGATACTGTTGCATCACACAGTGTTCTCATTAGGGAAAATTCCAGAAGGAATGTAATTCTTGCCATGGTATCAAAATGAATGATGCATTCCTTACGGATGAGTTTGTCTTTAATCTCATGAACTCTGTAGTATAACCAATCAAATATCCCTTTCCATTTAGTTTCTAGAATACTTACAGAGCAATTTGAGGCCCGTCTGCTCCAAGAGTAACAGATTGTATGGTCTGCATTTTTGTTTTGGCTTCTTTCCTGGCTCCTTTTTATATCTCCACCGGTAATTTTTCCTCTTATTTCTCACCAACTTCTCTTTACAGAGTTTTGAAAAATTGAATACGTTCTTATAAGTGCTCTAAATGATCTAGGGACAAAGGAAGGGCATAAATGTATTAATTCATTCAGACACGTTAACATGAAATCCAATCTCACCAAATATTAAGAGGCATTTGAAATGTGGTCCGCTTTCCCCAAAATCTTGGTGAGACGCAGTAACACAAACAACATATTCTGGTGATTTTCCCCATAAGTCTCACCTAGAAGTACTCCAACCCACAACGGCTCTAAGGTCAATGGGCAATGCTGTGTTCAAGAACTGTGCAGGGAGACAACTGGCAAGGAAGGATGCGCTAACTGACTGTTGACCCAGAACTGAAAGCATGAGCGACAAACACAAATACTGAGCGTTTAATACTTTTTCCAGAGACCGGACCAAGCACAGTCAGGAACAAAGGGTCAAAGACTCCAAAGGCTTGACTTAAGGACTACTAGTGGCACAGAATATCAGGCCACAGCAAAACCAAGTGCATGGGACACGCATAACAATTCCACACCATCTTGAACCACCGCCTTGGTGGATTGGATCATGCAGTCATCACCTGCTTCGATTGAGAAGCTTCACTTTCACCCTGAATGAAGAAAGTTTAAAGTTAAACGTGAAAAATAAGGGGAGCTGATGTCACATTAGCTGCTATATAAAGGCAAACACAGGTTGCAATTTTTTTTAAAGGCTAACACTTCAAATTCTCTAGGCTGAATATTGGGTGATGGGGGTTGAATCTGCAACAGATGTAATTCAATTCTTGTTTTATATGTAGCTAAAATGACATTGCTAGATATTAAAAGTTCTTATAAAATAAAAAAAAAATCCTCACAAACAGCATCGGAAATAAAATGCAAGCCCTAAAAAAATCAGATTGTACCTTCCATCCCGGGCTCATTCCAAATCAAACTATGTATCTCTTTTATTCATAAAATGATACATATACTTATGAATAAAGGCCCAAAGCCGGGCATTTTGAAATGAGTTATCTAACCTCCGAAAGCAAATAAGATCATTTCCTTTCACATCTCTTCATTCCTAGCAATTACCTGGCTGAATTTCAACCTGACTCTGCACGGGGAGGGAACATCAGCTTGCCCGGGCTGAATATATTGCAGCAATCCGTAGGCATGTTTTCTTCCTTTCTAAAAGCCTATCTGTCTCTTAATAAGATTTTTTATTAATTTCCTCAAGCAGATTTCCACTATCAGGGGTGCTGGTCGCGCATCACAAATGACCTACGTTTTAGTGGTTACTGGTCATTATGCAAGTAAAGAGGGAAACATCTCCTTCTGTGCGACTCAATGATTTAATAATTATTAATGAGACATTATGCCTTTATACATTTCTGACAGATGATTAAGTGCACTATAAATGTTTAACATCGCTCTCTGAGGTCTGGAAATGTGGTGCCAAACGCCTACTCATGCTTTACACAATCAGAAAAGACAAATTAGATTATGGCAATATGGCAGCATTATTGATTTTTGTTCATAATATTTACAAACTACAGGTAAAATGTAATACGAGAAAAAGCATGTGTGGTGACGGAAGGTCCATTTACTTGAAAGTTTGTTCCTTAGACTCATTTGAAGCAATTTATCTGGTAGGCAGTGGTGTTAGGACAACTCCTGAGTCAACTTCTTGAGCTGTGTTTCCTTCAGTGGGGCACTGGATGGCAGGAGGGCTCTCATTCTCACCCCTAGACCCATGGCCCATTTTTACTAATCTTTAGACATAGGAAATTTGGCCCAGAGACCAGTTTGCATGTCCGAATCACCTAGAAATTTTTTCAAATACTTACCTCCAGGCTTTTCACCATCTAGTCAAACCAAAGTCTCTTGAGGTGGTCACAAGCATTGGTATTTTATTTTTAACTTCAAAATGTTTCTAAAATATAACCAGGGTATTAGAACCTCTGATTTATACCATCTGCTATGCCAGATTTAAAATATGGACTCAAAATTCTTTGATATGCCTCCCATTAAGAGGTGGGGTCTAGAGACCCCTCCCTACAATCTGGGCTTCATGACAACTTGACTGATAGGTTATAAGGGAAAAGCAACACCGTGCCAGTTTTTAGGTCAAGTCCTTAACAACTGGAAGCTTCCACTTTCTTCCGTCTCCCAAGACCTCATTCTTAGAACCCAGCTACCATGCTGAGAGGAAGCCCAAGCAGCCTGTGGGAGGCCCATATGGAAAGAGATTGAGGTCCTGACCCAGAGTCTGGTTGAGCAATCAGACTCGTCAACCACGTGAATGAGCCACATTGGAAGTGATCCCTCCAGCCCCCAGTAGATCTGCCCCAGCTCTTATCACATAAAACCGAGACATGCTGTTCCTGCCAAGCCTTGGCCAGACTTCAGATTCATGGGCAAAATAAATCATCATTGTTATTTTAAGCATTAAGTTATGTGGTGGTTTGTTAGGCAATACATAACTGGAACATCTGCTTACCCAAATGGTGTCATGGAAAGGGATTTACTATTTTAAGAGTTGAATTATAAGCATTAATAGGTTTAGTGCCTCAAAAAATGCAGCTTTCCACCTTCTCTTTGGACAAAATAATGGAACTCTCCTCCCTTCTTAACACATGATATTGCTTTTCCATGAAGCCTTCCAAGTCTGTGTCAATTCTCTGTAATTTTTCTAACCTTTCCAAACCTTGTTTACAAAATTAATTAGTGCTTTTGTCACATAAGATTATAAACTCAAAATATTGAATACCAATTTTCATTTGGAAGATTGTCTGATGAGAAGATAATCATAGTCTTTAAAGAGCCAAATTTTGGAAGTAACGGCTTGAATTGATAAAAATCAGATTGAATGAGTAAGGATACAAGGACGAGTGGAGAAATTACGGTGTGAGGGAGAAGGACATTTTACACAGCGGAAAGCTCAGTGTCAGCTGGGGGGCTCAAAATGTGTCTCAGTCAGTTCTGCTGCCTTAACAAATACCACCAACCGGGTGGTGTAAACATTTATTTTCTCACAGTTCTGGAACCAAGATCAAGGTGCCAAGGTTGGTTTCTGGTGAGACCTCTCTTCTTGTCTTACTGACAGCCATGTCTCACTCACATGGCCTTTCTTCTGTAGGAGTGTGGGGAGAGATCTCCCATGTCTCTTCCTCTTCTTATAAGAACACAATTCCTGTCAGATTAGGCCCCACCCTGATGAGCTCATTTAACCTTAATTACTCCCCCCAAAGGCTTTATCTCCAAAAATAGTCACATTGGGGATGAAGGCTTTGACATACGAATGGTTGGGGGACACAATTCAGTCCATAACAGAATGGGAAAGTCTTAGAACAAGTGGAATTCTACATGGAATCATGCCTTTCTCACCACCAGACTAGGTGGTCATTTTGTCATTGTTGTTACTAATAACAACAACGATAACCACTTATTGGTCAAATACGAAGTGCCTAACATTTCACATTATCACATTTGCTCCTCAGAACAACTCTAAAAGCTAAGTTATATTATCCTTATTGTTTGCAACTTAAGAAAGTTCAGTAGCTTATCCATGATCTCATGGCTTATAAATATGAGAACAGGAATTTGAACACAGTCTGTGGACACACAATTGATTTTTGTAATTCAAAATCAAGCTCCTTTTTTTTCAATCTTTCATTCCTTTGTCATTTCAAAAAGTATTGATTGAACACCCACAATGGTTCGGGCCCTGTGTTAGACCTTGAGGATGCAAAGTCAACCTGACCCTTGTCAAAGAAAAAATGGTCCAGTCACTTGTTAAGAGAATAAGGAAGACTTTATTCAAGGGACCTCTGCAATGAAGGGTTTGAATACAACAATGACAAGTGGGGACTTGCAACCAAAGAACAGGGTGAGGGTTGGTGAACAGAAAATTACTAAGAAAAAGACATCAGGAAGATGTGATATATATATATATATATATATATATATATATATATATATACATATATATATATATATATATATATATACATATATATATATTTATATATATACACACACACAATGGAATAGTATATGGCCATTAAAAAGAATGGTATCTTGCCATTTGCAACAACATGGACAGACTCAGAGGGTATAATGCTAAGTAAAATAAGTCAGAGAAAGATAAATACCATATAATTTCACTCATATGTGGAATTTAAGAAACAAAACAAATAGAGGAAAACACAAAGACAAAACTCTTCAATACAGAGAACAAACTGATGGTTTCCAGAGGGGATATGGGTGGGGGGGGATGAGTGAAATATGTGAAAGGGACTAAAAGTACACTTATCTTGATGAGCACTGGGTCATGTATGGAATTGTTGAATAACTATACTGTACACCTGAAACTAATATAACACTGTATGTTAATTATACCTGAATAAAAACAAAAACAAACATTAAAAAACAAAATTTTTAAACTTTTGCTCTAAGAGAAAAACAAAAAACAAAAAACATCACTTGTTTTTTGGGAGGAAATTTTTTGGAGGGAATTCTTGCTAGATCAATTCAACAGGATTCTCACTGAAAGCAGGACAAGGTAACAAGACATTGAGGCTGGGGGATGAGAAATCTGATTCGATATCGAGGGTAGGAGGTTTCCACTCAACTGGTCCAAGCAGGATTCTTCTTAAACTGACTAAGTGGACCAAGGGCAGAGCTCAAGGTCAAGACCCAGCCAAGAAGACTGCTCAGAGAAGGCTGACTGATTTGGTCAAGGAGAACGTCTTTGTCACCCTGCTTATGAGGAGCTTGCAGTTCAACAAAGAGAGAGATGGCAGTCAACAACTGCAGTGCTAAGTTGGCTTTCCCACAAAAGTCTCTGTGCCTACGTTCTCTGGTTTTGAATGGGGCAGAGGAACGTCCAGGAGGAGCTGTGGGTGTCATTGCTGAAGATGAGCCAGGAATGCCATGGTGGTGACACAATGCTTCAGAGAGTGCTGGGGGCCCCTGGAAATGATCCGACCATAGATTGGACTCTGCTTATTTTTGGTACACAATAGCTCTGAAACAGCAAATACCTTCTGGCCCACCACTAGCCAAGCAATTTATCCCTAGGGGCCTCCTACACAGGTTTCCTCAGAGCCAATCAAGCAAACATTTCTTCACAACACAGCCTTTGTTTTCCCTCTCATCCATTTCCTTGGTGCCACTAACCAAATTCCCTGACTTGTGCTCAGCCAACCCCAAAACACCAAATGGCAGGGGACCATCCATGCTTCCTGCTTCAATTTTTACTTTCAAAGCTGGATTTCTTTGAATTACGAAAAACCATCTGCCTCTAAATTAGACTGGAAGGTTTCAAAAAATCCAGCACAACTGAGAACACCAAGAAAGTCCAAGGAAATGTTGGGTTGAAGGCCTCAGTTCCTCACACGCTGATGACCAGAGGCTTCTTTGGCTGTCTTGGTCCATCTGGGTTGCTATAACAAAATATCACAGACTGGAGACTAACCAACATTAATTTCTCACAATTCTGGAAATCGGGAAGTCCAAGATCAAGGTGTCAACAGATTCAATGTCTGGTGAGGGCCCTCTTCCTTCTTCTTGTTATATTTTCACATGGGAGAGAGACAGAAAGGGATGGTCTCTTCACTTCTTATGAAGAGAACTAATCCCGTATTGGGGACTCTACCCTTACAACTTCATCTAAACCTAATCACATCCCAAAGGCCCCACCTCCAAATAACATCCCAATGGGGACTGGGACTTTAACATCTGAATTTTGAAGAGACACAAACATTCCATCCACAACACTACAGAAAGTTTTGCACCTTTGTAAACAAGAAGACATACACTAAAATGTTCACTGCAACCAGAGAATGGAAAAATAAACTGTGGTATATTTACAAAATGGAATTCCATAAACAGGTTAAAACGACTGAAATATACATGCATCAACATAGGTAAATCTGAAAAATATAATGATGAATTAAAAAAAAAAAAAAAGCACAGTTGATGGTCACAGTTTATACCCAGTTCTCACTACAGACCTGGATATATTGCCATATTGATTGGCCCGGATTGATTCTGAACTTGCTCCCAGAGAGTAGAGGGTTTTCTGGGATAGTTTAGGTATTGACCAGTGTTGCCAAGAGGAGGCTGCTGAGAGCCTGAGGGAAGAAACACTGGGACAAATCTGGCCATGCTTCGTCTTCTCTGGCTTTCTCCCCAGCCAGCCCCGCACACTCCTCTGTCTCCCCAGATCCCTCTCCTCCAGTTCCCACCGGCCAGGCAGCAACAGCATAGAAACTACTACATATTTTTTTTTAATTTTAAATATTTGAGACTGCTTCTTGCCCTGCAGTTTCCAAAACATTACACTATTGGAAACATTTCAATGTACCATATAAAAACAGGGGAATTGTAATAATTTGTCACAAAGACTTTCGGAAAAGAATGCAAAACACTGGATAATTATGTAGTCTTTGGCTCAAGGTGTTATAGTCCTATTATATAGTTATAAGTCTGCTTTTTCTTGTTTTCCTGTTGGATTGAGCAGTTTGTTTTAAAACCTTTTAAGTTCTGTTTTAAAAATCATAAAATTTATGTCCTGACAAACTTATATTTTCAAACTCCAAGCTATTTCCAGAAGACCGTTTACACCCAGAGCAGCCCAGTGGTGTGTGTCCAGGTTGAAAAAGGATTTAACTGCCAGGGGATGTCAGGTAAAATTCCCATAAGGAAGGAGCATGAGGTGACCTTAAAAAAGAAGAGTCAGGATCGGGGAGACAGTGAGTTGGGGGGAACCCTCTTCCTGATGGACAACAATAAACAGCAAAAATGCCCTGGACTTCACCTTGGCAAACAGGGTACAAATGCCTGAAGTCCTCTTCTTCCCAAAGATAAGTGTATCAGGAAGTGAGTTTTCTTCTCAAGACAGAGGACAGGGAAGAAACCAACCAGTTGCACAGTCAAAATCACTGCGTTCTATTAGCTCAGTAATATCGCCACTAGAAGCTGGAAGTAGGGGTTGATTTTCTCAGAATCAAAATGACATAAAGAAATAGTGGCATAAAGAAATCATGTTTAACCTAGATGTGCTTTGATATATTAGAATAGACAGAAAAAGGGTCACAGATTTTGTGACCTCATACGTGGTCATGACCTAGAAAAAGTGGTCAGGCAGGAAATATTTGCCTACTTACGGCATGTAATATCACTGCATGTAATATAAGCATGAGGGAGGCAGAACACAAGGACATCCCTGAAAGCCAAACTGGGTCCTCCATTATCCAGTTAAAGAGTTCTATGACCCGGAAGTTGTAGGATAGTGAACATAGGGATTTCTATGGTGTGGTGGTTAATTTTATGTGTCAACTTGACTGGACCACAGAATGCCCAGATACCTGGTCAAACATTATTCTGGGTGTGTCTGTGAGTGTTCCCGGAGGAGACAAACATTTGAATTAGTAGACAGAGTAAGGCAGATGGCCCACCCCAATGTGGGTGGGCCTCATCCAATCCATTGAAGGTCTGAATAGAAAAAAAGGTGGAGTGTGGAAGAATTTGCTCTCTGCCTTACTGATTTGAGCCAGGACATCAGTTTTCTCCTGCCTTTGGACTTGGACCAAACTAGAACTTAAACCATAAGCTCTCCTGGGTCTCCAGCTTGCTGACTGTAGATCTTAGGACTTGTCAGCCTCCATAGTCATGTGAGCCAACTCCTGGTAATAATTTTCTTCATATGGATGATTAGATAGATAGATAGATAATAGATAGACAGATAATAGATAGATAGATAGATAGATAGATAGATAGATAGATAGAAGATAGATATGATCTATTGTTTTCTTTTTCTCTGGATAACCCTGACCTATACATTTGATGTCCCTGGGGTGTATAAATCAGACCCCACCAAAACAAAGGAGTCAAGAGAGAGACAGACACATAGGGAGACAGAGACAGAAAAATATGCAGACAGATGGGTACAGAGCAGACACACACACTCACACACTCACACACACAGGCACATAGAAAGAAGCAGAACAAACAGAAGCAGACAAGACAGAAAGAGAACAGACAGGCAGACACACAGACATACAAACAGGCAGAAACACAAACTTAGGAAGGTGAGAAAAAAATACAGTATCTCCTGATGCTCTGTATAATTTGTTCATGGAACTTTATTTCTCTGTTTCAGGAAATACTCTGAGGAGGAGACATGCCCCTTGCAACTACACCTCTGCCCAGTCAGAATCAGCTATCAAAGATACCTGTCAGTGACCTGCACAGTGCCTAGGAGGAAAGAATCAGCTCCAATACCCCACAGACACTCAGATGCTAACCTGCAACCACACCCCAAGCCTGAGATCTATTCTCACATCTATTGACACTGTGTAAAAATGGCATCCTGTAGGCGGACAGCTCAACACTAGAGTCACCTTGGACCTGACCCACCCCAGACCAAGTAAATAAAAATCTCTACGGCTAGGCGTTGCTATTTTTTGCCAGCTCCTCAGGGGAACCAGGAAGCAAAGAGATCTGGGTTTTGCTGTGTAAGGCCATATGCCTGGCTGCAAGGTTCAAACCCAAGAGCAATGCAACTAGCCAGGTTCGGTGACGTTTGTCACCTCGGTACACGAGTTACCACTCACAACCCATGAACTCTACTTTCTAGGCCAGTTTCAAAGCTCCAAAGGGCACAGCCTAATCACAATGCCATGTTGTCACTGCTTGGTGCCAGGCTAAATGCTATGCAGGCATGGCCCCACTTAATCTCACAACACCCTGCATCACGTAGGCAACATCTCCGGTTTTCAGGTAACAAAACCGAGGTCAGAGAGATCGAACAGTTTGCCAAGATCAAGTACGTGGGAGAGGCAGCCTTTGTGGCTGGATCTTCCTCTCCGCTGTACAGGAAACACGCTGAGGGGAGGCTTTCGGTTTTCTCCTTTACAACGCGCCGCGCCGTCTCCCACACAGAAGGTCCCGAAGATGAAAACGAGCGCTGCCCTCTGGGCAGAGCGCAGGGCCGTGCGCGGGAAGGCACCTAGGGCTGCAGGTCGGGCGACTGTACTCTGGCCACACCAACTGCACGCTTCTGCTGTCGCCGCCTTCAGCCTGGTCTCAGGAAAGACACAGTCGGAGCCCCGGCCCACCAAAAGTAAAGGGATGCCGGTGGGAGAACTGAAGCTTCTTCATTGACTTTAATTAAACTCACCAGAGAAGTAGATGGCAAGGGACTCCCTAGAACTTTTGCTAGTGTTGTCTATATTATTCTTAATTCCAATGTAGCAGAAAAAGACTCTCCTCAAACCTACTCCACCAGTTTAGAGCTGTCCCTGTCTATTGAGAAACAGTGCCATCTACTGGAACATCTTCACACCGTTCTCCTGTGAACCAGGAGAAAAAGAATTGCTGTTACTTATGCCTTTAATTACGAACGACGTGGTCCAAGACGTGGCCCTTCTTTCCAGTGTCTGTTCTGCTCTTAAAACCAAATAAATTATTTTCTTTTATAGCCACAAATGACAAAGGGGTTGGGAATTACACTAAGACTGTCAAGTATTGTGCCTTGAAAAATGGATCCTACAGATTAGGTCTTGATGAGGTGGGGCAGCCAAGGGGCAGGCCCTTAGGTGTTGAGTCAAGAGGTCAACGTGCCCTCACAGCAGTGACCACACCTGTTCACCTGAGCCCTCTTGGGAGCTGCACAGACGATCCAGAAGGAATGACTCTACGTTCCAAAATACTAATGACCTAGGAACCAACCCAAAAATAGATGTGTATGTGTATAAATACTGTGCAGAAAATAATAACATTATTAAGGGAAACCAAAGAATGTCTAAACAAATGGAAGGCCACACTGTGGTTGGGATTCATATTTGCAGTGGGGGTGAAATCTCCCTCAAAAGAAGTAAAAATTGGTTCTTCAGGGGATGAAAAAAATCTGGTTTTATGTGTAAGGCACAGATACACAGTATATCTGTGGCATTAAAATTTCATGGGAGTCGGGAGTATTTGGGGGAAGAGTCTAAAAAAAGACAATTTAGGGGGAATTTCAGTGGGGGGAAAAGGTTGAGAAGCCCTGGGTTAGAAGATTCAATATTGTTAATAAGTCAGTTCTTCCATACTGATTCATAGATTCAATGCCCTTCTTAACAAAATTCTGATAGGGTGCATGTCTCTGTGCGAGTATGTGTGTGCATGTGTGTGTGTGTGTGTGTGTGTGTGTGAGAGAGAGAGAGAGAGAGAGAGAGAGAGAGAACCGACACGCTGATCATAAATGTATATTGACGGTAAAGGAAAGGTGGGAGTTTGCTCCACCAAATAGTAAGACTTACGATAGTGCTACTGTAATGAAGATAGTGTGGTACTGGCCCTAAGTGAGCAAACAGACCGGTTGAATCGACTGGAGAAGCCCAGAAAAAGATTCGTGCACATTTGGACACTTGGGTTGCAGAGCAGTGGAGAGAAGACAGTCTTTTCAACAAGTGGTACTTGGATTTCCATAGGAGTTTATTCCAAGGAATAAACACTGACCCTCATGTCTCGTAATTACTGGTGGATTATAAATATGAGTGGGAAAGGCAAAGCAACAGAACCTTCTGAATCACTGACTCTTCAAGTGCAGTCCCCAGACCAGCAGCATCAGCACCACCTAGGAACTTGTTAGAAATGCAAAATGCAAATTCTCTAGCCTCCCCGCCCCACAGACACCTGCTGGGTGGGAAAGTTTGGCATTGTTCCCCCACCCCACAAGCTGTGCCCTGACAAACCCTACAAATGATTCTCTCACACACACTGAAGTCTGAGAGTCACAGTTTTAGAGGCCAACCTAGGGGAATATTTGCATGATCAAAGGAAGGGAAGGCTTCCTAAACAAAGCATAACTATAAAGAAAAACGTGGAAAATAAAAATATAGAACTTTTGTTCATCAAATGGTACCATGAAATACAAGGGCAAATCACTCAGCAGAAAAAGAAACTGGTGACACATAACTGACAAAGTTCATATCCAGAATATGTAAGGAACTCCTACATATCAATAGGAAAAAGCCCAAAAGAAAAACGGGCAAGAGACCTGAACAGCTACTCCTTAGATTACATTCAAATGGCCAATCAACACGATGCAGTACCCAATGTCTTTAGAAATTAGAGAAATACAAATTAAAAGTACAATACCGTATAATTACAGACCCATCAGAATAGATTTAAAAAGACTAGCAACACCCAAGTGTGGGTGAGACTGTAGAACAGGAGTTGGTAAACTTTTCCTGTAAATGGCTAGATAGCAAATTTTTTAAGCTTTTTGGTCAAGAGACAAAACGGAGGATATTATCTATGCAGGAACTTCTCTAACAAGAGAAAATTCTTATTTCCTTCTACATCATGCCCCACGCGCCACCACATTTGATCGGAGTGGGCCATCCTAGGAGGTAGGCAGGCTTTGCCCCCAGTTGTGGTTGGCTGGAGACACCAGCGGAGGAACTGGTGGGCAGGAAGATGGGGGTGGCCATCTTGGTCAGTTACTCTCTGCCCAAGGGACATTCAGATCCCAACTCCACCACCTGTTTTGGTAAATAAAGTTTTATTGAAACACAGTCACACAGTAGTTTACATGTTGTCTGTGTCTGCCTTTACAATAACAACAGCAGAGCTGAGAACTAATGACAGAGACCGTATGGCCCACAGAGCCTAATATATTTACCATCTGGCCTCTTACACAGAAGTTTGTCAACCCTGTAATAACTCACTGAGTTGTACATTTCTATTTTGTTTATATGTAGTATGTGTGTGTGTGTTGTATTTATATACATACCTGTTGTATTTTACAATTTTAACTATATATATCTATATAGATATAGATATAGATATAGATATAGATATAGATATAGATACACACACACACATATATATGAAATTCTATGTTTAGCTCTGCTTCGTTTTTGGCAAAGATCTTCAATGCACAACATAGCAGTTAAATCAAATGTCTTTTAAAAAAAAAGTAAGCAGTCTTGGGGCGCCTGGGTGGCTCAGTCAGTTAAGCATCCAACTCTTGATTTCAACTCAGGTCACAATCTCAGGGTTCTTGAGTTTGAGTTCCCCATTGGGCTTTGTGTGGATTGTGGCGCCTGCTTAGGGTTCTCTCTCTCCTCTCTCTCTCCCTCTCCCTCTCTGTCCCTCTTCCCCTCGACTCATGCTGTCTCTCTCTCTCTCTCTCTCTCTTTCAAAAATAAACTTTAAAAAAATGTAAGTACTCTTTCCTTTAATTAAATATGTTAATTCTATAGGCAAAATAAATTGTACTTGCCTCCAGAACTGATTTTAGTCTCAATTTCCACATTTGTAAGAGAATAGATCATCAACTTTTGCTCCAAATACATTGATGATATATTTCTTAAAGATGTTTTAAAGACTGCAAGATGATACTTGAAGGCACTTTCGACAAGTGCCTTGCCAAATGTTGTCACTTCTCTATTTGAGTTGTTCTTACAAGATTGAACCAAGGTATCTATAAACACAACAAAATTCAACAAAGGAGCCACATTCAGTAATGTCTTATTTATTCAGTGATGTGGGGGAAGGCGAGTTTTCTGATACACTGAGTTTCTCTCTTTGCATTTTGTAATTCATCCATTCAGCAAATATTTACTTAGAGCCTACAGTGCCAAAACTTTTATTTTCACCATTTTAATGCAAATATTTCTGAAATACTTTGTATCTTTCCCTGCCTTTTACACAAAGAATGCTGAAAATAATTTAAATTTTTCTTTATTATTCAAGCTCATTATGGAACCAAACCATCTTTGAAAATGTTGGTTTTCAAATATACATTTTAGCTGAAAAGCCCTTTATAGAATTCTAACATACAACATAGATAAAAAGAAGAGTTGAAATGAGAGATCGGGGCTCAGCGGAGTCCCACCCACTTGATATCCTTGGGACAATACAAAACCCTAACAATGGGATCATTATTAAATACTAGTGTCATGGGGCACCTGGGTGGCTCAGTCGGTTGAGCGTCTGACTTCAGCTCAGGTCATGACATCAGGGTTCATGGGTTTGAGCCCCTCTTCGGGCTCTGTACTGACAGCTCGGAGCCTGGAACCTGCTTCAGATTCTGTCTCCCTCTCTCTCTCTGACCCTCCTCTACTTGTGCTCTCTCTCTCTCTCTCTCTTTCAAAAACAAACAAAAAATTAAAAATTAAAAAAAAAATACTGGTGTCAGGGCTGAGTCAGTTAAGCACCCAACTCTTGATTTTGGCTCAGGTCACGATCTCACAGTTCTTGGGATTGAGCCCCACATGGGACTCTATGCTGACATTGCAAAGCCTGCTTGATATTCTCAGTCTCCTCGCTCTCTCTCTTCCCCTCCCCCACTCAGCCTCTCTCTGTCTCTCTGTCTCTCTCTCTCTTCTCAAAAATAAATAAACTTAAAAAAAAAAAGAAGAAAATACTGGTGCCATATAGAAACATTCTCAAGGGCTGCTGAGAGAGAGAAGATTGCTTTATGCTCGATAATCCTACATTATGATCCAAAATTGCCATCATTTTTTAAAATTTGAACGTGTTTTTTTTTTCAACGTTTTTTTATTGATTTTTGGGACAGAGAGAGACAGAGCATGAACGGGGGAGGGGCAGAGAGAGAGGGAGACACAGAATCGGAAACAGGCTCCAGGCTCCGAGCCATCAGCCCAGAGCCTGACGCGGGGCTCTAACTCACGGACCGCGAGATCGTGACCTGGCTGAAGTCAGACGCTTAACCAACTGCGCCACCCAGGCGCCCCCGAAAATTTGAATGTGTTTTATGTGTCCTTCTCAACATCAGCCATCATTTCTTGTGGCTGATCAGCGTAGCTCCCAGTATCTGCTCTCTCTTCTACCCACTCAACCCCAACATCTATGGTTTCTGTAGACTGAGAGATCCAAGTTACCAGGCTTCACAGAAGTGTGGGTGAATCAAGAGTCCAGAGACTACCAGCGACATGAGTGGCTCTTTCTTGAATAAAGGACATGTGCTTTACATTCTACGTTCAATACATTCAACATTTACGTTGAGTGATCTATTTTAACAAACACGTTTTTCTGTCTAATTTCCAGATTGCCAAATACATATTAGAAGCTACGTGACCTCTAGATAGGTAAAGAAATTCTCTACCATCAAAATAAGAATGAATTAGCACTGTTGATGGTGATTCCATTTTCCCAACTGAGGAAATATTTCTAGACTCTCTCAATCTAAAAACCACATCAAGAGGCGCCAGGGTGGTTCAGTCGGTTAAGCGTCAGACTCTCGATTTCAGCTCAGGTCATGATCTCAGGGTTTGTGGGATCGACCTGGCTCTATGCTGACAACGCAGAGCCTGCTTGGGAATCTCTCTCTCTCTCCCTTTGCCCCTCTCCCCTGCTCATGCTCTCTCTTTCTCTCTCTCTGTCTCAAATTAAAAAATTAAAAATTAAAAACCGCATCTACTAGTAACTTTCAAATGCAAATATTTGTATTGGCTTCCTTGTGTTTAAACTTAAAGTAATATAAAATATGTATCCATAAGTGCTGGTGAAGAAAATATTCCCCACCCTGTACACATACATAAATACAAAACCTGTGTCTGTCACTTAATCCAATGGTCTTGGAGTTCACCCAGTGAAAGAAGCTATCTCCAGAATAAACTGTTAAATCTGTTCTAATATGGTCACCCCTCTCATTTCAGAGCCCTGCTGATGGCAGTCATTTTAGCAAATTGACATCATTTGCTGACAGTATGAAGTCATTGGGTAAAAGAATGCATCAAATGCATTTATAAGAGAAAACCTAAGACATACACATAGACATAGCACAAATAAAACATAGAGGCACACGGACTCAGTTGCACCCAATGACAAAGTCAGTTGAATAAGTTACTTCTGACTTCATTCCTCCAGGGGCCTTAAACAACCTTCAAATTAAACCTCAAGTTATTTCATATAGCAAAAACATTCTGTCTGTAAAGAAACCATGGAGTCTGGGGAAAACACAGGTTTAATAGAACTGAATGTAGTATGTGATTTCACGTATATATAAAATCGGAAATGTGGGCCGTATCTTAAAGGGCAAGTCTCTTCACCAGACTTGTGATGCTTGAATCTCTCCTGCCAGTTCCCACCAAGTGCTTATCTGCTTATCATTGAATACAAGATCAGAGAACTTTCTGGATCAGTTCTATATTTATTCAATCTTACCAGGATATATTCATGTATTAGTAAGTATTTGCATTTAGTGCAACTTCAATTTCAATGTAGGTTTCAACAAAACTATAAAATTCTTCCTGACACTTGAGAATAATCATACTTCAGATAAATAATGTTAAACCTACAGAAGTCAATGTTAAGCATAAGCAGAATAAACCGATGATCTTCCACTTCTTCAAAATAATAGAGCCTTACTACCTGTATCTCATTTAAGTAGTGTGAATCCCTCCCTCCTGAAATAGATAATTTAAATAAAATTAATAAAAAATTGAAATTGATGCCTAATCTGTTAGTATCTGTTGGTATGAGAAATATTTCTTCAAAAATTTAAACGCATTTACTCAGGTTAATAAAAGTATTCTATGGTTACAAATCTTGTCCCTTTTGAGCAATTACAAGCTGCCTTGTAGGTGTCACAATTAATTATTCACTTGAAAATAATTCAGGGTTCTTGAAGTAGAAGATCTAAAGGAAAATTCAAGACAGATCTTGTACAAAGAATGGGATGTTAAGAAAGCCCACCACACACTCAGCACAGACCTTGCAAATCCCCAGTTATTCTAGCTCAGTAAAAAGGTAGAGAAACAAAGTTAACTTTTTTTTGCCTTTAATTTAAGTAGAAATGAAACTTTTTTCCCCCTACCACAATGAATATCAAATTTATACAAAACCTTAGCTCATCAAAAAGAAGGCAAGGCATAATAGATTATTCAACATTACAATAAAAAATGGATAAAACCCACACTATGTCAAAGCCATTTCAGCAGCTGCTCCTCGGTTCTGGGTGAAAATGTCCATGGGAGAAAGCCAAACTTTAAATAGGGACCAAGGCACCCCTCCAATTTGCACTAGGGCTGTTTCATCAGCTGTATTCACTGAAAGACACTTCCGTCCTTGTCATCAGATAGAAATGCTTTCAGGGCCCCCTGGTGGTAATTTATAGACCTTGGCCATCAAGATAAAAATGGCCATGAATCAAATAAGCTAAAGCAGCCAGCCCCAAGACCGGGTTCTACAAACCAGTATCTCCTCGACATGATTCTTAGCATTTCCCGTGTGTACAGTTTGTCCATCTCAACCACAGTTGATTCAATCTCTCTAGGTTTACTCTCCTGCAAAAAAGAAAAAAAAAAAAAAAAAAAAAAGCTTTTTCTTACCTCCCAATCCCCTGCAACTTAAAAAAAAAAAAAAAAGAACATTTAATGCCTTGACACAAATAACCATTTCTGTCTCCCTCATCAGATAATTTCATCCAGAAGCATATTGTACAATACTGTGGTTAGTGTCATACAATACAAACTCATGAATCTGTATGAAATCTATTTATTTACTTATTCTCAGCACTGGCAAATGAATTACTGTTGGCTTAAATCTTTTAAGTATCAGTATGTTACTAAAAGTGGTGGATTTAACAAAATGGAAAGGAATATATAACTGATCTTTACCAGGACCTACAACCCAAAAAAGGAGCTTCTCCATGGCCTATTAAATCTGGAATTCTCTACCTAGCCATGTGAGATTGATCTAATAAACCACTTTTCTAAATCTACCTGAAAGGTGGATGGCCCGATTAGTAGAACCTGAATTCACCAAAGAACCTGCTCAAAGGTGCTCAATCTTGGCTGAACATTATAATCAACTGGGGAGTGTTTTTAAAATGAGGAGGCCACCCTACTTCCGGGGATAGTGATTTACTCGACCTGGAGTAAGACCCAGACATGGATATTCTGTAAAAGCTCCCCGTGACATTTTTAAGAATAGCCAAGGCTTTGAACCACCGCGCTATTCCCTGGGGCTCTGAGCAGGGCTATCAGACTACTCTCCTGTCTGCTTGTGGCTGAGGCTGGACGATCAAGGGTCACTTTCTACACCCACATTCCCCCACCTCTGTTATTTCTCCTTCTTGTAATTACATGTGAGATTGTAACACAGCCAATAAACTCTTACCCACTACTTAATATGTTGGGTTACAGCCAATTATAAATTTTAAAATCTCATGCTCACAGAAATTATAAAAGCTATGACGCACAGAGAAACTTTGGAGTTGTAAAATTGGTGAGATCATTCGTTCATTCATTCATTCATTCATTCATCATTCATTTTTAAATAACAAGTTCCCAAGCAATGCTGCAGCTACTGGTCTGGGGACCATATGTTAGGAACCACCCTCTTATTCTACCTGTTGAAGTTCCTCCAAGGCTCCAACCTGGACTCTCTATTTTATACTTTTTTTGTACAATCACATCCAAGACTGTCCCTTACACTACACAAATGACCCCAAGTGTCCAGCTCTGGCCAGACCTCTGGTAAGCTTCTTCTAAGCTTCAGTTGCCTATTCAACATCTCTGCCTCGTGGTCTCAACGGCATCACCATTGCAACATTTCAAGGCCAGATTTGTGATCTCGACCCTACTCAAATGAGCTCCTCTTCCTCTTCCAAGGTTCTATAACCCAGTGAATGGCGTCACCTCCCAATTGCACAAGCCAAACTCCTATGATTCACCGTGGACACCATCCTCTAACTCGGTGCCTTTCTTAAGCAGTTCATTCCAAAGTTTACCTGTTTGACCTCCTAAATATTTTTCTTAACCACTACCTTCACTCCAACCCAGAAATTAGTCATCCCTCACCTGGACCATCATTCCCCTACATTCATCCTGTATCCCACCCCCTCTAATTTGTTTCTCCACACCACAGGCAGTTATTTTGGTTCTTTGGTTTGGGTTTTAGTAAAAGTACGATTATAACATTCTCTTCCCTTCCACAGCTTGCCATCAAATTTCAGATTAAAATCCAAAACCTAATTTAACTTGGTTTACAAGTCCTGGAAGGCACCAGCTTCCAGCCACCTTACCGTCCTTACTTCATGCTACCGTCTTCCTCGCTCTGAGCACCAGCCACCTGAGGTTTTTTTTGGTTCCTTGAACGGTCCTGGCTCCATTCTGCAAGGACACCTTACCAGCTGCCTGATACACACCACTCCTTCCCTCTCCTCCCCCTTTGCCTAGTTAGCCCTGGCTCATTATTCAGCCTTCAGGCGCGATGTCACTTGTCCTGAAAAGTCCTTTGTCGCAAACTTGTCCTCCTCAACTCCATAAGCCCCAATACTTTATGACAAATATTTTGTCATGTCTCCTTTAGGGTCTTAAAATTAAATTTACAAATCATATAACCTCCCCATACATATAATTTTTAAAACAATCAATGCAGTAGGCAAACTATAATATAAAGCAGAAATTAAAGGGAAGTAATTTATGATAAAAAGTCCTCTTTATTTCAATATGGAAATGATTAGTCACGGCCACATAAAAGGATCCCGTAAAGTACTCACGTGTTTGCATATGGTTCCACACGTGGAATGAAAAAGTTCCAAACGCAGGCCGACACTCATTTGTGGTGCTGGTGACTCAAAAGCCATCTGCAGCTCTGCCACCAGCTACGTGAGTTTCCAAACTGGTGAGCAACGCTTGTGGAAGTTGCAGAGAAAATAAAATAGAATCTCCCCTCAGTGCACACTGAGGTTACATTCTTGGAAAATTCTATGCACGTTGAAATCATGCAAAAACGCTTTGTATTTCTATGGAAAATGCAGTTCGGTTTGAAACTCAGATAATTAAACACATAATCATCCAAAAACATATTTGAAAGCCACGCGTGAAGTGAGACAATACTTGGTGTAGAAGACGGTCCTGTGAGCCATGGTGTGTCTAATACTCTGTTCCTCTCCCACTAAATGCCTCCAGTCATTTGTGGGGGCAAACAAAAATGCTCCCACAAATTTCCAAAGCTCCTCTGGGGTGGTGGTACCACCCCCAGGGGAGGCAGGTAATAGCAGCGTTTAAGTTTAGCGCTTATGCATACCATGTGCCCAAACAGGACCCTGCTTTTCCTTTATAACAATACATCCATTTGGAAATGTTCAATTAACATCTGACATCTTCGTAGACCAGGAGCACCAGGAGAACAGCGACTGAATCTGCATTTTGTCCGTAATTGTTTTCCTGGGGCTTTGCCTGGTGCCAGCACGCAGTGGGAACTCAATCAGTCCTGCTGAACGAATGACTGAACACGATTCCTCTGGTGCTGTGTGCTAGAAAAACAGACAGCCCCATGCGTGGCTCTGCGCTGGTGACACAAAAGGCAGAACAGGAGTCTGTCCTTTATTTCACACGTGATTATCAGCATTAGAAAGAGTGACTAGGTGGTTCCAAGTTATAAAACCCATTGAGAAGTAGCCAAAACCAAGAGGGGCAAAGGTGGGCTTTTTCTGGCACAGTTCACACATGAGAAGAAAAGATAGATACCTTTTGGTATCAGATCCTAAGAGCGTTCTCATTGTAAGTGATATATGTTTAAGTCTCTCCTCCCAATATATTTCTTATGATTTAGAAGGTGTTATTTATCAAACTGTGTAAATCTGTCCCAACTTATTGAAAATTTTGGCATCAGGTAACAGGTCCAAAAAGCAAGCAGATAAGATTAAAGCAGTGAAATAGAGGCTTCCAGAAAAGATGGCTCTGGGGAAAAAGACAATTCTATGGTTAGGAAATGTCCATGATATTACAACATCTTTTTACAATTAAAAACAGGTGGATAATAAATTAAGTGAAAAACAAGACAATTAAATTACTGAGAAAGATAAAAAGCCACACACTTCTATCAAAACAGTATTTGCATGTATAGAATGAGGTAAGCCTGAATTGATAATTAAGAACTGTAAAATAACCATATCAGGAAGGATTAGGGGGAGACTCTCTCAACAGAAAAAGGCTCCTATCATTATAGGAAAGTCAAAAAAGCCTAAAATACTAAAATTATGATATAGCAATCCATAAATTACTTAGAAATATGATATCTGTGGGAAGAAAGAGCTTAGAAAGCTAGAAGTCACCACCAGGATTAAAATTGGAGTGGGAGACATTTTTCATTATAAATGTCACAATAATTTTTTATTTTTATTATATACACACGGTCCCTGACTTACGATGGCTTGACTTAATGGTTCCTTGACTTTACAATGGCGAGAAAGTGATAGGCATCCAGCAGAAACCACGCTTTGAATTTTAAATTTGGATCTTTTCCTGGCTAGCAACAGGCAAGACTATATTTTCTCCTGATGTTGGGCAGGGCAGTTCCCGGTCGGCCAGGCGACCAGGAGAGCCAACACCCACTCCCCTGACAACCACTCTGTCCCCAGACAGCCATCCTGTTCCTCACTTTCAATACATTAGTCAGGAAGTTACATGACAGGTCCGACACTGTGTTATAAAGAGGGTTTGCGTTAGATGACTTTGCCCAACTGTAGGCTAATGTCAGTGTTCCGAGCATGTTTAAGGTGGGTGAGGTTGAGCTGTCATGTGCAGTAGGTGAGGTATGGTAAATGCATTGGCAACTAAAGATATTTTCAACTTAAGACAAGTTTACTGGGGTGTAACTCCGTCAAAAGTCAAGAAATATCTGTATCATTATTATCTTTATAACTTTTTAGCACTTAGCTTCTGAAAAGGTTCCTAATCAGTGGGGCACATAAACTTTTAAAGGATATATTTAACCCATTCTGAGTCTTGTTAAAAAATAGTATGGCTTACCATACTGTTTCAATATGTTTCGATTTTGTTTTGTTCAATAAGTTTCAATATGCTTCAAAATTGTTTCAATTTCAAAAATCCAAATTCTCAGGACCTCCAATACAGCGCTGAACCTGAGCAGTTATGCTGTATCTGCTCAGAGACTGGTTTAGGTCCAGACTGTGAACTACAAACTTTGAACCCGCAGCCGTGATGACTTATTAGCAAACTGCACACTTTTGCGCGACTTCTTGGCCAAAGTTACTTTCTGAACTGAAAACAGTGAGGTAAGTCTATACAGGGTTAGCCCATATTTCTCTTTGTGTGGGTATACGTGTGGGAATCAATCTCTCATCAGGACTTCTTTAAATATTTTTTTTAGCTGGACAGGTGGAATTAAAGTGTGTTTGAAGAAAAAGAGATTGCATTCCTTTCATTGAGAAACTTCGTGTGTTTTAAAAACAAAAAAGGAATGGCTTATTATAGAAAAGCCAGGTACCCTAGGGAAAATTATGATTTTAAGGAGTATGAACCTGTCAGTCTGTAAGTTATGAGCTAGAGGCAGCATCTGAAGTTTTGATTAATCTATTCATTATTCAGTTGACCCTACTTGCTAGCCTTGATAGCAAAGGGAAAGATGTGTAGTGCTAATATTACTTCAAGTAGAAAAACATGGAAGGAGCTTCTCACCAACAAGACTCTTTGAAACTTTCTAAGTAAACGGGGAGGTCTGGGGACAGGTGACCTAGTAAAACAGGTCCTTGGTATTTTATGGTTTAAGTTCTGCACCTTTAAGAGGGCTCCTTCTTTGCCCACCCTCTGGACAATTTCAAGCGAAAGGATCTGAGCTACACTGAGTCACTGAGTGACTCACAAGTATGTACCAAAGAGGGCGTGAGAAGAATTAAAGAAGGACAGAGCACATGTTCATTTATTCAGTCCTTTCCTACTGAGTACTGACCATGTGCCAGGCACCGCGCTGCATGCTGGGAGACAAAAATAATCAGATATGTTCTTTTGGCACTGAGAACTCGGAGCCCAATGAGCACATTTTTGATGAGCTCTCTGGCCACTTTCACTCTGCACAAGACTTTCTTTACAGATACAAAATAGCAAACCAGAGGAACACCTTATTGACATTAGCCAGTATTCATTGAGGTTTTTTTTCCTATGTGACGAGACTGTTCGAAACACTTGACATATATTTATTCATTTCTTTCTCTCAACGACACAATGTGGTAGTTACTAACATCATCCTCACTTTATAGGTGAGGAAACAAAGCATTAAAAATGTATGTGACTGGCCCCAAGTTTATAGAGCCTGAGTCCAAGGCTTTGTAGGTATTGGAGATGCCAGTTGATTAACCCTCTTAAACAGACATAAGGCAAACCACATGAAAAGGCAGACAAAAATAAAGAGACACTCTTGTTTCATAGCCATAGAAGTGAATTTCCCAAGATAAAGGGGAGAGATAACACCAATACAGCTACCTAGACATACCCTGAGCTAGCCCACCGTGTTCATAGTTTAGGCCTTCCCTTGTCTACTCCTGTACTCTTGTTGCAGGAAGTGTTATGCTTCTGAATTCATTGATAGCTGTTTGCAAATCTAAGCCCATGATAATGAAGTATTAAGTGTAACACTTGATCATATTAGGTTGAGCAGAGAAGATCTAAAGAGGCAAAGGAAAATAGCTAACCATTGACTTTTCTAGTATCCTTAGCTCCATTGCAATGCCTTATCTGAGAGATATGGAGGAAGATGAACCCTTGCAGGTGCCAAAGGACCCACAAAATGTAGGTGACCTAGATGCTGTACAGCCCCTGGAGATGTCTGAAGCACGGGACAGTAATAAGGCAAGGGCATGACAGGAAGATCCACTGAAGCTGCCACCTGGGGGTCAATTAGAAGGTACAGGCGAATCAGAGTAGGACCACCAATGCCTACGGGAACTTCCTGGGATTGATTTCCTTTTCTGTGGAAACAGCTGGGGTCTCCACCTGTCCAGATCTTCAGATAAGGAGCCAGCTGAGGGATGGTGACTAGAAAAACAAGGAGAGTAACCTCCACCATTAATAGGTGGTTCTCTGCCTCAGAAGAAATCAGTCCCAGCCAACAAAGAAAAGGAAAACCCACTCACCTTAGAAAGTCAAGAAAATGAATGACTGTACATTTTTCCCTCTCCCTTTTCCTCACGGCAGTGCCCAAGGAATAAGCACAAAGAAGAGGAAGGAAGAGGAAAGCGAGCAGACAAATATCTCAAGCCTCCCCTTGAAATCTTTGGAGAGGGATCCCTACCTTGCTGTAGAGCGGGGGTCAGGGGGAGATTTTAATTGAAAGTGAGATTGACATGTTCAATAGGCTAGACATTTTAATAACTAAAGACGACAGAAAAGCTATAAAATCAAACTGAAGTATTGTTTAGGGACTTCACCACACATCAGGTACAGAAATCTGACAGGACATGTTAACAGTTAAAAAGTCAAACTCTATAGAGCTCCTGGGTGACTCAGTCTGTGGAGCCTCCTACTTCATCTCCAGTCACAATCTTGCAGTTCGTGAGTTTGAACCCCACATCAGGCTTGCTGCCCTCAGTGTGGAGTCTGCTTCAGATCTCCTGCCCCCCTCTCTCTCTCTGTCCCTCCTCTACTCATGCTGTCTATCCCAAAAATAAAATAAAACATTAAGCACCTTTTAAATAAAAAATAATCATAAAACAAAAAAGTCAAACTCTACAATGTTTGTACCCCAAAGGGCCTGCGATCCTTCAGTCGTGCCTGTTACGTGCTGATTTGATGTATGAGGGGAAAGAAACTCAATTAACATAGAAATAATCTCAAGATGTATCATAAACTACCCCACTCTAAAATGTGAAATGCTAGGCTGAATAATTCAAGTTTGAAGCTAACTTAATGGCTAATTATGAATATTCTAATATCATTAATGGATACTTGATATAAAACATACAATTTATTAAACCATTAATAAATACCTAGTATCAAATATATCCAGCATGTACTGGACGGAGAGGAACAATGAATGCCTATGTGACAGATGAAGTCAGCCATAAAAATCACAATTTCAATGGAAAAAATCATTGCTATGGATTTGTGACTCAATCCTGGGCCAGACTTGCCATGAGCCGTCATCAGCATTTCTTTTGGTACATTCCACTTCATATTTTTCACGGCAGGTGATTAAAAAATAACTTTTAAAGGACAAATAGATTACTGTGTTAAAAGATCTAAAGAGGGGCGCCTGGGCGGCTCAGGCAGCTAAGTGTCCCACTCTTGCTTTCAGCTCAGGTGATGATTTCATGGTTCGTGGCAGTAAGCCCCACTTCGGGCCCCCCATGCTGAAGCACAGAGCCTGCTTGGGGTCCTCTCTCTCCTCTCTCTCCACCCCAATCCTGCTCTCTCTCGCTCTCCTTCAAAACAAATAAACAAACGTAAAAAATAACAATAAATTATCTAAATAAAATGTATCTTCTTGTTTCTTTTTGCCTTAAGAATATTTTAACCTGAGGGTCGCCTGGGTGGCTCAGTCGGTTGAGCGTCCAACTTCGGCTGAGGTCATAATCTCGCTGTTGGTGGGTTCAAGCCCCGCGTTGGGCTCTGTGCTGACGGCTCAGAGCCTGGAGCCTGCTTCCGATTCTGGGTCTCCTTCTCTTTCTGCCCCTCCCCCACTTGTGCTCTGTCTCTCTCTATCAAAAATAAATATTTTAAAATTTTAAAGAATATTTTAACCTGAAGCTACGGGCTAAGATCAGGCTCAGGGCTCAAGGAACAACACATGGAGATCCCACCAATAGTGGACCTAATCCTCCAAAATACTGAAGGAACTGGGATTCTTTGTTTTAGTGGAATGATTTTCCTTATCGAAAAACCAGGTATGTGACACCTGTTTCACTGTGTGTAGAATACGTAGAAACATATAATCAAAACTGTGTGCAACTGGCATCCCTGATATTTGTGTCAGGGGGTACCCAGCTGAATCTTCTCCATGTCGCATCCCCAGGAGACAGGCCTTTGTGGCTCCCCCCTGACCCTCGTCTCTGAGAGGTCGATACCCCAAGATTCCTTCTAGCCCTGCCATTTCATGGATCCTTTTGGACACAGTACCTCTGCCTTTCCTATTCTAGATCATGCCCCCAGGTCCCTTATTTGAGAATACAAGTGAGACATTCCACCAAAAGGATGAGCTATTTTCTTCACATCTGTACATCAACCCGAGCAAGGAAACCTTTGGAAGTTTACATAGGCTGCTCCCCGTCACAGGCTGGAAAATCAAATCAGCTACTCACAAATTTCATATTTCCAGAATAATATCCAATTAAGGTAGATGATGACACTCCTTTTGGCTCTGAGAACCATTTTCTTTCTGTCTTCTCAAAATGGATTTAAAGCATGGCGCTTCAAGAAAATCTCATATCAAAAATCATAACCCTAGACCCAGGGCTAACCCATCCTCTTTCTTTTGACACAGAAAGTTGATCCTGATATATATTCCTTCCAGTTAGTTACATGAATGCAGTTAGTATTTCAATCCAAATTTCCTGTATAAAATACAGAAACTCTTCCATGAGATGCTTCCATGAGATAGGTGCAAGTTTAATTGAGCTTACTCAAAAGTGATTGCATGAATATGAGAGTTGCAGTTCTCATGGCCCTCGTTTTCTCATCCTGGTAGAAATTCTAGTCCTCAGCTCAAGGGCTTTGCCACAGTCTGGGGTTTTAATTGGTTATCCCTATTCCTATCTAACTCTGCTTTAATTCTGCTCCACGTGCAAGAATAATAATGACAGTTGTCACTTAATAAAAGCTAAGCGTCAAGCTAAATGTGCTTGACATATAAAACCTCACTGACTCCTCGCACAACTCCATGGAATAATTGCTATTATTACACGTCTTCTACAGATAAAGAGATTGAGGCTATAAAAGGGTAAATATTTTCCCAAAGTCACGTAGCCAGTAAATGAAAGAGCTAAGATTCAAGCTTATGTTTGTCTTATGCCAAACCTGAACCCTTAACCAGTAAATTTAATTTTTCTCATGGAATCAAACATTTAGCATTCTATGCTTTCCAAAGTAAAAGGGGGGGGGCATATGTATATAATTTACATATGATGTATTATTATTATACATTGCAATCATATATACTATGTAATATATAGTATATATTATTTTAAGTATATTTACATATTACGTATTGTTATATGTTCATATATATATGCTACTGCTTCAGACCAAATCTATTACTCCTGAGTAATACTTAGTAATACTTAGTAATTACTCCTTAGTAAACACCTTACCACTCTACCCTCAATGAATACATCAATTCTCCAGTATACAGGTCTTCTTCCTGTAATTCATCAGTAAATCTTACCAGTTCTATCCTCCAAATATACCCTTGATCCATTTTTCCAGTTTTTCTGTTATTAATTTCTTCAACATAATCGAAATCAATGTAGTGAGTACCTACTATGTGCTGGGCAGAGTTCTGGAAACCAGGGATATCTCTGTCCTTGTACACACAGTGTACAAAACAAGAAAGATATTTAAGATCCAGTACAAAAGGAGTATCAGTAGAAGTGGCCCCAAGGTGGGGGAGTGACGGGCCCTGGCCTGGGAATTTTGGAGGAGCCCCCGGGGGCCGGGGGGGGGGCTGCACTGAAGCTTGAGTCTTGGGGGACAATGGGAAGGGGGCTGACAGCTTGGGAAGACTGAAAGAAGGCAGGGAAGGATTGGAGGGGGTGTCAAGCAACAGAGGCCATATGGGGGCAGGAAGCAAGCATGGTGAAGTCCAGTCACTTTGTTCCCAGAGTACTGAGAACAAACAGCCACTAACTGGTCTCGATTCTCTCCCTCATCCAAGTCCATCTGAACACGGCTAACAAATGAGTTCTCCAGAAGCGTAGATTGATCACCCACCCACCCCTGCACCTTTCTCAAGAGCCTATATCGTCATAAATTATCAAATTATCCCTTGACTGCTGCCTCTTACCTAATGGCCTTATGTGTGATCTGCTCCCACATATCGTCAGTACTACTTACCCAAGCCCCCCCAAAACTTGGGATGAGGCTACATCCTTGCTGGAAGTAGGTTCAACCTCACCTTACATCTATTATGCTACCCCCAACCAAATTCTATGCGTGCTTAGGACTCAGTTCCTATGCCACCTATCCTTGGCCCTCCCTTACCTGCTCCCTCTGCCTAAACTGCTGGGCAACTGGCATCACAGCAGACTCAGAATTGTACACCTTCTTCCCATTTAGTCCATCTTTCCATCTGCCCACAGGTACTCAAGTAGTGATCCACTCCACCTGCTTCACTCATTCAAGGGGTACCTGTGGGTCATCTATTCTATGTAATTCTCAAACTAAATGTTCCCTACGAACCTCATTTTCTCTTTCTCCCTGCTTCTCCTCACCACCTGTCCTCCAACCTTGTTTTCTTCTCGTTGTTTTCTATGTATTCTATACAACACATCCCAAGCTGGAAATTTCAGAAACATCCCCCACTCCTTCCTCTCTCTTAACACAAACATCCAATCTGACCACTCAGTTATGTCAATTCTTTCTCAGAAAACATATCTAAACTTACTCTTTTGTAGCCCCATGACCTTCATAATGTCCCTACTGAACCATTGAACAGACACCCGATTTATCGTCTAACTGCTATTCCCCCCATTCCTGTCAGAGGTCTTTTCAAAATAGGTGTCAAACGCATCAGGGACCTACTTAACTCCAGGCGCTGTGCTGGGCATTGAAAGTCTAACTTGGAAGTCTTTGACTTCCACCAACAGTATGAGTATTTTTAGGGTGGGAGCTTTGGCTAATTTAACTTTATATCGCCAGCCCCTAGCCAATTACCTGGCACCTCCTCATTGATTAACAGACACTAGTTTGAAAGAATGGGTGAATGAATGGAAAGTTCTAGGTCGGGGGGGGGGGGGGGGGGGGGAGGTGGTCTCTAAAGATGAATGAAATAACAGCCCTGTTGATGTAGGAAACAAAGGCAGAAGAAGAAAAATTAAATTCCTTGCAATTTATAGCCCATTGACAAGTCCTTGAAACAGACTTCCTCTGGGAGCTCAGTTTGCTATATGATGACACTTTGCTAAGGGCAAAAGGCATCCTTAGCTTAACATTATCCTGACCCCTCCCACCCCGAATCCTGTAAGTCTACTCTAACATATAAAAATGCCTTTGGAAACTTTCTTTATCTCGACCCCTCCCAAGATGTGTGTTGGCAATCACACTCCAAGTATACGGCCCACTGATACACATCTGAAGGGTCTCATGACTGAGTTTTTACGAGACAGCAATCAATGACCTTTTCCTAACAATAGCTAGCCCCTCGAGGTCCAGGGAACCTTGTTTCCAAATTACCTTAGAGATTTATGCTATCCCTAACCCCCTCCCAACCTGAAGGTATATAATCAGTCACTCTTCACAATCCCAGCGCAGCTCTTTCTGCCCACGGGTCCTGTCCCCGTGCTTTAATAAAACCACCTTTTTGCACCAAAGACGTCTCAAGAATTCTTTCTTGGCCGTCAGCTCTGAACCCCAGCACTTCAAACCACATCACTGTTTTCAAGAAAGCGAGCATTTAAGACGCAGACAAAGCAAATGTAATACGGGCAAATAATTTGACAAATTGCATAAAATCAGTGCGTGAAGAGTCAGACCTACAATTTTCACTGTGGCAAAGTAGGTAAAGTAGAAAGTGGGGATGGAGCGGTTGTTTTCCTAATTTTCTACATTTCCTAAAATGCATCCATTTTCAAAGATGTTTGTCGGAATAAGTTGACCTGATGGTTGTTAACATTACTAGGGCTGTTGTTTGAATCCCAACACTACTACCCTGGGAAAGTGTGGGGTGAGACAGCCTGGGAAGAAGGGAGAGATGTTGAGCTGTGCACATGTGAAATAACAAACCGGTAAAAATGCCACGTTGAGGACTACACTGTGGACATACCAGCTTCTGGCTGATAGCCACTCCCCTCTTTACGTCTCCATACAGATTGTTTAAGAAGCAGTCGACGTCATATTTCAGAAAACTCTCTGCATGCAATATTGTATCTTGATTAGGATCCTGGTACACAAAAAGGACAGTAGCGGAGAAACTGGCGTCATCCGGAAAAAGTTTTGTTAGTGGTAACTAGTTTATAGTTCATAGTAATTTACCAAAGTTGATGTCTTGATTTTGACATCTGTTTCATGGCTGAGTTGTGGAAGTTAGGGCAAACTGGATGCAGGACAGTATTTCTGCAATGTTTTTGTAAATCTAAAATCATGCCAAATAAAAGTGTATTAAAAATAAATCCCAGTTCTGAAGTCTTACCTCCATAACATAGGGAGAAGCAAGGATCAGTCTGTGATTCAATCATTAGCCGTCGGACTGGAGGAGTTAGGGGGACAGTGGTTGAAGAAGTTGTCTTTTTTGAAGTTCTCTCCATCCCCCATTCAAGCCTCACCCCCCAGACCCAGCCCAGCTCTGAACTCCCCCTTGCACAGCTGCTCCTGTGGTCCTGTATTGTTATTTAATGACATGTGAAGGCTGTCTTTGCCAGCCTTTTCTCTGACCCCAGATCTTTGCTTGTCTAACTCTGTTTCTATAAAAATACCTCCTACACTGAGGAGCATGCTGCCCTGCCCTCATCCATCTGTCTCCATTATACTAATCATCTTTTTTTAATGTCTTCCCAGATTTTAGCTCCATGTAAGTTACCTTGTTCACTCACTTGTTTACCTGATTAATCTCTCTCTCTAAGCAGCAAGCTCCCTGGAAACAGGAACCTTGACTGTCTTGTTCACTGCCTGACCCCTGGAGCCCAAAATAGCACCTCACACAGAGTAGATTTTTTTTAAGTCCTAAATGAATATAGTTCTTGCAAGAAAGGTTTCTCCCTACCTTCTAGAATCACTGCACCAATAATTGAAGAATTGTAGCAGTGCTCCCTGAAATCATCTCTCCTTTTCAGATCCATCAGTTCATGAAAGAAGACATTTCTTAAGCACCTGCCACCTGCTTAGTACAATCCAGAGAACCAGAGTCAAGGCATCTGAAGGCAACATCCCCACTTATTTACAATAACATAGCACTTTTTAACTTCCTACACACTATAGAGTGGTTAACCTGTAGCAAGTAGCATTTGAAAGTTCCTGGAAAATTACTTCAAGAGTCTGGAGAAAGAGGCTCACTTATTTCTTTTTCAAATTCTAAGGAGTTTGTGAAATAGACGGTTTTCTTTCCCCCAGTGAAGTGAGACTTTTTAAAATTATTTGAATGGAAAGAAATTACACACAAATCTGCTTGTTATTATATAAATACTTGACTAAGATTTAAGGATCTCAAATTGTTACTGGACCAAAGTGGGTCTGCTCTTTGGTGAGCTATAGACAGAAACTGCACCAGGTGATTGATTGCCTCACAATGTTTGTTACTTTATTTGTCCCATAATTTCCAAAGCGTGACTCCCTGAACAAGGGAAAGTAGGCTCCTTTTATCAGGGCTTGGGATGCTATTCGGAGGGGAATTTCAACACTATACTGAGGCTGAGGTTAACTGTTGGTCACTTTGTAATTCATATGTGCAGGTGTCATCCTCAAATGTTTCTTTTTCCGTTTCAGCAGTTCATTAGTTAGTTTCTCGTTTCAGCAGTTCATTATTTAGTTTCTAGAAGCTAAGCCCAAGCTTCTAGGCGTCCCTTGAGTTCAGGAGGTCAGCCCTGAGGTCCCGGGGTCAGTCTTGAGTTCAAGGGATCAATTCCAAGTTCAGGGGGTCAAGGGGTCTCACAGGTGACAAAATACAATTGAAGGAACAGGTTGGGGGGAAGTGTGATCTATATAAATATTTAAATATTTAAATAGTACTTAAATAAAAGCAGCATCCCCGTTCCCTGCTGCTAGTGCAGTACGTATGTGCAGAGAGTATGGAATCAGAGTCCATTTCCAACCCCATGCCCAGATGAGGGTGCTGCGCTGCCATGTGCCTTCCCACCCCCCCCCCCCCCCCGACGGCATAGTTTACCATGGTTCTTTAATCTTCTACCCTCTCCATATGTCAACTCCATAAGTGCCAATAAGGTGAGCTGTGTGCATCTTACCCAGCATTCTATTCCCAGAACTGAGCACACACCTATCTCATACTCCTAACATAAATATGCTCAAAAAATAATTGCTAAATGAGCAAATAATTGATTAATGAATACATTCTGGGGGAGGAGACATTTGCCATGGGGAGCTCAGGCAAGACAGTTTTAAAGAGTTAAGTAAACATATACTGAATAGATACTAAGATAGGCTCTAGCAGTGAGGGACAAAAGAAATTTCAGAGGCACGTGTGATTAATTGCCACCTCCCCAAACTCTCACAGATGTTTTCTGAGATCTGAGCTAATGATACTGATTTATTTGCTAGACCTGGTCTTAGAAATTCACTGTTGAAAGTCTGAACTTTGAACTGCAAAGAGAGAGTGTAGATTTATTAAGGCAAAAGTCACAAGGTTATATAACTTGTTTCAAAGAATTATGATTACTACCACAGAGTTAAACTATCTATCTAAGTATTGTCAATTTACCTAACAAGTGTTACATTATCTCTATTTCAGTCCAACGTAGAAGACTATGTCCCAGTTGCTGTTGACAAAAGCCAAGAGTTCATGGTGTTCCAAGAATTGAAAGAGGAGACATGCATAGGGCAGCTTCTCAGTATCCTCCAAAACCCTATTTTTAATGACTCTCTTAACAAAGCTTAACTTTGGAAACTTCTTTCACAACGTATGGATGAAATTTATGTATTTAGATTTTATTCAATTTTCCAAATATTCCAGGATACAAAGAGGACAAGCACCCAAAACTGGAGACTCAAGAAGGCCCTCTGCTCGTCCTTGTTTCTTCAGTATCCTTTGTGGAAGCTCACGCTCCCAGGACCCGTAACGGCCTTAAAATGCTCTGTCAGCTCAGACACAACATGAACCTGGGATGGACCTCCGCTCCTCCAGAGGGCGCTGCAGAGAGCTGCCCTTGGCTCCCGGTTGCATACGCGCCGGAAGCACTTCCTCCCCAGATGCATTTTTTTTTTCCGCTCTACAGTGTTCAAGGGTTCCCAGTGGCGTATTTCCGGTCCGCCGAGGTGCACACGTGCTACCGGGGAGGAAGTAACGTCAACCCGGGTAGCCGAGCTGTGGCGTTGCAGTGGAGTCGCTTCGCCGACAATATGTCGCATCTACCCATGAAACTCCTGCGCAAGAAGATCGATAAACGGAACCTCAAATTGCGCCAGCGAAACTTAAAGCTCCAGGGTGAGATGCGCGGGGACTGGGGGCAGGGGGCGCGGTTGCTGCGGGGGCCCACACCTGAGAACCCCTGCGGCCCGGAGGTGGAGCGGCCGCCTCCCCCGAGCACGTGTGCTTGTCGAGAGGGAAAGGCAGCCTGGCGAGGTCTCCAGTTGGTCCCGCGCGGGTGCCGCTCATCCCGTGCCCTGGATCTGCCCCGGATCTTTCTGAGCTTCAGGGTTTCCTTACAGAGTCAGAGCAGGAGCAGGCCGCCTGAGTTCCTTCACAGGCCTCCAGCCAGGCGTCCTGCTAAACCAGCTTGTTTTACATCTCCCTCATTCCGACTCCCTCCCCACCTTCGCCTCCCACCTCATCCCCAACCTCCCCCCCGCCTCCATTTCGAATCAGACTCCTGAAACTTTCTCATCTCCACGCACCTTCCTTCCACATCTGTTTACTGCCTGCAACGCTTCAAAACAAGGTCAGTGTCTTATCACAGCTTTCCTGATAACATTGCCTTCTCCCACCCACCTCCACTCCCGACTCCTGGAGCATATCCTGTTTGCAGCTCTAGAAGTGCGTCTGCACGTGTCCAGTGGTTGTCCTAACTTTAGGTTGTGAATTTCTGAAGCGCTGCCGGGTATTTGCATCCTTAGTAAAGACTTGCCTGAAAAGGCTGTTACCTTTCTTCCCCTCTTCATTTGCAGGCCTAAGTTCCTAACAATGAACCACAAATCTTGAAGTTAGAGTAACGTTTTTTGGATCATATATAACTTATCAACTCCCCCCACCCCCAGGGCAATGTTGGATCCTGTATAACCTATCGATCCCAGGGGGCGGTTCCTTACTCTGGATTTCAGCAGAGAGTAGAAGAGGACAGGTTTGTGGGTTTTAGAAATCATGGTGTGAAGTTCCCTTGTGTTTCTGATTCATACAGAATAATACAGCTCTACTGTTTCTTGGTATTTAAAGGTAACAAAGTATAAAAGGCCATGTTATTTTTTTATTGTATGTAAACAGGGAAACTTTTTAAAAGGCATCCCCAGGCATTTATATATGATAAGTAAGTGGTCGTATTAACAGAATTTTCAATTCACTGCTACCTAGGAGAGTTAAAGTTGAATGTTTTAAAGTTATATGAGAAGCAGTAGTTGTGTGAATAGCTGTTAGTGTTTTCTGGTACATCCATTAGCCATATATTTATCTGACGTTAAAACGTGTGTTTGTAACTACAGTTGCTAACCCCATCCGTTTAAATCTTTAACCTCATTGAAGTTTTGCTGTCCTAGATTCTTAACTCCTTAAGGACAGAGATGTGGGGTTTTTTTGAAGTTAAGAAATCAACGTAGCTTTCCCTTTTCCAGCATTTTTCATTAAAGGAAATTGTCCTATTATAGAACGCCATAAATTATAAGTGGTTTTAATAGTGTACGCGAAAGGGAAATGAAAGCTAAACGATTTCAGTCATGGACACCGTGGGGTTTCTTATTTACGATTCCAACATTTTTAAGGAAACCTCCCCTTTTTAAACAGGGGCCTCTGATGTGAGCCTCTCAGAAACGCAGAATGGAGCCTATGAGAAACTGTCTGAGGAAACTGTGGGAAGTGGGAAGGTTAAAAAATCTCTAAAACGGTCTGTGAATGTGGACTTGTCAGAAGCCCGGAATGGAGAGATGGCTAAAGAAACAGTGGAAAACGTGCAAGTTAAAAAAAAAAAAAAAAAGAAATCTACCGTAATAATCAATGGAGAAGCAGCCACACAGCCTCCCAATTCAGAATCAAAAAAGAAAAAGAAGAAGAAAAAGAGGAAAACAGTGGGTGATGCTGGGCCTGGTGAGTACTTCAGTTTCTTTGAATTTCAGGCATCCATATAGTTTGCACGGTCACCATTGTACCTTTGTTCTGTTATTATTACTATATTCCTACCCCATGCAAGAATCCCCATACTCACTAGCATACCAGAAGCTAACCTGGTAGCAAAAGGAAATAGTGTGCGGGGGATGACATTTTTATTTTTATTAAGATACTGGAAAGTGGTGTGCTTTTACATTCCCTTACCACTGAAGAAAACCTCACGCTTAATTAAATACAAGCCTTCCTTGAATTCTAGAAACTTGCTCATTTTGACAGTTGGCTGGGCTTTTAAACAGACCATATTAGGGCATGGTATTTTAGGTTTATTACCTATCTGCAAACAGGATTGTGGAATTACACTAAGAAATCTGGGCTTAGTACACACTATCTTCTTGGGCCTTTATTGTCAATGGACTTTGCACTAATGATTCTTTTAAAATAAGAAGAATTTTTTTGTCAGTTTTTTTTCTATCATAAATTCCTCCTCTTGAAAGGAGACTTACTGACATTTTGGATATGCAGAATGTATCAAACCAGCAGGTAACTTCTGTATAAATGGCACGTTAATTTCGAAGTGAGTGGAATGGCCAGGATGAAGGGGAGGCCAATTTCTCTTGGAAGGTGATTATATTTGAATAAGCTTACATGAAGAATAGCTGTTTTTTTTTGTTTTTTTGTTTTTTTTTTTTTTAACGTTTATTTTTGAGAGAGAGACAGCATGAACAGGAGAGGGAAAAAGAGTCAGAGACACAGAATCTGAAGCAGGAGCCCAGCTCGAGGCTGAAACTCATAACCCATGGGATCGTGACCTGAGCCGAAGTCAGATGCTTAACCGACTGAGCCACCCAGGCACCCTGAAGAATAGGCATTTTAATTGAGATATGAGCAAGCAGAGATTTCAAGGGAGACTATAACAGGTGTCAGAAAGCTATTCAGCCTTCTGCCTACTTTTGGAAATAGTTTTATTGGAACATTGCCATTCCCATTTGTTTACTTCGTTTCTATGGTGACCGAAACCATAGGGCATGCAAAACCTAAAATCTTTACTCTCTGGGTCTTTATAGAAAAAGTTTTGTCAGCACTGGGTTAGAATATTCTGTTCATCTATCTTAACTGAAATAAAGGTTTCATTTATTTTTTTAAGTTTATTTATTTATTTTGAGAGAGAGAAAGAGAGAGTGTGATGAGTGAAGGAGTGCAGAGAGAGAATCCCAAGCACCCTCATTGCTGTCAATGCAGGGCTTGATCTCACAAACCATGAGATCATGACCAGAGCCAAAATCAAGAGTCAGACATTTAACCGACTGAGCCACCCAGACGTCCCTGAAGTAAAGGAGCTTTAGAAAGGAGCTTTATAGGGGCACTTCGGTGGCTCAGTCGGTTAAGCGTCCAACTTGAGCTCAGGTCATGATCTCACAGTTTGTAGGTTCGAGCCCTGCATCGGACTCTGTGTTGACAGCTCAGAGCTTGGAGCCTGCTTCAGATTCTGTGTCTCCCTCCCTCTCTCTCTTTCTCTCTCCCCCAAAAAATAAGTAAACGTTAACATTGTTTTAAAAATGAGTTTGTGAATAAAAATTCTTAAAACAGTTACCAAAAATAAAATTTGGAATTACATACAGCATCAGACAAGTGTCTTATTTAAAGGTGACAAGAGCAGGGATGCCTGGGTGGCTCGATTGGTGAAGCATCCAACTTTACCTCAGGTCACGATCTCACGGTTTGTGGGTTCAAGCCCCACACAGGCTCTGGGCTGACAGCTCAGAGCCTGGAGCCTGCTTCAGAATCTGTGTGTCTGTCTGTCTGTCTGTCTCTCTCTCTCTCTCTCTCTCTGCCCCTCCCATGGTCACATTCTGTGTCTCAAAAATGAATAAATGTTAAAAAGAAGATAGCTTTAGAAAGGAGTTGTGTGGTTTTCCAGACATGGCGTACCTGTCCTCACACTGCCCATGGGTTGACCGTTTCCCAGAAGGGTGGTGGTCAGGTGCAAGGAAGAGGCCAGTCCTGGACCACAAAACGTCCTGAGTTCTGGTCCAGGTCAATTCTGTTCTAACTAGCATAACTAGCTACCGTACATTTGTAAAAGCCCAGCATGGTAGTTAACCCATTTGACCCAGAGTGGACCATTGAAGAGTGTGATGGGGGGTAAGGCTGGAGGGGTAGTTGGGGACCCTATATGAAAGGTGTATGTAGAAGTAAAATGCCAGTAGGCTTTAACCCTTCTTCCCTTGGCCACTTCATTTCAAGGAGCTGCCAGTTTCTGTCCCCCAACTAAGTGGATTGTTCTTGCTCTGCACTCTCTGTAGTAACCTGAAGAGCCTTTGGGGTTTCTGCTCGTCTTTAAGCCAAAGTTAGCTTTTATAGAAGATTTCTGTTTAATGGCATAAGGAGAAATAGGGCTTTTAAAAGCGTTTGAAATAATGAAACCTTAATCACAGCCCTTATTTCCCTCAGTGAAATACATGGAACTTGATGTGATTAATATACTTGAGTTGTTCAACTTGTCAAAATGTCTTGGTCATTTAAGGTGCTGTAATAGGCCTAAAAAATAGTGGGGGGTTTTTTGTTTTTTTATTTATTTTATTTTTTTACATTTATTTATTTTTGAGAGACAGAGACAGAACACAAGTGGGAAGTGTAGATAGAGGAGACACAGAATCTGAAGCAGGTTCCAGGCTCTGAGCTGTCAGCACAGAGACTGACGTGGAGCTCAAACCCATGAACCACGAGATCATGGCCTGAGCCAAAGTTGGACGCTCAACCGACTGAGCCACCCAGGCGCCCCAGCCTAAAAAATAGTTTTGTTGGAAAATCTGCATTGTCCCCCTGTGTTTTTAAATCAAAGAAAATCATGAAGGAGAGACATTCTTAGCGAATTAAAACTGGAAATGTATTAAGCTTTCAAGAACATGTCTCTTTGCATTACATGTCTTTTTATTTTGTGATCCTATTTGCTATTTTTATTTTAACAAAAATTCGGGGGGGGGGGGGGGGTATCCTTTATAACCAAAGATACCAAAAAAGCAAAAACGGAAGACAAGGGGGAGTCTGAGGAAGATGTACAAGCGCCTGAAGAGACAGAAAACCATGTGGAGAAGCCGGATGATCAGGAAGAAGACGCTGAGGTGCCCAGCCTACCCCTGGGACTGACAGGTAACTTCACAGATGTCCAGAGAGACCTGAAAAATGCCATGCCTTTCTGAATTAGAGCATTTGAAATTTCAGTTGCGACTTTTAATTTACCTAGAAAAAGAGTATTGACAAGAAATACTTGTCAGCCAGCTACTGCTTTATCTTGCACACTGTGCGCCTTAGTTCTTCGTTTACTTGCATTCCTGACACTAAATATTTTGATGTGCACAGAAACAGCTTCTGGGGTTTTTTGTTCCTTTGGTTTTTTTTTGTTTTTTTTTTTTTTGTTTGTTTGTTTTTTTTTAAGTTTTTATTTATTTTTGAGAGAGAGAGACAGAGTGCAACCAGAGGAGGGGCAGAGAGAGAGAGAGGGAGACACAGAATACGAAGCAGGCTTGAGGCTCTGAGCTGTTAGCACAGAGCCCCGGGGCGGGGCTCGAACTCCTGGACCGTGAGATCATGACCTGAGCCGAAGTCACATGCTTAACTGACTGAACCACCCAGGCACCCCTGGTTTGTTGTTTTCTAAAGCTCATTCCATTTTGCAGTAGGAAAGCCATTGGCCCAGAAGTCTGGCGATCAGAGGTTTGCTACCTGCCCAGTTACAAATAAGGAAGGGTGAGAGTCGTGTTATTGTCGGCCTTTTGCCAGCATAATGTCCTCTGGCCTCTGTTTTCTTTAGAAGGTCGAGAGTTGAGACTAGAATCGCTTGCTCCAAACCAGAAGTGTCTAGGGGTTACTTGAGTTGTTTGGTTTGGGTTTTTCAGTTGTTAAAATGTTGAAGCCTAACCCCAGGCTGGCTTAATCAAAATTGCAAAGATGATGGCAGTGGTTCTCAACCAGGGCAGTGACCAGGCCGTGCCGGTTTACCCAGAACTTGACCAGTTGTAGCATTCGAGGTCCTGCATCCCATAAACCTCCTCCGTCCCAGGCACACCGTCAAGGTTGACTATCAACACATTTGGTTTTCAGAACTGGAGACAGGCTACTGGCATTTAGTGGCTAGAGGTCAGGGAGGCTGCAGAACATCCAGTAATGCAGAGGACAGCCCCTCGGGACAAAGTGTTACTCAGCCCAAAATGTCAGCAGTGGCAGGGTTGAACAGCACCTGGCTAACAAGCAGGGGCACGTATGGGGTGGGAGCACTCCAGGTGATTTTGATGCCTTCCCCTGCTGAAGCACCACTGCACATTCGGCATGTGGGTTCAGTCTAAATGGTGTGTGGCTACAGCTGACCTTCTCAGTTGTCCTTCTGGAATGAGATTAACAGCTCTTTTGATTGACTTTCCACTCCATTTTTGTTATGCTGGATGCCTTCACGTTTTATTTCAGATTGTTTAAACATTTCATTTCCCTCTGAACCACCGCCATCCTTGGCATTAGCGTTTCATACAAGTCCCTCAGTTACATCCCCCCTCCATCTTTTACTGTTGTTAGGATGTGGGTTCTTGATTTCACACAGCCATCAGCAGTGGAGAAACTTCAAAAGTAAGGGTCTTTGTCTTAGTATTACATAGCAGTGGTTGGGGTTTAGTCTTTTTCACTAGAAGAAGCTCTTCCAAGCTTGATTCCCACCCAGAAATGTCTTCAAACAGCAAAACTGATTACGTAACTGTAACACTACTAACTACTTAAAAAGATAAATTTACTAATGATAAGATATCTTTTGCTTAGGAGCTTTTGAGGACACTTCATTTGCTTCTCTTACTGATCTTGTCAGTGAGAACACTCTGAGGGCAATAAAAGAAATGGGTTTTACAAACATGACTGAAATTCAGCATAAAAGTATCCGACCACTTCTGGAAGGCAGGTATGATTAACGTTGATTGATGTTTGGGCGTTGCTGTCTATTTTAGTGCTAGTAGTTTAGAAAGAAAATGCCAGTATGTTCTGTGGATTTTGCACTGTGTTGGGTTGATAATCCACGCTTCATTAAAGTCTAAGTTACTGGTGTTTGAGAAAAAAAAAGAGTTCATTTCTGTTTTATAGCACAATTCTTATTTCCCAGGTATTTAACTTGTGATTGATTTTGGTGATAAAGAAACTAGGGACTTTATTTTTCTTATTCACGTTCTAGCTTTAATGCCTAAAATGTGATGGTATGTGGTAGGTATTCAATAGGGAGACTAAATATCTCTCTCTTCCTTTCCGTTTTTAATATTTAGGGATCTTCTAGCAGCTGCAAAAACAGGCAGTGGTAAAACTCTGGCATTTCTCATTCCTGCAGTTGAACTCATTGTTAAGTTAAAGTTCATGCCTAGGAATGGTGAGTCTCTGATCTGATCGTTTTTGCCAATATCTAACTGGAAGTTTATCATAATTGTTACTGACTACTGGCAGTACCTCCAGTACGACTTTTACCGTATATGGTTTTTTGCTTTTTAGGAACAGGCGTTCTTATTCTCTCACCTACTAGGGAACTAGCCATGCAGACTTTTGGCGTTCTCAAAGAGCTGATGACGCACCACGTTCACACATACGGATTGATAATGGGTGGCAGCAACAGATCCGCTGAAGCACAGAAACTTGGTAATGGGATCAACATCATTGTGGCCACACCAGGCCGTCTCCTGGACCATATGCAGGTGAGACAACACTATGATGAGGCGCCTGTCTCATTGTCTTGTGTGAAACATAAACCTCACGGCTAACGCGTTTTTCTTTGCCTTTGTCTTGGTAGAACACCCCAGGGTTTATGTATAAAAATCTCCAGTGTCTGGTTATTGATGAGGCTGATCGGATCTTGGATGTTGGGTTTGAAGAGGAATTAAAACAAATTATTAAACTTCTGCCAAGTAAGTCAGTAATATCTGCGAGGGTTTGCAAAGTGGTTGTTGGGAGCAAGAGAGGGTTCCTCCTAATGCCAGAATTTTAATACAGCCAAGTGCAGTAGTTGTGCTGAGGAGAGGTAGTTTGCGGGACAAGCGTCAGACTTAGCAGTAACTTAATACGGTGGTTTTGCCATTTTAGAGATTATAACGTAAGTTAGACAGTTCTGAGGTATTTCTCACTCCCGTTTGCCCCCACCACCCCATCTCTTTTTCTCACCCAACCGAACATCTCCCAGGTAGCCACAAACGTGTCACATACCTCGGTTATAGTATTTGTAACATTTAAAACTTCTTATATCTGTAATAAGGCCGTGATTCCATTTATCGTGGTTTGTTTTTTAATGCTTTATTGAAGTATAATTGGTACAGTCTGTACATATTTTAAGGATTCAGTTTGGTGAGTTTTGACATGTTTACACCTATGAAACCATCACCACAATCGATACAGTGAACATCTCCATAACGGACAAAAGTCCTCTGTGTGCCTTAGTAATAATCCCTCCCTCCCCCCTTCAGAAGGAACGCCCTCACCGCTTCCAACAGCTGCTCACACACTTCTCTGCCAGGTGACCATTGATCTGCTTTTTGTCACTATAGATCAGTTTGCATTTTCTAGAGAGTTATGAATGGAATCATACGGTAAAACTCTTTTGTCCGGTTTCTTTTGTGAGTCATCCAAGCTGTTGCATGTGGCAGTACTTTCTTGTATTCTTGAGATGCATTCCATCAAATGAGTACACCACACCCCTGGGAGCGGGGTGGCTGGTGCGTGTTTAGCTTGTACCATTTTACATTCCCATCAGCAATAGGTGGGTTCCGTGTTCTCTAATAAGTCTTGAAACTAGGTAGTATTAACCCCAACTCCATTCTTTTTCAAAATTGTTTTTGGCTATTCTCCCCTTTGCATTTCTGTATAAATTTTAGAATCAGTCTGTCCACTTCTACCCCATAAACCTCTGGGATCATGGTTGATACTGTACCAAATACAGATCATTGGTAGAAGACTGTTAAATCATTCAACCCATTAATAAGGTTTGCCTGCATTTATTTGCTCCTTATTTTCTCTCAACAGTGTTTGAGTTTCCAGTGCATAGATTTTTTTCACGTCTTTTATTAGATTTACCCCTGAGTATTTCATTAAAATTTCAACTTGAACTTGTTCATGGCTTGTATACACAAATGCAGTTGATTTTTGTGTATTGGTCCTGTATCTTGCAAAGTAATTAACTATATTCAATTGGATTGTTCATTATGACCCTCCAGATGAAGCTACCCACTAAATTTTCTACATAAGCAATTGTGCCCTCTATAAATTTAAAAGTAAATAAAATTCTTAACTTTTTTTCTCGCCTGATTGCACTGGCTAGAACCTCCAATACAGTACTGAGTAGAAGTGGCAAGAGTAGACATCTTTTGTCTTACTCTTGATCATAGAGAAGAAAGCATTCAGTCTTTGACCGTTAAGTATGATGTTAGCTGTAGATTTTTTTGTAGATACCCTTTACCAGATGGAGGATGAAGATGATTGCTTCTGTACCTGGTTTGCTGAGATTTTTTTTCTGTTTATCTGCACATACTAAATTACTTTTATTAATCCACAATGGCATGCTGCAGATAATGTACAGTATGAGCATTTCTTCGTCACAAAAATGGCTTCCAAACCATTGAAAATGAAATTGCAGTAACAGCATAAAACAGAACAGTAACATCACCATAAGAAATAGATGTTAATGGTACACCTGGGTGGCACATGGTTAAGCATCTGACTCTTGATCTCAGCTCAGGTCATGATCTCACAGTCTGAGTTCGAGACCTGCATCAGGTTCTACGCTGATGGCGTGGAACCTGCTTGGAATTGTCTCTCCTTCTCTCTGCCCCTCCCCAGCTATGCTTTCTCTCTCCCTCAAAATGAATTTTTTATAAAGTTAAAAAAATAGATGTTAAATTTTATCAAATGCTTTTACCGTGGCTATCAAAATGATCAAATGTTGGGGCGCCTGGGTGGCTCAGTCAGTTGAGCACCGACTTCAGCTCAGGTCATGATCTCATGGTTTGTGAGTTCGAGCCCTGTGTCAGACTCAGAGCCTGGAGCCTGCTTTGCATTGTGTCTCCCTCCCCCTCTGCTTCTCCCCCACTCGCATTGTGTGTCTCTCTCTCTTTCTGTCTCTCTCTCTCTCTGAAAAATAAACGTTAAAAAAAAATAAAATGATTAGATGTTTTTTCTTTAAATTTGTTAATAAAGTAAATTGTATTGGTATTTTTTAAACATGAAGCTAACCCTGCATTCCTGGAGTAATCACCACTTGGTCGTGATGCATTATCCTTTTTATATGCTACATTCATCTTTGCTAAAATTGTATTCAGAAATTTTGCATCTGTGCTCACAAATCATTATTGGGTTTGGTATCAGGGTAATGGCTGGCTTCAAAGAATGAATTGGGAGGTAAAAACTCTTCAAGTCCTGGAGAGATTGATTGGGAGGAATTGGTAATATTTTTTCCTTAAATGTTTGATAGGATTCACCTGATACTTGGGGCTAGAGTTTCCTTTATGTGATGCTTTTGGCTGTGATGTCTGTAATAGGTACTACAAAACTATATAGGTTTTCTGTTTCTTTTCAAGTGAGCTTTAGCCATTTCTCCATTTTATCTAAGTTGTCAAATTCATGGACATACAGTTGTTCGTGATATTCCCTTAACATCTGTAGTGATGCCACATGTCCCATTCCTGATAGTTCTCCTCAGCATTTCTAGTTGTGAGGCAGTTCTAAAAATTCCCTGAAACCTTTGGGTTATTTATGTGTATCTGTTTCAGCTCGCAGGCAGACCATGCTCTTTTCCGCCACACAAACTCGAAAAGTTGAAGACTTGGCAAGGATTTCTCTGAAAAAGGAGCCATTGTACGTTGGTGTTGATGATGATAAAGCTAATGCAACAGTGGATGGTCTTGAGCAGGTACTTTTTGTCTACATCTTACATTACGGCTCATCTCTGTGCCCTTGTAATTGGAGGATCATCCCAAAAGCAGATGGATTAATGAACTTTTACTTCAAATATAGTAAACTTGGGTATTGGATTGCTGGCTCTCCTGGTATCTATCAAGTATCTTAAACTCTGAATAATATGGTCAGCTCTCTTTATTCTGTCTCTGAAATATTGCCTGCCACATGGGAGACATTAATCACCACCAGTTGCACATGCAGTTAAAAAAAAGTCATTGTCATTTAATACTTTGCTCTAAGATGCAAGGTGACTTCGCAGATGGAGAGGCTGGTTTCATGAGCCCTGCTGTGAAAAATTGGAAGTGAGGTGACAGATCCAAACCAGGTGGATTAAAAATAGAACCTTAGGGGCACCTGGGCAGCTCACTCTATAAAGCCACTGGCTTCGGCTCGGGTCATGGTCTTGCAGTTCATGAGTTTGAGCCCCGCATTGGCTGTGTGCTGACGGCACGGAGCCTGGAGCCTGCTCCGGATTCTGTGTCTCCCTCTCTCTCTTCCCTCCTCCTCTTGCGCTCTGTATCTGTCTCTCAAAAATAAATAAACATTAAAAATTTTTAATAAAGAGGCACTTGGATGGCTCAGTCGGTTAAGCGTCTGACTTCGGCTCAGGTCATGATCTCACAGTCCGTGAGTTCGAGCCCCGCGTCGGGCTCTGTGCTGACAGCTCAGAGCCTGGAGCCTGCTTCGGATTCTGTGACTCTCTCCCTCTCTCTCTCTCTGTCCCTCCCCCACTCATGGTTTGTCTCTGTCTCAAAAATAAATAGTAAAAAAAATTTTTTCAGTAAAAAAAGAACCTTAAGATTGAGTCATTTGATGAATAAAATATTTCAAATAATCTAGCTTAAGGTCTTTTCGTTGGCTGTGTATTTTAAGAAATACGTTCAGTCAGCCTTGTTATGTTGTTTAGGACAGTGCACTTAGGCTATGGTTATTTGAGATCTTGCTTTTAAGGACCTTTTTAAAAATGAAGCATTGATATGCTCTGAGGGTTCCCAGTGAGCAGAGATGTTACCGTATCATGATTGCACAAACTGTTGGTAAGCAGAAGTCTGCAATCTCAGAGATATGAGAAGCATTTAGTATCTAGTGATTGCACCCAGTAAAAGGAGCCAAAAGAACTAAAATTAGTCTCATTTTAGGAATGCTCTGTTGTAATGGAGATAGTAATTGCTGTGGGTAAGGCAGGACGGTGCAGTATGTGATGCGTATATGTGTTCTCCCTCAAATCGTATTGGTTCATAAAGCCGCAAGCGTCTGAATATTTTTACGTGTTCACTTGGACCACTTCTAGGGATATGTTGTTTGTCCCTCCGAAAAGAGATTCCTCCTCCTGTTTACATTCCTTAAGAAGAACCGAAAGAAGAAACTGATGGTCTTCTTTTCATCCTGTATGTCCGTGAAATACCACTACGAGTTGCTGAACTACATCGATTTGCCTGTCTTGGCCATTCACGTAAGTGATTGTCATGAGTTTATTTAGCACAGTTGCACTTACCAAGTTATATGGATTGTGGGGTTTGCAATATCGCTCTTTCTAAATCTGGAACGATCCCACGTGGAGGGAGCTTTGCTGGGTGTAGAGGGGTGAGGACCACAGAGGGGTAAGAGGTACCATCCACTTAGGGAAATAGGATACAGGCCAGAGAGTGAAATTGAAATGTAGGTTAATAGTTCCACAGCTTGGGGGTTGTACCTCCAGATCTCCCAGAAATGACCTCAAGTTTCCAGCTCTAATGGATGTTTTGATTCGATTATAGGGAAGGCAGAAGCAGAATAAGCGTACAACCACGTTCTTCCAGTTCTGCAATGCAGATTCAGGGATATTGTTGTGTACAGATGTGGCGGCCAGAGGGCTGGATATCCCTGAAGTCGACTGGATTGTGCAATATGACCCTCCAGATGACCCCAAGGTAACTGGCATCCTCAGAGCTTCTCCACAATGGCTGTACATTAAAGAATAAACATCCCAGTTTCCCTGAGAAATAACTGTATTTCATATTCAAAGGTTTACCCCTTAGTTACTCCAGTCACGTGTTTTTAAAAATTTATTCATTTAGAGAGAGAGCATGCACACGAGAAAATTTGCAAGCCGGGTGTGCACTGTGGGTGTGGAGCCCAACTCGGCTCAGACTCTCAAACCGTGAGATGATGACCTGAGCTGAAACCAAGAGTGGGCCACCTAACTGACTGAGCCACCGAGGCGCCCCTCAAGGCATGTTTTATTTTTATTGTATACTGACTATAGTATTTCTCTGGTGCTGATGGTGGTTAGGGCTTTTGCTGACCCAAAGTGGATGTGCAAGATTTGAGAGGCCTCAGTGAGACTGAAGTCAGGAATTCATGTACTTGAAATGGTCTGTTAAGAGCAGTAACTGGTTTTAGAAGGAAATAAAATTTGCTTCCACAAATAGAGAAGATTTTGTAGCTTATGTATTAAAATAAGTTTTATTAAATACTTTCAACAAGAGATAGATTACGTAAATCGTCACGTAGCATCAAAACATGTTCAAAAAGTTAAAAAAAAAAAAAAAAAAACATGTTCAAAAAGTTATTTTGAAGATGAAGCACGCTTAGTATTAATAGTCATTTTTGGGGGCACCTGGGTGGCTCAGTTGGTCAAGGGTCTGACTTTGGCTCAGGTCATGATCTCGCTGCTCGTGAGTTCAAGCCCCGCGTCAGGCTCTGTGCTGACAGTCTGGAGCCTGTTTCGGATTCTGTGTCTCCCTCTCTCTCTGCCCCTCCCCTGCTCACGCTCTGTCTCTCTCAAAAATAAGTGTTTTGAAAAAATTAAAATAGTCATTTTTTCTTAGATCATAGAGTTAATGTGAATATCATGTCCAGTGACCAGTGAGTGTCAGCCTCGGTCATTGCCCTGTTAGCTCTCTGGTGATGGTGCATGCGGAAGCCGGGGACATGGGGAAGGGGCATGTGGCACGGTCCCAGGGGAGGAGCACCTTTTCATCCAGATGTGCTGACATGCTTCTGTCCACCACGTGCGGGTCCTGGAAAAACAGGTTCCGTGGAAGTTGGTGTATTAATTCAGGTTCTTCTCTCTCCACCACAGGAATATATTCATCGTGTGGGAAGAACAGCCAGAGGCCTGAATGGAAGAGGGCAGGCCTTGCTCATTTTGCGCCCTGAAGAATTGGGTTTCCTTCGTTACTTGAGGCAATCCAAGGTAAAGATACCAGTTTGGAAAATCTTAAGCTGGGAACAGATCCCTCTTGGTAGGAGCTGTGTGCCAGTGCCCATGGCCTTAAGCACCATTTCTGGATGGGTCTGAGGTGTCGGGAGTCACTGCTGCTGTGGGAACAGTAAGAGCGGTTGGACAGGTGACCGTGACGCGGGGCTGGCCTGAAACAGGCACAGCCCTGGGCCTCTGTTGATCCACCGTGCTTGTCGTGTCTCCTGGCGCCTCTCTTTGCCTAGAGCCCTGTTTGAAACCTCTGCCCCTTCTGAGCCGCGTCACACCTATTGCCTCCACCTGCTGCCCTGCTGTAGCATCGTTTTCACCCAGACTCCATTCACTCTTGCCTTTTCCTCCTCCTTCTGTCTTCTATTCATCGACTCTGTTTTACCTCCAGTCTCTCCTGTGACCATCTCCGATCTCCCACTAAAACAACAGCTTCGACCCTAAACCCACTTTCCTTCTTCCCCTCCCTCCGTCGTGGCTGCTGCTGGTTGCCTTTCTTCCTTCTGCTTTGGAAAGTGGTTTTTATTTTTGCTATACAGTGTCCAGTCACCCTGAGCCGCAACACACCCTAATCTGGCTCTGGCCTCATTCCGTCCACCAAACCTGAATTCGTTAGAATCCCCAATGGCCTCCTTTTTGCTCAGTCTTGTGCACACCAGTCAGGCCTTCTCCTGACATTTGGCCCCCCCTTGGCACAGTCCTGCCAGGTGGATGTTCCTCTACCCTGCACGTACGTGCAGTTTCCAGAAATGGCCCTTGCACCTTTTCTCTGGAATGTTCTCTGCCTCGATCTCTAGAACGCCTCTGGTTTCAGCGAGCTGTGCTGTCTTCTGGGAAGCCGCCCCTGATCTCCTGGCGTTCGTGTTCCACAGCACCTGTGCTCATCCAGCTGTTTTATCCTTTACCTGTGTTCCCTGCAAGATTGCAAGCTCGGGGTGGGACCGGGACAGCTATTTTTCTAGCACTCTCGGAGGTCTGCCATTTTTGCAGTTATCTGGTAAGTGACGGCTGGTGAGAGATCTTTCCTGTAGGAGTTTGTGGTCATCACGACCTCCGGCCATCACAAAGGACAGCTTGCGGCCAGGACAGCTCTCCCGACACGGAGGGAGGAGCCAGCGGTCCTTTTGACTGGAAGCATCGGGCTGCCTCATGGGGCATCCAGAGATCCTTACGTAGAAAAGGGCTTCATGGATCCACTGTCCCTGTCCAGTTCCTTGACTTTTTTTCAGGAAGGTTCCCCAGCCCAGTTCTTGTGAAGTTAGCAGAGGGAAGATAAGACTTTCCCATTGGCTTCGGGAGACCAGAGGAGCAGCTGTGGTGAGGGAGCTGCACAGGCCTGGTTGTCTGTCCTTCTCTTCAGTTCCTCCTCAGCTGCATCGGCGCCGGCTTTTCCCGGCTCTTCGTGGGACACTTGGCACTGCTCTTTCATCTGAAAGTCTCAACGTTGATCTACCCTGGTTGACTAATCTTCATGCTTTTGTTTTCTAGGTTCCATTAAGTGAATTTGAGTTTTCCTGGTCCAAGATTTCTGACATTCAGTCTCAGGTACACTTTGTGTTTTGTTTCTGTTTTGTGGGTAAGAGGTAGCCTTATCCGGGGCACTGCCTTTATAGTATTTCATTGGTAGTTGTCCTCTGAGTCTCCCCTTTCCATAAAACCAGTGGTTTGAACCGTGTTCTTCTAGGGTTCTTGCTGTGCTGGTTACCACATTCCAGGGTTCCCCGCCTCATTCCAGTTCATACCTTACAAGAACTTGGACATTATTCTTCCCCCATCCTGGTTTCGCAAATATTACGAAACTTGGAGCAGATGTTTTAGAACATGTGTTTTTTTGTAGGGTGGTTTTGTTCTAATAATATATAGGAAGTCTGCTTTTGTATTATTACTGACACTGATGTCTCTTTTTTCTTTTCAGCTTGAAAAATTGATTGAAAAGAACTACTTCCTTCATAAGTCAGCCCAGGAAGCATATAAGTCCTACATTCGAGCATATGATTCTCATTCTCTGAAACAGATCTTTAACGTTAATAACTTAAATTTGCCTCAAGTTGCTCTGTCCTTTGGTTTCAAGGTGCCTCCTTTCGTTGATCTGAGTATCCTTTGTTGTTAGGAATTCATCCAGGAACTAAGGGACAGAAGGTTGACAGGGGCATTCGGGCCTAGCACTTGGTTTGGTATGTGCTCCGCCTGAGGTCTGGAAGCCCGGGAATGCATTCTGGTCATTGCTTGTCAGGGCTAGCACAAAGTAGGCCGGGATTAGTTGTCACAGTGGGGATTGCAAAAACAAGACAGCTTGTGATTTGGCCTGTAAAAACAAAGGAGTTTAACTGGCCAACAGTGAAGCCCAGAGAGAAATGCAGAGGGGTAAAATTGCAGGGCTTGGGTGGTTATGAGGCTTCCCGGTATGAGATCTGAGGTCTGTGGAGACCAGCATGTCCTGGAGCTGAAGATAGGAGATGAGACCTCAGAGTTTTTATCTGCTTAGAGCAATTGAAGGATTTCATACAAGGAAGTTGCAAGATTAGCAAAAGAAAAATCTAAGTGCTACTCAGGGTAAAAGGCAAAGGAAACCCCTCCAGTTGCTTCTGTGAGGTTGATCGCGTTTTCCGCAGAGGAAACAACCAGCTAGAGTGAGGCCAGCTAACGCTCTGGCACGGACTCCCGAGGCAACAAGATTTGGGGTCACCGGCCTCATCGTAGGCAGTGCGTGAACGTCCATCGTGATGAATGCTTGCTGAATCATGTGGAAGGAAGGACTCCTTCAGTCACTATAACATTCCTGAATGCAGTCAGAACAGAGGTGAAAGTCATTTGTTTTGACACGGAGGGTGGTGTGTAAACTTGCTAATTTACCTCTGGACTCCTTATAAGTAATTGTCTTCGGTTTCATTGTGTGGAGAACACAGTTAACAGGACCATTACCTTAGGCCTAAAAGTCATAGCTGCTAATTTTAGGCCACATCAAGGGGCCATTCCAGACTTCCTGGAAATGTCACATAGGCTTATGTTGACATTTTCATGGTGCAGGGAGGGGGTGTGGCAGCAGAGGAGCGGTGGACACACTGGTTCGTTCTCTGTGTGGATGTTCGGTGGGAGTTCATTATCTGCATGTTGCTCGATTTCCTTAACATCCGCCTTTAGACGTGAACAGCAATGACGGCAAGCTGAAGAAGAGAGGTGGAGGCGGTGGATTCGGCTACCAGAAAGCCAGGAAGGTGGAGAAGTCCAGAATCTTCAAACACATCAGCAGGAAGTCATCTGACAGCAGGCAGTTCTCCCACTGAAGACCCGCCTTCCTCTCTTCCTCAGTAGCTTCGTCCTGATACGGATTTTTCCCTTTCTCTAACAGAGGAATTGTTGTGGCTTCAGGATTGGGACTGATGGAACAGGAGTATACATGGACTTGGGCTACAAGCGCTGGGCACTGATCGCTTCCAGGAAATACCTCTCTTACTTGGGGATATAAAACAGTTCATTTTTTTAGGTTGCTCAAGGGCAAAACAAAGGATCTTTTGGATGGAATATTTTAATTCTTTTTCCTCCAAGTTTGTCATTGTTTTAATATAATTCCTTTTGTACCTTTTTCTCTGGGTGGCTGAGGATTTTCACGGCACGGATTTTGTACCAACCTGCTGTAAAAGGCAGTGACCTGATACTCTGAACAGGTGCTGGTGGTCGTGATGCCGAAAATTGTCTCCACTTACTTGGGTTTGTTTTGGGTTGTTTCTTGGACCTTAACTGTAGTTCTTGACCTCCCCTGAAAATGCTGCTGTGGCTAGGAAGCACCTTAGGTCAGAGGTGGCATTGATTTTTAAATAGGCCAGATTTTAAAACTGTGGCTGTTCCCCTTCTTTTTTTCAAGAGTGAGAAGTTTGGGTTATTTGACGTTGTTTGAATAAAGCACCCTCAGCCCTCCCAACATTTGTTGGGAGCAGAGGGAATCAGATCTTTGAGCCTCATTTACACCAGTATAGGTGTAATACTCTTCTATTCTCCATTTGATAACTTAGCAAAAACCTTTTCGAAAAGGCAGAGTGGTGATAGACCTCACTTGGCTCTGCTTCAGGTGGTTTGGATTTTGGTGAGCCCTTCCGACTCTGCAGAGTATCAGGGAGGCAGAGAGAGCATCTTGTTGAGAAAAATAGCCCCTTTCGGATCCAAAAAACACAGATTTGTGATGAAAATTGGACATGAACAGAGGTCAGAGCCACAGAGACGGGTTTAGTCTGGCGGGGGTTTTGTTACGAGAGCTCTTGATTTCCAGCGTGTTTCCTATGTCTTATTTGCAGTCCATCTTGTAACTATAAAAATGGTTATTAGATTTTTATCAATTTGAAACTAAAGTTGCTTAGCGTCATTTTGCTGTTACGCCAGGTAATAGTGATAGGCTCCTAATAAAATAAGCACATTGAGAGCGTCAAATGTGGAAGAAACAGCCTGATAAAAATAGCATCCCAGGAGTAAAAAAGAAGAGTGATATTCTGCATCTGGACTCGACCCCTGGCCCCTTGGCCCCATGGCTCGAGCTGCCCTGGGGTTCAGGCCTTGACCGCTGGACTCCTGGTTTTTAATAACTGTTCCTCTAAGACATCTGGTAACTTGTTTTTCCTTTTTGTTTCAGACATAGTCATGTCTCAGAAAATACACAAAAACAAAGGGAAGAGTATTTAATCCAGAGCAGGAGTAAATACTGTCAGTATTTTAGTACGTACTCATCCAGTGTTTTGTATACACGCTTTTACATTTTTTTATCAGAAGTGAAGTCATCCTCTATCCCCAACTTGGAACCGGCTTTTTTCATAACATGCTATTTTCCTGTGTCATTAAATAATTATGTCACTTTTGTATTTCCTTTATACTACATTTTGTTAACTCTCGTTCGGTCTACCTACACCAAGGTTGTAGGTACCTGCTGGTCACAGAGGTCTTGTGCCCATATGTTGTGCTGTGGTTGACCTCCATTATGAGTAGGAGTCAGTCTACAGAGATCTCGTGAGATCAGTACATAAACAGAAGGTGGAAAGATTGTTCCTTCTATGGGAATGGCTCATTTCGGGTACTTGCTGAGTCAGGAGGATCTGCTGGCAGCATGGGCCAGAGAAGGGGCCTCCAGACAGCCAGTCCTGACCAGCCTGGCGGGGATTCAGATGTGAGAGAGCCAGTGGTTAGAATCCGATAGGAGGTCAGAGCAGCACCGTGTGCAGGGCTCATGTGCACGAGAGGAAGGGATCCTTCGGCTTATGTGCTGAGAGCGCAAGTGCTGGGGGCATGTGTGGGGCCGGTAACATGACAAATGGGATTAAGTGGCTTCAGCCAGGAAGGGCAGGCAGCATGCATGGGCAGGGAGCCAAGCAGATCACTCGTGCAAATAGAAATCTCTGGGTCCTTTGGGCTTCCAGGGACCATACGCCATTCCTTATCTAAGTCTTTGTCTTAACTGCCCATGTTGGTGTAAATAAAGCCAAATTCAAAATACCCAAAGAGGATCTTGTCTATTGAAAAATATGTAGTGCTTAAAAATGAGTGCCTGGATTCAGATTCCAGCTGTGCCTCCTTTCTAGGTCTGTTACATGTGTAAAAGGAGGTAACAGAACAACATAAGGTGATGAGAATTGAATGAGCTCACAGAAGAGCGTAGGAGAATGTTTGCTGCAAAGCTCTTTTCCTGTTAGCTGTCTGTCGAGCGCGTCCCACAGGAAAGGTTTGCCGTTCCATAGCATCGGGTACAGGGACTCCAAAAACCCTGAGCCAGCTTGAGCCTTCTGGCAAAATACAGGCAGGATTTCTGGCAGCCCAGTGCCTTGGAATTATGATCTGACCCAGGTTTTGGAAAGCATTCCTCTTCTGCAGCACTTTCCTAAGGCAACTGTCAAACAGATGAAAGCCATTTTCAAGGCTACTCTGTTTTGTACTGGGTGTTAGTGGAGGCAGTAATTGTGTCTTTGGATAATCCTAGGTTGTCATGAATTGAAAGCCTGCTAGGTGCTCGTGGACAGGATGAGTTCTTATGAACCTGGTTACGGTATAGAGAAGGTAAAGAGGTGACAATTGCAATATTGTCTAAGTTGTGTGATGGATGCCGATAGAGATTCCAGCCGTTTCTGAGGCTGAAAGATCCTTGGATTCTGGTAGACATTAGCTGGTGGGAAGGTGATGGAACCTTCTCTGCCTGTAGAAGGTAGGCCTCTCTTCGGGAACTGGAGTTCCCAAATACTGGTTTGACTTAAGATTGGCTTCTTAAGAAACACCAAGATGTAAGATTTTCATCCCTCGTTTCTAGGAGATTGTGACTTAGGCCTTCGGTGGGGCAGAAGAACCTCTGGATGGGTTTCATGCCACCAGTAGGTTTGGGGACATCCATACACCTACAGCCTCTTACTAAACCTTTTAACGTTCTCATCTTGCAAAGGGAGAATGCCCAATACAGGAAATGGTGTTAACATGTTTAGTCCTGCACGAACTGGGTGGCCCAGAGGAGACACATAGACTCAGGCTTTCCAGAGCAAGCAGCCATGAGTTTGAATGGCTTATGTGGGAAGAGGCTCTCGCTGTAGGTCAGCATAACAACCATGGCTCCCCTCCTCCTTCCAGCCAAAGCCTCCAGATCCCCCAACGGCACTCCATTCAGTTGGAATGCAGTTGATTGGTGTTGGCACAGGAGATGAAACTGATTTGCCTTGGCCACTTTGTCCAGGACTCGCCATCCTCATCTGTAATTTAAGGGGGAATGCGAACATTTTAACTGGGTGAGACTAGTGGACGTTTTTTGTTGGAGGTGCTGCCCGGCGTCTAACCTTCCTGTGCTTGGAGAGGGTGCCGTGTTACCTCTGCTGGGTCTTCAACCCACTCCCCATCAGAAAAGCCTCCGCTGCAGCCAGGACCGGCCTGGGACCCAGGTTTGACAGATCAGGTATCCTGCCCTAGACTCTGAGTCAGGGACTAACACTACAAGTGGCGTCTTCCTGATCCCGCTTCCAGAGGCTGCTGTGTTGGGAGCAGAGGCGTGACCGGCTCTGGTTTTCCAAACCTAGTTCTCTAGTCATCTGTGGTTGCTGTTGTTTCAATTAATTCCTTTTCGCTTTCAGAGTAGCTCTTTGTTGCTCCTGTTTGAGAACCCAAGGCCCCTCTGACATGTAGCGATGCTCTGACTTGGTTTCCGTCTCCCTCTGTAGGTAGCCTGTCTAGGCTGCTTGCATCCTTCATGCCCCGCTTGCCCGGAGCTGCCCTGCCCCACAGCACAGGGGAAGTGGTGGGTTTAGAGCAAGGCCAGGACTGGAAACATGAAGGATGTGTGAAAGGAAGAACAAGCGGCCAGCTCACCACCTCGAGGTACAGATCACGGAAGAGCGGGTCTGGAGCTGGAGGTTTGGGAAGCAGGAAGAAGCGGTGCCTCCAGCACCGCTCAGCCTAGTGGGGAATAAATACGCACCGGGGAGGAGCAGGCTGACGGGCTTTGGAGGGCCCAGGGCAGCAGTTTCTGGAGTGAGGCAGAACTTGGTGGGAATCTCCGTCCCGCCACTTACTGTGAGGCCTTGAAGAAGTGGACTTCCCTCTCTGTGCCTCAGTTTCCTCAGCTGTAGAAGGAAGCGGTGGAGTCGACGGGAGTAAACGCAGTCATGCCTGAGAAGTACTTAGCACAGAATGGAGCAGTCCGCCGTTAGAAATGACAGCTATTGGTGGAGCGCCTGGGTGGCTCAGTCGATTGAGCGTCTGACTTTAGCTCAGGTCATGATCTCGCAGTTTGTGGGTTCGAGCCCCACGCCGGGCTCTGTTCTGACAGCTCGGAGCCTGGAGCCTACTTCGAGTTCTGTGTCTCCCTCTCTTTCTGCCCGTCCCCTGCTCACACTCTGTGTCTCTCTGTCTCTCAATAATAAATAAAAAAAAAAGGAAATGACAGCTATTGGTAACCACTTCCGAGAACATCAAGAAAGGGGACAGACAGTGATAAAAAAAAATAATAATAATAATGTTCTCTAGAACTTACCTGCTCTCTCACATCCTCTTGCCACCATCAGAATGTCATGGGCTCAGTGTCTTTAGGCCAATCAACTCTGAGGGTCTCCCTGTTTCTGATTCCCCAAGCTCCCCAGCAGAGGGCCCTTAGCCAGGGCTGAAAGGGACAGCGGCTGCCACAGGGGTGTCACACTCCCCCTGCACTTCTGCATAGGATCTTGGGGCAGGGGGTTGATTGGACTCTGTCTTGTGGTAGAGGAGGGCTGCAGGGGGCTCCTCTCCAGCTACAGGAAAGGGGACAGCATAGGGAAGAGGGGACAAGCACTTGGTAGGTTCTGTCATCCTCCAAGCATGTGCTTAGGACACTTGAGCTACAGGTCTGACCCCTGGGAAGGCCAGCCTCTGACTTAGCTCTCCATATACTTGACCTTTACACCTGCCTTCTGGCAGCCCTGGGAAGGACAGGTATCATCCCCATGTTACAAAGGAAAAGGAAGTTCAGGAGAGAGTCACTATTAGCTGCTTATTTAAAAAAAAAAAAAAAATTTAATGTTTATTTTTGAAAGAACACCGATGGGGGAGGGACAGAGGGAGACACAGAATCTGAAGCAGACTCCAGGCTCTGAGCTGTCAGCACGGGGCCCGACACAGGGCTTGGAACCCACAAACCACGAGATCATGACCTGAGCTGAAGTGGGTCTAACCAACTGAGCCACCCCGGCGCCCCTGTGGTCCCTAATAGCTTCTTTAGTCAATGGCCTGGCCACCTCTACTTCCAGCAGGGTCTCTGTTGTACTATAGAGTGTTCTCCCACTCACCCTGAAGCCAGGGGCACTGGACCACTCACTTGGCTCCTAGGCTGGCTGACCCGGGCTTCTCCTCCCGCAGGAGAGGGAACACCGGTGTCCTCGAAGCGCAGGGTAGGGACGGTCAGTACCTGAGAACCTGAGTCCTAACAGCTGGCCGTGCGAGGCAAGGACACTAGTCCTTACAGCTACCAGGGCAGCTTTGATCGAGGAAAATAAAAGGTCAGAAACCACATAAGTGGCGGCCTCAACTTCGTTCTCTGGACCATCTTCCCCTTATTGCCAGTGGAGGACATTTGGTACGTGTGCACCTTGCTCAGGATTCTTGGCAGCCTTGGAAGAGTAGCTGCATTCAGCCTTGGGACCGTGTTCCACAGCTATAAAAACTGGGGTTTGAATATTAATAGGACTCCACAGGAACTGAAGACGGTGTGAGACAAGCTATGTGTTGACCCCAAATTAGACATTTAACAGTCTCATTACAGACTATTCCACAAACCAGTGTGGCAAGGAATCAAATTCACCACCATTTGCTGCCTTAGAGAATTGTCCTCTGACAAATCCACTTGGGTTAGCCCTTTCTCATCTGCAATGGAAAGAACATCCCTGTACGCGTTTTTCCCCTTAGCTCTGGGGGACTTAAAGTGGATTGAGTGGCTGGAGGGAGGACTCTGCTTTTTGTCCCTCTTCTTTCTCTTCACCTCTAAAGACCTGCTAAACATGCCTGAAAAGGTTTCCATAGCAATACTTTCTGAGCAGTAGGTGAACCGAATTGCACTATTGAAATACTAATAGCCTGAGGAAGTCTGATCCCCTCCAAGCCTGGAGGCTGCTAACTCGGGGCAGGAGGCGGGTGGATGAATTCCCTGGGTGATTATTCAGGGAGCCTGTGGTGTGGAAGCTCCAACTCCCAGTAGCTTCCACAACCCCCAACTGCCCCCCAACTGCCCCCCAGCGCTTCACCTCCAAGCCGCTCATCCCAGAAGCTCAAGTGACAAAAGACAAATGGAAACAGGAAGGCAGGGAGATACTTGAAATTCATACCAAAAACGACGTGTTTTGCAAAGGCCTCCTACAGAAATTCTGGGAAGATGGTGGCAGTGACACCAGGATAACTTCTGGATTTTTCTGAACCCCACATAAAAGCTGAGGACCTAGAGGGCAAAACTAAGAAGCCAAAGACAGTAATTACAACAAAAGCAGGTGACGGGTGTCCCCAAAATCCAAGTGGGTGGGACAAGGCACCGAACGGCCACGCGACTGCTTGTTACCGGCGAAGTGCCAGAGGAAATGCGGCAGCTTGATGGACCTGAGAACCGGAGAGTCCCCAACATACCCAAGGGGACAGCAGGCTTTTCCCACTCTCTGGTGACTGGGGACAAAGTGCCGCCATGTGGTCTAAGGGGCTGGAGGAGTCAACTCTCTGAACTCTCTGGTAGCCTTTCTGAGCTGTGCTGTTCTGTAACTCCCATGCCATACAATTCACATACTCCAGGTGTTTTCTTCACACACAGTTGTGCCGCCGCCACAATCAATACGAGAACATTTCCACCGCCTCAAGGAAACTCTGTACCTATTAGTAGGCGCTCCCCGTGTCCCCCTGCCCTGCGCCCTGGCAACCACTATCTGCATTGTTTTTATAGATTTGCCTATTCTGGACCTTCCATAAAAGAGAAATCATACAAGATGAAGCCCTTTGTGTCTGGCTTCTCTCACTTCGCATGTTTTCAGGGTTCACCCATGTGACACGAATCAGGACTTCATTCCTTTTTTTTTTTAATTTTTTTTAATGTTTATTTATTTTTGAGAGACAGAGAGAGACAGAGCATGAGCAGGTGAGGGGGAGAGAGAGAGGGGGAGACACAGAATCCGAAGCAGGCTCCAGGCTCCGAGCTGTCAGCACAGAGCCCGACGCGGGGCTCAAACTCACAGACCGTGAGATCATGACCTGAGCCCAAGTCGGACGCCCAACCGACTGAGCCACCAGGGTGCCCCAGGACTTCATTCCTTTTTATGAACAAATAATAGCCCATGGTGTGAACATCACATTTTATTTTTCCAGTTCTCCATTGGTGGACATTTGGGTTTCCATATTTTGATGATTATAAATAATGCTGCTATGGACATTTGAACAAGCTTTTGTGTGGACATATGCTTTCGTTTCTCCTGGGAATATATGTAAGAGTAGAATTGCCGGACTGAGACAGACAGATCTCTATATATCACTCTACCTACCTATCTAGAGAGAGATTTATTACAGAAATTGGCTCACCTGATGATGGAAGATGAGAAGTCCCATGATACACTATCTGCAAACTGGAAAAACCAGGAAAGCCTGTGGCACAACTCAGTCCAGTCCCTGAGGTCTGAGAACCTGGGGACAGATCCAGTGGTGTCTGTCCCAGTCCAGGACTGAAGGCCCAGGACCAGGAGCACCAATGTCCAAGAGCAGGAGAAAGTGAACGTCCCCAGCTCAAACAGAGCAATTCACTCCTCTCTTCTTATCCTGTTTGAGCCCTCCATGGACTGGATATATGTTTAAAAATTATCAATTTTATGGGGCGCCCGGGTGGCTCAGTCCGTTGAGCATCTGACTCGATTTCTGTTCAGCTCATGATCTCACAGTGCCTGGGGTCGAGCTCCACATCAGGCTCTGCGCTGACAGCACGGGCTTCTCTCTCCCTCTCTCTGCCCCTTCCCTGCTCGCACTGTCTCTGTCTCTCTCAAAATAAATAATTATAAGTTTCAGATGAACTTGGAAGGGAAAGCCATCAAAATATTGGTGAATATATTTAGATTTATGTTGTCTTAATGAAAATAAATGTATCTGGGTAAGAATGTGTGCTCAATCCTCTCGGGCCAGCGCGGCCTGGAGAAGAGACCAGTTTTTTTTGCACACTGTGAGTCAGCCGAGGTGGCATCGTTGAGTCAGAGCACCCCTGGAATGAGCCCAGGGAGGGCCCAAGCAAAGGCTGTCCTGTGCCCACAGTGCTCCCCCCGGCCCCGCGGCAGCTGCCCCTTGTCTATGGATGTTAGCACACTGAGAGGAGGAAGATACACACATCATCAGGACTGCAGTCCCATTGCCTCGGGGAGGATCTGGGAGAAGACTTTGGGTTCCTGATTCAAGGAGCCCCCCTCCTCCTCAGGAGCCTCCAGGTTCTGGGCCTGCCCCACTGCTTTGGTAAAAGCCCAACCCAGAAACCTAATGTTTCCAGAAACTTAATGTTTGTGACTCCATATGGCCATCCCTGTTCTACCCTCCACGCTACAGCCTTAACGGGGGTTTCATCCTGCAGGTGGGCATGGGCCAGGCAGCCCCCCCCCGCCTCGCCCAGGACAAGGGTGGCTTCCCGCTGCTGTACCTGCAGGGCTGAGCCCACGGGGAGGGGGGGGGGGCTGGGGGGGGCTGAGGTGGGGGGGGGGGGGTTGGTGCAGGTGAGAACCCAGTCCATCTTGTATGTCTCAATGTCTCAAATGTTGAATGTGTAACAATTTGTATTTCTTTACTTACCAGTGAGTTAGAACACGTTTCCATATCCTTTTTAGCCATTTGTATTTCTTCTTTTTTAATTGCCTAATCAGGACCTGTGTCTGCTTTTTGCTAACACTTTATCTTGAAAAAATTCAAGCAAACTGGCAAAATCGAAAAGTGTGGTACAACACTACCCACACCTTATCACCTACATTGTATCACTAATATTTCATTTTACTTTCCATCTGCTTTTATTTGGAATGTTGCTTTTTTATTTGTTGTATCTCTTTATGTGTTAACATTAACCCTTTCTTTGTTATCCCATGTTCTAGCTCCTTTTTGATGGAAGGATTTCTCTAGTTTTATTTCCAATTGTAGCTGCTTCTGTATCGTTAGAAAAGTTGTGTTTTCAGTGAAACGATATACCAAAAGCAATAATACCTTAATCTACTTACAAAACAGGATACAATAGCCTTTCTGGATCTGCCATTCCGTGATATTAATATGGAAAAAACAAGAATAATGATGGGATTACATTTTATATAGAAATTAGATTCCAGGGGCACCAGTGTGGCTTAGTTGGTTGATCATTGCACCCCTGATTCTGGCCCAGTCATGATCTCACGGTTTATGAGTTCGAGCCCCACGTCAGGCTCTGTGCTGATGGCACATTGCCTGCTTAGGATTCTCCCTCTCTCTCTGCCCCTTCCCGACTCACGCTGTCTCTATCAAAGTAAATAAATAAACACTTAAAAATTAAAAAAAAAAAAACGAAATTAGATTCCAAAGTCAGACCATAACGTGGCAAATTTATATAGTTAACTTTTCCTAGAAAATCCATTAAATCACCCAAAAAATACAGCATGAATGTCTCTTGAACGATTATTGATGGCCATCAGTGCTAGGTTCATTGTGGCTGTATTTGCCCAAGTAGAAATGTGACATAATACTTCTCAGTAAATCCAAACAAAACTCATTGTTTCTCCAGAAACAGATTTTTTTTTTTTTTTTTTTTTTTTTTTTTAAAGACAGGTGAAGTGACTGTCTGGACTTTAAGGGTCATTTCCAATGGGGGGAAAGTGCTCGTCTCCCAGTCAAGTGAGATGCTCACAAGCTGCAGACAGAGCAGGTGGACAGCCCCCAGCTCACCCTCTCTTCCTCCCAGGAGCACCCTCGGTGGAGAGGGGAGCTATGTCTGCTAGGGGGCTTTCCCCGTGTTAGGACACTCAGCGCCCAAAAGGGTTAAAATAGAAGGGGCTTTTGTCTGTCACCTAACGCAAAGTCCAGGACTTGGGGATTCAGGGTTGGTCAGTCAGGGCTCCGTGTGATTTTCTCTGTGGTTTCCCTCGTTTTCTCTGCATGGTGGCAACAAGTTCAAAATGTTACAGCAGCTCCCGGGATCACAGCTTTACACGACAATTCGAAAGGCAGGAAGAAAGGCCTGTTTCTCTTGAAGTCTCTTTTTTTTCCCCTGAAGGTAAAGAGACCCTACCAGTTTACCATTCCACGTGTGGACCATGGACCAACAACACTTGAGAGATTTTGAAATGAACAATTCAGACACCACCCCAGACCTACTGAACCATGATCTTCATTTTCCACAGCAGCTGGACCATTTTACATTCCACCAGAAAAGTGTAAGAGTTCCAATTTCTCTGCGTCCTTGACAATATTGTTATTTTTTTGTTTTTTAAATGATAGCCATCCTCGCGGGTGTGCAATGGTATCTTGGGAGTTTGATTTGCATTTCCATAGTGACTAATGTCCTTTAGCATCTTTTCGTGTGCTTGTTAACATTTGTATATCTTCTTTGGGAAAATGTCCATTCAGATCATTTGCCCTTTTCAAAATGTGGGTGGTTTTTGTGGTTGTTGTTTGTTGTTGAATTGCAAGAGTTATTAAAAAAAAAAAAAGTTTATTTTGAAAGGGGGCATGTGTGCATGTGAGTGCAAGTAGGGGGAGCAGAAAGAGAGAGAAGGAGAGAGAGAATCCCAAGGAGGCTTTGCACTTACAGTGGGGGAAGGGGGGTGGCTCACCTCAGGATCCGTGAAGTCACAACCTGAGCCCAGATCAAGAGTCAGACACTTAACCAACTGAGCCACCCAGGCACCACTCAAGAGTTCTTTATTTTAGAATCTAGGCCTTTCACAAATCTATGATTTGCAAATTCTTTCTCCCATTTTGTAGGTTGTCTTTTCACTCTCTTACTAGTGTTCTTTGATGCACACAAATTTTTAATTTTGATGAAGTCCAATGTATCTATTTTTTTCTTTTGGTGCTTGTACCTTTGGTGTTATATTTCAGGAAACATTACCAAAGCCAACATCATGAAGATTTTCCTTTATGTTGTCTTCTGAGAGTTTTACAGTTTTAGCTCTTACATTTTGGTCTTTGATCCATTTTAGTTAATTTTTGCATACGGTGCGTGTTAAGGATGTGACATCATTCTTTTTCATGGGAGACCCAGTTGTCCTGGCACCATTTGTTGAAGAAGATGCTCTTTTCCCCACTGAATGGTCTTAGCATTGCTGTCAAAATCAATTGGCCATAGATATATGGGTTTTTTTACACACTCTCCATTCTGATGGTCTATTGTCTGTCCTTATGCCAGTACCATACTATTTTGATTATTGTGACTTTGTAGTAACTTTGAACTTGAGAATTATGCATCCTCCAACTTTGCTCTTTTTCAAAATTTGATGGATATATAGGGTCCCCTTGAGATTTGTATGAATTTTAGGATTAGGTTTTCCATTTCTGCACAAAAGCCATTGTTATTTTCACAGGGATTGCATTGAATCTGAAGGTCACTTTGGGGAGAATTTCTATCTTAACAATGTTGTCTTCTAATATATGAATACAAGATGTCTTTCCCTTTATTTAGGTCTTTTAAACTTTCTTTTGGCAATGTTTTGTAATTCTCATTTACAAGTCTCACACCTTTTTGGTTGACTTTATTCCTACACATTTTATTATTTTCGATGCTATTGTAAATGGATTTTTCCTTAATTTCCTTCTTGAATTAACTCAATTGCTTGTATATAGAGCTAGAATTCATTTTCACGTGTTGATCTTGTAACCCGCAACTTTGATGAATTCGTTTATTAGCTCTAACTAGTTTTTTTGTGGATTCTTTAGAATTTTCTACCTATCAGATCATGTCATCTGTGACTTAATCTTACTTCCTCTCCAACGTGGCTGCCTTTCATTTCTTTTTCTCACCTAACTGCTGTGGCGATAACTGTGATGAACAGAATTGTCTTTCCTAATCTTAGGGAGAGAAGCTTTCACCATTGACCATAATGCTGTGGGGTTTTCATCTCTATCCTTTATTATGTAGAGGAAGTTGCCTTCTAATCCTAGCTTTTTGAGTGTTGTATCTTGAAAAGGTGTTAGATTTGTCAAATGCTTTTTTTTTTTTTTAATTACATACTGGTATAATTTTTTTTAAAGATTTGGAAACAACACCCAAAGGTCAACTTTCCCCTATTTCACATTCAAAACACGTAAGAAAGAGAAAGAAAAGAAAGCATGTTTTATTTTCCACTGTGACTGCCATCAGGCCTTCCTGAAGTCCTTAATGGGAATAATGCCTCGTATTTGCCTGGGGAAGTTTTTAAAGAAAGACAATCTGAGAATTTCCAGAATGTGTCACGGAGTCAATCATAGCAGGGTAAGGGTGGGTCTGGTGTGGTGGCTTCACAGCCCTGTATCATTTCATTCTCGATAAAAAACACCATGATCCTGCGCATTTCGTGTCTAGCCAACAGAATATAAACGTTACCTCTAAAAAACAGCAAGGACTAACAGCTTTCTTGACTAGCGGAGCTCAACTGTCAAACTGCTCAGGAAACAGAAAAATCTCCACTGGACCGTACAGACATCACACAAGACACTCAAAAAAGAAAAACAGGGAAAGCAAGAAAATCTTCCATGACAAGATCATCTGGGAAGCGAAAAGCAAGTGGAACAGAGTGCTTCATAACACAACACGTGAGCGTCTTGAAAGCAGTTAAGTCTTTGCATCACTGTTTGACTTTGTCCCTTCGCGCGGGATTTAAATTTTGTCTATTTCCAAAAAGATACACGTTAAAAAAAAAAAAAAAAAAACCCAACAAGACTGCGAGTAAAAGAAACAGAGCTAGCTCATTAAACTTATTTCAAAGAAAGGAAAAAGAAATTTGCAAAGCAAATTTCTGCAACGAAGAATTAGAGATGAGCCACGATGAGAGACCAATTCACATCCTCTAGGATACATATGGTTTTAAAAATGGAAAATACCAAGTGTTGGTGAGGACGTGGAGACGTTGTAACTCATACGTCATGTGAAAGGGTGCGGTGGCCGTGGGACACAGGCTGGTGGCTCCTCAATGACTTACACATAGAATTAACATATGACCTAGCAATTCCACCCCCAGCTGTATACGCAAAGCAATTGAAGACAGAGGTCAAACACTTACTTTTTTTTTTTTTTTTAAAGACTCTTTATCGTTTTTTATTTATTTTTTGAGAGACAGAGACAGAGAGCAAACTGGGGAGGGGCAGAGAGAGAGGGAGACATAGAATCTGAAGCAGGCTCCAGGCTCTGAGCTGTCAGCACAGAGCCCGATGTGGGGCTTGAACTCACAAACCGCGAGATCACGACCTGGGCTGAAGTCGGAGACTTAACCGACTGAGCCACCCGGGCACCCCTCAAACACTTATTTGAATGCCTATGCTCACTGCAGCGTTATCCACAGTAGCCCAAAGGGGAAATTACCCAGTGTCTGCCGACAGATGAGTGGTTAAAATGTGGTTCACACATTTCAATTACATATTATTTAGCCATAAAAAGAAATGAGATTTGTTTTGTTTTTTAACTGATTTTTATTTATTTATTTTTTTGAGAGACAGAGAACAAACAGGGGAGGGGCAGAGGGAGAGGGAGAGAGAGAATCTCAAGCAGGCTCAACGCCCAGTGGGAAGCCCGATGCGGGCTCGATCTCAGCACAGTAAGATCATGACCTGAGCTGAAATCAAGAGTCAGATGCTTGACCGACTGAGCCGCCCAGGTGCCCCACAAGGATTTTGATCCATTGCTGCAACACTCCCTCCCACCTCCGTCCCAGCTCCCTTCACTCCCCACTTGCACCAGTGGAAGTGTCACCCACCTGGCTTCCTTCCTCCAAGTTCATGCTAATGCTGACCCAGCAGATAAAGTGCTGGCAAAGCAACCCTCCTAAACACACACACCCAGAAGGGGGCAAGCACGGTGGCACATGCCCAGCGCCCTCTCCCAAACTCTCATCATAACGAGAGCTCAGGAGGGGGAAAGGTGCCTGCAATGGAACGGTCCAGAGCTCAAGCCCAGCTACACATGTGGTGAAATTTGGGTCACTGTTCTCCTTGACAACCACTCAAAAACACATGAATTTTTGCTCAAATAAGTCAAATCAGGAGTGATTTTCAACTACTGGCATCGAGTCACCTAGATGCTTCATGTGTTCCTCTTCTCCAATGTGTCTACTTGTTCCTCACCACTTGTGAGTATTGGATGTCTCAGCCTGGCGGCCAAAGTTCTTCCAAATCTAGTCTCTAACTACAGTTGAGCTTATCCAAGCCGTATAGCTCACTCCCTCCCACCCCACAGCAAAAGGGTGTCTGCTTTGCCCACATATAACAACTATTTCGAAAACTAGGGATGTTTCTTCTCAAATCACTTGGGCAATTTCCTCTACCTAAAGCCTCCTGTATCGTTCCTGGCCCCTTTCAAATCCCACCCCTGGGCAAGTCACAGCTCTTTCAACACCTCCTCCCCTGCAGCCTTTGCACCCACCCCATGGTTGTTTTCCTGTGAATGTGTGGTTTGAATGGTAGCTCATGACTCTTTATTAGTCATCATCTCGTATTGCTACCAATCTATTTCATGTGTATTTCTTTTGTCCATCAAATCATGTCTTCTGCGTCCTACCTCCTCACGATTGTTGCAGGTGGAATTCCTTAGGACACAGATGCAGAGGTGATTAGTGTGCAGGAGGTTTATTAGGTGTGACTTAGGGGGAAACATCCCCTTGGGGGTGACTGAAGGTTTGGGCTGAGGAACAGCTGAGCCTCAATCTCCACTAAATCACGGCTAAGCCCATCGGGAGGTTCAGAAGGTGTGATGCCCCTTCTGAGTCTCAAGTTGGGGAAAGGGGGACAGGACTCTATGGTCTGTGCTAATCATGGCTGAAGGCTGTTCCTGGAAGAGCCTGTGACTTTGGACAACAGACTCCCTTCAGTGGAGGCAACTCTAGAAGGAGCTGGGGGTAGAGGACTGTCTGTGGCAGCACCTGGGGAACAAGTCCTTCAGTCCTCAAGGGGGACCTGGGTGTCACCTCTGATAGTTTAAGGAGGAAGTGAGGCAAGAAAGGGGAGATTGGAGGGAGAGAGGAAGGGAGAAAGAGTCCACCTTGCTACCTTGTCAGGTGTCATTTGGAGCAGAAGATGAGAAGGTAGTCACTCTCTTAACAGGGGGGCAGGAGGACTGCTGTGCAGAGCGGTGAAGTGTCCTGAACAAAGGGTGCTCTACTGGCCAACGCCGAGCTGGGAATGGCATCCACATCTTCAGGCTCCAGAGATCCCACATGCTCCTTCACTCAACTGGCAAACCTAGCCTCGGGTTGTGTCATTGGTCAAGAAGCATCTGAAGTTAGGGTGCCTGGATGGCTCTGTCGGTTAAGCATCTGACTCTCGATTTGGGCTCAGGTTATGATCTCAGTTTGTGAGTTTAAGCCCCACATCAGTCTCCATGCTCAGCATGGATTCTCTCTCTCCCTCTCTCTGCCCCTCCTCTGCTTGTGCTCTCTCTCTAAAAATAAATAAATAAACTAAAAAAAAAAAAGTATCTGGAGAGGTGTAAGGAAAAGAGGGCGCAAAGCAAAGAAAGGGAATGTTTAGAATCCTCTGCTTTCTCTGTAATCCTGAGAGACTGAAAGAAAAATTTCATAGAAGCAAAATAATCCAGCATGCAAATGGTGTCTTTAGAGGTAAAAAGTTAAGTTTGCCTAAAGTGTAAGAGACCTGATTTTCTATAGAGTCCAGAAAAAAGATTCAGACTTACCGAGATAAAAGAGTGTGGGTCTGAAATGTGTTAGAATCACAAATTATAAACAAGAAAGAAGGTCCATGGAAGAGGCGTGGTACTGACTCTCCAACCACCCACACAGGAAATCAAACTCAAGCAAAGAGAAGATCACAGTGAGAGAGAGGCAGGGGGAGTCTGCTTAGAGATGAGCCCCGTCAGTGTGGGTGTGATCAGGTCACTTGAAAGCATTATTCCCTGCTTCCCACTTCTGAGCTTGCTTAGCGGCTGCTCATCACAGCAGGGACATAAGAACCACTGCAGCAAGAATCTGAAGTCGTCTCGGAACTACCCCCCAGAATGAAAGTCTGGGGCTTCCAGAAATCATAATGCCTCTGCCCCCAAGGATTGTGGGTAGAATTGGGGTTTCCACCCAGGAATGTGAGGCAGAACCGCGAGTGAAGTATTTCTCTTGGCATCTGTACTTAAACCCATGACTTTTTCAAATCCACCCACAAGCAACCAATCGGTACCATATGTCTTTATGGTTCTCCGTGTTCGTCCTATAAATCTATACATTAAACTTACTAAGTGTCATCTTGTCTTGACCTATGTTCCTAATCTATACTTGTAGCAACGAGGCATTTCCTAATTCACCTTTCCAAATTAAGAGCCTTGGAGTTCTTGGGTTCATTTTGTGTTTACAGCACTCTTGGTTTTTGCTCCGGGGGGAGTTCCAATTTGCAATTATTGGTCATTCTAGAGCTGATAGTTCAGTTACAGGATCTGGGGCTGAATCACCTGGTCCTGGCCACTCAGAGCAGGGTGTGGGATGTAAATCAGCCTATAAGGGGAAATGGAGGTACTTTCAGACCTCGCTATGGCCCCCCTTCTCAATTTTGCCTTCCTTTGAACTGCTTACCACTCTCTTTGATGCATGCTCTCTGCTTCCTCACCTTACACTGCTTCTATCCCCACTTCTGATGAAGCCACTTACCCAACAAGTGGCAAGATGAGCCTGAGGGAGTAAGATTCGGGTGGGAACCGACCAACCAGCCCGGAGACTGCTGAATTGAGCAGAGTCTTCAGCTGCCTGCCTGCCGTGGATCCACACTGATATGAGACCTGTCCGTGCAGGGTCCCTGCACAGGGGGGTTCTTTGTCGTCGCCATAGACTCTGGAGAACTTTCAGCTCTGGACCAACAGTCTTTGCCAGAGGCTTTTGCTTTAGCAAGGAAGGTGGGGTTTTTAAGGAGGTAGGTTGGAATGCATAGAAATGTAAAAACAAATAACAAACAGCGACCTTTGGTGGTGTAAAAGAAAGCAGCCATGTAAAAAAAAAAAAAAAAAAAAAAAAAAAAGAGTCCATCTGCTAATTAAAACTCCAAGAGTAGTAGGAGGAACAATTACTCTAAGGCACTATCTCCCCACATTCCTGCAAACAAATTAGCTCCAACACCCACACAATGGAAAAACAAACGCCAATTATGCCTAGATGTTTCCTGGAACATGTTTTCTCTTCCCCATCACCATCCCCATCTGATTATTAACATTACTTTGATAGTGAGCTGGAGAGAAGCCTATTGCTTATCTGGAGAAATTATTTTCGCCCAGTTTCATTCAAAAGCAAAAGCCACAGTAGTGGGGAGGCTGGGACCAACACAGAAACCAGGGCAATTTCCTCCTGAGCGTGAGGTGGGAAAGACCACCGTCTGCAACCCCACGGAGAATGCACATCTCTGGATGGCAGGGAACCAATGACAGTAGTTCATAGCAGAGAAGAGGAATGTGCTTTTTAAAAAGTATTAAATTTCAATGTAAGACCTAAATGAAGAAGTGTGGTTAAGAATAGTTTTATAGGGGTGCCTGGGTGGCTCAGTCGGTTAAGCGGCCGACTTCGGCTCAGGTCATGATCTCGCGGTCCATGAGGTCCGTGAGTTCGAGCCCCGCGTCGGGCTCTGTGCTGACAGCTCAGAGCCTGAAGCCTGTTTCAGATTCTGTGCCTCCCTCTCTCTGACCCTCCCCTGTTCATGCTCTGTCTCTCCCTGTCTCAAAAATAAATAAAACGTTAAAAAAAAATTAAAAAAAAGAATAGTTTTATAAAGGCAGATAACACGGTGGCATATGTTAATGTGTAGAGGATATGTCTCTAGATTTATTTCCAACTGTAGATATAATGGGGTACCTGGCTGAGACTAGCCTACATGCTTTTTAAAACCTTGATAAAGGCAAGCAGTGGGTGTGAGGGGGAGAGAAGGCTATTTTAAAGTTTGCAGGCTGCTTTTTGGGTTTTCTGGAGGTGGAGGCTTGAATTTCACCTTTACTGGCAGGCAGCTTTTTTTGAGCGTTTTGGTTACGCCAAGGCAAAGGGGCAATCCTTTCTGGAACCGAGAGGTTCGGGAAGCACAAGGAGGGAAACCGGTTTGCGTGGCCCCATAAAAGAGTGTTTTTCCTCTGTGTGGAATTCTTCTCTGCTGATCATGTTCCCTTCAGGGAGGAAAAATACCTCCAAACGTGGATTTAGACTATACTGTGTTTAAAATGTTTTTGTTTATTTTACTTCTGAGGGGTGTGTGTGCATGCAGAAACATGCTTGTTCAAGAGCTTAACCCACCTGTGGTAGGAGCAAAATGACACTGGGACCTTAGCCGGAAGGATCCAGTGCATCCTTCGTATTTTCTTTTCTTTTTTTATGTTTGTTTATTTTTGAGAGAGAGACAGAGCGTGAGGGGGGGAGGGGCAGAGAGAGAGAGGGAGACACAGAATCCAAAGCAGGCTCCAGGCTCTGAGCTGTCAGCACAGAGCCTGACGCGGGGCTCGAACTCACAAACTGCGAGATCATGACCTGAGCTGAAGTCGGACGCTTAACCTACTGAGCCACCCAGGTGCCCCCATATTTCCGTCTTGAAGCTTCCCATCAGACATCACAGCAGATTGAATAACTCTGATTTCAGGCAGTGTACCTTTTCTGGGCTTTTACCTGGTATTTGTCTAGATGAGGGAGGAATGAAGGCAAGGCCTGAGGAGGAACATTTATCCCTGATGGAAGTAGACATTCTGGAACCCCAGAAATGGGCTAAGGGGTGTAAAGACTGCTGGAACTCCAGAGAGGGGAGAAACCCTCAAGGACCCCCACATGGAGGGAGGTGGCTAACCTCGCAATACAGTGTTTCAGCCAGATCCTGCAGCCAGTGGTTTTCTGTGTGATTCCTTGTAAATACAGGTATCACATGGGGACCATGCCAGCATTGAGGAGCTTTCTCTGGGAAACCGCAGGAGGGGAACCTAGAAGGACTAAGAATTCGCCAGGTCAAGCAGCACTTTCCAGAGGGGAGATGCCAGCTAGAGAGAGAGATCTGATCAGCCTAAGTCAGTGGTTCTCACCTGCGGCAACTTTGACCCCCAGGGGACATTTGGCAATGTCTGGAGACATTTTCAGTTGTCACAGCTGAGGGGTTGCTACTGGCATCTAGTGGGTAGAGGTCAGAGACACTGCTAGACATCCTACAACAGGGCCCTCCCCCAGCAGCCTCTCCCACCCCTGCCATACACAACAAAGAGTTATCTAACCCGAAATGTCAATAGTGCTTAGGGTGAGAAACTCTGACCTAGGTGGAGGTAGTGAAATGCATTTAGATGCATTTATGCAGATATAAAAGCTGAATCTCCTTCCTTCCTTCTCTCCTTTCCTTCCTTCCTTCCTTCCTTCCTTCCTTCCTTCCTTCCTTCCCTCCTTTCCTTCCTTCCTTCCTTCCTTCCTTCCTTCCCTCCCTCCCCCCCTCCTTTCCTTCTTCCCTTCCTTCCTTCCTTCCCTCCCTCCTTTCCTTTTTTCCTTCCTTCCTTCCTTCCTTCCTTCCTTCCCTCCCTCCCCCCCTCCCTCATTTCCTTCCTTCCTTCCTTCCTTCCTTCCTTCCTTCGCTCCTTCCCTCACTCCCTCCCTCCTTCCCTTCCTCCATGCAGGTTAAGGAGCCACACCAGGCACTGAGTAATGCCAGGAGGAAGAGCAGGGAGAGGCCCCACCATATCCTCAAGGACCCAGTCCACTAGTAGAGAGACAGAAATGTCTCTCTCCTTCCTTCCTTCCTTCCTTCCTTCCTTCCTTCCTTCCTTCCTGTGTCTCTGTCCCAGGAGTGGCTTCCAGAGGGCCGGCACAGGCACCAGCAGAGTCTGGGGGTGTGGCAGAGGCAGAGATCAGAACAGCTTCTCAAGGGAGGTAACACTTTGGTTTGAGACTTAATGAACAACTAGAAAAAAAGCCCGATACAATGATATTAAAAAATCACCGGGAAGAACACAAGGGCAATAATATCAAAGAATGAATGCTTTTTAATAACAGCAACACAGAAACAAAATCATGGGAGAGAAATGAAAGTAGTAAAGAGAAATGGAAGGATCCGCTGACAAAAGATGACAGAAATGTTTTCCCTATGTTTTCTTTAAAAACAAAAACTGACAAGCCAAAATGGAAGGAACTATCATTTGGGCAACGTTGGGTGCTTCCTGATCAATTATCTGCTCATGTGTTTGGTATGTCGGTGTTTTTTCTTTAGCCTCTAAGCCTCTGCTCACCCTCTTCCTAATGGGTAGTCCCTCCTCCTCTTCCCCCCACCTCTGTCAGTAAACCTCCTGCCTCTTAATGTCCAGGTCAAAGTCTGCCTCCTTTGGGGCGTCAGGGTGGCTCAGTTGGTTAAGCTTCCGACTTCAGCTCAGGTCATGATCTCGCGGTCCGTGAGTTCAAGCCCCACGTCAGGCTCTGTGTTGACAGCTCTGAGCCTGGAGCCTGCTTTGGATTCTGTGTCTCCCTCTCTCTCTGCCCCTCCCCTGCTCATGCTCTGTCTCTGTCTCAAAAATAAATAAAACATTAAAAAAAAAAAAATCTGCCTCCTTCAAGAGGCCTTTTCTGCTTCTCCTCACCGGAGGTGAGTTCTCTCTCCCAGCAAGACCAGAAAACTTTGTTTATACTTCTGATCAGCTGCTGGCACATGTTGCTGTATTCTGGTTATCAGATAGATTTTGTTGTCTGGGGGATGAAAGGGATCCAGGATCAGGACAGCATCTGGCCTGCATTTGTGACACCATGTCTTTCTCTCAGTAATCAAGGCTGGGCTTCCCTGGACGGGATTAAGGCCAGCATGCGGATGGGAGGGTCCAAACACCATCGTCTTCTGTGTCACACACGACTCGAGGAATCAAAGAGAGAAATTTCTAAATCTATTCATAAACTTTAATAGCAGCGAGAGAGGGCAGGAAAGCAACTTAAGATGACAGAATAAATTAAGGACATTGAGGGAGGCAGGATCGACGTGTCCTCTCCCATAAAAGAAAACTGTTTTCAACAAGACGTGATGGAATAAATGCAAAGAGAGGAATGACAGCGCAAAAGGTATGTGACAACAGCACTGATGAAAATCGGCTCCCCAATTACATTGCAATTGATCAATATTCTTAGGGTCAGTACCCGGATTCCTGTATAAAGTAGTTAAAATGGGGCGAACAGATCCACACAAGGATGTATAGAAAATATATCACCATGTGGGAGAATGCAGGATGCTTAGCCATCGAAGAAAGGCAAATTAAAACAAAATACATGATCATACACCAATTAAACAGTTTTCTTCTAGTGACAGAAAAATTGGTTTTGGCAAGGTTGTCAATCTCTCTCTCTTGTTTCTCCAAAGCTGAGGCCGAGAGAACAATAAATCCATTAAATCTCTCTAAGGTACGATTTGGAAATATGTAAAAAGAACAATCATACTGTTCCTACCTTTTGCCTCAGTTATTAAATTTGGAAGAACAATGTCAAGGGAAATTCCCCAAGGGGCAAAATGATTTTGCTCGTTGTAATTTAAAAATCAGCAAGCAAAGTGCCTGTGGGGAACCGGGTACCGTGCAGGGTCCGGGACTTGACCTTACTTGCAAGCAACAAGCTACTGTGTAACTGTTCACAGATGTTGTCAGAAGACAGACACAGTGGGTCAGAGACAAAGGACTTTATTCCTCTGGGCAAAAGCTGCGGCCTGACCTCCGTGTTCATTTGTGCTGGTTCCCCACACTCCCCAAATCCCACGGGGGTTGTAGAAAGAGCCTGTGATGACACCCGGACGGGCAGGCGACTGTGTTACAGGAGAGGAACCCTGGGCTTGGGGGATCCCCTTTGCCCAGGGGGAGAGGTCACCTCATCTGTTACGGCTCCTTGCTGCAAACACAACTCTCTCAAGTGGCCTGGTCAGTGACGCAGGGCCCTGTCCTGGGCGCGTCCTACCGGAACGGGGTGGGGGGGTGGGGGCGGCGCTCAGGGCCCTTGGATCACCTGTCCCAACAACGCCTCCTTCATTCGTTCAAGACATCCTTTCAAATGCATCCAATCACCTTCTACGTGCGTGCGCAGAACCAGAAGTTAAGATACAGCAGTGAGAAGCCGCCCTGCCTTGGAGGAACTTAACATTTTTCTGGGAAAGGCAGGTAACAAAAAGCGCCGAAATACACAACATGATGTCAATTCATGAAGTGTTGTGAGGACAAAGCAGAACAGTGAGCTAGAGAATGCTTTATATTTTTATTTAGCTTTCCGTAAATTAGATTTATTCACTGCCAAGAAAAGGCCTCTGCTATTAACAACGCAACATGTGAAGGCACTTAGTTTATTTTTTGTATCTTTCTTCAAAAGGTAAAATTAGGATATCTAGAATCTCTTTTTTAAATTATAAGGCTCTTTCCTGCCTGAAGTGATATTTTGATTCTTTGTGGCTCATTTCTTTCTCCTTTTGTTTATTTTCTTAATCAGAAAGGGTGTTCCTGTGTGTCGTTAAAGCTTTACATTCCTTACACATATTTCTTTTTTTTTAAGTTTCTTTTTTTATTATTATTTTAGAGAGAGAGAGAGAAAAGGTGTGTGAGAGAGGGAGAGAGAGAGAATCCTACGCAGGCTCTGTGCCCAGCTCAGAGCCTGAGGCGGGGCTCGATCTCACAACCCTGGGGTCATGACCCGAGCAGAAATCAACCGACTGAGCCACCCAGGTGCCCCTCAAACATATTTCTTCTCAGAGCTTTGGTGGGTGTGCTGTTCCCGCTCCCTGGGATGCTCTTCCCTTAGGCGAGGCTCGTTCACTCACTCCATCCTGGTCTCTGCACCCATGTCACTCTCTGGCCTCCCCTGACCATCAGGTCTACAGTCTGTCCCTCTCTCGAAAGGCGTTCCCTCTTCTTGAAACCAAAGTGAGAAAGTAACTTTGAAATATGTTTGGGGGGCACCTTTTCTAACACAGACTTTTTATATAAAACAATATTTAGGGGCGCCTGGGTGGCTCGTTCGGTGTAGCGTCAGACTCCTGATTTCGGCTCAGGTCATGATCTCGCGGTGACGGGATTGAGCCCAGAGTCTGGCTCTGCCCTGGTGCTGAGCGTGGAGGCTGCTTAAGATTCTCTCTCCCTCTGCCCCTGCCCGTCTCGTGCTCATGCATTCTTTCTCTAAAACAAAAACAAAAATTTCATAAAAGAGTTAAAGGAAAATAATCAGACTGGACCCCAGTCCCGTGTACGGAGGGCAGCCTGGCGTCACGGACACGGGGGCGGGAGGGGCAGGGAGTCAGAAGAGCTGAGTCCCAGCTGGGAGGCAGCAGGTTAAGACCACAGACCTCTCTGTTCTCCATCTGCAGATGGGAATGAGGCCTAAAGGGGTGCGGGTAGGATCAAGTGAGATAAACTGTGTGGACGAGTTTTCTTGTTGCAAATATTCAAGGGATCACAACTGTAAAAACACGGAACCACAGCAAAAGATCACAAGAGAAGGGAATGGAAGGTTAAACTCAGAGTGAAATAGTAGCAACAGTGACCCTGTATTGAACCCTGACTCAAGCCAGTGCTACCAGCTTCCTCTAACTGTAGTTCTATTATTATTATTATTATTATTATTATTATTTGAAAAGTTTTTAAAGTTTATTAATCTGGAGAGAAAGGGAGGGAGAGAGAGAGGCAGAGAGAAAAAGAGAGAGAGCGAGGGAGGGACAGAGAGAGGGAGAGAGAATCTCAAGCAGGCTCCTCACTGTCAGTGTGGAGTCCGAACTGGGGACTCAAGAACCCTGAGACTGTGACCTGAGCAGAAACCCGGCTGAGCCACCCAGGCGCCCCTACCTGTAGTCCTTTAATACTCGCCCGACAGGCATAATTCGCCTTGGTTTGGAAATGAGGAAACAGAGCCTAAGTTGCTCAAAGTCTCTCAAGTAATAAACGGCACAGTATAAAAAGTACAGCTACGAAGAGAATATCTAGCAACATGAAGAGCGTTAAGCGAACTCTGCCAAATAAGAAATTGATTTTAGGTTTAATAAAACATGCATGCGGGTAGGCGCAAAGGTAAGAGAATAACAGCAAGTCAAGCATCTGACTGCTGCAGTACGGATGCTTTTACATTTTTGATAGTCTTTGCTTTGGTTACACTCTTGTCCAATAGAAGGGGGAGACTATCGTGAAAGTATTTCAAAGGCCCGTCCCCGTTTTCTGCTCATCATGGGCACTGTCCCAAAACCGCCCAGCATCCAGCTTTTTCCATGGCCACATGCAAACCCTGCTCCTTGTCATTTACACCTGCATATCTGTCCCCTTGACCCCAGACTTTCACGCCCTTGCCAGGTCCAACTTTCCATTCATCTTGTCCAATATCCACACCCCTTCCCTGCGCTTCAGTAAGTGCAAAGCCTTGTCTCTGACCCCAGCATCCTCTGTCTCTGTGGTCACTGAGCAGCCCATTTCTGATCATTTTATCGATCACTTGACACTTATGCCTGTATTAAAAAAAATTTTTTTTATGTTTATTTTTGAGAGAGGGAGAGAGAGAGAGAGAGAGAATGAGCAGGGAGAGACAGAGACATAGAATCCAAAGCAGGCTCCAGGCTCTGAGCTGTCAACACAGAGCCTGACGTGGGGCTTGAACTCACAAACCACCAGATCATGGCCCAAGCCGAAGTCGGACACCCAACCGACTGAGCCACCTAGGCGCCCCTGCCTGTAAGTGTTTTTGACTTCCTTGCCTGTTGCTTTTTATGCCCTAGGAGTGTGCTATCAAGTCTGAGTGTGTAAGCAAGAACCGCCAGGCAGGGTATGCAGACAGCAGAGAGCATCTACAAAGCGAATGGATGAAGCGAAGGGAGAGCAGAGGAAAAGGACGTTCTTGGGACGTCCTCCCTGCCAGGTCCGGATCCCCAAAGATTGCCCCAGGTGCCAGGAGTGGACCGCTCACGGGAAGAAACCCCTTCCACCTGCTACGGTCTCAGGGGACTTTTCCAGAAAGTCTCTCTCTGGGAGCTGACTCAGTGCCGTGCCCACTCTGGCTGTTCTGAGCACCCTGCTTAGCCTGAGGCTGTTCCTCAGGTGTCAGTAAGAAGCCGGCGGGTGACTGTCCCTCTGCGGCGGTGAAAAGAAAAGGGGCCGTTTGGGCTCTGTGTTCCTGTTTTGATTCCCGGGCACAGAAGTAGTGCCCGCACTGGGTTGATTTAATTATTGTTGAACTATTATTCAAAAGCATGAGACTGAAAATGGGGAGCGGCGTGGGGTGGAAGGTTAGGGTGATTTCACCTTTCTAATTGGTGTCTACCTTTGCTCACAGGTCAACAAAAATAACCCCAGCCTTAGCCTGGAAGACATAGAGTGTGGTCAGGGATGTCAGCAACAGCAAAGGGCAGGGAGGGAAGGACAAACAGAGATATGGCCGCAGGGTTGAGGCCGGCGGACAGGTGTTGGTGGGCAGGGTTGGGGTCAGGGGACAGGTTGCAAACGCTCCCCGTTGGGGGCCCCTGCCAAACTGCCTAGAAGTAGCGTCCTTTCTTCCCGGAGTGAACTTCTCAAGGCACCGTGAAGCCCCTGCCGGTCAGAAGTGCTCCGAGTGGAGCCGGCTTTAGGAGCTTGCTGTTGTCTGTACCTCGGTACCTAGTTCAGGTATACGTAGGATCGTCATTGGAGGAAACCAGAACTCCTCCTCGCCAGGAGAGAGGGTGGGCGCCTGTCTCTCTGTCTCGGATCCGAGAAGGTGGTGGCTGCGGCATTGCTGCGCGATCATGAACCTTCTCCGGAGACAACCGCAGTTAGGGTTCTCTCCGCCCGGCGGAGGGGTGGGGGTGGGGGTCGGTGAGGCTGCGTGAAGGCCTGGCAGGTGCTGGCGGGTCCTCGGGCCACCCCCACCCGCCCACCCCGTTGCAGCCAGGCCCCTGCCGCGGCCGGCTGCGGGAGGGGGCAACTCTCCAAACCCGCCCCTGCGCGCGGACACTCCGCGGCGCTCCCGGATTCCCAGCCCTGTGACAGCCCGTTGCCCCGGGGACGGCGCAGAGAGGTGGGAGGGACTGGCGCGCCGAGCTGAGCTGGACTCCAGAGGGGTCCCACTCTTTTTTCTTCCACTGGAAAAGAGGTCCACGAGGGCTCCAGACAGAGGAGCCAAAGCGTGGGCTGCGGCCCAAAGAGGGACAGGGTGGGGCGACCTGGACCCCGCTCTGTCCTCCCAGGGCACGCGGCGACCCCTTCCACGCCCCCACCCGCCCGGTCCACACCGAGCCCCCGGCCGCGCGCGTGTGTCCCCTGCCGGGAAACCAAGATCCCGCGCGCCGCGCGCCATGGAAGCAGCTAACCTCACGGTGGCCGCCACCGGCGTCTCCCTGCCCCTGGGATCCGAGGCCGGCAGCTTCAGCCCAAGCCCCGGCGGGGTCATCGGGTCGACCCCAGGCGGGGCCGCCCTGCCCGGCCGCGAGCCGCCTTTCTCCGTCTTCACGGTGCTGGTGGTGACGCTGCTGGTGCTGCTGATCGCGGCCACTTTCCTGTGGAACCTGCTGGTTCTGGTCACCATCCTGCGCGTCCGCGCCTTCCATCGTGTGCCTCATAACTTGGTGGCCTCAACGGCCGTGTCGGACGTACTCGTGGCCGCGCTGGTGATGCCCCTGAGCCTGGTGAGCGAGCTGTCGGCCGGGCGACGTTGGCTGCTGGGCCGGAGCCTGTGCCACGTGTGGATCTCCTTCGACGTGCTGTGCTGCACCGCCAGCATCTGGAACGTGGCGGCCATCGCCCTGGACCGCTACTGGACCATCACTCGCCACCTTCAGTACACGCTGCGCACCCGCCGCCGCGCCTCCGCGCTCATGATCGCGCTCACCTGGGCGCTCTCGGCGCTCATCGCCCTGGCCCCGCTGCTCTTTGGCTGGGGCGAGGCGTACGACCCACGGCGCCAGCGCTGCCAGGTGAGCCAGGAACCCTCCTACGCCGTCTTCTCCACCTGCGGTGCCTTCTACCTGCCGCTTGGCGTGGTGCTCTTCGTCTACTGGAAGATCTACAAGGCGGCCAAGTTCCGTTTCGGCCGCCGCCGCGGGGCTGTGCTGCCGCTGCCGGCCAAGGTGCAGGTGAGGAGCGAGCATGCTGCGGCACGGGGGGGCTGGAGGAGGGGGTCGCTGGGTGGGGACGCAGCTCGGCTACGGGGAGAGTTGGCGGCGGAAGCTTGCACACTTGGGGCGCGCGCCGGAAGGCTGGCCGCCAGGCTGGCCGCCAGCGCACCTGGAGCGCACAGGGAGTTTGCCATCTGCTCTCCTGGACCGCGCGCGGAGGGGCGCATCGCCTGCCCCAGGCGCGCACCGGTTGGCCACCTGCGGACCTGACGCGCGGGGGAAGGGGTTCCCCCACCCGCACACTGGGGCTGGCGGGGGCGCTCCCACCGCTAATCCACGAAGCTGAGTGGGGCTCGCAGGGGCAGCGTGTCGGGGCAATAGTGAGGGCACACCGATCGGCCTCGCCCTCGGGTGCTTTCCGGGGGAGTGACTGTGTGTTTCCGTGTGAATCGTGCAGCCGCCAGCTTCCCGGTCCCGACTAAACAGAGCGGGACTGCGGCGGGCTGGAAATGTGCGTCCCGCAGATGAGCACATTCCTGTATTTTTCGTCCCCACCACACCCTGATCCGTGCTCTGCAGTCCAGACACTAAATCTCCAACTCTATCAGCCAGCTCCGTGCCAAAGAGGGAAGTGAGCGTAAAACAGAACCCAAGCGTCGCTTTCCTTTCACTACCCCAACCTCAGTGCTTTCCTCTAGTGACTTCCGAACGACATAGAACCGTGAGTTCAAACCTCAGCTGGGATATTGGGGGCGGTTCCTTAATGTCTGTGGGCCTCTTTCCCATATCTTTAAACAAGTTCATTCCTACCTCATGGTGAGAAAGGATCACATGAGATGAAGAACGTGAGGTGCCAGGCACACGGGGCGGCAGAATAGAGATCAACGAGGTCCGGCCAGGCCGTGTGCACTGGGCAGGACCTGGAAATGAATGAGATGCAGGGCTGTGCATTCCGCAGAACTTCTCTGCTTGTAGTTAAAGTTGGACCTTTCTGCCTTTGGTCCGGGATCTAGTAGAGTCAGTTCCCTCCTCACCCTGCAAGCCCCAGACTTTCCCTGTTAAGGGGTGGGGGGTGGGGCAGGCTCAAAGTCCTGGAGAATAAAAACAGGACTTATTGCCCCTTCCCAAATACAATAGAGTGGTTGCCCTTTGTCCACAGGAATACCTTCCAAGCCCTCCCCCCACCCCGCCCCGCTTGGATACCTTTCAGGCCCCCCATGGATGCCTGAAACCTTAGATAGCACTGAACCATGTATACTGGTCTTTTCCTATACATGCCTAAGATAGATTTTAATTTATAAACTAGGCACAGGGATAGCAACATACCTACATTTTTTTTTTTAACATTTCTCAAAAGAGAGAGTGCATGCACATCCATGTGAGCTGGGGGGGGGGAGGGGGAGAGCAGAGAGAGAGAGAGAGAGAGAGGGAGACACAGAATCTGAAGCAGGCTCCAGGATCTGAGCTGTCAGCACAGAACCCAACACAGCGCTCGAACTCACAAACCGTGAGATCATGACCTGAGCTGAAGTCAAGACACTTAACCCACTGAGCCACCCAGGCACACCTAAATTTTTTTTTAATGTTTATTATCTTTTGAGAGAGAGAAAGAGAGAGAGAGTGCGCGCGCGCGAGCGTGCGCATGAGTGGGGGAGGGGCAGAGAGAGAGGGAGACACAGAATCTGAAGCAGGCTCCAGGCTCTGAGCTGTCAGCACGGAGCCCGACCTGGGGCTTGAACTCACTGACCGCAAGATCACGACCTGAGCTTAAGTCTGATGCTTAATCGACTGAGCCACCCAGGTGCCCCATAATATATATAATAATAAAATAGAACATTATAACATTATAACAATAAAAGTTGTGTGAATGCAGCCTCTCTCTCCGAATATTTTACTATACCCATCCTTCCTCTTGTGATGATGTGAGATGGTAAAATGCCTACCAGATGGGGTGAAGTGAAATGATGATGTAGGCATTGTGACATAGTGTTAGGCTCCTGTTGACCCGGAAAAATCAAGAGGGTCATCTGCTTCCAGACTGTGGTTGATCTCAGATAACTGAAACTTCAGAAAGCTGAAACCATGGATAGTGGAGGGGGCGGGTTGGGGGTGGGGGGAGGGCTACTGCCTATGGCCAAGGAAGGACTGCCGATGGGGGTGGGGGGGAGGAAAGGGACAGTGAGTTTTCTATTGTTAGTTGTGTTTTAATTTTGGAAAGTTAACTCAGATACGTAGGCTACTCAAACATATGTGTTTTAAAAAGCAGGCTTTTTTTCCCCCCTCTCCATTAAATGGCAGAGAGATTTTGTAGTATAAAATAGGAATGTCAAGACTATAATTGGAAAGTGTTGGTAAGGGAGAGCTTTGTTCAGAATTAATGATGTTCTTTGAAAGGTCCTTTGGAAATGCCTGGGGTGATTATAGCTTTTCTGTCTGATTGCGAGGTAGGGCTGACTTTTAATAGCTACATTAATCCAACGTGCACCTAGAGAAATCATGGTGAAATGGACGTCAGAAAGGCTTGCCAAGATGGGGTTTGGTGTTTATTTTTGACAGACCCGGTTCCAGCAGGTGATACGGAGAAGAAGTGAGTGAACAGGAGCCTGGCCAATCCGGGGTGGCCTGTGGGTGGGGAGGAGGAGCTCTGGGGGGCAGGGCGAAGTATTGTGATTTTCCACTTGCAGTGGGCCCCCTGCCAACCCGGTTCCCTGCTTTGGGTGCTGCAAGTTCTCTGGTATCAGTCTAGGCCAGGCCTGGGGGTCTTGAGTCCTGTGATGCTGAGATTGTAGATGTGAGGGTGTTGGAGAGAGGCCTGCGTCTTTAGGCTTCAGCCAGGCCTCATGCAAATGCCTGGGAAATGCTGCTGAGCAAGCTTTCTAGTATTAAGACCCCCAAACAGAAATTTAAAAAAAAATATGCCAGGAATACTCTCTCTCTACCTTCCCCACCCCTATCACCTGCCATTTCCTGCACTCCGACATGTCGGTACTGATTTCTGTGGGTGATAGAGGCACTTAGGAAGGCTGAGGGCCTCTGGTAACAGGGTTGTGTACATCCCTCCTCTTCTTTGGAATTCTGTGGCCAGGTCCCAACATTGAAATATTATCAGAAAGGGCCAAGCCACAGTTCCTGGGCAGTGGCTTAATTCTTTGAGGGAACAAATGCAGTTTTCGACAGTAGAGACAGAAACCAGTGGTTATTAAGTCAGTCCCCTCTTCTGGATACTGTTTTGATGCTTTCTCTTCATCTTCTTATTTAAGCATCATGGCCCAGCCAGGTTGGCCTAAAGTCTCTGTCGGCGGCTTCCAAGGTGGCTGTGAGAGGGGAAGAGATATATGGAAATACAGCAGCTTTTACCTGCCTTACCCTCAAGTGGACACATGTCGGTTCTGTTCTCAGTCCACTGGCTGTGAAATCCAGGGGAGCCTAGGGATATTTGGTGAGAGCTATCTTTGCCACCAGCCCTCAGCTTCCAGTTGATAAAACTCAGCTGCCACAAAGTTAGGTCATTTAAGACCACAGAGTTATGGAGTGGAGAAGCTGAGGCTGGTCGCAGACCTCAAGTCACCGTTCTCTACTTTGTCATTCCTCCGTGCCCTTCTGGGGACTTAACTGCCGAGCGCTGCCCCACTGCCCACAGCATCTAACCTTCATAGGAATGAGGCAGTCGTATCCCAGTCAAGGTGGGGTATGGGAGCAGCATCTCAAAACTGTGCACGGGACTCTGTTCGTTCCAGAACAGCTGAGCACAGAGGCACTGCCGGCTTCTCTCAGGAGGCAGGCTTCATTCCTACCTTGACATCCTTTCTTTCCGCTTTCTAGACTGAGCACCGCATATACAGTATATTCTGCTCCCCACAGAGCAACCCCCATGCGTTGTGATCGTTTCCTACTGCCCTGTGCCCTTTCTGTGTAGGAGAAAAAAAGCAGAATCAATGGGGATTATTTATCTGCCTTTCAACATGTAGCATCAAAAAGTTTTTCTTTTTTTCAGGGAACCCGGGTGGCTCAGTCGGTTAAGCATCCGACTCTTGATCTCAGCTCAGGTCATGATTTCACAGCTTCTGGGTTTGAGCCTTGCATGGAGCTCTGCACTGACAGAGTGGAACCTGCTTGAGATTCTCTCTCTCTCTCTCTCTCTCTCTCTCTCTCTCTCTCTCCCTCTCTCTCTGTCCCTCCTCCACTCTCGCTCTCAAAATAAATAAAATTCTATAAGCAAATTCTATAAAAAGAAGTTTTTTTCTTTTCAATTGTTTGATTGTTGTATACAAGTTGATGCCAGGGTCTAATTGTTCATTAGGCAAAGTAGGCACGCAACCCGGAGGCACCATACTTTTTGGGGCCCACGGAACTGGTTTACTTTTAATTTCCTTTAAAATTACGGGGACAATGAATATCGCAGCAATGAATATATAATAATGTGTCCAGCCTCGATTATGTTAGTCTTTCTAATAATATAGTCATAAAATGTAATTTTTAATACTTCTTAATGGGGGAAGGGCCCACAGAGGCAAAGATGCCTGAGGCTCAGGGATGTGATAACGCCACCCTGGGTGATACCTTTCACTCATGCACTCAGTCAATAAACACGCGGTGGGAGACCATGCACAGTGGTTCAGAGCATGGGAGTTGGAAGCAAGGAGACCTGATTTTCAGTTCTTTGTGTGCGACTTATTAGCACTTCAGCTGAGTGACTTAATCTAAGGCTGTATTTAGGTAAAAAGGAAATACTGCTGCCTGCCTCATAATATTCTTGTGAAGAGTAAATGAGATAATGGTGTATATGGAGTATTGAAAACGGTAAACCATCCATGACAGCTGCTGTATTATCTTTGTTATTATTTTTTAAAATTCCCCCTGTAAGTTATAAATAATGAATTCTTATCTTAGTCCTCTTTATTTCTATTACTCACCATTCTAGGCAGAAGAGTTACTTTTTGCTGGAGTAACATAGCCCAACAAACATGTATTAGGAGTGTAAAACAACAAACATGTAATAACTCACCATTTCTGTGGGTCAGGCTTGGGAATGGCTTCGACCTTCTGGACCGAAGGGCTCTTGTGGTGGTGGCCAAGATGTCAGACGGGGCAGAAGTCATTCGAAGGCTTGACCGGGGCTGGAGACTCTCCTTCCAAGATGGCTGACTCACATGGCCGTTAGCAGGAGGTGTCCATAAGGCTGCCTGAGTGTTGTCACAACATGGCAGCTGGCTTCCTCTATTCCAAGAGAGCTTAGCAAGGAAGATACTGCAATGCCTTTTATGAGCTAGTCTCAGAAGTTACAGGCAATCACTTCCCGTATATTCTATTTACTAGAAGTGAGTCGCCAACTCCAGCCCACACTCAACGGAAGGGGAATTAAGCTCTACCTTTGGAGAAGTGTCAGGAAACTTGTGGACAGATTTTAAAACCACCACCATCTGTGTAATTGAGCACCACACAGATGGTGCTCAAAATTACTTGATTGACTATTGCTGACCTATATATCAGGCAGTGCGGTAGCTTCCGAAGGTTCAAGGAATGCGCAAGCAAGACCTCTGTTCTCCAGGGGTTAGTGTTAGTAGACTACAACCATAGCATTAAAAAGTGAATAAACTCTTACAGGTGCTCTGCTAGAAGTCTGTCCAGAATACAATGGTCCTGAGAGACTGGATAATAAAGGGGAAAGCACTTTGTAAACTGCAAAAGGCAAAATAAATGTGTAGTATTGAGCTGTGGGGTTTATGACAACTTGGATCTGAGTGTTAGCTAATGCTATATTATAAAATATTTGCCTCTTTAAGTTAATTGTCTGTATTAATATAAGCAGGTCTGTGTGCTGTAAGCATACAGTACGTGAGCCTTGAGTGACTGAAATCTGCACAGAGCCCCTTTTGTTTTTGTCCTTTGTCCAATGTTTAGTTGTCACCAGACCATCCCAAAGACTAAGCTGCTGGTGGGCTTTTGCTCTTGTCAGAGCTCGGGTCCGGGAAGAGGACGTCGCCCTCGTTCTGACTCTGTCTATTAAAAGAACTTGTGGGCTCAAACACATTCCATTCCAGACTGCAAGATTATTTTAACTTTAGGAAAGTACATTTTATGAATCAAATCGTATCAGTGGTAATCAAAAATCTGGTTTATGGTTTGATTCCTTTAAGATGGGTACCTAATAGTCTGTTTTCAGAAATACTTGGAATTGCCAGGGAGCATTTTCTAGACCCCTTTAGAAATGTCCCTGGCCTTCCCCTTTCTATAAACTTCTCCTTTGTTCTCCTTACATCATCACATTCATTCTATCTCTGTACGTCTACTTCCGTTTCTCTTTTCTCTTTGATTGGATCATTGAGGAAGAGTGCAGGGGGAGAAGGGGAAATGAAGGGGGCATAGGCGAATATGGTGCAGGCACCGTGTGTCTTCACCAATGACCTTGCAATGAGCTGCTTCTTAAATCCGTGTAGTTCCTGGAGAAGGTTGAGCTTCTCAGTGGAACACTGAGATCAGAACTCCATGGTTCTTAACCTTCTGGTAGGTCACAGATGACTTGAAAATTCAAGAAAGCTTTGGACTTGCTGCCCAGAAAGGTATGTAGGTACTTAGCCATTTTGCATAGGGCGCTCCCTGAAGCCCATCTCTGAAGAGTGATACTGAGCCTTGCTCCCAGCTGGCCCTCTTGAGGGATGGAACCTACAGGGCAGTGGGAATTGTGACTCTCTGAGGCAGGGCTGTAGTCATCAGGGTGTGGCCTCCAGGGGGGGTGCATCGGAACACTGAGGGTTGACAATACATGTGCAAAAGGCAAAACCTCCCTTCTCTCCATTTCTCCCTCTACCCCTTCCCTCCTCCCCACCCCACCATTCCAGGCCTCTCTGTCCTGGGGTCCCAAGGATTTCAGGGGTGAACTCTTGCCTCAACAGAGGCCCTTCCATTGGCATCCACTCGTAAAGGGGGGATGACTTCAGATCAGATGATATTAGAGCTGAAAACAGAGCTATATTCTCCTTCTCAGCATGAACTCCAGTGGATTCTTAGCCAAACCACAGTGACCAACCTCTCCACAAAAATCCACGTTCTCCAAAAACAAGAATGATAGCAGTTGTACCTTCTGTTATGATCACACCCAAGAGCTCAGCAAAACTATACTCAATTACAAATAGAATTACACTGAAGGAAAGGTTATTTTTTTCAAGCCTAGCATGCTCTGCTTTTATTTATTTTTTACAAGAAAACTTCATTAATTTCTTTTTCTTCCTTCCTTCCTTCCTTCTTTCTTTCTTTCTTGGTTCTTTCTTTCTTTCTCTTTCTTTCTTCTTTCTTTCTTTCTTTCTTTCTTTCTTTCTTTCTTTCTTTCTTTCTTTTTCTCTCTCTTTCCTTCCTTCCTTTCTTCCTTCCTCCTTTCTTCTTTCTTTCTTTCTTTCTTTCTTTCTTTCTTGCTTCTTTCTTTCTTTCTTTCTCTTTCTTTCTTTCTTTCTTCTCTCTCTTTCCTTCCTTCCTTCCTTCCTCCTTTCTTTCTTCTTTCTTTCTCTTTCTTTCTTTCTTTCTTTCTTTCTCTCTCTCTCCTTCCTTCCTTCCTTCCTTCCTTCCTTCCTTCCTCCTTTCTTTCTTCTTTCTTTCTTTCTTTCTTTCTTTCTTTCTTTCTTTCTTTTTCTCTCTCCTTCCTTCCTTCCTTCCTTCCTTCTTTTCTTTCTTTCTTCTTTCTTTCTTTCTTTCTTTATTTCTTTTCTTCTTTTTCTTTCTTTCTTCTTTTTTTTTTTTTTCCGCCAGAGAAGCAGCCGAGAACATTTGCTGCTCTAGGTTGTCAGACAAGCTAGACAGTTTCTGTTCACGTTGAGGGGCTATTTTGGCTAGTCATGTCCTTGGTGTGCCTTTGGGAAATGCAGTGGGGAGCTTGATGTGCCCCGTGGACCCCGGGGCAGAGAGACTGGAGCCCCAGGCATTCTTGGTCCTGACCTGCCGAGCTCTGGTTAGAAATAGGGGATTCCACTTACGATCCGGGGTGCCTTCAGCCCGAACCAGGAAACTCTCTATGCCCTCTCTCCTCGCTCAGAGGCCGTAGGCCTTGATTCACCACTGGGATTAGCATGGCCGCCCCGACACCTGCCTCATGGAGACTCTTATCCTACCCGTGGGGTCACAGCACCAACTGGTGTTTGTTCCACAAGTGATTGGGACAATGCTTCTTTCTGCTTTCCTTTCCTGTTCCTTGTTAGGATGTTGAGTTAACAACATTAGAGGATGAAAAATGTTTGTGGGTTCTTTCTGTGGCAGCTGGAATATTTTTTAAAAATTTTAAAATTTGTTTTTGAGAGACAGAGAGACACAGAGCATGAGCAGGGGAGGGGCAGAGAGAGAGAGAGACACAGAATCCGAAGCAGGCTCCAGGATCTGAGCTGTCAGCACTGAGCCTGATGCAGGGCTCAAACCCATGGACTGTGAGATCATGACCTGAGCCAAAGTCGGATGCTTAACCGACTGAGCCACCCAGGAGCCCCAGCAGCTGGAATTTTTAAAAAATTTTTTAAATTTATTTTTGAGAGAAAGAGAGGAGGGACAGAGAGAGAGGGGGAGACACAGAATCCGAAGTAGGCTCTGAGCTGTCAGCACTGAGCCTGACGCGGGGCTCGAACCCACGGACCATGAGATCATGACCTGAGGCGAAGTCTCAGGATGCGAGTGGGGGATGGGAAGAGAGAGGGGGGACAGAGAATTGGAAGCAGGCTCAGAGCTGTCAGCACAAAGCCCGACTCGGGGCTCAATCCCATGAACTGTGAGATCATGCCCTGAGCTGGTCAGTCACTTAACCGACTGAGCCACCCAGGTGCCCCACTAGAATTTTTTTTTTTTTTTTTTTATTAGAGGAGAAGGAAGGAACAAGGGGACAGGAGGCTGACATTTATGAGGTCCTACTATGCACCGTGCCTCATTGTGATCCTCACACTAGGCCTACAGTACAGACAAGATTCTTCACGGTTACAGATGTAGAAGTGGGGGCTTGGATGGTAATCCTGTCTAATCACTAACTTGCTCTGAGCCTCGGTTTCCTCATCCCCTCCTTACTGGTCGCTGTCATTGCTGAATAAGACAGTGTGTGGAACCGCCTAGCCGCGTACCAGACAACCGTCAAGAGCCGGGAAGGTCTGGCATTTTGCCCTGCTTGCGTGGCCTTGGCCATGGCATTTGACGTGCCCAAACTTCTGTGTATTGAGAGCACCTTTCCTTTTTCTGCAGGACCCACTGACTGTATGCTTTCACCAGCCCGTATTCTTGTCTGCACATGAGCGGATTTCTAACCAGAGGTCAGAGGCCTCTAAAGCCCAGATGGTCAGTTTTCAGACAGGGGTGTAGAGGGAAGTTGGGGTGAGGAGGTTGAGGAGAGAGAAGACCAAAGAGGAGAGATGGAGAAGCTCAGGGGTGGCCCCAGAGCTGGTGGCCAGAGAAATCACCAGGAAGCCCTTCATGTCCGTTCTGAAAACATTTCCAGGCATAAATATCCTTAAGATAGGTTCTGTCGGAACCTATTCAGAGCAATCTCGTTTACTAAACGCGCGGAACAACATATAGGGATTAAGAGTGTGGTCTCTGGGTCCAGATATTCAAGTCTGACTTCCAGCTCTTATAAGAAGCAACTGGGTGACCTTGGACAAGGCATGTAACTTCTCAGAGTGTTTTTTCAACTCCAAAATGGAGATAATAATAGTAATGAATACCTCGAAAGTCTGATGTGAGAATGAATTAAAGTTATCCGTCACAAGCGTTTAGCATCGTGTCTGTCTTAGAGTAACTTCTCTAGAGTTGCCCTTAGCCCCTTTTGGATATCTCATTTCAAACGAGAAGAGCCAAGCTACCCAGTCCCCTTGCCAACCAGGATCATCCCAGGTTGACTCAGTTTCTTTGAAGCTGTCTCTGGAAAGATTCCAGGATCTCCCAGCCTCTCTCTCTCTCTCTCTGCACAGAGTGCAGCAGGCTCAGGTGGAAAGCTGTGAGCTTACTTCTAGCGAACAGATGCTGAGGCAGGACAGACTCGGGTTCTGCCACGTGGTGCCGCGGCCGCGGCGCTGGAGGCCTGGTATTTTAAACTTCCTTGATCAGTGAACTTGCCTTTTCTGTTTCTCTTCCCCCGGGAGCCCTTTGAACTGAATTCACCCCATTTCATTCCCTCAACAGCATAACAAGGACTTAGAACTTGCCTTACCCAGAGGAGGGACTCCAGTCCCTGGGAGGCCGCGTAGGTCAGCAGAGAAGTGGCTGGAAAAGTGCCCATTATGGATGGAGCGGGAGCGCCTTGGGAGAGAAACAAACGCATCACCTCTCACTTCCGCTCCTGCTCTGATAACATGATCCCCTCCCTAGTAGACAGTTAAATATTCATGAGGTGGTTTCAGGAAGGCACGTTTTGTGGCTCAGACTTGTCTGGTGACTTGATGGTCCATCAAGAGGCAATCAGCCGATCAGTACCACCTCTTCTGAAGAGGAGTGGGGACATGGGGCTCATACCTGCCCATGGGGGGCTGGCAAACCTTGGAAAGGCTCATTAGAGGGGTTCTGGCTGGCCGCTCTGGGGGCGCAGGGCGGGGAGGGGGAAATGCTGTTTGTTCCCATGCTGCCATCACTTTCCTTGTCATTGTCTCTCTCCAGGCAGCGGGCAGGAAGCCAGGTGGGCGCTGGCAAAGGCAAGGACTCTTTGTCCACGTCTTCGTGATCTCTCTCCAGGCCGGTGTAGTGATTTTCCCACGAAAGGAGCTGGGGGTGGTGGGGAAAGTAGCAGAAGGCACTGAATTCGAAGGTGGTTCCCAGGGTGGAGTCCCAGGTTTGCATGGGTCAGGCCCCCCGGGGGGTCCTGCAGCACTTGGCTTTGGCCATCCTAACCCAGTGAGAGCAGACGGCAAATGGGCTGTGGGCCCTGTATTGTGCTCCACGGCCGTGATGCTGTCCCCACAGCTGCTTCCAGCGGTGTCCAAGCTAGATGTAACCCTTGCTCCCAAGCCTCCCGCCCTTGGGTGCCCCCAGTGTCGGTGGGCCACGGCTGGCAGCATCCTGGCAGGAAGGGAAATGCAGATGCGGACCCTCCTGTTGTCATGGTCACTCGTTAACGCAGCAGCTGTTTCCCGGAGCACCTGCCAGGCACGGCTGCTGCTGCCAGGCAGGTGGCACACAGTCCTAGAAGACACAGTCCCCGCCCTTGTTGAGCTTGGACTGGGGCGGGGGCGGGGCAGATGCAATAGCCACAGTCACACAAATTGCTACGGAAGATGACAATGTGATTGAGTTTAGAGGGTCACAAAGGCCACTCTGAGAGGGTTGGTGGCCTCTAAGCTGAGACCTAAGAAGTAAATAGGAGTTAGCCAAAGGATGGGGGTGACAGGGTGGACATTGTGCTGGGGACTCCTTAAAGAGTAGTGAATTATTACCACAAAGGCATTTACAGCTGTCTTTTTTTTTTTTAATTTTTATTTTACATTTATTTATTTTTGAGAAACAGAGTGAGACAAAGCGTGAGCGGGGGAGGGGCAGAGAGAGAAGGAGACACAGAATCCAAAGCAGGCTCCAGGCTCTGAGCAAGCGGTCAGCACACAGCCTGATGCGGGGCTCGAACCCACAAACTGTGAGATCATGACCTAAGCTGAAGTCGGACGCTCAACCGACTGAGCCACCCAGGCGCCCCTGTCTTTTTTTTAATTAAAAACTTTTTATGCTTATTTATTTATTTTTTGTGAGGGACAGAGAGAGACAGAGAGAGAGAGAGAGAGACACCAAGCTGGGGAGGGGCAGAGAGAGAGGGAGAGAAAAATCCCAAGCAGGAGCCCTGCTGTCAGTGCAGAGCCTGATGCGGGCTCGAACCCACAAACCGTGAGATCATGACCTGAGCCGAAACCAAGAGTCGGACACTCACCCGACTGAGCCACCTAGGTGCCCCCAAAGCTAGGCAGTACAGAAGTACCCCCAAATCCGAATTGAATCCATCTAGCACATAGTTGTACAATTTCTTGCAATGTTGAGGTTTATAGGCTGCCTCTCCAGCTTCGAACTTGGTGCCTGGCCTGGGTCAGGGCTGTTCTATTTGGGGTCCTAGTCCCCGACCCAGCCCACTCCATGAGCATTGAATGGCACACCCAGCACATTCCCAGTTCACCTCCATGGTGTCCTTACCAGGGAGAGGACTTTCGTCACCCAGCTTCACACATGGCCTGTGGGGCTGGGACTCCAGCCAGAGTCTGACACGAGGCTCCCGCTCTTAACTGCCTCCCTCTCTTTTTATATCATATTGACATTGTGGAGACCGCCACTCTCACTCCCGGAAGAACCTTCGGGGCTTAATTTAACCTACAGTCTCAGGAACCTTTTCACCAAACATTTGTGACGGATTATGGATAAATGGGTCTTGAATGAGGCTGCGGGGGAGGGGTTGGCCTCACGGGAGCCACCCCACGTTGCTTTAGCATCCAGTGTTGGGTTTTCGGTGTTAACGGCACATTTCCTTTGTCCCAAGGTGAAGGAGGCCCCTCACGAGGCTGAGATGGTGTTCACGGCGCGTTGCCCGGTGGTGGCCTTTCAGATGAGCGGGGACTCGTGGCGGGAGCAGAAGGAGAAGCGGGCGGCCGTGATGGTGGGCATTCTCATTGGCGTGTTTGTGCTGTGCTGGATCCCCTTCTTCCTGGCGGAGCTCATCAGCCCCCTCTGTGCCTGCAGCCTGCCCCCCATCTGGAAAAGCATATTCTTGTGGCTCGGCTACTCCAATTCCTTCTTCAACCCCCTGATCTACACGGCATTTAACAAGAACTACAACAACGCCTTCAAGAGTCTCTTCAGCAGGCAGAGATGAACGCGGGGCCTGGAGAGATGTGCAGGTGGGGGGCTGTGGGCCGGTGGGCAGGACCCCCGCCTCCCCCCCCCCCCCCCAGTCATCTGGAAGCCTCTCCCCCCAAGCGGGGTGTTGACGTGTGAGAGCCGCACCGCTGGGCCTGGACCGGAGGAGCAGCAACGCCAAGGGTTCTGCAGAAAGCGTCTGGCAAGCCTGCGGTGTGCCCTCTTCCGGATGTGTGACAGACACTGCCAATCGATCGCGGCAGTCTGTCCACTGAGCGGACCTCTGCCCCGGGATCCTTTTCAGACAGAGCTCCTGGCAGTGACTGCTGACCGGCTGAAACTGACAGGGGAGTCCAAGCCGGCTTGCCTTTCCTTCGCATAAAACCCTATTTCTCCAGCGGGGCCGGTGGGGGGGGGGGGGTCCCGCAGCACGGAGCCCAGGGGCCTGTTTGGGAGTCCACTCAGGAGACTGTCTCGTTTGTGAAACAGCCCTTCTCCCACCCTCTATCCACCCGATTCAACTTCTCTTCCCCACCCTCCAAGGTGGTGTATCCCAGTCTGGGAGACGGGAATCATCTGAACTTTGGTTTTTTAAAAGAAGTGTCCCGTGCAGCCGTATCTACTGAAGGAGACTTTCAGAGAAGAGGGCTGGCAATTTATGTTATTGACTTCTCCAGATGATTTTCTTTTTCATCAGTGAGGGACACTGCTGGGTGCTTAGATTGTTCTTTGGACCAATTAAACAGGCATTTCACTGCTGGGTGCTTAGATTGTTCTTTGGACCAATTTAACAGGCATTTCAGGGGTGGGGGGGAGCATGGTGAATTGCAGGCGCGAGTGCTTTTTAAATCTCCCCAAGTGATCTCACCGTGTCGCCAGGGTTGAGGACCCCGGTGGGGCCCTTTCTCTGCTTCTGTACAAGGGAGAGCAGCTGTAACAAATGTTCCCACCTTCTTCAGCATATGGATTTGTATGTGTAATAAAAATACTTTTGAAGCATTTATTTCTAGGCTCAGAATCATTCATATGTATGATTGATCACACACACACACACACACACATACACATGCCTTTGAAAGAGGGTCACCTACTGTAGAACTAAGATACAACAGCCCCCCAACTTCCATAGTGGATCTTGGCCTTCCTGAAAATACCAAATGCTGCCCAGGAATGGAGGGGTCCGAGGGCCTGGATGAGGGGGATTCCTGGACCAAGTCATGCAGGCCACAGTCCGTCTGATTTTGGAGAAGTGCTGGCTGCCTACCGATTATGCTTTTCAATGTACACAAAACAGACCCCTCTGCCATTGGCTCACTAGATGTCTGAGGTATGTAGATACTCTTTGGGATTTGGTACTTTGGGGTTTATCAGAGTATACAGGTCCACAGTGCCTTTTCCAAAATCGTTGGGTCCAGACAGGCTTTGGAGTTTAGAATTTTTTTTTAAGTGTTAGAAAGGCAATATGGTATGTGTTGCATAAATTAGATAACACCCCCAGCTGGGGTGGGGGCAGCAGTCTCTACTCAAACTGTGCAGTGAAATATATGAATATTTACACTGTGAGAAAAGGCTAAAAATAGCTCACACTGAGATCAGATCCTGTCATCGAATGAGTCAGAAACAACCTGTTCACCGAACTCAGTGTTTTTACGATAGAGGGCCCGTAAGACCTCAGACGATCCACAGTCCCAGCTTTGCTGCATGTCAGCCCCGTTCAGGTGAGAGCTTCCAAAGGGAGTCTGGGAAGAGACTGTGGTCCCACTACTTCTTTGCCGCTGGAGAGTGGCCCATCACGCAGGTGCTATGCATGTCCCTACGACAGCCTTTTTGGAGTCATTTTGGAATGTTATTTTCATTGGAAGATGCTTCAAGAAATAGTCTTTTTAAATTTTTTAGAAGTTTATTTACTTATATTGAGAGAGAGAGACAGAGAGAGCGAGAAGGTAGGGGCAGAGAGGGGGACAGAGAGAATCCCAAGCAGGCTCCGTGCTGTCAGTGCGGACCCTGACGTGGGGCTTGAACTCACAAACCATGAGATCATGATCTGAGGGGAAATCAAGAGTCAGATTGTTAACTGACTGAGCCACCCCGCGCCCCTCAAGAACTAGTCTTATGAAACCTGTTAATGCATTTCACATAAAAATGTAGTCATCTGCTCCATTCTTTGTGAAGGCCATTTTTTTTTTTTTTATGATAATGAGGACTTTTCCTTGACTGTTTGCATTTTTCCCTTGATCAGGAAGAAGAACAGATCCAAATTTCTGGCCTAACTTTGGAATCTGTGTAGGAACTGGCAACCTACACAAACTAGATTTGTGTCTAATGTTTCTAGCCAGTCTGTAATTCCAGTGTTTACTTAGGGCTTCCCTATCCTGGTGTTTTCTGTTCGATTTGTATTTTCCTCTCATATTCTATGCATTTCCTAAAAGCCACCTCAAATCCTCCGTGAACCAAGGCAGGGAAGAGAAGACTAGGCACATTGTTGTGTTTTACAAGGCTGGAGCTCAAGCTTGGGGCTACTGGGGATTTCCCCTCTTGGCTGAATCACACTAGGCGGCATTAAAGACCTTCTTCCCTGTCTCTCTCTTCATAAAACACACAATCGGGAATAATTTTAAGAGTACCATCTATTGGGCATCTGCCATGTGTTGCTGTTGTAGTAGGTTTCATATATAAATGCTCATTTAATCCTACATGTATCCTTCAAGGTAGGTATTGTTCTCATTTAACCACGTTCCGAGAGGGGAAGTAGCCTGCATCTGGTCACACAGGAACACCTGGCAGAACCGGTGTGTGGACCCCGGGCTGCCTGCATCCAAGCACGGGGCAGTGAAGGGAAGCCAACAGAAGTCTGCCTGGACTCCATGTTTCCATGTTGGCTCCCATTTTGCAGCATGAGACCTGCACACGCTTTAGTGGGTCTGCCTGCATCGTTCTAGTTGGATTCTAGGCAGGAGCCTTAGAGGAAGGATCTAGGGAGGGTTGTGGGAGGGGGGGTGCGGGAGCGGGGGACTTGTGGAATGTTTTGTTTACTCTTACGCCTGGGTGGGATGCTTTATGATTGTGTTCCATTGGCCTGGGCTTTGACTTAACACAGGGTCATGATGGGAGCATCCCAGGCAGAAGGAATGATGTACGTTGAGTCCTTTGGAAACGGAGGTTGTTTCCTTGTTAATTTGGTGGCAACTTCTGTTGGACCTTTCAGACTTGAATCTTCTCTTCAGTTAGTGAGGCCTTCCCTGACCACTCACTGTAATTACAAAATGCATAGATTTCTGAAACAGATCAGTTGATGACTGACTTTATGTAAGGATGCACCTGTAATTCCTTTTAGTGAGAGTATTAGAAATAAGTCTATTGGCAAAGTATCCGCTTTAAAATGAACATTCCAGGAACTTCTTTAATAAGCATGTTTCTCTTCTGCTTCAAATCTGCCTGAGGAACACGACTAAGACAGGGGTAGGGGGTGTTTAGGAGGAATTAGTCTCTTCCCTGTTGGGATTCATTTCCTGATTAAGGTATCATACGGTGTCTTCATGTCAGAATCTCGTTTCACAAAGTTCTAGGCTTGTAGGAAGGCTGTGGCTAAACCAATGGTTTTATTTTATAATGTAGTCATATGTAATGGATAAAGTATGCTACTTTTCTCCCCTTTAACACAGCCGCTCCTACCCCGAGGCCTTTCCCCTCACAACTCCCTCTGCCTGGCATCTCCCTCACACAGGTGTCCATGCGGCTCCCTTCCTCCCTGGTCGTGCGTTTGTTTGTTGGTGTTTATCTAATGCTGAGAACACTGATACCCGAAAGAAGAGACAAACAACCGAGAAAGTTTTTTCCGGATGGGACGTTTTGATCATAAAAACAATAGCGATTCAAACTTCTGAAACCCAACAGCCCACAAATCTAGAAAATGCAAGACATGGTTTCTTCCCCGAATCAAGCCGAGACCACGTAAACCTTATCTTCCAAATATCTGCCAATATTCACGCAGAGCAGCGTAGCTGCCCATAGCGTTTAAGCCATAGAACCCACACCTGGCTTACGCATGACAAAAATAAAACAGAAGCATACAAAATAACGTGCAGTTTATAGAATTAAAAGAAAATTAGGGCGGCTAAGAGTCAGATGGAACAGGCAGTGAGGGACAGGAGGCATTTTGCAAGCAGGTGCTCTGGTGACATTTATGGTGAGCCTGGATGGCACCAGGACGTTGATGCTGGGCCGGCCCTGACAAGGTGTGATGTCTCCAGTAGCCAGCAGATTAACTGGCGCCCTGGGGAAGTTTCCAGAAAGAAAAGCCGGTAAAGAATGTAAGGGTGGTCCTTAACTCCTTGTAACACTGCAACCATCATGGCTGAGCCAGGCACTCCTGAGGCTTGGGCCGCAGTCAGCATGCTGAGGCAGTAATGCCGTACGGCCTACCCGGTTTGCCCTCCTTGCACGGCTCCCCCACGGGAGGGTAGTGAAGGCACGTTCTTTTGTCTGCTCTGTCCACTGCTGCATTCCCAGGGCCTGACCCAGTCGAAGTTCAACTATTTGTTGGTTGAATGGGAGTTATTTTTCTCATGGAACCCGAAATATGGGGGTGTGGGATCCCCAGGTTGGTTCAGAGGCCTGCTGTGCCTTCAGGAAGTCCGGCTTGTTCTATCTGCCAAGCTCAGTCTGTGGGGTTTCTCTGTCCTCACGGTCTCAAGATGGCCCAGGTTGCTCCAGACACCTTGTCCTTCCCCGACAATGTGCAAGAATGCGAGCTCTCCGAATGCATCTGACCACCAAGCAGGAAGCTCCCCTCCCTAAGCATGATGGGGCCAAAATGGGCTTAGATGCCCATCACAAACAAATTCTTGGCCAACAGAAACAGTCTATTTGAGAATGGCCGTCATGACTCCTCCCCTGGGGCTGGACACAATCAGTTCTGCCAGAGAGAGGGGTGAGGAAAAGCCCACCCACAGCAGGTCTCCAGGGGGGGCAGGCACGGCTCCCTTGGGCCATGACTCATGGGTGCTATCTCCATCTTTCGCACCCCGAAAGCCAGAGGAACGGGGCTGTGCCGTGACCCTCATGAGAGAGAAGCAATCCTCCAGCCAACCTGGCCTGTTCTCAGGGTACAGCCACTTCATGGTCCCATTTCCCTGTTCCTGTCCCCTCCCCATCACCCAATGCACACACACACCTGGCGTAGAACCATCTCCCTAGAGCTGTCCTACCTAGAAGGTAGCTCCCTTCTTGCTTCCCTATTTCCCCCAAGACCCAAGAACATGAGAGATTAATTACTTTGGGCTAGGGCTTTAAATTCCTAAGGAGAGCAGATTTACCCAACAAGGATCTTCTGTCGTGTTGCTATTTTGTAGAAAACGAAATCAAATTAAAATTTAAAAACTTTATTTTTTTGAATAGATAATACATGTACATGGTATAAAATTCCAAAGGTACAAAAGGTATACAGTGAAAAGTCATTCCCACCCCTCTCCCCAGAGGCAAGCAAGGCTGACAGGTTCGCGTGTACCCTCCCAGAGATATTCGAGGCATATGCAAGCAGGTGTGCATGATATATGTGTATGCACGCACACACGCATATACACCCATCAACACACATTTTTCTCCATCCTCTTCCCCCTTCCCAAAACAAACACTAGCACACCAAGAGCCCCCTTTCCCCCATTTGACCATGCACCTTAGGGATCATCCCATGGCAGTGCATACAGAGCGACTCTGTTCTTATAAACCGAACACCCCACTGCGTGGATTCACCATACTTTATTTAACCATTGCCCTATGTTGGTGGCAGTTTCCGACTCTTTGCTATTCCAAACAATGCTGCGGTGAAAATCCTTGTACGTAGGAAACACTCCTAGAAGCAGCATCGCTGGCTCAAAGAGTGTGTGCGTTGGCACTTGCCATAGATACCGTCAGCTGCCCTCCACGGACGCTGTGCGGCTGCTACTTCTGCCAACACGGCATCCCAGCGCTGTGCCCCACTTGTTGGCTTCATGCGGCTGAGTCATTTCAACCAGTCAAGTTACCTTTAGGTTCATGACATGCCGTGAGCCAAGCCTACTCGTGATCTGATCTCTCAAATTACTATGTTCCCTCTACTTCCCTCCCACCGTATGGGGGGAGAAAACATGTGAAAGGCAATTCCTCTGAAAGGTTTGAAACCCTGACACCCCTGTCATCCCCAGCCTCGAGGCTAGACTATGACAAACACACTCTGAGAGATCCTCTCAAGGTGCTGAATCAAATGGTCTCCCTGTACTCAAACTAAGCGTAAATCAGATGAAGTTTCCGTCTGAACTCTGCTAATACAGGGATGCAAAGTCACAATTTAGAGAAGCTCTTTTATCCAACCAGGATTTCCTGGCCATTCGCCCAAGCCAGGTTCTGGGGAGACTCCAAGGTCCTGGCTTTCACTGCTCTTCCACTCTGGGCGGAAGGCAACAGACTTGGCAAAGGACTGAGAGATCAAACAGTGCCACCAAGACAGATGGCAGGGGAGAGGGCAGAACGTGGTCAGGGCTGCAGGCCGACAGTGAGCGGGTCTGTGGAGGATGGGGCCGTCAGGGAAAGCCACTGCCCGCGATCCTGGGTGGACGGCAGTCCAGGCAGAGGCAACAGCAAGGACAAGAGCCACGGGCAGGTTGTGAGCTTGGTGCCTTTGAGGAACTGACGTAAGGCTGATGTGAAAAACCCAGAGTATTCCCCACATTGTCAAATGAGCCAAAGTTCGGCTACTAGATCCCCCCAATGCTTTTACACATTTCTCATGAGAAGACTGGGGACCGTGACAACATGATTTTGTACACAGTGTTTTTGGCCTGCCGCCATGTGCTTTAGAAGAAATGCTCTGGACTTGGGGAAAAGGACTAAGACAAGGCCTGGGGGGCTCTGAAGACGCTTCACATAGGGCACCCCCGACTCGTGCCCAGCCACACGGACAGACGACGGGCACCTCACCCTGCTGGGGTTCTTCACTGTACTGCTGTGCCTTGAAGCCAACACTGGCCACAAGTAAATCATAAAGTGCTTCCTTAATGTTCTTCCTCAAAGCATATTCAAACCAACTCTGCCTCTCAGGCCCAGTCAAAGTAACCGTTAAAGCTTACTGCTAGAACGTCTACTTCCCTTGTGCACTGATCGTCAGTCACCTGCACAGAGGGCAGGACAAGGCCATGCCCAGGTGATGGGAATTGAGGCGGCACAGGTTTACAGGCCACTGCTTGATGCCCAAAGTGCCTTTTCCAGTAGGTCTGCTTTGGTCCCTGCAGATGTGGTCGGGGCCATCAATATTCAGCCTGAGGTCGTGGGGACGGTGCTTTGTGAGGTAGTAGAGGGCTGCCTGAGGCCTTCCCTATCCTCTGCTCCTGGTTTCGGGAGGTCTCAAGAGCTACGTCGTTGGTCAGAGAGCGCTTCCTCGGCCTGAGAGGGGCCTGCTCTCGGTACCAGCCCCTCTGCTTTCTAGGCCTGCTGCCAGACTCCGGAGACAGTGGCAGGACCTGGGTACCCGCAGGACATGGGCAACGGACCAGGACCTAGTTACAACCGTATACCTGAGGCTCTATCAAGGACTTAGGCCTAACTTAGAATTTGCCCTCTCTGTTCAAAATGGAAACAGACCCTCCTGTGGAGTTTGGGCAGCATTCTCTAACATTTGACACCTCCCTCTAAGTGTAATCAGTTGACCCCTGAGACCGAATCCGGGCCAAGGACAAGAGATATGATGCCTTGTGGTCCTCCAGTCTGGACTGCTCAGCAGCTCTGCTTGGGGTTTAAACCAAGGCAGCCCCGTGCACTCTGTGCGATGCACATGGGGGAGGGCAGCCCCTGACCCAGAGGCTAACGGAGAAGGTCGGGGCACCCGGCGGCCAGCCCTGGGAAGGCTGCCAAACAAGCTCACTGCTCTGGCCGAACAGGGACAACTCAATGCTTCCTGGGGAAACCTCATTCCTCATTTCATAAAAGTAACTTAAGGATGTGTCCCTGCTGCTGCTGCTTTTTTTTTTTTTTTTAATTCCAGAACAGTCTGTGGGCTTAGCTGAATACGCAGCCATACTCTGGGCACATAAGATGTCCTGGGAGGAACTCCCCTGAGTCGCTTCTGAAATGAAGGGGGCCTTGGGCATCACTTGAACCTGTAAGGCCTGGCTGTAAGGCACGCTTAAATGTCCTAATTACTCACAAAGGCAATTTGCACTTTGTGGGTCATCTGTGGCAAACATGGAGTTCTCGAGACTGGCTCCTGTGGTCTAACTCCAGAAGCGTCCAAGGAATAGGAACTAACCTGTATTAGGTCTTGTAGAATTAAAAGGGGAAAAGAGATCTTCTGATACCCCCCATACCAAAACCCAATCAAATGAAACTTTTTGGAAACATAGCCCAATACACGCCCTCGTTTTTAAAAAGCATTATTAGTTGCTTTGGATTAGTCATGCCATACGTTCCCCGACAGCAGAGAGGCGGGCGACCGAACCCCAGAATACCACCCACTCCTCCTCCCATCACCTTTGCACACATCATCTCATAACTGCTCCTGCGTTGTCAGGGATGGGTCTACGTGCTTCTCGACAAGAAAACACGCATGTTTCCCTGAACCTAAAACAATGTGCAGTCAAACTGCCGTCTCCCTCCCCTGTCCTCAGAGAGCCACCTGCTTTCTGGCTGTGTCACTTGCTTCAGCTTCACGGGGCCCTTGCAAAAATCAATCTGCAGATGACCGCGGCCGAGGGAGCAGCCGGAGGGAGACAGACACGGCCTGGGAAGAGCACACTCGGCACAGGGCAGCGTCAGATCACACAGTGTTGCTCCAGCCTCATCACACAGGCCTTGCTGCCCTGGCGCAGACACCAACGGGTGTTGTTCACCCAGCGCGAGAGCATTCAGGCTGTCCACATCACATCTGCTGAATGCATACATTAGGGAACTAAAACATGGTGCTCCTGAGGCTGCCCCGAATGCCCTACCTGCCTGACACGTGTAAGCTTTTCTGTTTCATGGTCCAAACCTGCTGATGAGTACGGGTGCAAGGTTTATGTGGAATGAAGCAAACCTCACACGGGGTTAACTGAACACGACTGAGCTGCCAGAGCCCGGGCAGCCAGGGCAGCCGGAGCTCCGTGTCTGGTTTGGACTGCTCGTTTTCAGAGGATCAAGTCCACCACTCTGCCTTCCTTCAAGGGCCCCCAAAAGCTGATCCCAGCCTGCCTTTCCTGCAGAGACGGGCCTATCCACTCCTTTCCCAAGAAACACACTTGTACTCCCCCTGCGCCCTCTCGTGTTTTTAACTATAGTTGTACTTTATCCAAATTGACCTTCCCACCTGTCTCTGCCTATTAACATGCAACTCTCCGTTCAGACCTAGCCCACGTCCTGCCTCCTCCACGAGGCCTCCCGGATCTCTGCACACCTCACTGCTCTGCCTCGTCCAGCGCCCTCTGGTTTCTCTTCATGGCCAGTCGCTCTGGGATCTATCACATGCTGCTCTGGACCTCAGTGAATGGTGTGTCTGTGTCTCACCTCTGTGATCCGCCCATGATCTGCCCAGATGTGGCGCACACGGAATGTGCTCTTAATGAGGGGGGTGCACAAGACCAGCCACATCTGGCCGTGACTCAAGAGAGAAACAGCGTCTGAAGGTGTCATGCTTATTTAGGTGTCCTCAGTGTGAGGCCCCTGTTTGCAATTTTTGGTGAAGTAAACTTGGGTACTGTGTAAGAACAGAAGCAGCGGCGGCCACTGAGCTCTCGTTCTTGTTGCTACACCATTACGACCGCTGGCTGCCATCTGGGGGGGGCAGGAACAAAAGGCACACAGGTAAGTGAAGGGCCTACAAGACCACCACTCACATGGGCTGGTCGTTCAGCTAAAAGCCTTTGTTTACTAAAAAAAAAAAAAATCTCAGCCGACCAAGCTCTGGGGCCCAGCGGGCTACGTTTGCTCCCCAGGCTCCTTGCTGGCGCCCGAGCTGCAGGGCCTGTGTTTTACACATCTGTTTCCCTCAGGGTTTACTTCTCACTGCTTGCTCAATTAACATTTGCTGAACAAACGAATTCCTTTTTATTCAGAGAGTCCATACAGATACAGGTACCTTCATATGTGCAATGTTACTGGAGAAACAAAAGTTGAACTGACACAGAACAAATACGGCCCACATTTCTTCATAGGACGACGGGCATTATCCAAGCCGTCAGGTGCACACTGTCTGATTCCATCGGCATCAGAGAGATGAAACGGAAGCAAATGGGAGGAAGGAAGTACCCAGAGTGTTGAGGTGCATCTCTCTACTGTAGTGTTTGGAACCACTTCACCAGCCTGTAGTTGATATATGGCATTAAAAAAAAACCCAAAAAACAAAAAACAATGACATACGATGACGTCTGGGAGTTTTCAGGAGGCCTTGGCTTTCACCTTGGACAGCAGCACCTCATTCTTGCGGCCCTCCTGGAAAGGAACAGAGAGACGGCATGCAAAGAGGTGGTGACCACATGAGCTCCCACGTGAACCTGACGGTCTTACTACCTTTCCCCCAGTCCCAGGAGAGACAGCTACTGACTGACTAAACCGGCCCCCTTGCACGCTGCCACCAGCACGACGGAACTTCCTGGAGACGTGCACCTGATTCAGTGCCAAAACAACTATAATGACAATTGGCTTCTGGGCTGTCAGACTGAGAACTGGATGAGGATTAGGCACAGTCATCGCAAGACTTCGTGAAGTCACTGAAATGCTCAAGGGGACAGCAGCAGAAAGCAGACACTTTTATGTTCTAATCTTGGACCACTACGATAAGAAGGGGGCAAGGTCCTTGGAGCCAGCTGCCGAAGGAGTGACCCAGCTCACACAGCAAGCAGAACACACAGCAAAGTTCTTACTCTGACAACAGTGAAGGTCAAGAATATCCTTGGCTTTAAGAAAGAAACTCACAGAACACAGGGTGAGAGAAATCCATCGAGGGACACCTCCTCTTTTAACACTGAGCTGTCTGAAATCCATTACTGCACGTCCTGAGGGAGATGACCGAGGGAGGTCACCGGTGCCATCCTGTGTGTGTGGAATCTGATGTCCAGTGGCGCAAGGTCACCTCTGCATCGCTTTGTATCCCCCCTTCCTTAAACACGTTCCAAAACTTCTCACTAGGCATCCTCCTTCCCTCTTGTTCCCTCTGGACTTGATAGCTCAGGATATCCTTGATACCTCCATCTGCTGGCAAACAGTGTCCCCTCCTTCCTCTGGCCATGTCACCAGGAGCCCTGTTTAAACTGAGAGGTGCACATGGTAGTGGGAAGGGCCTGGACACACAAGCTGGAGGGCTGAGGCCTGAGGCCTGAGAGTGAGGCCAGGCCTCCAGTAGCCATGCTTCCTGGGGATTCTCCTGTGGGGAAGAAATTCTTTCACCCTTCAACCCCTTGCATCCAAGAACCCAAGAGTCAATGTTTCCATCTTTCTGGGCCTGGCTATGTGCTCTCAGCTCTCCAGAGGCCCTTTGTTCTTTCTGGCAGTGTTGTGGCTCATGTCTGCAGTGGCCCTTTTTTTACTAAGTGCCAGTTCCCCTGTAGGTACTTATTCTTCTCCTCAGAGCTGGGGAATAGCTGGGCTCCGGGCCTGGGGTAAGGCTGAATTATTCTGTCAGAAGCAGAGTACTCTAACACTTTTTGAGCACATGTTTCTGGAGGGGGAGGCAGTTACTTTTTCCCGGGGGGTGGGAAGAGAAAGAAGTTGAGTAACATTTGTTGGACTAGAGAACAAAGTTTTCCTTTTTAAAATGGGTTACTGAGACTTGCTTGGGGAGGAAACCTCCAGCCAAAGACAGAGTGCGTGTGTGTGTGTGGGGGGTGCGGGGGTGGGTATGGAACAAGAACAGGCAGGTAGTCATACTATTTATTATTAAACTACTCTCTTTACTTCTGTGTATTTTTTGAAAATTTCCATAACAAAAAGATAAAACAACAAAACAATGACTAAATACATTCAGTTGTCACCCACTTCAACTTTCAAATGAGGCAAAAACAATTCAGAAGCATCCAAGTGCTCCTGTGGCAGGGTCCCCAGCAGGGATAATTCTGGGGACCACACAACGCTCAGACGGTGCCTGAACTCTCTGGCTGTACCTGGTATGTGTGAGCCCTGATTAAGTTTCATGCAAGCTACTGGAGGCCTTTTGGGAAACCACAGAATGACACCATCTGTCTGTTCAAAGCAAATACAGAAAGGGTCCCTTAGGCATTTCTTTCTAGAAGAAAAGGGAAAATACCTCCCTTGATTCTGTTTCTTTCCTACTGAAGAGCGTATGGGGCCCACTATGTGCTAGACATGGCACTTTAGCCCCCTCGAAATTATGCACTCAAAGCCAGCTTCGCGAAAATGTATGGTTTGCATTCCTCAGCACTGGGCTAGAATTGAAATCTTGGGTCGGTGACCTTAGGAGAGGCTGTGCTTCAGGGACGTAGTTAATTAATGCAATTTGGCCATTAAACTGATTTCAGAGTATGTGCTGTTTCCTGGCAGCCTTGCTGTTAACAAACCCTGCTGGGGCAAGCAAGCCCGTGGGAGTTTGGACACGGTCAGGGGTCTCGATACCAGAGGAGGCTGGGAGTCAGGACGAGGGGCACCACTGAGCTCGATGAATGTGGAGGAAACCAAATCCAATGAAGCAGAAGTAGTAATGTGGCCAAGGGCCATGCTCTGGACGATGATAACTGTGCTCTGCACGAAGTGATGAGTGCCAGAGACCAGGATACGGTGGGAATCTAGAACCCAGGAGTAGATGACCAGGCAGGTTGGGGAGAGACAAAGAAAGAGGACAGAACAGAGAGGGTTCGTCATCCCAGACTCTGCCCTGGGATGAAAGTCTGCCTTCCCAAACTGTGCATCTATTGCCAATGAGATCTGACCGGTACCGCAATATGTAACATAGCAGAATCAGCCTGGCTAAAGGGATGGGGTGGGAACTAGAGGGAAGTTGGCCTCCACTGTCGCTTCCCCCTCAACCTGTGGGGGCCCCAAGAGGGGCCAGGTTACCTCAGAGGAGCTTATGGAAAAGGTTCGAGATGTGGGGACACTGACATGCGATGACTAATTTTAAAGTTTTGCCAAGTAAAACATTAAAAAAAAAAAAAAGGAGTACATACTATCAGTTTTAATGTTGTAAAACAAGAAAGTATGCGTTTTTTTCCCCAAAAGGTAAGTCCTTTAAATGAAATATATGTGGCTGTCTGAAGGACATATTATATTCTCCTTCCCCTTTATCTCTCCAACTTGCTTTGGACCGAAGAAAATAGGCATGGGCAAGGACATGGTCTAGGAGTCTCAGCTGGCTTGGAGAGACCCTCCCTTGCCCTCTGACATGTGAGTGTCTGTGCCTGAGGAGGCCGGGACAGAAATCTTGATGCTTAATGTATCTGAAGGAACTGTTTCCTTTGGAGGTCACCCTAAGCCTTTAGCCCTGAGCTTTTCCATTTCGCTTTTATTTGCTTTGATTTTGACAGCTTATACACATCCTCCCCAACTTACCTGCTTTTTGTTTCTGCTGTCAAAAGGGCAGTGCTGACATGTCCAAACAATATTTGAAATGTAATTCCTCTCCACTGGGCCTTTTCTCTTTGTGAGTTATTTGCATTCAAGGGCAAAAAAGAGCTCTTCTAGGTCCTATTTGATCCTTGCCCGCTAGCTCACTAGCCCTTCCAACCCCTGCTAACCACAAGGGGCTCCTACCAAGAGCACCTCACCACCCGGTCACTCTCCCATGCTGCCTGGCCTTAGGTCTCACTCCTGCTCTGCCCATGGCCAAGTCTTCATCTGAGAGAGATCTTCCCTAACCACACCATCTCCATTAGTACCCCCAACCCCCTGGCAAAAAGTGAAATTACTTCTTATATGTTAATACTTGTTTACTAGGGTTTCTGTTTCCTAGCTTGTTATCTGTCCCCCCAAACACAAAATAAGCTCCTTGACATAGGCACTGGGTCTTGATATACCCCCAGGGGCCTGGTAGGAGCTGGAAGAACATTTATGGAAAGTATAAAGATTTCAAAATGTCTATGGGTTGTGGCTCCCAAAAGTTAAATTAAAAAAAAAAAAAAAAAAAGGAAGGAGGGTTGCCTGGGTGGCTCAGTCAATTAAGCGTCCAACTCTTGATTTAGGCTCAGGTCACAATCTCATGGTTCTGGGATCGAGTCCTGCATTGGGATTCTCTCTCTCCCTCTCTCTCTCTCTCTGCTCCTCCCCTGCTTACTCACATGTACTCTCTCTCTCTCTTAAAATAAATAAATGAACATTAAAAAAAAAAAAGGAAAGAGAAGTAGAAAAGGAAAAAGGATAGAAAGGAAGGAAGAGAGAAAAGTCTAAAAATATATAGAACAAAATTATTGGTATGAATAGATTATATTTTTTATTCTGTAGACCAAACACCAGGATACAACTACGCCTCTAGCTTCTCTATATTCAGCCATTTCCAAACTCACTGAAACCACATGGATTTGGGCTAGAAAGGGGGGAGGAATTCCTGAAAATGAAGTGGCTGATACCCTAGAAAGTGACAAAATGAAGTCTCTTTTCTGGAAAATCTCTTAAGCAAAGGGAAAACACTTTTCTGTCTGGACCCATGAAGAGAAACCCTGCCCAAATGCAGGCAGAAATGACAGAGACCAACAAAATTCAGTTGAGTGTTGGGTGTGACAGGAGCCAGACAGAGTGCTAGATGCTTTCATCCCTCGCCTGACCCAACAGAACCCAGCAACGAGGAAATGGGTTTGGAGGGATTAAGTCACTGGCCAAGTGCACAGTTGGTAAGTGGTAAAGGTAGAGCTTGAATCCAAACCCGCCACGCTCAAAATTCATTCTTTCCACAGGCTTCTCAAGGTCTCTCCCCATCTTATTCCAGACCTGAATTTAGAACAACTGCTGTTTCCAAGTGACTCTGGATGCAGGCCGATAGTGCTTTTCCTTGTGAGTTTGATATGCTCATTAAATGTCAGAGGAATGAAAATAAAGACATCATTGTCTCTGAAACATTCAATTCGAGACTCAAGATGGGCCCCCGAACTACACAGTCCTGAACCACTTAGATGTCGTGCGTTACTGTTGGGATCACACCGCCAAGCTGCTATTACAGACCAGTGGAAAACCAGAGAATCCATTCCCAGTGCCCCCTTCCCCCTCCCCCCTCCCCCCCCCATAGCCTTACATGCCCTCCCCAACCCTCCTCTTACCTCCTTGAACTCTTTCACAGTCTTGAAGTACAGCCTTTGTTTTTCTAACAGTTCCAAGTACTGGTCATTCAACTGGTCTCTTCTCATTTTGTTCTCTTGCTTCTTCTTTTCCATCTGTTGAAACATTTCAGAAAACGGTGATGAAAAGGTCTATTGTGACCAAGGGCTGCTGGCAGCATCCAAAAGGTGAGTATTACCAACATTTCTGTGGACTTCATTTACCTTCTATACATTACTTCTGGGATTTATTATTTGCATGACATTACATAGAGGCTTGTCTACTGCAATCAGCAATTTTCTTATCATTGGGCACTAACTGTTCCTGTGTGTGTATGTATGTGTGATTACAGTTTCACAACAAACAGGTTGGTGGTTCTCAACCATGGGCCATTTTGCCCCCCAAAGGGCATGAGGCGATGTCTGGGGACAGACACCTGTGATGAGGGGGTGCCGCTAGGAGCCAGCGATGCTGCTAAACATTCTACAACGTACACAACAAGGAGTAGTCATTCCTGGTCCAAAATATTGATTGTGTTGAGCCTGAGAAACTCCTATTTAAATAACTGAGTTCCCTTTTCATTTAGCACAAGTATTTCTCACACTATTGTACAATTCCTACAATTAAAACTATACAATATTCCTGATCACCTTGCTAACTTCACCCATCTTTCTAGTCACACACAATTAAGGTTGTTTCCAGGATGGTGACCTCATAAATAAAGGCTGGATTTGGGTTAGAGAGACTTTCCTAAGGTACCTAACAGCTTTGTCATTCAACAAATACTGTGTGGACACCCTGGGCACTAAATGCTGTGGTGACGAGGCAATGTCACTGCTCCCACGGAGGGTGCATGCTAGAGGGACTGACACTAACCAAGCACCTTACACAGAGCTCCGCGTGCAAATTCATACCCGTGATCAGTACTGTGAAGAGAATGACAGGGTTGGGAGACAGAGAGGAGCATGCGTGGCATCCTCAGACTGGATGGTCAGGGAGCGCTCTCTGAGGAAGTGACATTTGGGCAGAAAGTTATGGTGGTGAGCTGGTGCCTGGCTGGTGGCAGGTGGTCAAGAGCGCGCTGGATGAATTCACTGGTCTTCTGATGCCCGAACAGAGCTTCTGAGTGACGCGTTGGGAGGGATTACACAGTTGACACAGGGTAACGTCGAACTGGCTGCACCATATTCCGCACTCAGCCCCGTGCCATGCTATGGGCTGATCACGTGGGTGAAGTGTGACCCGGTGCACCCCCCCAGCCCTTTCCAACCTTGCTCGGGGGAAGGCCCACCCCACAGGGGCATTCATCTGCCCGGTCTGCTCCTGACCATGTATACAGCTCCTAAGTCTCCTGGTGACCTAATCCTGAGACCCTGCTCTCCTCTTTCTATAGGTCTGCACGTGGGCACCTGTCGCATACCTGCGCCCAGGTCTGGAGTCTGGTAACCCGCCTTCCCCAGTGTGTCCCGTGCTCCCTTCTGGCAGGCTTCCTGATACCACCCAAATGAAAATGGTTCCTACCACAATTCCCACTGCTCTTACTTGCTGGACCCCAGTTCTCACAGCTGCCAGACACTTTTTCCACTGGGTCCCTACCTCCTAACTAGCACAGCAGGCAGATCGACCCCAGGCCTTTCCTGCCTGCTCTGTCCTCCAGCAGAAAGTCTGGCCATGACTGACCATGTCCCAGTGATATAAACATGGTCCTACAGGGGTGCCTGGGTGGCTCAGTTGGTTGAGTGTCTAATTTCAGCTCAAGTCATGATCTCACAGCCCATGAGTTCAAGCCCCGCATCAGGCTCTGTACTGACAGCTCAGAGCCTGGAGCCTGCTTCAGATTCTGCCATCTCCCTCTCTCTCTGCCCCTCCCTTGCTCATGCTCTCTCTTTGTCTCAAAAATAAATAAAAACATTAAAAAAAAAAAAAACCATGGCCCTATAATCAATTTAATTTCAGTGTATCCAGGACCCCACATGGGAGGTGGTGTAGCAACCCTGAAATGGAATGAGCAATCCTATTCCTGTCACTTGTGTTTCCCTGGGCAGGTTATTTAACCTTTTTGAAAGATAGGTCCCCTAGTTGCAAAATAAGGGTAATATCACCTAGATCACAGGTTTTGTTACCTGTGTATATAGGTATATGTGGGACTAAATATTGTATGAATGGCACGTCACTTGGTTTACAATAGCCATTCAGCAAAGACTCTGTTTTGTCTTTACACTGGATGCCCTAGAGTGCTGGTGGTAAGAAGTGTAAGGGTCTTCTTTGCTCTCAGAATCAGGAGCTGGCTTAGGGCTGAGTTTTATTTTCACACTGTCCTAGCACCCCTAGCCCAAGCACATGGTTCTCATGCCTTGCCTATCCCCCTTCACACTCTAGGTCAGGAACCCCTTCTTACGCTGGGCACTTGCTCTCAGTATTCCAGAAATCCAGAGACTTCTCCTCAGGATCAGGTCAAAATGCCTGCCAGTATGTGACTATCTCTTTACTCAGGAACCCTTCGATGCACCATAAACACCTTCTCTATCATTTGTAGGCACTGCTGGTCTATGGTCTACTCTGTGTATATTCTGCACCTGCCCGTTCTGTGCCTGGGGACGTCCATGCTCTGGGAGGACACTGACTCCCCTGCCACATACACTCTGAGCAGGTACCACCATGGATAGGGAGAGCGATGGTTTTTCAAACACATCAAAAGAAATGCATCTGAATGAATGTTGTTCTGCAAAGACAGACTTCTTGCATTTGAAGTGCCAGTCAATATTCAAACTTGCACCAAACCCTCTCTAAGAACTGCCTTTAGAGTCAACTGAATGAAATCATTCACTCAGCAAACAGTTCTTAAAAGCCCACCACGGTCAGGTGCTGTATTCGCAACTGGGGATGCAGACATGAAAAAGAGAGCCCTCTCTGCCCATGGTCCTGTCTTTACAACTTATCTCCTGGTAAACAGGAAGGGGAAGCCAAAGGAAAAAAAACCCAATAAATTCCTAGTGTTCTTTCCTACGGACAAGAGCAGCTCCCCAAGGAGGAGCATGGCAAGGGTGGAAAGGTCCACCACGCTGGGATCTGGGTTGTGAAAGGCTTGCACTTAGCTAGATTCTTTGTCCTCCTTCTACGTTACACCCTAGGTCATCAAGGGACTGTCTTGCATTGGGTATGTGTACATTCTCATGACTGCTTTCGTTTTTGTGGCTGAATAGTCTTGCCACTAAGTGATAATTTTATTTTTTGCTCCACTGACATCATTTTATTGAAGTCATTAATGGGAGATTAATCCTTTCTCTAGGGAAAGGGATATAAAGATATTTTGCCCTTAGTTCATCTCTTGTGAGATGAGATTACAGGCAGCTTGAATGTCTTTTTTGTGAGTTCTTATGATGACAAGTCCTACCGGTATCCTTTCCTTCATGTGTTTACATTCTGGCATGGCTCACTGGACCACTTTGCTCCTAGCTCATGAGAGGAGATGACCTAAGTCCCCAGAAGGTTTTACTGCCATGCCTGAGGACCACTCTGGTGTGATCCATTTTTTAAGTGGACCAAAAGTAAGAGATTTGGAACTATTAGTTAGGATTCATCTGGTTATCACAGTAGAAAACTGGAATTACATCTGGTTTCCAGACAGTCATCAAATCTTCCTTACTACTATCAAAATGGCCCAAGTGCACAGCCACAAAGCGATGAAAACCCCATACTGGCCCCAGGCTGAATGATTCTCTGTAACTATCTCTAGAACTCCCACAACACCTATCAATTCCTCTTCTCTCTTCTGATTTCTGAGGCATAATATCCTCTCACTTTAGAATTCAGTTTGACAATTATATGCATTTTTTATAGAGGACTTCTGAAAACTAAAATACTCTCAAGATCCTAAGAAATGAATCTCTAATGGTAGAATTTCAGGCCAAAGATCCAGTGAAGAAGAGATTCTGGGTAAGAGAATACTTCGCCTACTGGTGAAAGTGGGTTTCCTCAACTATAAAATGGGGGTAACACTACTTGCTTAAGAAGGCTTTTAGGAGGAATAGCACCATGCTTAGCTCACAGTGGGTATTCAGTCCACAGGAGCCACTGTTAGGAGCTGCCTTGGAACACCAGCTGCCTTTGGAGCTGGCCCTGCCCACTGCAGGGTCAGAGGTATGGTGGGAACCCACTCTGTAGACACTGAAGATGTGTCTTCAGGATCGGGAGCACATCCCCAGGTCAACCAGAAGAGGCCTGCTCTTCCCAGGGCCTTCTCTAAAACCAGTATGAAATCCAGGTTGTATTATAGGAAAAAAGCCATCTGACCTTCATTCTACTTTGCTTAATTCCTTCTACAATCTGTTCCATCTGACGTAAAAACTGCTCCCGGGTAGCAGGGGAGGCCATGGCTCTGAAAGAAAAATCAGCGGAGTTACGACTCGCACACAGGATGCTGAGGAAGGGGGCGGTGTCAGGGAGTCCTCCCCATACCCAGATGATGCCCCAAGAGGCACCCAGGTCCCCAGCAGTTAAAGATTCTAAACTCCGAGGAAGGCACAAAAATTAGCTTCATCTCTTAACTGAATATTAATCTTTTTTGTCACTTTCTCTACAATTTTCTTAAGTGATAATGTATTTCCTTAAAGTAAAACAATATATCATTAAAATCAACAAAAACTTTTTTTTTTTTCCAACAAAAACATTTTTTACTTTGACAATGACATGCACTGCCTAGGACATGGATTCCATTTTGTTTTTAGAAATCTGGGGATTTGCAGGCACTGCTCCAGACTGGCAGACATATTCTGAGATCTTCCTAAAACTGGGGTTGGGAAACCTGGTCCTGTTTCTAAAAGCAGCAGCTAAACCAGTGGCTTTCCTGGTGTCCTTCACTTCCTGTTGTGCACTGGGAATGGCACCAGAAGGGTCAGAGCACACGGACGCAAGGATTGAGAATTTTTCCAAAGGATGGGCTGACAGAGAGCAGAGCTCATCACAAACACGCTTCAACACTGCAGCCTCTCCCAATTATCAGGAAATGATGATGAAGGCGCCATTTTTAGAAATGCCACAGGGTTATAACTCGCTAATTGAAGCTGAATCTTACCACCGAACTGATTTGTTTTTAATTAGAAATGAAGCTTAAAATCTAGAGTTGGTAATTCATTAAGATCTTAGTCACTGGTCACCTGCCAGGGGATAAGAGAGGTTTGTGCTGGAAGCAAAGGAAGGGTGCTTACAGACAGCAAGCACTGGGGCTACCATTGGGCATGCTTAAGGGCTGGTATGACTTGGGTACGGGAGGCCTTGCCACACAGTTTTTGGAGAAAAAAAATTCTTATGTGAATAAAGTAGTTTAGAAGATGCACATTGACTTAAAAACAAAATCTATCATAAGGTTTTAAAAATCTTTTTAAAAAATCAGATTAGTTCATTATCTAAATCTTAAAGCATCTCTACGTGCCCCAGAACAAATGGTATCGATCTAATCTTAACAAGACAAAAGTGACATACAAAGAGATTTCGGTAGTGAGGCGGTCAAGTTACTTGCAAGTTAACTTTTTCCAAACCAAGATATTCCTTGGTGTCTTTCAAACTCACTCTAACATCACCGTAGTTCTGCAAGAATGCAGAGACCGCATGAACTGAGACACACCTGGACTTGGCAGGAGGGGGAAAGTGTAAAAGCCACATGTCTAGCACGGTCTTACTCAGTCACACCCCTGTGAAATCGAAGGTGAGCGGAGTACAAAGTGCAGGGGGCACCAAGGTCGTGACGGGAAGGAGGGGGGCTGGTACTTACTGGGAGAAGTTCTCATGAATTGAGTTCAGCAGGCTAATCTGAGGAAGAAAGCGGGGGGGACTGTAAGCAAAAGGTTGAAAGACCCTGCACCGCCCCCCCCACCACACGCGGTTTTGTCTCTGGACACTGCTGCTGAGAGGAACACACCTTGTTTCTGGAAATAAAAGGACATGAGAGGGGCGCCTGAGTGGCTTAGTCGGTTAAGCGTCTGACTTCAGCTCAGGTCATGATCTCCCAGTTCGTGGGTTCGAGCCCCATGTCGGGCTCTGTGCTGACAGCTCGGAGCCTGGAGCCTGCTTCGGAGTCTGTGTCTCCCTCTCTCTCTGCCCCTCCCCCACTCACATTTTGTCTCTCTCTCAAAAAATTAAAAAAAAAAAAAAAAAAAAAAGGACATGAGAAAAAGAGCAACACGGTCTCAAGCCCCCCAGTTTTTCCCAGAGCATCTACCTTCCGACAGTCCAGGACTCCGGGAATGCAGGAAGACGGGCCACAGAAGGGCCTAAACTCCGGCTGAGAAGACACTAAGCTAACATGAGGGCTCTTTGGGCAGCTACAGCCACAGTCCTTGCTCTCTTGCCAAACACTGTACTTTATTTTCAGGGCTACCAGCTTAGCGGAGGGTCATTCAGGGTGCACAGTGAGGACACGCCCATCCTGCTGCTCCCCAATGCGGCCAGGTACTGGGCAGCTCTGAGAATCTCTGTGGGAATCCATCATTCAAGGCCCCCTTCCCGTGGAGAACACCTTAGCCCACACACACAGGACCCTCTCTCTGCCCCAATACTGCAGTCCAGGGCAAGGCTCTGAGCTCGGGGTCTAGAACCCTAGATCTTCTTTCTGGCTGTGTTATTAACTCAACTTGTGATTTATTGTACTTGGACTTCAGTTAGTAACACGGAAATGATATTCCTGTCCCTGCGACTCCCCAGGGATGTTTGAAAGCTAACATAGCACAGGCCTTAATGGATTTGGAATAAAAGGCACAATTTAACCAAATGCAAAGTTCTATGTGAATATGGCTTGGAATTAAAAAGCTTCCAGCCACCGCATACTCCTAGTTTTTAAAAGAACGGACCAGGGGCACCTGGGTGGTTCAGTTGGGTGAGGGTCTGACTTCAGCTCAGGTCATGATCTCACGGTTCGTGAGTTCAAGCCCCGTATCAGGCTTGCTACTGTCAGCATGGAACCTACTTCAGATCCTCTGTCTCCCTCTCTCTCTGCACCTCCCCCACTCATGCTCCCTCTCTCAAAAATAAACATGAAAAGAAAAAAAAAAAAAAAGAATGGACCAACTTTAAACACTGCTGTTGGAGGAAGGTGATGGGCTTTCTAAGAAGGCTCTGGCCTGCCCCTAAGTTCATTGGCAAGTCTTTCCCGCACTAGGTAGAAAGACCCCAAGGCCAAGGTATGTGGCAGAACTATCTCCCGGGTCTGATGTAAAACCCATCAAATGCACTCCACTCGTACAGTCAAGCATTTCTCAAATGCCTGTTATGTGCCCATCACTATGTACGACCCCCGGACAGAGGAAAAGTGAACTCAATGCCCCTCCCTCAAGAAGCGTCCTCTAGGAAGAGAGAGATTGATCTGGTTTGATTGACAATAGCCAATGAAGGTGGCACTAATTACACATGCCTCCATCTGGGGACAGGAAAAAGACGCAGTTGCAGTATGGCTCTTATTAAAGAGGCAGGGCAGCTTGCAAGGTGACAATGAAATGGAAAAAAATTCTGTTGACCTCGAGGTGAGGCGGTAGGTGGGAACTAACATGCACTGGGACCCACCAGATATAAGAACTTCACAGTCATTTCCTGTTTTGTCTCCAACACGATCATATGAAGTGGGCAGCATGGCCCTCTTTATGGGTGAGGAAAACAAGGCCAGACTAAAACCCAAATCTGTTTGACTGGAAAGCGTGTGTACTTTCTGCTCCACTGTGCTGCCACCGCGAAGACCACATTGTTCCTTTTTTTTTTTTTTTTTTTTTTTTTTTTTTTTTTTAAACATAGCTGAACACCCTGCTCTAATCACTTGTCCACTGTGAGGGAGCCCTGAATCCTGAGTGTCAGAGTAATGCGGAGGGGGTGTCTGTGCCCATGGCGAGCCTTTTCACTCCTGTTGGCCCCTGATGATTAAAAAGCTAGATTCCTCGTGTATACTGTAATAAGCCCAACATCCCCATTTTATTTAGCTGATTCTTTTATCTAGCCTTCTTTTTTTTTGAAAAAAAAAATTTGTTTTTAATGTTTGTTTTTGAAAGAGAGAGAGACACAGAGCATACGTGGAGGAGGGGCAAAGGGAGAAAGGGAGACACAGAATCCCAAGCAGCCTCCAGGCTCTGGGTTGTCAGCACAGAGCCTGATGCAGGGCTCGAACCCACAAACTGTGACATCATGACCTGAGCTAAAGTCCGACGCTTAACCGACTGAGCCACCCAGGCGCCCCCTTTCCTTCGTTTAAAACTCAAATGAAAGTCTCACTGACCCAGGCCCCCTCCATGTGAACCCCGTTTCTCACAGGGCACGACAAAACAGCTCGAGCCGTCCCAGGTTGGCACAGGCCACAGGAGCAGCAAGGTGTCTGTTACTAACTTTGTAACCCAGCACTGGGCATGCGGTGTGTGCCCCTTCTGCTCACACTGACTGCATCCTTCAAACTTCCTGGGGTCGACAGCCCTGGTCTTTGCTCATCTGATTAAGTTACTTTCTTTTTATACAGATTCTTACCTCTTTTTCCAAATAAACCTTTTTATCATCCAGGGTGTTATATAAAGTGAAGAACTGCTTGGTTTCTTTGTGCACAGCCGAAACTGTAGATGCAAAGACATCAGCACACATGTAAGAAAACGGATCAGAACAGCCGTGAGCACCCTCTCCTCCCAGAAGGCCACCCCCAGGACTGTGGCCTGTAGGGGCATCTGTGCGGAAGCCCCAGAGTCGAGCCCGTGCAGAGCCGCTGCAGGCGGATGGTAGCTGGCCATTGTGACTGGCCCAGCTGGGACGAGGGGCCAGAGGAACCTGTCAGCATGTGGGGTAGGTAGTTTCTCAGGTGAGGGGTCCTGGGGGGACGGTGGCAAGGACGCTTGGTGTGCATGGTGTGGGAGGGCACGCCAGCTCTTCCTGTTTGTGTGGCTTCCTCCCTTCCCACACCCTCAGGAGCAGGAGCCACAGCCTACTCACTTCTGTAGCCCCATGCTCGGTGCGGGCCCACAGCAGGTCCTCCAGAATACCTACTGGGTGAACGACGTGCCTGACCTAGGGCACAGTATGTGCCAGTAAGAGTGCCTTTTCTGCCCATTTGTGGGCCCATGACTAAGGGGTGGGGAGGTCTTATTTACCAGGCTCCCAACATCCTTTCCTACAAAATTCCTCTGCATCTCTGCCCACCTCTCCATCTTTACTCTTCCTGATAGAATGACTTAGGAGGCAAGCACCAAATTCCAGGACTAGGAGTGGGCCGTATTCACTAGAGGACGAGGTCACTGGGGAGGCTAGTGGGGTGGAGGGGGTGGGGACGGTTCCTGCCCCAGTTCCTCCTCCTGTTCGGTGGCTGGGTGCTTGGGCGGTCCCCCCATGTGACTCTGAGCCTAAATGCCTTCCTCATTGCTCTGAGTTTTGTCTCTAGCAGGAGACAAAATCCCAAGACCTGGATTCACAATCAGCCTTTGGGCCTAAACTGAGCCCTGCAATTTAGCCGTAGCCAAAGATGCTGATGTCTAAGATTCTGATCAGGTAACTGGCCAGATGACAGCGGGGTCTGGTTTCCCAGTTGCTCCCCAAACACAAGTTCCCTCTGGAGCAGCATGACTGGGGGAGGGGAGAGAGAGGCAGAGCAGGCTGGTGGGCACTTGTGGTTTCCTTGGGCAACTGCCACTAACACTGAAACCAGGTTCTTTAAGCCACGCAGCCAACTTTTAACTTTATTACCCAGTGATAGCTGTCTCTCCCCCAAGCTGTGCAGCCCAAAGATGGGTGGGGGCTGGCAATATTGCCATACATAACTGGAAACACAAGTTAATAATCTGATACAAGTATTGTGAGGCAGTAGTTAAAAATGTTTCCAACACAGAAATGTCTAATTTGTACAAAAATCATTACATGAACTACTCAGTATAAACTAGTATTCCTGCTAAGAGCTTTAGAACAGGGGATTCTAAGCCTGGCTGAAACACAGAATAGCCTGGGGAGCTTTTAAAATCTCCTGACCAGGGGCGCCTGGGTGGCTCAGTCGGTTAAGCGTCCGACTTCGGCTCAGGTCATGATCTCACGGTCTGTGAGTTCGAGCCCCGTGTCGGGCTCTGTGCTGACAGCTCAGAGCCTGGAGCCTGTTTCCGATTCTGTGTCTCCCTCTCTCTCTGACCCTCCCTCATTCATGCTCTATCTCTCCCTGTCTCAAAAATAAATAAACGTTAAAAAAAAATAATAATAAATAAATAAAATCTCCTGGCCAATTAAGTGAGATTTTTCTGGAGGCGGGGCCGGGTGATTAGAATGGATAGTCAAAGTTGAAAATCGCTGCCATAAATCAATCAATCAAACAATCAACTTTTAGCTTTGCTGCTCAGGGATGTGCCTGTCACCTTTCCTCTATTCAGATCAGAGACTGGGTGGAGGCTGCGGATATTTGACAATGATAAATACTAATGATGGAAAGGATACAGATATTTTGATGCAACTGCTTGGAAATGTTTTTGGTGTAAAAATGTCCTATCAAAAGGGCCTTAACAAGTGTCAAATTTACTCTGAAATACACTGATGCAAGGTATTATTGAATATTATTATTGTTCAAAGCTGGAAAGTAGGCAGAGATAGAAAATTAAAGGGGAAAGATTTAACTATGAGTGTTGCTGTCTGCCTCTGGCCAGCTGAAGCATGGTTGAGGACCACAGAAAACATCAGGATGGGGGCAGGCGTGAAAAAAAGCGTAACCCTCACTCAAGCAAAGACACTGCTTTGGCTGAGACCAGCACGGATGTTTGAAAGGCCAGCACCCCAAGGTGACGTCTGAGGTAGGTTTTGGAAGAAGAAATGGTGCCAGCCAAGTGGGAGCTGCAGGACAGTGGCGTTGTGGACTTGGGGACCAGCTCAGAGGCCAAAACACAGACACCCTTGCGAGAGGGGTGAGACACTGAGGGGCTGCAGGGGAAGCTGGCTGGCAGCTGGCCCACCTGATGCAAGACTCTGACCAGTGCATTTAGGATTCTGAAGATCATCTGACAAGTTACGGGGAGCTGTTGGATATTAGAGCCTTTAAAGTGAGAGTGTAAAATGGTCCAACTTCCGTTTAAGACCTGTCACACAAGAGTGCAGACTCTGGGCAGTGCTGAGAAGGTGGCTATGGCAGTGGCTCAGAAGAAACAGACTTGACCGTTTCTTGGAAGTAGAACCAGAAGGGCAGCGGAGTCAGAGACTAAGGGGCTGGGGGTACAGGCTGGCTAGACAGTGATCCCAGTGAGCAGGAGGGGAAATGGGGTAGGGAGGCTGAATTCGGTTCTGTATCTGTTGAGCTGCAAGTATCCAGGGCATATGCATGACTGGGGACCTAGAAGAAGGGGTGATGGCCCAGGACCCATTTACAGACTAGATCTGAGTTGGGTCTGACAGAACTGAGAAGGAGTCCCAGGCACAGGTAACAAGAGGAGTCAAGGCCCAAGATGTATGTCAAAGTGCACGGTGTGTTGAGGGGTAGTGTGTGGGCAGGGGAAGCCAGAATGTGAACCTAGAGAAGGAAAAGGGGGCCTCCAGGCAGCAACTTAGACTGAGAAGGATCTGGAGATAATATGGAGAGATGCTGTCCTCAGTAGGCTGGCCCGGGGAGTTCCTGAAGACTGGTCAGCAGAGAAAGAAGTGACATGACAGACGGGTGGGTGAGGAACTCAAGGAAGGGTATACAGACCAGCTAGTGGTCGTTCAGCTGAGCTACGACACAAGTCAGAATGGCTATCGCAGTGGGAGAGAGGCAATGACAATTTGAGGGCCACCCTGGACCTGACGAGCTGTGCTCACTGGTTCAGGCTGAGGGACACCCAGTCTTAGATTACTGGATGAACACAATGCTGTCAAAATCAAGGACCACATAGGCAAGAAAGTTTGTAGAGAAGAACAATGAGTGAGGATTCATCCAGAGATGCTATATTGCGGGGTGCTGACTGTCCCGTGTGAAGCTGGAAAGCGGATGGGGGCTCAGTGGAGCCAGATGGCTGACCAGGAGGAGGGCGGGTTTGAAACATCATGCTAAGAGCTCAATTAGCTCAATCTGTCCACAGAGAGGGCAGCAGAGCCCCCCAGTGCTGCTCCCGGGGTTAAGGGTCACTCAGCAGTGAGCTTTGTGGAATGAGCGCCCAGTGGGCCTGGTGACGACACGGAGCCCCTTTTGGTGGTGGCTTTCACGGACTGCACTGTGATGCACACTGCACCATGCTCCCGCAGGACAGGACCCTCGCCTCCTGACCCTCCCACCACCAGGATTGTTTGCACCTACTCTGGCGGTAGAGTTCAATAAATCTCTTCTGATACTGTATTAGCTCGGCTCGGCTGGGAACTTCATCAATCTTGCGATGCAAAATCGCTATTTCTCGATTTCTTCGAGCCTAAAGGCAAAAGGGAGGAGGAGACAGTACTATTTGGTAAAAGGTCTTACATGCTCTCTGCCCCCATCTCCTTCTGAGCACAGCCACACACCCGAAAATCTGCTGTGGCCTGAGGCCCCCATCTCAGGTTCTGACGGACTCTCCTCTACTTTGTAACACACGGAGGTGTGCGTAGCTATGAACTAGAACCAGAGAAGGCACGATGTTAATGGGTCGGCAAGGAAAATCCTGAGTAGTTAAGGCTTTTGTGGAGAGCCCTCAGCCGTCCCTCCAGGTCCCAAAAGTCTCTAGAGTAGTGGATTCCACCACCACCAGGTGCGGAACAGGTACGGAAAGGAAGGCCTCCCAGGTGATGAGGAACTGCCTCCATATGGATTCCAAATTCCTCAGCCTGTTGATAAGCTCCTCCAATACCTTTCTAGAATTTTCTCCCTACCATGGATTTGGGGTACGTTAGCCAAACTGGCCACTGACTGTACCTGGGGAGGCACAGCGGTGCTGTGTGGCTCGGGGAGGGTTTAGGCTCCCGAGGCCTGGCAGGCAGTACCAGTGGGAAGTGGCTGGGTTCCCACACTGCTCCCCACTCCCACTCATGGTCCAGGACTAACAGGCTCTTGGCACTGCCCTTCTCCTGTGCCACCCCATCTCTCTCTGGCCCGCCCTGCTCACGACAGCACGTGTGTGTCTCGAAGAACTGGGGGAATACAAACCTCTGGGAGAGAAGCTCACCAGCCCCTCTGGAGACCACACCCAACGTCGGGTCTCTGAGGCTCTGGTCAGAGGCAAAAATGTGCTTCTATTGGCCAAGACTACCCTGCCCTCTGGGTGCTCAGGCTCTGACTCTTATGTCCCCGCCCCCTTCCCCTCTTCTCCCCCCCAGGAATCTTAAGATACAATTATTCACTGTTTTAATACATCTTTAACCTTTCCCTTTCTACTGGCTCCTTCTCACCAGCATTTAGACAGGCTACAGTCCCTCATCCCTCAAAAGCCCTTCCCTAAGCTCTGATCACCTTTCAGCCCTCAGCCTCCTTCTGCAACAATAGCCCACCTTCCCTAGCCTCTCAGCGCCTCTTGCTGCCCCCATGCCCTGTGGTCATCCTCATGGCAGCTGGCTTCTCCAGACTCCCACTGTACTGCTCTCACCAAGGTCACCACAGGCCTCCTCTGGGAGACAGCTCATGGACAACCATCAGCTTCCAGCTTTCTTGATTTCTAGCAAAATTCACTATTCTCTCTGCCGAGCCCCCTGCTCAGCTTCTGCAAGCCCCTGCACTTACCCATCTGGCTTCCTTCCCTCCTGGGTTCCTTCTTTCCCTCTGCCTGTCCCCACACAGGGTTTGCCCCATTTCCACAGCTTTGGTTATCACCTACACAGTGCCAACATCCAAATCTCCAGCCCAGACTATTCTGAGCATCAGACCTGACATCCAATCATTTCTTGGACATTTCTACTTAGTCGAGTGCCCCAACTTTTAAAGCTCGTTAACACTCCTATACACACACGCCCTGAAGCCTATTCCTTTTGTTAATGCTTTCACTCAGTGAATAACACAAGTATCTACCCTACAGCCTGAGTCAGAAATTCAAGTACCATCCATGACTCCTCTGTTTCTCTGACCCAATTGATGCTAGGTCCTATCAGATACAGCTCCTCAGTCTCTCCTGTGCCAGGTCATTTCTGCCCATCCCCATGGCCCCTGCTCTGGCTCAGCCCCTCAGCAGGGCTATGGTTTTATGGTAGCTTCCCTTTAGCTAGTTTGAAGCTGCCCACAATAGGCAGTTTGCAGCTGCCCACAATAGGCAGTTTGCATATAAACACCCTCGTACTTTGATGTATATGCACATATCTTGGTTCTCAAATAGCCAGCCAGCTCCCAGAAGACTGGCCATCCCATTTACTATTCCTGGGACCTAAGGCAACCCTGAATATACTGTAAGCACACAGTCACAAATTTTCAAGTATGCAGCTGTATTTTCCTGATTTTATTTAATTCTGTTTCTTTAAAGATTAGCAGTGTCCTTGTATTAAGGATGAATTTGACATATCCGAATTTCACCAAATAGCTCAGCAAAAGAAGCAACAGCCAGAGACAGGAGAAATGAGGGCTCACCAGCCCCGGCAGCCCTTTGGCCATTCCCATCAGAGCCTGGCTTTCTCTTCCCAGGAACAGGAAGTAGGCCCAAGCCAAAGTACAACACAAGTTAGGTCTTGGCTTCTGAGCTTCTGTGAGTCAGATCCTGGCAATGTAAGGGATTTTACCACGCAATTTTGACATTATGTCCATTTATCTTTGGGACCAACTCTAAAACCTACTTCCCCCATATTTAATGGCTTTCTTACAAACCTCCAAGGTTATCAAACAAGACAGCCAAAATGGGCACTGTACGAGAGCACTAGAACTTGAATGCCGGCTCTGGCACTCACCAGCTGCTTGACTCTGGACAAGCATGGAACGGATCTGAGTCAGCTTCTTCATACAGAAAATGGGGCTAAAACCTACTCTCCACCCCGGGTCAGGATCAATCAACATGAAGGAAAGTAACATACCGAAGTGAGGTGTTATTGTTATCTTAAACCACGTAGTTACCCTCCAGAAGGCAGCCTCAGCACCAACCTCGTTTTTAGATACTGACAATTCCTAGTTCTGCTACAGGACATTCATACCTAGTTAGGTATATTTATCTATCTTTTTGTTCGTGCTTTCACTTACCTGTAGTAAACGAATCTTGTAAAGTTTCTCTTTCTCCATATTATACCGTTTGTCTAGGTCTTCCTAAAAATTGGAAAAGGACACAACCATCTAAGAGCAGGAAACTTTCATTCTTCAATGAAGTCTTTGGAAAGTGAAACTTTTTTTTTTTTTTTAGAGACAGCGTGAGTAGGGGAAGGGGCAGAGGGGGAGAGAGAGAGAGAGAGAGGGAGAGGGAGAGAGAGGGAGAGAGAGGGAGAGAGAGAGAGAGAGGGAGAGAGAGAGGGAGAGAGAGAGAGAGAGAGAGAGAGTGAGAGAGAGAGAGAGACAGAGAATCTTCAGCAGATCCACACTCAGTGCAGAGCTTGATGCTGGGCTCGATCCCATGAGTCAGGTCAGGATCATGACCTGAGCCAAAATTAAGAGTCAGACGTCCAACTAAACCACCCAGATACCCCAGAAATTGAATATTTTTGTCACATCTTTCCATTCTGAGGCCCCAAATTTCTTTTCTCCAATGGCTGAGTTTAGGGTCTGGGTCTCTGTGTTATGTAAGACCCTTGAGGCTCTTTCACATCACTTTATTACAATTCTTCCTTCTTCTGGGGTCTAGGTGAAATCTAGTGTTCTTAAGTGGAGTATCCCCCAATTTATGCCTGCCACCAAAATCTACAATGATAAGGAAGTCATTATTAAAGAATCTCTTGTTCTAGGTATCTGCGTTTACAGTGACGCTGGATTTGTTTTCTACGTTTCTACTTAGAGCTACACTATCCAACATGAGAGCCACTAGCTACATGGGGCTGTTTAAATTTACTTTAACTGAAATTTAAAAAAAATTCAGTTTCTCAATTACGATAGCCACGCTTCCAGTGCTCAGGGGCCACACAAGGAGCTAGTGGCTATCAGAGTGAACAGTGTGGACACAGAACACTGTCATCACTGCACAACGTTCTTTTGGGCAGCACTGAATTACAAGAAACTGGTTTAACAACCTGTGGGCCAAATTCACCTCTCTGCCTATTTTTGTAAATAAAGTTTTATAGGAACAAAGCCATGTCCTTTCATTTACATACGGACCCTGCCTTCGGGTAGCGGAGTTGGCACACAAAGCTGAGGCTATTTCCTGTTTGGTCCCTTACGGTGTGCTGACCTTGGAATGTAGTACCATAGGGACAGTTTCCTCGCTCTGCATCACCCCCACCCCTCCGAGCCTGTGGGTTGGGACCAGCAGGTGTGGCCAGGGCAGGCCTCTCGCCTTCTCAGCTGGGATACCAGAGCAAACACAGAACGCCTGAACAAAGTCTGGGAGAAAACCCTCCAGAATGGCGGCCTTCAGGGCGATCACTGGTTAGACCCTGCTTCCATCTGAGGGGCCAGGTGTGTAAAATGGGGCAATGCCCCTGAGAGCCCACACACCAAGACGTGGTCATAGTGAAAATTAAAGCAGGTGTGAAAACTGTCAGGGGAAGGTACAACGCTGGTGGCCACTCCTGGGGAGGGCAATGGCAGTCCTGAGATTGGGTACGTACTTACATTATGAGTCATCACAGGGGTTAGGGCACCATGTGGATCTCCAGAAGACAGGGTCTGAAATGATGAAAAGTAATGAACATCCTTCCTGAGTAAGGGGTATGGGACAGAAGCTGAGGGTCTGGATGTAGGAAGGGGTGGGGGACAGTTCATGGGCCATGTCTACGGGCCCCAGATTTTAATTTGTTTTTACATGTGTGTCACAACAAACAAACTGCAACTGTCTTTGAATGTAATAATTCCTCCAACAAGATGTGATTGCTAAGAAGAGAAATATGATCTTGAAAGTCTGATTTATGCAAACTCAGTGGCTGAGCTGACGATTTGAGCCTCAAAGTTTTAGAAAAACCAGAGAGGCTGGCTGTCTGATGAAGGTTCCAGAACACTGCTGCACTGCACGGCCAGATTCTGCTACTCTCCTGTGCCAGTCCCATCCTGCCAGCATGGAGACACCTCCAAGACACAAATCCTGCACAGCCAGGAGCACGGTCCCTGAGCTAGGGTACGTGGACTGGTGCTGGGTGGCTTGAACCAGCCTCTTCCCCTCCTTGAGCTTTGAGCTGCCTGAACTGGATCTAAAGGGAGAGGGTGCAGTCAATGGGCTCTGAGACAACCAGCTCCTGCGTCTTGCATCGTAAGCACTTGGGGCCTCAGGGGAAGAGCTTAGAATGAAGTGTGACAAGGAAAAACAAAACCAGTAATCCCTAGTCTTACTTGGTGAGAGACACAAACTTTTTTTCTGGCCTGTGTTTTCACTTAAAAAAAAATTATTATTAAAAAAAATAATAAAAAAATAAAAAAAATTATTTTTTAAGTTTATTTATTTATTTTCTTTATTTTTGAGAGAGACTGAGAGCGAGCAGGGGAGGGGCAGAGAGAGAGGAAGACAGAATCCCAAGCTGGCTCCACGCTGACAACGCAGAGCCCGATGTGGGGCTCGAACTCACAAACTGTGAGATCTTGACCTGAGCCAACATTAAGAGCCAGACGCTTAACCAACTGAGCCCCCCAGCTGCCCCTAACTTAACTTTCAGCGGAAATTCCCACTGGCTCCCCAGAAGAGCAAGTCCTGTGTCCTGAGAGCCAGCCACATCCAAACAAACATCACAGAATCCAGAATTAAAACGTCAACTGCGGAAACATCAATGAGTTTCAAGAAGAGCAAGTCCTGTGTCCTGAGAGCCAGCTGGTGACATCCAGCAATGCTCCAGTCATGCTGGAGCTCTAACACTATGCCTTGTTCCTTGCTTACTGCTGCCTTTTAGGGGCAGGGCATGTCCCCAGGCAGCAGTAGAGGATGAAGTGAGTAAATTGGTACAAAATTTAGAGAACAGGTTGCTCTTTGAAGAAGGTTCCTAGAAACACCCCTTCCCTAAGTGGAGGGGGAAGCCTCCAGAGGGTAAATGAGAGGGATGGAAATCTAAGGAGAGGGATGGAAATCTAAGAAAATTCTGTGATGAAAACAGTGGAGAAGCATGTGTTCAGAGGACCAGGTTGAGGGAAACTGGTCAGTCCTTATTAGCATCAGACTCTTTGCCAGTCAGTCCTCCAGAAATCCTCCCGCTGATAAGTCATAACAGCACCTAACAGTCTTGAGGACTCCCTCCGAGCCTGTATTTACCTTTTCATCTCCAGCTGGCACTCTCTCGGCTTTCAGGTTTTCGATTTCCTGCTGCAGCCGCGTCATCTCCTCCTTTAAAGGCGATACGAACATTTACAAAATGCAGACAAGCTGGCGAATGGACTTGTGCCCGCACCACCCCTCTAGTGACCACCAGGAGTGAGGGCTTATCACAGGACCCCCAGACATCCCAGGTTTACAGGACAGGCCTGGGTTCACATGATGTTATTCTTTCACACTTTATAAGACTTCTAAATATACATACAAATTAGAACACAGTGTTTGTTAGACTGTGCTCTCAGTTTGGGGGTTTGACACACACAGTGACCGATGTGACTCACTTCCAGTCTCCTCAGGGTGGTGGGTACCCACCATAGGGCCCCGTTCATCTTACACAACTGACACAGAACTGCTCCATGAATCTACGTTTTCGGCTGCACTGGAGTCGGATGCCACAACAGCACAAGGGGTGGTGACATTTCACAAGAGTCCTGGTTCAAGATCTGCTCACATCAAGCAACACTTACTCGACAATGTGCTTTAAACTCCTGTTCCTGACTTTTCAGATTTTCATTCATGGCTACAAGTGCTCTCAGGTTCTGCAGGATGCTGAAGAGAAAAGACCAAACAATGACATATGGAAAGCCATTATGATTTTATGAATCACACCTAAAACCAAGTCCCCAGCTAAAGAGGGACTCCCTTTTAAATTTCCTTTGTCTCTCTCCAGAGTGTCTAATGGGTTCTCCACAAATGATAATGACTCCCATTTAACTGACATTATCATTCATTTATATACTCAAGTCCATCGGGCCACATCCAAACAAACATCACAGAATGCAGAATTAAAATGTCAACTGCAGAAACATCAATGAGTTTCAAGAATACTGCATCTACTTGTACCAATTACTCAACAGTATTCAGAGCATAGATGGCATCACACAGTTTTTAATTTCCACGAAAAGGAGACAAATTACTTAAGGTCATTAGAAGAATTAATTTGAAAATAAAAATGTCAAGTATCTGACAATACTTTGCTCCATATCATGAAAGAAGCGTTGCTAATTATAAAGCCAAGTAATCTGTGCCTTCTTTGCTAAAAATGTCCTTCAAATCTGGGACTGCTCAATCTGTGCCTGAAGCTTTTTATGATTTACAATATCATTCAGGGAGATTTTACCTGGCACCTAAACACTTTGGTGCCAAAAAAGTCAAATGTCAGTGTGTCTTACACTTTATTTAAATTGTTTAAAGACAATTAAAAAAACTAATAAAAATGAAGGAAAAAAACCAGCATCTATTCTTTGATTAAAAAAAAAAAAAAAAAAAAAAAAAAAAAAAGACTGCACCTTGAATCCCAAGGATGCAGGGCTGGAATGCTGCCAGTAAAAAACTGGTAACAAGGGTTGACTCCAAGGAGAAGAACTGGGTGGCTGGGGACACGGGTGGGAGGGAGACTTTCACCACATGCCTTTTTGTTCTGTGAACGGATTATTTGGTTTTTAAAACCAGAAGAACAAAGGTGGCGCTTGGTTGGCTCAGTCGGTTGAGCATCCAGCTCTTGATTTCAGCTCAGGTCATGATCCCAGGGTCCTGGGATCGAGCCCCAGGTAGGGTTCTGTGCTGAGTGTGAAGCCGGCTTAAGATTCTCTCTCCCCCACCACCACCCCCCGCCCCCCCCCCCCCCCCCCCCGCCCATCTCTCCCACTTGCACATGCTCTCTCTCTGAAATAAAAAACTATATGAAAATTAAAAAACCAGAAAAACAAAAAAGCAAAAGCAAAATGAAAAGAGTGTTGCTTCTGCTCCCAACAGGAATTAGGAGAACGAGGTGGCCAACTCAGTGCGGCCCAAGCCTCTCAGCAAGTGCCGGAGCAATGGGGAGTCGTCACATTCTGGATGGGGCGTGTGAACCGAACCGACCCGCATGGGGCCAGACCCTCAGCTCCTCAGTCCTGTGTTCAAACAAAATAAGCCACCAGACACTGTGGCAGAGTCAGTTTCTTCAAAGGGAACACCAGGGAAAAGGGAAAGTAAACACCAGGCAGAGTCACTTTCTTCAAAGGGAAAGTAAACACACGCGGAAACGTCTTACTTTGGATCAGCTTTGGATTCTATCTTCTCCAGGGCTGCTTGCTCCTTGTCCAGTCTCTCACTGTAGCTCTTCAACTGTGAGACAGAAAAGAGGCATGGCTGCTAGACACTTGGGGGGGACAGGAGAGTGAGCGCGTGCATCCTCCCTCCCCCGGCTCACATCTGTGCCCCACTTCCGACAGCTGGCCAAGCCCAGTGGACCCAGCTGTACACGGATTAAACAGGTGCACAAGAGAAACAGGACGGGGGTGGACAGGATGACACGGTCAAAACCAGACCCATTGAGACACATTCTGCTGGTGAAGGGAATCTTGGCAATGACTTTAAATCACAGCAGCACACAGATGGAAAGCCAAAGTAAGGCCGACGGCAGGTGCCTTTCGGTAGGTCGGTATGAAGAGGGAAGTAAAATAGGCTATGAGAGACAGACCTGGTTTAAATTCCACAACACCAATGTCATGGCTATCAGCAGGGGTAGGGTTAAATCTATCTTCTTGAGTAATTTCACTTTCTTTTTCTGAGTCAGAGTGAGGATTTAAAAAAAGAAATTTTAAAGAAACTCAGATTTCCATTTATGAGGTCTACACGTATACAATAGAATACAAAGGTGCTAAAAAGAGTAAGAAAAAAGCATCTCTTTTATGACGACCTCTAGCATCTACTGTTAGTTGTTAGAAAATGACGTACAAAACGTTGATTCCCATGTGTTTCCAATGTGTATAAAGGCATGTATATATCGAATGTGTACATGTATAAAAGGATATACGCATGAAGTATTTGTAAAAAGATTCACAAGAAACTGGTGATCCTCTGGAGAGGGTAACTATATGGCTGGGTTACAGTGATACAACTATTATACTTTTTGAATTTTGAACTGTGTGAATGTGTTACCTACTCAAAAAAACAAGATAAAAAGTTCTAAGGGTACTAGTTGAAAACGGAAGACCAAGCACAAGTTGCAACAAGCCCTTCTTGCCAAAGTCCTAAGAAAAAACAGACAATTATGTTTAAACTGGGAGCAGGTACCGCAGGGACAAGAAGATGGCTGCTGGAAAGGCGGGGCTGAGGAGACCTGCTGGATGGGATCAGCAGACACAGGAAGGATGGTCTGCAGGGCTGGCATCGCAGTAGGAGAGCCAGCTGCGCTAAGCAGTGAAGCCTGGCTCCCCTAACGATGAGCTGGAGCTCAAGCCTCAGAGGCAGGCGGGCTCCCAGAATCCGTAATGCCCAGGAGAAAGGTGGAGTGCCCCCCCCCAAATCACATACTACCGGCTGATCTCACCCAGCAGTAGGACCCACCCTTCTAGAACAATCACGGAAAGCAAAGCAGGCTGCATAAAATGGATACAGAATCCACACAGCCGGTAATAGGAAGTTTCAGAACCAAAGATAAGCATACCACCAAGAATTACCCAACATGTAAGACAGAACCACAAATGAGAAAAATAAAACTGAACAAATCAATTTTGATCTGAAGAAATTGTTTATAGATCAAGAAAAACTTTCGACATGATGGATGCCCTTAGAGAGGTGGGAGAGAATACTGCACATACTACAAAGAAACCTCACACGTAGGAAATTAAAGCTGCGACTGCTGAAATTAAAACATGGACAGGCCAGAACCCGGTGGCTTGGTGATGCAGGAGCACGTAGCCTCCCCACAGGTGTCATGGGCTGTCGTCTGTCCTTGACCTTCCCTGCCCTCTCTACTTTACTAAATTTACTGGAAAGACAGGTCTCCCCTGGTTTTCAGTGCCACCAGGTTATCCTGGAAGGGCAGGTTTTGCTGAAAAGGTGAGAGGGGTCAGAATGCTCGTTTTGCCCAATCCTTGACTTGAACAGATAAGGAGGCAGAGGCCCAAAGGTGAAGTTCATTGCTTGCTCAGGGGTCTGGTCTTCAGGACTCTGACCAGCCAGGCTTCTTCAGAAGTTGCTGAATGCTAGGTTTTATACGGCTTCCCATTTTCCTAGACGGGACTTAGTTTGACCGCCCCATGAGAGAGCGAGCTCTCAGCAAGGTCTTTGGTGCCCGACAGCCAGCACTGGAATCCCGGCATCCTCAGTGTAGCTGTAAAGTCCCCAGCTGCACGATGGGGATGAAAACAGTGCTGCTAGTGTTGTTACAGACAGTCCACGGACTGATATAGGTGAGGGGCCCAGAGCACAGCCAGCACATCCTGATGGTGGCTGCTATTATTACCTGAGGATAAGAGGCGATCTCCTATCACTGACTTAAATCACTTCCTCTACCTCCCAGCACATGGAGCTCAGCAAATACCTGATTTAGTGTTTAATACAAAGAAATGCCTTTAGAGCCACTTGGGATTTATACCCTAAGCCATACAAGTGTCTTAGGAAATTGATATCAAGATGCTTTGCCTTTAATCTCTCCCAGATGGTTATACAAAAACTGATCCATGGCTTGGCAAACTTCATGCCAGAGACTGTGGCAGTAACATTTAGACAGCAGCAGGGGCTCTGCCCTAGGAGTCTGCCACCCAGCCCATAGGAAGGTAGTCACAGAGCAGTGTGAAGAAAGCTCATCTGTCCAAATGCGACACAGGCTTCTCTGGGAAGCATGACAAAAAATCTCATTCTGCTGTTCTTTTGCCTGCCCTTTGCAAACGTTCTGACAATAACTGAAGAGACTGGCCCAGGTCAGAATTAAAAAGTTTCGTCAGGTTGACAGCAAGGCAGTGAGCTGAGTGCTACATATGGCTATAGAAATAAGAATTTTAAACGGGCACGTTTTGTGTGAAATTACAAAAAAGGGAGGGGGGTACTGCCTTAGTGTCAGAGAGGTTGTTGAAGACCAGTCCTGCTTCCATGTGGTTCGGAAAGTACCAGGTGGGGCCCCTGTAGGAGGCCCCTGTAGAGTGTGGCTATCGCTCGAGCACCAAAATCACCATGAGGAGAGCTTTTCCGATCCAGAGGAGGATAGCTCTCTATGGAAACACGAGGGACAGAAATATGTAAACTCCTCTCATGACAGGGCTGGCATCAGAAGCATCTGTTTTCCTGGCCTGGTCTCCCAGGCCATCACAAGTAGTAGGTGAGCCACACTGTAAACGCCCATGTGAGATGGCAGATTCCAAACCTGGGGTAGAAAATGCATCATGTGCTTCGAAATATACCCACCGCCCCCCTGCCCCCCCAATCGGCCTGGAAGATAACCAACAATGCTGAACAACAAATTACAGCCTTCTGTAGTTCTCTCATCTTATGAAAAGAAGCCTTCTCGTTCTTAAGGAATTCAGTACTTTGAAGCTATTCTACAATCTGTGGGCTTGTAGAGGAGCCGGGCCCACTTACTGGGCACGGCCCCCCCAAATTCTACGTGGCCCGTGCCCTGCTGAGTGGGCTGGCCTTCCTCGGGAAGCCTTTCCCGATGCTTCACGGCCCACGACAGTGTGGATAAACTGGCTGCAGGGGTCATACTGTGAGCTGGTCCCATGTCCCCAGACGGCCCTGAGCCCTGAGAAGTGGACAGTGATGCCTCCCCACAGACTGATGATACAAGGCATTCCATTAGGGGTGCAGGCCAAAAGCGGCTCTGCAAATCTACTCACCTCTGTCAGAGTTTTCTTGGTTTCATCATATCTGGCTTGTAGGCTGGTGTGACTTGCCTGCAGCTATAAAACAAAGAGGAAATACCTGATCTCATTTGATCCTTACAGCAGCACAGCTATGGGCGGATCCCCGTCTCACACATGGGAAAATGGAAACTCAGAAGACACTTAAACTGAGCGAATGTGGGAATTTTAGAATGGCTGTCAACAAGTGAAGAAAAAATTCATATAATTAGCACCAACTACATGTCAGGTGATACGCTAGATATTCTGCGTAAGTTCTATCATTGAATCCTTAAATTCAACGGAAGAAGACATTATTCTTAGTTTATTTTTTTAATGTTTATTTATTTATTTTGAGAGGGCAGAGAGAGACACAGACAGAGGGAAAGAGAATCTCAAGCAAGCTCTGTGCTGTCGGTGCAGAGCCTGGCAAGGGGCTTGATCTAAGGAACTGTGAAATAATGACCCGAGCCTAAATCAAGAGTTGTAGGCTTAACCAACAGAGCCACCCAGGCGCTCTGACATTATTCTTATTTTACAGATGAGGAAATAAAGGCTCAGAGGGGTTAAGTTACTTGATGGCAAGTTTCACAGCTATTAACTGATAAAGCCAGGATTCAAATTCAGGTCTGATGTTTCTGTTTGTCTACACTCAGTTTGGTTAACCAACCAGCGTGCCCATTCACAGAATACAAACTGCATTTCAGCACTCAGGATTCTAGCACAGACTATGACAGGCCGGCAAACAATCTCAGATAGAAGAAAGAATTCAAGACTTCCAACACTAAGAGAAAGAAAATGAATTCCCTTTACTGTTCAAAGTTACATAATTGTAAACGTACATCTGCAAAATGTCATGTCGCTTTCCCTTACTAAAAGGTATATCCTTGTGCTGTCTGTGAACTTTCAGAAATCTGAAAACGTTCACCAAAAGCCCAGAGCGTTTATACATTTCCACTCTGAAAAGGGGAAGTGGCAGAAAATGATATCGGGCTCTTTGGCTGTTACCTGAGTACATATTAACAATGAGAAATTTTATTCTGAGTCTCAATGATTGCTTCAAAATAACGTGCCCCATCCTTGAACCTGTAAGCAACCTATTAACAGTTATGTCGCCTTCAGAATCATGACTCCTAAATCATGCTTCTAGTCTCCATGACTGATGGATGGTTACACTTCCACGAGGCCTATCAAGAAGCCAACTCAAGCAGACAGCAAAAGTGATAAAGGAGGGAAGCAGGTGGGCTTTGGCTTCTCCCTTTTCAAAGGAGCCATCTGTGCAATGAGAACTTCCATTGGCCTGGTTGATAACTGGTAGAGAAGAATATTTCTGGAGAAAGTTTTTCTCTTGAAACACTAGTGGTTGAACTCTTGAAGCTCTTTTGTGGCTCCAGGAAGGGCTCCTGGCATTTCCCACCTGCCTCACCCACCTTGCTGCCCACCTCTCAACCATGTGCCTGACCAGCTGCCATTTGACATTTACCTCATGCTCCGCTCACATGAGGTGTGTGGGAGGAGATGATGAACATGGAACAGTCCCTGCACTCAAGGAGATGGACCAGGAAACTGGGGATTAGAGTATGAGAATAGCTGGGGCAGGGCCAGACCTGGGGGAGGCCCAAGGAAAGAGCCTGGCTCACGGGGAGTCTAAGGAAGGCATCACAACAAAGACTCAAGCAGGCTGGGTCTTGGCAGAGATGCAGCTTTCTAATTAGAGAAGACTCATCTCTCCTCTTTAACTGATTTCATAAGAGGTCTTTTCATCTGCTCATCTGACCATCTTTTCTCAAACAGGATGTCCCAGTAGCTTAGCTGAGCTCTTCATCTTACTGGAATTCTTCATGATTCTCCTACCCCTATTTTCTTCTTCATCATTAAACCTTAGACTCACCCCTAAATTCAGTAGCTGGCTACCTCCATTTCTGGGTTCCTCTTTCCTTCCTCAGTCTCAGGTTTCTTCTCAGTTATGTACTAGCTGCGTCCCAGCGCTACGCCTCTGCAGCACACTCCCTTGTACCCAGAGAGGCTCTTTATTCCTTCTCTTGCTTTTGCCCCTCCTCCCATTGGTCTACTGGGCTAGAACCCTCCCCAGGGTTATCATCAAGGCCACGAGAGTATATCCGGGTTGCCTTCCACCTGCATGACCTTGGATGAGGAGTTCTTGGATTTAAGGAGTTTGGGTTCTCTCATATACTACTGGTGGAAATATAAACTGGCAAAATAACTGGTGAATAATTTGATGGCTTCTAGCAAAATAAAAAATGCATATATTTTTTGACCCAGCAATTCTACTTCCTAAAATCTATCTTACAGGAATACTTACATATTTGCACAAAGATGACTGTACAAAGAGATACATAAATTTGCAGTGGAGAGGGGGAACCTGAAACAATCTACATACCCATGAATGGGGGCAGGTACAATAAATTATATTACACATGCGCTACGTCACACTATGCAGTCAATTAGAAAGAATGAGGTATATTTATATAGTCAAAGTTTTGGTTTCACCATTAGAAAGATGTGTGATCACAGGCCGAACTACCTCACTTCTCTGTGTTTGTTTGCTTATTTGTAAAATGAGGAAAATAATAGTACCTCTTCCACAAGGATGTTGTGTGAGAAGAATGAATGAGTTTGAAAAGCACTTTGTAAGTACTCAGTAAAAAAGTCCTTATTAGCCATTATCACTACTGACAGAGAGACATCTGTCTTAGAATAAGTGAAAAATGAACTGAATATTGTAGTCAGACAACCCGTTCTCCCCAGGTAAATGGGCATATACAAGTGTTTGCAAAGTTCTCAAAAACAGTGGCCTTTTCAAAGAGTAGAGGGGACTGTCATATTTTGGGGGAGGGCGGACCTTCATTTCATGATATAGTTCCATACTATTTGGTTTATTTACAGTGAGCTTGTACTATAACCTGTAATTGTTAAAAGTGGTTAAAGCTATTAAAAACGAATAGGGACAAAAAATGTGTGTAGCAGACCTTCACACACAGGCATGTGGAGTATATGGTCTCTCATTATGACTCGCTGTTCAGTGCTCACCAAGAAGTGAGTGAAGGCCGGGTGAGGTGGCCAGGGAGGCAGTCCAGGAGGGTGACAGAGGAAGGAGCTGGGGCTGCCGCTCCAGAGACCTGGATTCTCACACAAGAGGCTTGTTGCCGATGCTGTGACTTCTGGTGGACAGAATCAGAGACTACTAGGAGGTGAAGGAACTCTGCAGACCAGCAAGTCCAGAGGTGGACAACTTTTTGCAGAAGGGCAAATTTAGGAAGAGCAACCTTTTGTCAAAGAGCAAAGTCAAATTTAAACTTTGGCAACAATGTTTGTTTGTTTGTTTGTTTATTTTGATAGGACATTCCAAATTAAAATGGGTGGAGCAAATTATCTAGAAATGAAAAAGGCATATTATTATAGCTCAAAACATTTTGAGAAAAAATGTTTATGAAAGTGTTGATGTTGGCTTTCAATCTTTACATTCATTTCTATACTTATCTGAGAAGCTTTCTAATCTTTTATTCCTTATGTCTGCATAAGGCTTTGGTTCATATAAGTGCATTCCTGTTTATATTTTCATTTCATCCTTGGAACTCTCTCTCTTTTTATCATCTGAGACCCCTAACTCATACGTGATAAGTGACCTTGGCAAATATTTCCCTCCCTTCATCATTTTCCTCGTCCAGCTGACTAGCTACGTGGCTAGGGACTACTGTACGTGCTGGTCATCATTAAGAGCACTACTTGCAGTAATAATTATCGCTGTCCTTTACAGAGCCTGCCACATACGGGCAGTGTGCCTGAAAAATAACAGATGCATGGTACCCATAGGTTCTGGACCAACTGCAAAACAGACCCGAGTCAGAGAGGACTGCCCCTTCAGCTGAGTATGCTCCGGGACTGCCACTGCAATGACACTTAGCACCCCTTATCCCCAAGTTTAGATGGGAGAGAAAAAGCAAACATTCATGCTGAGATACTCTGCCTCATGGGGTCTGCAGTATCTTCAAAACGATCTCCCTCCTGAGAGTAAAGACATTATGATAAAGAAGCATCATCCCTAATTCAGGCTTATCTTGATTCTGTGATGAGTTCTTTTTGAACCGATCACTCTCAGGTTCTTATCATAATGGCAAGGGTCAGGAGTAGAGAGGATACTCTCTGAGCTATGAGTTAAAATGTCTAAATAATAAAACAGAAATCAAATCACAATCTTTGTATCCTTGTTTGCTTATTATCCAAGGCATTTTGGCAAAACCAACCTACTGTTTGTTCAGCTATGGTAGAACAAATTCTAACAGAACAAATTCAAACAAAAAATGATCGAGCAAGCCCATTTGATATATTAATATCTTTTGAATACGTGAGACTTGAAAGGATAAAAAAATGTACAAGTTCAAAATGCCAAATGGCACCCATTTTTGGAAATCAATTATTATAGGAACTACTGGTGAATGGTTCTTTACGAAGCTGTATTCATTCCCATAATCTTCTGCTACACGTGCTTTTCTAATTAATTAAAGCGTACTGCCAATGCAACTGAAGCATGTAACAACTTTTTATCCTCTATTGATTGTTCCTGAGTCAAACTCTACTTTCTAGAATGAATATGTGAAGGTCTTTCCAAAATAGTCCCATCCATCACCAAGTATACAGAATACCATGTCCTAAAGCTCCCTTGAAAATAAACTTGTTTCCTCCATTTCCCCTACCTCATCAAAGCCATCAACAGCTCATGCCTGGACTACTGGATCAGCAACCTAACAGTCAGTCCAATGAACTCATGCTCCCACAACAAATAGAATGGTCTCTGAAACATGCAAAGCTGATAATGCCACTCCTTTCCTTAAACCTTCCAATGGCTTCCACTCACCTTATCATGCCCTGGGAAGTCCTGTCTGATCAGCTTCTGCTAACTAACTGCCCCACTTAAGACTCTCCAGCCACAAAACAGAAACTGGCCAGGACCCTTCCTCTTCCAGGTCCTAGCTCATGTTGTTCCAATAATTCCCAGCCAAGCCCCCACCTACTTCCCATGCAGCCTTCCAGCCCAGCAAACACCTATTCATCTTTTCAGTAGGAGTCCTCTGTGACTGAGGCTAGGTCAAGTCTCCCTATCTTATCACTCTAGAAGTCTACTTCAAGCACTTATCACAGCTGTAATTAAATGGTGTTGTGTGTATGATGTATTTGTTTAGAATATGTTCCCTCATTGCTATCTTAAGATCCTTAAAAGCAGGGATAACTTGTTCTTCATTCATCCCCACGGCCTAGCAGAGTAGTGTTCAGTTAACATTTGTGAGCCAATAAATGCTCTTCTTGTCATGTGACCTTCTTCTAGAACAGACGTTGGCAAACTTTTCAGTTCGGGTCAGAGGATAAATATTTTAAGCCTTATGAACCACATCTGGAAAAGGCCAGAAAGTAAACTATCTTGGGCTTTCTGGGACACGTGATGTCTGCAGCAACTACTCAGTTCTGCCCCTGGAGCTTGAAAGTGGGCACAGAAAGTATGTAAACAAATAGATGTGCATGTATTCCAATAAAACCTGACTTACAAACACAGGTGGCAGCTGAACTGGCCTAAGGGCTGTAGTAGGCTAATTCCTTTTCTAGAACTTCTATTCTAACATGAAGATCTTCACTCCTTCCCCGCTTTCTCCCTTCTTGAAGAATAGCTTCATTTTACTTGAATGTAATTATAAAAAAAAAAAAAAAAGCCACCAACCTCTTCCAGATGTTTGGTCTTCTGCAGAATCTGCTTGTTCAAGGAAATGACTTTCCGACGATGTAGCTGGGAGGTTCCTAATTTTTCTGGACTTTCTTCTGCTGACAACTCAGACTGCTGTGGGAAACACGGAGGGCAAGCCCAAAGATTTAGTTAGCCCATCTCAGTTTACGTGAGACGGATCCATCCCTGCTCACCCTGGGAAGAGCACTACGAGCAGCCTGTCAAAACCAAGCCAGGGCAGGGTCCCATGCAAAACCCCAGTCCAGAGAAGACTCTGACACAATGATCAGGTTCCTCACCAACAGAGTCTGCATTCCTGGCAGAGGAGCAGCGTGTGCAGAAGCACAGGAATACATAACTGTGGTTATGTTGGTATCATGTAGGTCATATAGGCAACAGGGCACCATCAAAAGGTTTTAAATAGAGGAATAACACAGTCATATCAATATCTTCATGAGACTACAATGGAGTTATCAAGAATGGCAAACTGATTCACTTTCACTTTCACTGAAGTATTGTAAGTATATGGTCAAAAAGTTTAACTGTTTGCAAGTATTTATAATGAAAAGCCACAGCCTATCAACTTATTTCTCTCCATCCTATGGATCCACTCCCTTTCTATTCTTTTGGTGTTCACAGAGGATAAATATGAAAGGGATGAAAGTTGGTGAGGGGCCAGCAGGAGATTCCTAAAATTGTATGTGAGAAGGGAAGGGAGAAAAAGGTTGTGTAGGAAGTAGAGACCTGTCAGGACTCGAAGTGGGTAAGGGAGAGATTTCTGGGTGAATGCAGCAACGGCACTGAGAAACCACACAGAGGAGGAGGCAGCTGGGTAGAGACACTGAATACAACCAGCAGCCTCATCCTAGTGAGAAGCCTTAGGACAAACGAATTAAAAGGTTGATCCTGTTGCAACAGGAGTCCTTCCCATACTTCGTAGATAATCATAAAAAGCTTAGATAAGCTTTATTAAACAAATGCCCATTTCAACCACATTTCCTTCTTTACTGGAAGTATCCCAGTTCCAAACTAGGCAGTGACTTTAAGCCCGAGTGCAACACAACTACTTGGGTATTCGATTTTCTCTGCATGTTTTCGCAGTGATCATAAGCTTGAAAGTCTGGAAGATTTGCCCACAGGGAAAAGAGATGGGGAAGTGAGGAGGAGGAGAAATTGGACGAACAGTCACCATTTATTTTGGTTAAGGACTTCCCTGAATAATTCAGCAGCACTACTAACAGATGATGAGTTTTTGCCGCTTAACGGTTCCGGAGGTGGGGAACAACCAGCAGGATATGGCTGCGTAAAACAGTAAGGAATATCCATCACTTTCCATCTCGTGGGCTGGTGGGCCATAAAAGAAACAGAAAAACTAAGCACTCAGTAATGCAACATATCTAGCCTTGAAACCAGGGATTTTAAAAAAATGTCAACTAACATACTCTAGCTTATCTGGATCTCTGGGAATTAGAGTTAACTTTAAAATAAAAAAAAAATTTTTTTTAATTTACTTTTGAGAGAGAGAGAAAGAGAAGGAGAGTGGGGGAGGGGGAGAGAGAGAGGGAGACACAGAATCTGAAGCAGGCTCCACACTCTGGGCTGTTAGCACAGAGCCCGATGTGGGGCTCGAACCCATGGACCACAAGAGCATGACCTGGGCCAAACTTGGAGGCTTAAGGATGCTTAAACCACCCAGGCGCCCCTAGAGTTAACTTTTGCAAATACAACTAATTTGGTCACATCAAGAGATTCGCAACCTATAGTCTAAAGACGGGGAACTGTTTCTGAAAATTATCTGAGTATAAAAAATGGGGGAGGAGGAAGGATGACTCCCTCTCAATTTTTAAATCATTTGTCAGAAACAGATTTATTATGAACCAATTATATCTCCTCTACACTGATGAACAATGTTATTTATTTGCCCACTTTTGTTTGCTATATATATTTAATAGCTTTTTTTTTTCATAGTTAATTTTCAGATTTGGGTTTTACCATCCAACTTAGATTCCTTGACACTGATTTCCAGCATATCTCTGGCATATCCTGAGAGCTTTTAACTCTACTAGTAGAATTACATAAGCCTTCTAGCTAATGATTTATTGACATTTGAAACAGAATGGATTCCCTGTTCCCTGGAACTACCCCAGAGGTATGTCCCCATGTTTGATATCAGGATTATCTGGAGTATCCTGACCTCCTCCAGTGGCCTATGCAGGCAGGCTCCAGGGGATCAGTGTCTCACTTATCCCCCAGACTTCTTCCAGTCTGCAGGGGCGAGCACATACTCATTCAGGGCTGTTCTGGACCTTGGCATGGCTTGGATGGTGTTTCCAACTTTTAGCAAGTTTTCCTGCTGATGAACTGCTTTTATGGCTAAGGTCCTAAGGTAATGAAAAGTGTATCTCCAACCTGGCTTCTTTACCCTCTTACCCGTGTACCTGCATACGTACAGCTTTGTTTTAAAATCAAGACCTTTGACTTCACTTCAGAGAAGGCTTCTTGCAGGAAAACCAGTGGCTACCTCGATATCTGGAAAGATATCTAGGCTGGTTTATTATCTCTTTCTCTATTTTACAATCCTTCTACCTAGATTTATTTTACTATTTTATTTCATTTGAGAGAGAGAGAGAGAGAGAGAGAGAGAGAGAGAGAGAGGCAGAGGGAGAGGGGGAAGGAGAGAGAGAGAGAGAGAGGGAGAGAGGGAGAGAGGGAGAGAGGGAGAGAGGGAGAGACGGAGAGAGGGAGGGAGGGAGAGGGAGAGGGAGAGAGAGAGAGAGAGGGAGAGGGAGAGAGAGAGAGGGAGAGGGAGAGGGAGAGAGAGAGAGAGGGAGAGGGAGAGGGAGAGAGAGAGAGAGGGAGAGAGAGGGAGAGGGAGAGGGAGAGGGAGAGGGAGAGGGAGAGGGAGAGGGAGAGGGAGAGGGGGAGAGAGAGAGAGAGAGAGAGAGAGAGAGAGAGAGAGAGAATCTTAAGCAGGCTCCATGCTCAGCATAGCTTGACCCCACGACCCTGGGATCATGACCTGAGCTGAAATCAAGAGTTGCACACTCAACTGACTGAGCCACCCAAGTGCCCCTTTCTATCTAGATTTAAATTTTTAGCCACATGGTCTGACTCTCCCAGGGGTCGTCAAGGTCAATGTCTTTTTCACAATAATACTAAAATGTCATCTTGTTCATTCCCATTCTCATGATTATACTGTGAAGTTTCGCAGATGTTACATGTCATGTAGTATCATTGCTTTGATGTTAATATGTAATGCATTTATTACTATTATTTGTAAATGCATTAATATGTGAGCTATTGAGACGTCGGTAGTTTTTAAGAGTTCTTAAAGGGTCCTGAAACTGAAAATTTTGAGAACCACTACTTTAATCTAAGGGGCCTGGCCCACTTGGGAATCCTGTATTGGTCCCAATCACTGATTGGGGCCACCTTATTAGCAATGAGCTCCAATCAGTGGAATGGGCCCACCTATAACTTATATAACCTAGAGAGAGGAAAGTTCCTTCTGATTCCACTAGGTGCAGCCCCTTAAATTTGAATCTTCAAAGCATTAATGTACATTAATATCAGGATATTATATGCCAATTCCATATCTGACATTTCTCCATCCCAATTAAAATGGGTAATATATGCACATGAACAGGCTCAGAGCACATATGAATTGTGGGTTCCTCCGTTTGCCTTTGAGTCTAGTGATGGTGCTATGCAAAGTGCTTTGTTTAATGGGAAGTTATTTTTGTGCAGATATAATCATTTATTCTTAAGCTGAATTAAAGAGTCTTAACCTAGTCAATGGAAAGCCTATTTTTTAAACATATTTTTTATTAAGCAATCTAGAGACTGATAAAGGCAGAAGCAGTTCTTTAGAGCATTATGGCCCATGTGGCATTCTGGTCACTGAGAGTCACAGTGAGAAGGAAATTGAAGATGATGATGTTGGATCTGGAAGGATGAGACAAAGTTGGACCAATGGAGAGGAAACTTTATAGTAAATCTTTCACAGAAAAAATTAAATCCTTGGGGCATCTTAACTGATTTCTACTTGAAAAGTGCAATATCTCTCAAAGAATGCCAATCATCTACAAATATTCCATTTGTGTTTACACTGGAGGGAGGACTAAAGAACCAATCTAATTTTGTTCAACAATTTCAGATTAAGAACGTGCTTTTAAAACCACAGTGTGGATTAAGATGACTTCTAGTACAGATTCAATGTTTTCTAATAAATGATAGATATTCATAACTTCCACTCTTAGGGGAACCAGATTTAAATGTCATTCAATAATATTAGTCTGGTTCAAAATAGTAAATTCCTAAGAGAAACAAAAAGTGATTACTTTAGCTAAAACTATATACTTTTATAATGAAAGAGACCCCAAAGGTCTACATACAAACCTTCTTCCTAAAATAGAAATCTCTCCTATGTTACCTCCTTCCCCTACTAAAATATGGCCACAAAGCTGTCAGCAATAAAGATCCCTATCTCATGATATAGTTCTCTATACTGAAGAGATGGGCTTCAGTTTCTGGCACGTTGATGAACCCTTCTACTGAGGACAAGTAAACAGATAATATAAAATACTTAATTTTTTAATCTTTTAAAAAAGCTATGAGCTAGCAAGAATGTAAGAAACCTGTCAAGCCGAAAGTTAGTGAAAGTGGAACTCTAGGAAGGTATGTATACCCACTGCAGTTGGCTTTTTTCTTGAAAGTATTTGTCAACACCAGGTGAACTCAAACTTTGATTTTTACACTTCAATAATTGCTTTGCATAAACCTTGAAATAGGTGAAAGAAGAAAGAAAAGTCTGCAGCCAGATTTTTGTGATAGATTGGCCCTTATGCAGTGTGTGTCTAAATCCACACACTACCTGTATGGTCCAAAAAACCCTCAAGTCAAGACTATGTTTGTTTGTTTGTTTGTTTTAATTTTTTTAATGTTTTATTTATTTTTGAGGCAGAAAGCGACAGAGCATGAGCAGGGGAGGGGCAGAGAGAGAGAGGGAGACACAGAATCCAAAGCAGGCTCCAGGCTCTGAGCTGTCAGCACAGAGCCCGATGCGGGGCTTGAACTCACAAACCGTGAGATCATGACCTGAGCCGAAGTCGGACGCTTAACCGACTCAGCCACCCAGGCGCCCCAAGACTATGTATACAATGGACTTGGGCTGGGGTGTCTCCGGGTACTTGCCAGTACGAAAAGGCAAATCTCCTCTGAAAGAACAGAGATTCAACTCTAGGCTTCAAAGAATTTCTGTAGGTAAATTTGCAAGGAATATGAACTCACAATCAAAATTTGAAAGCACGTACAAAACACAAGCAAAAATCCAGCAGAAAACAGAATCAGATCTGCAGAGACACAAACACATACATGTCCATTCTTCCCTGAAGCAACAGAGATTAAGTGTAATCACTCTTTCACATAGTAGTTAGATTTACTGACAAGGAAGTCTCCATCGCTCTTTCCTCTCCCCTTCCTGTAATGGTGTGTCAATACCCTTCCCCATCTTGGCTTCTGTCCTCTAGACATTCTCCAGCTTACAAGTGACCTTTTCACTGGAGTCTGAGCGATGCAGATGGGATGGGGCTATTCGCTCATCCCCCTCTGCTTCTATTAATGAGACTAGATATGTAGATTCTTTTCAGTATTTCTGACTCCCACTAATGAAATTGCGTGAATTTCAAAGACCCATATTCATGTAACACTGCTGAGTCTAACGCACAGTTCTGGGTTGCAGGGCGGGCAGTATCTGCCTGGAATGCACTTAGTATTTAGTATGCATGAGCAGAATCCTATACCTCCCACTTTTATCCCCATGAACTACTGTCAAGTCGCCTGATCCTGAATTGGTATGACTGATTTTGCTGAAATTCAATCAAAGTTCACATTTATCCTCTTTAAAAAATGAATTTGTTTGGGCTCATCATTTCAACCTAAGGTAGTTTTGAATGTTGATTCTATTCTCCAGAGTGCTAGCCATCTCTTCTTTTCTAGCTTTAAATAATGTTCAAATCTGACAAAACAAATTCTATGCTTTATCCAAATTGATACAGATCCTGAGACTGTGGGCTGCACTGTGCAGCTTGAGACCATCCTACCAGGTCAACAATTCATTAGCTGATACAATTTTTTTCTTCTTTAGTTGCTGTTAGTTACTATCTATTGCTTTAAGTCATGCAGATTTCAGGAGACTGTGGAACACTTTAGAAATCCCATATATTTAACATTATTCTTTCCGGATTCACAGGATTCCTTAATCTCCAGATTCTGATTACTGTTCTAAATCTCTCCATCCCAACTTCCTTTGCTTAGCTGACGTAACCTTCACTCAGACCCTGTTATGTATGAGGCACAGTGGTAGGCACTGGGGACATGGAAAAAGACCTTACCCCTGGACCTTCACAGTCCACAGTCAGGTAAAGCCTTATCCACAAATAAAGGGGTTATCCTCCACATACTCCTCAAGTCTAAATTGTGCCACAGAGGAAGAGAGAGTTTTGAAAGCTCTTCTTGTTGCTTCTTCTCCCTCCCTTCCATTTTTTCTTCCACAAACGTTCATGAAAACCCTATTACGTTAGGCACTGGGGATATTCAATGAGCCCAGCCATCACTTACAACAGACATCCTAGTCCTGGGAGGCAGGTAGAGACAAGCAACACAGGGCACTGTCAGCAGCGCTAGGAAGGAAACTACAAGGAACTGATCCACGCAACATCTCAGAAGAGTCTGTCTTAGGAGGGAAAGTCACCCTGAATGGCCCCTGGGCGAGTCTCGGCAGAATCTTGTCAGAGTCACTTGTCAGCCTCAATTGAGCATTTATTATGTGTTAGGCAACTGAGATACAGGGATCAAAGATGAAATCTTGCCCCTCCAGAAGTTTACAGATGTAGGATGTGATTTGTCGAACATTCGTGACCTTGTGTGAAGAAATGGGAGTCCAGAAGGAAGGGGTATAAAAATCCACCCCTAGAAAAAAACTCTTTTTTCTGTCTGTGGTCACAGCAGGAGCTTCCCAAGAGGGCAGGCAACTCTTTCCTTATACCATACTTGTTCCCTAACTCTACATGCCAGTGCTGCTAGAAGATGGTAAAAAATGCTGTTCTGTGGCGGGGCCAGATGACGGGATTAGAAACATTTGAATCTACACTTACCAGAAACCACGGTAGTTCTAGCTCAGGCCTGACTCTTCAACAAGTAGTCAGGGTCGCCTGGTTGCTAAGGTCCCCATGACCTGCTAATCTTGACAAGGCCCCTGGGGCGTGCTATCTTTCCTCAGTCCCCAGCCCCCTTAGTCTATTCTTTTCCATTTTGTCTCAACTGGGTATAGTTTTAAAAAGTCACTCATTCTGTCTATTTATTACCAGGAAAAAAAAGTTCAGTATCAACTATACCAACAACCAATTTGCTTCGAGCGTGTACTGATGTTTCAAATGGCAACACAAACCAAGTAACAACTGGCATCCACTTGAGATCACCAGGCTATATTCTTCTGCAATTTCTCTCTTTATGGGTTGGTTGACTGCTAACTAGGAGCTTCTCAAGGCAGCGTCCACATCTTCTCATAACTCTGTCCTTGCCCCCATACCTGACACTTCCTGGGACACAGTACGTGCACAACAGGTGTTTGCTGCAAGAAGAGATCATCCCATGTAGGGGCTCAATTCTCTCAGTTCTCGGCAGAAAAGAAATCAAGCTGAAGACTTAAAATATCCCCCAAATGATACCACTTTTCTTTGTAAATGTTTTAAAAAACTAAGTGGAATAGCACTAACTGAAGATATAAAACCAGCGTAGAGAAATAACAACATGAAGGCAGCTACCTCAACAAGGCAGATGACATATTAACAATGGGTTCTTCTGGGTCAATCCTATCCAATTTAGTTAGACAAATTCTCTGCGGTCCTACCGGGAGCGAAGGCTTAGGAGGCGCCGGCCACTGCGTGTGCCCAGCATCCTCTGGTTCATAACAGTTCCTGTGGGGATTCACAATCACCATTCTTCTTCATTCCAGACGGCTGCCAATCAAGGCCAGAACCATGTCGAACAGAGGTCATCCTTAGGACTTTACACACAGAAGTGCGGTGGGTGTGAGAAGACTGACAGTCTGTGGTGAAGCCACCAGGTGACAATGCAGAAAGAGACAGAGTGAAACAAAGGCAGAAAGATGAGACAAGGCTGTTTGAGTCTCTAGGAGCCCTGCATTCATGGACCTCCCAGTTATGACAGCTGATAAATGCTCCCTTTTGTTTATACCATTCTGGACACAGTTCCTATCACTTGCAAACAAAAGGCTCCCACACAGCATACTGTCCAGGTTAGTGAGTGGCAGAACTTAAGAGACAAGTTTTCTTTGCTTGTTGCATCACAAGTGGCATAAAAATTATCATGGTAGACAAAACTCAAATGGGAAGAAATAGAAAATTTGAACAGACCCACAACTAGTGAAGAAATTGAATCAGTTATCAAAAATCTCCCAACAAATAAGAGTCCTGGGCCAGATGGCTTCCCAGGAGAATTCTACCAGACATTTAAAGCAGAGTTAATATCTATTCTTCTCAAGCTGTTCCAAAAAATAGAAATGGAAGGAAAACTACTGGACTCATTCTATGAAGCCAGCGTCACCTTGATTCCTAAACCAGACAGAGACCCCACAAAAAAGGAGAACTATAGGCCAATATCCCTGATGAACATGGATGCAAAAATTCTCAACAAGATACTAGCAAATCAAATTCAACAGCATATAAAAAGAATTATTCACCATGATCAAGTGGGATTCATTCCTTGGCTGCAGGGCTGGTTCAATATTTGCAAATCAATCAACGTGGTACATAAGAACCATATGATCCTGTCAATGGATGCAGAAAAAGCATTTGACAAAATACAACATCCTTTCTTAATAAAAAAAAAACCTTAAGAAAGTCAGGATAGAAGGAACATACATAAACATCATAAAAGCCATATATGAAAAGCCCACAGCTAATATCATCCTCAATGGGGAAAAACTGAGAGTTTCCCCCCTAAGGTCAGGAACACGACAGGGATGTCCACTCTCACTGCTGTGGTTTAACATAGTGTTGGAAGTCCTAGCATCAGCAGACAACAAAATGAAATAAAAGGCATCAAAATTGGCAAAGAAGAAGTCAAACTTTCACTTCTTGCAGATGACATGATCCTTTACATGGAAAACCCAAAAGACTCCACCAAAAGACTGCTAGAACTGATACATGAATTCAGCAAAGTCTCAGGGTACAAAATCAATGTGCAGAAATAGGTTGCATTTTTATACACCAATAATGAAAGAACAGAAAGAGAAATAAAGAAACTGATCCCATTTACAATTACACCAAGAACCATAAAATACCTAGGAATAAACCTAACCAAAGATGTAAAAGATCTATATGCTGAAAACTATAGAAAGCTTATGAAGGAAATTGAAGAAGACACAAAGAAAAGGAAAAACATTCCAAGCTCATGGATTGGAAGAATAAACATTGTTAAAATGTCAATACTACCCAAAGCAATCTACACATTCACTGCAATCCCAATCAAAATTGCACTGGCATTCTTCTCAAAGCTAGAACAAACAATCCTAAAATTTGTATGGAACCACAAAAGACCCTGAAGAGCCAAAGTAAAATTGAAGAAGAAAACCAAAGCGGGAAGCATGACAATCCCAGACTTTAGCCTCTACAAAGCTGTAATCATCAAGACAGTATGGTATTGGCACAAAAACAGACGCATAGACCAATGGAATAGAACAGAGAACCTAAGACTGGACCCACAACATATGGCCAACTAATCTTTGACAGAGCAGGAAAGAACATCCAATGGAAAAAAGTCTCTTTAGCAAATGGTGCTGGGATAACTGGACTACAACATGCAGAAGAATGAAACTAGACCACTTTCTTACACCATACACAAAAATAAACTCAAAATGGATGACAGACCTAAATGTGAGACAGGAAACCATCAAAAACCTAGAAGAGAAAGCAGGAAAAAAACCTCTCTGACCTCAGCCGCAGCAATTTCTTACTCAACACGTCTCCAAAGGCAAGGGAATTAAAAGCAAAAATGAACTATTGGGACGTCATCAAGATAAAAAGCTTCTGCACTGCAAAAGAAACAATCAACAAAACTAAAAGGCAACTGATGGAATGGGAAAAAATATTTGCAAATGACATATCAGATAAAGGGCTAGTATCCAAAAAACTTACCAAACTCAACGCCCGAAAAAAAATAAACCAGTGAAGAAATGGGCAGAAGACACAAATAGACACTTTTCCAAAGAAGACATCCCCAAATGGCCAACAGACACATGAAAAGAGGCTCAACGTCACTCATCAGGGCAATACAAATCAAAGCCACCCTGAGATACCACCTCACACTGGTCAGAGTGGCTAAAATGAACAAATCAGGAAACAACAGATGCTGGTGAGGATGTGGAGAAATGGGAACCCTCTTGTACTGTTGGTGGGAATGCAAACCGGTGCAGCCACTCTGGAAAACAGTGTGGAGGTTCCTCAAAAAATTAAAATAGAGCCACCCTATGACCCAGTAACAGCACTACTAGGAATTTATCCAAGGGATATAGGAGTGCTGATTCATAGGGGCATACGTACCCCAATGTTTATAGCAGCACTTTCAACAATAGCCAAATTATGGAAAGAGCCTAAATGTCCATCAGCTGATGAATGGATAAAGAAGATGTGGTTTATATATTCAATGGAATACTACTTGGCAATGAGAAAGAATGAAATCCTGCCATTTGCAGCAACATGGATAGAACTGGAAGGTATTATGCTGAGTGAGATAAGTCAGTCAGAGAAGGACAGATATCGTATGTCTTCAAATCATATGTGGATCTTGAGAAACTGAACAGAAGACCATGGGGGAAGGGAAGGGGAAAAAATAGTTACAAACAAACAGAGAGGGAGGGAGGCAAACCACAAGAGACTCCTAAATACAGAGAACAAACTAAGGGCAGATGAAGGGGTGGGGGAGAGGGGAAAATGGGTGATGGGCATTGAGGAGGGCACTTTTTGGGATGAGTACTGGGTATTGTATGTCGGCCAATTTGACAATAAATTCTATTTATAAAAAATACATAGCTCAATGTACCAGTAAAAAAATAATAAAAAAAAAAAATAAACCAATGAGCACAAGCCTCCAAAAAAAAATTAAAATTAAAAAAAAACTGTTTATAAAAATTATCACGGTAGAAAGGGACAAAATCTAATCAAATGTGATTGTCTGCATTCTCTAGAGACTTTCTTTCCTTTCTGTTTTTATACGTGCATCCCTGACCATACTCTGGCCATTACCTCTTTTTGGCCACACCCAGCTCTAATTACCTGAGCTCCCCACAAGTGCTCCTGAAAGATATCATTTCAAGACAGTCTAGGCTTTGGATTAAGTGCAAGATAGAGAATGGTCCTCATAATCAACAGGTCAGAAGCAATGGTGCCAGAACTTCTTTTTTTTTTTTAAAGTTTATTTATTTATTTTTGAGAGGGAGACAGAGAAAACGAGCAGGGGAGGGGCAGAGAGAGAGAGAGAGAGAGAGAGAGAGAGAGAGAGAGAGAGAATATCCCAAGCAGGCTCTGTGCTGACAGTGATGTGGGGCTCAAACTCACAAACCGTGAGATCATGACCTGAGTCAAAACCAATAGTCGGACGCTTAACCGACTGAGCCACCCAGGTGTCCTGGTGTCAGAACTTCTTAATTGTTGGAAAGGAAAATTTCCAAAACCTATTAAGGAAAAACAAATCCTTCCACAAATAAGTCCTTCGGTGGTCCAAAATTCATCGAGAAGTTGACAGTCTTCTGGCTAGGATGTTATTTTCCAATGACATGAAAAACAATGCACACATACACACCATTTTCATTTTACCTATTTCTGTGGCTAGTTCCCAACATGATCTGGCCTCTTCTCTCTACTTAGCTCAAGGTAGGCAGTTGGATGAGGAAAGATGCTAAAGAGGCTGTCATTGCAAAGCCTGGAAGGCAGACACTAAGGATGATGGCAAAGGAGGCCTTCCCCGCTTTCCCGTATGAACACGTCACCTTGCCAAGGAGACAGGTTTCAAAGTCAGATGGTCCTGTATGCAAATCTGGAACTTACCAGCTGCAAGATACTGGACAAGTTACTTAAGACCTCTGATCTTTAGTATCTTCATCTGCAAAATGGATATATCACATGTTTATGTATTGAGCACCAACACTGCCAGGCTCTTGGCAAGGCCCCAAAGTTACAGAGAGAGTAAAAGGTGGTCCACATACACATAAACAGGTAGTTTCGGCTGCATGTGAGTGAGTGTAATGATGAAGGAAGGCAGACGATTACAGGCAAGAAGGTTGCATACTGCTGCGAATTAAATGAGATAATGGTATGCAAGGTACCTGGCACACTCAGGAAAGATTCTTCTGATTCCCCAAGACAGATCTGTGCATCTAGATTTATAAAATGTGCTAAGATTCTGGCTCAGGGAGATGCTGACCAAGGAATGATTTAGCTGGCTGTCAAGTATTAAAGTGGTTGAAACGGTATATAGGTTGGTAGGTATGTGGCATTAGGGAGAGTCCCTTCCCACCCTTTCAGGGACCAGGCACCTCCCCTGGCCCAGCCTTGCCTGGCTTAGCTTCCTTCCCTTTCTTCTGGCTCAGGTTAGTGGGGGACAGTGGAATGGGAGTGGTTTTTGGATAGTCAGGCTTCTTAGTTGCCTGCAAATCACAGTCACAGACTCTCCTTCCTTATAAAAGTGAATGCTAACATGCAGGGAACAGATTAGACATCCGCACCAAAAAGAACACTGGTGTCTCATCTAGCACCTTCTGAGAAGAGTGTTACCCTTTGGATAAAGAGGGGGATGGTGCTCCTTGGCCAAGAGCCTATGTGAACTCATGAATTATATATCTGGGAGCTTTTTTACATTCCTCTTCCCTGCTGCTCTACAGGAACCATATTAAATCGAGTTACATACCTCAGGGAATTGCTTTGAAACACATGGGTTATTTATCACGTTACACTGTTATAAGAATTTGTGAACCTTACAAAGAGAAGCCTGCACATGTGTTTTACTACATTTTTATATCCCAATGCCTGTCAACTTTCCAACTTGTCCCAGGCAGGCTGTTCGACTCATCCCCTGGTCACAAAATCATTTTCACTCTTCCTTCCTCCCCAAACTATCTTGTCCCCTTTCCTCACTAAGCAAAAATCCATCCTGTTCACAGCCTAATTTGGGTTTCTTTCAAGTACCTCTTGGTGGCTTCCCTTTTGGGCATCCCTCAACCCTGTCTCTACTTCCGAGGGGTTCATTACTGAAACCCTGAAGGGAAGGGAAGGCTATGGATTTTAGATAAATTGCCAGTGCCTGGTGTCAGCCCAATTTATGGCAGTAAGATTACAGTGAAGAACAAACATACTGCGGTGGACAACCTGACAGCAGCCCCATGGTGTCTGCCTCCTGGTGTTCAGGCCTTTGTGTCATCTCCTCCCTTGAGTGGGGGTGGGACCTGTGACTTGCTTCTAACCAAGAGAACACAGCAAAGGTGATGGGATGTATGTGAGTGCATATAGATAGCTATGCTACATAAAGCTGTACTGTTTATCCCATGAGGAGCTGCTGCCCCTCGCTGGCTTTGATGAAACAAGGGGCAATGTTGGGGAAGACCACGTGGCAAGGAATGGAGGGAAGTCTCCAGCTGACAGCCAGCACGAGCTGCGGACCTCAGCCAACAGGTGGCAAGAAACTGAATGTTGCCAACAACCACATGAGCTGAGAAGCAGATCCTGCCCCAGTTGAGCTTTGGATGAGACAGCAGCCCTGGGAAGCACCTTCACTGCAATCTTGTGAGAGTCTGAAACAAAGAACCCTGCTAAGCTGTGCCCAACTGCTAGCCCACAGTGACTGTGAGATAATGAATGTGTGCTGTTTTAAGCTACAACCTTTGTAGTAATACTGCTATGCTGGGATAGATAACTGAATATACACACAGAGGAAGAGAAAAGCAGCCTCTGGCATCTGTGAGCCCAGCTGGCACTCTCAGCAAAGCCTGATTTGTGGGAGCCGGCCTGTGCATACTAGGTCTTCGTGTTAAACATACACAATTCCAAAGAGTGTCAACATCACACAAGGTCTTACAGATACAGGTAAAAACACGACCACTCTGTAATCACATCTGAGCATGGACAAAACCTGATCACTGTTCAAACCACAAACATGACCAAACATCCCCCTATACCAGCTAATAGGAGCATACAGCTTTAACCTTGATTCGTTCCCACCTTTCTAGAATTTTTTTCATCCCTCCCATCTTACTGATACAATTTATTTAGACACTCCTTTATAGAACTGCCCTTCCTTAAAACATCCAACACAGAGCAAAGTCCTACTTTCTTGGTCCTTCCTCAAATCAGCTAAAGTGAGCCCGAATTCCATAGTAAGTTTTTCCTAATGCCTCCTTACTGAGATGCCATTTGGTTCCCCACTGGTGAGCAGTCTCCCTCACTACCACCAGCAATAAACCTAACTGTTCAGTGACAGTTGTGTTCCTGGTGGTCTCTGGTGGGGGGATATTGACAAAACAAGAGCAAACAAATAAAGCAAACAACATCTACAACAAAGTCTTTCTATGAAAGTTGCATTAAAAACCCATGCAAAGAAGCACTGACTTGGGGGGGTGGGGGAAACAGGAGAATCCCACCCCCAGACATTCTAAGCCATTGTATTGGCTGTCCTGCTCAGAAGACCCCTCACTTGGTGGGAGGTGGCCACCTGCTGTGTTTACAGTAGGTCATAACTCCCAGTTTCAGGAGACATCCCTTCCCCAACTACATCATCTGTGCACAATCACTTGAGAATATTGCACGGCGGGTCAGAGCAGAACTAATTTGTCGTCAAGGCTCCTGAGACAGGGAAAGCAAAGCTGGATGCTTCAACAGACATCAACGGTTTAGGGGGATAGACGGAGTACGGCTGGGGAAGGAAGGATGTGAAACAATGCCCTGTAAATCTGATTTTACCGATACTACATCTCCGCCAGACCAGAATCAGTTATGTGCAAAATGATTAATCACTGTCTCCCTGAAATAGTCAAGGTCCTGCTGCCCATTCTTAGGAGAGGGAAAAAAATCTAACACTGAAATATGACTTTCAGGCTTTAGTTCATTCTATACACTTTTAATAAAGTGGAACAAAAAATTTTGCCTTGGGCTTGGTTGAGTTATGGGGTTTGTCTCCTAAGCGGCAAAGCTTATTCCTCGACCCAATCACCAAACTGGGCCCAAGTTATAAGAAGCCTGGTAGAGGAGAAATGCCTGTGCTATACCTCCGGCATCGATTTATCAGATGCGATAATCGCTCTGAGAGACAGGTTTTCTCTTTATACGTATAGAAAAATAGGCACTGCAGAGGAAAATTTACTGAGCTAACGGGCAGATGCTGTTGGCTTTGCGTGGCATGCATGTTTTTGACAAATGTTGCTGATGAATTACAACTTGACTCCATCAATGCTGCGAAAGGGTGTAGGGGCAGAGAACAAATCCTTGAGGCATCACCTGAGGCAAAGATGCCAGCCAGGCCCCCACATACCTTCTCCGCGTACTCAGACACAATCTGCTTGATCTCTGCGGAGCAGAGTCCCACGATCTGGCCCACGGAGCTCGCGGTGAGACGGCTCTGCAATCACAGGGATGGGGGGTGTGTAAGGCCATGCCTTGTCTTTCACAGAACTGGAAAATGCTCTGAGTAGTACACCAAAACAGATAATATTCCCTGGGGGAAAAGTACTCTGGCTTTTGTCTACGCATTCATCAACAAGGAAGGGAGAAAACAATCCTCGGGACAAATGTTAAGCCCTCTCTCTACCTCCTGAGTTATTCAACTGTGCCAGATTCTCCCTGGTCCCCGGGTACCTCTGGAAAATCATTCCTTACCTCACACACCCCATCTCACGGTCTCTTCCTATGGGTCACTGACAGAGCCTACAGGGAACTTGGAGGGCTTAGGACTCAGGGAAAAAAGAAGTACAAATGGGAGAGATAGAGGAATCTCGGAACTCCCCAAATATCTCTTTACTGCCATAGGCCTTCCCTGGCCTAAAAAGGAAGGATCCTTTCAAAGCCCTTGGTTAAACCTTTTGGACAGGCCTTGAGGTCTGGGCAGACCAACTATAAATGCAGTATTCTATTTTCTACCTAGATGGTGTGGGAAGAAAACAGAAAGTAAGGGCTCTTCTGGAATGGTTGGTTATGGAGAGGCAGGGCTGAACCATGGCTCTTCTACAGAAGCCCTTGGGATGCTGTCTCAGCAGGGACATTCCACTCTCACAAGGGTCCTTCAAGCCCCACAGAGGTTCCCATGGACAGCAACATTACGCATTGGTAAAAAGTTTCCTAAAAGAAAGATCTCAAGGAAACAGGAAGCACTGAGTGCTGAAAACACAGGGTTCTCTTAAAGGTGGTCCCTCTATAAGGAGGCCCCACAGAACAGTGCAGGGCAGTTCCAAGTCCCCACCTCCACACTGTGCCCTCCCCACACAGTCTCCCCTCACCTCTTCATTCGCCATGGCGGTCATCTTGGTCATCAGTGACTGAATTCGCTGCTGAAAGAGGAGTGGGGAGAAGTAGCAGTGAGTGGACCCGACTGCATAAGACTTCCACAACATGTCTAAACAGATCTCTGCGCCACAATCCAAGGCTTGTTTTACGTGATCTGTTATAGTGAGCCTCACGGGGCAGGGGCAGGGGCAGGGGCAGGGGCAGGGGCAGGGGCAGGAGAGGAGGGGGGTGAGAAAAGGAAACTGGAAAGGGTGTGACAGGCCAGCTAACAGCAGGTGACTGAGGGAGGCAGCTGGCCATTTTGCAAAGCTGGGGATGAAAGGGAAATTTCTCCCCAGATGATTTAAACAGAAGCCTCAGGGGACTCATGTGGGCCGCACACCTCTTCAGCAGCTTGAAGCTCATCTTCTTCCTGAGCATCGGCTCTTTCTGCAGTCAAGAGCCCCGCAGGGAGTGTCGTTTTCTTGTCCTCGGTCTGGAAGGGAAGATGCAAAAGTAGCTGAGCACTCGAGATGAAGACTCAGCAGAGAAAGGACAACAATGCAAGGCACGAGTCTGGGAAAGAAAGCACACACATCTGGAAAGGTGTAGCAGTCCCTGACAAGTGGAAAATCCACAGACCTGAGCTTCGATTTCAAATACAGACCGAGCAGGCTGAGCTCCAGGCCTTGGCCAATGCCTATATCCATTTCTGAACTGCTTGCTGATTAAATTCCTATCAGGTCGTACACACTTGCCAGCCTTATACTTTGACAGGGTCTCTCCCCTACTTTAATGCCTTCGAGAGTAAATCACTGCTGAACAGAGTGCTTTCTTCAAACTGCCAGTTGAGACCCATCAGTGGGATATGAAAGTAATTTAGCAGGTATGACCAGCATCTATATAAGTTGAACAAAAATAATAGAACAGGACATATCAGAGTGTTTTACATGTAGTAAAGGGTTAACTTTTGTTAACAAAAGGGAAGCTTTTGTTTTTGAGGTGTCTGCGCGTGGGTACTGAAATCACGATGAAAAACAGGATTCTTACTGCCAAGAAGCAGTCAACGAAGTTTAAAAACCTCTTGTGCGAAGGATAAAGATCTAAACTGCTTTGCTTGGTGATTAAGCTTCATGCTCCGGACCCAGCCTCAGGCTCTAAATGTACCACACTCAAGACACCCGGATTAGATGCTGTTCCTCAAACATGGGCTGGAAGTCTAGAGTGCCCTGTTTTAATACCACCTCTGCCACCCATCAGCTGGGTGACCTCAGGCTTACCTTCTCTGGATATCGGGGTCTTCTAGGGTGGAAAAAGAGAACTGGTCTCAGAGACCCTTCTCAGACCATCCCAGTGCTAGGATGCTTTTCTACGACATGCCCATAATTGATCCCAGGGAGCACCGTGAGCTCCTATACAGGTATATCTACACATGTATCCCCTGCTTTTCAAAGCTCACATTAGGCCACTTTGCTTTCACAGAAGACCTACATGAGTACCTGTTGTTGCTAACCAAAAGAAATCTGAAAAGGATTTTCACTTTTACAAAAAAAGGTGGAAGTGAAACCAGTTTTCAGGGCTGGTTTAGCAGTGAGCCATTCATTATGGAGGCAGTGCGTGCCCTGGGCAGTGAGTGTGGCCCACCAAGCTCCCGCCCTGGGACTGACTCTCGGCATCTTAGCATCAAGCTGCCAGAGCTCAGAACTGTATCTGAGCATCTGTGCTTCATCTCAATTTATTTTGTGTACCTGTTAGCGAGGTATGTTTCACAGTATCAGAGAAGCCTACGAGAGGTTATTTTTTTTAGGTGTAGGAACACTCACTCAAATTTTTTTTCATATAAATGAATGGCAACTGCTTCTTAGCTTTACTCCATTTTAGCTTATAAAAGGCTTCATATGTATGCTCTGCTTTATGATACTGGAAGAAACCTGTATCTATAGGGGACAAGACAAGCCCAAAGTGAATACTATTTAATGGGCATTGCATGATTTTTCCAATCATAATTAATATATCCAATACCCATACGCATAGACAGTTTTTTCAGACTAAATTACATATCATATCGAATGTACACATCAAATTCTTACTCTATATCAGACACTACCTGACATTACTCAACTCCAGAAAACACCTAGCATCGGCGGAAATGACTGTTGAGTTGAATAAAAACACAAATGTGGAAAAAAATAAATAATGAGAAAACAAACAAAAAAGGCATCATAATCAGTCCATGACTGATTACTAATGAACTACTGCTACAGATAAAATAGCCATTGCTTATTAGATATCTCTGTGATGGGTGATTTTATATCCTTTACATTTCAGCCTTCACAACAATGCTGTGAGGCAATACGATTACTGCCCTTATTTTGTAGACGCTGTGAACTAAGGCACAACAATTAAGTACATTGTCCAAAGTCACACAGTGAAGGGATTTGAAACCAGCCAGTTTGGCTTCAGAACACATGCTCCTGGTCACTATTCAGGCCCCCTGCTGACTGAGACAATTCCTACATAAAGCAGAGGGAGGCTGGGAGCCAGGGAAGGCTTCCTGGAAGGACTGAGGGATGGGGTTCTGGACAGAGGCAGGGGTGGCAGGAGAACAGAGCTGAGGGAGTAAGTGTCCCATGCAAGAATATCTGAGTGTCTGATGGGGAATGAGGAAAAAAAATGGTATCAATAGATCTTGAACTACAGGACTCTGCTTTTTAAGAGGCCACTGACAACATTAGTTAGTGCTTTATTTAAAAGAGTGATTAAGGGCAGAGACTTTGATGTCACACAGACCTGGGTTCAGATTCTTATCGTGGCAAATTAGGAGCTTGCGTGATCTTGGACAAATCAGGGAGCCTCTCTGGGCCTCAGCTTTCTGACCTCAGCTTTTCTGAAAAAAGGTAGCAAGCATCTTCCTCATAGAGATGTTCAGGGAAGTAAGTGAAACAAATACACACAGAGCCCTGAACAAAGGGCCTGAAACACAGTAAAGGTTTGGCACTGTAAGATTGACAGGACAGCCCTGCAGCCAACAACTGAAGATCATCAGGAAATACATGAATTAAGAGAAAGTTTTGAGACTGCTTTGTGAAGTTAGAAATCCCCTCTTGACTTACCTGATTTCTCCACGCTAGGTACTAGGTTGTCTTAGGGCAGGCCTGTAATATGTGGCTGTGTTCTAGCTCACTGCGAGCATCCTGTTCACATCTGTCTAGGGTCTCTCTCATCAGATGGGGAGTGCTCAGGGCCCTGGGAATGGACTTCATTGTCACACTTTTGGAGTTATCAGAGGGCACGGAATTGCCCTTGGGGCCATGACTTCCAATCACCTCTCACTTTGAGCCCTGCGATGAGGCTGCTCCCTCAAGTTCCCCGACTTGCCAAGGTGGCTGGCTGCAGATACAAGGGAGGTGCGGTGGCCAAAGGCAGCTGGTACATCCCTCGTGCACCAGGCTGCCCAGCGACCAGAGCACGGACATCCCACTCTTGCTAGGCGGGCAGCCTGTCAGTGTCAGACAGACAAAGGCGGGTGGGGGGGGGCACTTCCATCTCTCCAATGTTCTCTCCCATCATCTATGCTTGTCTTACCTTCTCTGTTTTGCTCTGGCGGCTAAATCCATATCTCCTGCAGGCCACAAAAAAGGGGAGTTCAATTACTATTCAAAAGTCACACAAATTTGGTCAAATGCATTTTGGTTGGAGTTTTATACGCAAAGTACCAAAGAAAATTTAGGCCATATAATAACTGGAGAAAATGTTTTAAGTGCCTGAACCAGAAACAAGTTCCACTGTTCTTGAACAAAGGGCCAGCCATTCTGTTTGTCATGTGAATACTACCAATGGCAACTCTCAGAGGGTGCAGAGTATAGTATTCTCTTAAAGTGCAACCATTACTCTTTGAACCAGGGGCTGCCATTTCAGATCCACGGTTTAAACTAAAAGCCTTAAAACTTTCTGTACAAACAAACGTGAGTGTGTTTGCTTGGGCTAAGCATGCTCTCTAATGGCTATATTCAGAATCTGGGGTCCAGCCCATTTTTCATTCTCAAACATAGTCCAAGCAGGATGTCAACAGTGTTATGCGTTCACTTCAGGCAACCTTAAATTCAAAGAAACTCAAAAATGCAATTTAGTTTAAATTAGTTTATTTTTAGGCTCTTTTTTTTTTTCTGTTAAGCAACACTGCAAAATCCATTCAACCTAAGACAAAAAGCATTATGCAAAACACCCTACCTCACTTACCTTCCGAATAGTTTAAAAGGAAATAAAGTTACACGCAGCCATTTAAGAGAAACCAATCAAAGACTCCTGCTCTACCCTTACTGACACCATGCTGACGCCACGTGTTGGTCACTGGGTCGGTACGCTGGCCTCCAGCCTCACTGTGTTCCCGCTCTTCCTCCCACCTCCTATCTGGCTTCCAGTGGCCTCATCCGCATGAGTCAATGGCAGGCCTCTTCCCTCCTGAGCATCCACTGCCTGACACAGAGCTCTGCACATCCTGGGCTGTTCTCCTCCTTTCCTATTCACACCCCGCACCTCAGCTCTCGAGCTACCTCCTCCCCAAAGCATCCCCCACGTGTGGACACTCTGCCTGGGCCAATCCATCCCACACCTGTACACGTCCCTCCACCTCCCAGAGACAATCACGTCCAACCGCCTGTATGCATGTGTGCACCCATTTCCCAGAGGGCATGGGAGCCACTTTTACATTTAGTATGTCTAATGTAGAACAAATAAACTAAAGATAAGTGGAAGAAAATGCAGAAATCAAGAAGCCAAAGCATCACCTGGTGTTGCAGTAGGTTGTCATGTAACTAGAGAGACCAAAGAAAGAGTCCAGGCCGGGCACAGTGTGCCCACTCATTAGGCATAACTCTGTAGGCCCAAAGTGCAGCAGACTGAGGCTAAATTCTGAGTATCCACACACACTCTCTGAGTATCCACACACTTTGACCTTATGGCAAATCCTGTGAATTGGTTTCACGATATCTATTGCACATTCCTGTACTGCAGAGGCTGGAAAACAAGACTCTATTTTCTACACTCCTGTGCACCTAGGGCCTGGAGTGCTATGTAGGCTCCACCTGTCAGGTGCCCTTACTGGAGATCTGAATGTGCAGCAGCTACGTGAGGAGAGACGGAGGGTATGAAGGGTGTGTTTTATGACTGTGGGTCACACCGATACCCTGGTTGGGGGCCAGCAGCTGTCACAGTGGTGTTCTGATTTTGGCGGAAGTGTTGTGGTCTCTCTGTCAGCAGCTGTCGTATCGGCTTCCTAACTCCACAGGCCACTAGCTAGCTTCCTGGTGGTGGAGGCAAGAAGCAGCATCCTTGGAGGCCCAGTTCTGATGTGCTACTTGGGGAGTGACCCTGGCTTGGCCTAGGTCCCACCTCTCAAACCTTCCCAAGGATCCGTGTAGTCAACCTCTTCTGTTGAAACTGGCCAGAGGGTTTAGGTTCTCACCCAGTGAACCCCGGCCAACAGAGGGTCTCACCAAAGTTTCCCTCTCCTAGAAGTAATCCTGCACCATGGGTGTTCCTTCGTTTTCCAGGCCTTTAGTTCATGCAGACCCTTGGGGCAGAAGACATGCTTAGGCAGACAGCCTTCATCTAAGGCCCCTGAAAACTATGGATTTTCCAAATGAAGCAGTAAACAACTAAATGTGGGAGACTGGATTTCTAGGCTCCTTCTACTCCTTCATAAAGACAGAGGCTGTGGGAAGGCCTTTCTGACCACCCAAAGGCCTAGGTTAGGCCCCACAGGTATGCACTTCTGTGTTTACACCATCAACGTGCTCATCTCACAGTGTGCGATAATTATGTCTAATCCTATAACTCTGTTGAACTCCTTCAACAGAGTGCTTCACTCATTTTTTTTAAATAATTTTTTAAATTGAGATATGACTTGTATAACATAAAATTTCTCATTTGATACTATATACTTCAGTGATTTTCAGTAGATTCACTCTTTGTACAACCATCACCACTATCAAATTCCAGAACAGTCCCATCACTTCAAAAAGAAACTCTGTATCTATTAGCAGTTAGTCCCAATTTCCCTCTCCAGCCCCTGGCTACCACTTACCGATTTTCCATCTCTACGGATTTGCCTATTCTGGACATATCCTATAAAATCTTACAGGAATCTTATGCGGCCCTTTGTGACTGGCTTCTTCACTTAGTATGTTTTGAAAGTCCATCCATACTACAGTATGAATCAGTACTTCACTGCTTTTTATGACTAGGTAATACCCCTTTATATGGATAAACCACACTTTGCTTATCTATTCCTCGGCTGATGGACAATTGGGTTGTTTCCACTTTTTCGTGAACAGTGCTGCTATGAATGTTCACAGACAGCTCCATCAGCTTTTGTATCCTCAGCACCTAGGACAGCTCCTGGCACACAGTAGGTACTCAAGAAATGCATGCTGAATGAAGAGTCTGGCTGATTTTTCTAAAACCCTCCTTCTCCGTGTGACATGGTGACACTGCTTCCATGACAAAGAGCTGTCCCCAGATGCCTATTAATTCCTGTCTCATTATGTTCACTGGTTGAGAGGTTTCTGGGAGACTTCCATGTTGCTTGAGCTTCACCAAGAGAACATGGTATCCCTTTCTGGCCTATCACCCCTCAAAAAGAACAACGGGATGCTTCAACTTATTTCTACAAAGCATTTACTTCTCTTTTATCTTTCATAGGTATGCTGCTCTCTCCTCCCACCTCCCTCTCCTCTCACCCTGTCTGCCCTGCCCTTGCCTCACAAGTGTCAGTCTGATCTGTGCTGCCACATGCTTCAATTTGTTTCTGCCTTTCCCTCTGTTAGCTCTGACCAACCAGCCCTGCTGATGTCTTACACTGTCAGCACCAACACAGCTCTGGTCTCTTTTCACCCACTTTACTTCCTCACACCCTACACCTTACACTTGATCTTTAACATCAAGGATGTACACCTTCTAGAACAGCATAGTCCGAAAAAAATATGATGAGAGCTAAATATATAACTTTAAATAAGTAGGTTCACACATTCAGGTTATTCCAAACAAACTTGAACTTTTTCCAATAACTAAATCAAGCATGAGTCTTTCAGTGCTACTTAATTAAAATTAAAATTCTGTTCTTGAATCACATTAGTCATATTTCAAGTGCACAATAGCCACATATGGCTAATAGCTACCACACTGGACATCACAGTTCTAGAAAACAAGCTAACCTTCAAAAACAACTACCCCAGGGCAAATTAAGACAGGTACCAAACTATGTGAAATAAAACAAGGGCATAAAAAAGCTCTAAATACTAAGGGCTGTGGGCCCTGTTGTTTGTTCATTTCACAGGTATTTGCTTAACTACGAGCGGTCACAGGCCTTACCATCACAGAGGATCCAAACAGGTTGGGAGAGACATGCCATATTTCCTTTACTAAGTACAGAATAATTCAAAGCAACTAAAATTAGGCCTCAAATAGTGTGGAATAAGCCAACACCAGTATTCTAGTGGTAGTGCTTCCAAATTCCACTTGCAAGTTGTTAAAAAGAGAACCATGGGCCCAAGGTGGAATCCCTCACCCCTGTGAACAAACCAAGACTTAACTGCAGCTTCAACCTCTCTAGGAGTGGAATTTTAACCCAATCAGTCTGGAATCTTCTGGTCAGCACCAAAGAGTTAATCTGTCATATGGACTCTCCCCATCTTCCAGAAGAAGATGAGGTAATCCACTTAATAAGATTCCCTCCTTTCCCCCTAAAGGAAGGTGACCTTGCCTGAAACAATCCTTTCTTTCTAAGGATTGCTAATAACTTCTTGCCTTACCTTCCTTCCTATAAAAACCTTCCATTTTGTACAGCTCTTGGAAGCTCATCTCTACTTGCTAGATGGGAGGCTGCCAGATTCATGAGTCACTTAATAAAGCCAATTAGATCTTCAAATGTACTCGGCTGAATTTTGTTTTTTTTTAAACAAAGTCAAATATACCGCACATAAAATGCATTTCCCCACAGTGGCAGTTTTAAAGCATGGTTAGGTGTTTTAATTTAGCTCCTAAAAGCTGATTGGGCCTATAATAAAATTGAAATATTATAGACTTACAATTTTAAGTGTAAAATCAAAACCACGAGTCTTGTTTTTCCAAAACCATAACATTTAAACAAACCTATCCAAACATGTTTTTAGCAGGCACACACCATCCTTAAGGCCTTCAGCATGGGTGGCCAGGCTCAAAGTTCAACTTCATTTTAGTGACTGAGAGTTAAAAAAAGGTGGAAGCAGCTGGAATGTTGACCTCCAAGCCACTGTGGGCCCAAGCTAATGAGTAATCTTCAACCCCAAAGAGTTTCAGAACTTCTAACTCCAGGAGTCAAAATACTTTCCCTCTTTTCAAAAGGTGAGATAATGAGGAAACTAGAGGCACTGACAAGAGATGGGGGTTCGGATTCCCAGGTGGGGATGAGCAATTAAGGGGTGCCACGATGTTGATACTCAAGGGAGAGACAGTATAGAGGTGAGTGAGTCCCGGGACCAGTGAAGGCCCGGCCTTGCCTGACTGGGGAAGGGAAGGGAGAGTGTGCAAGACTTCTCAGGCTTGGGGGAGGGCTCGTGGTGGGGTACAGAGCACACGGGAACAAGGAAAGCTGAAAGGAGAGCCGCGTTTGGATCTACGGGTCATATTTAAGGGCATCTGAGAACTGAAAACTGCTGCTGTTAACGATGATTATGGTGATGAGGATGATGAGGGCAGAGCCTAACAACCGACATTTACTGTTTCCCACACAGGACAAACTATCCAAAGCTCTTCACATTTATATTGTTAACGTAATCCTCATTTAATGGGCCAGACCTCCATGCAGGGGATGGTACTGACAGAACCCCCGAGGAAAAAGTCTGATAGCCAGAAAGGAGGGGAGGGCCTTTCCAAGGAGGGGGCATGAAATGCACACTTGCTGGGGCTTTAAGTTTTTTCCAGTTTGCCCCATCAGTTTTAATAAGCACTCTCTTTGTTCAGTGTCAGACCAAACAACAAAGACTGGGCTTGTCTTTCTAAAACCAGGAGCCAAACTTCCCCTGGAGGTTCAAACAGTATTTGTAGGTAATGACAATGGCACGCTTTTGGAGTCCCAACAAAACCTGAGTTCAAGTCCCAGTGTGAGGCTCTTAATAGTTCTTAATAGTAGTTAACAGTGGACTTTGGGCAAGTTATTGTTTAAATTTTCTGAATGCTGTCTTTACCATTCTCAAAAGAGAAAACTGAGCTAACTAAACCATCAGAATGTCCTACGTAACCACTTCCCCACCTCTCACAAACTCACCCTCTCCTCATCAGGAAAGCTAAAAAGAAAGCAAAACCATCCTTCTCCTAAAAAAAAAAAAAAAAAAAAAAAAATCCTTCATCAAATACCTACCCTAAGCTTAGAACGCAGAAGTCAGTCTGACCCCACCGACAGGAATTAAGATTGATAGGGACACACTCTGCACTTTCTTACTCCAAGTTTGAGGAGAGTCACAAAGAAAACCTGTGGATTGCTCCCTTCCCTAAAGAAAGCCCCACCAGACTCTGGGCAGGGATGTCCTGAAGCTGCCCAGCCATCAGATGATAAGAATGACTACCCTCTACAACACATTCGAAAGAGCCAGTTTAAAACCGGGATTTTCAAAACAAAATGGTGAAATGTCATCAGCCTGGTCGCGGTGAGGTGGACAGTTTACTGAATCCCTGACTCCTTTACACGCCCAGGAACGTTTGGAGCATCCATGACAATGGAAAACATGGAGGTATCAACAACAGAAACCACGAAAACCACAGTATTCTCCCGAGTATTCTTTGGCTCTGGAATGTGTGATACCCAGGGAGGTGGTCTCTCCAGCTCTGGCTCCCCCAGACTCACATGCCCACCTACACTGGGGCATGGCTGCAAAACCCCATCACAGTGCCCAGGGCCTGCGACCTGCCAGTTGCTCAGGGCCCAAAACTCAGAGAGGGCCCCACACCTGGTTGTTGCTGCTGTCTTGAAATTCTTAATAATTAAGCCTTATCAATAATGATTATTTAACAAGGGGCCTTGCATTTTCATTTTATACTGGGCCCTACAAACTATGTGGATGGTCTGGTGGTGCCTGACTCAGAAGAGGAATTCCATTCACAGCAGCAACTGGTGAGCCATGGAGCGGCCGGCACACCCGGCTTAGGGCCAGAACAACACCTTCCTTGGAATGGAAGGGACCGGCTTCCGTCCTCAGGAAGTGGGACCGGACACCACACCACCCCCTCAACAACAAAGAGGGAAAGAAGCGTGGCAAGTTTTTCTGAAGTGTTTCTCCACTTGGAAGGTGGAGTGTCTATAAACCAACGAAGCCTACTTTCCTTCCCATTCTCTCCAGCACTAGTACTGGAGCACTGCCCCTCCAGAGGGGGCGGCCATGAGACCGATGTTCGCTCAGAGAGGTGCTCGAGGCAGAGCCGGCTGGGCTAGCAGGCAGAGCAGCACACGGCAACCACTCCCAGGGCAAAGAAAGGAAGCACAAGGCGACATACTCACGTCAAGGAGTCCGCTACCCTAAGTAGAAAACGCAGGACATAAATGAAGGTTAATACCCAAGGTCAACCAAGAAACTCACCGAGGAGAGCGCTTCTTTGTGAGTTTTGAAGTAAAAAAATGAGGACACAAGACAACTGGTTTTGTAAAACATTAGATAATTAAGAAGTGACAAAATACTTCTAAATTCTTCATCTTTCTGCTCAGGACAATTCCTCACAGGAAACCAAAACTATTATTCTAACCCTTCGAGTAAAACTACTATAACCGTTCGATTCTTTAGCTTACCTAAAGATTGTAACAAATGGCAGGGGTATGACGGGTGGCCCACCCCCAGCCTCTGCAAATACCGCCAGCCCCCCAACTCTGAGGAGGGCAGAGACAGGGCACACAGTTACACGCAAGTTTCCGGAGGGGCACTGCAAAGAAAAGGCCTCCACCATCGTCAGGAAGCTACCCACAGAAGCGTGGGAAAGAAGTCCCTGGTGATGGAAATCTCGGACCCAAACCGGTAAACTCAATCAGGTAAAAGCCAACCAAATTAATCTCAATGAAGCAATCCAACTCAGCTTTTCTTTTCAATGGTTTTATAAAATGGACACTTCAGATTGGGTCCCCTTTATTACCTGCCATATTCCAAAAGCGTAGCATGGACTCGAGATTCTTCATCCAGCAGCTCTCCTGCTCCCTGTTGGCGTCTGTATTTCCGACGGGGCTTGTAAACATCCTAAGGAGTGGGTGAGACAGAGGACTTACTGAGTGTGAGAGGGCCCTCCTCCTGAACCGGCTGCTGGGTGCATCCCGGCCGGTCAGGGAGGCTAGTCTTTCCCCATGATGGCGACTGTACCCCTCTCCTGCAGGAGAGCCGGGGGTGCTCAGGGAGGCCACCCTCAAGGAGTCTGCTCCTTTGATGTGCACATAGGTAGCAAGTATTTCCACTCAATATATTGCCCCTCAACTTTGTTTTCACTTGGTGGGTTTCTTTTGTCCTATGGCATTTTAATACTTTATGTGGTCAAACGTAATCATTTTATATCTTACTTCTTATACCAGGGATTGTAAAAAAAAAAAAAAAAAAAAAGTTCTTGTATGTTACTTGTATGGGTTATATTTAGCCTTTTAAACTACTCAGAAGTCTTTTTCCTGAATGGAAAATTAAGAATGCCAACATCTTCAGTTTAATAGTCTAGCCTTCCCCTGATCTGAATGGCATGCATATATATACCATGTACTGGTGTTACCCTCTTCTATTCCTCCTGCTTTAGGAACCTTTATCCTGTCTCCACTGTTCTTTTGCAAATTTCCCGGCTGTTCTTATACTTTTTCTCTTCCAAATGAATTCTAGTAACAACTTGTCAAGTTTGTAATAAAAAGCAGTTGAGTTTTGATCAGAATCACAACAAATCTACAGATTATTTTGGAAAGAACTGATATATTTATAATATTGAATCTTGCCTTGAGAAGCAAGGTTTATCTCTCTATTCAGATCTATTTTATTCCTTAACAAAATTTTCCAGAAACAAAACAAAACAAAACAAAACCGCAAATTTTCTAGTCACTGCGTATCCAGACCTTTTCACCACCCGAGCCACAAACCAGTTCAACAATCACAGGTGTGTATGTTAACCCAGAATCCTTTAAACAAATTCCTCAAGTGGTCAAGGAGATTTCAATTCTTAGACTCTAAAATAGCAGAGGAGTAGATATAAACCCTTCAGCAATACATATCTTCTTTATAAACGTGTTGAGGTTTATCCTCAAAAAGTGTCTAAAAAAAATAAAATGCTCTATCAACTTTCACTGACTTGTACAAATGTGGAAGCAAACATAGATCTATTTTGTGTAGGACACATCCTGAAACTACACATATGTACATATATGCCTCCTAAACAAAGTACGTGGTATGTAGTAGATGCTCAATTAATGCAGGTCTTTACCCCCACCTGATTTAGCGTTTTGCCCAGATGAATGTCCTCCTTGACTGCCAAGCTGGCAGCCAAATCATATCTTAAAATATGCTCAGGCCTCTGAACACAAGCAGGTGAATATTTATGCCAAGGAAGGTATTCCAGTCGTTTGTCCCTGGATTTTTTCTCCTCCACCACCAGACCTCATCATCACTATCCTCGACCTGGACATCACTAGGACAAGCATTACTAGCAGGCTGCTCCATAGAGTGGCATTTTTATTCCAATTAGAGTCGTTCCTCCCTTGATATTTCTGGTTAACTTTAGTATTGTACTTTTTATTATGAGAAGTTTCAAACACACAGAGAAACATTCTTTTGTAAGACATACTATATAATCTTAACAGTTTTGTAAAAAAGGAACAGGATAGGGTCTGGGATGATGCTGGAGTGGTTTTCTTATAACTTGCTGCCAGAAATAATCCCTAGTTTGCTCCTGCTGTCGACATGAATAGGAAGCTATGAATAACGTAAAACAGATTTATGGGGAAATGCAAAATATAATGAACCCACATGACGTCAGTTACTGCCCATGATTTAATTCTCACTGAGCTCTACTATTATAGCAGTACTACATAATTGAGCTTAACTGTTATCTTCCTTAGTTACCACTGATAGAGTCAATGACCCAAGACAGGAAATTGGATTCTTCCAAAAAAAGGGCTGACTCCAAAACAATAGCATACCGAAACCAACAGCTACGAGGACCTTTTATTCTGCCAAACAGTGACAATGTTGGCCTTTGCATAATTATTCCTCCTACTTAAAAGCACCATGTCATATACTGCTCACCTTTTGCATCTCATAACTACACTAAGAGGTGGAGGCAAGGCAGATGCCATTACCCTCACTTTCCTACTGAAGAAGCAGAGGTTAGATAATTTGTCCAGGATCTCTGAGACAGTACTAGGTCCCCTGGCTGCTGGTCCCAGGAATTTTCCAGTGCACTGACTTGCTTCTGGTGGGCATTCCTGCCACCCTCCAGCCATCTCAAATGAGTCCTCTCATGACACCATCATACACCTGAGGCTGCCACACGGGTCATTACGTGGTTTGCTTAAGTGACAATGACCTAAATTTCAGGGCAACTATAGAGAGCTATTGCTAAGTCACCCTTTAAAGCAACAGGGAGTCAGGAACACTGATGTCTAGCGTGGTCTCTTGCCACTCACTGGCTCTGTGACCTTGGGGATTTCCTTCAATGGGCCTGTTTCCATATCTGCAAAATGAGGACTGAACTAATAGCTCTTGGACAGTTCCTTGTTCTCTGTGCTAAAGGACACATGAGCCGGGTTAAAATATTAAAGTGACTCTTTTGTAAAGCAGAGAACTCTTGTCCTGTGAGAGTCACGTATTTCTACCTTACAGGTTTGGCTGTAAGTCACTGGGTGAAGTAACTCCCGAGTCATCTTCAAAAGGCCGGGAAGGGAAGTGGAAGAGCACAACGCCGGGGCAGTGTTTGGAGCAAAGGCCTGATCACTACCCCCTCAGTTACGGCAGGTACCTCCTTTATGGAATACCGAGCAGGCAGCAAGACACCCCCACCAACGTCTATGGTCAACAGTTCCAGGGGGGCCACACCCAGGCCAGTAGGAAGTGACATCCTCCTGTCTTGGGTCTATTGACCTGAACACATCATCTCAGGGCTCACCAGCCCAGACCAACTCTCACAGATACACCTCAGCCCAGGAGCCCCACAGACTAACTCTGGTTCCGCCTAACGGGGATCCACAGAGGTCTCCACCATCAAGGGCAATGTCCTGAAAGATCCTGTAAGAAAAAGTTATTGTAACTGGGACAAATATTTTTTTTTTTCATTCTGTTAATAAAATAACAGACAGAACAAAACCCCTGGGTACTGGGTGAAGGAAATGGGAGACAAATGGATGGCGACCATTTCTGGAGAGAAACATGTCTGTAGGGAGGAAAGTTAGCTGGGGAGGTGGAGTCTTCTCCAGACTCTGTTCCTTTTCTCTTCTCTTTCACTTGAGCTCTGCTCTGCTCCTTGAGGACCAGCACACATCCCACCTCAGGGCTCCTTGAATCAAACAATATAATTTGCTGGGTAAGACTAAGGTCACTGCACTAAATAAAGGAGCCAAACGCGGCTTTTGCATGTTGGTTCTTAGGTTCGTGTTCCTCACAGCAGGCCGAGACCGACTGGATCAGGAGTGTGCCAGTGCCAAACTGAAATTTTCACGCATCCCGTTCTTTTAAACACGGCCCAGACGAGCAGATTTTTAGCCACTGACAGCCTATGTTGCATACTCCATAAAACTGCATTTGCTAACCACAGATTGGATAGGCCCTGGAACTGTAAAGACCCCAAATCACTGCTGCCCTTCAGAGATCTCTGATGCAGATATTCCCTGTGCCGGTGCTGAGTGACATCGCCAAGGCACACAGACAATCTCCAGGATCCCCCGGGAGTTCCCTTGCTCCCTTCCCCTTCTAGATGCAGCCTTGGAGCCTAAAACTCTGGACAGTGGCTCGCTGTGAGGGACTGCCCTCTCCTACAAGCAAACCTGTCAAAGCATCACTCAAATAAAGCTTATTTGTGCTACTGCCCCCTTACGGTCATATCTTTTTCCTCGATGAGACCCCAAATTCCCTTAAACCCTTTCCTGGTGGAACATCACTGCTTTTACCTCTTCTCCTACGGTGTGGTCTGGCACACAGTGAGTGAATACATGCACAAGCAAGGTTTTAGCCCTAACCCCATAACTTACCACCTGTCTGACTTGGGGCAAGTTACTTTAACCTATGTAATTTTTCATCTGTAAAAAAGGTATAAGTAGAGTTATTGGGAGGTTTAATTATTTAATAGTATCTGACACACAGTAAGGGCTAAAATATACATTTGTAACCTACGTATGAATATATATTAATAAAATGTACTAATACTGTTTTACGTATGTTGCCACATTTATATTGTACGTGCTGAATGGAAAGGCCTTCCTCACAGCATCTCCTGTGGTAGAACACAACACGTGAGAGTAGTTACTTCAAATGACATGGTCTCTTAGGTGATCCGATAAGTTCTGCAAAGCATTTTCTTTCAACTAGACTGGAAACTCTTGGAGTCTTCTCCCCCCACCCACCCCTGTTCCCTCTATTCTCAAACAAAATTCTAAACATTACCAAAAAATGTTCAGTGAATAGTAAACATTTCTTGGAACTTCAGGTAAAAATTCACGGTACTCTTTACTCAGGGTTAAGAGAGAGGGACAGACCCCACTGCACAGAGCAGGTACTTCAGGAATACGAAGGCTGACAGCACAGAAAAGGAGGAAGCAAGCCGCACATGAGCACAAGAAGTGAGACAAATGAGCGATTATGTTATGACACGACAAAGAGAAGGTGGTAAGGGGTAACCTGTCCTGGGTGGCAATAGTTTTGTTTTCTTATGTGCTTTGAAAATATTACCATCAGCAGGCCTTCTAGAAAGCAGCTAGTTAAAGGAGGAATGGAGAAGCCAAAAAGGAACACATCTCAAAGAGGAAAGCCAAAGAACTGGGAACAATCCCCAGGAAGAAGAACAACGAGGCCACGACAAAGAGAGAGAACCACAAAGTGATGAGCTCAGAAATTCAAGTTCACAGCAGTCTTTCAGCCTGACAATCTGCCAAGAGGTACAATAGCCTTAGGCATAAACTTTGACCCAATTCCACTTCGTGAAATGTATCCTAGGTTAATAAAGATAAAAGAAAAAAATTAGCTATGAGAATGTCCTATATAATGGCCAAAAGAAAAAAAAAGATACAAACTAAGCTGGTTAAATCAGTACCACACAATGAATAATCTACAGCCAGTAAAAATGATGTGGAGGTATATTTACTGGCATGCAAACATATTCTTAAGCAAAATTATACATTCTTGAGCAAAAACCAAAACAGAACGTAAAATATAACACCATTTTTAGAGAACTCTAATTCTCTCCATTGATATACATATTTTATATTTCCTACTTGGAATATAGGTCAGTAATTATCCCTGGATGGTGATATCATGGTGACTTAGTCTTTGTATTTTTTCCCATTTCTTAATTTTCTATTATTATTATGAAGGTACCAGCACAAAATATAAATAAGCTATTTTAAAACAAAAAAATCATACACAAAAAAATGGCTGGGCTACATAACCAAGGACAAATGCAAAAGATTTGGGCTACATAACCAAGGACAAATGCATCCTATAAGGATGGCTAAGGATAAAAATAAGCTAAACATTTTGAAAAATATTAAAATATATTTTAATAGTTATTTTTTTATTTTTTTAATGTTTATTTATTTTTGAGACAGAGAGAGACAGAGTGCGAGTAGGGAGGGGCCGAGAGAGAGGGAGACACAGAATCTGAAACAGGCCCCAGGCTCTGAGCTGTCAGCACAGAACCTGATGTGGGGCTTGAACCCAGGAACTGCGAAATCATGACCTGAGCAGAAGTCAGAAGATCAACCGACTGAGCCACCCAGGCCCTTTAATAGTTATTTATTAAAAAGAGGTTATAGCTAAGTACGAATATGTCAAAGCCTGCTGGTTGAGGGAATATGGTATTATGTTAGTAGATGACGAAAGAAAACAACATGATAGTCTCCACTTGGCAGACATTCTCTAGATGGACAAAGGCTCTTCTAGTGGAAAAGTCATAGTAAATGCCCCCATAGGGGACTGAAGAGGTGATGGGAAAGCACCCAGCCAATCTGGATACATTTGAGTCTTTGGGACCTACATGAATAATATCCCAGAGCCCTGAAGTAAGTCAGGAACATTGCTGTAAAATCGGTGCCAGAAATATGTGGGAAGTCAGAGTCCAGGTGAAGAGAGGAAGCGGGAGAAGCACCATGCCTGTCGTGTTTGAGGAGTCAGATGTAAAATCAAAATGTGGCTGCCTCTTCCTATTTTGCAAATATGTAGGGAATTTGTTAACTCTTTTGGCTTTGAATTTCTGATTTTAAAAATCAAATCAATGATAGGGGTGTCTGGGGGCTTGGTTGAGCAACTGACTTCGGCTCAGGTCATGATCTCATGGTTCGTGAGTTCGAGCCCCACATCGGGCTTAGCACTGACAGCGCAGAGCCTGCTTCAGATTCTCTCCCTCTTTCCTGCTCCTCCCCCGCTCATGCTCTCTCTCTCTCTCTCTCAAAATTAAACATTAAAAATAATTTTTTTAATGTTTATTTATTTTTGAGACAGAGACAGAGCGCGAGTGGGGGAGGGGCAGAGAGAGAGGGCGACACAGAATCTGAAACAGGCTCCAGGCTCTGAGCTGTCAGCACAGAGCCCAACGCAGGGCTCAAACCCACGAACTGTGAGATCATGACCTGAGCTGAAGTCGGATGCTTAACTGACTGAGCCACCCAGGCGCCCCAACATTAAAAATAATTTTAAGAATATAGAAATAATAATATGTAACTCCCTGACTGTTGGTAAGGAGTTAATGACACAATGCTTGTAAGATACCTAGTTAGGTGCCAAATACACAGAAGGCCCTCAATCAGTACAGGGTGGCTAGGGACATATTTTATAAAAGGCGGGGTCCAGAAATTAGGCACCCATTGTTTGACCTTATTTGAATCCTTAATTTACTATTCACAATTCAAATTTGGGATTCCAGATTCGTCAATAAGGAGTAGGTAAGAAAAACTGAGGAGGCATGTGAAGGGCAGTGCCGGCAAAAAGGTGGGCAGGGAAGGAAACACGCGTCAGAACCCAAGACCTGCAAAGAGCCACACCCCTGGTAGTCTAGGAAAGACTTCATTCCCTTCGCAAAGGGAGACATTTCCCTTAGAGAGAGTGACAGTGAATGAAAAACAGCAAGCGGCTTCATTTCTTATGTGACTCACAAGGATAAGCCAGGGACAGACACTGCAGCCCTGGAGTCTCTTGTAAGCTTCTGGAACTCTCATTTCAAGGCAAGGAAGTGAAGAAGCACTTGCAGAAGTGGTGGGTGGAAGGGATGGAAGTTAATGGCAATGGAGCTCAGCTAAGAAACCTACGAAGACAGCTGCCAGAAGTGAGAGGTATTTTCAATAGATAGGAGAAGAAGCAAACCAACAAAACCCAAAGTTCAGCTCTGGCCATCCATCAAAATTCTTTATCATTCCTGCTACAAATGTATGGACAGTCAACTGAGGAGCAAATTCACACATAAAAAAGGAAATAAACTGAGTATTATCAAAGAGACTTGCAAATTTTTCCCATTTTCCTTTATCTCGATATTATTTTGTAATTAGCTGCCAACAGCACTGTATCGAGAGGCCCACAGTTACAAGACTAGGTTTGCATCCTGGCTCCATCATCACCAATGTGACCTTGTGCAACTTGTAACCTATCTGTGCCTGAGCTTCCTCGCCTGTTAAAAACAAGAAAAAACACTACTACCTCAGAGGACTGTTGTCAGGACTGCGTAGGTTATATATAAATGCTTATAACAATGTCTGGGTACCATGTATTTGTCATTATCATTACCTCCTTCAATTCTATGCAGTCCTATTACCAAGCAGAAGACGATTTTCTTTAAAAATTCCACTACAAATGAGAGGAGGGGAAGAATGTGTCCCCAGAGGCCTGAAATGTCTAGTGGGCATGATGATGACAGGCCCAACTTCGTGGATAGGACGACAGACAGCTATGCTGGCCTTTCCTTCATGGTGATAATGCCGAATGAAAACTGTACTGTTTCTCACTCTCTACCCAGGGCTCAGAGTGAGATTTACATAAGAAGATATTCAATTAAGCATTTCGGAAATTTTACTTTTATTTACCGTTTTTGAATAAGTAACGCACAGACTTGGTATTAAATCCAGATAGTATAGGCTTTCCAAGGAGAAGAGCATTTCCCCTCCTCTCCTGCTCCTGGCTCCCCATTCCCTGTATGGGAGGTAATACCATCACTTGGTTCTTGTACCTCTCCAGAAATGAAGCATAATATAAAACAAGAAAAAACAACAGCATATCCAACAAATTGATTATTAGTTTTCATGACAAATGCAGTTAGGGGAATCTTTAATTGCCTATAAAACTCTATATTGGTAAGCTAAAAAAAAAAAAAAAAGCCCACAAAATTGTATTTAAAATAGGACTCCAATTCAGTATAAAAATGCACATTAAAAACATGCAAGAAATATATGTCTAAGCTCCAAAAGAAGCTGCTTCTGAGTTGTGAGATTAAGGTTCTCTTCCTCTGTATCTAGCAACCTTTATTTAATTTATTTAATTTTTTTTAATGTTTATTTATTTTTGAGACAGACAGAGACAGAGTTTGAGCAGGGGAGGGGCAGAGAGAGAGGGAGACACAGAATCCGAAGCAGGCTCCAGGCTCTGAGCTGTCAGCACAGAGCCCAATGTGGGGCTCGAACCCACAGACCATGAGGTCATGACCCAAGCCAAAGTCAGACGCCCAACTGACTGAGCCACCCAGGCGCCCCTCTATCAACCTTTAAAAAAATAAAAAAAATAAAAAATAAAAAAATAAACTGAATGACTATTTCATAACCAGGAAAAAATTCACTCTGATATCATATCATATCCTCTTATTATTTAATACTGCCACTGAAACCGGAAATAGTACCTGGCTTTAGTGTATAACTATCTTGATGGTATTCTACTCCTTCCATTTCCAAAATAGAATTGTGAAAAAGATACAAATTACAACTATAAAGTGACAAAGACTTTCTTTCTTTTTTTTTTTTTTTAAAGTTTATTTTTGGGAGAGACAGAGACAGCGCAAGTGGGGGAGAGGCAGAGAGAGAGAGAGAGAGAGAGAGAGAATCCAAGCAGTCTCCATGCCATCAGTGCAGAGTCTGATCTGGGGCTTGAACTCACGAAGCTGTGAGATCATGACCTGAGCTGAAACCAAGAGCCGGACACTTAACCAACTGGACCACCCAGGTGTCCCAAGGCTTTCTTGTTTTAAAGGAGCATTTCATGTCATCAAATGATTGTTACTCTTTTTAGAGTGATCACCTTGGAAGACCACACATTTACTCTTAAAGTAGAAAAAATAAGTAAAAAAACGCTACATGTTATTTTTGGAAGAAAGCAAACAAACCCCCAGGCATTGTGGCTTCATTCCCAGCAGCTCAGGTAGGAAGGCTGGGGCTGGGGTGGGGTGGTGGCACTGATGAGCTTCTACTGGGCTCTGGCCCAGAATATTCTGAAAAGCTCTTCTCAGCCCTTGCAAGCAGAGATCCCACGGTTCTCCAGGCATGGAAGCGCAGAGTGGGCATGCGAGTGCAGATTCCACGGTTAAGATACAATGTGTGTGTTGACCAAGGCCATCCCCGTGTGTCCCACACAAAGCTCAGGAGTAGCTCTCTCCAAAGCCATCACAGGGTGCTAATCTCAATTTGCCACCTCCAGCTCATCATCTACTCTTTGGAGCTATTCAAAGTTTACACCTGCCACTGGCACAAGTAAGGAAGGGCTTTGGATCTGGAAAGTTTCTCCCGTAAAACTGGAAGTAAGGAGGACACAGGACGTGGTTGTGGCATTTTCTGCCCATGAATGCTGGCATCCAGATATGGGCACGGGGGCAGGCAGGGCTTCCTTCACACGCACACCTGAGGTCCAATCCTAGGCAATCCCAGGAAGACCTTGGCAAGGGTTTTGGGATTTGAATCACAGGGCTATTGGGAGGCCATGAACCTGTCCTTCCCTCACAGAAGAATACGGGCAGGGGAACTTACTGAAAGGTCAACAACTGTCTTGATGGCCTTTTCTTTTCTTTTTACAAAGTCGTCATCCTGTAAGACAAAACACAGCGATTAAACAAATCCTGTGTGAAGACTGGAACTCAACTGGACTTTTCAGAACCCTGTCTTACAAACTGACTTCTCGTCACAGCTTTGCCTGCAGACGCCTCTATCGTCTAACAGACTGGAATATATTCTGCGTGGGAAGAAGCTAGGGCCTCTGCAGGTGGCTGTGAAACAGAGCCCCACAGCCGGTGACAGTGAGGGGGCCCACAGAGTGTGCTGGTGAAGAGAACCACTCTCACTCAAATCCTTATGAGCTCTGAAACCCTGGGCAAGCTGCCTCTAAGCCTCAGCTTCACCATGTGTAAACGGGGCCACCACCGCCTACACCAGGGAGCGGCTGTGAAGACAAAAGAGGGGTAGGCATGCAAGGGGCTGGGAATTCATGCAGTAGACATTCAATAGTTACCAGTTATTACTACTGTGGTGGTGCTGGTGGCTGCTATTAAACTATTATGATAGGAACGCCCTTGGCAATCACCTAGGTGATCTCTCAAAAAGCTTTATATGGCTATAAAAAAAAATACTCATTCTTATAATTTAACAAACATTCTGAATCAAGTATCAAAGTTGAGAGAAAGAGACAAAACCGCAGGGCTTTACACCCAGTGCCTGCTTAAAGAGGCAGTTCTTGTGAAGCAGGAGGCCCCCTTTCAAAGCTGACTGGGTAGGGGCAGAGATGCCACATGGAGGGATGGGGAGCCTGAGCTTCCCCTGCTCCTTCCCAGGGAGCCTCTGAGCAGGTGCACTGTTCTCAGTTGGACAAGAGAAGGAGAATACTGACCTCGGGGAGACTGTAGGTTTTTTGGAACTGAGAAATGGAGTAGGAGCGGATGTAGTCACCCATTTCTTCCTTTGTTTCTATAGCTCGCTTCACCAGCCACTGGGAAAGAGAGGTAGGACATGTGAGGACAGGGGTGAAACACCATCGCGGTCGAGGCCAACTCAGAGACGGTACGACCCATCAATCCGAATCACCACATCTGAACTGACTAGGTGACGAGAAACTACCCACGTACACATGCTGTCCCATGTGAAAAGCAGCCAGCCGGGCGTCTGAGAGGCTAAGAGCCAAGGGCATCTGGAGCAGAGTGGCCATGCAGGAGCTCTAAAGCCTCACTTCAGATCCTCAGTTTCGCTCTGTGCAAAGTCGAGGTGAGAGTATCAGTTTCTTTCACCTCACAGAGCTACCGGGGGAGCAAAGGAAATCACAAGGACCAGAATACTTTGCGACTAAAGCACAGCAAAAATATAGTTGTTCCCCACAACCCCCCGGTTCCAGTGGCAGATCTTAACATAACTTTCCCTGTGCTGCCTGTACTACAGTCCAGGGAAAGGGAAGAGAGCCTCAGAGAACATCTAGTACAACCTCCTCTTTCATCGATGGAAAAATCCCTCAAATACTCGCATTTGAGTACAGGTTTGCCGAATACCCGGACCTAGACTTCAGGTGAGTGAGGCAGTCACGGCATTTGCTCTCTTAATCCACACATTATATGGCAACTGGCACTGGCCATGTTGTACTGAACCTGAAGTTCAGAGCCACTACAGAATTTGTCTGTTCTTGTTCCATAGGTAGCAAGCACAAAGCTGTCACAACTCACAGGCTCTTCCACACGGGAAGACCGGACAGAATGTAAAATACAAAAACAGCCTTTGCTTCTCTTCCCTGGCTCTTCATTCAGTCCCTATATGACTGAAGAACATTATGGAGGGAGGATGCCATCTGTCAGTCACCGTTCTCTTTCCAGAAAGAGCTACTACATCCCCAAAGCAGCTTGTGGACAGTAGTAGTATTTCTTCTGGAGCACAGCACACTTGGCAAGGTTTAGCTACTTAGGACAGCAGACGCATGGCATATGGGCTGGTGCTCCTGCAGGGATAGGCAGAATGCTTGCTCACAGAGGGCAGCCAGCTCGAGGAAAGGACGTATTTAGGAAGTACTTGCCCAAGATAGGAGTGGCTGCAAATAACTCTGGGGGATATTCTTTTGTTGTTAGTATCTTCCATTTATTTCCATCACTCCACTCCACCCCACCTCCAAACAACAGCCTCAGGCACTGACTAAAACCCAGAAGCAGGGGCAGAAGCTCACACAGCCTTCAGAGCTTCTCTCCCGCACCCCCATCCAGCACCATGGCCCAGGACAACTATGGAGGCTGACTCCTTGCTCAACTCAGTTTCTACTTCCCTTTGGATGGGAAGATCCAGTTTCTGGACTTTCAAAGTTGTCTCTTTCTCAGATGCTCCTCCATAAATTAGATCTACACTGAGCTGTTAATTTGGCTGGATCCTGGCAAGTGTGATCAGATAAGGAAGGTAAGAGAGTCTTAGGATTCAGAGAATCGATCGCTGTAGTGGACTTCCTAGAGTGAAGGGCTGTGGAGGGAACCTCTTGGACAGCCAAGCTCTGCCCCAAGTCCCTAGCATTTGAGAAAAATACCTACCCTCACAGGATTCACATGTCTGGCCTGGGAGAAGAAGATGTGACCTAGAAGTACTGGGGCCTGAAGTCAGATCCCTTCTTCTCTAGGCTGGCGTTCAGCGCGTTACTACAGCTGTGCTAAACAGCGCAAACCTGGAGGTGAGCCTCAAGAATCACACAAGACAACTAACTTGACGACTGCTCTTTCACCGGTCTCCAGCAAAACAGGTACAAACTACAAGCTGTGGTTACTTTTTCATAATACTTTCATGTATTTAAGGGACTGTCCATTCAAAGGACTGTCCTTTATTCCAAGACTGGGGGGTTAAAACGCGTTTCTTTTAGGAAACTATAAAGCAAGATAGTTGTCACTTAAAAAAATGGCTTTTTCATTAAAGTATAAATGATATACAACATTCTATTAGTTTCAGGTGAACAACATAGTGATTCAGCAATTCTGTACACTGCTCAGTGCTCACCACAGTAAGTACAGTCACCATCTGTCACCACGCAACGTTATTACAATAGTATCGACTGTATTCCCACTGCTGTACTTTTCACGTCCGTGACTATTTTATAACTGGAAGTCTTTACCTCTTTATCCCCTTCACTTATTCTGCCCATCCCCCACCCACTTCCCCTTTGGCAACCACCGGTTTGTTCTCTGTATTTAAGAGTCTGTTTGCTTTGACAGTTGTTACTTTGAAAGATGTTCTTGCTCGACAAATTACAGGTGGCAACCATAGGCCAACCTCCATGTGTGCTTTAATTAAGAAATCTGGTAACCACTAACCTAGGTTCTCACATCCAGAGAGGAAGCCTTCCAGCATTCCACGTACAACAGGGAACATTCAGATGCTCAAAATGCCTAAGATAGCGAAAGAAGATCACTTCCCTTTCATTGCCTTTTCCTCTCTGGATCAGATTTGTTGCTCTCAGAGTTCTAGCATAGGGCTGAGTAAGGCCTAATCACTAGAGATTTAGGCTTTGGGGGGAAAGGCAACAACTTCACATTATGGTGGTAGTGGAAGTTTCAGTAATACCCAACACAGGGTCGCTAGCTCCTGTTTTCACAAAAGGAATCAGGTATCATCCTCCTGCATCAGAAAGTCTAATGAACCTACAGATCAAATTCTGAGTTAAAGTTTTAACTTCCAGTTCACAAATTTCATGGTATTTGATTGAAAGTCTAGTTTGGGGGAAGTCCCCAATAACAGTAACAAAAATTGAAACAACTATATGATACTTACAAAGCACTTACTAAGATGGGCTGGTCCTTCAGCTAAGTGCTTTATACATACTAAAGTACTTAATTCTCATCCTATCAGGTAAGTACTATTATTGCTTCTATTTAACAGATGAGAAGTTAAGTCATTTGCCCAGGGTCACACAGCTAAGTGGCAGAGGCAAGATTTGAACCCAGGAAGTCACTGGAGACCATGCTCTCAACCCCTGTACTATTATAATCTTTTTTTTAGTTTTTTAATGTTCATTTACTTATGAGAGAGACAGAACACAAGCAGGGAAGGGGCAGAGAGAGAGGGAGATGGAATCCAAAGCAGGCTGCAGGCTCCAGGTTCTGAGCTGTCAGCACAGAGCCCGATGCAGGGCTCGAACCCACCAACTGTGAGATCACTGACCTGAGCTGATATCAGATGCTTAGCTGACTGAGCCACCCAGGCGCCCCCATACTGTTATAATCTTAACACAGGCTTAGAAGACTTCTGAATCAAGGACCGCATGAACGGCAGAGTGGGAAAGCACAAAGTTTAGTGACAAGGAGTTTAGACTGGAATCCTGCTTGACAGCTCACCAGTTCTCTGCCCTTAGGTAAATCAGTTACTTGCTCTGAGTCTCACTTTCCTCAGACATAAGACTGGGATTATAATAGATGCTTCCAACAACTCTATCAGGATCATTTGCAAAGCGCTGTTCACACAGCAGGCCCTTTCCTTTGCTCCTCCTCTTCTCGAAGTGCCTGAAGGGGAGGGTGAGACACAAGACTGCAAGAATATAGGGGGCTGTACAGCATATGCCACTTACTCACAGGAGCTTGGGAAATAGCCACGGTGGAAATTAGCCTCCCATTAGACATCCAGTCACCAAATAAAGACTAATTGCCTACACAGTCCCAGACATTCCACCAGGTGCTGAAAACACAACAGTGAGCAGGACAGCCATGGCACCTGCCCCCAAGAAGCTTAGTCTGACAGGAGGGACAGAAATAACCAGACAGATATACATGGTTACAAACAATAGTAAGGAAGGATTCCTACAAAGGAAAGGAATATGGCCAGTATGAATGGATACAGCAAAGGAACCTGTTCTAGATTAGGGGCTCATGGGAAGCTTTCTTGAGGAGGCTGGGTGGAACTGAGATCAGAAAGATGAATATGAATTAAGCAGGTAGGGAGAGAAAGGTAAGAGCTTTCCAGCTTGAGGGAAAGGCCTTGTGACAGGAGGAAGCATAAGATGGATGAGGAAATCTGAAAGTCAGAGGAGCTAGAACAGAAAGAATAAAGAAAAGCAAGGAATAAAGTCAGGCTGGATAAGTGGGACAGGACCAGAACATGGAGGGCTCTGGAGTTCTACCTTTACCAAAAGGGCAATGAAAAGCAATTAATGGGAACATTCAAAGGTCACAACAGGTGACAGTGTGAACCTAGGGAAGAACACTGGCGAACTTCTGAGGATGACATCAGGAAGTCCCATCACGTCTTGCTCCACCAACTCCACGCCACACCCGTTAAATCCAGGATCTAGGCCAGGTGGCCCAAGAGCCAGACCCGTTATAGGAATTCTGGTGTTCAGAGGACAAGAAACCACACAGAGGCTCTCACCTGAACAACAGGAAATATGTGAATAAAATCCATGCCCTGGATCTGGTGGGGCTCCAGCTGGTGTGGACACTTCATCCTTGGCAGGACTGAGACGATTTTTTCTGACAGTGCTCTGTTTGGAAAAAACAACAGCAAAGAGTGAGAACACACTAAGTGGCTCTTAAGACATCTCTCAAGTCTGGGCAGTATTCCAGAAGAATCTGGGGCTTCTCAACGCCAGATCATGACCAAGCTTCTCCCGACTGACTGCAAAATGAGAAAAATAGGCACAATTCAGATGTGTCTGTGTGCACGCGGCTAAGGCCACAACACGGCTTTCTTTCTTTATTCTACGGTTTTGTTCTTCCCACCTTCTTTATATTAAAACATATCGTTTACTTACGACATTATGGTGATGTTTGAGGTAATAATTATTATTTTTTAACATACTTACGTTGTAAAATACAAAGTCATCAGTGCCCCAAGTTCTTTTACATTTCATTTTACTGACCTACTTTTTCCAAAAATCTGGGAACCACTAGGTTACACATTAAAAAAATTGTTCTCTCTCTCCTTCTCCCCCGTGCGCATGCGTGTTCTCTCTCTCTCTCTCTCTCTTGCAAAAAAAAAAAAAAAAAAAATTGTTCTAAATATCATTCAGGAAACAAATAATTACCAGACCCTGTGCTGGGTGCCTACAATAGTAAGACAAAACATGGGGCCTGACGCTAAAACAAAAAATTTAGAGTTCTCTACTCTGGTATAAAAGTATTTTTAGGGGCGCCTGGGTGGCGCAGTCGGTTAAGCGTCCGACTTCAGCCGGGTCACGATCTCGCGGTCCGTGAGTTCGAGCCCCGCGTCAGGCTCTGGGCTGATGGCTCGGAGCCTGGAGCCTGTTTCTGATTCTGTGTCTCCCTCTCTCTCTGCCCCTCCCCCGTTCATGCTCTGTCTCTCTCTGTCCCAAAAATAAATAAAAAACGTTGAAAAAAAAAAAATTTAAAAGTATTTTTAAAATAAAAAATAGCCTTTAAATTTTTTTTTTTTTAACTACTTTCAAATTAATCCTAGATTTGGGGGAACCATGTCCTTGTTCTTTTTTTCCAGAGAGGAGAACGCTTCTGCTTCTCATCAAGAGCATTCTGAACGCTCTCCAACACCTTGCTTCAGTCCTGTGAAATGTCCAGGAATAAGGGGAAGAATGGGGCTTCCCGAGGCCTGAGAGCATTCTTGTAGCCCAGTCAGGAGGCAAGCATCCTCCGCCTGCTGAGAGTTTCCACAGCTCCTGCCCAGGCCTGGGTGGGACAGTTTTAAGGCAGGCACGACAGCAGGGTCTGTGTACAAGTCCACAGATGTAAGCCTCCTTCTCTACTTGGCTGGTATTTGACCTCCAACTGTCTGCTTCCTGTTTCTTACACTTCAATTGGATTTGGTTCAAGAGGGGAGAGCAGAGGTTACCAAGTGGGTCTGCCTTGAGAAGACAGTCACCAGGCATGACCTTGTGGGGCCATATGGAGAAATGGGGGCTTCTGGCTCAGCTTACGTGGATAGGTTAGGTTAATAGTCTTATTCTAAAACCCTTTAAAAAAATCTTAGCCCCTTACAGCAGCTACTGTGGCCTTGTCTGCAAGTGAGAACTATTTTCTGATAGATGAAAGCCCTAGTGAACAAGGTCCCTAGTTCTTACTAGATGCTTCAAATTCAGCAAGTGGGTCTACTCACACAGTGTTCCTTGTTCAAAGAAATCTTGTATGCTTTTATCTCTCTGCAGTCCCATAATCCTTCCCAAGAGACAGACACTTTTAAGACTGACATCTAACAAAGGCCTGGGTCAGAGCAATTATTGTCTTACCTATGCTGCCCTTAGTAGGTTTTATCCTCTTGGTCTTGGTAGGAACTAAGTGAAATCCAGGGAGAAAAGCTAAATGGCTCCCCAGGGAATGGTCCCTGGAGAACACACTACAAAACTTTGTTCATTCCCAGGAAGAAGCTTTAGAAGGTGGCACCAATGTTAGAACTACTAAGAGGAAATATGGATCATAATATCAATGATATTATGGATCATAATATCAACGTCAAGTCTGATAGGTCAATCATAATATCAATGTCAAGTCTGATAGGTTTAAGAGACAAAAATATGGAGAGGAGAAGACTGATACTCTACTGCACACATTTACAAAAGGAGGGAACATCTACCTCCCAGGAGGGAAGCCTCTGGGAGAACATTTTCACCCCTAACAGAGTGGGCACGTGTGTGACTCATCCAAAAGGTCAGAGACATGGAAGGAAAATGTCACATGCCTCTCAGCCACTACTGCAGTCCCTCCTTTCTGAGCAGTCTGACTTCAGGATACAAGTGTCTTTTCTGTCATGAGGTACGTGGCTGTCCCAGTGGGGAAGCCTATGGCTGTCCAGTTGTTTCTGGGGCTCAAATGGGATAGTTTGGTAGGCAAGTATTAATGAACCCATTTGGCAGCATATCTAAGGCTCTCTCTATAATACACTTTATCTTTTATTTTAATCTCCGACAGACTCTCATGCCTTTCTTCATTTTCTTGAAACTTGTGAGGGGAAGAGACTGGTGCTTAATTGACACAGCTCCCTAAACTCCAAGCTTAGCAAATACAGATGATCCTCACTTGGCATCCTCGTTTAGGGCAAGTCTTAACTGTTGATATCCATGGGGCCTTTCCTCTCAGTCACATTCTGGTTCAGCAGGAGGAAAGCTCCCCCTAGTGGCTACAGATCTGAGTCTGCATAGGGTTACTGGTCCGTAACAACCAGTCAGTAGCTTGAAAACAAGAGGCTGAGACCCCCAGTACCATCTAGCTCAAACTTCTACCTTCAGACCAAGTTGTGTCTGACCACTGCTCAGAGACTGTCTCCTTTCCCAGTTCATAAAGGCCCTGAGGGAAGGATGCTGTGGGTCATCTCAGGGTTTACAAGCCTCTTAACCCTCCTCCCAGAAATCACTGCCAAGACTGAGGTCTCACTCAACAGCATATGGAAGCAGCTGGAGGCAGAACCACTCCTGGGCCAAGGGAGGGATGTGTGGGACATACAGGCAGGCTGGGGTAGGGGACAAAAATCAGGAGGACTTCTTGAAACCCACCAGCCCCTCTCTCTTTTTCCCTGGAGGTCAGGGTAGACCCTCTGACTTTCTGAAAATCTGGGTAAGTGACCACGCAGAGGTCCCCCGTGAGGTTTCTTAGTCTAAGATTTTAACAATGCCCACTTGCCACTACAGGTGATTGGTTTGATTCCTGCAGTTTTTAAGAGTGTTCAGTACACAGTTTCCTCCTCCACTGCCAACAGTTTGAAAGAGAGTGAATTAACCAGGGTCTAAACTCCAGCTCCATCACCTGCTCTGGGACTTCTGGCAAGTCATTTGGTCCCTCTTGTCCAATACTCCCATCATACACGAGGAATAATGCCTGTCCTACTTACTCAAACTTGTTGCGATGTTTAGGTAGTCATAGGCAAGTACAAGTGCTCTGCACACAGGTGCCTCCTACTCATGTGTTGTTGAAATGAACTCAGTTATAAGCCTGAAATCTCATTTATGGACCTCTGAACATAGGAATCTGCAGTCATGGGGCTTTACGACAGGCTAGGAGGGTAGAAGGAGGATGTAGACAGAGGGTAGAAGCTCATGAAACCCTCAAGAAAAAGGGATCAACAAGAAGAAAAAGGCCCCAATTGGGCATGTACAGAAAACAGCCTGAAAGATAATCATGCCCTCCTCAGACAGTGCTACCTGGCCACCCACCACACAGTTTCAGCTGGGACATACTGAAACACTGCAAACATAAGTCACTTTTAGTCTAAATTGCATCTAACCAAGAAACTCTGTGGAGAGGAACCTCAAACACAGAACACATTCCAAAACCAAACAGAAAAGATGTTTGAATAATTCGGTGCCCTGTGACTATGGCATTTCCCTTACAGGTAAGAGAGACCCCACTGTCTGATGCATTGCTAGGAGTCTGCTGAGTCTTCAGTCATGCAACCCCCCGGCCCCGGTTTCACCTACAATTACAGTTCATGGCTCTGGACTTAAAAAGCTACACATCAAGTGTTTACCAGAGAACATAATACTGTACATCCTCAGCCCCTTATCCAAACCCTTTGGGGCCATAGGTGTTTCAGAATTCAGAACTTTTTAAATGTTTGCACTTTAGTGGACATAAGAGGCATATACTACATATTATGTAGAGCCCAAGTGAAATCTAGAGCAAACTGTACACTTGAAGAAATTATTATTTCTGCAGCAAAACTTATGAAAATTCATGTAAGTGGGATCAATAAAGACTAAAAATAGTCTTAAGTAGGTTCAGGTCATGTTTTGTTTCCAAATGAGTTTTGTATCCACACTTAGAAAGAACAGACCTGTTTTCAGTGGTTTTTTTTAGATTCGAGAAACATGGACAAGGGATTAAGAATCCATATAAAACCCACCATGCTCCAATATCTCCTAAGAGTACTGCCAGTGACAGGAAAGTATCATAATTCCCAAGGACGCCAAGGTGAAAAGGGGCTAAGGACCACTGTAAAACTCTAAGGGAATTTGCAAAGAAGGGATACACAGAATCTAGGAGATGGTAAAAGTGGTGCAGAAAGAATGCATTTGAAATCAAAAGAATGCAAAAGACATCCCAGCATAGCAGGGGTGCCACAGGCATAAAAAGCAATCACTCAAAATGGAACAGAAAGAGGCCTCAATCAAGAGTGTCCTCGAGAAGATAGTAAATTTATGTTAGTAAACAGCTAAAGAATCTGGGTGATCTTAGCTACAGGTAAAGCTATGTGCTTCTTGGTCAAAAAGGGGAAAAAAAGGCAATCAGAAACTCAAGAAAAGTAAGCTGTATACAGACAAGGCAAATTACAACGTGCCTGATGTTCAGTGACTTTTCATAGAGACCACTCCACTGGCTCAGGCCAAACATCTCAGAATCATTCTTGAGTCCCCTCTTCCTCACACCCAAATCCAATCTGTCATGACATCCGGTTGGTTCTACCTCCAAAATAGATGAAGAATCCCACCAACTGCTAGCCACCCGTCATGGCCACCATCCTTCTGTGAGCATGGCTACAGGGTGCTAAAGAATCTCCCTGCTGCCAACTTCACCCCTTTGATCAGTAATCAGAGAGTTCCTTCTAAAACCGATTATGAACAGAACAGATTATGTTCCTCATCTGCTCAAAACCCTTCAAGAATTTCCATCTCAGTCAGAGTAAACTCAAAGTCTTTATTCTGACCTACAAAACTCTACCCGATCTGGCCCCCCTAACTTGTCTGCACCTCTGCTATTGCCCCTCTCCCCCACCTCACTGCACTCCCGGCAGGCTTCTGTTTGGAGCCTTCACGCTCGCGGTCCCCTTTGCTTGGAACCCTCTTCTCTCAAGTCTTAGCTCCCATATTCCCTTCTCAATGAGGCCACACTGACTTAAAGTTACAACTGCCTCCAAACCATGTCCCTCTTCATATACCTTTTCAGCTTTCATTTTTTTCAGAGTGCATATTACTTCCATAAATAACTCAATTTTTTATTAAATTAGTTCTTTATTGTCTATCTTCCCCCAAAAGACTCTAAGCTCTGTGAGGGAACGATATTTTTCATGAATATAACCAAAGTACCCAGAACAATGCCTGACCCATAATATGGACTCAATAAATATTTGGTGAGTCAATGAATAAATGAAGATATTCCTCTTGACTGTAATATTTTGAATATTTCCCATCAAACGGCACCATTATGATCGAGGAGATCACATTTCCTTTTCTTTGACACCATCACAACTCTTAGTTCTTATTGTAAACACTCTTTATAAATTTACTTTTACAATTTACCTGTAGATTAAGCATGGACAATTTAATTGCTATTATTATTGAACAGATTGTAAATATTATGCCCTGAACATTGTAAAAGTGATGATATGATGGTAGATGGAGGCTGAAAGGAAGAAGGAAAAACAGATACCAAAACATTTACCCTAAGTAGCTAGGAACCAGGAGAAACTATCTTTAAAATTTTTTTTTTAACGTTTATTTATTTTTGAGACAGAGAGAGACAGAGCATGAATGGGGGAGGGTCAGAGAGAGAGGGAGACACAGAATCTGAAACAGGCTCCAGGCTCCAAGCTGTCAGCACAGAGCCCGACGCGGGGCTCGAACTCACAGACCGCGAGATCATGACCTGAGCCAAAGTCGGCCGCTCAACCGACTGAGCCACCCAGGTGCCCCTTGGAGAAACTATCTTATATTAATGAGTCAAGAAACAGAAGCTTATGTAGATTACAGCTATACAAGTGATCACAGGACAACAGATAATAATTATAAGACTGGATAATGGGAAACAAAGGGGATGTGGTGAGTAGTATAGTGAGCTAAATTCCTCCTCTTATTAGACTTGAATGAAACATACATAGTTGGAGATGCACAAGTGACCTCTCTGAAAAATCTAAAACCTAAATAGGCAAAGATGATCCTTTCCAGGGAATAAAACCAGGGTATACAATGGGAACAGGGAGAGACATCAGCTGTATATTTTGTGCTCTTTGGCAGTATCTGAATTTTTTTTTTAATTTTAATTTTTTACTTCATGGATGTAGCACCTATACAAGCAAAACAAACAAACAAAGACGCAGGAATAAAAATCTACCCCTGGAGTTAGCCTGACCAGCAGAGAGCAGAGCCACATGCCTAGACTCTATCACACTGTCCCCAGTGAAGGACTTTTCCCGATAGGTCACTGGATGCGATGTCACAGTCCCAGAATGACAGATGCTGGAGATGTAGAGCTCCGCTATTCATGGCTGAGCACTGATGAGCACAGTGTCACAGAGAACAATACGTCCTCTTTAATGAGGAGCCAAAAGATGTCCTTTGGTCTTATTATTAAGAATTTCGGTGATTCTGTGGGACCGATTTTTCTTCTGTGTGGAAACAGAATTGGGTAATTCATCATGTTTTTCTCTTTTTTGTTGGCTGCCAGAAAGCTTAGAGCCAAATCTGTGGCCCACCCTTAGAAAAACAAGGCATTTTGTGGCCTATGACAAATGTTGTAGCCTTATCCCCAACTCCCATTTCTTTTTCCTTTTGCTTCGCTTCCCCTTTTCTCTATCACTGCTTCATATGCGTATTTGTAAACTAGCTTTAATCCATTTGGAATAGTTTTTTTCCTGGAGGAGGATAAGGCTTCAGAAAAATGATGAAATAAGTCACAAATACACACAGATCTGAAATCACAAATCCCTCTCCTGACAAATAAGGGAACTGTGACTTGCCCAAGGTCACACAGCTGCCCATTGGCAGGGCTGGGCAGAACTGGGGATCCCAAGTGGTCTAATGAAATCACCAAGCCCCTAGTGAGCTATGGAAGACTGGGTGGGACACTCAGGTGAAATCTCTAGCAAGGAGTCCATGCTGCCTCCTCTCGATGGCAGGCATGACCACAGAGGCAATGGGGAAGGGCGGGGGGGAGGGGGGAAGATTCTCTTCCTCACTCTATTCAATATTCAACTTCAATTTAATACATTCGTCCCAGCTGCCCCTGGAAAGAGATAAAGTAAGAAGCAACTGGAAACTATTAGAGAGTATTAGAAAAAGGATGAGAGTTGCTGAACATCAGTAATCATCAGAGAAATGCAAATCGAAAGAAGGGCTATCATCAAAAAGATAAGAGATAACTAATATTGGCAAAGCTATGGAGAAAAGGGAATCTCGTGCACTGCTGGTGAGATTGTAAATTGGTACAGCCACTATGGAAAACAGTATGGAGGTTCCTCAAAAAATTAAAAATTAAAAAATTTTAAATCAGAACTACCGTATGATCCAGCAATTTCATTTCTGGGTATTAATCAGAAGGAAATGAAATCAGTATCTCAAAGAGGGTATCTGAACCCCCATCTTCACTGCAGCATTACTCACAATAACCAAGATATGAAAATAATCTAAGTGTCCATCCTTGGTTAAATAAGATGTGGTGTACATGTAAACACACACACACACACCCAGGAATATTATTCAGGCATAAAAGAAAAGAGGAAATCCTATAATTTGCAGCACCATGGATGGACCTTGAGGATAAGATTTATGCTAAGTGAAATAAATCAGAGAAAAACAAATGCTGTGTTATTTCACTTGTAAGCGGAGTCCAAAACAACTGAATTCAGAGAACAGATTGGTGGTTGCCGGAAGTGAAGGTGGGGGTGAGGGAAATGGGTGAAGAGGAACAAAAAAGCACAAAAGGTACTTGCAGTTATAAGATAGATAGGTCCTGGGGATATAATGAAGAACACAGTGACTATAGTTAGCAATGCTGTAGCATATATTTGACAGTTGCTAAGAGAGTAGATGATAAAAGTTCGTATCACAAGAAAAAAAATTGTAACTGTGTGGTGATGGATGTTAACTAAACTTACTGTGATGAACGTTTTGCTATATATATATACACATACATACATCAAATCATTTTGTTGTACACCTTGAAATAATACAGTGTTACATGAAAATTATATCTCAATGAAACTAGGAACAAAAAAGAGAGAGATAATGTTAGAAACAGCCTGAGCATTAAATGACTTATATGCTAGCTGTGTGACCATAGCTTCTAACAACCTCAGTTTTATTACCTATAAAACTATGATAATATCTGTTGTAATGAAAACTAAAATAAAACACGTAAAGTGTCTTAGCACAACTTTTGGCACATAGCAGACACTCAAAAGTTAGCTCCCTTCCCCCCCTTTAGCCTCTTCCATGGCAAACCCTGGTAACTTACATTTTTTGACCTATTGTAGAGTTTTCCTGAAAGAGCAAATCAACGTCTATGTCAAAGTTGCAAGTGGTGATGCACCAAGTCATTCCTCCTACTACCTGCAAGACACAAAGAAAATACCTGTTTTCTCTTCCTGGTTTGGGGAGAGGGGAAGTGGAAGGTAGGAAAAAATGTAAGTAGTTTTTATAGAATCAGTGACCCTACAAAATTATTTCTCTTTAGAGAGAGAGTATATGTGCCCTTCTGACTTCGTCCACTACAATTCATCTAAAATAGCACCACTCGATAAAACTTTCCGTGGTGATGGAAAATGTGTCTGTACTGTCCAATGCAGTGGCTACCAGCCACATGTGGCTACTGAGCACTTGAAACGTGGCTAGTGTGACTGAGAAGCTGACTTATATTACGAAATGGACGTATCATTCATAGGTCCTCTTTATACTGAGGGAGACGGACATTAATTCTCAGCCAAGAGAAGTCTTACTCGAGTTTCAGGTAAGTGCCAGATTCCAGAGGAATTATGTGTTTTACAGACCAGACAGGTGAGTAGCAAGGCTGACATTTGTGGTTCATTACTTAATTTCCATATATATATTTTTCACATATCTAAAGGAGAGGAGAATCTCTGGTCCACTTTTCTCATAGGATTTCTCAGAGATGCAAATGAGACTAAGGCTAAAAAAACACTTTGAAACAAAACAAAATCCTTTTCAGACACGCCTTGATGTTAGAAAAAACAACAGTGACTCTCATCTCTGGCTGTATTTTAGACACATGTGAGATGCCTATTAAATACAGATTCCAGGGGCGCCTGGGTGGCTCAGTTGGTTAAGCGTCCGACTTCAGCTCAGGTAATGATCTCACGGTTCGTGAGTTCGAGCCCCGCATTGGGCTCTGTGCTATCAGCTCAGGGCCTGGAGCCTGCTTCGGATTCTGTGTCTCCCTGTCTCTCTCTGCTCCTCCCCTGCTCATGCTCTGTCTCTCTCTCTCTCCTTCAAAAATAAATAAAAACATTTAAAAAAAAAATACAGATTCCAGGCCCCAGACCAGATCTAAGCAAAATATCAAAGGGTGAGGCCTCAACGTCTGTATTATGAAACAGTCCACAGTGATTGTTATGTAGAGCTGGGACTGTGGCCCACTGGAGCACTCAACACTTTCTCCCATCAGGAAACTGTCCTGGCCTGCTCTGGCTGATCTGCAAGCTTCATTTCTGTGCACAGTTGGCTGCTGCCTTTGCTGCAACATGCCACTTATTCTATGTATGTTGCTTTACTTGTCTCCCTTTCCTATTCTATAGAAGCTGGGCTCTCTGAGTACAGGGCCTTGGTCTTATCTCTGTGCCCTCAACACTCACTACTATGCCTTGTGCATAATAATTCTTCTAGGTTCTGCTGAATTAACACACTTCATCCCACAGTGACTTCTCCCTCCTCCAAACTCAGAATTGACCATCTTTAGAAAAGCTGGCAATTGTCTGTGAGCACACTGACCTAGGACAGCTCCTTACTAGCTCAGATTATTTTATCTTACGTAAGCTTTATCTCTTCACTCAAACTGTAAGTTCTTTAAAAGGAGGAACTATTTCTGATGCCTCTTTGCACTTCCCAAAGGTCTGTACACAGAAAAGGAATTCAAGGCATACCTACTGATACATTTGTGTTTTCTTTTAATAGGAAATTGGAACACTTCCAGTAACGAACCTGAATGAGAGAGAAGCACTGGAGAAAGTAAAAACACAATCCCTTCCTCTTTTCCCTGTGCTGGTAAACCATGCCATCCCAACAAAAATCAGCCTGAGGGTCAGGAAGCTTTCCTCTTACCTTGTCAAAAGGTGACAAGCCTTTAATTCTTGCCCTGAAATACCCAGCTGCAACCAAGAGCTCCAGAATTTCAGTTAGCTTGACATTTTGTTCTTCATCTTCTCTTGTTTCTACCTAAAACAAAAGGTAAAAGATAGGCTCGTAAAAGCTACCTTAGGATAAAGGAACACCAGGCATATCCCCCGATGCCACAATTTAGTTGCCAAGGTGCAAGTGACATTGCCTGTATCACTGTGTTCATGCAGAAGCATGGGGACACAGGGCTGCCAGAGTCACAAAGAACAGAGTCCTTGGGCCTCAATGAGCTGTGTTGACCGTCACAGGTGGGGGAAGAAGACACACACAGGCAGTACAGATTATTCATCGGATGGGGAAGGAATCCAGGGAAAGGAAGATGATAGCATGGTACCTCCCGGTTCAGTAACACAAGGTTTACTTCACAGGCTCCCAACTAAATTATAAACTCCTTACAGACAAAACAAGGTTTTGTTTTGTTTGTTTGTTTGTTTTAACTTTTTGTGCATCTTGGTCCCAGAAGCAACTGACAAATGGGGCTAGAACCAAGAAGGGAGTTTAAACACGTCTCTCTTCAATCATCTTTTTGATCTCTAAGGTAAATTAAGAAAGGCTTTCAACTTGGATACATGAAAGGATGCTGACTACCGCATAACGGGATTGCCTTAAAAATAATAAATTCACCTAATATATTTAAATAGGGAACTGATTTAAATTTTTTAAATTATAACCTACTTTCACTCCTAGGTGTTGATCCATAACTAAAAAGCATCTAAATATTCTAGTAGTACTGCCTCCATCTACTTCTATGAACTGTACCTTCCCTCTCTTCTATGACTGCGGAACATAAAAAACCACTTCTCTACATAAAACATGAGCAACATATAGCTGGTTCAAATTCTGGCACCCACCTCTGACTCCTCCCTCACCCAACAATGTCTGTGCAACCTTCCTTTACCCTGCGTGTCGCAGCCATCCTCCCCTCCCTTTTATTTACACTTCATGCCAGGACTACTGCAGCTGCCTCAACTGTCTCAATCTTTCTGCTCTTAATCTGTTTTCCTCACTCCTTCCTAAATCACAGCTTTCACATCATCCCTTCTTAGCTCATCCCCCAGCCCTTATCATTAATGCATCACACACTGTCTGTAAGATAAACTCCAAAGTTCCTGGTTGGCTATTCAGATCTTTGGCTGCAACCTATCGTTTTAGCTTCATCCTTTACCTCCCTCCAAAACAATCCAGTCATGGCTCTGGCCAAGCTCAAGCATGGCTCATTCCCATTTCTTCACTGTTCCCACCCCTTCCCTTCTCCTGATACTCTCTAACCACCCAGAAACCATCTTCAAATTCCAGCTCTTATTCGACGCCAACCCTGACAAATGCAGCCTGAAATGGTCACTCCTCTGCATTTCTATTTCATTTATAGTTCATGCCACTCATACAATTAAGTATCAACCTCTTCTGAGTAAAACGTCTGGTGTTAATGTACAAGCCTGTCTTTCGAAATGGGCTATTAGCTGGGTTAGGAGAGGACCCATATATTATTCAGTCATGTTCACACCTCTTCTGAAGTAGCATTAGGCTCAAAGGACAATTAAATATGGAATGACGTGCTCGATCATTACATAAAGTGCATGACCTATGCCAGCCACGGATTAACGAAATGTTTTCATAGTCATGACAGTGATAATGGAAATTCAAGTTTATTTTGAAGTACAAATTGCCAGGAGAGAGAGCTCACATATTAACATATAGTTGAACAAAGAATTATTAAAGTGATTGACAATCTCTTGCAATACGGGGTGTGACAGTGACAGCCTCGTGCCACTGCTCGTTTTACTTCTTAATCTCAAACCACCCTGGCCCAGCCTATTCAAGCGTTACCCTAATTCTTAGTGGACATGCAAAAATAAATTAATATTAATTATTCACACAGTCTCTTCCTTTGCAAAAGATCTGGGATAGTTAAGCAACATCTATAAATAGGGAGACCCCAAGAAAAGAGAAAAGCAATATGGTTTACAAAGATGGAGTAGAAAAGAAAAATGGGATGACAGAAGTATTTTCTTATAGCTTCTAGGATGTAAAACAGGAACCCTTCATTTGTTCAATCTTCAGTTATCATGAAAACACTTCCAAGAAGAGGACAATTCATCCCAGGAGTATCATTCCTTCCTCAACTTGTACCTAACGAGAACCTGCTGGCCAACCCCATGGCAGATGCATGGCCCATGCCTTTTATCTACTCACCCCCAGAATGGAGAAGTATATACATTTTTGTGAAATAACCTATGCAATAACTTTCTGGCACAAGACACTGAATGGAGAATGTTAATTAAGACTCCGCATTCAATTCACAGATCAACACTGAAACAATATGGAAAAGGGCCACTGACTAACACACAGTGACTCAAAGAATACCCTCTTTTGAGGGTGTAAAAAGCCATTAGATTGGTTGATACACTCACCATTAAAAAACTAAAATTCTGATAAAGATGAATGACTGTGAGCTCTTAAACCAGGCACACTAAATTTTCAATTGCCCTGTACTATAGTTCATGTAAGCTGGAAGGCAAGCCCAAGTCTAGCTATCTTCCCATCCTTCACAAACCTACAGAAAAAGGTTTAGAAAATTGGATTTAAGGAATTAACTGGATTAGTGACAGTTTAATGACACAGACTATCCATATTCATATGTACTGGTCTTTGAACTAAATGATAATAATTTGATTATATTTACCCTGTATGCCTCCTAATTGCCAAGAGCTGTCTTAGGCTCCTGGAAAACTGACAAGTCAGACCCAGCCTCTTGGCAGTCAGAGAAGGGTTAAACAAAGGACACAGAGGACCAGGTTGCTTTTTATTTTAGAAAGACCCCCATTTGTAGTACTGTAGGACACTGAAACGGAGGGATTCAAGGTAGAACCTGAGAAACCAGAAAGGGGTCTACAGCAAAAGACCAGGCAAAAACTTGATGAGAGCCTAGAGTAAAGAAGTAACAAAAAAGAAACATCAAATATCACAAGACAGTTCTCATCTTGGCAATCCCCTCCCCCTTCCATCAATGTAATTTGCAGGTAAGGTTTTACCTAATACAGTTCTGACAACATGACATTTCTTAGGTTTTCCTAAGATTACAACAAAATGGACTTATCCACTGGGAGCACACACTGCCAGGTAAGTCTGTCCTTCCAGCACTATATTATATCCCCAGCTTTTATGCATGGAACAGCGATCCCTCAATTAGTGGGTACCCTACCTATGAGATGAAAGAACTGAGGATTGGCAGGGAGTAGGGTGGGTGGGGGGACACGCAGAGAAGCAAGATTGGCTACAGGCAGCTGTGATGTCCTCCTGTCAAGTGCCTGCTTCAGAACCTTAGGAGGGGGACAGAGGTTCAGTGTGGATTTCATTTCTTGAGTCTTGTAAACTAGACTAGCTTTGGAGGAAATCAGCTGGAAGAGAAAAGACACTGGCAAACCGCCTCGCTAAATGACACTTGCAGCCTAAAGGAAATGCACGTTCCTTTTATTCGCAGACAACGTGGAAATCCGGAAGCCACTGACTGCCCTGTCCCTCAGGAGGACTGAGTATTTAATAACAAACACCTCTGTAAGGAAAGGTGCCCGCTATGCTCTGGAGAAGCAGCCACGCTTCCGCCGGGCGCTCGGCCCGGCCCCACGGCCCCACTGGACAGCACGTCGCCTCCCGCACACCGCCCAGTGCGCGCACTGCTTCCAAACTTCTGCTGCCCGGGTCTGGCGCGGGGTGGGTAGGGCGGCATTCCCTGCACACACCAAGGCGGGTGAGGCCGGCCGTGGGGACCCCGCGGGCCCCGTGAGACGGCGGCAGGCGCCACAAGGTCACCGCCCTTTGCACAACCCGAGCCCGGACGGTCCCAGCGCGCGTCTCGTGACTCCAGGGCGCAGCAGCCCCGGGCCTCGAGGCGAGCCCTGCAGCGCCAGGGGTCGGGGCACACTGCCCGGGAGAGCGGGAGAGGCGGGACCCCGAGCCCCGCGGCGTCTGGAGCTGCGTGGAGCTAGGTACTGGGCTGGGAAAGACCGCCTCCGTCCCGGGGGACCCAGGAGCGGCTGAAGTTTGTCCCCGCCCCTGCCCAGGCTGGGGGACCTGCTCGGCCCCCCGGCGCACAGGGCCAGCGCTCCCCGCCGGGGACACACCTGAGGAAGGGGGCGGGGCGCCCCAAACGCTGCCCGGGCCCACTCAGCCGGCCGCTCGGTGGGCTCGGCCCTCTCCCACGAACCCGGACTGTCAGGGAGAGGGGGGTCCTTACCTCCGGGAGACCCTGGCCCTCCGGCCCCTTCGGCAACCCCATGGTCCTGTGACAGACGTGCGGCGGCAGCAGAGCCCGCAGAGCGTCCGGAGGAAGCTGTCCCCGACCGCCAAGCTGCTACCGGGGTGGAGGCAAAGCGGGAACTTCCTCTGCCGCCGCCACCGCCACTGCCGCCGCCGCCGGCCGGGAGCGCGGCGGCCCCGCGGAGCATGCGCACTGGGACGCGAGCACATCGCGACTGCGCCTGCGTGAGGGCCACCCCTGGCAAGGCCGAACCGCGCGGGGGCGCTGGAGCTGCTGTCCCGCCGGGCTTCTGGACCGGTGTTCCGCAGGTGCTTCGCGCCGGGCTCCGCAGTTTTCTCCGAGGTGCATTACAGGGTCTATTCCTTCATCTCGGGGAATTTTTGCACTGGGCTCCCTCTCTGCTTTTCACATGCGTTGGATGCCCCAAATCGGGGTTCTGTCCGCTCGCTTCACGAGCGGGACTTCGGAAGCCCCCTCACTCTCGTGGGGAATTCCAGCATGAATGCGTTTGGGAATTCCAGACACCGGACCAGTTCTAGCTGAATCGGGGTGTCCCCTGATTTAAACGCACTCGGGCAAACTTCTCGCTGTATATATACGGACGAGGGAACGGAGCCCCCAAGGAAGGCTTCTGCATGACCGCTCCCAGGGTTCCAGCTAGTGCGTCTTGTTTTCCAGGAAACCTGGTTTGGGATAATATCCCTACACTCCCAACATACCCAGTTCTGGGTCTCCCTTGGGGAAAAGTCATCTCAAAGTGTAGCTCCGGTTTTGATGTCATTTTAGCTGCCACATCACTTACATGATGCACCCCTTTTGTGTCCCAGAGGATGGCAGTTATATAAAAGGGTTGTCTCCTGGGCCACAAGCCGCCCCGCCCCGCCCCCCCGCCCCTCCGCACTTTACGCACTTGCTTCATGATGGCTTCTCCAGCATTTATTTACTTATTTACTTATTTATTTATTTATCGGGGATGAAGAAGGTGACATGTGAAAACTTGCTGTAGAAGAGATCATTCCTTCTGGGGGAGGAGGGAAGAGTGGGAGATGTGAAACTAGCTCCTTGAGATTAAGAGGTGTGTGTGTGTGTGTGTGTGTGTGTGTGTGTGTGTGTTTCCTCTCCGCATACCTAACATCTTAAAAAGTAGAAACTACTCAGTAAATGTTTTTCCTTGAAGAAATTCTGTGGGCTTTTTGTACTTTTTCCTTGATGTTTGCCCTGACAGAATAAACATACGTCTGAAAGGCCCTAAGAAGGGCCATTTCCTTCTTAAATGCAGTTGGCAAATACTTGTAACAAAACTGTGTGCCACGCCCCGCCCCCCCCCCCCCCCCCCACGTATGAGAAATTTGAATGTGCAAATTAAGGCGTTGAGATGGGAACTCTCTTAGAGTTGTCTGACGTCTTGCACTTATCCATTGGGAAGCCAACGAAACTCAGTCTTTAGGCCTCCCATTCTCAACTTACCAAATGTATTTAGTTTTATAATTTAAAAATCATCCTTCCTCCAGATGGTATAGGACGAGGGGGAATGATGGGTAATTTGTGGCCACTGTTAAATGACTAGAAAGTACTGATGCCTAGGGACAAGTAGCAGAATCTCATATAGCAGGCAAGCCTAAATAGCTGTATATAAAGTAGTTCAGGGAATAGGGTCTGGAGAATAATAGAACTCAGGTGGGCCACACACAAGTTCCCTGTTGGAAATGCTTTTGCAATGTTTAAATAAACATGAACAGCTAACTTTCCCAGTTTTACTGTCTGTGTAGGGTGACAGTAGCAGAGTTGGGCTGGCATTATGCCTTTTTTTTTCTTTTTTTTTAAAGATCCCAGGAAAACAGCCATGGCAGCAGTCAAGAAAGCTTGGGCTTCCCATGTTTGAGAGAGGAACCCTAGCGCAGCTTTGGAGAGGACCTTGAACAGACAATGTCAGAGAAGGAGTTTTGTGAGTACTTGCTCCAATAAATGTATCTCTCTCCCTCCCCTGGCTCAGGATACCCATACACATATTTTGTCTCTCTAGTGGGATCTTTGGGGATTAGGAATCATTCTCTCTCTCTTCTGCACATCCAGTACAGAGCTGTGTGACGTTTTGTAAGTGCAGGCTTCTCAGGAACCTCAAAATGCCTTCCTTTTTTGGGTAAAAGAGTGCCATAACAAAAGAGTTTTCTGTTAGGCTCACCTTTATCCTAAATGAAGTTTTCTGTAAAGCCCGAATCATCCTGTTCTCATTTCTCCCAGCCCTTCCAACTCTGGGCACTTGCTGTGACCAAGAAGGAGAATCATGAAGTCTTGAAACAGGAAGGGATCTTAAAGGCATCTGGTGACACTATGGGTGTTGAGGTCACACAGACGTTAGTGGCAGTGCTGAGACCAGTGCCCCAAATTCCTGATTCACAATGTATTTTTATTCATCTATCAAGCATTCATCCATCCAACAAACAGTACTGAGTTCCTTCTATGTCAATGGCTCTCAAATTTGGCTGCACATTGGAATTATGTGGGGAATTTAGGTTTTTTTTAAATTATTTATTTATGGTTAAAAAAATTTAAAAACAAAATGGGGCACCTGGGTGGCTTGGTCGGTTAAGCGTCCGACTTTGGTTCAGGTCATGATCTCACTGTCCATGAGTTCGAGCCCCGCGTCGGGCTCTGTGCTGACAGCTCAGAGCCTGGAGCCTGTTTCAGATTCTGTATCTTCCTCTCTCTCTGCCCCTCCCCTGTTCATGCTCTGTCTCTCTCTGTCTCAAAAATAAATAAACGTTAAAAAAAATTAAAAAAATTATTTATTTATGTAATATAATTTGTCAAGTTAGCTAACATACAGTGTAGACAGTGTGTTCTTGGCTTCGGGAATAGATTTCATGTGGAGAGTTTTAAAAGTTCCTGGGTTCCACCCCCAGAGATTCTGATTTAACTGGTCTGGGGAGACACAGGAATATTGGCATTTTTTCCCTTGGGGTATATTGTTTTACATGCAGCGTGGTAGTGAACAGTGACTTCATTATTGTTGTTTCTTTGTAGATCACAAAATTTAAGATGAACTAAGAGTCTTTAAGTTAAATGAGTTCTCTCTGAAAATTCTTAATCGTATGCTGATCTGTTCTCAAGCAGTAAAATTTTTACAACATGCCATCCTATATTTAGCATATCGAGGCAAGACTGGTGCAGACAAAACTAACCCCCTCTGTGTCTGGACACAACCCAGCGCACACACACACACACACACACACACAGGAATGAGTTTTAGCGCATTTCCCCCAACAAATGATAGTTTTATTAATGGATCCTGACAATCCCCATAATTTTCACAACCATACTCCCTTAGCGACATTAGAAGGCTTTGACAAGGATCCAGCTACCCAACAACGAATAAGCCTGCCGGAGAACACCTGCCATAGTCTGTATCTCCTGTAGAAAATGATCTCTCACATTTCCTCGGAAAAGTGATTTAACAAACATTTTTTATTGAGGAGGGGCAGACTTTTTAAAATGTTTAAATGTTTAAAATTTCACAGGGGATCCCAGTGAGCCGCCAATTTGAGAACCAGTCTTCTCCGTGCCAGAGAACAGTTCCTGGTGCTGGAGACACTGCCGTCAGCGAGCCAGACAAGGCAGTTACAACCAGAAATGAAACGTGTCACTTAATATGTTAATATTGGCTACATACGTGCTCTTCAGGGAAAAAAAAAGTGCAAAAAACAAAAAGACACCCAAAACAGACAAACAAAAAACCCAGCATAATGAATGTGATTGGGAGTAGCTGGAGTCAGAGGCTCTCCTAGACAGAGGGGTCAGGATAGGACTCTCAGGCACCCTTTGAAGGGAGATCTGAATCTCAAGAAGGCGCCATGGAAAGATCTCAGGGAAAAACATTCCAGGCGGAAGGAGCATCTGGGGTCCCCCAGTCCAAGACCCACTGTCACCCCTCTCACCTTGCTTGCTGCCAGACAAGCTGGCTGGTAAGGGCTTCTTCAGCAGAGCCTCGTATGTGGGCACCTATGGTGTGAGGGTCCGCGGTGTGGGTCCTGGAGGGTAGAGTCTCAGGAGTCATTTGGCAAAATGTACCAAGAACTTAAAAAATATCCTTGGATGGGATGCTTCCACTTTTAGGGCTTATGTACAAAGACCTTCATGACAGTGTTACTGATGAGAGGAAACCCTGGAAACCATGTCAGTAGCCCATGAAAAGGAATGGTTAGATACATTTCAACGTGCCCATTTTGTGTAACATCATGTTGCCGGGGGGGGGGGGGGGGGGGATGTTCACTGTAGCAGGCTGTGCAAGAAGGGGGTGAGAGACGAAGCTATGTAAATATGAACAATGTCTGGCCTGGCCTGTCAAAAAATCCATAAAACATGTAAAAGGCAAACTGGAAAAATACTCATTACCTGTGACAAGAGTTCTTACAAATGAGGAAGGAAAATTTAATACAAAAATGAGCAAAAGAGGGGCACCTGGGTGGCTTAATCGGTTAAGCGTCTGACTTCAAAAAATAGTATAACGTAACATAAAATAAAATAAATTTTTTAAATAAGCAAAAGACTTGAAGAGAGCATTTTTTAAAAATTTATTTTAAATAAAAATTATTTATTTTGAGAGACAGAGAGCAGGAGAGGGGCAGAGAGAGAGAGGGAGAGAGAGAATCCCAAGGAACCTCTGCAATGTCTGTGCAGAGCCTGATGCAGGGCTTGATCTCACGAACCGTGAGATCATGACCTGAGCCAAAATCAGGAGTCGGATGCTTATCCGACTGAGCCACCCAGGCGCCCCCAAGGAGAGAATTTCTAAAAGAAATTATCCCTAAACGTATGAAAAAAAATTCTCAGCCTCACATTAAAAAGTTAAAATGAGGTACCTTTGCGTGGAAGTAATAATTACTGTTTAAAGGACATCATTGCCATAGCACTCCTTAGTTGTTAAGTATGTTTTTACAAAGGTGCTAGAGGGTGATCTGGCAAAGTTAATTTTTCCCCAAATCTCCATTGAGCGCATACTGTGTGCCAGGCACTTGGAAGCAATATCAATGGGGGTGGCAGGAGTGACTGGGCACCCAGGGGGCATTTGGAATTTTCACAGTGAGTGGAAAGTATCAGCAACATTTAGCACCCAGCTGTTAGGGATGTCACGTGTCCTGCACTGACTTTGAGTCATAAGAATTGCTTTGGCCACAGGAATATGGGAAGCTTTGAGATTGTGTCAGTTCTGGGCTGAGGTGCTAAGAACCTTTCCATATTTCCATCACTCTCTTATCTCCTTCCACCCATCATGAGAACGTATCCAGGCAGCCATTGCTTCCTCTGCCCAGGCCCCCGACTGAGAAATAGACAAGAGAGAAAGGAGGGGACCTGAAACCCCAGCCCAACTAAGTCCATGAGCGAGATATTAATGTTTGTTCTGAGCACTGAGATTTGGAGGCTGTTTGCTAACTATGGTCATTATGGCATAACCTGACTAGTATACCGTAAGAGGAAGAATCGTCCCTCCAAATGCCATGCGCCCTCCCTCTGCTCCCCTGCAACCCTCTGCCTGGCAAACACTGAATACAGAAAATGAACCAAGAGGAGTTGTGGAGTGAACATGCACCGTCAACAAATAATCAGATCAATAATTGTATGCTTGCATGTTGAAGTGAGTGCTCTTAAGGGCAAGTTGAAAGGTGGGATGAAAAAGGGGAGTAGGAGGTACGATTTTGAGTGAGAAGTCAGTGAAAGTTTCTCCAAGGACAGATGGTAGAGACCTGGAGTTGAGTAAGAGTTAGATACGGAGTAGGGAAAGGCATTTCAGGCTGAAGGAACCTGAATGGCCCAGCAGAGGAGCTCCGCATACCTGAGGGGCTGGAGCACAGATGGCTTAAGGCAATTGATGATGCTGTGCGGCCCAGACCAGGCAGGACCTGCTGGACCGTCAGAAGGGGTTTGGATCTCACTGAAGCACCATGAGAGCAATCAGATGGCTTAAAGAAAAATTGTTTGGTAAACATGTTAGCCCTAACTCTGTAATCAGTTCAGCCCTTGGCCTATAGAAAGGGACTTTGAGTTTCAAATGTCCCCAGTGGCAAGATTGCTCATGTAAAATTCCTACTACCCTTCGTGTTATGAGGACTTAGTAAACAGCCACAACCAAAAATCCAACACTTACACTGTCTGTAAATGGAAGAAAAGGAAACAATTCACTCAGGAAATTAACTGCTAAATAAACTACATTTATATAACATTACCCTAGGAATTACAGTTTAGTCAAGCTTCCTTGGGAAACTAAATGAGAAAAAATCCAAAATTACTTTAGAAGAGAGAACTGAGAACGCTCTTTTTCTGGATCAATAGGAGAGACTTCTTAAGTAGCAATGAACACACATTATGCTTTCATTATCTCGAAATCGAATAAGATGAAAATAATTTACTCATAAGATTCACACATATATTGTAGATTTCTAAAATCTACAATTTCTAAGACCCTTCATGTGTCTTGATAAAGACAAAAATTACTGTCATGTTTCTGGATTATTTTACTGGACTTGTTAACAACACCAAAAATACTCTAATCACTCTACCTACAAATAGACTAACACAGAAGTCATTAATGTATAAGATTGCAGTGAAATAATCTGAAATTGTAAAACATCACCCTAAAAATTATAATTCTAACAAGTGTTTATTTGAACCATTATATCATCACTTTATAGCTAGGAAAGAGAAAAAGAAATCTGAATTACATTGATAGAGAAAAAAATCTTGTGGCCGTTCATTGTAAGTGGGATCAACTTGGAAGGTGACTCACTTCTGGTTTGGGGTTGTGTGGACAGTGGATCAAATCCAGTGCTTGGAATAGTAATGTTTCTTGTTGCTAGCAGAGGATGTGATGGGCCGGCAAAGACCCTCAGTTGAGAGGACTCCTGAGAGATTCTTCTTTACTTTCCAGAACGGGGGGAAGGATAGAGGGTCATCTTCGCAAGAATTGCACATGAGATCAAGGAGATGTGCACGAAACTGCCCGTAGCAAGCACGGTTTAAGATAGAAAAGTACTTAATATGACCTAAATATTCATCAAAAGAATGGATATATGATTTGTGATATCTCCATGCAGTGGATTAGTATATAGTAGTGAAAATCATCTAGAGTTACATGTTTGAATATAACATAACTATGAAAAATGTAAAGTTAAGTTTTTAAGAAAACAACATTCATAATGATTTGCTAAGTTTACAAACACTCAAAATAATATTATTCAATGCTTATATATACAGAAATGTGTGAGAAAAGTGTGAAGGTATGCATGAGAATTATACTCATGATTGTGGTTTTCACTAGGGAGGATGGAAAGGGAGCAGGAGCAGAAAGGAGGACCAAAGAGCATCAATTCTATCTGTAATGTTTTATTTCTTGAGGAAAGGAGATATGAGGCACATGTGGTGTAATGCCAATATTTGATAAAGCATATGATAAATAGATGGGTAGTTATTACATTATTCTTATTTTCCGCGTATTTAAATTCATTATAATCAAAACATACTAAAAATGACCTAAATAAAAACAGCCATTAAAGTGAATTAGAGGCAAGAGAGAGGGGACGGAGGACGTAGACTCCTCTTTGGAGAAGCTTGATGATGATAGGAAGATGGTTAGCGGTAGCATGATTGATGGAGGATTTGTTTCTTTAGCTTTCTTTCAAGATGGCAAAGACTTAAGTATCATTCATTACATTACAAGGAAGAATCCAGTCAAGGGGGGAAAAAGAAGTAGAAAACATAGACTTGAGCCTTAGAACCTTAGCTCTTAAAATTCTCCATCAAAAAAAAAATTTCCCCCATAGATTGTCATCTCCTCAAGGAAGAGCTGTGTGTGTTCTATTTATCTGTATGCTTAGAGCTTGCTTCGAACAAATGCACCATAAACGGATGAGTGGATGGATGGATGGATGCATGGATGGACGGATGATGGATGGATGGGTGAATGAATGAAAAGGTGTAGTGTGGTGATATTAGCATAATGTGTTTATCAGAGTGGCCACCAGGTGGCAGATGTGACAGGCAATGATTATCCTTTCAGAGAAAGGAGTTCAAATGGCAGCCACAAGTTTTAATTTTTTTAAATTAACTTACATAAAGTGGAATATACTCAATATTTAAGTGAAAATTTGAGATTGTCCTGCTATTTGTTGACTTCTCACTTTGGATATCAGTAGGTCCTATCAGTAGGTCTTTCCTGGAAAAGGAGCTCTTGGTGCAAAAAACATATGTTGTATTGACTTGTGGTTAAAAAAGAGACTGAACACACGTGCTCATCTTTTCTTTCTTTTGAAACCCAAATAAAATGATGGCAAAATTATGATTCTACAAGGACCAAGAAAATAGAAAGGGAGACGAAAACGCTATTGTAATCAGTTTATTAAATGGGTTATACTTGATAAGGTGCAAGCAGGGAACAACCTGGTTTTCTTCCCATTCATCTTCTTTAAAGTCGTTCTGCTAGATTTCCTTTCACCCACACCTGGATGATATCTTGTGCAGATTCTAAGCCTCTTATGGATACTTTTGTAGATTAAAATAGTCTCCTATTTTAGGAGATTTTATTAAAGAGTCCTGCCAAATCTAATCTTCAATCTTTCATCCAGTTGATGTCTTCTCCCCTTTCCTAGCTTGGATCTGACCTTGAATTCTGCAAAATGTAAGTAGAGGTTCATGGTCTATACTTTTATCTTTCACCCCTGTTCTTCCCCCAGTTACTAACTGATGCCTCTGTCCCTCCCATTAAGAGAGACAAGGAAAATTGTATTTGACTGGGCTGTTTGTATTTGGCATTGATGCCTCTGTGTGGCAGGTTCCCCAAGACTGACCCTTTATCAGGGGGTGCTCTTACGAGATTTTTTGCCCACTGCCTTGGGGGGCCTTTGGCCTTGCTCTGTTCTTCCCACACGTCACTGGGTGAACCACCATGTACCTGGCATCTCATGATGTTCCCTTAATTCTCCTTCCACATCCCCCCAGTACAAGCTCATTCTATTGGTGTAGAACTCTTGCGTGGGATCTTTTCAAGGTCAGTCTTTCTTTGCTGATTTCTTACTTAGTTCTGGGGAAAACTCATGAATCTCTGTCTAATGTAATTATGGAAGTTTAGGTCATTCGCACTCTGGTCCCTTCTTTGTTCTATACAGACATCTCCAGGCAGCCTCAGGTGAGTAGAAGGCACTAATCTCCCTGCCCCCACTCACCTGGCTCCCCAAGGGTATGGGTCTAATTCTCTCAAGGACACTGTTTCCCCCCCCCCCCCTTTGTTCAGGTTGCAACATAGAGTAGGTCCACAGGCTTCTTCAGCTCAGCAGAAGCTGGCTGGGGGTGGGGGGTGGGGGGTGAGATGTTGGTCTCTATCCATGACAGGTCATTCCGGGATCTTGAATATGTTCATGACCCTTGCTTGGCCTAAGGGGTGAAAAGAAACACCTACCTTAAATGTTCACACCTCCACATGTAACTCTTCAGAAAAAAGAAAATCCCCACTCCAAAGAGTCTCTAGCCTTATTTGTATGTTTGCTCATTTATTTATTTGTTTGTTTATTTATTTATTTATTATTTTCACATCTGGGATACAGACAGGAGGTGGGCTAATGGACTTGTTTTATTGTAATATAGCAAATCCTGTATGAATGGTCTGGTATCTTCCTTTGGAGTGCGTTTCATACTAGACTTTAAACCTCTGCCAAAACTCCAAATTTATTTTTAAAAATCTCATTTAACAGCCTTGTGTACAATGATTACATAATTCTCATTATAGACAATTCCAGATTATAACTAGATAACTAGTAATCACTAGGATCATTAGAGCTCTTGGAAATTTAAGAAAAGTGTTGGCTGAAATTAAAAATCCAGTAGAAGAACTGGAAGACAAAGCCCAGGAAATACCCAGGAGGTCAGACATCTCAACAGAAGGCAGCAGGAGAGAGATTTTCAAAGAAATATTCAAGAAGTGTCCAGATTGAAAAGACCCTCCAAGTGCCATGTATAATAATAGAAAAATGATCTATACTCATGCACAGTGTAGTGACATTTCAGAACACTAGAGATAAAGAGAAGATGCCAAGAACTTACCCAGAGAAAGACCAGGCCACACAACAAAGAAATGAAGATCAGACTGGCGTCATTCCTCCAAAGTAACATGGGAAGCCAGAACACAAATGGAGTGATGCAGCCAAAATTCTAAAGAAAAACTTATTGCTACCCTAGAATTCTGTCCTCTGATAAGACTTAATCATCCAGGAGGATAGAAGAAAAACACATTTAAACGTGCAAAATGTACTTGTGAGTCATCTATGCCATGTTCATTCTCTCTTTCACCCTTTCTAGAATCTATTGGGTGTAAAAATGTGCTCAGTTGATTTCTACATTTCCCAGCCTTTCGTGCAGATTGGTAGACAGGTGATCTACTTCTGAGAAATCAAATGTCAGTGGATCTATCCTAGGAAAAATACTACCGAGAGGTTAAGGCAGAGCATACACACTGTTAACCCTTTTCCTTTCTTGTCTTCCTGCCTGGAAAAATGACACAAAGCTGGAGTTAGAGTAGCATTTCCTCCCATGTCTTTACACAATCTTCTTGGCCTGTACATCCACATTTTTCTCCATTCCATGGCTTCCCACTTTCCAGTTCTGTTAACTAACCTTGAATTCTTCTCCTGCCCAAAGACGGTTAAGTCCCCCTTTGATCAAAGCTGCTGACTTCATTGTCTTACTGGTGTCTGTGTTCCCAGTGCCCAGTAGAGTAGGTTTTCAATGACAGGGTTTTGAATGAACAAATGAACCAATGACAGAAGGAACATCCTCCTCCTCTATCACCTTCCAAGATACTCCCACCCTCTTTAAGACTTTAGCACTTAATTCATAGTTTATTTTCCTCACCCTCTCTTGCTCACAACTTCCATGACCTCAGCACCCATGAGACCCTTCCAGCCTCTGACTGCAACGTGCCTGATTCCAAGAGGGTGAATAAATGATTCCAAAGCTCCTTGCATTCCTATTTTCTTCTTCCGCAAGTCTTTATTGTGTCTCATCAGCATGATTATAGTACCTTCCAGCGCGCCTTCATCCTATGACACTGCCCTCAGATGTCTCATTTGAACCCCACAGCCCCTGATTTTAAAAACCAACTTAGTACAAGTAGCCTGTGTCCTTTGTTTCCCTGTCACGATCTGATCTCAGCGTGTCTTCCTCTCCTCACCTCTCACAACCACCCTAGATTTCTTACTTTTTCTCAATCCCACCTGCAACTGTCCTAGTGCCTTGCAATTGTTTATACTCTTCTCTCTGCCTGGTATTGCTCTTGTATTCCCTCCAGCCACAGCCCCTCATCTCATGCAACTGAAAGTGTACCTATTATCCTAGGACAAGTCTCAGTGCCACTTTCTCCCATGCAGCATTCCCCAGTGATGGGAGCAGAGTTAATCCCTGGAGGCTTGCAAAAGCTCTTTGCTATTATGTCTATTATAAGTATCGATTAGGACCCTTCATACCCTACATGGTTACCCGCCCACGTGCAGTCATTGAGGATGCTCGGTTTCTGTAACACTCACAGACTCAGCACACAGGGCCTGGCCTGTAGTGCACACTAAAAAATTGTTAGATGAACTGAATTGAGATTCAAGGAGCTCATCCCTGACAGTGATTCAAGTCTAGTGACTTGTGGAAATAGGCAAGGGCAAGGCATATCTGCTCCCTTGGGGACACTGCCTCATAATTATTTTAAAAGTTTTCTATTTTATCAAAGAGCCTTAGAAACTGCTCCTTTTCAAAGCTCCACCAAACTATTATTTTCCTAATTAATTATTGCAGTGGGATAACTATTGCATAAATCAATCCTCAACTTAGTTTGATCGTGATCACTAATGAAATAGATTGGAGATCTGGAGCCCCAAAGAGAATGTTTTCAGATGAATAATATATTTTATTTGTCAGCAGTCCTCAGGCTCAATTTATGGTGAAATTAACTGAAAGTGGATTGCAAATAATTGTCAGCTCATTGTCAGTCTGCATTTCCAAGGCCCTGAATAGATAGAATGACGAAAGGTAATTTCGTTTTTCTTCGTAATTGCTTCTGGATAATACCAGAGCCTTTGAAAGAGAGTGTGAGGCTGTGCATTTTGAAAATGGCAAAGAAAATGCAAAGCTTGGGTTGAATACCAAAAATTCTCAGTATGTCAGATGCAGCAGAATTAACATTTCTAGGGATCTTTGCCGTCGGTTCCACTAAAATTGTCTACAACAGATAACATGATTTTGGACTTGAGATATGAAAAGCATTATTTCACGTGCCAACAGTGATGCTTAGGATGGGGATCTGAGCCGAGGTAGCTTTATGATAATTTTTGAAAGGGGTTAAAAAGCAATAAAGCTTCTTTCAAGTGATTTATAAGGAGTTAGTGTAAGTTTGGGGGTTTGTTTTTGTTTTTGTTTTGGTACCTAAAATTACCAGAAAAGAGAATAATCTCCAGCCAGTGAAGATGAATGAGCTTCCAAAGAACACATACAGAAGACGAGCAGGTATTGGTGAAGGAAGAAATAAAACTTGGTGAAAGACAAGAATAAAACAACAACCTCAGCTTTCCGTCATGTATGCTAGGAATTAATTAAGATAAAGGAGGTTATTGCTTGTCATAATGCCATAAGTCCCTAACTAGTAAAAAGTGCCTGACGACCGTGCTGTCAGACTTCAGATCACTACTTCCCACCGTGTGTTTCACTGAGTAATTCCTTGAATTGCTAATATAGTTTAGCCCATGAAAGGGCTGTGTGGCTCAAGCAAGTTTGGAAATGTTGCACATTGCTTTCCGCTCTTAGAGGATCATAATGCACATTAACGTAGGAAACCCCCTGAGAGGCATCCTGCGATAGAAAAACTGTCCCAACTTTGACCAACTATTTCACAAGCATTTTTAAAAGTGTGACCAGTTGAATTTGTTTTTTATATGTACAAACTAACATCTTTATTACATCTCTCGATTAAAAAAAAATCCTGTATTATAAGCATTCAGTGTTACATTAGTCTCAGGTGTACAATATAGTGACTTCACAATTCTATACATGGTTCAGTGCTCATCATGATAAGTGTCCTCACTAACCCTCGTCACCTATTTCACCCACCCCCTTGCCCACTTCATCCCTGGGAACCATCAGTGTGTTCTTTATAGTGAAGAGTGTGTTTTTTGGTTTGTCTCTTTTTATTCTTTGTTCGTTTGTTTCTTAAATTCCACATGTGAATGAAATCATGTGGCATCTGTCTTGCCCTGACGGACTTATTTCACTTAGCAGTATATCATCTAGTTCCACCCATGTTGTTGCAAACGGCGAGATTTCATTCTCTTTTATGGCTGAGTAATATTCCATTATGTATATATACCACTTCTTTATACATTCATCTATTGATAGACACTTGGGCTCCTTCTATAACTGGCTTTTGTAAATAATGCTGCTATAAACATAGGAGTGCACGTATCTTTTTGATTTAACATTTTTGTATTCTTTGGTAAATACCCAGTAGTAGAATTACTGGCTCATATGGAATTACTGGCTATTTTAATTTTTTTGAAGAACCTCCATACTGTTTTCCACAGCGGCTGTCCCAGTTTGCATTCCCACCAACAGTGCATGAGCGTTCCTTTTCTTCCACACCAACACTCGGTTCTTAAGCGTGGTTAACTACAGATAGCAATTTGTGCTCCACGGAGCCCTGGTGTTCCCATGGAAGCCTGTTTGAGCAATAGTACATTAGCAAACCATGCTGGCTGGTGATGCAAAAGGGTCTTGGTCTGTGTATTTAGACGTAGTCCATCTCCAGAGGTTATGTCTGAGTGTCCATGCTTAATCCTGTGTGTATAGCAGAGACTGACTTAGTGGCACTGCCGTTTTGGCCAGGATGGGCAGTAAGGAGAAGAGTTGGGATCTTTATTAAATGAGTGGTTTCCCTAAGTGCAAATTGGAGAGTCAAGTATTGCTACAGAGAGACCCTCAGTCATCAACCCAGCCAGTAGAAAAAGTACCTGAATTGAATATCCACTCTTTTTTTTTAAATTTTTTTTTAACGTTTATTTATTTTTGAGACAGAGAGAGACAGAGCATGAACGGGGAGGGGCAGAGAGAGAGGGAGACACAGAATCTGAAACAGGCTGCAGGTTCTGAGCAGTCAGCACAGAGCCCGACGTGGGGCTCGAACTCATGGACCATGAGATCATGACCTGAGCCGAAGTCGGACGCTTAACCGACCGAGCCACCCAGGCGCCCCCACTCTTTTTTTTTTTTTTAAGTTTATTTATTTATCTTGAGAGAAAGAGAGAGGGAGAGAGAGCACAAGCAGGGGAGGGGCACAGAGAGAGAGAGACAGAGCGGGGTGGGAGTGGGATCCCAAGCAGGCTCAGCACTGTCAGCGCAGAGCCCGACATGGGGCTTGAGCTCATGAACCTTGAGATCATGACCTGAGCAGAAATCAAGAGTCAGAGGCTTAACCGACTGAGCCCCCCAGGCGCCCTGAACATCTACTCTTTTCTAAGTAATCTGTAATAGGTTTCCTCCTTGAAAGCCTCTCCATTGGTCTCAGAGCTCAGTGTCACGTCCTCAACACAGGTTCCAAGTGGCTGCCGATTCAAGCCCAGGCTCACCTCTGCATGCTTGTCCCACACCCCTCCCTCTTGTAGCTCCCTGTGCCAGGCCTTCTGTCACCCTTTCAGATCTCCCAGAGGTCCAGCTGTTCTCAACCCAGCACCTACCACAGGCTCTTTTCTGTGAACTCCTCTTTGAAGCTTCTTCTGACTTTCCCGCAGAGGCCATCCTAGACCCCCCAGATCAGATAGGGTCCCCTGTGGAACACTGTGATTTTTCTTGCTGGCACTTATTACAAATGATTAATTATATGTGGGGATATTTGTTAACGTTGTATTGGGGTATGACATACACCCAGCAAAGCACCTAATCTTGAAGAATGTTTACACGTGCATAAATCCGAGGAACCACCGCATGGATTGAGCTATAAAACATTGCCAACATCCCAGAAGGCTGTGCCTTCCCATAAATGATGCTCTTCTCTAACTTTTATCACCATAGGTTAGTTTTTCTGTTTTTGAACGTCTTACACATGCTCAACATTGTGGCTGTGAGATAGACCCAGACTGTCGTGTTTAGTGGTAATTTACTTTTTTTAAGAAAATGTTTATTTTTGAGAGAGAGAGGGTGAGCGAGCAAGTGCACAAGTGGGGGAGGAGCAGAGAGAGGAGGGCAGAGGATCTGAGGCAGACTCTGTGCTGACAGCAGCAAGCCTGATGTGGGGCTCAAACTCACAAGCCACAAGATCATGACCTGAACCAAAGTCAGGAGCTTAACTGACTGAGCCACCCAGAAACCCCTAGGGGCATTTTACTTTTATTGCTATAATATTCCATTGTATGAATATACCACAACTTATTTATTCTCAATATATGTAGCTCTCCTCTTCTCTGTAAACCTCATGAAACCACAGAGGATGTGCCTGTGTTGTTGACTGGAAGGTCGTCGGGCCTTGCGCAGTGCCTGGCAAAGAGAAGGCACCCAGAATTTTTGTGGGAAAAAATGGATTTTTTTTCATGTTCATTGGTGTTGGTGTTCATCATTTTCATAAGCTAACACAATGCTCTCATTTTATGGATAAAGAATCAGGACCTCAAACATAAAGAAATGAAGCTAACGTTAAAGCAAATCCACAAATCCAACCATATACAATTATGCAGATGCGTGCCAGGAAATGCCACAGATTCCCAGCAAACTAGAAGCTAGGAAGAGGCAAGGGAGGATTCCCCTCCAGATTTCAAAGGGATCAAGTCCTTGTTGATACGTTGATCTTGGACTTCCTGCCTCCAGAACCGTGAGACAATGAATTTCTGTTGTTTTAAGCCGCTTGGTTTATTGTACTTCATTCTGGCAGCCCCACAAACGAATACATAGAGTAGGAAGAAGGAAAAACACAAGCCTCCCTACTACTCTAGTGGCTGATGACCCCTTTGTGGCACCCTTGAGAATGTGCCTCTCAGATGTCCCACCACCATGAGTGCAATTGGCCACTGGCTTCAGGTGCCATGCTGTGACCCTCATTGCATGTGTATCAGAGCTGTGCTGCCCGATGACTGAGCACAGGAGGGACGCTTCAGAGTCTTCTGGGTAATTTGAATGTGAGGACTTCTTCCTTCTCCTTAATGTTGTCTGTGCGCTGGGAAAATGGGTGAGGATAGGGCCGCAAGGGGGGCTGTCACCACCTCAACCTCGATGAATCAGATGATCTGCCAAAGAACCAGGAGCAGGCTGGGCCAGGGGACTGGTGACAACATGCTGGGGCTGCAGTGGCACCTGGCACCCCACGCTGATGTTCAGAGCGTAATAGAGGAGGCCGCTTCCCTTTTCGTCTCTCCAGACTTCACCAGATTTCTCGTCACCCTGATCCAGAACCACACACGGAAGGGGATTCTGCTAAATGTATTTCCCACTTAGCTAAAGTGCCACGATACAGACCACTGTTGTTTGTACCCAGTGTTGTTTCTGCAGAGAAGTTACTTCAGTGTCTTGCTTGGGGATATACACCTGACTGCTGGTGTTCTGGTAAAAGGCAGGAGACAGGAGGGGCTGTAGCCCACAGTCACGATCCACAAGCCATTCCCTAATCTCTCAGTTTGGTGCACAGAACCTTATCCATGACCCCACTCTCCTAGGGGTTCCAGAGTCAAGACTCTGGCCCTTACACTGTTTCCAGAGCATAATTCTCTGGTTTCTGGTGGGAATTCAGAGGGTTAGTGACCCAATTGTAACAGATGGGGGGTGGGAAATTAGGACTGTGTCCAGTTGCTCTAAGAAAGGCTTCAGACAGTCTTCCTGTTATCAGCCTGGAACTTTTCTCCTGCTCTCCAAGCCACCTGGTGCCTCAGCCCTGGGGTTTTGGGGGTTCTTGGTGCTAAATCACTCCCACCATTACTTCAAGTGTCTCTCTTCCTCCCTTTTATAAAGCCAGATACTAGTACTCCATGTCTTTTTCCACTTCCAAGATTTTGTGGGCATTTTCTATTTGCAAGTGCCAATTTTCGTCCACCATGGTCTCTCTTGTTCTGTTGTCCCTGTAGGTTAAACTTTTCTAATATGATTTTCTTACCATTTTAGTCTCGGGAAGAGGTAGTGATCAATCTGTGTACTCAAGCTACCATTATAAACACAAGATTTTTCCATTCTCTTTCTTTCTTTCTTTCTTTCTTTCTTTCTTTCTTTCTTAAGTTTTATTTATTTATTTTGAGAGAAAAAGAGCACAAACTGGGTAGGGGCAGAGGGGGTGGGGAGAGAGAATCCTAAGCAGGCTCTGCACTATCAACACAGAGCCCGATGCAGGGCTCAAATTCACGAACCGTGAGATCATGACCTGAGCCAAAATCAAGAGTCGGATGCTTAACCAACTGAGCCACCCAGGCGCCACCATTCACTCTTTTCATACCCAGGTCCCAGCCTTGTACCAGGGAATTCTTGGCACGAGTCTCCACTGAGACCACCCAGGGAATTCTTGGCACGAGTCTCCACTGATCTCCTAATTCCTAGGTTGGTAGACTTTTTTCAGTCCTCATCTTGCTTCAATTTTCTGCATTACCCAGCCTTGCCCACACCCATTGCCTACTCCTGCCTGGTGGACATTCTGTTCTGTTCTGTGCCTCCTGTAATCTCCCTGATTGCTCCCTCAGTGTTCTTTCCTGGCTTCTCTTTCTTTTCTGTGTCCTTCAGTAACATTCTTTAGTGCTTTATCTTTTCTCCTCTTGCACTGCACCCACCCTCACCATGGTTTTCGTTACTGTGTTTGTACGGGTGATTCTCAAATCTCGATCTTCATTTGTGTTAGGTCAAGACTCCTTATTGCAGGAAACAGAAACTTGATTCAAATTTACTTCAGGATAAAAGGGGACTCTATTAGCTCATTTATGTGACCGCAGGCTCAACCAAGATGCTCAGAAGCTGTACTTGCTCAGAGACTTGTTTATCTCTGCATCTCTCAGCTCTGCTGTCCTCCACGTTGTCCTTGTTGTCACATCGTCTCTCTCTACATGGTGACAAGTTGGCCGCTGGCTGCTCTGTGATCTCGTGGTCCACGCGTCTTAAGATCCCAGAGGAGGAGGGTGTCTCTTTTCCCCACATAGGAAAGAAGAGGTCGGTCAACCAAAGAAGGGTGGGCTAAGGAAGGACTGGAGAGGGAGAGAAAGGCATATTGCACTCATTTTGATAATTTGATTGAGAAGGTCTGGATACAAGACACCGGATCTACAATCCTGGCTCTTTGGACCTCTTGTCTTGTGTCTGTAAAATGAGGAGGCTGGACTCCCAAGGCCCCTGGAGCTCCTATAATTTTTACTTTAATTCGAGGAAGAATGGATATATAAAATAGAACCTCTTAAAGGTGCCTCTGGTCACAGTCTGGGGGCAGTAGAGCGTGGTGGGTAGGAGCAAGAGCTCTGGATTTAGATTGCCTGGGTTCTGCACATGGCCATCATCACGGGGTCTGCTTTGTGGGTGTGTGCCCTGTGCAGTCTCGCAGGACCCCATGTGCGGAGAGCCTTGCACGTGGTTTAAAGCTCGGCTGTCGCTGTCTTGACATTCTTGACAGTTTTATGTTTAAACTTAGGTTTTGTAAGTGAAGTCCGACGAGGCATTGTTGGAGCACGAATGTGGGCAGAGAAGATGTGTGCAGTATGAGTGCCCCCTGTGCCTTTCCAGCTCCTTCCCTCACAGGGTTCGTGATGCCTCAGGAGCACAGAGTTCTGGTGGGCCCACACTAATGTGGGCGCTCGGTGAGACCCAAAATGCGTGCAAAGTAAGCCTGTTATGTCTATGACCGACTTTCTGTTTGAACCTGGACTTCCTGTCAATGCAGAAAGAAGACAGTGGCATTCCAAGATACACGAGTGACAGGGAACCCTGCGGGATCGTGCCACGTATTATTTCTCTGTATTAACCAGCCATTTTTGCTGCTAAGGATGACATGGAAGAAAAAGAATTATCGTTCCTTTGCCTTTCAGTCCTTCCTTCCTCATCCACAAGCCAAAGGTAGACAGCGTTGGTAGAATGTGCCCTGATCAGGTGAAATAAACACAGCCGAGTTAATTGTGTGCCCCCTTTCCACTGTTCTTGTAAGAGTCAAATACATATATAAGCTACAAAATAACAAATTGTGTAATCTCAGTGATTTTGCATATGAGTTAAGTGTTCTTATATTTGCATTTAAAACTGATACTGCACAATATGAAAACAGATGATAAAATTCATACTTATAACTTAAAAATAATTTTTTTTCTTTGCTTAGAATGACGTTAAGGAGCAAATAAAAAAATCACAGCAAGGTGGGGAAAGACCAGGGGAGAAAGGAAAAAGCTTTGTATTTTAGTGCCTTTAATGACATTTTCCACTTGTTACTGAAATGAGAGACCCCACATTTCCATTTTGCACTGGGCCCCACAAATTACATAGCCAACGCTGCATCGGCAAGTGATTTTACTCTCAGTGCCTCTGTTTTCTTATCTGTAAAATGGGTGCACTAATGTCTCCATAACTGGATTGTTGCAGGATGAACAGTGCTGGGCATTCAGCAATCCCTCAACAAATGTGAACTTTCATTGTAAAGACAAGTTAGCGGAGAGTGAATCCGTAGGTCATTTGGTGACCAGTTTTAAATTTCCCCCTCTTATGACTTTATGCGAACCACACTAGTTAGCTCATTTCTTCTCTTCGACTTCACGAATGTCGGCGTAGTTCGAATCTTTCACTGTGACTTGAGCACGCGTAATTTGCCACTTAGACGATGCTGTTGAAGTCGGTCGGCAGAGTACCGTAAAGTCAAGAAAAATATTTCAGGAGGAAACACTGTATACCAAACTTTTTCAATTCCAAATAGAAGCCGAGGTGAGGATTAAGCTATTGTTTCTGTGAAAAACAAAACAAAACAAACCAAAAACCAAAAACCAAAAACCAAGAAGACGTTTCCCACTTCCCAACAACAGATGGCGACATCGCTAAGCAAATGGAGGATATTGTTCCTTGTTAGAGAAATTTCTGTGATCAAGTGTGAGGAAGCAAAGCTATAAACAACATATGGAAAACAATGAATATTTTAATTAGGTGTTAATAACCGAATATTGAATCCTTGTCTTCCACCCAACTCACCACAGTGTTATGACAGCTAATTAATAAGTGATTGTAAAGGAAATGATTAATTATTTACAGTAATAATTAGAATAGCTTACATGCTTGTAATCATAAAATGGTTTTCAAAAGTAGATGGATGCAAAGCAAGTATTGTCCTGCTGTGGTGCCTCTTTTGGGATTATTTCTATTATCATTCCACGCTGTCTGGATTTATTAAACAGGTACCATTATGCATTTCTTCCATCAAGTTTCATTCCAGCCATGGAATATAAAATCACGTATGTGTATGTTTTAAAAGGATCCCCTGTCGTACTTATTTAAAATTATGTACATGAGGAGAAATGTGAAAGCTTCCTTGTGTGGGGGAACTCTTTGGAAAGATATCAACCATAGAACAAACCAAAACAAAATCCTGGACCAGAAAAATAAAGCCTCCCCCTAGAGTCTCTGTTTCTAGTGTCTGATTCTCATATATAAAAACAAAACTAAAAAGCAAGTGTATAAGCCCAAACTTCTCCTCCTCCTCCTTCTTCTCATTCCATATTTCAGATCGCTTTGAACTGCCTCATGTCTTCAGGATATAATGAAATCCCTTGCTCTGGAAGGAAGCCACGAAAGATAGATTTCAAGACCTTTTCCTTTCCTCTTTGCTAGTAGCAGAGCTAATGCAGTTTACTTATTAGATGAGTCACCATGGATACTGATATACTCAAGCCAAATCTACCCAAGTGAGGGGAATTGGAGAATTGGGGCGATTGCCCTCATAATTTAAATAAACAGAGTCCCCCTCGTTTTTGTTTTGGTTACCTGAATTTTTCAGGTGAGTGTCTAATTTTAGTTTTGAATCATCAGAGGTGGTTCTTGCCTTAACCCTCTTTTTAAATTAGCTAGCAGAGCTTTGGACTGCTTTGCTGTGAAGCACCTTAAGAACATGTACCCAAGGCAGATGTACTCCTGTGTTGTCTGCTGTATTATCCTTAAGCATTTCTACCCAGCATTTGGGTAAACAATGGGAATAACTCAGGTCTAGGATGAGACATTTTTGGGAGGTAGACAACATTCACGTCTGGAAACGGTTGCTTAACTAGACCAGATATTTTCCATCAGACAAAGACATTCATAATGCCGTGTCCTCCCTGACAATATGGCCCCCAACATGTCATGCACGGACCACATGTTTCTCCCTTGGCCCCGGTCCAAGCCACAACCTGTACTGGCACTTCCAATTGGGATTTTACGGCTGGTCTTGGCTGCCTCTCTCTATCCTGTCTTCTCAGGCCGTGTCCCAACTTTGCCAGTATGAATCCCCCACAACTCATTACTCCTAGCTTAATGCTGATGAGCATTCTAGGGAGTGAGTGCTAGGGAAGAAGAGTTTTGTAAGTGTAAGGCATGATTGTATTTCCGAGTAACATGGCATCGTATTATTGTTATTTAATATCCATATTTAATGTCTTAATTATTTAGCACCTTTTGTCTTTAACTCACTGTTAAGACAATTGTTAGAATTCAAAGAGAACCCTGGTGATGGTAAGTGCTATGGTGTGAGCCCCAGACGACTCTGATCTGTGTTTCTTTTCATATCGTGTGTTTCTGAAGACTGACTCTCTACTGTGGCCATCCGTTTTGTTCTGACTCAGCCTTGAGGGCTCCTATGGCCACCTCATCTCTAATTTCTTCCTACCACTCCCCAGTAGGAGATAGCTGTAATGCATGTTCAGAGGTTGAGATTCTGTCTGATCTCAACAGAATTTTGTGGGTGGAGGGACTAGATGATAGAAATGGACACTGGCCACGGGTGGACCTGAGATTGAATCTCATTCCTTCACTTCAGTGTTGTGTCCTTCGTGAATATATGTTACCTCCCCTGACAGTCAATTTTTGTTTCTGTGAAACAAGGGTCATAATACAGATCTTGCAGAGTAGTGATTGGAAATGACTTATGTAAATTGTCTGGCATAAGGTGAATGTTTAATAATGGTAGCCATTATTAGAATTGCTCTTCCTGCAACAGGAGCACAGATATTTTTATCTATTACTATTATGCTTCCTTCCTGTTTCTTCACCTTATCAGGACTTTATCCATCAGTACTTCTGTTCTAAAAACAGAATGTAAGGCCAACCTTGTGCTGCTGTGGCTCTGCCTTTAATGAATTGCTCTCTTGTTAAGAAAAAGCATGAACAGAGTAGTAGTAATAATAATGTCAACAATCACACCTAATATAGATTGAGAATTTTACTCTGTATCATGCTTTGTGCTAAATGCTTTACAAATTGGATCTCATTTCATCATCACAATAATCCATTAAATGAACACTATTATTGTCACTCCTGCTTTGGAGGAGAGGAAAACGGGCTAAGAGAGGTTAGGAGACTTGCCCAAGGTCAAGGTCACACAGCTAAGAGTGGAAGAACCGAGACTTAAACTCCAGCCATCTGACTCTAGAACCTGGGCCTTTACCCTCTCTACTTACTTGTTCCTACGGGCAATATTAAGTCTACCTTTTTTGTTTGTTTGTTTGCTTTTAAGTAGGTTCCACATCCTGTGTGGAGCCCACTGAGGGACTTAAACTCACAACCCTGAGATCAAGACCTGAACTGAGATCAAGAGTCAGATACTTAACCAACTGAGCCACCCAGGTGCCCCAAGAACAGTCTACTTTTAGAGAACGGAAAAGCCATCATAGGATGGAATGCACCCAGGGAGTGCCTTTATCTGAGCCTGGCAGGGCAATTTTTTTAAAAGTCAAATAGTTAACAGTAAAATATAATAGGCACAAGAAGGTGAGTTAGAAGTTCCCCTCATGAAACCACATATCCATCATTTTTCTGTTTGAGTTTATGCCAGGGCCTGAATTTTCCCAAGTGACTCACTGCTGGTCGAGGCACCCCCTGCATCCTGTGAGCCCATTTCTCTTATATCAATCATTAGGACTTCATTGTTTAAAAATCAAGGGATTTGGGTGCTGGAAGGGATGCCAAGAGTTCCATCGTGAACTCCAGAGAGAGGGTATGAGTTGCCCCAGATGATACAGCTGGTCCAGCTAGAACTCAGGCCTCCTCACTGCCATACTGGTCCTTTTTCCACCTTGCCACTTGGGGTCCCGGCCGTTTATGGCAACAGGGATGGGAATGTAGGTTTTACAAAAATCCCGCCGGCTCTGTTTCAAGTGCTGAGTGCGTGCCCCTATTTAATACACATGTCCTCTCAGATACTTTTCCTCTCTTAACCAGGGCGGTAGGTAGTTACCCAAAGACATTATTGGTCAATGTGCATCTCCCTTATCAAAATGCCACTTTATTGTCTTGCTTGGAACCAAACACAATATGCTGAGGGTCCCCTTTCTCCTACTGAGAAGTCATGCTTTCCCCCAAGCTGGAGGCAAGAATGTTCGCACTCAAAATCCTGAGGGTTTGATTAGCTTTTAGAGTTGGCCATACACCCTCTTCCTGCCACCCACTATACTATGTGTTCAGCTAGAGACTCTTGTTTTGAAACAATGTCTTTATTTAAAACAAAACTTCAGAGCCTGGTTAGACAAATGCATAAACAGGTATTGGATTCCAGAGTAACTTCTTCGAAGAGGCAGCCTCCTACCGGCTGTCAGTCGGTCCCTGCTGAGTTGTTTGATGCATTCACTGCATTTTATATTACTTAATGTGCCTTATGTATCTGCCAATAAATCTGAAATACAGGTCACAGAATATGCAGCTCAAGGAAATCCATAAAAGTAGTAGAGAGAGGCTTCACTAACTGCATCAGATTGCCAAAAGCTGAGGTCATTTCCTCTTGCTAAAAACGTAGAGCTTCATAAATTATTTTTATCACCTCCAGAGCCAAGCAAACAGTTTCGCACAGATGCCAAAGGGGTTTCATTGCTTTTTTTTTTTCTCTTTAAGCTGAAAACATTTTTCTCAAGTCTTCTGGAAAATGATTGTGCTTTTTTTTTTTTTTTTTTTTTTAAATACATATCGCATGTATGTCTAGGAACAAAACCACAATGGCATCTGGTCAGGGTCTTCAGTGAAAGCGGCGTAGGTACCTGAGCTCAGAAGAGGGTTCCGACCTAGGTTTAATTACTCCCCATGACTGGGAGCTGACGTTGTTTCTTTAAAACATTTTAAGGAGATGTTAGGTATGCAGAGACAGTAAAAATGAGCAGCGAACATTCAGTGAGGAACTTTATAGAAAACACTACTGAATTAACTTACAGTACATTTGTTAAACATGAGCACCTCTAATAATGACATTTCATTTAACAATGCCCTTTGTCTTTTCAGTTCATCAGTTACCTATTTCAGTAATGAACTGTAGTCATACCATTCTGATTTTCTCCTAATGTAAAGGCTCAGCTCACTTCACTGCCAGTGAAGCATGATGCTGTTATTCAGTTCCTGGCTTAGGAAAAAAGCTATAGAATATATCACAATTCTAATTGGCTAACAAATATTAAACCCTACGATTGTTAAGGGCACCCAGCGATTCTGTTTAGCTTTTGATGGGGCTAAGTAAAATAAAGAAAGGGAAATGGTTTGAAGAAAAAAAAAAAAAGGTTAGTGTGTATACTTTATGAGCAGTAACCCAAGTATCCATTGAAAAAATATGAGCACACATTATATTTAATAGCTCAAATGTTATCTTAATTCTTTATCAACAATTCATGCAGATAGCTTAATACCAAATATTTTAGTAAGGATTAACAATCTGTGAAACAGAAGGTTTAGCAAATGAGAGACGGAGTGTACCTTCGGCTGCAAGCAGAGGGAAATGGAAGCTCCTGGAAGGCTGGGTCGTGCAGGAGACATTCTTTTCCTGCCAAGTAAATGCAGGCAGATTTGGAAAACAGTCTGTCTATTGCAACTCTGATTTCTCCTTCCTGGGGAAGGTAATGAAGCCTGTGTCCAAACTTATTTTTGTCCCCTTTGCAAAGCTTTCCTGAGAATGAAAGATAGGTGCCTCTCTTGTTTTCCTTTTTCCACGTGGCAGAATCCCCTAAAGCGTCTCCCCCCACCCCCCTTTTGAACTCACCAAAACATCTCATTAGTAAAGGCGAGATTCAGCTCACCGTAATCTTTCCCCAGCTGAGGCAAAGCTGCACAATTTACAATAGATCTTTGGAAAACTGCTTCTTACCGAGTGCTGCTGTATCTATAGATCTCTCTCAATTACCCACAGTAAATTTAGGCATTGTACAAGAGCAAATTTTACAGTCCATGAAGAGATGAAGTGAAATCTAGATGAAATTCATTGTGACAGATTCCCAGTTAGTGCTCTGATGTGTCTGTATTACAGAAGATAGACATTCTATTAGCATGGGAAGCTCCCATAATGGACTGTGAATCATCTCAGGTAATAGAGATGCCAAGCAGAATGACTGAAAAGCACTATTGAATTCCATTAGAGCTCTTTGTTTTTAAATCAGTCATTTCTTGTGAATAACCAACTATACACTTCTTGACCCTATCTCCAAGTGATAATTGTGGACTAATATCACAATACATTAATCTGAGTTACTGTGTGATTAGCATTTCGGTTGCTGGCTGATTGGGGTTTCCTAAATGCAAAGGCCTTTTCCTTTGAACCTCGGAACTTGTATCACAAATCTGTAATTTCAGAAATGGCCTCTTCCACGGTCCCATGTTTAGTTCTGTTTCAACATCACTGGAATGCATTCCAGTGTATACAAAGATTTCGTATGGTGACTCTGACTTTCCGGCCCTTTTCCTTTAAAGATTTCCCCTGCACCAGGTCACACATCCAAGGCAAAATAATTAGCACAGAGCTAAGTCTATAAGGAAACCATTTTAAATATTCCTGGTTAGCAAGGTTTTTTTAAAAAAAAAATCTTAAATGTGGAAAATAAAAAAAAAAACAAACACATTCTGCTGCCTAAAACAGCCCCACCTAATCTATCAATCAAGTGTGATTGATCAGAGTTAGTAATTACTTGGATAATTAGGACAGGGTTTAGGTTTGCACAGTACTCTGAAGCCTTCGGGATGCCTGCATAATTACCACTTGTACAGTAGACCGAGTTGTGTGATTTATTCTGTTCAATTATAACATAAACACGAAGCACTTAGAATAGACAGCCTGAATGCCACACATTTCTTAATTCATTGCATTCGATACAAATGCAATAGCTTGTCATGAAGCAAAGCTCTCTGCGACCAAAAGCTCTGAAGTTCACACGTACACATTAAAAACAAAACAGATCTCTTCTTGTGCCTGGTGTCTTCCGTCTGATTTCCAAGGCAGGGGAGAGGCAATTTTGAAAGGGGACTGTGGTACCCAAAGTGTGGCAACATCAGTTGAGTTGCTTCAATAGTCTCCCATAAATCCCCAGGGACATCTTTAAAGAGAGTCGACTTTACATCTTCTGTCTACGATCATCTATTTTCACATCAGGATGAACAACATTATCCTCATCGCGGGAGGACCCGAGACTAGCGCCTCGACACGAGGCTCTCTCCTTAATGTTGTAATGACAGGTGTAAGATTAACTTTGTTAGGTGTCTAGCCACTCATGCAAACTAAATTAAATTAATGGAACAAATTTCTCTCATAATTAAGATAAAAATTCATGTCAGCTGTAACCTTGCTGTACACTAATTATATACAAATGATTTATCATCTGCTTCGCCCAGAATATTAATCCTTACCTCATTGATAACTGCAGCCAGTGTTAAGAGATGAGAGTTGATTAACTATGACAGATTGGGCAACCACAGCCCTCAGTGCCGGCACAACCAGTGAAACCAATAACGCTCAAATAGCTCTCCGAGTTGAAAATGCATTCCCATGGAAACAGATGCATGCTTAATGAAGGATACTGAGATTATTTTCAATAATGACTGATATTGGAACAGTGGGCAGAGCTGATCAATAACAATTAACCACTTAGTCTGCTAAAGACATGGTTAGAGAAAGCAGGTTATTTACACATTAGTGGGACCTTATTCGAAGACGAGAATTCCATAATGTCTCTATGCTGCACTGTTTCTCTGTTTTCCTGCCTGGGAGGGGTTCCACGGTGGAGAGATGGTAACGTGCCAAGCGCCCTCCCGTCGCCTCTTAGTGCCTGCTTACGAAATGAGTGATTGATGTTGCCAGCGGATCTTTGGATGCTCTCAAGATAGCTGCCAAATGTATCAAGGAAGCTCCAAAAGCAACTGTGACCATGAAACTCATATTGCTTTGTAGGGATTTGGTTTGGTGGAAAACTTTACTGCCAAGGCGTAACTCAATTGTACAGAAAATTCTTTTGATCTCTCTTTGTGTGCTCTTTTATTTAATTTTAAAGAGTCTGAGATGAGTTGTGCAGGTATTTCAGGAAAACTTCTGCTTTGGACTCCTGTCATACTGGCTGGGAAGAGCTTTAATAACATAAATTTAATAATAGATAAGGCTTTCAAAGCTATTTGGAAATTTGCACTTTTATTTTGTATTAATTTGAATCACCCCAGGAGTCGAGATCTTGTAATGCTAATTACTAATATAGACTCCCAGAATCCCTGCCCTGACAGTCAGCTTGGAGAAATCCCAACTCCCTGGGCCAAAAAGTGTTAATAAAAAGTGATTAGCTACTTAGGCCAAGTCCTATTATAATAATGCATTATATTTCCCTTGAATGGGTTATGTGTATTCTCATTTCTCTGAATGAAGAAAATGGTTGAGGGAGAAGAAAATCAGGCATTTCAGCTGGCATTGTTACTAAAAGAATCAAGGGTTTTTTCTCTCCCCCCAAAATAGGAGAATGCTCCTTTCTCCACACTTCTTGAATTTGGACTCTAGATCTGAAAATGCAAATAAACAGAAACATACCCTGCATATTTGCCCGTCTAGTTCATCTATTTGTTCCATTATGCGGACCTATATTTGAACTGATGCTAGCCTCTGATGCCAGCTCTAACATGCTACATGTGCATTAGAAGTTTTAAGTTTAGGTGGAGAAAAGAGCATAGCAAGTCTGCCCTTTAGCCCTGTGGGACAGACATTCCTTGCTTAAATCTTCAGCCACAGGGTTTCTGTGGCTGGGACTCCACACAGATGCTGATGAATTTGAAACATTTATGTGGCTGAACAAAAATGGATCCTAAACACCCTGAGTCAAGCGCAGCAAACAAGAAATAGGCTGACACATTTCTATCAGGAAGGCAACCAGAATGTCAAACTCTTGAATGATACTGGGCGATCTCAGCTCTGTTTTATCATCTCAGTAAATAAATCTAGAGATGATAAACAACCATAACTACCTGTGAAGAATGCTCCATAAAAATCAAATCTTAAATGGACACCCCCCCCTCCATATCCCTCCCATATCATTGTCCCCTCCCCCAGGAAACCTTTCGCTAAATCCCCAGGTGGGAATAGAACTACATTTAACACAAAGATAGTGACAGTATGTTTTCTACCTACAGGAACAGGAGTATTGGAAAGAAAAAAAGCAGCACTCTTAGAGTACAGGCTCATTGTTTTATTTAGCTGTCTTATTGGAGTATCTGTTTACTGTCTTTCTGGGAACACCATGATCTTACCCCAGTGTTGAGACTTCCATCTTTACTACAACTGAAAACAGCTACACCCCTATACCCTGGCTGGAAATGCAATAGAGGCAATTACCCTATCCCTATCATCTGAACAACACAATTATTGGGAAGATAATAAGATTATCCAGGCTTTTGCTTCTTAAAATTATACTGAGGAACACCGGCTGAGTACTGTTTCTTATGCATTCATCTTTAAAACAAATAAGGGAAGTAAAAATGTGCCGCTAAGCTAATGAGGACCGTGAGACAGAGCCATAGATACATTTTCTCACTTGCCTAATGAGCAAAGTGACAGACAGTGAAACAGTTCACACTTGAGTAATTCTCTAGTCATCAGCAACTGCAGAGCCCCCCCCCCCCCACCTCCGCCAGGGCTTTGGGGTGGGGGGTGGGGTTGGGAGATGTAATAAATAGACCCTGGCCAGAATAAGTTATCACAAAGAGAGAGGTCTTGGGGTACACTCCCCGAGGAAATTTAACCAGAAAAAAAAAAAAGAGTCCATTTAAGGACTCCATGTATCTCCAGCCATACATTCAATTAGAATTAAATTAAAACAATGGAAAAAAGAATCGCCTTCTCCTCTTGCAGGCAGCTGCCTACAGGGGGTTGGGTGGCTAGGAATCTGGAAGGCAATGACCCCTCCCCACCAGGGTCTGAACAGTGCTTTCAAATGGTCCAACGAAGGTTCCATTTCTGGGGAAAGCAGGGAAGATAGAAGAGGGTAGGTACAGGCTAGGGGGTGGCGGGTTGTGTGTGTGTCTGTGTGTGTATATGTGTGTGTGTGACAGTTAAAAATAATCTTTTTACTGACTAGTTCAGGGGCCTCTGCGAGAGTCTAGCGGAGAAGGAGGTTAAAAAGCCACCAGTTTTCCTGTTTGCTTGTGGAAAGGGAAGGACCTAAAATTTGTCCCATACCAACTATGCAGTAGCCCCTCTTTATCCTTATTTTATCCTCATGCTGACATTGGGAAGGAGCTCTGTGTCATTTCAGCCAAGGGAACACCCTGAGGCCCCCAGACTGTGAAGCCCTGTGCTGAAACTCACAAGGCCAGTCATGGAAGCACTGAGATCTGAATTTCAGTCTCCCTGGCTCCATAGCCCACACTCTTTCCACCCAAAAGAACCTCATCATTGCCTTCACCAGAAGGCTGATAAAGGAGAGAGAGTTGAGAGAGAAGCCAACCAGAGAAATGTGGGGAGCACACGGTCCTTTGAAGCCATTACCACTTTGTGTCTAGGGGCTCCTGGGTGGCTTAGTCAGTTGAGCATCCTCTTGATTCCGGCTCAGGTCATGATCCCGTGGTGGTGAGATTGAGCCCCGTGTCGGGCTCTGTGCTGGGCCTGTAGCCTGCTTAAGATTCTCTCCCTCCCTCTCCCTCTGCCCCTTCCATGCTCACTCTCTCTCCTTAAAACAAACAAACAAAAACAAAACAAAACAAACTCTGTGTCTAGAAAAATAATTCTGTGATCTGAGGATTGAGGCTTCTAATTCTTCACTTAAATAATTTGATTTACTTCATGAAGACAGTCCCATGTTACGGAGAGTGAAAGTGAGGTCCATGGAATTTGGAAATCAGCCACAGGTCACACATCTAGGGGGTGAAGAAGCCAGGACCAGACCAAGTTCCCTAGGCTCTTTTCATGACACCGTGCTCACTGGCCTGTCGGCACATAGGATATGAAGGTTGGTCGACATGCTAAAACTGCCTGAAGCTGATGCCCTGGGAGAGGAACAAACGTTGTCCTGCAAACTGCACTAAAAACTTTCTGTTGCATGTATTTTTATTCGTTGGAAATTATTGGTAAGGACACAGCACACGGAACTCTTCCAGCTGGATTAATGTTAGGGGAAAACCGTATACATAAGGAGTTTCACCTTATTTGCATGAGACTGGCTGCCACAAACCTGGATTTGTTACACGGGAGAAGACAAAAAAAGTGTGCCTGAAACGTTTGATTCAGTCAAACAAGGGAGTGATGGTATTGATCCTATAACAATATCAGTTATTAACTTACTTGTGCTATTCACTAAAGTGAGTATTTCACTGAAGGGAAATGCATACACGATCTCTAGTCATGATGACGACACCAAGGTGAGGGAGGGCACTGTGCTTATTCTCATTTTGCAAATGAGAAACCTGAAGCTCAAAATGGAATTTTTCTTGCTCGTCGCTGCCACTTTGTCCCTGGGCCCTGGCATGTTGGCGTGACTCAAGGGGATCTGGCCCCCAGGATACCAAATACCCAATATGTTCAGCCTTCAGCCATTTGTTCTGGTCTCATTTATATCACACGTACATATGGCTGAAAACCTGCTTAAAATATTTAGCACATTCTGTATCTTCTAATCTTAGTGCTTTAATTACCACAATATCTTCCAAACCAGAGTGGGCCGATTCTAGCACTTAGAAGGAAGCCTGTTTAACATGTGCCAGCACTCCATCTTTTAGAGAGGTTCTCTACTTTATTCAAATTACTAATCATTTAGAGCATCACTAAAAGCCTTTCTCCCTCGCTCCCCATGCATGCTTAACCTAATTAACTATAAATGAGGAAAACGCTATCCACATTAAAAGAAAATGTTAACGTATAAATTATCCCACTCTTTCTGGTGAGGCTAAGGACTCCTTTAGACAGCTCAACTGTGGGGGCAGACTCTCTGTTTATGAGCTCTCTGTGCCCTCCTTCAGTAGAATGGGCCACAGAATTTTCAGTTCATGCCGGGTCCCTTCCCCTGTACTGATTATGATGCTACATATAATCTTTCAAATTGTCCTTCTTTGTGTTCGCTTGAATACTCTCAGGGAACTAGAAGAATAAAATGAAAAGCATCTAAAATGCTTTCAGGAGGCCCCTGTGGTAGAAAAACAGCAAGTGACATTCTACACTTGTCCCTCAGTCAGGAAATCCTGGTCGTTACCTGCCTCTATAGACAGATCCATCTATAGGAAGCCAGAAGTGTCTTGAAACCTTCAGTTCACAGATTCCCCAAAAGATTCTCCTTCTCTCTGACAACACCCAACCACTCCCAATGCTGCCCTCCTTCTGGTCCGCTCCATTAGATCGCCACCACAAATGGGGAAAGGGCTTCTGAAAATTCGTATTAGGAAGAGTGCCCACTAACACATTATTCTGAAAGCCCGGATTATTTTATCAAATTTTCCTAGCTTTAACCTTTGAGCACTGAGGGAGGATCTCTGGCAGAACGGAATGTGGAGCAGGAAATTGACTTTGGGGCAGTTGGAGAAGCTGGGGATGTAGAGCATCCCCAGGGGAAGCCCGCGTCAGGGAAAGACCTTGCTTGAGCAGCTCATGGACGTAAGCAGAGGCCAAGTAGCAGGCACAAAGCAGTGAGGAAAATGGCGGCAGTGCCCAAAGCAGAATTCCCCACTCTTCAGTCCTGCTTATACTTGTCCCTGCTTTGAATACATGTGACGTATTAGGACAGACAATTCTGAGATTGTAGTAACTGGGAAAATGCAACTGGCATAGACAGTTTCTGATTTTATCTTCTAGGATGCCCTCAGTCCTGTCAACCTTTATCTGGCTGTAGAGTGCATAACAAACTCCACTTCGTTCCTATAGCTCTGGGGGAAACTCTGCTCTTTGGGGGTCTTAGAAGAAGGTCTCTGCCCCCCAGCTTTGCTGTGCATTTGCACCTCCATTCCTACCCTGAGCTCTGTGTGGTGGGGAGTAGTGGAGGCTGTGATCAGGCCACTGGGGGATGCCTGCATCCAAGCAGGCTTAACATCCACATGTGCAGTCAATTCTTGATTATCCACACCAATGATCTGTGACCCAGGCCCAGGTAATCCCAAATAATTGACAATCCAAAAGGAATTTCTCTTTGGTTTTGGAATATGCTCTGATTTTTCCAGCTGAAGCTCTTCTTCTCCCACTTATGCTTTCCTTGGTAAGATATTAAGAATCATTTATGTTCCTTTAGCCGGGCATGTGGTCTGAGCAATGGCTTGAAGTCAGCCTCAGATTGAAAATTTGCCTACTCCATAGACAAATGATTCCCTTGCAGGCAGTTGAATTTGACAGTATCATATATTGCATAAAGAATAGTCTGTCCAGGCTAGTGTTGTTCATTCATTCATTCATTCACCCGTTTGACACACATGCATTGAGCTCCTACTGTGTTCTAGGCACTGTACTATGAATTAGGGATATAGGGATGAAAGATTGAGCCCAGGCTCTTGAGGGATATACCTTCTAGTTGGGCTTAATGGAATAGAATTTAGTCTTTTCCTCTTGACCTGCATGTTCCCACTGCATATTCATTTATCACTCCCATTTTCAACTTAACATCTATCTAGCTCCTTTCATTTGAGAAGTTTCGATATTTTGGGGGAAGAGCCATGGGTGATTGCTGGGTTGGTTAGGGGCCCCCACAGAGGAAAAGAACCCAGACCACTCCATTTTTGAGGACCAGATATACCAAAAATGAAGAGGTGCCAAGACAGGGTGTACATATGGAATACATTTTAAATGTTTACATTTGAAAAATTAATATTTTAAAACTCCAAAATTAGGGTGTTCACATAAATTTATTCAGAGAAAATGTCAAAAGTCTAAATTTCAGGCCTTTGATGAGGTGAGGTCTGGCTGTTCCTCTTCCTATTCCTCACTCACATGCAAACCCTGCCAAATAGAGCCCTGGTTGGAGGGAGGGAGGTCTAGATGGGGTTCAGCGGAGTCAGTTTAATGCTTAGAAGAACCTCTACAAATGTGAAGCAGTTGGTTCATGACCCTGCGCTCTGTGCTCTGCGGGATTGTTCTCAGCAAGGCGGACACACCATAAGTATTTTGACTCAAAAGGCATCAGTTCTTTTTGTTTCTACAAAGTCGGCCCGTTCCCCAGTGGAAGAGTCCTATGGAGTACTCAGCTACGGGCCAACACTCTGCTAAGTCCATCCCTTCTTAGTGTGGCACCCCCCCCCCCCCCCCCCGCCAACTGTCCACACACAGTAATGTCTATCCTCAGACCTCTTCTTGAAAAGCCCATGGAGGATAAGGAACTTTTGACAACGTGAAAATTGGGGTGAAGGCTCAGAGAGATGTCACTTACCTTACGTTTTTGTGTTTGGGAAGGTAAAACAGTAAAGAACACACTAAATACATGTCTGGTGGACAATTCACCTATTCAAATTAATCATAATGGATGCGATATAGTTAATGTTGTCTTAACAGCCATTGCTTCTTAGCAACTTTGCAGGATTTCCTTCCTGAAGAAGATCAATGAGATGTTTGTAAATTGGTTTTTCAGATAATATGCACACTATGAGGCTTGTCCTCTACCTAAATGTTCAATGTTTGTTAATTTTATGACTCACAATTATTAACTCTCACCTCCAAGATCCTGGGTCTCCTGGGTTCAGAAATGCAGAATAGTTTGGGTGGCTAATATGGAAAAAGCCTTGGGCTATCTTGATGGCTAATTTGGTATATTTGAAATATCTGTCCAGTAGTAAGGATTATAGCCTCAGCTCTGTCCTTGACCCTGTTCCTACATAGCTCAACCTTTGCTTCCTGGCAGAAATAGGTATTTTTTCTTCTTTTTATTTTCAATTTCCTTTCAGAGTTCCCAATGTTTCATTACAAAAATCTCTATTCCTCCAGTGCCTTTTCCTTTATTCTTTCTTTTCTATTCCCAACACCTAGTTTTCTCTTTCTTTCTAGTTATTTCCAACAGGAATGATTCACATGTCACACAAATTGGAACTGAAATTTTCGTGGTTGCTAAGAAGACATTCAGAAGTCAATCCTTTAATACTTATATTTCCCACAGGAGAACTTGCGGTTTCGAGGCATTCTCTTGGTGTGTGTGTGTGTGTGTATGTGTGTGTGTGTGTGTGTGTGTGTGTGTGTGTGTGTGTGTGTAGGTTTGTAGGTCAAACAGTGAGAGCCAGAGTTCGAAAGCCCCAAGAAGACCAATAGCATCAGACTTTTGGTGAAAACTTTTGTAAAGTCAAAATCAGGGTCATTTTATAAAGCATATGATGATTTACTAACCCTTCATGGAAAATTCATTACTTACATAAGAGCCAACATTTAGCAAGCACTATTGTGTCAGGCACTGTGTGAGTGCTTTGTAGAAATGCATCTCACTCAATCTTGACACTTCTATAAATAGGACCTTTGATAACTCCTATGTTGCCCAGCTAGGAAGTAGAGAAGCTAAGAACTAAACTTCGGTCTGTATGCCTTGACTATCAGAGTCTAAGTGCTTGCCCATCACATGCTAATAGCACAAAACTCATGCTTAGCAGTTACTCCAAGAGCAGTGGGGACAGGATGGCATTTAGACTAACATCCTTCTTCCTTAAATCTCATGGATGGGAGAAGGCAACTGGGATGGGCACCACAGCGTGGTCCAGGTACATACTGCTGGGTAAAAAGCTATCTGAAAAACTGCCTATTTTGTAGCGTCTCATGATTTTGTGGTGCAGGAAGTTAGGCAGGACTTACTCAGCTGGGCAGTCTTGCCCCAAGTGGCTTTGATCTAGGTTGCCTAGTGGTATTCAGCTGGTGGGTAGGCTGGTCTAGAGGCTCCAAAATGACTTCAGTTGCATATCTGCCACTTGGCAGAGAAGGTGGAAGATGGTCTTCAGTTGAGACTGTGATAACATGGTGGCCTCAGCGTGCTAGGACTTTTTTTTTTAATTAAAAAAAAATTTTTTTTGTTTATTTTCTGAGACAGAGGGAAAGTGAGTGGGAGAGGGGCAGAGAGAGAGGGAAACACAGAATCTGAAGCAGGCTCCAGGCTCCAAGCTGTCAGCACAGAGTCCGATGCGGGTCTCGAACCCACGAACCGTGAGATCATGAACCTGAGCCGAAGTCGATGCTCAACCGACTGAGCCCCCAGGCGCCCCATGGGTGTTAGGACTTGTTATATAGCTGCTTGGGGCTTCCAGAGAGTACTCCAAGATACAGAAAGTAGACATTTCCCGGCTCATAGGCCCTGGGCTCAACGTTTCTGCATCACTTCTACAGTGTTCTTAAGCTTATTGAAAGGAGAGTTCACTCTCACTAACTCTATCCCATGTATTCCATTTATTGTTCATCTCCAGGGTCCTGCCCCCTCCTCCCTTCATTCTCTGAAACTACCTTCATGCAGTCACCCAGAACATCCTCATCATCAAATTAAAAAAAAAAATTTTTTTTCTGTTCATATCTCATGTAATGTCTGCAGAACAGCTAACTTTCCTAATCATTTCTTTCTTGAAAGTCTCCTCTCTTGGTCATTCCCACTAGCTTCTCTTCCTCTGCCTTCCTTTTAAATTTTGGTTGACCTCTTGCCTTTATTCTCTTCCAGTGGTTCTCTACCAGGGACAGTTGGACTCCCCAGAGACAGTTGGCAATGTCCAGAGACAGTTTTGGTCATCATAACGGGAGTGTTACTGGAATCGAGTAGGTAGAGGCCAGGAATGTTGCTAAACATCCTACAATGCATAGGACAGCCCCACACAAGAAAGAATTATCCATTCCTAAATGTCAGTGGTGCTGAGATTCAGAAACCCTGTTGTGGCTTTAAAGAGCGAGCACTGGAGAGAGGGCGAAACTTGGTAGTTTCCCCTCTGTGGGGAGCTATCTCTGAAAAGGGGCACCTTCTTGGCAAATAGCATGGTGTAATGGAAAGGCAAAGGCTTTGTGGTCAATGGATCTAGGTTCAAATCCTAACTCTCCCATAGTAGAGGTCATAATTTCTACTCTGTGGAGTTGTCTTGATGATCAAATCAGATAACCCATGTAAAATATCAAGTACATGGTAGGTGTGTAAATGCTAATCTTACCCTTTAAATCACAGAGCAGATGCCTCCTCAAGGCAGGGCTTAGTTCACCATGTAACATCTGGGAGGTACCTGCTGCCCAATAAGAACTGAATAAATATTTGAAGGAGGAAATATGAATAAAGTCACTTTACCTCTTTAAGAAGCTGGTTGCCCTGAAAGCTCTCTAGCTACAGGTGGTTTTCTTTCTTCCACCCTTGCTGGACTTTGTTTTAGAGGGAAGTTTCATAACTCTAATTGCCTTATAGCCCAGCCCCATCGGTATAATAACCAGTGAGGTTTTATGACGCTAGGTCATTGGCTTGGCCTGCATCCCTCCAATTAGAGAGCCAGTGACTGCCCATAATATAAGTCCAAAAACATGGACACCCTTGTTCTCTTGTAGTCACAGCAAAAGTAACACAGGAGGATAAATTCAGAGGCCTATATGGGATCTCTTGGTCCTTAGTATTGATAGTAACTGTGAAAGGAAAGGTTTACATATTCGGGGGTTTCTCTTCTTCCACTTTTTGTGCCTAATAAGAAGGTATCGACCTAAACTTTTTCTGAGATTCGAAGAAAGAGTCATAATGGAAACTACTGCTTTGGGATCTTATACAATGTAAATCATTTACATTTTTTTAATTATTTTATTTTATTTTATTTTATTTTATTTTATTTTATTTATTTATTTATTTTAACGTTTTATTTATTTTTGAGACAGAGAGAGACAGAGCATGAACGGGGGACGGGCAGAGAGAGAGGGAGACACAGAATCGGAAGCAGGCTCCAGGCTCTGAGCCATCAGCCCAGAGCCCGACGCGGGGCTCGAACTCACGGACCGTGAGATCGTGACCTGAGCCGAAGTCGGACGCCCAACCGACTGAGTCACCCAGGCGCCCCTATTTTTTTTTTAGTAAATCATTTACATTTAACATGTATGCCCCTGTCTCCCTCAGATTTATTTTCCATGTGGTCATGAAGGTCAGCTTTTGGAAACACAAAGCTCATAAGGCACGGTTCCCTACAGCTTATCACATTAGGATAAGAACAAAAGCTTATAACAAAATGTTATAAATCCCCACGTGGTTAGGCTTCCATATCTTCTGCTATTCCTCCTTCAGACTTTGATTCACTTCCCTGACTATGTCAAAGCCCACTCGTAGAGTTGCAGAGTTGCATATCTCTCTGTCATAGTCCTTGGCCAAGTGATACATTTGTTCATTTATTAGTATCCTTGTTTGTTTCATGTCAATCTCTCTGTCATAAACTCTGCTCTGTAATAGCAGGCATTGTGTGTCTTCTACCTTTCTATCCTATTCCCAGAGCCAGACAGATAATAGCTGCTCAGTAAATACTTCTTACATAATAAATAATTAAGCAGAATAGTTGATATCATTAGTAGTCAACATTTCTCAACTTCAGCCTTGGACCTAACCAAAGCCCACTTTTGTTAAAATATGTAACTACCACTTCTAAACCAAAGGAGATGTGAGCTAGAAATAGAACAAGTTCATTGATGATGATGGTGATAGGTAACATATACGTAATATTAATATATAATTAAACTAATAGAACATTTTACCTAGTAGCTAAATCTTAGTATTTAATGAGTACTTACTGTATGCTAGGTGGTATGCTAGGTAATGTATATAAAATATGGAGCAGACATGGTGACTTTTGTGTATTTTCTCATTTAATGGGTCCATTAATTAGGTACAATTATTTCCCCACTTTATGGATGAGAAATTTGTGGAAGGTTAAGTAAAGTGCTCATGATCATACAGCCAGTAAGTTGGGTATTTGAACCCAAGGGTGACTCCAAAGATGTTAACTATTAAATTGTATAATTTTTAAAGAAAAGAGATTAGGGAGGGCTAGTGCATCAATCTAAGAGGTGATATCTATTGGCAAACACTGCAGATACTGATAGATCCACCAGCATCCAGAATGAATTGGGCATCACTGCATGCCAGGCACTGTTTTAGGTGCTATACATGTATTTTCTCTAATCTCCAAAGCTATTCTACTAGTAGGAATTACTCTCCACACCTTACAAGGCTCAGGTAGGAGGAAGGGACCCGGAGGAGAGCAAAGGCAGGTGGGACACTTGAGAACTTTCCAGCTCCTCAAGTCTTTACAATATAACTTTTAACTTGTATTTTAGAGGCAGGAAAACCTTTCGAATTCAGACTCAATAAACCTAGAATTTATAATATTGAGACACTGAATCATAGACTTTTACAACTGAAAAAGACCTGAGAGATCATCTAGTCTAAGCCCTTCATGGGGCTTCTGATTGAGTATAAAATTAGATAAATCTTAGGTAGCTCAAAACTTTTATTTTATTCATATAATGTCGTGATTTATAGGCCAATCCCAACTTGCCATTTTGAAAGACCTACTCAGTTTAAATGAATTAGTAACCACTTCAGTCAATTTATAACTACGGTTGTATGTAAGACAAGTGTATTTCTTTATAAATATTTTACACTTGTGATAGTTACTAATTCAGATAGGAGATCACCAACAGGGTTCTTCTTAGTAAAGGAGTGAGATATGAATGAGATTTTATTATTCAAAGAAGTCTCAAGACCTGAGGCACACATAGATTACAGAATAGAAAAGCACATTCCCAAAGTAACATGGAGGTCTTCCCTTACACCTGTCTTTCTTTTTCTCTTTCTTTCTTTCTTTCTTTCTTTCTTTCTTTCTTTCTTTCTTTCTTTCTTCCTTCCTTCCCATGCTATTGCTGCACTCTATTGTCTTGGACAAGTGAGGATAGCTCATATTTTAACGCTTTTATCCTCTGGTCATCTGTAGGATCTAGAATGATTCTGGCTCTCCCAGCCATTCAAAAGAAATAACTTTGAGTAGCAAAGATGACATCATTGGTGAGATTGAAGGCCCACCTGAATTTACTTTAATGGGGGGACCCCCTCCTCCCCAGGGGGAAATGTCCGCAAAGATATCACTGGGAGCTCAGAGGAAAATATTATGTTCTAACCTTTTAAAAATTAATCCAACTATTAGCAGGGATCCCAACTGTATTTCATTCAAGCCATACTCCGAAAGGTACAATGATTAAACCAAGACAAATGTAGTGTCATAAGCAAATGTCACGCCATAGATTTACCTACCAACAAGACATTGGCATGGTTCAGGTCAGAGGTTAATTAAAGACATTGAAAGGTCATTCTGTGATTAGGTGAAAGCAGAGTTTTAATAGGGCATCAGTCCGACCCACACTGACAGAAGATTTATGCCAGCCGCGATGACACCGCCACGAATCCTGCTGATAACAAGAGCCTCAATATTGGACTGAACAGAATGATGAATGGAGCACATATCTCCCCACACTTCTCATTACAGGCTCTTTCACTCCTGGTGGCACTTAGCAGCATTTATTTACTGGGGTTTGAAGGTGTGGGACAGCAGGACAGTATATCTAATACTTTTAAATGTGGACTCATGATATAAAAATGAAACAAGAGATAAGATTAGGTCTTTGAATAATTGCACAGCTTTTCTTCCAAGATTATATTCACGAGTACTAACATTATTTTTCCCCCCTAATGTTCTTCTGGTGTGTGAGCAGTTCAAGAAAATTAATTGTCTGAGGCAGAAGGTCAGGGGGAAAAATTACTGATAAGCATTAAACATGCTATAAAATAGCACCTCACCACAGTTTGCTTTCCATAGCTCTCAGGATGTGAACAAAAGATAATATAAAGCAAAGGATATACACATTTCCCCCTATGCCATATTTAGGGTTGTTTCAGTGCTGTTCTTATTTGGATTCAATTAGGTACAGGATCTAGAAAGAAAGCCAAATAAATGAAAAACAAATAAAAATCAAACAACTTAGAATATTGCTCAGCTGAAGGCAAAATATAAGAGGAGCCAAAGCCCTGATGAATAACGTTTACTTTTTCACGAAACTCCTTTTCAACATGTTATATATTTATCAAACCACTAGAGTGTAAATTCTATGAATAAGTCCTCTCCTCTCCCAACCAGTAGACGCCATGAAAATTATAACTACCGAACATTGTTAGTATTGAAAAAAGGCTACTTTCTGCAGATTCAAACATATCAGCTGCTGCAGTCTCACAATAGAAAAATCGGCCTCTCTCTCCTTGGGCCACTAACCCGGGCCACACCAGGGGAAGATGGCATCCCACCTCACCCCAGGTCGGCCCTCACGTTTATTCGGGAACAAAGGTGAAGCAACCCGAATGGAAGTCATGGGGCTGCCGACTTGCTGCAGGAGATCTCTGAGAATGGTTCCTTCCTTTCTCCCCAGCCAGTTGGATTCATGGGTAGAGAACAAATTGCAGGTGGATTTACACAAAGTAATCATGCAGCCCGGCACATACAACCACTTGGAGCCATGAGAACGCAGATATGGGCGTGTCAATCAGGCACGCAACTTTAGGACCCACCTCTTGGCGCTGAACAAATGAAATAAGCATTTTGAGTGGCCGATTTTACCCTGAGAGTGTACAAGCTGCTAAGAATGAGTAGGATTACCTCGTTGGCTTTTGAAAAGAGGCTTCTTTGATCACTTTTAACTTAGGATTTTCATTCGCCCTGACAAATGCCAGCGGGAGAAGTTTTCAGAATAGATGATATGGCTGTGCAAAGAGATTCTTGTCTCCTCCAGTCTGATCTCTCTGAGGCTTATTTATGTAGGCAACCTGCAATGTTCAAACGACAGGCCAGCCCTGACAATGGTCTCAACCATGAGTGGTCTCAGGCAGGCCACTCATTCCACCAAGTGGCCATTAGCAGGATCAACATGGTGGCCATCAGAGAACTATATTGATCAACTTCTGTTAGTCCACATTCTGCTAGTGCTCACAGAGCCTTTCAGTAGTGTGTGTGTGTGTGTGTGTGTGTGCATATGCTCACGCTCGTGTGCATATGCGTGCGCACGTGCATGCAAGTGCACATGTTTTACAGCTGTTTCGCGTACTTGGAATTGGTATATAGTAGAATGGGCAAAGTAGTAAGGTTCTGCCATTTGTGTATAGAAAGTATAGTATTTTCCAGACTACCAGGAAGAAATGTCTGTCTGAGGTTTTATTTTACTTTCAGAAAAAACTTGAAGCGAACTGATAACAAACAGCCTGTGTCCACTTTCCACTGCAAACCACTAGACTGAAATGGTGTGAAAATAACATGATACTATTTTCTCCCTCCTTTTTGGTACCAGGAACATCTTATAGAGAATTTGGGGATATTGTACTCTTTCCAAAAAAAAAAAAACAATAAGAAAATCTATTGATTAGCTAATGTTCGTTGATAACCTATTCTGAGCTAGGTGTTACAAATCATAGTCCCTGCCCTCAGTGGGCTTAAGACTCATGGAAACATACAGAAACATCAAAGTATGAGTCCCAACACAGAGCAAGGCTGCATCTGGTAAGTACTAAAGAAACAGTATAGACTTTGGCAAAGTTTACCATAAAAGATAGTAATTATATTAGGCTTGCATGTTATACGGTTTCTGGCTCATCAACTCAGTTCTGCCCTTATAGAGAGAGAGCAGCTATAGACAATCTGTAAATGAATGGTGTGGCTGTGTCCAGTGAAATTGTATTCACAAAAATGGAGGGCAGGCTGAATTTGCCTACAGGACTGGGCTTTGTTTACCTCTGGCATAGCCATTAAGTAGTGGGGGTATTTAGAGAAAGGAGGGAGTGTTAAAGTGGGCGGAAAGGAAAGTCTTCTTGCAGTAGTGGGTGGTTGAAGACTATGTGGGAATTAGGCAGAGAGGTGATGTTCTCGGAACACTGTAAACAAAGGCTATGTATAATAGGAAGTCTCTGTGTTGGGTGAGTGGGAATAAAAAAAAAACAAAAAAACAAAAACAGGTTTCTCCATGACAGCACTCCAAGAGGGAAGGGCATTTCCTTTTCTGACAAGCAATTGCTGAGAGATTAAATGCACAAATAGGTCCTCAGATGCTCATTCCTAAAACCACAGTGCCCTGTTTAGGCCTTTTTGGTTTTCTAGCAAGCTGTTATGTTTCTAGCCTATCTCTTTCTGCAGGATTGGCATTTCAGGCTCCAGGGTACAGAGATGAATGAAATTCACAGAAATCTCAGAAGAATGAAATTCATTGTATGAGTATTTGGGAAAGTTCCTTTGCAATGTTTTCTCTCTATTGTCAAGAGCTGCGCGTGAATACAAATGACCAAGGTAGTTCTAAGTGTCTGTCTCTGGTGACAAGAGGTCCTAGTTCAGACCAAACCCTAAACCAAAAGGGTGGCATTTCTAAAAGCGCATCAGTCAGAACACTAGCCTGGCCAAAGGATTCCAGGAAACAAGGGTTCTGTGGTGTGAACTGTACTCCCTCCTAGAGGTTGACTAGGTACGCCAGAAAATTAAAGGATAGGAGAAGGCCTGTGGCAAAGAAATCTGTTTAACTTGCACATCCATGAATTTCCTTAATATTTAACCACAGGACCTTTTTCCATGAAGCATCTATGAACATTTCATGGAACCCATTTTGGAAAACAATGCTGGAAAGAAACAGACGTAGGAATAAATAGTGCAAACAGTTTCCAGTTGTAGCTTCAAGTTCACATGAAAGACAAAGGGGGATGGTGAGACAGAGAAAGATTTAAAAACTCAAATGACTCTTGGGCATAAGTATACGGTGGAATGGAGCCGTCTTATTTCTTGTAGCTATTTAAAGTCTACTGGTCCCAACGTACCCACAAGGTTCCAATTTCAAGTAAACTGGAGTACTAAAATGCTGAGATGGGATAGCAAAAAAGGGAGAGAGGGATATTTAAACTTATTTTCTTCTTCTTTTCCCTTACTGTTGTTGATGTGAAACTTCTGGCTGTGTTCCCTTCTTCCATGTCCTTCTGGAGCCTTTGTTTGACGGAAAGCATGAAAATGGTTGTCATCTTGAGCTATTCTTGGCAGGCAGAACTGAGCTTGGAGGGAAAACAAACGTATGATTAGCAAGTACGTAAACATCCCCATCCAGGCCTAACTCCCCTCCTCTGCAGAGCAGAGGAGAGCTGTGCAGAGGAGCGAAGCAACCAAGAATTCCATTGCAGTATCGGGAGAATTCACTGGGAAATTCTGTGAAATTTGCTGCAGAGTCAGACGTGACAATCTAATTAAACACACTCTTACATCGAAGAGGTTGTCCTCCACATTTCATAGCATTTTCTTTTGTTTCTTCTGTGTGTTTCTAGGACATACTAATCTTTATGTGCTTTATGGCAATCTAGCTTTATTAGGTCACGCATTTAGTAAATATGTATTCAGGTCTGTATAACAAACACTGTACAATGAATACTTGGAAATCGGTGAAGAACACGTGACACGATCCCTGCTTCTGAGAAGCTGGTGGTCAAGATGGGGAGAGAGACCCCGAAGCTAATAAATGCAGTCAGGTGATAGAGACACGTACGTGCTGGCTGTCTGTATAGGCATGGGGGACTCCAAGGGAAGCGGTTGTCAGTTCTGCCTGGAAATGCCAGAAGTTTCATGCAGGGGCTGGACTTAGAACCAAATCTTAAAAATGAGCAACTGGGTGTGCGCTAGACAGGTGGGTATTCACATGCCCCAGAGATGTTTTACTAACCAGTAATGGAACTAACTAGTTTCATGCACATTTAGTGATCTGCAAATCCTTGTGCTATCTCATTTCTATGCCATCTTGTAGTTGAGAATGTTTAAAAAAAAATTTTTTTTTAGTGTTTATTCTTGAGAGACACAGAGTGAGGGGAGGAGGGGCAGAGGGAGAAAGGGAGACACAGAATCCGTAGCAGGCTCCAGGCTCCAAGCTGTCAGCACAGAGCCCAATGTGGGGCTCGAACCCACGAACCGTGAAATCATGACCTGAGCCAAAGTCGGACGCTTAACTGACCGAGCCACCCAGGCGGCCCAGTTGAGAATATTTTATCATCAGGAATCTTCAAATTGAAATGTATGAACCTAAGGTGGTGGGTGTTCAAGATAATCCACTGCAGTGTGGAAAGAAAATGCCAGAACTTTAAAAACTTCATCTCATCCCTTTGAAATTTCTAGTTTTGAGTTTTATAATGTGCATATGAAAACCATTGTACATGTTTATAATTTATAATTACATATACATATAGTGGTGGTGCACGAGGCAGTTTTTTTTCACTTATGAGGTGCATGATCAAAAAGCTTTGTAGAACACCATTATTGATTGTTCATCCATGAAGTGGCTGCACCTATCTCAGATTTGTCTTCTTTATTCAACAGATTATTCCTCCGAGTTTTCTTAGATATGATTATCATTATTACTAATAGTAATATACTATTTTATGCCTCTGTTGTGTTTCAGATTTTGTACTAGGCACTTTGCGTAAAGTACCTCAGTTTACTTTTATAATAGTCCTAGTGAGACTGAGATAACTATCCCAGTATGTGATTGAAAAATTTAGGAGCAGGTGCTTGGGTAGCTCCAAGGGTTTTGGCTCTGAAAAACCATCTGAGCCCCACGTTGGGCTCTGTGCTGACAGTGTGGAGCCTGCTTGGGATTCTCTCTCTCTTTTTCTCTCTCACTCTGCCCCTCCCCCACTTGCGTTGCCACTGACACAAAAAGAATAGATTGATTTAAATGACAATGTGTTGAACAATTAACAATTGCCTTTTCCAAGTCCATGACAATAAATTCCTAATGTGCTTTCTTTGTTTTGTGGAAGGTGTTAGAAATCAAGTATTCACAGCCTTTTGCACTATAATTTTTCTGTGAAAATGTATATGCCTGTGAGCAGAAGTGAACTCTGATGCTCATTAGATTTATTCCTAAGCCTTTTTTGATACCTTTGATTTTTGAAAATGTATTTCTTCTTTGATCTAGAAAGGATTATCCATATCTGATAATGTATCATAAATAGGAAACATTTATTTAGTACTTACTATATATTAGACGCTGTAGAAATGAATCTTTCCATACAACAGCATGTCTCCAGCTAAGTTACTCCTCAGGTAATAGCTAGTAAGGAATGGAGCCCAAATTGTAATCCAGGCATGTAACTCTGGTTTTCAGGAACCATGTTGTTAACCGTTAGGCTATATTCCCTCCCCACAGAAGGCCATAGAGTTGCCTGAACACAAATGTTCATTACAGTGTTGTCTGCAATAGTAAAATCCTGGAAGCAACCTAAATGCCCATCCACAATGTCCATCACTGAATTATATTCTATATGGTAGGTACCCCCATGTGGAATGGAATACAATTAATGCTTTGCAGCCAAGAAAAGTGTTAATTGTATGGGTTTCCTAGGACTACCATAAGGAATTTCCACAAACTGGATGGCTTAAAATCACTGGAATTTCTCCTATCACTGTTCTGGAAGCCAGAGATCCAAAATCAAGGTGTCAGCAGGACCACACTCCCTCTGAAGGCTCTGGTGGGGTGGAGGTGGGATATGTTTTGTCTTGTCCAGCTTCTGGTGCCTCCAGGTGTTCCTTGGCTTGTGGCCGCATCCTCCAAGCTCTGTCTTGTCTTCACATGGGCCTCTCTGTGTCCAAATGCCCCTCTTTTCCCTTATAAGGACCCCTTTAGGGACCCTAAATCCAGCATGATTTCATCTCAAGACCTTTAACTAATTAAAATTTCAAAGACACTATTTCCTGATAAGGTCACATTCTGAGGTTCTGGATGGACATGAATTTTGGGGGAACATAACCCACTATACTAATTTCAACCTGTATTGATTGAGATGTGAAATGAGAAATTATTAAGTAATTTCTATTACTCAATATATATACTTTATATTACTGCTGTGAGTCAATTTTTATAAAAAAGTATATGTTAACGTGTGTATACATGCAGAGAAAGATGCTTAAAAGAGTACACACCAAAATGTTAATATTGATTACGTCTCTGTGGTGGGATTATGAGTAATTTATGCTTTTCTTTTTTTTTATTTTTTTTAATTTTTTTTTCAACGTTTTTTATTTATTTTTGGGACAGAGAGAGACAGAGCATGAACGGGGGAGGGGCAGAGAGAGAGGGAGACACAGAATCGGAAACAGGCTCCAGGCTCCGAGCCATCAGCCCAGAGCCTGACGCGGGGCTCGAACTCACGGACCGCGAGATCGTGACCTGGCTGAAGTCGGACGCTTAACCGACTGCGCCACCCAGGCGCCCCAATTTATGCTTTTCTTATTATTGTTTTCCATATAGGCTGTTTTGCTATGAAAAGAAATCAGAAAAACTTGTAGTTTGTTTTTGTTTTTGTTTTTGCACAAATCAATAGTTGACTCAAAATTTTCCAAACACTTTAATGACAGACTACAAAATCCTATTGGCCTTAGACCTTTGATGCTTATAGAAAATCACTTCAGGTTAGAAAGGATTTTGATTTTTGTTTGCACAGAAAAAACACTTTGTCAGTTCTTCCTGGCTCCCAAACTTCAAGTCCTTTGTTATTGCCCCCCTACCATTAACTACAAAAAGCCTCTAAACCCATTTCTTTTATTTTCCTTTCCTTTCTTTTCTTTTCTCTTCCTTTCTTTTCTTTTCTCTTCTTTTCTCTTCTTTTCTTTTCTTTTCTGTTTTTAACCTCTTGATTATGGTTCTACGTCTTTTTTTCTCCATAGAATCTTCCGACATTAGGCAAAGGGTTTTAAAAGTATTTTACAGTGTGAATCAGTATCCCTTTAATTTTTCCATGTGCAAAAACCCACCTTCCCACCAATATTGGGACTCTAGGTAAAGACTGCGTCACACTTCTTTGTCTTCTCCCATTCTGGTAATCTGTCTCTGAATGCTAAGAAAACATGTGGTAATAGGAGAGACTAATTTTTCCACATAAAGATACCTTTTTAAAATAAGTGTTTAGTTCTCATAATGGCCTAATGTTTTATGAGAAACTGAAAGGCTTTCCCCAGCATGTATGCCTTTTATTTGCGGCAAATCTGCTGTTTCTCTCGAGGTGCTAGCTGTTGATCTGTTACCGTCAGCTATCCAGATGGGATTGTTCCTCTATTTGCTATCTCTGCAGTCAGAGTTCCAGCCCCTTGGGATGTTCAGACTATTTTTGTAGTCACCTTTGGAATTTACTTTCATGAAAAATACATTTGGAGGCTCTTAAGATTGAAAATAATATTGAGAACATTAGCAGGCCCATATAGTCAAATTTACTATGATGTCCCTGCCAGGCTGAGAAGTCTCTGAGGACACAAACTGCGTTTTCTCCCTTCTTGTACCCCCATGTCTACCACCCTATCTGGCCCATAGCACTCACTAAATGAGCTTGCTTATATGGCTTCCAGGACTCTAGACCTCCTATCAGCCTCATTAGGCTGAAACTCAGAATATTATTTTCCCATCAGGGATGGGCAATGATAGTGCCCGGCAGCCTGAGGAGAAAGAGGACCAGCAGATCCTTACCTTGCTTCTGAGTGTGGATTTGTCTCTAGGATACAGAGCACGTGAGCATCTTGGTCCTCAGCTCTGGGCACACTTGCTTCTAGGCTGTGATTTAGGGATGCAAGACGATGAACAGTGGGAGGAGGAGTTTCTTCAGTGAACATGAAAAGGATTAAAGATCAAGGATATGTTGCCAGCTCCCCATGGATTCTACCCCAGTCATCAGCCAGGCAAAACATTTGGAATGGCTTCTTGACCTCTGTGCCTCCAACCCCTGTCGTGCACTTTCCCTACGTGAACGCTCTGTACGGTGCCTGGGACCAGCAAGCCCACCACAGACAATGTCCATGAACACCACCCCCCCCCCCAACTTCTGGGAAGAGTGTTGATACTGACTGTATTTATATATTATTTGGTGCTTGTGTGATGGCAGAAGAGGCTGGGATAGCCAGGGCCAAATGGACTCTGGGTTTCCGGAATGCAGGCACAAACACTGGATGGCACTTTTTCCAGCAGAGACGACAAGGAGCCCAGAGGAATGCTGGTTTACACTGGGGGAGCAGGTGCCACCTCAAGCTAGAGGTAATCCCCTCAGCAGTGGTAGTAAGGCAGTATCCTAAGTGTAGAGGAAATGCTGTATCCCTTTCCCTGACCACATTAAAGATGGAAAGTGCCAGAATTCACTGAATGTTCATTTTGGGATTAGTGGCATGACTGAACTTGGTATTGTTTTGGTAATTGTCTCTTAGAGAAAGGAGGTAACACTGGTTAACAGAGAGTACCGATCATTGGGTGGCTTCGTCCAGAACAGTCTTCAGGATAATATCAAGAGTAGAACATACCTTCCTGCGAGAAGAATAAAACATAAAAGAAAGCAGTTGGGATGTTGAATAACCCAACAACATTCTGCATAATGACTGGAGCAGGGACGAAATGCCTGTGTTGTCTGCATTGTTTCTTGCTTCAAAAAAGAGAAGCTAAAAAACCTGATAAAGACAGAAGTAAATTTTCTGTTTCAAGACTCCCAGTTGACACTGATAGATTCCTGTTAAAAAAAAAAAAAAGATGTTTTCCAAAAAGTAAAATAAAATCTTATTGCAAAAATAGCAAAATTGCAAAGGAGGAGAGAAAAGTAGCCTCAGATTTGAGAAAAATATCAATCTTCAAAGTCCATTATCCAAAGACCTTGTACATCAATACTTGATTTGAATTATGGAGCTGGGTTGTACCTTCATTTACATGGTATTTCCCCAAGTAGCCAGATAATATCAATATCTTGCATTTATACGACGATCATCTTCCCAGATGGCTTCATTAAATTGTATGTTTTATGAGACCCACTTTCTGAAATGTGGTCATCTCTGAATGAGAATGATGCTCCTGGGTAACTCGGGGCAAGGGAAAAATCGTGTTTTGCATTTATGGTGTCTTTCTATCAGTGATCATAAAAATCTTTAGTTAGTGAGCATTTCCTGAGCATCTGCGTGGGCAGAGCCCGAGACGAAGCTCTATATGGTAACATACGGAAGATTAAAAGGCGTGGTCCCAACCCTCCAATACCGCAGTCTTTGTTAAGAACAATCTTTCTGTTTCACAAAAGTGAAAACTTGTGGCCAGAGAAGTTTAGAGAATTGGCAAAGGTCATATGCTATATTTGTTCCAAAAATGGGAGTCCTTGTTTCCAGATTTGTGTATGAGTGATTTTGATAATAACATCATAAAATGTTTAAGCTGTTTCAAAGTTGTGTTTAAGTGGAAAGCTTAAGGCTTTCTTTTTGGTTGAAGAAGAAAAGATTGGACCCTAAAGAAGGAAAATGAAGAAGGGTCCTTTATGTTGTCAATATAGATTTGTACATATTGCTAAAATATCTAGGACTATAGAAATGGTGATGAGGGAGGGGGTCACAGAAGGGTAGGTTCCAACTCTGAAGAGTTTGGCTGACTTTACTTCTTTATTTTTTTAGATGTTTTTATTTATTTATTTTGAGAGAGAAAGAGTGCATGCGAGCAGGGGGCGAGAGGGAGGTGTGGAAAGAGAGGGAGAAAGAGAATCCCACGCAGGCTCCACACTGTCAGTGCAGAGCCCTACATGGGGCTTGATCCCAGGAACCATGAGGTCATGACCTGAGCCAAAATCAAGAGCTGAATGCTTAACCTACTGAGTCACCCAGGCACCCGGGATTGGGCTGCTCTTGAAGGTAAGCTATTGCCTACATGTGGTGGTTTCAAGGAAAGAGAAAACCACACTTATGTCTTGAATAAAGACTTAATTTGGTGGCCTCTCTCTTTCACTTGTAAAATTGTAAGTACCTCTGGTACTTCTGGTAGAAGGAACACATTAAGCTATGCCCAACATGATGTGTGGCACTCAAACTTCAGTCCATAGGGGCTATGAGGCATTTACATTGGTTGGATAAATTTATCATAGCCTTTCTTGAGAACTTAGGTTTTAACGAGTTTGGACAGGGAGTAGGGTGGAGAGAGGAAGGTAGGAGTAATGGATGAAAGATAAGAAGATGAATTAGTCCAGAGTAAAAAGAATGCAAAAAGAGAACCAACCGGGGCTGGGAAAAACTTGTCTTCTAGAGACTGCACTGATGTGTAGCATACTATCCATCTGGAGATATGGGGATATAAGACTATTGTATTTAAAATACCTACAAGATCATACATCATGAGAGAAAACCCAATGCTAATACTGATCTTTTGGGACTTGGGGCAAGTCACTTCACTTACCTGGGCCTTAGATCCCCCATCTGTTAAACAAGAGAGTAGACTAGATGATCTCTAAGACAATTTTCCATCACACAGATGTCTGTTTAAGTGGGAATATGGACCATTTGGAACAACAAGTAGGGGACCAATTGTCCTGATGCTTACTTAGCTAGGTAAGGAGAAGGGACAATATTAAAATCAGGTCAAGTAACCCTTTCTTAATATACTACCAGAGCATTTTCAACACATCAGTCTACTGAGCAAACTATATTGGATTCTATACTTTCTTTTTTTTGTTAAAAAAATTTTTTTTAATGTTTATTTAGTTTTGAGAGAGAGAGCACAAGCAGAGGAGGGGCAGAAAGAGGGAGGCACAGAATCCTAAGCAGGCTCCAGGCTCTGAGCACAGAGCCTGATGAGGGGCTCGAACTCACAGACCACAAGACCATGACCTGAGCTGAGGTTGGAAGCTCAACAGACTGAGCCACCCAGGTGCCCCTGGATTCTATACTTACAATCTTAAAAGACCTTAGCCAACTTCCAATGCGTTTGAATAACAGACGTTTCCTCTCTGTTGTACCTTTCTTTGTATTCTTTCTTTCCTAAACTGGGGTCTTGTTCAGAGATGTCGAACTTGTGGTTCTCTTATTTGTGAGAAAACTTTGAAAGTCTTTAGTTAAAAGTAGAACCGTGATCTACCAAAAGTTTTAAATTTCAAAACCTTTTCCCACAAAATCAGACTGCTAGGTTGTATGTTAAAATTCTAAGTGCTAGGGGCACCTGGGTGGCTCAGTCGGTTAAGCGTCCGACTTCAGCTCAGGTCACGATCTCGCGGTCCGTGAGTTCGAGCCCCGCGTCAGGCTCTGGACTGATGGCTCAGAGCCTGGAGCCTGCTTCCGATTCTGTCTCCCTCTCTCTCTCTGCCCCTCCCCCATTCATGCTCTGTCTCTCTCTGTCTCAAAAATAAATAAACGTTAAAAAAAATTAAAAAAAAAAATTCTAAGTGCTGTAAGAATTCAGACACTAGAAAGATCCTAATAGTCAAAGCATGTAGGAAAAACTTCAAAGGAAAAACAGGGCTTAAAATTTGGCTTTGAGGAAATTTAAGACGGGACTTGTTGGAGAAAGAGGCTTTCTAGTTCTGAGAATATCTTAACAAAGACCAGGACTTCCCAAATGCAGGTTTAAGGAACATTCTGGCCAGAATGAAGTTTTCACTGACCCGTGACTGCTCAGTAAAGTAAAGAGCAATGTAGTAAATGTGTCTGAAAACTAAATATAAGCAATGTTAAGGACCGTCTTTTATTTGAAACAGTGTCCTTCCTTTGTTTTCATGTTAAAACCTCCCTTTATGAAATGATAGTTGTTGTGGATAGTATATATTTTTATTTGGAGAAATAATGACTTTGAATTTGGCCTCCATATAATGTTCTCTCTTTTTCCCTTTGAAGTTTTACTGGCCAGGGAAATCCAAAGATCTGGGTGTCACCAGTGAGGTGAGCATTCCTGATATGCGGCCTTCACCGCAGCCCACATCCATGTAGGCCAAGAGGTTGGGTACAGTCTTCTAGCACAGCCAAGGACCACTGTATGTTATTTTATTTTACTTAGGATTTTATTTACCTGTTCCTGGGATGGCAGTAAGTTCTGATCACACTTAGCTGTGATGTTGATAGAGTTAAGCTTAATACGCTGGACGTAGACATGTCCCGGATCTTTCAACTATATAGCACCCTGGGAAACATCATCTGCTTTGTAGACTTTAATTTATTTTCGAGCTATATGCCACGTTGGCAGCAGGAGAAATGTCAGGCTGCTTACCAAAGTCCCTGCTTTGCATTGATGAAAATAAAGGAACTCGTTCACAGTCCTTCCTCATTCGGTGGTGGCAGAATGCTAGATGGTTGGATTTTTACTTTAGTCCAGATATGCTGAGTTCCTCTCCCAGAAGCCAGTCTAGGGTATTGAAAGTGCTCCTTCACTCCTGCTTTCAGGGCGGACCGGCCCTCTTAAGCCACATGTAAACACCCATTTCCGTCTGGAGGAAACAAGTGCGGGGACACAGTGTTTTATTACAAAACTTCCTCGTTTTCTGTTTCCAAAGTTGCCCCTCTGACTCCTGGCCTTATGCTGAGAAGTATACTAAGGAGTATAAGGACATTTTAATGGCAATGCTAGGACTGGTGCTGTGAAAAATGAGCTTTCTATATTTTAATAGGCAAATTCTGTAAACGCTGTTATTAGCTCACTATGATCTTTGAGCTGATACGGAAAAAAATACTTTAGAAACACAAACTCTGATTTCATCTTGTTCAACTCAGAGAAGAAAGAAATGGAGGGCAGATTAGATCGTGACTCGTTCAAGGTCACCCAGCTAGTTAGCCGAAATGCAAGGACTCCAAGTTGATCTAGTGGTGTCTCTCCCACCTCCCTCCACCACCCCACTGGAATTGAAATCATTACAATAGCCACTACCAAGTACTTAGCAATGGATATTTGATGGTGGTCCTTTCAGTCTGTGCCACGGTGGTTTTCAGTTTTTCCCTTCATCAGCACAGGAAGGCAAGGACATTGCACTGACTCTAATATATCATGCTTAGCTCTGGATTCCCTTGGTTTTATATTTCTGACTCTTCCCTCAGTTTCTTGTAGGACTTTATGATTTAATTTAATTTCAGCTTACGGCTGGGCTGGCTTTGGTACCCAGAAGAGTGGGAATTTGTCCTTTAAATTATTCACCCAGGGGAGTCGGTGTTCTTAGAAAGTGAGGGAGGAGAACCTACGGGCTTCCTGCCCTCGGAGGGAGGTATGACGCACACTGATCCCTTACTTGTTCCCGCTCCACGGCACCTTATCTCCTGTGTTCAGCCCTGGTTCTTATAATACCTTGTATTTCTGCAGAGCTTTTCACAGAGCAATTCACAGAGTATTTACACACTGACTAGTGACTAATTACACACCCGCAAGCCCTGCAATCACTCTGGACAAGCCACATTTTTCCACCTTAGGGTCTCTGTGGTTATTTGCAGAGAGAAACTTGGGGCAACAGTCTTGGCTCTGACATCGAGACAGTTTATGGAATCTGGGATGCCTCTCTGGACCTCGTAGCTCAGGCCTGTGGTAGGTGCTAGAAGAGAAGGAACGGGTCACCATGCCTCTAGCAGATGGTGCTGAAATTGCTGACAAAGCCAGACAAAAACATACGCAACAACTCACAAAGAACACAAGGTCTTAGAGAGTCACTTGCCAGGGTGTTTGGTACAGATACACAGGTGCTGTCTGATGCACAGAGTCCAGAATGGAGAGATTGTTGCCATTTTCAGTTAAAAGATAATAAGGGTATGAGATGAATACAATTAACAGTTACTGTTTAGTGAGTGTTTACTATGCTAAATTCACTACATGTTTCATTTCATCCCACTGGCATTGAATCCTACTGTCATCCCCATTATCACATAATGTTTGTTTGTTTATTTATTTAAAGTTTATTTCTTTTTGAGAGACAGAGTATGAGTGGGGGGAAGGGCAGAGAGAGGAGGAGAGACAGAATCCGAAGCAGGGTCCAGGCTCTGAGCTGTCAGCACAGAGCACAACATGGGGCTCGAACTCACGAACTGGGAGATCATGACCTGAGCGGAAGTCGAAAGTTTAACTGACTGAGCCACCCAGGCACCCCGAAAATGTACTGCTTTAAAGAGGTAAAATAATGTTCTCCAGATTACCAAGACAGCTAGTGAGGGAGAGCAGAGAGGAACTCTGTCTGACTCTTAACTACATAGCTGTACCTTCCCCATCCTAAGAAGGGGATGAGGGCATTAACAAGAGGCCAGTATCTAGCGTGTTGATGTTAAATGGGGGTTATGCAGGCAGGAGAGAACAAGATTGCCAGCATTCCATTTATGGGGGACTCTAAGAAAGGGAATGAAGTATTTCAAAGTTTAATTTTTGGCAATGGAGTGGCATGGAAGCAACGGGAGAGCCCCTAATAAACTGAAATGACTCCACAGGGTGTTCTCTGGCGAATTCAAACAGAAAGTAGACAGGCAATCGAGTTTGAAGATAAAACAGCAATGGCAGCCGGTAAGAATATTAGGCGCTAATGACCAGAATGGAGGGGAGTATGTGAAACATGCTAAGCCTTCGAGGACTCGTGCACTTATGTAGAGAAGGAAGAACAAGTAACAGATGTCTTTGCTGCTCGGGGCCAGGGCTCTGTTTGCTGGGCTCTGCTAACCTGGTGGCATTTTAAAGACTTGTGTGCAAATTTGTTGACACTCCTCTCATTGAGAGCGGGAGCCCGTGTCTCCTCTCTTGGAATCTGGGCCAACCTTAATGATCGGTTGACCAACAGAGTATGGCAGGTGCAACGCCGTGTGACTTTAAAGGTGACGAAGCTGCTCCCTGGTTTGATATGCAGCAGTGGACGCCTGGAACACCCGGTGAGAATGTCAGATCTAAGGACAGCAGCCCAGGGAAAGAACCCATTTGCTGAGGGGGGCGAGGGGGGGCGTTTACCCCTGGGTGACCAAAGCAGTAGCCAGAGCTCAGAGCAAAGAGAAAATCAGAATATGTCAAGTATCGGGTCTTTGGGCACCTAACCGAAGCAAAAGTGAAAGATAAAAATAAGTCACAGGGTCAAAACTGGGGACAGGGTAGACTGGGAAATGCCAGAATTTAGGACTGAAGTTGTGAACAATCCAACTGTAAGTGGTTCAGGCCTGATGTGATGAGTCACGCAAGGCGTAGTTTCATAGGTGGCCTGAAGCAATGTGCCTGAGGTTTAAGGAGCCTGATACTTGCAATGTTAGAAGAGAAGAGGAGGAAAATAGGATCACTTCACTGTTGTAATTCCTATGTATCCTCCAGCTGAAGGATTGCCAGATAAGGAAGGGCAGCACTGATACTAGCTTTTTAAAATAAGGTGGATGAGGAAACTGTAAGAAAGCACTGGCCGTTCAAAATGCATATATGTCTCATGACCCAGCTGAGGCCTACCTCTCTGGGACACTGAAAGAATTTGGGGATAAAATGGAGGAACTCCTGCCCGTAATTTTTTTTAAGAATCTTAAGTATTAGGGGAAGCTGAAAATGGACAAATGTCTCATTCTCAAAACAGAGGTGAATCCTGTGAACTCTGGGAGATGGGCGTTACATCTGGGAAATTTTCTAGAACGAAGCATCAAAGAGATGATTTGCAAGCTCTCAGCAAAGGAATCAGCGTAAGTTAGCGAGGATGAAATGGTTAGCCTGACTTTCTAAATGAATTTGCCAATCTGTAATGATATCATGCTGAACATGAGCTGGGCATATAGTAAACAGAATTCAATTTTTTTTTTAAATTTTAGAGAGAGAGAGAGTGAGAGCATACACATTGGGGAAAGAGAGAGAGAGAGAGAGAGAGAGAGAATCTTAAGTAGGCTCCATGCTCAGTGTGGAGACCAACGTGGGGCCTGATCCCACGACACTGGGATCATGACCTTAGCTGAAATCAGGAGTCAGAGACCTAACTGATGTAGCCACGCAGGTGCCCCCAGAATTCTTTATGATGAATGGGTTTATGTCAAACCAAATGGCAGGGCTCTCTCTAGAGCCCATCACAGGCCTCTGTGTTTGTGCCATACTACACAAAATGTTTATTAAGGACTTGGAATAAGATTCCGATAGCATGCTGATACAGGGCTGCAGGGTAACGTCAGAGCTTAAGGGGGCTTATCATTATGTTGAACTGTGGAATTTGTATGGGGAAGACATGGTTTAAGAAGAAGAATTCAACAGAAAAATCATAACCCCTTTTGTTGAGGCACCCACCCGTCACCCTCAATGGAAAACATGGAAAAATCTAAACACCTCCCAAATTCTACCCACTTCTATAAAGGAATAGGATAGAGAAAATGTGGTTTGCATACATGGCAAGGATTTAAGAACTGTTTAAATTTAACAACTCAATACAACTTAATAGTAGGATGTGACTGCCAAAAATGCTACTGTAATGTGGTCTTGTGTTAAAAGAAGTGTCCAAAAGGAGGGACGTGGTGATACGGCTTTGGTGTTTGTTCTGGAAGTAACTCTACAGAAGGGATGTTGATGGCCTGAAGCATGTCCGGAAGAAAGCAACCATTATGGTAAGGGGACAGAGAACCTGTTATATGGAAAAGGGCTAAACAAACAGTATATTTAGCCAGGACAAGGGTCTGTGGGGGGGCAGGGGCGTGGAACAGGAAGAGAATTTCACAATGTAAAGGTTGTCACACAGAGTGGAGTCAGTGGGTGGGAAACCATAAAAAACCTGGGTGTCGTTGAACTCCAAGAACTCTCTCGTACCTGGAGCTCTGCAAAGATGAAATAAGTTTCCTTAAGAGGTGAGGAAGGTTTAATCCTGGAGGCATTCAACAGAAACAAGAATGTCATTGTTCAAGGAGAATATCAAAGTGATTAGTGATGATGCCCACACAACTATGACCTTTTATGACTACTCTGTCACAGTTATTCCTTATGATGAGAAAACTTTAATGAGGAGGAAATGGAGGACCAGAGAAGGAATGTGACTTGCCCAGAATAACCAGCAGGTAAGAGAGAGCAGGACCTGATACCCCGATGTACCTCATTCTACACAGTGCACATGCTTTTCATTTTCCCCAGGCTCCTGGAAATAAAACTGAGCTCTAGGAGTGGACACCATATCAATTTTTATTTTTATTTTTTAAAAATTTAGGTTTTTTTAAATTTATTTTGAAAGAGAGATAGAGAGTGAGCCGGGGGAGGGGCAGAGAGAGGGGGAATCCCAAGCAGGCTTGGTGCTGTTAGGACGCAGAGTCTGATGCGGGGCTCGAGCTCATGACCCGTGAGATCATGACCTAAGCCGAACCAATAGTCGGATGCTTAACCGAGTGAGCCACCCAGGCACCCCACACCATATCAGTTTTTATTTTTTTTATGTTTTATTTTTTTTAATATGAAATTTATTGTCAAATGAGTTTCCATACAACACCCAGTACTCATACCAACAGGTGCCCTCCTCAATACCCATCACCCACCCTCCCTCCCTCCCACCCCCCATCAACCCTCAGTTTGTTCTCAGGTTTTAAAAGTCTCTTATGTTTTGGCTCCCTCCCTCTCTAACCTCTTTTTTTTTTTTCTTCCCCTCCCCCATGGTCTTCTGTTAAGTTTCTCAGGATCCACATAAGAGTGAAAACATACAGTATCTCTCTTTTTCTCTATGACTTACTTCACTGAGCATAACACTCTCCAGTTCCATCCACGTTGCTACAAAAGGCCATATTTCATTCTTTCTCATTGCCACGTAGTATTCTATTGTGTATATAAACTACAATATCAGTTTTTAAAATAGCAGAGGAGCAATGGGACCCTACGGGAGCTAAGGTGTCTAATAAAACTTCTGAAAATGGGGAACATCACCATGACTTTCCAGGCCTTCATTGAGCTACACATATTATTTCCCAGTTTGGAATGTCTTTTCTGCTGATGGTTTTATCATATGTCAATACTAACATTAATTTTATGAATCTAAAATCTGCTTCTGAAAAGTTTAAGTCTTTTTAATTCTCTCTAATCACTATTAAAGTATTAACTCCTAGTCTTTTTTTTTTTTTTTTTAAAGCAATGCTTCTCAAATTCCAAAGGAATTAAATTTAAAATCATTTCAAGCAATGTCTTTACTTTTATGGATGATTCTTTCGGTAGTTTCTGTTTTGGGCAAAGCTCAGTCCCAGAAGAAACCTAAATTCAAGCCACTGAGTTTCCGTAAGTGTGCTTTATGTCTGTTACATCACCTAGCCCTATACATATTTCTTTTGGGAAATTTTCGACGATTTGATCATTTGTGTCTTTCATCTGTTATCAGATGAAATCCTCTGCTTTTGTGAATCAGCATGTATGCATATACATGAACAATTGGCAAGTCAGAGGAAATGCTGTGCTACTTTTTTCAGTCTCTGATATAAAAACAATATATGCTCTTAGACAACTACAAGTCTAGCTTAAGTTCAGTTAGAGATTGGAATACGCATTTTGCATTTGGGAGATACTGAGTACCATATGAGCCCCTCCTGTGTGAATTCAGTTTGAATGCAAGAGTGTCACAGAGCTGAAACAACAGTGTGGTGAATTAGCAAGAGAGAACTCTCTTAGAGAACACCTTGTTATGTTTTTGACCTCAAATTGTATGGTCCCTTGTAATAATTAATAGCTAGTGTCGCCTCTCTGTTCTTGGTCTCTATCATTGCCTCTCTGACAAATAGTTTATAGTCTATAGTCTTTCCGGTTGTCTTCTCACTCTGATGTTTCATACCTCAGTGATTTTGTCTTAGAGCTGTATTCTGCATTTGCTTGCTCATCCATGGTGACCTTGTTTGGGCTTTGTTTAGTTTATTTGTTGCCTGATGATACATACCAAGCCTTACAGGGACCATTTGACTTAATATACATTCAATTTATTGACTTGACTTAATATACATTCAATTTATTGACTTTAGTCACCACTACTTCCTAAAAGACCCAAAAGCACCCCAAAAGGGTTACACCAAGGCCACTACTAAAAGATGATTGCCCTTTTTACTGACCTCTTCTTTCAGAGTTTTGGGGGTTCACTCTGCTTCTGTTCCCTGTCCTTCTCCCCTCTTTGGTCACATGTGATTGTTGTTTTTTCCTTTATAGCCAGCACCGATCTTATTAATAATCACAGGTTGAAGCGTGCAACCATGAGAATTCAGGTTAATTTGCCTGCTGTGATTAGATTGATTTATAAGCACCTCTGTCACTTCCTCCTTCCTTCCCAGTTTGTTTGAATGTTCTGTAGAGTATTTCCACCAAACAAAAAAATTATAAAACCAGGCTAATGAGTTTATATTTAAGAAGATAAACATCCTTATTATAAAATCACCTCACATTTTTGTTTGTTTTTAAGTAGGCTCCATGCCCAATATGGAGCTTGAACTCACAACCCTAAGATCAAGAGTTGCATGCTCTACTGACTGAGCCAGCCAGGTGCCCTAACATCACCTCACATTTGTAACTACTACTGAACGGTCAGTAACTTCTGTGTATATTCTAAAACATTAAGTTTCTGAAATAATAAAGTGTAAAGTTATGAAATGATAAATGACTTAAATTGAATATTCTGGGCATATTACCAAGGCAACACAGAAGAGCTTTATCTACAAATATACCAAGAATTATCAACTATCATCTCAGGGTTTGTTAAGCTAATACAGGAGAAACAAATTTTTTTACATGATCTAAAAGATTTCAAGCACGGTTCTGAGATCAAGGTGAGCTCTATTTTTTTTTTTTAAAGCACTAAATTAGGAATCAGCTGATCTAATTTCTATTCTGCCCCCACTGCTAGTAAGCCTTGGGTTAAGACCTTCCTCTCTGTGAGCCTCCCCTGTCTACCTCACAGCACTGAGAAAGGATATAAGAAGATCCCACACCTGAAGTAAAAGGCAGGCTTCCTTTCCCTGGTAAAGAATGTTCCATTCCTGGGGCTGGTTGCCTCCTGCACTTCCCGCTCTGGCAATTAGGTTGTGTGTCCATCAAGAGTCCACTGAGATCATTGCCCAGTTGTGTCATTGTGACTGCATAATGTAATACAAAAAATTTGTAACTTGCTGAAATGGAAATGTAAAAAGGGCAGATTTTGTTTCTAGGACAAATAAGTTAAAAGCTATGGGTACTTTGTTAAGGTGGGTGCTATTACAGAAACTTGCAGAGGTATTAGGTGTGGTCTAGGTATTTGTAAAAGGCTGGAAAGACATTTAGTAGAAGGGGTTCAATTCATAGCTGTTTTGGACCCCATAGTCTAAGAACACTTTAAACAAAATTAAAGACATGAAGCTTTTGGATTTACTGAGGTGGAATAAATTTGGAAGGCAAATTTGCCTGAGGGTCAGCTTGTGACTACATTTCCACAGGTCCTTACTTACTATGTTTTTATTTCATTCTGCTTTGCTCCTTTCCCAGTGTGGGTGGGAGGGGTGTTACTTCAGATCACCTTTATGCCCAAGGTGCTATCCTTTGGCTGTCCCACCTTTTATCTATATGGGGTTTTTTTTTAATGTTTATTGATTTTTTATTTATTTTGAGAGAGAGAAAGAGAGAGAGTGTGTGTGCGTATGTGCAAGCAGGGGAGGGACAGAGAGAGTGGAGACAGAGGATTCTAAGTAAGCTCCACGCTGTCAGAACAGTCTGACGAAGCTCAATCTCACTGTGAGATCATGACCTGAGCCGAAATAAAGAGTGGGACACCTAACCGACTGAGCCACACAGGTGCCCCAGCTGTCCCACCTTTTAAACTTGAGGTCTCTGAGTCCCCATATTAGCAGGCCCCAAGATTTTACATTTGTCGTCTTGTATGAAAAGTCTGTCAAAACAGAATTTCACTTTTTTTCCAACCAGGAAAACATTTCAGGACAAGCTGCTTTCTTGCTTTGCTTACTTCTCCAGGGTCTACTTTCCCTTAGATTTTGGCCCGGTAATCCCTCTTTATCTTCTTGGCTCTTTGGTGATACTTAAGACATATTCCAGGGGCGCTTGGATGACTAGGTTGGTTAAGCATCAGATTCTTGATCTCACAGTTAATGGGGTGGAGCCCCATGTCGGGCTCTGCGCTGACAATGTGGAGCCTGCTTGAGAATCTCTCTCCCCCTCTCTCTCTTTCTCTCAAAATAAATACACTTAAATATATATTTATATATATATATTTATATATATATTTATATATATAAATATATATTTATATATTTACAAATATATATAAATATATATTTATATATTTATATATATTTAGATATGTATATATTATATATATTATATATTTATATATATATTATTTAAGTGTGATATATATATATATATATATATATATATATATATATATATTCCACTCCCCACCCCCACCCCCAAACGCTGTTGTTTTCAGTGGGAGGTTTTTCTTTACAACCTGGTCTGCATGGCATGGTATAGACTTTCTGCTGGCCACCTATTCATGACTGTTGTTGAGAAACCAAACTGTCTTGAAATTGGTGCATCCCTCCAGAAGAGGTTGATGCCAGGTCTGAAAGCTGAGAAGGCTCAAACTTTTTTCCTAAAGTAAAACTAGACCAACTGGGTACCTTTGCATTATACAATTCTGTCTCCAACGTGCCAAAAGATGTCATAAATTTCAGGTGGACAAATTGCTTGTAGTAATAATTTAATTTCACCTCTATGTCTTGATTTTTTCCCCCTACCTTGTATTTCGAGGAAGCTAAATTTATATAAATCATCTAATACAGGGCTTTCCGGTAAAATTTCATGTGATGATAGAAATGTTCTATAATTTGCACTGTTTACATGGAGCTATTGCATACTTGATACACGTGATTGCAGAACTCAAATTTTAATTTATTAATTTTTTTAAATTTTTATTTTTATTTAGATAGCTGCACACATGGCTAGTGTCTGCCATATTGGACAGTGTAGATTCTAAGACCAATTTCTTTATGATACTTCAAGATAAATATTGGTTATATGAGAGGCTTCATAAAAATGCTTTTGTGATCATGGTTTTCTCTTCAGAAGATATGCAGTTCATAAATCAAAATGGCAGCAACTGCTATTGACATAAAACAAATAACAAATACAACAAAGTGCTGATTAACCCCCAGATATTTATTGAGCTCATTTTATGAAACAGGCACCATGCTAGGCACTGAAAAGTGTGCCATATGCCTAATGATGCTTTTGCTTTCTTTTTTATTTTAATTTTAATTTAATTTAATTTTTATTTTTGAGAGAGAGAGAGAGAGACAGAGCATGAATGGGGGAGGGGCAGAGAGAGAGGGAGACCACAGAATTCGAAGCATTGCTTTCTGTTTTAAAAAAAAAAAATTCTTTAAACGTTAATGTTTGAGAGAGAAAGAGTACGAGTGAGGGAGGGGCAGAGAGAGAAGGAGGGGCAAAGAGAGAAGGAGGGGCAGAGAGGAGTGTGGGGGACAGAGGATCCAAATCCAGCTCTGTTGAGAGCCCGATGCAGGGCTTGAACTCACAAACCACAGGATCATGACCTGAGCCAAAGTCTGATGCTTAACCGACTGAGCCACCCAGGTGCCCCAATGCCTCTGTTTTCTAGGTAGATGTCATTGATAGAGATACAGAGGATTTTATAAACAGCCTTCACTGTAAAATATGACATCATTTTTTCAACTTTCCCTAAGTATACTAGGTAGAAATGTTTGACAATATATAAACATAGTCAAATACTAGCCCTGTTAGATGCCCTGAAGGAGGGAAAGAACCACGTGTTCCACGGGACAAACTGTGTCCTGGCATATTAAAGGCTCTCAAAATATGTTTAATTTCTTTTTCTAATCCAATGCTTGCCAAATACAAACGTAGAACCCCATTCTCCCCCACAAACTACCTGTTAATACTGATTGTGTGAAATACAAAATGTATTTTGAGAATTGGAGATGTATGCTAAGGAATTTTATAAGGCATAAATAATCAAAAATGCTGGATAATCTAGGATAGTTTTTTTTTTTTTCTTTCTCCAAAGTGGTGTTTGCAGATCTTTAGGGGGCATGAATATATTCTCAGTCATCCATAACTTCTCTGAAGAATTTTGAAATGATGTGATTTTAATTATATGACAACCTTCAAAATATTAATATAAGCATGTTCTGGATTATGTTGATAAACACATTATACCAGAGTATTGCTACATGATTTCTCTTCAGATTGGCTTGTAACTGTTTTACATTGATTAAAAAAAAAAAAAAAGAGGATGTATATAAATGACCATTTGCTCCAAATAAAGACCAAGTAATGGTGGGGTTCATTGTAAAAATATAGGTTTAATAAAAAGAAGTAGTGAGAGGCTTGAGCCATCACGTGACATACAGTATTAAAAGCATGTTTTATCTAAAAATAATCCACTCTGGAGCGATGATTTAGATATTTACTGAAAATCTTCAATTTCAAGAAAACACCTTTCATGTTACTATAACTTGAAGCTTACTTATTTTATGCTTTTGTTCATATTTATTTTACAAGTGTTTTGGTTTATAGAGGCATATGAGCTTAAGCCTAAGAATTTTTTGGTCCAGATTTATGTTTTAGAACATTGTAATTTTTATAGATTTAAGTAATATTAGGATAAAATAATTGAAGTCAAAACTAGGGATACATAAAAATTATTTATGTGTGGAAACACTGCTCTAGGATATTTATTACATTTCTGAATGCATCATATTGTGTTCTTAAATATTTAGCCAATATTTAAAATTGGTTTGCATTCCAGGGCTATGCATCATCTGTTGAATTTGCTGTGAGACCAGGGAAAGTCTGGAAAGTATTAAAAACTCATCACGGATGATCATGAGATGACTGTATTTAATATCACTGCAGATAAAAATAGCTTTATTGAACTATTCAAATATGGCAATGTCAAAATTGGTGGGTTTTTTTTTCCTCCTGATCTCTATTGTCTTAAAAAAATTCCATACATAGCATACACATTATACAAAGCATGGTTTCAAGTACCATTTATAAGTCAGTGACTCCAGATCTTTATTTTCAGACTATTTGAATTCCAGATACACTTCTGGTGCTCTACTAGATATTTCTCCCTGACTGATCCACAAGTATTTCAAACTCAGTCAACTCTACATTCAAGTCTTGTGTTCTTGTTCTAGATCAATGGTGTTACTTCCACTCAAATTCCAAACTCTGACGTCATCTTCCACTTCTTTCTTTCCTTGAGCCTCTCACCAGTGGTTAGCAAGTCTTGCCAATTCTCTTTGTACCCCTGCCGTTGTCTTCATTTAGGCTTGCAACCAGATGTTGCAACCAGCTGACAGCTGCAATAATGCCTACCTAGATTCCCCGCCACCAGGCACCTGCTGTGCCAATCAGAGAGTTTTCAGTTGACTGTCGCTTGACTGCTTCTACCTTGTGTGAGCTGGCCTAGCTTCATTTACTGGGACTTCTGTCTCACAAGGCTGTGAATTTATTGAAGGCAAAGGCTGTGTCTCATTCATCTCTGTGTCCCAGGGTTTAACAAAGTCCCTAGCATGCAAGTGGCGTGTGCCACATGCTGTTGAATGTTGGCGGTACTGGTGAGTGGCTAAGGGCACAGGTTTTGGAATCAGATAGATCTAGGTTGAATTTTTGCCTCCTCTGCTACTTACTTAATTGCTAAGTGCCCCTGGGCAAATTGACTCTATGACAGGGATTCTCAGCTCTTGTTGCATATTAGGATTACACAGGGAATTTATTAAAGTGGCTGAGGTCCCCTCTTCAGCCCAATTAAGTCAGAAGATATGGAGGACGAGGCTCAGACACAAGAAACTTTAATAGATCCACGGGTGATCCTAATATGCAGCCAGTATCGAGTATCACAGCTCTTGGCCTTAATCTCTCATCTACTATATAGTATTTATTTTAAAGAGGTTTTTGAGCAGGTGAAATGAAATGAAATTTGTCATAGTATCGGACACATAATATGTGCTCAATCATGATATTAATACACAACCTCAATCTCAGTTGCTATCCCACCCCCCACTGTCCTCTGGGGTTCTGCCTTCTTTTCAATTCCTTGAATGTACCAAGGTTTTCCAGCTTTAAATAAACTAAAATAAATGCTCCGTAGGCTAAAATTTTCCATAAGGCTTTTCTTGAAGGCAATTTCTAAGTGTTTGAAAAAGATGAGTTAGGGGAGGCACAGCTAGATGAATAGAACTTATATTGCTTTGCAGACAGCCTTCGTATCAGGACATCCTCAGGTTGTTTCTAGGTGCCCTTCTCTTTTCCTTTTAAAATTCTTCATCCATTCATATAATCTGCCCAGATCTTATTTTCCCGGGAGTGTAAACACCTATAGGAGAGAAATTCAAGAGCTAGAGGAAACATTAGAGAAAACAAGACAGATCATATTTCCTAGATGCATTTTGTTGCAGATTTAATTTCTACTTTAATTTTCGGAAATAAATGTACTGCTATCAAGTTTAGAAACATAAAAATCCATCTTATTGTTCACCAGCTCAAAGGAAGGAAAAAAGGAATTTCACTGACACTTTTATGCAAAGCTCTTAAGCAATTGTGCTAGGCCCAAATTTCACCTAAAACTTTCCTCAAGGCCATTGTAACCTCATCACATCCACATTATAGCACAACTTCTGACAAAGGGGGGGGGGGGTTACAAGATTCTGTATTTTCTCTACTTTGCTATAAACCTCTAAAGCTCTTTCTACGAAAACAACTGTCCCCAAACGGTGTTACCTGATCGAACCTGGGGAACGATTATCAATAAAAACCTTACAAAGTGCTGTGGCATGGAGATGAGTCAAATATCCATTATGTTTTTATGACTTAGTGGGGAAAGGAAAAGCAAAAGCACGAAGATACTGAGAGTCACCGTCCTCGGCGGGAGAACCCGGCGGCCTACGCTCCAGAGCCCTCAATTCCCCTTGGAGCAGAGAGACACGCTGAGGGTCACGCCTCCCAGAGAGTGTGCGTGTGTCAGCGCGCGATTCTCTCACACCGCCCCCAGGGTCTGGAGACTCGTCACAACTCACGGTGGCCTGAGCAGCAAACAACAGCTGACCCAGCCACCTCCCACCGTCTAAACAGTCCACGCCTACCAGCGGCCTCGGATTGCGCGAAGACCGGAAGCCGTTTTGCCCCGTCTCGCGGGCCCACCGACTGGTGCCGGTAGGAACCGGAAGTTCTTCTGCCCCGATTGTCGGAGCACCTCCTCGTCGACGGCACAGGCGCAGTGGAGGTCGGGCGGAGTTGTGGGAGGGGAGGAGGAAGAGCCGGAGGGGGGCGGGAGCCGGTCCCAGAAGATGGCGGAGGCGGGGGTGAGTTGGGGTACCCTTGCGAAGCGCGGGGGACTTGGTGCTGAGGGAAGCGGCCTGGGGAGGGGGATGGCCTTCGGGGAGAGGACCTGCTTGTGATTTTGCATCCTGGGAACCTTGCTGGCAGATGCGGGTAGCCAGGACCACAGATGGGGCCTGAAGGGCAAGGGGCTCCGCTTACCTGGAGAAGGGTCGGGGAGGTGCGGAAGGGGACAAGCGGGGTCGGGCGGAGGTCATAGGAGAGGCCCAAGCTCCCCGGACAGTGGAAGAGTGTCCGAGAGGAAAGAAGGCTGGAGGACGCCGCGAAGGGCGACCCTGGAGATCTGATGAGGGTGGAGGTCGGCGAGCTGTCAAGCATAGAGCTGTCAGGACTTGGGAAGCTTGTAGCCAGAGAGACTCAGGTTTGGGAAGGGGATGGATCCAAAAGGTAGGTTTTGTAGTAAGTTTAGAATCCGCAGAAAGATGTGTTGATATTGGGTTGAGGAGTGGGACTTTGGCATTTTGGATTGGAATTGGACACCTTTGGAGTACGTGTGTGGGTAAATGCAGAGAGAACTCTTGTCAGGACGTAGAAGTCGGTTGGTGATAGTTACTGGGATTTTAGGGTTGCTCAGTGGGGATTGGCAATCTGGAAAAGGAAAGCGGTGTGGATGATAGGAGAGGAGGAGGGGGGTGGGGAGAAGTGTGCTAATAAAACAAGTGATCGTGACCCCATGCCCTGTTAGTGTTGGGAAAAAGTTATGAAAGTATGGTGTAGCTCCCTAGACCAGGAAAATATACCATGAAGAGCTTACTATTTTGTAGGATTGGTGAGGAGATGCTTTAAGAAGGAATGGGTAGACTGGACAGCTGCGCCACGGAAACTGGCCCAGATCAGTATTGCGATGGAGCTGAAGATTGCAGGGGAAGGCGTGCTCCAGTCCTAAGTACAGGAAAAATGAAGGCAGCCAAGCAGGCAGTGGCTAGATTGTTTTCCAACGTTGGCGCTTGGCTCTGATTGCCATCCAGTGAGTGAAAATGAGTGAAGGGATTATAGGCTCCCTGAATTATAGGATCTCCACAGAAAAATATTAGTCACGTACTCTTCCTGTTTTCCCCCTTTGATTCTTTCTCTGGACATTCCGTTGACGAGTGTGATTTGTTGTACTTCTCAGTACACATCTGACATAAAGTGACCAAACAGTGAATCGTGTACATTTGGGAAAGGGGTTGATTCTTTTTAAACTGACAACTGTTGCTTTTATATAAGTGTGGATCGGGCAGTAAAGGAGAGGATCAAATGTAGTTCAGAAATTTGGAGACCAGTTGTTTTCATCGTTATCAGAAAATTATTCCCAAATGATAGTGTAACCTTTTTAATGACTGAGATTTGACATTTAAAAGTAGTAATGGGATGTGAGTGCTGCCTGATTAATGGTTTCTGTGTTTGGATGTTGACGTAGAAAGGAAAGATGAATCGCAGTGTCTTCAAGGCACACATGTCTGTCTTTCTCAAGTTTTAGTGTCCCTGGACTATGATTCACATCCGTGTGCTTTTATTTAAGGAGAGTTAAACTTTTGCATTGATGTAAGTGTGTTTTTCTTGATGTTTATGCTTATTCTATGTTGAGAATGCCATTATAATTAAGAGAGCACATGATGCAAAAGATGTGCAGTAGTGATTTAATTTTATTATATGACAGGCAGTCATATACCTGAACTAATGTTTTTCCAGTTTTGATGATTTGTTATTGATGTATCTAAACTGTCTGAACTATTTTTCTTTTTGTTCGGTAGTGTACTTTATAGAAACTGTAGGTCAGGACTCAAGGAAGATTAAAAGCTTTTTATGTGCCGTGGGAGATTTTTCTTTGTTAATTTTTGGGAAAAAACCCACGCATTGTTTTGGTATTAACAGTATTTATCAGTATGACTTTAAAAGCTGCCACTTGTGTGGCACACGGATTGTTTTTGTATGATGTTCGTAGATGGGGCAGTGTGGTGAAATGAGAAAGAACTGTACATGAAGCCAGAGTGTTGGGGAGGTGGGGGAGAGTGCTAGTCCTGATACTACTTAGGATACAGTGTTATGATCTCAGAAAGTTACTTAACATTTTTTGTTTTGTAAAATGGGGATTAAATACGCTTACCTACTTACCAGGATTATTGTTGAGGATCTGTTGAGGGACTGTTCTTTAAATCTTTATACCAAAGACTTCTTCCCTGATCAGCAAATTACTTGTTGAGTAATCTAAAGTTTTCAAATCTAGACTTAAAAAAAAAAATTGGTGAAGAATCAAATTTATCGTTGATGTAACAGTAATATTTAAAGTTATAGGTACATTTTGTTTTGAAAAAAAAATTCCAATATGTAATCAGAAAACTGAACTTTACGTAAAAGTAAACAAATTGGGGGATACTTAATTCCAAGAGCTTTAATTTAAATAACTCACTTCCCTGTTGTGTGACTGATACTATAAACAGCATTTTTTTTTTTTTTTTTTTTTTTAGGAACTTAGCTGTTGGATAGTAGGGAGTGAGTGAGCTTGTGGAATTTCTTATCCCTTTGATGAGTCTGGTCATTTCCAGGAGTACGCTTTACACATCCGTGGTAGCAAGATCCAGTAGTACAGTCTTGATCTTGTCCCCTCATTTGACCACTTTGGGTCTCATTTGCTATGCTGGTAAAATGAGAAAACTGTTAGATCACTGGTTCTTAACTTTTCTTTTGGATCATCGACTTTTTGAGTACTTGGTATAAATTGTGGAACTCTGCAGAAAAACGCGCACACACACACACACACACACACACACACACACACACAACTCTTTTGTTTTGTTTTGCATCAGGCTGACATACCCCCTAGAATAGAGATGGTCTCTCAGTTCCCTTCTGTTTCTTAAATTTTAGGATACTGTGATTCTAAAGCACTCTTTTATTTTTGTCTCCAGTAATTATATACTATTATATTATTATATAGTCATCAAAGTCAGCTTCTTGGATTTTTAAAATATTAGCTTTTAATTAATTAATTTTTTTTAACGTTTATTTATTTTTGAGACAGAGAGAGACAGAGCATGAACGGGGGAGGGTCAGAGAGAGGGAGACACAGAATCTGAAACAGGCTCCAGGCTCTGAGCTGTCAGCACAGAGCCCGACGCGGGGCTCGAACTCACGGACCTCGAGATCATGACCTGAGCCGAAGTCGGCCGCCCAACCGACTGAGCCACCCAGGCGCCCCAAAATATTAGCTTTTAAAAAACACTCAAACACCAAACAAATACTGTGTTACTTTTAAAGAATGAATGCTTTTGGGGTGAAGTAGGAGACTACAAACAAGCATTGCCAGGGAAGGTTGAATAAACGTCTATGGTAGAATCACGTAAATAGTTTAGAAAGTCTCTAGCTTGAGGAAATAGTCTGTAGCAATGGTGGCTCTTAGTGGGAGGGCACTGCCCTCTGGGGGCATTTGGAAATCTACGTAGGGGCATTTTTGGTTGTCTCAAGTGGGGGAGGGGGCATGCGCTGGCAGTTAGTGGGGACGAGCCAGGGACATTAAGTGTTTTGCAATGCTTAGGGCAGTTCCACACAACAAGGAATTGTCCTGCCCAAAATGCCAGTGCCCTCTGACAAACACTGGTGATTGTGAGCTGAGCCTGGCACAATTGAACAACGCTTTTTAAAGCTGAAGTTATTTTGCTCTTTTGGAAACATAATTCAATGCCACATACGCTTTGCCATTAACTCGCTTTTGGAAAAAGCACAGACATAAACAAATGATTTGCTAGAGGAATTGGGGCCACTTAAAATGTATATACACTCTTTGTGCTCGAGTGGCTGTTTTAACAGCAGGAGCTGGGGCGGGTTACTGTGTCTGCTGGAAGTCTGGGAAGTGAAGGAACTTACACAGTAAACGTTGGTGTTACACAGTATGCAAACTGGCCATAGGATTTTTTCTTCTTGGAAACATCTTTTCACACTTTGATGTAAAGGACATTTCAAGACATTGGTACACTTACGATCTTTGTGCTATTATACAGTTGCCCACTTATGTTGACAATCTCTTACACTTGAGTTAGTTTTTCCATGTCTATCATCTTTTAACTGACCAAATACCCTTACATGTATCCATGTGCTGAAAAACAAGTCTGAGCAGTTGGGCTGGAATGGGACTCAGGGTTTAGAGGGAAGAGGATGATGGGCTTTGGAGTCCGACCTAAGGTAAAATTCCAGTTCTGATACTGCATGTCATGTGACGATAAGCAAGTTTTGCTAAATCTCTTTGACTTTGTATTTCATTTGTGAAATGAGGATGGTAATACTTAACCTTTGGATGATTTTGAAGATTCGAGCTAACTACGTCTGGCATGGAGTAGGCCCTCCATCAGTGGGTGCTATGTCAGTAGTCATGACCATGATGATGATGAAGAATTCTGTGGCTACTGAACACCTTGGCAAAAGTAAAGAGAACATACGGCATGCTAATATGCAGGATACGACAGCAAGGAAGAGTCTGCAAAAGCGGATCAGGAGGTGTTTTCTAGACTTTTGAGTTGGTATTGGAGTATATTTTCCCATGAATCAGCCATAATACATACTGCTTTCTGTAGTCCTCTAAGCTGTAGAGCTCAGTTATGCTGTAGACCAAGTTAGGTTTGTGAGGACTAGTTTGAGGACAGAACTCCCTCTGTGAGTGTTGGGCACAGAGCTTTGGATGTGGCAGAGGTTCAGGGAAAAAAAAAAAACGTCTTTTGTCTGTGTTAATCACATGGAACTGATAGGCTGTGAAAGTTACTAGGACTCACAGATATTCTCATTTTCATACTGAATTTTTTTTTTTTCTTTTAAGAGAAAGAGGGGGAGAGCGTGCATGCCCATGCGTGTGAGCGGGAGAGGGGCAGAAGGAGAGGGAGGGGGTCCCAGGCAGGCTCCACACTCAGCACCGTGCCTGATGTGGAGCTCAATCCCACAACCCAGGGATCCCAACCTGAGATGAAATCAAGAGTCAGACACTTGACCAACTAAGCCGCCCAGGTGCCCCTACACTGATTATTTCTAAAGTCAGCACCCCCTCCCCAGTACCCAGTTTACACATGGGTTTTGTTTGCTCGTAGAATACATCAAATGTTATTTGCCACGCACAAAGGAAAGATCACTTTGCATCAGATGTTATTTGCCACACACAAAGGAAAGATTGCTTTGGTTAGAGGAACAGATACCTAGACTGATGGTACTGGCACAGTTCTAAGCTTTGGGAGTCAAGAGCCGTGTGGCTCAGACTCCTTGGAGTCCAGCCATGGATTACCCTTCATCTTCTTCGTGTCCTTTCTTCTGCTTCCTATTAAAGATTTATCACAAAAGCTCCTGGGGTTGCAATCAGGGCTGACTGGGTCCAGGCAGGGGTGGGACACAGCTGTGGCCTGCTGAGGGCAGGCCAGGTCTGGTTTCTGTGCTTGATGTGTATGTAGGTGAGTGGGTGGTGGTCTGTGTTTTGTAAGATGCTCTTGCACGAAAATTCAAATACATAAGTGTTAAACAGTAAAACAGGTCATGTTGTTCCCCTCGGGAGGTCATCCTCATGAGCAAGTCACATGTTATTGTGGGCATTACACAATTTTCAGTCAGAATATGTTGATGTTATATGTTAATTCTTTTATCGTTTGTAAAGTATACAGATTTTTACCTAAATCTCCAGGCCCGTCTGTTGTAACTGATAGGGTTGGAGATTTAGGTAGAAGAAACAGAAACCTGGATTTTAATCTTCCAGACTCTGGTGGTACTGTCTCAGGTACCCTGCTCTGCTCTTCTCCGAGGTGGGGCAAGTTGTTTTTATTATTCATCTAACCTGTGAGCCTCACAGGTCACTTGTTCTGTCCTGGTAAATATATAAATACAGGTAAATTAAAAAAAACACTTTTTTATTACATCATGCCTAAAAAATCCTTTTTAAGTCACTTCTTATTCAGTAAGTAACTAATTTACATAAATATATAAGCTTGTCATTTCATTATTAGTACTTTGGAATTAATTAGTATTGAAATCAGAAAAATTGCAGGATCACTTATTAGACAAACATTGATTTCTTGTTTCTTATCTCTTGCAGGATTTCTGGTAGGTCCTCTTTTAGGACAAGATGCTGTAACTGTAGGATCACCGGCCTGCTTCGATTCACAGACATTTGGTTTTTCCGCTGGGAAGGTTTTTTTTTTTTTTTTTTTTTGTCTTGCCGGTTTACTGAACTTATGAAACCATGGCAGAAGGAAAGACAGAGTCGCCTGGGACCAAAAAGCGCGGCCCCTATATTTCATCTATCACTAGCAGGAGCGTGAACTTGATGATTCGTGGAGTGGTGCTGTTTTTTATTGGAGTGTTTCTTGCATTAGTGTTAAATTTACTTCAGATTCAGAGAAATGTGACGCTCTTTCCGCCCGACGTGATCGCGAGCATCTTTTCTTCAGCGTGGTGGGTGCCGCCCTGCTGTGGCACAGCCTCAGGTATGTGTAGGCTGCTTCTGTGATGCTTAGAAAGGAAGCAAGCAGGGCACATGAGTTCTGATGTTGTCTGAGCAGGACTTATTTTTCCTGGCTTTAATTTAAATGCAGTACGGCAGACCCGTTTTAAATGAGTGGTGTGATGAGTTTAGGCAAATGCGTGCAGTTGTGTGACCCACCACCACAGCCCGTCTGTGGCACATTTCCGTCACCCACGGACTCTCTTGTGCCCCCTTGCAGTCCATTCCCCACCCCCAGCCTCAGGCTTCCACTGATCTTTCTGTCCTTAGATTAGTAGGGACAATGTAATGTAATGTAAATGGAATCACTGGGTAGGTACCAGCGTGTCTGATTTCTGTCTGACCTGTGAACATTAAAAACTTAATCCTAAGAGGTACCTGGGTGGCTCAGTCAGTTAAGCGTCCGACTTCGGCTCAGGTCATGATCTCGTGGTCCGTGGGTTCAAGCCCCGCATCGGGCTCTGTGCTGACAGCTCGCAGCCTGGAACCTGCTTTGGATTCTGAGTCTCCCTCTCTCTCTGCCCCCCCACCCCCACTCGCATTCTGTCTCTCTCTTTCTCTCAAAAATAAATTAACATTAAAAAAAATAAAAAAAAATTTAATCCTAAAACAAATCTTGCTTGCCTTCAGGTTGAGGCTTTTAACTTCTTAATTTTATCCTTTCTTCGACCCACCTCATATTAAGTCTTACTCTGAGTTATTTTGATGATCATTGTCACTGTTTGGTTTGAAGGGTTGGATCTGTGTATGTTATGGCCTTGTTTTTGAAGTAGATGAAAACTTTAAAGATGGAGTAGTTGTATTCAAGTTTAAAGCTTCATGTGGGCAATAATTTACTTTCAAAATCACCCAAATTCGGAGCGCTAGGTGGCTCAGTCAGTTAAGCGTCTGACTCTTGGTTTTAGCTCAGGTCATGATCTCATGGTTTGTCGGTTTGAGCCCCACATCCTGACAGTGTGGAGCTTGCTCAGAATTCTTTCTCTCTGCTCCTCTCTCTCTGCCCCTCCCCCGCTTGAGTGTGTGTGTGCACAGCTCTCAAAGTAAATAAATCAACTTAAAAAAAAATTAAAGCTTCATGTTATTATTTTTTAGATTTTTGGACATGCTTTCTTCTTGGTATCTTGGTTTCAGATGTAGCTTAAGAATAGAGAATACTTAAAGAGATATGTAAGGTAGATTCTCTTTGCTTAAAAATTGTTATCCTATTTCAGGAGTTATTGTAGATCTTTTTTGGTGGACAATGTGTAATGAATAAGGTGGAGCATTTCAGAAAGCCTTTGTAATACCGAGCTTCCATAATGGATACTCTTTAGCTTTTTCCAATGACGGAGACCAATAGATTAATAATATAAAAGAAAGTGATAGAAGGGAGCCATCATTGTGTGGTAGAAGAAAATTCTGATCGAGAGAGAAATTGCTTTTTGGAATGTCCACTTGGTGTCTCATATTTAATATCAGCAACACTGCAGTTAATGTAGATCCTTCTTGACTTCCATCCCAGAGCTGGAGGTTGAAGAGTGAGGAGTTAGGTGTGAGATGTTTTAGAATGACCTCGTGGAATTTAGTGGACAATTGCATGGATTGAAGGGCATTTTTGTCGTAAGGTTCCAGTGTGGTTTATGAATCGATGTCGCTATCACAATATTCACATTAAGGTTTGTAAAGGCAGAGATTCTTAGTGGCCCCAAGATCATTACATTTTCTGAGAGAATAGGCAAACTAGTCCAAATACAGGAGAAAGCAAAATTATATTTTATCATTCTCTGTCATATCTACTAGCCCTCATATATTTTCTTTTCTTTCATCTAAACTCAAAAGACAAAAATTAAGTTTTCCCACCATCTTTTTCTAGTTTTTTTTTAAGTTTATTTATTTATTTTGAGAGAGAGAAAAAGAGGGAGGGAGGGACAGAGAGAAGGAGGGAGAGAATCCCAAGCAGGCCCTACATTGTCAGCACCCAGCCCGACGCTGGGTGTTCATGTCCTGAACTGTGAGATGACCTGAGCCAAAACCAGGAGTCAGACGCTTAACTGACCAAGCCACCCAGGCACCCCTGGTTTGCTTATTTTCTCCTATGGTATAGCTGCTGTCTGGCTACTAATTGAAGCTCTTTGGGACTTGGAAGAACACATCTTTTCAGGATAGACAAAAGGAAGGTCAGGGGAGAGAAATTCTTATTGAATGCCTCCTCACACGCTAGGCACATCCCTTAACCCCAGGGATGTGTAGGGCAACTTTGGGAGTGATATTTTGGCATTGTGCCTCCTTTGGGGGAATGAGGAACCTGAGATAAAGAGAGGGTATCCGTGAGCCCAGGGTCTGAGGGCCAGTGAGTGGTGCAGCTAGGTCAGATGTCACATGCTGGAGAAGGGGAAGAGAAAGCTACTCACACTTCCCTCTCCTCAGGGTGTCTCTTGAAGCTTGCAGATGAAGCGCCAGGCTTGGATGGAACATAGTGTTGTGTGATGTATGTTCGTGGATGGGGGGGTGTGTGGGGGCGGGGGGGCAAGTGAACTTGACTGAGGTTTCATTGTACCTCCATTAAGGAGAGGACCAGGGGCTGTGTCCCCCGCTGTGGTGTGGGCACTTTTGCCACAAACTCATATTTAGGAAAGAAGATTCCAAATGTTAATGCTGCATTTCAGTCACTTTGTCCCTACTTTCCTTCCTTTCCCCAGCCACTAGGTTTGTCACACTTGCAAACTTCACAGCTCTCCGTTTGGGGTATTTACACTTACATTTCTTACTTAAGTGTTTCTTCTGAAAGCAGTGCATTCCACGAGGTAACTGAGCAAGTGAAGGTAGAGAGGCATTTGGAAATCTAGATTCCAGTTAACCCTGCTACTGATTTTGTTGGGTAGGTCATGGTATTTAGTAAATGAGAGCAAAGTACCAGATTTGTGAAAGTTGCCAAAGGTAGAAAATGGATTTCTGCCCCTCCTGCCCCCAATTTTAGGGAAAGTATCAAGGAAATAAAAAGTCAGTGGTATAAGAAACATAGCGCATACAAGTTGATATGCGTTCAAAGTATGTATATGTTTTTCTGTACATGTGCTGGAATGCATTTTCAAAACTCTCTAGGTTCTTAACCATCTTAAGTCAGAAAAACTGAAAATTGTACTTTCATTTTCCTGTCCAACAATATTCATAGATTGAGCTCCCTTCTGGAGGTTCTCCAGAATCACCACTTTGTACATGCAAACCAAAGGGCCCCTGGTTATTTGCTACCTTTCCCTATAACACAGTGCCAGAAAATTGGCTAGCCATGCTTCTAGAGGGACACCCAGTAGAGAAGTCTCGTAAATTGCCTTTGCTCTCATTTTCCTTTTTATGGTTCTCTATTTTTTAATTTAATAATGGCTGGTGTTTCAAGCTGATTAACTTCTCTGTGTGTGCAGTGCGTTAGAATCAGTTAGAAACCTCTTGAATGTTACCGAGGGCTGCAAAGGAATCTTTCTGAAGAATGAATAGAGGAAAAAGATAACCATCATTGTGTGAGTAACATTAACTGGAGAAACTGACTCGAAAAATCCTAAGTAACCAAATTATGTTCAAACCATGAAGCTAATGTCTAATGTAAAAAGAAAAAACAAATCTTTCCAGGTTGGCCAGGCAGTCATTTACCCAGTTCCTGGGGAGCTCCGCAAGACTTCTCCCGCTCTTACCTCCAAGTGTCCAACTTCTGTGTTTCCTCCGTCTCTTTCTTGGTCCAGGCAGGCCCTCTACCAGTCTGATGGGAATTTTCAATTTTTTCCTTTTTGGCTTCTGATTTTGAACTCTGCCTGCTACCCCGTCCTGTGTGGTGCACTTGGTGCTACTGTAGGAGCGTGTTCCTACACGCTCTATCTGGTTCAAACCAGATCTGGTTTGAACCATCTGGTTCAAACTTGATGGCATTATTTCCTGATTCCCCAGTATCTGCAGGGTGAAGTCTCTGATATGGCCCTTGCCGACTTTTATCTTCCTCTGAGGCTTTCTGAAGCTCCCTTTTTGCTTGAAGCTTACAACTTGCAGGTGATAGTGGGTATTTGGCAATTTCCGTGCTTTTCCTCAAATGCTTCCCTTGGATTAGAAAGCCCTTTCCACACGCTGACCTGCTGAGCGCTGCTGCCTCAGGGCCACCTCTTCTGTAAAGCTTTCCTGAAACCTCAGCACCCCACTTTCCCTCAGCACATGCCAAGAGAGGACTGGGCCCCCACCAGGCACTGTCAGTGCTACCCCTAACGTATTACTGTATTGAATTGTTGCTGTGATCACTTTGGGGCTGGGATCGTGTTTTGCTCTTTTTTCTTTTCAAATCCCCAGCAAACGTCAAGAACGAGACACATTATGGGAGCTTAAGTATTTATTGAATGGAACGTTGCTTATCCTGTAGCTGTTTTCCATGAAAGTCTATCTCGTTCAGTGGCTTTGTTTTTTCAGCCCCCTTTCCTTGCAAAACATTTGATTTCACTGTCCCTTGTAGTGTATCACTGAATTAAACACACTTCCATCCAGAAAACATGATGACTTAATATTGATGTCTTACAAACTTATTCTGGTTTTGGCTTGGTAGGCTGTAACTGGTCCTGGGAAATAACTTAAATCTATCCCAAGCAGTGTTAGTTTGCATCAGAGAACCCTGCGATTAAGCAGGATGATGTTTGCATGTAATGTTACACTGGCACGATTTTAACGGTCTCTCTTGTTAGGATAAGAAAGTGGAGAAAGAGGAAAAGAGGCCCAGACATACTTCTGCTGAGCTCTCAAACAGTGGAGCCTCACTGAGCTGTATGTAGATATTGTGATCAGACTCTGCCATGCCTTTATTTAAAGGGAAGGAAGAAGACATTTAATGGGAAGTGACAGGCTTCCTTGAATTCTCCTTCTCAGGGAGCATCCGAGAACCATGCATACTCAATGGATTTGATTTTTATTGGCAAATCCCAAGGTTGGCAGCGTGGCAGTTTAAATTCCTTTTTGTGTTTTTGCTTTCTCTCCTCAGTTGTCTCTCCCTTGTGAGTCTGACATCACATGCATACAAATCTAGTCAATTTTACTTATTTCTTTGCACACACGTCAGTATTCTCTATGTGATAATTCTTTACCTATGGCATCAGCTGCTGAGGAAAATTGACTTGGAATGCCTGATCTTAGTTGATTTCACTCAGCAACAGGCAGAGGGAGGAGAGGGAGAGTGAGAGTGAGGAATGATATGAGCTGTTAGTTTCATGACCCCTTGAGAAAAAAAAAAAAAAAGAGGTAACATTCATTTAGATATATTTCAACTGTTAGGCATGCTTGGTGCCATTTTAATTTTGTAGAAATTTGGAAGTGCTGTCAGTTAACCTCACAGGATTTTAGAGCCGAGCCTTTTAAATAGGAATAGGATATGAAAGTTTTAAATTTACTAACAGATTTTGGAGGTCTGCATGGCTGAAATTTGTTGTTAATCTCTTGATGGTCTGCGAACCCGCTATGCTCAGCAAAAGCCTAACTCAGGAGAGCGCTTTCAGATTTGTAGATTAGGACACAGATATATCATTGTAGCAGCTCACCTCCAGATGGTAGACTGCTCCACTGGTCTGCTAGCCTGCGATTTGTGATATTAATTGATTTCCATTTTTCCTTAATGATTGGATGCATCATTTGTTAAGGTACAGCTAGCCACTGCCGGGCCAGGCAGGGGTTCCTGGTCCTCAGGCACTCAGATCTTGGTACAGTAATTTCAAGATACATCATAGGTAGCATTGGACCTTCTAAACATGCTTTCAACTATTGTAACAGTTGTGTCTTTAACTTAATGGCAACATATCCATTCTGTTTGTAGGAAGTTTAGCAAATCAAAGCTGCCTAGCTATTTCCTGTTTAATTTAATCTGTAAAAGTACATTTTCCTTATAACTTGCTGAAGACTGTTTTGATTCATTAAGGTCTTTTTTTAATGACCGACTTAGCTTTTAAAATCCTCTCCCATTAAATGAATAAAATGTTGAAGTTTGACAAGTATTTTAATTAAAAATCGGGTGCAAGTATTCTGAGTCTCAATCATAGACATTTTGCATAGTTATTCATAACTACACAGTTAACATTAAAGATGTTTTTTCCAAAACTAAGAAATGTACTAAAATCATTCCTCCTTATCTTTTTAAGAGTAAATTTAAATTTTAACTGAAATTTATAGTTCTTACAGATTATATTTCCTAAGTTTTTTCTATGTGCAGAAGGAGGCTCAAATGTAGATTTCTGTTGTAAGTTTCCCCGTTTTGACAATATGACCTAGAGTCTCATTAGAGGGCCAGGGTGCAGGGGAACGTTGGGACCCAGCACTGGGTGCAGGAGACAAGCTGGAGGAACTAAGATAATCTGTGTAGCAGGACAGCCATCGCCATCCGAACGAGCACGGTGTGTGTGATGAGCTTATTATATGCGTTTACGCTTCTAGCTTGCTTTAGATAGTTTGTGGCATTATATAGCATGTTTCATGGTTATGTAGTTTAGAGAGAACATTGCTTAACTGCCAACTGGTTTGATGCTTTTCAAATCTCAGGGATAGTAGTAGTAGAAAAGTAGCATGAATCATCTAGTGCAAAGTGCTAAATTGTGAATCATGCACTGAAATGGTGCTCTGCCAGTTACAGTTGAGGATACTGTGGTAAGCATTTACAGCGCTTTCTTCAGCGGTGGTATCTTTTTTCTTTTGGGACGTAAGTTTAAAAATATCCGTGATTGATGTTAAGTAACTTGAAGAGCTTTTTAAACAGTCTTTCAAATGGTTATGGGGGTTGTAGCTCTTTTAGCTTAAGTTTTGCCGGTATAGCATTGGAGATGACTTAATTTTTTTTTTCTCCTTTTTTCCACAGCTGTGATTGGGTTATTATACCCCTGCATTGACAGGCATCTAGGAGAACCACATAAATTTAAAAGAGAGTGGTCCAGTGTGATGCGGTGCGTAGCCGTCTTTGTTGGTATAAATCATGCCAGCGCTGTATCCTTTCCGCTGTAACAAAATGCATAATCACAAAGCAGCTCCAACAAACCAAAGGTTAAACAGTCCCTTGCAACTTCACTGTTGTCAAACTGTGCTGTGTCTCCTTAGCCAGAAAAAGAATGTGTGCCGTGTTGTTGAAACATCACAGGAGCAGCTGTGGGCTTACAGGGAGGGGTAGAGCCTTTCATTTACATCTTCAGTATCATTTAGAAACTTCTCATGTTTAAAAACTGTGCATGTTTTTCTTAAATTAGCTTACTTCATTACTTCCGTATAGTTTCAGTAACTCTGAGATTGAAACAGGTACATTTTCAAAGGATTTCTTTCCTCTTTTTTCATTTAAGACTTGCCAAGAAGGACATGTGGTGGCTTCATGCTGGCTTCTTTTTTTTTTTTTTTTTTTTAGTTTGTTTCTAACTTAAGGAACCTGTAATTTTTTCAGAAAAAGTCAGACTCATCTATTGGTTCTAATCAATGCCAGCAAACCACATAAATGTCCTTAAAGGTGGCATAATGAAAATATTCAGCTTGGACATTGACCAAAAAGAACTTTTTTGCCTAAGGTACATATTTTTAAAATTTGATCATTTAAGGATTCTGACAATTTATTTTGTGATGAATGAGTATTTTTATTTTTTTGGGTTTTTTTATTTAAAAATCTGTTTAATGTTTATTTTTGAGAGAGAGAGAGAGACAGAGCTCGAGTGAGAGACGGGCAAAGAGAGAGAGACAGACAGACACAGAATCTGAAGCAGTCTCCAGGCTCTGAGCTGTCAGCACAGAGCCTGACACAGGGCTTGAACTCACGAACCATGAGATCATGACCTGAGCCGAAGTTGGATGCTTAGCCAACTGAGCCACCCAGGCGCCCCTGAATGAGTATTTTTATAGTGTCCTTGCTAGAAGGGTGAAGTGGCCTCTGTTTCCCTTCTCCCCACTGTCTTCTCCCCCACAGCACAGAGAAAAATGTCAACCCCAGAACAAACGTTTTTGGCCTCATAAGGTTTTTATCCTGTCATCCTCCCTGCTTCTCTTCTCCCCCACCCCTGACTTTCCTTTGTAAAAGAGAGTCTGGGACATGCTAGTTCAGTCATCCCTTTTCTAGAAGATGTGGCTTAGAGAGTGGAGGGGCAGGAGCTCTGGTGCGGGGATGAGCGTGGAATGCGGGCCAGGCTGCCCAGGGTTCCCTCCTGTGGCTCTGTACCAGGCTCAGGGCTGGCAGTTAGCTGGAGAGAGGCGAGGTCACGTGGCAGGTAGATTCCTTGTCGGTCACGTGGCAGGTAGATTCCTTGTCTTTTACAGAAAATACTGAGGTATTCTGGAAAGGCTTGGGAGGAGGAATGGAGGCAAGCGATAGGGTCCTTGATTCCACAAACACATGGCCTTTCTCTTCCCAATTGTGTTAGCCCTTAGGGCTCTGTGAATTTGGAAGGCCCTCAGTGGCGGTTATTATTTTGGTTTCCCATTTCCTTTTACATGAAAGAATTTCCTAACATGTTTAGCTTGGTGACATCTTTGAGATTTAGGATTTTATGACAAACAAATCTAGTGATTAGAAGGGTTTAAAAAGATAGACTCCTGGAATATTCTATCTAGAGGACAACTAGAAATCACCCAGTTCTACATTTTCTTTATAAAGATAGTAAGACAAATGAAAGCTGGAGGGGTTGGGTACTTTGCTAAAGCGTTCATACCGCAAGGCTAGGACAGAGCTGAGACCAGATCCCGGAGATCCTGACTTGAGTCTATGAAGGGCTGCTTCTTCTATTCCAGAGCCCTATAAGCGTGTAAATTCCTCTCCAACTGGTAGATTAGATGGCTCTACTGTAGATGTTTCAGGTGTTTTTGAATAGAGACATTTAAATAGCCTTTTCTGGGATTTAAAAACCTTTATATGTCTAATTTAAATTTTTTGCTTTGGTCATCTTCTTTCTCTGTCAATGAAACACTTGAATATAGCAATTTTTAACTGTTCTGCCTGCCCTTTAAGTAAAATCCAAAATGTTTGCAAAATTTTAGCATAAATTTATAACGTAGACTTGATATTAGGTCCCTTAGATTTGAGAAATGACATGGTACTATTTTTCAGATTAATGTGTTTTACCTGTTTACCTTATTTTGCTTTGCCCCTTAATGAAGTTAATTTAGTTATCATAGGTAGCACTCAGTTAATATCAAATTCTGCTCTTTAAAAGCATGTTTATTGCATAGAAAAATCAGAGCATATAACCTTTTCTTTGGAGTTTTAGGTATAATGCCTGCTAAAGAATAAGGAAGCTTTTCCAGAAAGCATACAATAAACTATAGGTTTTTTGTTAAGTCAAGCCTAATCAAGAAATGACCTTGAGGGAGTGGCCAACAATAGCCCTCGGATACTGAGGAGTTAAGCAAACCTGAATTCCAGGTTTTGGAGATACCAGATGGTGTGGTGGGGGAAGGGGGATGGTGGTAAACAACAGGATGTCAAAAGGAAGTAAGAAATAGTTTTGTATGCATTTTTTGAACTTCTTCTCTCTTCTCTAGTTGCAGCATGGCCAGTTAGCTTGGCGAAATATCTAGTCTCCCCTGGGGAGCTGGATATAGTGCCAAGATGTGGCCTTTGGGACATAGATAATGCCCTTTTAATGATACTTGAAATTAATTCCTTTAGTGTAATCCTCTAGCAAAGAAATGAGAAAATTGAATTTGTAAAGCTTCGTTTTGCCCAGAGATTTTGGAGTAGAAAAGGGCCGTACATTTGTGAATAGATGCTTAAGTAGGTGACGGAAATAAAATATCATTTGAGCAAACTGTCCTATACCAGAAAGTCTCAGGCACCAAAATAGCTTGGCAGGTTGCAAGATAATGTTCACTTCAAGGCTTTATCCTCAACAAATTAAAACTAGAACAGTTGACATAATAGAAAGGGATACTGTGTCCTTGGTACTCTTGTTTCTGAACTGCATTATTATAAAATGTGTCTGTCAGTAAATCATACAGAGAATGTGGTACCCTGTTAAATAGCTGTCAACTCTTCTATTTTCAAGTTCTTGTATGATTCTCAAGTAATTCTGAACCTGTTTGAGAAGTGATATTGGTTTCTTTTTTAGCAAAAGTATGTTCCTTTAGCAATACTTGTGTTCTGAGGCTTCTGGTTACATTTTTAGCCAAGAAAGCATTTCTCAAATAATGGGTCTGATCTTATAAATTGTGACTGTTAGAGTGCTTTTTTTTTTTTTTTTAGGAATTACAGGTAGGTGGGATCTGTTAATGAAATTATCATGTGCTCTGTGTATCTTTAGTAAATATCAGAGAGAGTTAGTATCACCCAGTGTCAATATGTTGTATGAAAAGACTGACCACGCTCTGGAATAAGTAATCAGTTCCCGTCCCAACAGGAACATCTTTTAGAAAAACGAACAGGTGGTGTTATGTGGCTACAAGTTTTAAGATGATTCTTTAACACAGATCTCAGAAAGTGGATTTTGATAACAACATACAGTTGTCTCTCACACTGGCTGCACTCTCCATTGGACTGTGGTGGACATTTGATAGATCTAGAAGTGGTTTTGGCCTTGGAGTAGGAATCGCTTTCTTGGCAACCTTGGTCACTCAACTGCTAGTCTATAATGGTGTTTATCAGTAAGTATTCTTTTTGGTGCTTGTTTCCTAAAATAAATGACAAATGATTTCAGAATTGAGCTTTTAAAATTGGGTTAGCCACTTTACAGAGTAACAGCTTATTTCCATTAATAAGTGTCATTGTACTTCCTCGGTGGGTTGTTAAAAACATTTCTATTATTCTAGATATACATCTCCAGATTTTCTCTATGTTCGCTCTTGGTTACCGTGTATATTTTTTGCTGGAGGCATAACAATGGGAAACATTGGTCGACAACTGGCAATGGTAAGCTGATGCTTATTTCATCTGTTATTGAGATGAGAGACAGGTCTTCTCCAAACCAAGCATACTAGAAGTCAGAGGAACCACTGGACAGAAAAACTAAAATGTGTTACGGATAAGGTGCTATGACTTATCCTCTAATTTTAAAAAACTAATCTATAGGTTTCTACTCCATCAAAGAGACAATTTTAAAGGTGAAAAGAGACATGACTAGTGACTGTGTTGCTTCAGTAGTTATCAATTAGGACCATCTCTGGCAAATCAAGGTGTTTGATCATTTTAGTTAAAAAGAAAAAGGACACTGTCGATAACCCCAGTCATAGATGGCAAGGGTCAGACAGAAGCATTCAAGGGCCACAGCAGTTTCATGAATAAGTGCTGTCACTTTTATCGTTGTAGCCAGCTAGGCGAATTGAGTGGCTTATGTTACTGTCGTTTTAATAATCTAGCCACCCAGTTATCTTAAGCCTCCTAGTTTCCTTTATTTTGAATTGTGGGTGTACATCTATAGCTGTACTTTTAAAATAACGGTTTTGACCAGAAGATTTTGCTAATGTAACAGATTTTTTCCTTGAAATTGTAAAGCTATTTGAGAAAATATTATCTGAATTCACTGTATCAGTCCTGTCATTAAGTTCATGACCTTTCCTTTGCTGATTCACCTTACTGAGCACTCAAAGAAACCCATTCTGCTTCCTTTCATGTTGTAAGATTGATCTGAATCATACTGTTGTTATTTGCTTGAAATGCAGTAACCTTGTCTTTTGCCTGCATTTTCTATGTCTCCTTTCGCTTCTAGACTGTGAACTTTCTTTTTCCCTATCACATTTGTCATTTAATTCAAATCATCGCATAACTCTCAGATTCTTTGACAAATAAAGTGGGCATGTGTTAATAAAGTATTAATTTTTAGTTTATATGGAAATTGGTATCCCAAATAAACCTTAATCTGTTAACCTTTTAACCTTTTAATTTTTACAGTATGAATGTAAAGTTATCGCAGAAAAATCTCATCAGGAATGAAGAAGGCAAAAATAATATCTTTTGTACAGAAAAACAAGCTGAAAAGGGCATGATAGCTATACCAACAAAACGTCAGACTGTAAAATTGCTAGGATGCAGTTTTCCCCTTGATTGGTGTATAGGTGTGTGTGTGTGTGTGTGTGTGTGTGTGTGTGTGTGTGTGTGTGTGTATGTGTGTGTGTGTGTGTATGTGTGTGTGTGTATATATATGCATATGTATATACACATATATATGTATATATACACAAGTATATACGTGTATATATACATATATATGTATATATTTACACACACATACATACACACATATGCTCGTATGCATATACATGCACATACGCATATATTACTGCAATCTGTGATTGCTTCATCTGTAAATCAGTTACAAACCTTTATGTATTTGACTTAAATAACTATAAAATATATATGCACTACATTAAAAACATGTTCATTAATAGATGAAATTTTTAAATTAATTTTTTAAACATACCATATATTGTATCACAATGTTGATGTGCCAAAATATTCTGTTATTGTCATGCAGAGTATAAGAATGCTTGAACTGTTAATAAACTTAGTGAAATAAAATAGGAGGAAAGCCAAAAAAAAAAGAAAAACAAAAATGGAAAGCTGGCATATTCTCTTTTGCTTACTGTTGTGCCTTTTTATTTTTCTAATCACAGCAGTATGAGCTATGGGTGCCCTAATGTGTGGTTAGTTTCTATCTTAATGTTGTCTCAGAGAGCTTTGGGTGTTTTAATTTATAATGAAAATGAACGTCTGTAGAACATTTTCAAACCTGCATTACTGGAGAGAGTCCAAAAAAGGAATTACACTGGAGGTAAAAGTGTTGAGCAGGAGAGGTTATCAGCATTAAATTGTTTTAAGTCTAATCTGCGAGACTATATATAATTAAAAGAAGGTACCATTGGGAAATTTAGCTGGAATGAATGTGTTTTAGAAATACAAAAATGACCTTTTACAGTGCCACAAAGTGTTAAATGATATTGTCATTTGTGATACAGAATCCCATTCCTTTTGCACATGGAACACACAAAAAACCCCAAACCGATCAAAATGAAGTTTCTAATTCTCCTGGGTTCTGTAATCTGTTGGGCTCTGTAAAGCAAACCACATTAGCCAGGCTGGGTCATGTGACTGATTATCATTGGAATGCCATCTGCGGAATGGATGAGCACATCACTTTTTAGGTATTCATATGCCCATTAGTGAGTAGTTTAAGCCTGTTTAAGAATGTACTGAGATGGCATATTGTGCATGTTAAAGATCTTGATAACAGTTTTGTGCATATCCTTCTAACACCTGGAACCATGTAAGTGTGGTTTAAACATATTTTTAGTTAAATTTTTCCCAGTTTTTCTTGATGGCAGTTGTCTGATACAAAAGGGTGGAGCTTTCTGCTTACTGTGTGTGTGTGTGTGTGTGTGTGTGTGTGTGTGTGTGCGCGCGCGTGCGCGCGCACTGCGTTGAGTGAGAGAGAGGATGTACATGTAAAAATGTATGTGCATGTGCCCATGCTCTCATAATACGTCAACTAGATATCTTGTAATTTTTGGTTTTAAAACCATTGCTATCAGTCTGAGATCTTGTATGCCAAACTTTAATCTGCTTTTACGTTTTAAGGCTGAAAGTGAGAAAATCCTAAAAGGATTTCATATTGAATATATGTACACAATCTTAACTATAGTGGTGGTAAACATACTACTATAATTTATTATTCTATCTTCCAGATAATGTTATTCATTTAGAACAAATAAGGTATATTTTTAGAATCAACTTTGTAAGCACTATAAATCTTTAATAAGTTATAAGGTCTATGATGTGTTTACTTTGAAAATTGCTGTTAAAAGCAAGATGTATTAAATATATAATTATCATCTTGGTTAAGAGTCTTTTTTTCTTCCCTGTGGTAAATCTTAGAATCTAATACGGATGATTAATTTAATAAAATTAACATGTATGGTTGAATTTGCTAAGAAATAATGAAAGGAAACCAAGTCGAGTGTTATAGGAACTGAATGATTATCATTTTGGAATTCTTAAATTATTTTTAGATCATCTAGAAAACAAGATATTGATGGCAAAAATAAAATTGTTTTGATATTTTGATAAGTATGTGAATATATTACATCTTTTTTTTGCAATGAAAGAAAGTGGTAAACATCTTTTAACATTGCTACATTGTCATTGCTTCCTTTTATTAAAGTTCTGGAAATTGAATGCTTGAAAACTGAGACTAAATTCTGCAAAAGCACAAGAAAACAGTTAACTAGCCAGAATCCTGCTAATACTTTTGTTATAAATGTATTTCTTTGCATGGAGCGATTTTACCTTTATTAAGGTCACTGGAACCTCTCAGTGGTGCATACATTCACACATCTTGTATTTTCTAGGTGGAATCCAGACTTGGTCAGTATTAAATACCTCTCTGATCTTGGCTCACAGTGGAGTACAGCTGACCCTTGAAACAATGTGGGGGGTAGGGGTGCTACCCGCACCCAGTCGGAAATCCGTGTATAATTTTTGACTCCCCAAAACTTAACTACTCATAGCCTTACCAATAACATAAATAGTTGGTATCATATACTGTATTCTTGTAATAAAGATAGAGAAAATAAAATGTTCTTAAGAAAATCATAAGGAAGAAGAAATGCATTTACAGTACTGTACTCTGTTTATCAAAAAACAATGCATGTGTAGGTGGACCCGTGCAGCTCAAATCCACGTTGTTGAAGAATCAAACTGTGTATTCTTCAGAAGGTAGTTCTTCCAGTGATGGTCTGTGTGTAGCAGGGTCCTAGCTTTGTGCATCTGGAAGAGTCTGCTCTTTTCTCCCAGAACATCTTATCAGGCCTTAGAAGTCTAGGTTCCTGGTTTCCCGCTGCTCCCATCATGCTGAAGACTTTTAACTCATTGTTTATGCACTTTGAATCTGTGCGCTCAACATCTTCAGTTCCGGAAACATTTTAAATCTGGCTGCCTATTGGAATTATATGGAAATTTGTAAAGAATGCTAATGCCTGGCTTCCACCTTTGGAGACTCTAAAATCTTTGGCCTGTGGTATGCCCCGCACTTTAGGATCTTCACAAATTCTGTAGGCGGTTTTAATGTGCAGCCCAGATTGCCACTCATTGGTGTGGATTCGTGTGAGATGAAGAGCATGTTTGAGGTCAGAGAGGTATTGTAACTTGGGGAACAAAGAGCAAGGGAAACATTGGCATACATTTTGGACTAGGTCATCTGAACTTGATGACGTGAGCGTGGAGGTGAAGGAAGAGGAAGTGTGATTTAATGTTTATTCTTTGGAAATCTAGGTGGATGGCATTTCTGTAAAGCAAAGAGGAATATAGGGAAGCAGATGAGTGAGTAAAGTTAGTGAGTCTAGTTTGATAAGTTGAGGTCCAGGTGTGTCGGGGACGTCTGGTAAAGATGCGTCATAAGCAGTCAGATAGTTGAGTCTGGGTTATCGGATGTAAATGGGGGAGGTCATTGTTGGCATATGTCCATGGTCCTTGAAGCTGTGGGCATGGGTGTGATCCCCTAGGGAGCATGTTACCGTGAAGGGAGACAGATCCGAGGCATGCTGGCATGTTAGCAGAGGGGTTGGAGGAGGTGGGGAGGGTGTTGTCACAAGTGGGAGGAGAAAGAGAAGAGTGATGTGGTTCAAGCCAGAGCAGAAGGCAGTTCCAGACAGGAGAGCTGGTAGTGTGAAGTGCAGTTGGAAGGAATAACCAACCTTAGAGATAAAGGAGATGTATGGTTTATGTTGAAAAGTGCTTTTCTTTTTGTGTTTTTTAATGTTTATTTATTTCTGAGACACAGAGAGACAGAGCATGAGTTGGGGAGGAGCAGAGAGACAGGGGGGACACAGAATCCGAAGCAGGCTCCAGGCTCTGAGCTGTCAGCACAGAGCCTGACGCGGGGCTCGAACTCACAAACTGACTGAGCCACCCCGGCGCCCCGAAAAATGCTTTTCTTAACCTGTTGTATCTTCACATTTAAAATATTTCATTGTATACTAATAGCTCTCAAAAGATATTTGGGAAACGCCTGATCATATACTAAGCGATTTATTATGAGCGAGGGGAGCTGAGGTGAGCTAGAGGACTTTGAAAGATGGTGGAGGTTTGGACAGCCTCTATGAAGAATGGACACAGGGACTGACAAGAGATGAAGAAAGAATTTCTAGACGGTTTTGAGTCCATCAAGGACTCAAGTGAGGCCCCAGATGAGACACTTGACATGGAGCCAACAGTCAACTTGGTTATGCCGTGTCTGGGGGCTCAGTAGCCCAGCAGTTAGGGCAGTTGTGATGGCAGAGATTGATTCTAGTTAGGAATTTGTTGGAAGACGTGGCATAACGGCCATGTGAGAAATTAATGGAGGCTCCTGACAAAAGATCAGGAGTCTTGCTTGGGATCCAGGCAAATTGGAGAAGGAAGTTGAACCAGCAGTGCTGACCTGACAGTGTGAAAGAATCAGGTAAGCTACAAGGACTGCACATCTTGAGGTAAAAAACGTTTTTTCTAAGAAGGGTCATAGGCTTAGAGTTTGTAGTCAGCAGTTTAGCGGAACGTTTCCAACTCTTGAGGTCCAGGGTGCGATGTAAACAACTTCGTTTACATAGTTCCCTGAAGTGGGTGGAGAAGCACAGCAGCGGAGTGGAGACCCAAGGCCTGGGTGACCAGCTGTTAACAGTGGTGTTGGTGTTACCTGGAAAAATCTCAGAGGTGAGGTGGAAAGAAAGATCTGATCTGTAGTCCTCCTGACCATTTGAATGAAATACTTATCCAGCTGCCTTGATTGTATTGGGATTTTAATTAGAGTCCTTTCTCCCTTGTTTTATTGATTTATTTTTAGTTTGTTTTTTTTTTTCCATCATCCTACATATTCTGATGTAGAGGAGTAGGTCTTTTTCTATTAATCCTGTTCAATCAGAGACATCTCCTCTTTAATTCTGGGCTATTTTTTTTTTTTTTTTGTCTTTGCTCTTATTATTCTTTTGTTCTCTATTCTTCTCAAATTCCTCCATTTAAGAGATCTTTGACCTTTTGTTTCTGTTTTCTGTGTACCCTTTAGCTTTTCTCTGCTGTGCTACACTCTAGAAGAATTAACTGGATCTTCTAGCTCAGTGAGTTGCTCTTCAGCTGTATCATTCAGCGTTCAGCCATCACTAGGCTTTTACTTTCAGTGGTCACAGTTTTAATTTCAAAGCTATTTATGTGTGTATGTGTGTATGTATTTATGTGGAAATGCGTTGCCATTCTTATATTTTTCTTGTATTTTTTGAGGCTAGTAATTATTCTTCTTTTAAAGTTCTAAACGCAGGGCACCTGGGTGATGCAGTTGGTTAAGCATCCGACTTCGGCTCTGGTCATGATCTCACAGTTCGTGCGTTTGTGCCCCACGTCAGACTCAGTGCTGACAGCTCAGAGCCTGGAGCCTGCTTCAGATTCTGTACCTGCCTCTCTCGCTGCCCTTCCCCCACTCACGTGCTGTCTCTGTCTCTCAGAAATAAATAAGCATTAAAAAAAAATTTTTTTTTTTAAAGTTCTAAACTCTTCTACAGAGCCATTGCAGGGGAAGGCAGGATGAGCCTGTATCACCAGCCTGTCTCTGGATGTGGGTGCTCCCTTGTTTGGCTTGGGTGGACTGCCATGCCTCTCCACTCCTACCACTTTCACCTGGGGGCAGATACTGTGTTGTCTCTGCCCCGTCCAAGGTGGGCGAGTAGACATGTAGTTGGCCAGGTGGCTGCTTCCACAATAGCCTGCTTGAATGCATCAGGTCAGTTACTCTTGGTGTTTCCGTCTCAGAGCATCAGCCACCTCTGAGCTTAGAATCTCTGATTTCATGTTTATAGCAAGTCCCCTCCTTTCATGTTCGGAACTGTGTTTTCTCTCCATCTCTCTGCTCTGGATTGTTTTCTCACTTCGAGGAGTTCCTTGTAGTGTTTGGTCCACGAAGGATATGGTCTTACTTGACAATATAGTTATGGATTCCTTTTCTTTTTAATTTTTGTTGTTATTTCTATGGATTGGGGGTAGGAGGGAGAAGCTATGGCTTCAGGGGTCTGCTGCCCTGATTCAGCTTTCTCCACTTCCTTTTTATACCGTGAGATCATGCCATCTGCCTGTTCATTTGTCTTTACAGGCCGAAAACTCAATTTAGTTAGGAGCTGAGATAAATAGGTTAAGTCGGTGGTTTCTTGTTTGGCCTCAATAAAAATTGAGGTACGGAGAGTATTTTCCCTTTCGAAATACATTCAGTTCATAGGGTTCATTGTGCCAGAGAGTATGAGTATACTAGTGTCTGTTCCTTTATGCCTCCCTTCTCTTTACCACTGATGAAATCTGTGAAACCTGTCATCTTTCTTTGTGATTTACAAGACAGACTTTTCCAGGGTATGTCAACTGTTCCGAAGACAATGTTGTTAAGTATCAGATTTGGCAGATCAGATAGATAATGATGTGCCTGGGAAAGAATGGGCTATTGATGAGTCTCGTGTCAAAACTGATTGCCATATATGGGCAATTTTTCCCTTTCACCGTTTCCCCGGCTGTGGTCTGTGTGAGGATTTCATGAACAAGGGGCAGTTTTGATTCCACATCAGAACTGTGCTCTAGTGTGACTGCCCCCTTGTCTTCTGCTTTTTTATGGCAGGATTTGCAACTGCTAATCTTCCTGTAGCTTCCCCAAAGGTGGGCGTTAGTAGGAATGAGCACGTAGGAAATATACTGCCATTGAAAAAGAGCCCTTTTTTATTACCGTTCAGAAAACAAATTCACTCAGCACTACTGTTTCCGTAAGATTGTTGCGTTTGCAAGATCTCTTTTTTAGAAACACTTTTTGAGGAAACTTGTACAGAATGATCACGGACCAATTCATTGTGATGAGCAATTGAGTAGACAAAGGAAAGAAAGAACCCAAGTGCTGAATCTGTTTGCTTTAGAAGAAAAGTTTCTAAAATGCATTCCCTGGGAATTTCTGCCACTGAATGAAACTCATTTCTATTCCCTTTATAGTCATCACATGTCACTCCTAGACCTTCTGGGAATGTCTACCCAACCAAAGTATGACAGTGGCAGTTCTGTTTTGAAACAGTCCTTTCTGCGTTTACAAAAGCCTGAGATTTTCCAGCAGGACGTTACAGAAAGACAAAGTGCTACCCCATCATTTTAGGATCAGCTGGATACGGCTGCTGCGCGTAGTCTGCGCATTGGCCCAGGGAGCCCGTGGCCTGACAATTTGAAGATGAAGCTTAAAGATGTTTGTAAAGACAAATCTTTGTGGAATTTCCTGTGCCTCAGACCTAGTGTGTGTCAGTGTCATGCCTGTCTAAGAGAAAGCGGGTCAGTATACATCAAAGCAGATCTTTCCAGAATGTATGTAAAATTCATAATAGGTTGAGTCAGGTTCAGCTTTTCTTCCAGAAAGAATAAATCAGCGACCCTTAAATGTTCGATAGTATTAGTTCTGGTTCTGGCTCCAACTAACTGTAAAGGGGCTGGGATGTGTAATCCCTCTCCCTGGGGGACAGGACAACGAGATACCGGTGATCAGTGGTAGTGTCAGCCACGGTTGGCGTAAGGCCTTCTGTAGCACTTTCTGCCTGCTAGCATATTTTCCCTCCTAAGTGATTCATAGTGAACACGACTATGAGAAAATAAAATACTTTTTGGTGGTCAAATTAAAATTATAGTCTTTAAGACACGTAGCATAAAAACTTAGTATCCAAGTTCTAGAATGGTGGGAAAGAAGGAAGGGGCTCACTTTTGCCTTTTCCTACCATCTAAGAGAAGAAGTGAGGGGGAGGAAATGAATCAGGCTTTTGCTTTGTGCCTCCTATGAACATCCCCACCACACCCCTCCAGATATGGACTGTTTCATAGCTTCCAATGTCCAGGTTTTTCTTTCCTTTTTTTTTTTTTTTTTTTTTTAATTTATTTTTGAGACCAGGCAGAGAGAAAGAGAGACAGAGAATCCCAAGCAGGCTCTGTGCTGATAGCACAGAGACCGATGCGGGCCTCGAACTCACACACCTGTGAGAGAGACCATGACCTGAGCCAAAATCAGGAGTTGGGACACTTAACCGACTGAGCCACCCAGGCACCTCATTGTCCATGTTTTTCTGAAAGGCAGAACAGGGTTTCAAACTCTGGTCTGACTTGGCTCTAGTGACCAAGGGTTCCTCTCATCACCATGCTGTGCTGTCCCTGCCAGTCCCTGCAAGTGGTTTCCATGTGTATTTCCAACAGATTTCTAAGGCCATCCCTTAGAGGGAGTGGCTTGGCGCAGTGGGTGTTGCTAACTCAGATGCACCCTCCACTTCACGGACATACCTTATGTTTAATATGCCACTCCACCCTGGAACCTGGGTTATTTTAGAAAGCCAGTGTAAGCATTCTGAGAGAGCCTCACGGCTTCTGCCCTCCATGATTGCTTTAGACATGGGCCTTGACCCTCTCTTGATAATAGATGTTCTACCGCGGCCTCCACAGGCACCATCCCATGTGGAAATCTGACAGAATGGAAAGGAGATAAATTTTTTTAAACAGGTTTTGACTTCTGACCTTTTAAAAAGTTCAGGCTGGGAGAAGTCTGTGTGAATTATTATGCTTGGTGGTATCGTTTTTGATGCGCCCCATAATACCGGAGAACTGGTGTTGGGGGATCTGTGCAGATGGGTTGTATAGATGATACCTTCTGTGAGAATAAGGACGTGATATTAACCCACTGGTCAGGAAAGGACATGATATTAACCCCACTGGTCTGAAGGGTGGGGACACGTGTAGGGGTGAGGTGTGAAGGAAGGGTCAAACTCAGCTCAAGGAGGGGAGGGCATTTCTCCTTGGCATGGGATGGACAAGAAAACAACATGGACAGACAGGTGACTCTACTCTGAAGAATCCAAAGTCCAGTCTGGAAGTAGTGAGGATGACAGAGGAAATGATGGCAGGTGGGACATGAAACATGGGGACACACTTCTCTTTTGGGGTTTAAATGACCCCTGTAAAGCCTGCAAGCAGGGCATAGCTTCTTGGGAAGGGTCCACAGCTGCCTGTGGGAATCATATCCTGAGGCTTACACATCGAGACTATACTGTCTCCCACTGTTCACGGCATCGCCTTTATTTATAAAGCACCATAACTGTCAGACTTTTTTGAAAAAGGATGTTCTGAGGCTGATCAAGGTGTGATCCTGAGGTTTGGCAGGGTGAATCAGGGAAAGAGCCAGTCTTGGGAATCCGGCAAACCCAGGCTTGAACGCTGCATGAGTTCCTTATTGACCAGGACCCTGGGCGAGTCCCCCAAGCTTTCTAAACTTCCATCTTCTCATCTCTGAAATGGAGGTACACTACCATTTTCCTTTGGGGCCTGGTAACATCAAATGCAATAATATGTAAACAGGCATTCGGTTACATAAATGTTCCTTTTTCCTCGGTTCCCACTTCAAAGTACAGGTACTGAGCCAACACATTAGCACTTCCTTTGCATTTAGATACTCTCCTAATGTTTCTGTCAAAATGAAAGGATATGTAATGCCCAAATCCACTATGCCCACCCACCATCCACCGCCCAGAGCTTCACTCAGCAGGTTGCTTACAGGCCCCAGGCAGGAAAGTGGGGCAGAAGAGTGGCTAGTTGTTACTATACTGAGTAATTGATTGTTGGGTTGGAGGTTTGGCCAGGTTAGGCTGGGAATGTCTTCCAGGGATGGAAGCTCAGACGAGGTGCCACAGGATGGCGTGAGGACACCAGAGGGAAGGAAGGATGTGGGAAGTAAGAGATAGGTTTTGTCAGCATCTTATTTTTGCCTAGAGATGATGGCTCTGTCCTCATACTTTACAGTGTCACCGCTGTGAGACTGCAGTTTCCCGAAGAAGGAGTTACATTTTAATTAGCCATACAGGTACCTGATTTCTTGATGTATCAGTCCTTTCCTCCAGGCCTCATCGTTTTGGATTCTTTTTGCCCCTGTCCGCCACTTGCTACTCCTCTTATGTGTATCAGAAGGAAAGCACCAAGCAGCCTGGAAATCCTATTACCAGACCTCAGGATATTAATTGTCGCGTTCTCCCCCACGGTTACACAAGTGCTGAAAAAGTGGTTCTCTTTCAGTAGTGTCTTGTCAAAATGCCAGGCACAGTTTGTTTTTGACATTTGCTGCTACTGTTAAATAATAGTCTTGCTTCTGTCATAGCTAATGTTGACTTGAAGGCATTTGGAGGGCATTTCTCAACTCCAGCCTTAACAGTAAGACCTGGGTCTTGACAGATTTTTTTTTTTTTTTGCTTGCCCAAGGCAACCAAATGTAAGGGTTGCAACCTTTGCTTTTCTAACCTCAAGAAAATTTCATACGGCCACGCGCCACTTTAAAACTTCCAATGATTTGTGCGCACACCCTTGCACTCAGACGTACGTGCAGACGCACACGCGTACAAGCTGGAGTTCTTGGAGTGTTGCCATCCTAGGAACGACATTTGAATCAATTAAATAGTCTTCCATTTTAAGACCCCTTAAATCCTGGCTGTTCTGCCTTGGTAAACCTTTATCTTTGAAAATGTCGTACTTAATTATGGATCTCTTCAAAATCAATAAACAGTTTTATTGTTTCTGTATTTGCAACGGAGCAAGCCCTTGAGCACTGCCCAGCTAACAGCATGCACTCGCTGCATGCCATCTGTCAGGGAGAGTCTGGGCTCTTCACACACAGCACTTTCTTCTGTTGCTGTGTCCATTAGAAATTTAATTTAGGCCCTTCTCCCCACTTCTGTGCGAAGGCATTTTTTTGCATCTTTCCCTGAATGTCTTTTAGACGAGTGTGTAGAGACCTTCTGATGGTATCGTAATTTCTGGAACGTGCACCATTTGCCAGGTAGTAGAGGGGAGGCTAAGCAAAAAAGATGGGGCAGAGCAAGTGAGAACTGTACAAGAATTCTGTGGAATTGCGTGGGAGCTGGCATCAATTGTATGTGAAGAGGCCAAGAAATGCACAGTTGGCTTCAAAGTAAATACCAAAGGAATGGTTAATTAGGCAGTTCTGTTTTGCAGTTGCAGAAAAATAGAAGTATACCAATCATTAGCATTTCCAATAACTAAGGCAACTTGTGTTTGGAGCTTTGTGGAACAGTAGACTGTAAGCCCAGGGGATAAGCATCCATCATGCCCCGTGGCACACTTTTCTCTCACTACCCCTGCATCACAAAATTCGTCCTCAAATTTTGAGAAATAAGTTTTAGAGATTTCCAAAATGGAAACTCTGAGCCTGTGAATTGCCATACTCTTACATCCTCTTATGCTCTCTTTCCTTTTATCCTGAGGCTGATGTTCGTTGGGGAGACTAGATGGCAGCGGTTTTTCTCCTGAGCAGACTATGGGCTCGTTTGAAATCAGGATGTAATTGTCCCATGATGATTCACATGCATCACGTGGCCACAGAACTGAATTCTGAGATGCACAGAGAAGAATGGTAGAGCTAGGGGGGACCCTAACATTCATCGACGACAGCCCAATCTGGGCATTTTGCAAATACAGAAGCAAAACTCACGTTGCTTACCTGCTTGTTCCAGGTCATATAGCCTGTTAGTAGCAGAATGAGATGTTTCAGTAGTGTTAAGAGGGCTGTAACATTTCAAATTATGAGAAAAGGTAGATTCTATTTCATAACTATGGAAGATTTACGGCAGTGTTGACAACTGGTAGGAAATGGACATTCGTGAGTTGTAATTGTTTTGATTGTGAAGGGCATTATTATTTGTTACCTTAAGTGATAGGTGGTAAATAACACTGAGCATTAATTATAAGCTTACATATACTACCTTATTTAGTTACCCCATTAAAGCTATGAGGTCAGTATTATTACCTATAAAGATATAAAATCAGTCCTTTATATGTGAAGAAACAGAGGCTTACAGAGGTCATAATCTGCCAACGTCACACATAGGTAGACTCCACGGCTCAGGATGGAGCCCAAGCTCTCATTCTTCTCAGGCTGCACCTGTGCTCTGCTTGTGATGTCAACACAGGTGTAAAATGGAAGTGAAATGTTGGATGTGTCACATGTATGTGACAGTCATGTCCTTGCCCTTCCTAAACAAATGTAAATTTTAATTGGAACAATGAACCGCTTCACTGGTACAATTCTTGGCAAAGAAGTGGCTTCCGAGCCTGAGATTTATTATTTTCTGATGAAGTAAGTTAGATGTCTTGAAGGAAGAGGTGTGGGAAAAGACTATCTGCGTCATGATGTAGTATAGTGGAGATATTTTTATAATATTTTTAGTTTATTTATTTTTACAGAGAGAGTGCATGCAAGCACAAGCGGGAGAGGGGCAGACAGAGGGAGGGAGAGGATCCCAGGCAGGTTCCGTGCTGTCAGCACACAGCCCGATTCGGGGCTCTTATCTCATGAACCATGAGATCATGACCTGAGCCGAAATCAAGAGTCGGACACCTAACCGACTGAGCCACCCAGGCGCCCCTAAGTCAGAACTGGGTTAAATATTCTCATAATAAAGAAATAGAATGTAATGCACTTCTTACCAGATACAGTTTCGTTTATGACTTAAACCTGAGCTTCCAAGCTACTGTTGTTTTCAGTTATAAAATTAAAGTTGGCATACTGAAAAACTTTTCAAAGCTGTTGGCATACCCACAAGAGAATAATGACAAAGCAGACCCGTTCATTTTCTAAATTTCCGTTAGATTTGTGTACAAAAACGCATCACAAGCATTATTTATGAAGTTGGAACTGATTTTTGCATCTTATTCCCTATATTTTGACGTTCATGATCCTAATGAAGACAGGAAAAAAATATGATTAGGCTAATTGCCAGATCAAGGACTCTAATGACTCTAAATGTAAGAAGTTAATTGTTTCCTCTCCCTCTGCCCTCCCTTTGGCTCTGAGAAGAATAGCCCTACATACCACATTAAACCAGTCCTTCCTGAGCACGCCCTTCCTAACCAGGCCAATCAGGAAACCAGAACGGCAAGGTCATGGTGAGCAGTGGAGTTGGCTGGGTGGAAATCCAGGGCTGATGGCTATATCAGTTGGGACTTGGGGGTTATGCTTGACAGAGTGCTTGATCCAAAATGACTTAAGCAAGCAAGCAAGCAAGCAAGCAAGAAAGAAAGTTACTGGCCCATGAAACTGGCTTCACATATAGCTGGGGTTCAGGTTTCCAAAATTGCCATCAGGATGTAGCTTCTATCCCTTTGCTCTACTGCTGTGTTGCCATTGGGCTTGGGCTTCACAGAGGCAGGATGGTGTTGGCAACACCAACCTCGTGTCCTCCTCCATTCACACACCATCTCCTAGAAACCTCGGCCAGGGTCTCACCATATCTTGTTGGCTGGAGTCGAGTCAGGTGTCCATTGCCAAACCAATTCCCATGGCTGATTCTCTGAAGAAAAAATTGGGACATGATGATAAGAAAAACAAGGTAAATGTAAAAAGAAACAAAAACAGGTGTCCTATATCAGAGCCAAAAAGTCATAATGAAGCAGAAGCTGGAAATGCAAGAGAAAGCTAGTTGCTGAGACAAACAGACAATAGGAAATGAGAAAAGAGAAGAGAGAGAGGAAAACCATCTGATATCTTTCTCATCCTCAGGAAACCTACACATTTCTTCCAATAAACTCTTTACAAAGGAGTAAAACAATTTTTAATGTTTATTTTTGAAGGGAGATGGTGTGAATGGGGGGCGGGGGGACAGAGAGAGAGGGAGACACAGAATCCCAAGTAGGCTCCAGGCCCTGAACTGTCAGCCCAGAGCCCAATATAGGGCTCGAACTCTGGAACCATGAGATCATGACCTGAGCCAAAGTCAGATGCTTAACCAACTGAGCCACCCAGGTGCCCCAGAAAGGATTTAAATTGAGTGGTTTTCCATTCTTTGTAACTAAGTGACCATTAGTAAACTAAGATAGTTTACTAATGTTCCCTTCACTGATTAAGGCTGGATTCCGGGTAATATGAAAGCTACAGATGCCTTACAGATAACTCGTGTCTTTCCTGGGAAGAGAACACTGCCCACCAAATAGATCATCCAGATCACTGGAAACAGTCAGATGTAGGGCTTGAACTAACTGAACTTGGAGACCCCCATAAAACCTGAAGTTCTGAGGTTAGAAAATACTTGCACCCAATTTCATACGAAACTCACCTTTTTTCAACCCTTTTCCCATTTTTGCCAGATACATTTTAATTTATGACTTAAATTTGAGGCAAGTGAGAAAGTTCCCAGCTCAACTTTCTCACGTGGTGCAACAGAGGAGGCTCCTGATAACCTACGTGGTAAAGCACGAATCGGCCCCATTTCCTTTGAAATAGGATCTTCTTTTGCAAACAAGAATGTTTAGGTCAGCAAGGCTGGAGACCCTACTGAAGAGATTGCCTAGAATCTGAGCTAGGCCACCCACAACTGAACCATTTCAGTCTTTTCTTTAAAAAACAAAAACAAAAACAAAACTAAGCAAACTGAGAAAGGAAGGTCTAGAACCTCTCTGAGGAATCCATCCTACATTTTTAGCTCGTCATTTGGCATCTACCAAATGCTAGGTTAGAAGGCTGAGGAGATCAGTTTGCTCTTTAGGATGATAGGAATGCATTTTATTCAGTTTCTGCTGCAAGCCCCAAAGCTGGCAGGTTGTAAGACTACCTTTGGACAAATCTTTTCATGATGTCATGATTCAAGACAAGGAGCAGTTTCCCAGAGATTCTGTGCCATTAGAGGACAGGTTTCCAGGGCTTGTTGTGGATCCCATCCCAAATGAGTCCAAGTGGAACACCACCAGTTCCAGCATCAGAATCAGGTTCCCTAACCAGTTCTGGAAGCCTCTGTGCAGTTGTACAGGGTGCCACCTCTAGTCATTTGGCTTAGGTCCCTGCCATATTCAGCTAAATGCCTTTGGTTTTTGGCAAGCCAAATAATTCCACTAGTATAGGATGTGCTTACACTTTCAAGATGAAATGGTCTTATTTTGCCAAACCATTATGTCCTTTCTTAGTCAAGTTGATACACTGAGTCAGTCTCCCTCCCCATATGTCCTAAACCCCTTCCTCTTTTCATAATTACTGGAATAAGTATGGAATGGAGCAAAACAAAACAAATCTTGCCCTCCAAAGCCAAGCTAGAGACATGTAGAGAAATGTTAGGTCACTCTTGGCAACAGAAAGGCTCTGAGAGCTGGACTTGGAGATAACACAAGAAACTCACCCTTAGTGTGTGTGTGTGTGTGTGTGTGTGTGTGTGTGTGTGTGTGCACGTGTGTGTCTCCCCTGACGATTGATTAGTGTTCTCTTCCATCGGCTATCTTCGGTTCTTTCTTGTTCTGGGAAAGTGCCTGTTTTGGAGCCTGACGCCTACAACCCATAAACAAAGAATGAAGGTCATGTGCAAGGGAATTGGAGAGTGCAGGAGATGCCTATTAAAAACACAAGCCCTGGGGTGCCTGGGGGTTTCAGTCGGTAAAGCGACTCTTGATTTCGGCTTAGGTCATGATCTCATGGTTTGTGAGACCGAGCCCCAAGTGGGGCTCTGTGTTGACAGTGCAGAGCCTGCTTGGGATTCTCTCCCATCTCACCCCCTCTCTCAAAAATAAATAAATTTAAAAGAACCAAAACCACATAAGTCGTCCCACCTAGAGCATTTATCCCTTGTAGAACCTTAGTTTTTTGTTAGTTCATATATCCTGGTCCTATTAAAAGTGAGTTTATTTTACACTGACTTATTCAGAAATCAAAAGTATACGTCATTTAAGTAGCCTTCGATGGAAACATCTTTGCATCTGCTATGGTATTACTTCTGCAGCCCTGTGAGGTGAGGCAGGCAGGCAGGAATTGCTATCAAATGATTAGCCCATATCATCCAGCAACTACAACCTCTTTCTATTGCAGAATATTGCTTCTGTACACATGAAAGGCAGTGCTGTATGGTGGGAAGGTTCTGCATGAAGGTCTAAACCTCAAGGATATAGTGTTAGCCCAGCCAGTCATTTGCTGGCTGATTCAGCAACATTGAGACTCTGTTTCCTCACCTGTAAAATGAAGCCACTGGATGAGCTGGTCTCTGAAAGAGGCAACAGAGGAGAGTGACTAAGGTCAGGGTCCTGGCTGTGCACTCACTAACAGTTTGAACTTGAAGTTTTTTGTTTTTTGGTTTTTTAACCCCACTTGCCTTATGGTTGTGAATCTGTAAAACGGGGATGCTACGAGTTTATTAAATACTGTGCATTTAATACTGTCAGAGATACACAGTACCTAAAGGAGAGCTTGGCTCATAGCAAGTGCTCAAATGTCATTATCAGCAACATTACCATCTAAAATCCCTCTAAGCCATGAATAGGACCTTGTCCTATCCTCCACAGAAATGAAAAAGAGGACTCAACTTTTAAACTTGATTTTGGGGGGAAAATTCCATGTATGAAAAAATTAGAAAACAATACAAAATTATCTGATTAAATGAAAGATTGACTCTTTCTTCTGTCAAGTAGTACCATTAAAAGTTGGAAGATACAGACCTTGGTCACTTTGGGGAGACCTTTTTCTTTATGGCAAGAGTGACTTTTTTTCCTGTCCCTCTGGCAACCGTCAGCTCCTCTGTCCTTGTGGATCTGTTTCTGCTTTTGTTTGCTGGTTCATTTGTTTTGTTGTTAAGATTCCACCTATAAGTGAAATCATATGGTATTTGTCTTCCTCTGTCTGACTTATTTCACTTAGCATGATACCCTCTAGGTCCATCCATGTTGTTGCAAATGGCAAGACCTCATCCTTTTTTATGGCTGAGTAATATACCATTATATATGTGTATATGTTATGTATATTTATGATATATATACACACATATATGCACATACATACATATCTCAACTCTTCTTTATTCATTCATCTGTCAGTGGACGTTTGGCTTGCTTCCATATCTTGGCTTTTGTAAATAACACCGCAGGAAACATAGGGGTGCATACATCTTTGCAAATTAGTGTTTGGCAAGAATGATTTTTGGTTGGAGATGATCCAATGGACTTTATGATTTTTCCATACCCACTCTTCCCTCTGGAACTGGCTCCTCCCCAGACATTCCACATCTCAGGAATAGCAACACATTCTCTCAGATCAATTAGACCAAAAATGAATAAGGATACAAAAGACCTAAGTAACAGAATCATAAAGGTCGATGGGATGAATATATATCAAACTCTGTGCCCTGAAGATAAAGAACGTATTTTTGCTTTGTGTGTCCATGGAACAGCCACAATTATTGGCCATTCCATTGGTCACCCCAGATGAAATCACAGTAAGTTTCAAAAACTCAGGTAGAGTGGACATTTTCTATTCACAATGCAGTAAAAATTTAAATTAATGAAAGATCAGAGAATTTTAAGAAAGTTGTCCTTTAAACAACTTTTGGGTTAAAAGAAAAGTACAAATACAAATTGCAGAATTTCTAAAAACCAATGATAATGAAAAATTACTACATGTTAGATTCCGTATCTAAAGAATTGAACTCAAGCGGCACTTATGGGAAATATCATAACCTATAAAAGGAATATTTATTTAAATATAAAAGGAATGGAATAGAAAGAATTAACAATTCATCGAAAAAGTTAGGAAAAAGGACAAAAAAATAAACCAGAGGAAAACAGAAGAAAGAAAATACAAAGGATGTTAACATAGCAAAACAAAGTGGGAAAACAAAGTGAATAAGTGAATACCCACATCACTGGGGCAAAATCGGTAGAACAGAGAAGACTTCTCCAAAATCAAGGAGGAAAAAAACAAAGGCAACAAATAAAAAATGGCAAGAAAGAAAAATGCAGAAAGCAAGGACATTTTAAAAACAATTTTACCCAACTTTATCTAAATTTGCAAATTTGAAAGAAATGGATACTTTTCTAGGAGAATGTAATTTACTGAAACCAACTGCAGAGTATATAAATAAGCCAATTTTCATATAAAAAAGCTAGATAATATTGTAAAGGAGTTAATATTTAAAAAGCACCAGGGCTGAAAGTTTCCAGGCAAATTTAACCAAACCTTTAAAGGGTGGATGTTTCCAATGCCATTTAAACTGTTCCAGAGCATAGATAAGGAAGAATGATTTTTGTTTTTGACCCCGATATGTTAACATTGATAACAAAGGCTGTAGAAAAAGGAAACAATAAATGAATCTCCTACATGAATACTAACGCATAAATCCTAAATAAAATATTAGCAATCAGAATGCAGCAGCATAGGAAAAGAATAAGTCTTCATGACCAAGTGCAGCTTATTCTAAATATGCAAAGACAGTGTTTGAAAATAGATCTAAGGAGAAAAGTCAAATGATCATTTCCCTAGATGCTGAAGATGTGTTTTTGAAAATATAAACTTGAATAAAAAAAAACTTGGGAAGGACGGATCAGCAATTATTGAAACTGATGACTCATGGGGCAGAGACCAGGGGTATAAAATGGGGCAGGTACAAACATGGGTTGGGACAAGGTGCTCCATGTACCTCTTTTTATATCATTTTCATTTTTGGACATGTGATCCTTTTACTTGCTCAAAAAGTAAAGTTCTCCATGAATGTCACCTATTATTATTTAGCTACCATTGCATTCTATGCCAGGAACTTCGTGTTCTTGTTGAAAGATTAAGCTTCAAGTGAATTACAGACAAAAGCAACACTATGTCACAGAATTGTGGGTCAGAGTAAACGAAATCAAAGACCAAATGTGCTGGTTACCTCCCTTCCGGAAGAGCTCTCTTTGCTCATCTTGACTATAGGGTGTAGGCTAACCATGGACTTCCTTCAGCACAAACAGCCCTTCTTACGGACTTTGGTAGGTTGTATATTGTCCGAAGCCCACAATGCTGATCTAACTTTGTCATTTGGTAAGGGAGGAAAACCAGATCTTAAGTGATATGCCCCAGTCATCATGGCAGAGCTCAGGCCTCCAATCTGTCTTCCTCAAAAACGAACAGTTAAGTGGTTAAAGGGGCAGTGTTGGCCAGGACCACCTCAAGGGTTCTCAGACACCTCCTCCAGCATGCTACTGTCATTCCACTGCATGTATCAAGGACCTGCTCTGTGCCAGCTCTGGGAACATGGAACTAAATGTCTCACCACCTGTCTCCAGAGGGCTCAGACTGGAGACGGACACCCAGGCTGGGCTCCCTGCAAATACCTGCTTCTATAGACGTATGCGACAGGTATGGAGGAAACCCACAGGAGAGCTCCCCGACCCAGCCAGGGAGTTTAGGTCAAGCAAGCCTGCCCAAGGTTTAAGGGGCGAGTTAGAGTTTGCAAGACACAATAGGTGGCAAGAGGTGGCAAAAACAGTGTGAGGGCAAGCTGCCTTTGCTCAAGCCACACCTCTGCCCAAAAGGCCCTCCGCCGTCTCTTCTGGGGACTACTCTCAGCCTTCCAGTCACCCCCGCAGAGACAGTTCAGGGATGGGCACCCTGTGTTCAGTCTCACATACTGGTGTGGTTGATTACATTTGCCACTGTACCCCTGGTGTCTAACCCAATGCTTGCCATTCTGTGGGTGCTGCATACATACTTGGTAAGTGAACGGATGATTTGTAATTTATGTTCTTGAAAGAAAGCTGGCCAGGAAGGCACCTGGGTGGCTCAGTTGGTTAAGTGTCCAACTTCGGTTCAGGGTCATGATCTCACGGTTCAGGGGTTTGAGCCCCGTGTTGGGCTCTCTGCTGTCAGCACAGAGCCCGCTTTAGATTCCCTGTCCCTTCTCTCTCTCTCTGGCCTTTCCCTGCTCATACTCTCTCTCTCTCTCTCTCTCTCTCTCTCTCAAAAATAAGGAAACACTAAAATACATACATACATACATACGTACATAAGAAAAAGAAGCTGGCCAGGAATTTTTGCATCACGTGTTCCATTTCTTTAGATAAACATCTGTGGCAAACACGAAAACCCATTCAGATGCTTGTTCTTTTCTGAAGGAGCCCATCGGGCCTGACTGTTTGAAGGCATAGTAACAGCTTGTAAATACTGAGCTTGGGGACAGTAATCCCCTGACTTAAGTTCACATAACTCTGTTCCCTTTCCTCTGCCCCCTCTTCTTCTACTTCGCACACACAACTCTTCTCTCCCCAAGGATCATAGGAAGGATATCAAGTCATTTAGATGCAAACACATTTTGAAGGGCTGCCTAAAGGCTGTGCCCTTGGCAGGTGGCACACATACATCCCACTGCTACTTACCCTGTACTTTGTCATCCCCAGCTGCTCACATAACCTCAAGCCTTAGTTTCTCCCCCTGTAAGAGAGAAATGTCATTTCTACTCTGAATAGTGGCCAGGTTTGTAAAACTCCCAACAGAACACCTGGTGCATAATAGATGCTCAATAAACAGGAGCTGAGAACGGTTGCTATTATTACTGGCAACGGCAATGGCGTGTTTATCGTTTTATTTATCAGTCTCGGCACATTACAAATACCCACCGGCAGAACCTGCTCCTTTTCCTATTATGCATATGTGTGCAAGGAACAGTGACGAGCAGACAAAGATATTGAGAAGTTAATTCAACAGTTCTACGTCAGTGGGGGCAGTGAAACATGAAGTCTTGGTAAGTGAAGACTGGGGAAAAATAGGACTGAAAACAAGGTCTTTTCGAATGACAAGGACAAGCACAGTCTTTAGATATACCTTAGCCGAGGTTTGAGTACCCAGAACTCCATCGAAGTAGATTCTTGATGTCTGACCCAACCCCCTTGCCCTTCAACTTGCTGGGATTCTTGGGCAGATACTTGCTTCTTTTCCTCACTCCCCTCTGCTCACTCGCCGTCTGTCACCTTCTGGCCCTGCTTCCTGTGCCCTACTCTACAAGCGAGGTCCCCGGTCTTCCTCCTTAGGTCCTGGTGCTTGGCACCCTGCCCCACCTTGTCATGCAAGCCAGGACCCTGTGGTCTCTCTCAATTTCTCTCCCGCTTTCTCTCTCGTCATTCTCTGTGTGTTAAAGGTCCTCATACTTCCGTCTCTGCTGGCGCATTTCTATTTGCAGTCACCGGGAATGGCAGCTGGACCTCTGTGGTAGCCCCCACACTGTCTCCCCACTTCACCTGTCATCATCCCCGCCTCTCCCAGTCAGAGCGAGCCTTCCAGCACAGTCTCTGCTGCCCTCAGAGGACCGTCCGTCTCCTTAGCGTGGTGCTCAAGGCCTTCAGGACCTGCTCTTGTCCACATCTCCAAACCTGTCCTCTCCCACCCTGAAGGGCAGGAGCTCGGCTGTCACCCACCCCGCAAGGGCTTCATTCTGATGCTTCTCTTTCCCAGCACACCTTTCCTCACCTCCTCACCAGAACGCAGCTCAGGGACCGTCTCTTCCAAGGAGCGTTTGCTGAAAATCCCCTGCCCTCCACGCAACTTATGCTCACAGTACTGACGTCATAGTATCGTTGCCTCTCAACTGTCCATCTCCCTGTTAGGGACGGCGGTGTAAAGAAGCGTCTGGAGCCAACTTACTTGGGTTCACGTCTGGGCACTCCCACCCGTCTGCTGTGAGGCCTTGCACAAGTTTTTACACACACACACACCCCCATCGTGTTTTAGTTTCCGCGCCCGCAAAATGAGAGTAGTCATAGCACCTGTTTCTCAGGTTGTCATGAGGGTAAAACAATGACGACACACAGAGCTGGAGCGCTGGGGACAGAGATGGCACATAAAAAGCCCCACGCGTGAATTCTTGTTATTAGACTGTGGTCACTTGGAGGGCAGGGCTTTGTTTTATTCACCTCTGAATCCTCAGTCTCCAGCAGAGCCGCTGGCACTGAATTAATGAATAATAACAGCACTCACTGGGGCGCCTGGGTGGCGCAGTCGGTTAAGCGTCCGACTTCAGCCAGGTCACGATCTCGCGGTCCGTGAGTTCGAGCCCCGCGTCAGGCTCTGGGCTGATGGCTTGGAGCCTGGAGCCTGTTTCCGATTCTGTGTCTCCCTCTCTCTCTGCCCCTCCCCCGTTCATGCTCTGTCTCTCTCTGTCCCAAAAATAAATAAAAAATGTTGGAAAAAAAAAAATTTAAATAACAGCACTCACGTTGATGCTGAGAGCAACGGGCTTTTGTAGAGAGAGCACTGCATACAGTGCCGTAAAATGTTTGCACAGACCGCATCTCATTTAGTCCCCAGCCCCCTGCCGTCACGTACCTATGACTCTCGCCATTTCACAGGTGGAGATGCTGAGGCTCAGAGAGCACTGGATCCCTCCAGTTTGCTGGAGAAGCAGACAGTACAGAGAGTAATTAAACTAGTCATCCTGACGTCAGCATGCATGCTTTGGGAATTCGGGGACTTCAATCGCTGAGATTCGTACGGCATCTTCTCCTGGTCTGAAGTCTCTTTTCCAGATTTCGCCTGGCGAAGTCCTGCTTGTGCTTCACCTCCCAGCTTCCAAGTCACTGCCTTCGGGGAGCCTCACTGGCTCCTACAGGCCACCTAGACTCCGTGGTCGGTGCCACCCAGTGGCATTGCTCTCTCTCATTCTCCCTTTTTCTGACATCTTCACTCCTCTGTGAGATTTTAAAGGCAAGGACACCTTGTGACTCACCTTCGTCTCCTCCTTGGCCTAGCACGGCGCTGGCAGGTGAAGGTGCGGGCCCAAACTGGCCAAAACGTGGTTCCTTCGGCAAGTGACATGCTCACGGAGTGGCGGGCGATGTGGACCATAGACAGAGGAGCAGTGGCCTGGTGGGCGATGGCCAGGGCTCCCGTCTCCCGCCTGGTCCCACAGCTGAAATTGCTGGGCATTGTTCTCTACCTCTTCCCCCGGATTCTCAACCCTCTGCTGGAGAGCACCTCTGCTGGAAAGCTAGGCACAGCTCCTACCTCCCACCTTCCAGCACCCACCCTGGCTCCCATCTCCAAACAAGCATCCTCAGGGTCTGAGGTAGTTTCACTGTAGGGAGCCAGGGGTGGCTGCCAGGGCACGCACTTCACCACCAGCTTTCCAAAAAGGGAGAAAAAGAAAGAAGAAAAGAAAAAGAAAACTTGTTTTTCCCTTTCTTTTTCTTTTCTTTTTTTTTTTTTTTAATGTTTATTTTTGAGAGAGAGAGACAGACAGACAGAGCACAGGCAAGGGAAGGGCAGAGAGAGAGAGGGAGATACAGAACGCGAAACAGGCTCCATGCCTTGCGATGTCAGTGCAGAGCCCGATGCGGGGCTTGAACTGCAAGATCATGACCTGAGCCGAAGTCAGACACTCAACAGACTGAGCCACCCACGTGCCCGTTTTGCCCTTTCTAAAGGCTACCAACCATCTTTTTGAGCCTTGATGGTAAGTGTATACCCCCAAACCCTATGTTATGTATTGATACAAGGCAAGAACAGTGTCTTTTATTCAAAATACCCATTTCTTCTCCTCAAAGTCTGGTCTTCCACAGAATACAAGTCTCAGTGGCTGCGGCCAGGAGCTGCTCACCCCAGACAATCAGGAGGATAACGGGTGGCGAGGCTTTGGACCACCGACAAGGCGGTGGCTCTTTCCTGACATGGTCAGAGCACGTTAGCAATTGATGCCGGTGTGAAGAGTTCAGTTTTCACGGCTAACCAATGTGAAAATCAGGCGATTTTAAACAGGTTGAGAAGTTTACTCAGTAACCGTTTCGAGCCTGGCCAACAAAACGTGTCCAAGGATTGTCCGTGACGCTGAGCTCCGCCTTGAATTATTTCTGTGTGTTCCCACCTCTTTGAGACACTACTCAAGATTCGGATCTTAAATTATGTTGGTTCAGATCCTCTAAGAAGCAGACACCAATATGGTATTACACATGCCTGAAAGATTTATTGGGGGAAATTCCTGTGAAGGAAAAAAAGCAGGAAGCCAGAGTCTTCGGTCAGAGATACAGGTCTGACAGTTTTGAAATGAGGTAGGAGGAAAGGAGAGCAGATAGGAGTGTCGGGCTGCAGGGCAGCCCTCAGAAAGTCCCAACCAGACCAATGAGGAATCCTCAAGCCAAAGGTGATTTTAGACTCCCGTGTCTGTGTGGGATACCCCCATGATTGCCCCCGCTATGTTTAGTCTTTGACTGGGAGCAGCCCAGGGGAAGCATGGTATGAACAAAGGGTAGATCAGAGGGGCAGCATCTGGGACTGTCCATCAATCATGCTTCCCTGAGCTGGAGATCTGAGTAGGGCTTCTTTGCAACTGCCGCTTGGGTGGGGGCATCTGATGGTCTCCCCTGGGTCTCTTGGTAGAAGGCCTCTCAGCCACTGGTCAGCTTCCTGTGTTGGGCAGATGGATCCAACCTTCTTATCTCTTTTGGGATCCTCCACCCCAAACAAGGAGGGTTGACAGGATCTTGGAAGCCCCGAAATGATAAATATCCAGTACAAAAAAGAACTTTGTGAAAGGTGTTGTAACTCATTCCATTAAAAAAAAAAAAAAAGATTTCGTAGCCAAAAGAGTTCAGAAAACACCTGCTTTTAAACAGTGTTAAACACATTTCCAGGATTTCTCACAGCTGTTACTAGGCTGATATATATCTTGAGTCTTCAAGGGAACAAAACAGTGTATAGAGTTTGTCAAATTTATACGACCATCAACTGCCCCCCCAATTTTATTATAGTTTTCAGAGTATCTTGTGAGACATGCTTTTGTAAATGTTGAACATGCTCCATATCCCCTGTGTCTCCCTCCAGATCCAGTCCGCAGCCTTCCTTACCTGCTCTGTGCCCAAGAGGCTGACCGTCATGCACAGTGGCTCTCCCTTGCCCTTTATGAAGCTTGTCCAAGTAGAACTTTGGGATGATGGAAATACTCTGTATCTGAGCTGTCCAGTATGAGAGCCACTAGCCATATGTGGCTATTGAGCACCTGAAGTGTGACTAATATGGCTAAGGACCTCGATTTTAAAGTTTAATTAGTTTAAATAGTTACATATGCCTATTGGCTCCTGTCCTGGACAGTACAGTTCTGGATTTTGGCTGGGTTTGGCCAATAAGAAGCACCCACGGGAGACAAGGGGGGTAAAAGGAGAATAAGAGAGTTATTGATTTCCTTGGCCCCCTCTTATGTGGTCATCATGGGGTGGCTGTGTCTTCTGTCAAAGACCTCAGCTCTTGCCACACGGTCCTAGATTCTGACACCAATGCCAACGTGCATTTCCCGCCACCCCCAACACCAAGCAATTATCCAGCAATTCACCTGAATTCTGACTATTTCCTGAGATAGCATCGGATCCCACAGGATAAGGGCTCAGTCCTATAAGGCCGCCTGTCCCCTCCTTCGACGTCAGTTGCTAACAGGAAGTCCAGGCCATTGTCTGTGCTGCTTACCCATCCGCTATAGGCCAGAGGTTCCAACAACCTTCTTATTGGGTTTGATTAATTTGCTAGGGTGACACACTCAGAGAAACTCAGAGAAACATTTTACTTACTAGATTACAGTTTATTATAAATTATATAATTCAGGAACAGCCAGATTGAAGAGATGCGTAGAGTGAGGTGCGGGGACGGGGTGTGGAGCTTCCATGATCCACAAGTTCACCCACCTGGAAGCTCTCCAAACCTGACCTTTTGGGGTTGTATGGAGGTTTCCTTATGTGATCGGTTCAATCATTGGCCATTGGCAATTGACCTCCAGGTGCCCCTCTCCCCACACAGGTCAGTGGGGTGGAAGTGAAAGTTCCAACCTTCTAATCAAACAGCTGGCTCTCCTGGCAACTGGCCCATCATCCTCAAGGGCTGTCCACAAGTCACCTCATTAGCATAGCTCAGGTGTGGTTGAAAGGGTTGAGAGGGGCTTGTTGTGACAATCAGGACACTTGTCCTGCTCTTACCACTTAAATTCCCAACGTTTTAGGAGTTTTGTGCCAGAAGTGGGGACAAAGTCCAAATATATATTTCTTGTTATAAATCGCGATTTCACAGCCCTCTCCATACTATCTACCAGGTTCGGCAGGCGCCCCCAACCCTTTGGGGTTGTGGGCTGGTAAAGACAGCCCACGGCTGGCAGGCCACAGGTCTCTGTGTGTTCCCTGCCCACATAATTACAAATAGTCCTGGGAAGCTCTGCTCAATGGCTCAGGGTGAGTGTGCCACCTGTTTCCTGCCAGGCCGCTGCCTGAAGCCCTGATGTGAAGCTTGTGGTTTTTAATTCTGAAAAATATTTATCATGTAGTACTAATGAACAAGTCAGAAAACAGTTATGATGAGAATGAAAATCCTTTCCCCAAACGCTCCTTGCCCCCCACCCAATACATAGAGGCAAGAACTTCGAAACCCTTTCTGGTTTTACCTTAAAATGAGTTGTTCCAATACCTCAAAATAACATGCCAGGGCCACTTTTCGGGCTCTATGGACTCAAGACACTATGCCTCCTGCTGGGCTGGATGAGAATTTCTCTCACATCGCCCCTTCCTCTCCTCCCTCGATCATTCCAATTTTTGATAGTTATAGTAAGATTTTTAGCTTCCTCTACTGGTTGCCATATAGGTTTAAATTATATGTCCATTTTTATTTTAAAGGGAACATCACTTTTGAAGTGTTTTGTGCTTTTAAAGTTTATATATTTATTTTGGGAGAAAGGGAGAGAGGGAGAGAGAGAATCCCAAGCAGGCTCTGTGTTCAGCACAGAGCCACGACCACGAGAGCATTGACCTGAGCCAAAATCAAGAGTCCGGCCCTTAACCGACTGAGCCGTCCAGGCGCCCCTAAATAACATATACTTAGGCTTCTGTTTCTTGTTCCATTGCTTTCAATTTTGTCTCTTAACCTTTCGTTTTTGCAAAATGAAGACCTTTCCTTCTCAAGGCTTCCCTCTTTTCCCCTCCCTGCTTCTGTACAGCTGTATCTGTATTTTTTACATCATCACTCTAGATAATGATTACATTCTGTTTTGCAACTACTCAGTTTTCTATGCTTTGTCTACCAATGTTTCTAAAAACTGAAAGCCAGTAATCAGCATTTACGTTATGTCAATTTTGTTTAGTGCAGAACTAAGCAGCATGCATTTTCTCTTTTTTTTTTTTAAAGTTTTTTTCCTTTTAATTCCAGTATAGTTAACATATAGAGCTATATTACTTTTAGGTGTGCAATATAATGATTCAACACTTCCATACGACACCCCGTGCTCATCACAACGAGTGCTCTCCTTAATCTCCATCACCTATTTCACCCATCCCCCATCCACCTCCCCTCTGGGAACCATCAGTTTGTCCTCTAGAGTTAAGACTCTGAACCTTGGTTCTTCTCTCCCTAGCATTCCCCCACCTTTTTCCTTTGCTTATTTGTCTTGTTTCCTAAGTTACAGATACAAGTGAAATATGATATTTGTCTTTCTCTGTTTGACTCATTTCAGTTAGCATCATACTCTCTAGCTTAAACCATGTTGTTGCAGCTGGCAAGATTTCATTCTTTTTTATGCCTGAATAATATTCCATTATATAGAGACATCTATCTATCTATCTATCTATCTATCTATCTATCATCTATCTATCTATCTATCTCTATATATAGATATATCCTTTATCCATTCATCTATCAATGGACACTTGGGCTGCTTCCATAATTTGGCTATTACAAATAGTGCTGCAATAAACATAGGGGTACATGTATCCCTTTGAATTAGTGTTTTTGTATTTTGCGGGTCAATACCCAGTAGTGAGATTGCTGGATCATTGGGTAGTTATGTTTCTAACTTTTTGAGACTCTCCATACCATTTTCACAGTGGCTGTACCAGTTCTGCATTCCCACCAACAGTGTAAGAGGGTTCCTTTTTCTCCACATCCCCACCAGTCCTTGTTATTTCTTATGTTTTTATTTTAACCATCCTGACTGGTGTGAGGTGATATCTCACTGGAGTTTTGGTTTGTATTACTCTGATGATCAGTGATGTTGAGCACCTTTTCATGTGTCTGTTGGCCATCTGTATGTTTTCTTTGGAGAAATGTCTGTTCGTGTCTTCTGCCCATTTTTAATTGGACTATTTGTTTTTTGGGTGTTGAGTCATATCCTTTATAAATTTTGGATACTAGCCCTTTATCAGATATATCATTTGCAAATATCTTCTCCCATTCAGTAGGCTGCCTTTTAGTTTTGTTGATTGTTTCCTTTGCTGTGCAGAAGCTTTTTATCTTGATGTAGTCCCAATGGTTTATTTTTGCTTTTATTTCCCTTGCCTCAGGAGACAAATCTAGAAAGATGTTGCTATGGCAGATGTCAGAGAAATTTCTGCCTATGCTGTCTTCTAGGATTTTTATGGTTTTAGGTCTCATGTTTAGATCTTTAATCCATTTTAAGTTTATTTCTGTGTCTGGTGTAAGAAAGTAGTCCAGTTTATTCTTTAACATGTAGCTGTTCAGTTTTCCTGACACCACATGTTGAAAAAACAGTCTTTTCCCCATTAGCATGTATTTTGTCTTTTCTAGGTCCAATGTCATGGTGCCTTGCTAGTCAAAGGGAAGCACCCTAGCATCAGGTCAAATGTACTTTCCCCCCTCTTAAACTTACTTTAATTTGGGTGGTTTTCCATTTAGACCATAACTATTTTGTACAATATTTTAAAATGTTCATTTATTTTGTGAGAGAGAGAGAGAGAGAGTGAGGGGAGGAGGGACAGAGATAGAGGAAGAGAGAATCCCAAGCAGGTTCCGTGCTATCAGCCCAGAGCCTGACGTAGGGTTCGATACCACAAGCTCTGAGATCATGACCTGAGCCGAAACTGAGAGTTGGACGCTTCACAGACCGAGCCACCCAGGCACCCCTATTCTGTACAAATTTTACTTCTTCAAGTTTTGATTTTTTTTCTTATAAAGAGGAAGACACATATTCTTACTATATTCCAAATATCATCCAGCTCTTCATTATTTCTTAGAATTTGTCTAATTACACTCTTAGAATCCTTTTCCGTTTTCCTCTTTAAGACAATATTCTTGAAATTTGGTGACTTTTTCCAGTTGCTTTCAAGACCTGTGGTTGACTTTGTAACAGGGGCTTCTTTTCACTGGAATCCTGGTTAGCTCTATAATTTCCCATATTCCACAGTTCTCCCTTTCTTGGTTTTGCCCACTCGCCCCTCACTGCTCTCTCTCTTTTTTGGGAGCACATCCATAGGTAAAATTCTTTAGAAAATGGAGACATGAGGCAAAATCTTCCAAACATGTGAAGATCTGAAAACAATGTTCTTTCTCTCATTTTTAAGCTGGACATGGAAGTCTAGGTCCAACATAATTTTACCTTCATATTCTGAAGCCTTTATTTCAATTTTTAAAAATGTTTTATTTATTTTTGATAGAGAGAGAGCACAAGTGGGGGAGGAGCAGAGAGAGAGGGGGTACAGAGGATCCAAAGCCGACTCTGTGCTGACAGCTGTGAGCCTGATGTGGGGCTCTAACTCATGAATCATGAGATCATGACCTGAGCCAAAGTTGGACACTCAACCGACTGAGCCAGTCAGGTGCCCCATGAAGCCTTTATGTGAGTGTCTTGCAGCATCTTCAATGTTAATGAGAAGTCTGATCCGTTGTGATTCAAATTCCCTTATGGTTCTTGGTTTACACTGCCCTCCACCCCTGCCATAATCTCAGGAACACTATCCTCGGTGATTTGGTATTTAACCATGGTGTGCCAAGGGCTTGGTCTTCTAATTAATTCTGATCAATATTTGTGTTTCCCTTTAGCTCTCGGAATTATTTTATTGTCTCTGAATTTCTCTTAATGGGCTATTGAACCTCCTGGATTTAGCTTCCATGCCTCTTATTCTCTTATCAGTTCCTTCCCTTGTCATTTCGCTCAGTGTTATGGGAAATTTCCTCAATTACATCATCTAATCTTTCTATTAAAGTATTTTAGTTTTTATTTTGGCAATTTAATTTCCCAGAAATAGTTACTGTTTTCTCATTTTTATTAAAAGAAAAAAAATCCTTGTTTCCTGGTTTTCCCTTCTGGATATAATGTCTGTTCAAGTCTTTGTTTTCTTGAATTCTATCTCTTACGGTGTGCTTTTCTATTCTCCCCCCCCCCCCCCCCCCCCCACACACACACACAAGTATCTGTTCTTCCTTAGTTGTCCATTAATTTTTAAGAATGAATAAATAGGAATGCCATTTTATGATGTGTTTGTTTATCTTTTTCCTTTAAATTTTTGTTCATATTTAGGTGTCAGCTCATTTTTAAGAATGAAGAAAGAAATGCTGTCAGTTTCTGTGTAGGGGGGCTTGTCATATCAACTGGCAAGCTTCTCTCCAGGGTATTCCTGAACAAGAAAACCTTACTTTAGGATGTCAATACTCACACTAAACAAAATAATGAATTTCTTCAGAGGGAAAACTTGATTTTTGGGGGCTTGGGTTAAGCCTGGAGTCCTGCCTATAAGATGTAGTCCTTTCTCCACTGTCCCCCCCCATTGTCACTCACCTCATGTATTCTGGGCTGAAGACACCTCCACTTGGTTTATCTGTTGACGTACTGACCTTCTGCCAAATACGTTCTGTCTTCCTGAGATCTGCCGAAATTTCTTCAAAGATGGCACCCCTCCTATTCTCTTCACTATTATTGATTTTATCATTAAAAAATTCCTTTCTATCATTTCGAAAGGATCTCAGGAAGGAGGGAAGGCAAATTCTTGGCCTCAGTTCACCATCTTGAAGTAGAAGCCTCTGAAATATCAATTAGGCAGTCCATGGCATGCCCTCACAGAGTGTCTGTCACCTAAAGGCTTTGACTGTGATGCCTTTAAAACTTCAAAGTCATTTTATGGAAAAAATAATAGGAGATATTTTTGATGAAGAAATCTTCCCAGCTGGAAGTTATTTATCCGAACTTTTACTTTGCAGTGTTGCATTGTGGGTGACATAGTAGGTCTTCAATAAATATCTGTTGAACCAATAAACGAATGAATGAACAAACAAATGAATGACTTAACCGTTAATTAAAAGTCAGTAAAAGGAAGTGGATAATATGTATGTTCAGTAAAAAAATAAATGGAATGATTTATACATTTGTACATCCTATGTTTTGATACATTCTTTTAGAGGTGTAGATATTAATGCAAACAGACTGACTTTTTAAACGAATGTAAATAAATGTATTGACGTTTAAAACAGTTGTCCTGAAAATTATACACTTATTCTGAGGATACTCACTGATGAAAATTTGGGGGGTTCTGGTTTGAACTTCCCTTTGGTCCTATTCCCCTCCCTCCTTTCCTTCCTTCCTTCCTTCCTTCCTTCCTTCCTGTCTTCTTTCCAGTCTTATTTGGTTTCCTCAGTGGGGGAAATCTTTGGCCTTTGAAGGTGTATTTTATTTTTTCAAAAAAGCCCAATACAACTTTGTATGTATTTCTTAGATCAGAATGAACAATATATTATTTTTGTAGTCAAAACCATATGATAAGGCAGATCTCAAATGGGGTAATAAATGGATTATGCATAAAAGCTCCCAAAGAGGAGATTCTTTGTCTTTATTTGCTTTTTTTTTAAGTTGTACTTATTTAAGTAATCTCTACACCAAAGTGGGGCTCGAACTCACAACGATCAAGAGTCACAAACTCTTCCCACTGAGCCAGCCAGGCTCCCCTGTTTATTTTATTTTATTTTATTTTATTTTATTTTATTTTATTTTACTTTACTTTACTTTACTTTACTTTACTTTTCTTTATTTTATTGTAAACAATTGCAGAAGCTTTCGAACAAGTGTACACTTTTCCAAGGCGCCCAATATAAAGAGGATGACGCTCATGCCAGCGTATGAAATGAAGCTCACTGCTTTATAACCTCCCACTATGCATTGTGTTCTCTGCTGTTTAGGATAATGATTACTGTGAGATGCATAATAATGACAGATGTCAGTAATAAGTGCCTACTATGAAAACCAGAAACTTCGCACGCATGGGTCATTCTGTTGGGTTATGACCCCCGTTTTTACAGATGAGGAAACTATAACTCAGAAATTTTGTTTTTTCCAAGTCACTCAGCTAGGAGATGACAGAGCTGAAGTGCATTATTGGGTCTGTCAAGAACCCGTGCTGAGTTCCTCCACCTCACAATTTTACTTGCACAACTTCTCTTTCATATATGAGGAAGCCAAGCCTGTTGACCAAGATGATAGACAAGCTGATTTGGTGCCGGCATCCCAGCCCAGCAGTGTGGCCATAGCCTTCTCCCCTTCACCTGTGTTTGACAAAATTCTGCTAGACCAATGGTGGGCTCCCCAGCCAATCTCTGTGTGGCAGGGCACAACCGTCATGCATGCTTCTGAACGGGGATGCAGAGTGAGTCTGCTGCGTGCCTGTGTCCTACTCACATGCCAGCTTCTTGCAGGGAGGTGAAAGGTAGGAAGCACCCTGGTTGTATTTGTTCAGGAGGTCACCAGTCACCTAGTGTTCTGGCCTTTTCAGTGTGGTTATGGTCCTTGGTCCTGTTCTAACCTGAACTATTTGTTAAGCCTCTGGATCTAGCTTTTATTTGCCTGCTGAATCAGACTTTCTCTCTTCCTGCTAAAACTCAGCTGGGACAGAGTTTCTTGGGCTGTTCCTCTGGAGATCTGGGCACCCCTTTAGGGTTGCCAAAAGTTTAGGCAAGTGGGATGTGGAGGCAGAGTCTTCTCACACCAGCTACCTCTTGACAATCAAAGGCTATGGTTAGAGTAGTCTAGGCCCTGAAATGTGGGCCACAGGACGATACGCAAAGGCAAATCTGATCACTAGGGGGGCAAAGGGGCCAGCAAAATGATTCCAGGCATTTCTAAACATAGTGTGTATGGGTGGGTGGGTGAGGGAAGTGTGTGTGCTGATGGTTGTCACGGTTCAAGAACCTGAGGGCTGAGAGTGGCAAATGAATGCTAACCAAAGTTGTGTTAAAATGTGTCCTATATCCACAGGGATTACCTGTGCCCTGAATAACAGGTCTGTGGGACCCAAAAAGTTGGATGCTGGAAGACCTGGTATCACCTGGTATCAGCCCTTGGGCATTGGGCAACCAAAATATATTTCAAAATTCTGCTGGTTTGTGAACTCAAGGCTCTTCATACACTGACTCATTTGCTTCCTGTTGGTTCTAGGAAAGAGTTGAGGCAAGCTATAGCTGGCGCACTGAGCATAGTTCTAGTCCAGAAAGGGATTGATGACAATGAACACTGTCAGATTTCTGAGGAAATCCAAGTGCCCTAGTCAGTGCCCAGCTGAGTAAAAGCGTGTTATGCATACGTCTTTTTGAGGTGGGAGAACATAAGTCCACGTAATATCAAAATATATCTATGATTTTCTGGGTGATCAGTCAGTGTATAAAGGGACTATGGATCACTTGAAGATTTATGGATTTTCCTGATGAACTATGGATCCGTTCTCTCTTCCAGGGGATCACATTTCTACTCCCCAACTCAGCAAGAGGTCTCATTTTGGCTGAGTTCTTCTATAAAAGTTCTCCTTACCTGAGCTGTGGGTGTCTTGACTGTGGTTATCATTAAGACTGTGGGCCAGGTGGTTTCTTCCACTACATCCAAAAGGCTTCTTTTCTAGGACTTCGTAAAGTCAGGGGAAATATGGGGTTGAGAGGAACCAAACCCATGTGGTGGAGGAGCCCTGGACAGTTTACTAACAAAGACCCTGAGACAAGCACTCGTGTGCAGTAACTAGATGCAGCTATAACTAGAGCAGGATCCTGAAGTGAACGGACCACTGCGTAGCTCCTAGTGTGCCTGTCCTGAATTTTCCTTCTTATTCAACATGGATGCGGGCAGTTCACGAGGGGCTGGTTACATCCTTCTGTAAAGGTTGATATGCTGCCGTACAGGCTTCTCACCTGGCTGCAATCGCTTGAGTCCTGGGTCAAGAGTGCATTAGTCAGCCATGATCCAGAATTCTCGCTGTGATTGCTCTGATCAGTCATGCGCAGTGCTGAGTGAATTCTGTAACTGCCATTGCCTGCTGCAACTGTCCAGAGCCGTCTTCTGGTGCCTGGGGGTGCTGCAGCAAGATTTTATAGACTCCCCCAACTTTGGGCAGGGACAACTCCCGCGTTGAGCGCCACCTTGAAAATCTCCCTCCATTACTCAAAAAAGGAAAAAAGAGAAAAAAGTGTTTTTTTCTGGTTACTCCAGGCATTTCATTGCTAAATATCACCTATGACTATAACCATTCTGTGATGCCAAATCCTGTATGACTTAGACTATTTGGTCATATTGCGACCAATTATAAGCGAACTCCTTGGAGGAAAGTACTCCCACATTATCATTCAAATGGCATTATTGTGTTCTGGAATGCATTCTTCACCTCTTCCTACTCTCTAGTGGTTGCTGGAAATCCTTGGAACGTCTTGGCTTACAGCTGAATCACTGTAATTGCTGCCTCCGTCTTCACACGTCTGTTTTTCCTTTGGGTGTCTACGTGTTCGTCTTTACCTGGCCTTCTTCAAGGACACCAACCATTGGATGTAGAGCCCACCTTAATCCAGTCTGACCTCGTCATAGCTAATTCCATCTGCAAAGACCCTATTTCCAAATAAGGTCACACACATGCTGAGGTTCTGGGTAGACATGAATTTTTGGGAGGACGCTAGTCAACTGAGTACCCTTACAGGTCTCTGGACTCTGGGCCCATTCCCCTTTCCAGGTACTCAGTGTCTGCTCCCTAACTGGGGCTTTTGGAAGAATAAAGTGCTGCAGAGGTACATGCAATTCCCCCGTTGAAATTTGGAGTTCAGAATTTGAGTATAGGAATTGGGCTCTGTCTCTGGTACTGCTATAATTAGGTTACCTTTATTCCTCTATGAATCATTAACCTCGCAAACTGCTGGTTCAATCTATGACAACCAGTGATACATCATCTTTAACCAGTCCGCACCACCATAAAAAAAAAAAATGCTGTGCAAGTACTAATTTATTGCTCCACGACACAAATGGCGCATCTCAAACAAACTCAGCCAATTTTAAGGATGATTTCTGGGCTGTTTAAAAAGAATTCTTCCGCCAGCTTCTTGAAGATGTTGCTTTAGAGATTATTATTTTCTGTTTCAGGACAAATCCATGAATCTGGCCCATTCATGTTAGCTATAGTGAGACAATGCATCTCTTGTCCATGAAACTTGAATGTGCGGGTGTCAGAAGTGATTTTTCTGGAGCTAACTTTTCCCGTACTTTGAGTTATCAGTTTCTGTCGTGCTGGTGTGCATTTCAGCTGAGGTTTTATTACATTGTGTTGGCAGCACATTATGTTTTTTACACATGGATTTGATTGAGAAATGAAACTGGAATAAGAATGAGGTAGCAGCAGCGTCTGCTGTACGGCTCAACTATTGCCGTTGTCAATCAGCCTGATTGATTAAATATGGTGGTACACATTTTTATTAAAACGAAATACTTCTCTTGAAAAGGGACCATTACGCCCACAGATGATAGGACTCTCCTGAAGAGTGGCCCGAGGAAGAGGCCTCTTGGCGGAGTCCGATAATTGCAGGTGGCAGGAACAAATAGGAGAGTTCAGATTAGCTCTGGGTAATTTTATGAATTTAAATTCTTTTTTTTTTTTTTTTTGCCGTATGGAAGAAATCAACCGACATTTGGGGGCACTAACCCCCGCGGAAGCATTTGAGTTTGATTGAGTCCCCAGACACTGTCCCTTCCTTTGTTGATGCCCCGTGGTCCCTTGGTTTTAAGGCATCCAGGATGAGCTAGAATTTCTCGGAAGTAAGAGCGAACATCCTGGTCCACTGAAGTGCCACTTCTGTCATTTTCCATTCAAGCCCATTTTAGCTTGCCACCAGGTTGTAAATTTGAAAAACAGACATGCACATAGGGGAGAACGGAGACGCTTGAGAATGAGAATGGGTGGATTATTCCATTGGCTTGGATGAAGACCCAGCAAACATCATCTCTGCCTGTAAAACCCTGAAATTTGGAGTGACTTCAAAGAGAAAGTGGTGGGGGATTTGGTATTAGAGCATTAAAGGCCCAAAGAGGTGAAATGATTTGATTGGGCCTGTTTAGTTTGTGTGTGTGTGTGTGTGTGTGTGTGTGTGTGTGTGTGTGCTTGCTCACCCAGAAGTCCTGGGCTGGGGCTGGCTATTCCTGGAGTATTGAGGCTTCCCCCTGGTTTGAGCCAGCCTAAATTCCAGGGGGCCTGTTTGATCGTGGTCCCCAGCAAAATGTCTCTTGTTGGAATCCATTTAGGACAATAACCCCAAAGGCTTTGCATTAGTGTAAAACACAGGGCTTCAGAAGAGGGCTTTTCAGAAAAACAAGTGGGCAATAAGAGAGGAAAAACCTTTGGAGTAATTCCTTTAACACACAGACTGCTTCTGCTGCAGGGCTGGTGTCAAGACTAATCTTGCAGGATTGAGATATTTTCAGCTGTATCCAATTTAGGTTTCGGCTTTTCCTCACAGAGGGATTGCTTCTGAAACAATCTTTCTCACTACTCTCCCTACACTCGTCTTCTAAAGCCTGTTTGTAGATTTGGGGATTGCTAACAGATTTTAAGAACAAGAAATCCCTGAAATACCACGCAGCTAAAAGCCAAAAACAGGAATACTTAAGGAACTTGACTTTTTTTCTTTTTTTAAAAAAAATTTTTTTAACGTTTATTCATTTTTGGGATAGACAGAGACAGAGTGCAAGCTGGGGAGGCGCAGAGAGAGAGGGAGACACAGAATTCGAGGCAGGCTCCAGGCTCCAAGCTGTCAGCACAGAGCCCACTGCGGGACTCGAACTCATGAGCCATGAGATCATGACTTGAGCTGAAGTCGGCCGCTTAACCGACTGAGCCACCCAGGCACCCCTTGACTTTTTTCTTTCTTTCCTTCTTCCCTCCTTTCCTTTCCTTTCTTGATTTCTTTCTTTCCTTCTTTCCTTCCCCCTTCCTTCTTTCCTTTCTTTTTAAAAATATTTTGTCAAGGGGTGTCCTTCAGCTCTCAGTCAACTTTCTCTCTGGACTCAGCCATAAAGGATGAAAACCCCACAGAGACTTGCAGTTTTAAACTTGGAGCTTCCTGTAAGGTCATAGACTGTTAAGGGTATGACCTCTGTTTATCTGGTTCTTTCTTGGCATCTTGGACCTTATCTATGCCAAATCCACAAAGGCCACCAGATGAATGTCTGGATCAGGGTGTCCAATAAGTTGTCTGGGAGCACACAGGGATCCTGCTTGTCCAGCCAGGAGTCTGGAGTTTTGCTGTTGTTGGAGGTCAGGAACAGGTAGGATATCAGTAACCAGATAGGCAGCACACATGTTGAGGGTCAGGCATATACATGGACCAAAGCGAGCCGAAGCTCAGAAGTCCACGAAGCTATGTAAGTGAGATTGACATGACATCAATCCAAACATTGTGTTGTAACCTGATTTAGATACAGAAAGCCTGCTGATTATGAGCATGGCTGTCAGTCCTCCTATACCTTTTGGCAAATGGATTAATCTTTCTATGTATCACTTTCTTAATCTGTAAAGCAGAAATTAATCACCTTTCTTACAGGGTTATTGGAGAGAGACAATAAAATGACATTAACTAAATCTCTTGTCTGGCACACAGTAAATACTTAACATGTCGTAGTGATTCCTGTCTCCCATTTCTAACGTGCCACTCTCAAAGGCAAAGCAGCCATGAGTTTGAGATGTCCTGAACCCACAGAGCAGGTGCAAAAGTGGCCAGACCAGCAGTGGAACATGGTAATAAAGAGACGGTTCATTTGGACCCAGCGCTGAGTGGACTGATGCTCGCATAGTAAAAAATCAAGTGGACTTGTACTAGCTGTTCTTTTTTTCACCTCCTCAACTGCTGACGATCTTGAAGAAGGTTTAGCTGCCCTAGTTTTGTTGCTATTGTTGTTATTATGGTGTATTTTATTTAATTTTCATGAAGTATCACATACTTCTAGAAATGTGCATAATCATAAGTAGACAACTCAATTTTAACAACTTAATTAAGCACACTCACATAACCAGTAGGCAGATTAAGAGCAGAACAGTTTCAGTACCCTGAAAGTCCCCTTCCTGCACCCTTCTAGCCACTGTTCCTACCCTAGAAAAAGCCACTATTCTGACTTCTAATACCAGAGATCAGTTTTATCTGTTTTTGACTGTATACAAATAAAATCACATACTACATGCTCTTTCGTGTCTGATTTCTTTTGCCCAACATCTGTTTGTGAGATCTGTTCATACCCTGGCTTGCATTTCCAGTTCACTCATTCCAAATATATGTCTATAGTATTCCATAGTGTGCATATATCACTGTATTCATCCTATTGTTAGCGGGCATTTGGGATGTTTCCAATTTAGGGATAATATGAATAGCGTTTCTCTGAATATTCTTGAACATGTCTTTTGGTGGACCTGTGCATTCATTTCTTTTGAGTATGTCCCTAAGAATGGAGTTACTGGGTCGGCTGCAGTTGATGCTATCAGTTTTCCAAAGCGGTTGTACCAATTATGCTTCCCAGTAATATATGCAAATTATGGCTTCTCCACGTGTTCCCCATTATCTGGTGTAGTCTCTGTCATTTTAACCTTTCTGGTGGGGCTAGTGTATTGCACAGCGGATATGAATTTTCATTTTCCAGTGGACGAATGAAGTTGGGCACCTTTTCTGATTGGACGTCTGTGGGCTTGAAGAAGCTAGAAGTTCTCTTCGAAGACATACAGCTAACAGGTGACTACAAAGGACAGTTGTCAATGGTGTGTCTCCAGACTGAGGAGCGGATGGAGGCCATAGTGATCAGATGTATGGCCTCTTTGCATCTTAAGTGGCATATTCCATTCGGAGCCCTACACTTTGAGAAGGGTGAGGATCAACAAGAGTATGCTTAGAAGGGGGTGACCAGGTCCGCAGTCAGACCAGCAAGGGGAACAATCAGAAGAACTGGGATCGTTCAGCCCATACAGAGAGGACAAAGGGGGAACAAAAAACTGCCACTTAATTGATGGGGGCTATCTTCTGAAAGAGGGGGCAGGCTTGCTCTGTGGGACCCATGAGGCAAAGTTAAAAACTATAGGACTCCCTCTCTCTCTGGCCCTCCCCTGCTCATGCTCTGTCTCTCTCTGTCTCAAAAATAAATAAAACATTAAAAAAAATTTAAAAAAAAGGGGGCGCCTGGGTAGCTTAATCGGTTAAGCGTCCGACTTTGGCTCAGGTCATGATCTCACGGTCCGTGAGTTCGAGCCCCGCATCGGGCTCTGTGCTGACAGCTCAGAGCCTGGAGCCTGCTTCCGATTCTGTGTCTCCTTCTCTCTCTGCCCCTGCCCTGCTCATGCTCTGTCTCTCTCTGTCTCAAAAATAAATAAAACATTAAAAAAAAACTATAGGAATGAAGATTTCAGGATGGCAAATTTAGCCCGTCATCACTGTCTTGTTCTTTCTTCTGGCTTAGCCTGGTAATGACCTAGAGAGTGAGGCCAGGGCAGCCCCCTCACAGGTCATGAAATGTTCTCATCTAATTTGCATAAATTAACTAGAATCTGTAAATAGGAGACACCTGTGAATACAAGGGGCACCTACTTCATAACGTCATTCTTCCTAACAAATATTTATGGACTCCTCCAAGCTGTAAGTCCCAGACCTGACTTCTTCACAAAGGACAGATACGGTTTCAACTAGAGGTCTCACCTATTCACTGATGAATTCTTGAAAAATTGGTACTTGTAAAACAAATCCAATTGAAGCCAGAACGGGTAAACAGTCAAACAAACTTTTATGCTTAGTTGGCTCAGGATGAGTGAGGGATGTGATGGCCAGGAGTGGGGCAAGTTTGCAGGAGGTCAATGGAGTGTGAGAGGCCTCCAAGAGTATAGGAAATAAGTTGATCCAAAGGAAAGGATGGCTCAACAAGGGCTACTGGGAAGAAGCAGGCCAGGCAGGCCAGGCAAAGGAAGGTAAAAGAGTCAAGTGCAAAAGCAAGAGAGATGAGATCCTTAAAGAAGCATAAGTAGAAGGGTTGGAGGGAGAGAGTCAGGAGCAAAGAGTGGGAATTATTTCAGACTGTCTGCAAATTCATATACATATCAAATATTAACTGTAGTTAATGTATAATGTCACACACACAAATGTTTATGCTGAGTCTGAAATGTGCACAGATGTTATACTAATTTAAATATATTTTAAAAAGGTACTGAATTCATAGTTGATTTTATTACGCACTTTTTCCATCAGCACATTTTAAAAGTTACATTTTTTTTACATGTTTGAGTAAGGGGAATTTTTTTTCATTAAACAGGTGTCTTATACTTGCAGTCGTTGACAACTATTAGTCTTGAATATGAATGTTGATGTTAACTTACAAAAAATCCCTGGAAATACAAAGAATTAAGTAGGAGAAAGATAGGTGAAGTTTGAAAGAGAGTTTGGGTTGCTCACTTATCACTCTCAGGTCTAAAGGAATGCAGACAGCTCATACTATATATTTCCCTATTTCTGGCCAGGGCTCAGACCTCCTCCACCTTAGACAGATGACAGTCGATCTGGTTCTCTATCATTATCTGGATTGTTTCCCCCATTTTTTTTTTTTTTTTTGAGTGGAAACCACTGCAGTGGGTACCATGGGAAATACAAAGGAAAATAAAATATGCTCTTTGCTTTCTGGAAAGAGAAATGTAACTATTTGCTTGGATCTTTCATTTTGAAATCATGGAGCTCTCTCTGCCAGGATTTCTTTACTGAATCCAAGTTTGACCTTTGAAGATCTGTCGTAGACTGATCTCAGGATGCACATTTTCTTGCCTAGGGCATCACAAAAAGATGCTTGATGCTTAAAAGATAGGAAGAGCAAGAAGCTAGATGTTCTCTACAACCCATTCTAATACTGTCCGCAGCACTATTCCAACAGCATTAGAGAAAATGTAGTAAGGGCACCGATGGAGTCTAGCTGGAGTCACAAGTATGAGAAAGACATTGTCTCTCTCGTTCCCTCTGCACCCATAGGTATGCGCGCGCGCACACACACACACACACACACACACACACACACCTTGCAAGCTATGCACTTGTAAAAAAGCTAATCAGTGCTGGAACAGGCATGCAACACATAAACAAAAGACATTTTAAAGAAGGCTCTTATTTTCTCACTGACAGGACACACATTAACTTAGCAACAGCTGCTCTAGTGGGAAGACATTTTTCTCTGGGTTGTCAACAAGTGGGATCCCTCCCCCGCCACCATTATCCTAGTATATATCTAGAAAAATTCCAATGAGATACCACTATTTTATCAGTTAGCTAAATAGCTGGTGTAATGCAGGAAACATTCTCTATCCCTTTCCCAGGGGAAGGATGGGGTCATTTCACTTTTCCAAAAAGACCATGAACTCTGCACAGAGAAGCACCACCATCCCACAAAATAACATACCTAGAAAGAAGTTTCCCAAACGTAATTACTTTTGCACGGAGCTTTAAATAATGAAATCTGCCATACCTTCCACCCCAGCCAGTGTGTATATTAGTAGCTCGATACATAGTTATTGACTGATTGAACTAATAAATCCCCCAAAAGTTTGCACTTATATATTTAGCAGAAAGATAAGGCCAGGCATATGTGAAAATGAAAGGGGAAACATGGAGATTCTTCAATGTTGTAGCAGGATTAGAAATGCTTCATACTGATTAGCTGAGGAAAGTGAGGAGTTAAAGTAGCCTCAGAGGATCAAAAGGCCAGATGTATTGGGATGACTCCAAAAGCTATTCCATGGGATTGGAGAGGGAGAGAGAGGAGTCTTGTTTGGGAACAATGAGGACTAAAGACCACTATGATATTCAAAATCATTTATTCAAATACTTACAAAAAAATAAGATGAACCCTATCTACAAGGAACTCATAGTCTGCTGGAGAAGATAAGTGCAAAAGCACACAGACTGGAACATAGTGGGGTAAGTGATAAAATATAGTAGACATAGTGTTTTATAGGCTCATATAGAATGGCCACTAACCCCATCTGTCCTTAGGTAAGGAAAGGCTTCTGCTAGAGGATAGCCAGGAAGAGAATGTGAAATGATGTTCCTGGTAAAGGAAATTACATGTGCAGGAGAGTATAATAAGTTAAGGCACTGGTTCCTAAGTATGACCACATATTAGAGCCACCTAGAAGACTTAAAAACAATAACAAATCAACGTCCACTTCAGACTATGATTGAATAGCTTGCACGAGAATATATTTCTCAAAAAAGATAACTGTAACAACTCTATAAAATAAAAAAAAGTTGCTAACTCCTTGAAGGCACTGGAGAATAATCAAAGCCACCAGGCTTTGTGAGGCCAGGATACTAGAAAAAAGTCAGGCTAAATATTTTCTGGTGCTTTTATTCTTAACGTGTTTGTTGGTTTATAAGCAGAGTGGGGTTGAGAGACTGAGCAGAAAGGAGGGAATCAGAGCTTTTGGTAGTCTTACGGGGCCAGCAAGACAAAAATTGGAGTTCAGGACCAGTAAGGCAGCTGGGACTTGGAAGACCAAGATCCTGGAAAAAAGAGAATCTCAGGGAGTTGAGTCCAGTATTCTGTCTTGCTTTCATCTTAAGGCATTTGCCAATATTTCTAAATTGTGTGGGGCAGCATAGAGAGATTATAAAGCAACACAGAACTTTCTGTAGTCTCACAATGTTGGCTGGACAATTGTTGGAGTTCAGGACACAACAAAGAAAAGCACCTAATAAATGTTGAGGCTTTCAATTAAGACCTATAAAGGCTATATGCTGACATTAAAGGTGCACCTAAAATAAATTAGCCCTTATGAAAACCAAAAATCAAGTCTTGAATTATCTCAGTTATTACTCAGACAAGGTGATCTTTTCTACTTTAACTGCCACCCAGAAGAAAATTAAACCCCTACACAGGAAGAGAATGTAATGTAAATCCTCTATAATTTATTATGCATACTCTCTAGCTTTCAATTAAAAATCACTTGGCATTCCAGGAAGAAAAACTAAAGAAAGAAACAGGTAATAGAAACGACCCATAGGAATCACACATATTAAAATTATTTGGCACAGTTTAATTGTGATTAATATGTGCCAAAAGTAGATGAAAAGATAGAAAATTTCACTAAATAGATGGAATCTGTCAATAAGAATGAAAAAGTAATTTCTTGAACTGAAAACTGTAATAACCAAAATAAATAACTCAATAGATAGACCTAACAGAATAATAGACATTATCAAGAGAAATTATTAGGAAACTTAAGTGTAGGTTAAAAAATATCAGAAGGAATCACAAAGAGGAAAAAGGTTGAAAAACGCCCCCAAAAAGGCATAAGAGAGATCTGGGATATGGTGAAAAGATCTAATCATCTGTAAGTATAAATTCAGAAAGAGAAGAGAGAGAATTGGGGCAGAAGCAATCTCAGATGAGACAGTCTGAGAATTTTCCAGAACGAAAATCATCCAATTACAAATTCAATAAGCACCATGAATGTCGAAAGAGTAAATACAAATAAATCCATACCCAGGAACATCATAGTCAAACTGCTTAAAATCAAAGACAAAGAGAAAATCTTGAAAGATGCCATTTAAAAAAGACATCTTAACCTCAAGGGAATAGCAATATGACTTAGAGTTGACCTTTCAACAGAAATGCTGAAAGCAAACAAAACAAAACAAAACAAAACAAACAAAATAACAACAACGCAACAATGGAATGACATATTTTCTTGCTGAAAGAAAACATTCCCCATTCTGAAATTCTATACCCAGCAAAAATATCCTTTAAAAAAATAAAAATAAGACGAAGACTCTTTTTTTTTAAACATTATCTTTCTTTCTTTTTTTTTTTTTTAACGTTTATTTATTTTTGATACAGAGAGAGAAAGAACATGAACGGGGGAGGGTCAGAGAGAGGGAGACACAGAATCTGAAACAGGCTCCAGGCTCTGAGCTGGCAGCACAGAGCCCGACGCGGGGCTCGAACTCACGGACCGTGAGATCATGACCTGAGCCAAAGTTGGCTGCTTAACCAACTGAGCCACCCAGGCACCCCAAGATGAAGACTTTTTATACAACCCAAATTGAAAGAATTTGCAACCAATTGACACACTAAACCAATTTAGTAATAGAATACTAAAAGGAGTTCTTTAGATAAATGATAAATGATCTCAGATGGAGAGTGCAGAAATGCAAGAGCAAATGAAGAGCAGTACAAAGGCAAATGTATAAGTTAGATGAATATTTACTGTGGATAACAATAACTACAAAATCATGTCTTTGGGTTTTGAAAATACATAGAGTTAAAATGCATGAAAATTATAGCATAAAAGTAGAAATTAAAGTAAGTGGAGTGAAAGAATTCTAAGGTTGTTGCATTTTCTGGGAAACAGTAAAAATATCAGTCCATAGCAGACTATAATAAATCAAGTATATACATTTCTCAAAGTGTGAATCCTGGACTGGTCACATCAGTATCACCTGAAAACTTATTAGAAATGTAATTTTTTGGCTCCTCCCAGGCCTGCTGAAGCAGAAAATCTGAAGTGAAGCCCAGAAACCTACACTTTTGAAAGTCTTCCAGATGTTTCTGATGCATGTGAAGGTTTGAGAACCACTGCCTTAGAATAACCACTGAAAGAAACAGAGAAGAATTTATCATTAATAAGCTAATACTAGTACAAGGAGAGAATGGAATAATAGATATACTTGGTTAGTCCAAAAGGAGACAATAAAGGAAAAAACAAAGGATGAGTGAAGAAAAGGGACAACTAGAAAAGAAATAATAAGGTGGAAGATTTTAAAACCAAATATATCAGCAATTATTTTAAATTTAAGTACACTAAATACTCAAGTTGAAAGATGAAGATTGTCAAATAAATGCAAAATTCAACTAAATGTTACTTATAAAAGACACATTTTAAATACACAGAAACATTGAAAGTAAAATGAAGGAAAAAATATACAAGGAAACATTAACCAAAATAATTGTTGTAACTATATTCATATCAAACAAAGCAGACTTTAAGAGAAGCAGCAATTCTAGATATTAATAAGGACATTTCAAAATGTTAAAAGGGTCAACCTATGAGGATGATATAGAATTATAAATTTTAAATAGCCTCAAAATAAAGCAAAAAAAGAGAGACAGAATTAAAGAAAAAATAGAAATTCTGCTAACAAAATAAGAGACTTTAACAGAGTGCTCTTAATAATGGATAAATAGGTAACATATTAGTAGAATTACAGAAAACTTGAAAAACACAACTACCAAACCTCCTACTTGACATCTATAGAGCACTGAACCCTATAACTGCAGCATACATTTTCTTTTCATGTTTTTATAAAATAATTACTAGAATATACTATCAACTGAGCCATAAAGCAAGTTTCAGCACATTTCAAAGGATTGATACTACATACAGAATGGATTCCCTGACCATAGTGAAGTTTAACTATATGTAAATTAAGTCCACCACCCAAAGAAGAAATAAAAAGTTAGCAAGTATTTTGAAATGAATGATAATAAAGATAAATTCTATCAAAGCTTGTGGGAGACAGCTAATGCTATGCTTCAAGAGAAATGTCTATCCTTAAAACGTATGTATTAAAGAATAAGACAGAATTAAAATTCGTTATTTCAACCTTCATTTTAAGAAGTTAGAAAAGGAATGGCAAATTATAGCCAAAAAAGTAGAGATAAGACAATATTAAAAATAAGATAAGAGGGGTGCCTGGGTGGCTCAGTCGGTTGAGCATCTGACTTCAGCTCAGGTCATGATCTCACACTCTGTGAGTTCAAAACCCACATCGGGCTCTGTGCTGACAGCTCAGAGCCTGGAGCCCGCTTCGGATTCTGTGTCTCCCCCTCTCTCTGCCCCTCCCCTGTTCATGCTCTGTCTCTCTCTATCTCAAAAATAAATAAAAACATTGAGGTGCCTGGGTGGCTCGGTCGGTTAAGCAGCCGACTTCGGCTCAGGCCATGATCTTGCGGCCCGTGAGTTCGAACCCCGCGTCGGGCTCTGTGCTGACAGCTCAGAGCCTGGAGCCTGTTTCGGATTCTGTGTCTCCCTCTCTCTGACCCTCCCCTGTTCATGCACTGTCTCTCCCTGTCTCAAAAATAAATAAAATGTAAAAAAAAAAAAAAAATTAAAATTAAATAAATAAATAAATAAATAAAAACATTAAAAAATAATAAGATAAGAAATTAATGAAACAAAACGAGCATATTATAGGAAAAAAATCAATAATGTTAGAAGTTGTTTTTTTGAAATGGACTGAAAGAACTGATAAAGTACCACTATGAAAAGGGTATCAATATGAAGAAATGAAGAAGATATCTCAACACATCCTAGAGACATTAGAAAGTGATATAGAACCATGAAGATATTATGCTAGTAAATTTGAAAATTTAAACGAATAAGGTCCTTGAAAAGCACAACTTGCAAATACTGAGCAAAAAACAAACAAAGGTACCTATTTAATGCTGAAATTTTGAAAACTTTCTTCTTGATACTAGAAATGAGACAAGTATGCTCACTGTTACAATTTAGACACATCATGATTATGTTTTTAAAATATCCAAATGAATACATACACAGTTAGAATTCAGAATTCAATTCAGCAAAGACATTGTATAAAAGGTCAATATAAAAATTGTGTTTCTGCATACTATTCACAAATGATACAAAAAATAAAGTTTTAAAAATGGTACACTTTATGATAGATTAAAATCACCCAATATTCAAGACTATGTCTACAGAAACAGCAAGACTTCCCTACTTTAAATTACAAAACATTTTTTTAAGAAAAATTAAAGAAGACCTAATAAATAGAAGGGTCCACAATGTTTGTGGATCAGAAGACTTAATTTTGTAGAAATGGCCACTTCCCCAAAACTGATCTATAGAGTAAATGGGATTCCATTCAAAAATCCCAAGTCTTTCTAAAAAAATTGATACGCTGATTCTAAAATGTATACCATGTTATGGGAGCAAGATTAGCTAGACAGTCTGGAAGAAGAACAAAGCTAAAGAAATTACTATGTAAAGACTTATTATATTGGGGCGCCTGGGTGGCGCAGTCGGTTAAGCGTCCGACTTCAGCCAGGTCACGATCTCGCGGTCCGTGAGTTCGAGCCCCGCGTCAGGCTCTGGGCTGATGGCTCGGAGCCTGGAGCCTGTTTCCGATTCTGTGTCTCCCTCTCTCTCTGCCCCTCCCCCATTCATGCTCTGTCTCTCTCTGTCCCAAAAATAAATAAAAAACGTTGAAAAAAAAAAAAAAAAAAAAAAAAAGACTTATTATAAAGCTATGGTAGGTAAGTTAGGTGGAATAGCTACATAGACAAACAGACCAGCGGAACAGAATAAAGAATTCAAAAACACACCTACACATACATGGTTGCTTGACTTTCTTGAGAAGAGAACCACTTCAATGCAGTAAGAGGAGAGTCTTGTCAATAATTGGTTCTAGGTTAACTGGATATCCGTCTGGAGAAAAAAAAATTTAACTCCTACCTTACATCGTACACAAAAATTTTTTCATGTGTACTGCAAATCCAAATATGGAAAGCAAACAATAAATATTCTAGAAAATAGCATAGGAGAATATCTTTATCCACCTACATGGCAAATATATACTTTTTAAAATTTTTAAGACTTATTTGTGGGGCGCCTGGGTGGCTCAGTCGGTTGAGCATCCAACTTCGGCTCAGGTCATGATCTCACAGTCCGTGAGTTCAAGCCCCGCATTGGGCTCTGTGCTGACGGCTCAGAGCCTGGAGCCCATTTCGGATTCTGTGTCTCCCTCTCTCTCTGCCCCTTCCCTGTTCATACTCTGTCTCTCTCTGTCTCAAAAATAGATAAACGTTAAAAAAAAATTAAAAAAAAAAAGAAAGATTAAAAAAAAAAGACTTATTTGTCTTTATTACTCAAAAGAAGAACATTAAGAATGCTGGGAATCACTGACTCATTAATTGCATTTCTTGTAGTTTATTCTACAGGAAATAATCTAAATGGACATATCTTTATGTTCCAAGATGTTCACCACAGCACAGAAAAAAATAGTGTTTTTTGAAATTAGAAGCTATCTGGTTGGTTATCCTGAATGTCCATCATGGAGGTGGCAAATACTTTTTAAATGAGATACAACATCACAACAAAAAGATTGTTAAATTGGACTTCATTAAAATCATTAAACTTAAGAACTAAGAGACACCAAAGAGATTGAACAGAGAAGCCACAGGATGAGACAAGATATTTGCAATACCTATATCTGGCAAAGAACTTTTGTACAGAGAATAAAGATCTCCGACAAATCAACATATAAAAATGGAATGCCACTTCATAAAAGAAGGAATGGTCCAAATGGCCAATAAATGTATGGAAAAGCCCTCAAGTTCATTGATTACCAGTGGAATTATAATCACAATGTGATACAACTGTACAGCCATCAGAATGGTTAAAATTTAAAAGAAACTTAAAATACCAATTTTGGAGAATGTGGAGCAGAGATAACCTTCACATACTGTTGGTGGGAATGTTAATTATTATAACACTTTGGAAAACAACTTGGCATCATCTACTCAAAGTGAACAAATATATATCCTTTGATTTAGTAATTTTATTCCTAGGTATATGTGTGTAAACATGTGCGCACCAAAAGAGACATCAAGAAAGTTTGTAGCAACTATTATACATATTATTATATATTATATCCATAATATCCCTAAGTGGAACAACCCAAATGCCAATGAACAGTAAAATGGGTAAATAAATAATAATATACCCACACAGTAGAGTCTCATACAGCAACGGGGAGGAATGAGCTACTGTTGTCACAAAAACATGGATGAATCTCACAAACTATTGGGCAAAAGAAGATATCAAAGAATACATACTACATGATTCCATTGATATGTAGTTCGAAACCAGGCAAAATGTAATCGATGTAACAGAAGGAAGAAGCACTGTTACCTGGAGAAGGGGGTGGGTCATGACTTGGAAGAGGCACAAAAGATCTCTGGGGTGTTAGCGATATTCTAAGTCCTGATACGATGGTAGCCCAGATGCATTCATTTCGGGGTTGGCGGACCTGAGCTCGGATCTGCCTTGTTGGGGGCATAACCCCAACACACTGCTTAAAGTTTCTTCATTGGTGAAGTTCAGGGAAATACGGCCTAGGAAGGGTGAATGAGATGGCTTCGGAAAAGCTCTGCCCTGAGCTAGGTGCTCCCCAGATATTAGTTCCTTTCACCTCACTTGGTGTACGTTACCTGACCTAGTTAGACAAGAGGCCGTCCCCAACCCCTGTGCTCCCCTACCACCAACATACATCAGTGAGGGATTCTTGGTGAAAGGATTTATCCTGTAATGGGCTAACAGCCATCTCTACAACAGGGGTAGAGCCAATGGCTATTCAACAGAATTAAGGTATTTAACTGGACTGGGGACCAAACCCATGACCTTTACCTCATCGGGCTGGGCTGCAGGCTGTCCGTGCAGCACGTATGCCCCAAGTGTTAGGAATCTTTTCTAGTTCCAGCTGTCTTCACGGGAACAGCATGGCCTCTCCGATGCAGAGAGATGCCCGTCATTTTTCTTCATTCGGTCTCCTGGAGTCAGGGATGAGGCAATGATGTGGAGGGTACCCCATGTATTTGGCTGCGTCCCAATGTGCAGGATTGGATTTTACCTCCCTGGACTCTCCCTGCAATTCTCCTTGGATCGAGTGTCCTCGGCTTCCTGTCCTAAAGTGCTAGAGGGTGAGTGCCAGGCAGCTGGGAAACTTCTGCCACTGCATTCCACCTTTGGACAGAGTGATACATGTGTGAATTTTTCCAACGGCGTGTGTGTTTGTATGCGGTTGTATAAAATTTCATTTTTAAGGCCCTTTCTGGAGTCTTAGGGGTGAAAAGCAGCATGGAGTTGACGCTATCATTATTACAGCGAGACCCTCCTATTTCTTTGGCGGATATAATGTTTCCCAGGCATATAACGTTTTTCATTTAAAGAGGCAGCCTCCAGCACATTCCAACTCGAAAGATTTTCCTTTCTGGATGGTAGTTTCCTCCTCCAAGTCCTTGGGAAAATGTTGCCACGTTTTTCACCCGGGTGACTGACTTCCTGGAAAAGAACATACAGAGAGCTCTTGTAAAGATTTAATTTTTATGAGTTCTTTCTGAGTCTTTCCAGAAAACAGATCACTGCCCAAGGCAACTCTATGGGATGTAGAAACCTAGTGCGAAGGTCCTGAGGCCGGGGCCAAAGGCACTCAGTTCCTGCTAGGTGTTGGTGCTGGTGGGGCACTGTGGGCTTTGGAGCTCAGGGCCAGAGGGAAGAACGTGTCTCCAGCAGACTTGGTTTGAATTTGGGCTCCATCTGGTCTTTGTCGTGTGTCCTCAGGCATTTAATCTCATCCCTGAGAGCAGGACCATAATCCTTGCTCTATAGGATCAAATAAAATAGCATACACCAGTGGTCTTCAACGGGACCATGCTGGCCCCTCAGGGGATACTCGGCAGTGTTCGGAGACGTTCTTGGTTGTCACAGTTGGTGTGCGTGTGTGTTTGCGCGTGCGCCTGCCTGGCCTCTGGTGGATAGAGTCCAAGAGGTGCTGCATCCTATAGTGCACGAGGTAACCCCCCAACAACAAAGAATCCGTGGGCCCAGAATGCCAATAGTGCCAAGGGTGGGAAATCCTGGTGCGATGAGCAAAAGGGTAGCATAGGTCTGTCACTTAGCAGATCTTCTCTCTCTCCTCTCTTTACTTTGATCTGTAATTTCTTCCTCAAGTCTCCCCCTTGCTGAGTGCTCCTTGGAATTTTAGACGTTTCCCTGGTTTGTTCACTCTCTCTTCTTCATAGCGCCGATATTAGATCTCTTCACTACCATCGGACCTCACATCTCACCAGCTCTTTCCTCTCACTCTCAGCAGACAACAGACCTTCAAAGAAAACACATTTAATGAGAATTCATTCAACTTTCAGCTCCCAAACCTACAGAGCTACTTTACCTGTACCTCTGATGCAGACACCCTATTTCCAAACTAAAGCCACCCCTTTCTTCTTTGCCATTGGAGTCTTAATTTTGCCTGGGTGCAGATGCCTTCATCTAAGGGAAGTGGGTCCAGCCCTGGTCTGGGGATGACTCTTAACTCTTAATTTTAGGTAATATGATGTATTAAGGAGTCTTTGGAGGGATTCTAGAGTATATTTTCCTTTTTTTTAGGGGAGAGTTTGTGAGGAGAAACTCTGCCCCTCACCCACCTGTGCCTCCTGACTATGAATCAGTCATGTGAGGGATATGATGCTTAGGGTTGCTGCAGCCATCTTGCAACCATGAGGCAAAGGTGAAGCGAATCACGGGGTTGTTAGTTCTGAGCCCCAGCACTGTTGAGCTGCTTCACTGATGATAGTGAAAAGCTCCCTCCTGACTTGTAAAATTTGAGTTCAAGTCACAGCCCTAGAGGATTTACCTTTACTTGAGCCTGAAAGATATTTCTAACTGATATAGCGTCTTCTCCCATTTTTGTTCCAGTGAAATACCTCCTGGATCCTATCTCCATCCATTTACTTAAGACTCTCCTCCATCATCATTTCCTTCTTCTCTTCTATATGTTTTTTAACCTTTTCTTCCCATTGGCTTTTTCTCGTGAGTATTAAGACATGCTGGAGCTTCTCCCACCTTAAAAAAAAAATCATTTCCGGGGCGCCTGGGTGGCGCAGTCGGTTAAGCGTCCGACTTCAGCTCAGGTCACGATCTCGCGGTCCGTGAGTTAGAGCCCCGCGTTGGACTCTGGGCTGATGGCTCAGAGCCTGGAGCCTGTTTCCAATTCTGTGTCTCCCTGTCTCTCTGCCCCTCCCCCGTTCATGCTCTGTCTCTCTCTGTCTCAAAAATAAATAAACGTTAAAAAAAATTTAAAAAAAAATCATTTCCAACACCCTCCTTATATTCATCCCTGTCCAAGTACTTCCCTGTCTTTCATCTTAACTGTCATAGTTAGTTCCTGGTAAGTTTTGCCTGCACTTCTTGTCTCCTCCCCTCCCACCTCCCACCTGCCTCTCAACACTGGCTATCTGGATTCCTCTGGAACTTGCCCAGTCACTAAGACTTCCACTTGCCCTCTCCAATAAATACTTCTAAAGTCTTATCTCATCATGACAACACCCTCTCTTTTCCTGGCTTCTGTCACACTGTGCTCTCTGTGGGGCTGCCTCCTGCCTCTTCAGCTGACCGTCAGTCTCCTGCATTGAGTCCTTTCTCCTGCCCACTTCCTAGGGAGCTCTCTGCCAGCTCTCCTCCCCTCTCATTGTTCCTACTCTCTGGGAAGTCTTGTCAACAGCCCAGAAGCCACTTATCATCCAGATACTCGCAAATTTACGTCTCCAATCTAGAACTTCCTTATTTGGGATCCAAGTATTCATCTGCTCTTGGACAACTGCACTTGGATATGTCCCAAGAACTTCAATCTTGACATACCCCAAATTACTTTCGGGATCTCCCCTCAAAACCTCCTCTCAGTCACTGGCACCACCTTTTTCCGAACTGCCTAAGGCAGACACCTGGGGACCACTGCTGTTATCTTTCTTTTGTCACCTGTCCTCCGGTCTTTCATGAATGCTGTGAGTCATATGCTCTAAACCTCTCTCTGCTTCCCCTGGTCTCTTAGAATGTCTCCCTTAGTTAATTTCCTGCAACTCTTTCCTGGACTGTTTCCCCATCTCTGTCTTGCCCTGCTCCAACCCATGCTGCTTTCTGAAGTGCAAATCTGATCACGTGTGTCACTTTCCCGCTTAAAATTCTACGTTGGTTCGTATGCTATGGTCCAAATTCATTACCGTGATTTATGAGGCTCTGTCTTCTAGTCACTTCTTCCCATATACTCTCTGAGAAAGTATAGGCTTCAGCCTACAGGAAGTTTCTAGACACTTCCACCCTCACCTCCTCTTTCCCACCCCACCCCAGCATGGATGACTCTACTTGTCTCTGAAAGCTGCCACTTGATTCTAACACACTCGCTTGGATTAGGAGCCATTCCCATGCCTCCCCCCACCCACTGCCATCTTGGAGCCCTGAGCCCACTGGATTCAAGCTGATTCTTTATGTGCCCATATCCCTGTTAAACTGTAAGCTCCTTGAGTGCAGGCCTTATGGCTGACTTGTTCCCCATTTGTAGGTGTTTAGTGAATGTGTGTGGAGTGACAAGAATGATAAGGCGAGCAAGCAATCATGGACATGTCAAGGGTCCCCCTCTGCACCATGAGGGTGACCTCTCCCTCTGCCAGTAGCAGATGCTTTCCCTCCTTTTCTGCATCTCTCTTCTGGCCCCTCTTCCAGCCCATCACCTTCTAAAGTCCACGTACAGTTTCTGCCCACCTTCAGGTTTATAATCTTATCAGGTTTCCCTGAATCCTCAGGACAACTGTAGAACAGACAGCATTATTATTTCCGTTGTAGAGATAAGGTTGAGAGAGGTGAAGTAGACTTCCAAAGGTCACACAGTTGAGAGTGGCAAAGCCAGGGTTCACATGCTTTGTCCTTCAAGCCCCATGCCCCTCCCACTACAGTAATCTTGCATGACTGTCTTACAGGGGTGTTTCGTTCACAGTCCTGTTTAGCTGTTCCTGGGAATTCATTGTACGTTGCTACCCTGAGTGTTGAGAGAGGGGAGCTGGTATTTTTGTAACTAGTATGTTCTCAGGAAATGCTTGTTTGGTTAGCGGACAATTCCAACTTAGAACTGCATGCACGTTCCAGGCAGAGGGGCGGGCAAGAAAGGAGTGTTCTTTCAGGCTGGTGCCAGGGCTCCATCCTTCATCCTTGCAGGCCAGAAAGCTTGTCTGTCACTTCAAACTCCATTGCCAGCACAGAATGGGAGCACAATAAAAGTTAGTTCCCTCTGGCTCTAAAGAACTTTGATGAAAGCCCTTGGAGAACCCTCCAAGGGACCTGGTTTCCTGAAATTTGTATGGCCTAGAAAGTTAGCTTCCAACTTTGTGTTTCTGAGGCTTCGGTCATGATTAGGGGCTCTGTGAATGGAGCCCTAGGGCTCTTAAACATGGCAAGTGGTGACTCTGTCAGTGTCCCAGGGGTCTCAAAGGAGAACATCTCCAACATTTGGATTCTGCAAGATCCCCTTGAGAAATGTAATACCACCCTATCTGTCATCACTGTCTTTCAAGGAAAAGCTACAGTTGACTTTCTTCTCATATTTGTTTGTCCATTTATTTATTCACTCAGTATATATATTTGAAAACCAAAGGCAGGCTTTGCATAATCCACTGGGAATACAGATCACAAACAAGTACAATGGCTGGAAGAATTCTGGGGGCGGAGTGTTAGGAAAGCCACAGTGTGGGAAGCACTCTGGCAGGCACTGGAAGGGGACGCAAGAGAAACCTAAGCCTCAGTCTCTACCTTTCAGAAACTTAAAATTAAGTTAAAAGGGCAAGGCAGCTTCCTGTGATAAGGTTAAGAAACACTGCTGAGTAGTTGCTATTAAGCGTCCAAATGAATGAAATAGATTTTAAATGCTGATGAATTCCTGTAAGGTGAGATCATTGGATTTAAGAGACCTGGGAAATGGGAAAGATTTCAGTTTGAAGAGAAGGCTCAGGATGAGAGCCTCACAACCTCAGGTTACCTCCTGAGGAAGTGAGTTCCCCATCAGTAGAGGTATTCAAGCAGGTCCACTTAATGGGTAAGGTTAGATGGTCAGGGGAGGTGACAGAAATTATACACAGGGGAGACCAGTGCATTCTGAACTTCAAGTGGTCAAAGACCTCTCATGATTTTTGCTGTATCTCAACTCCAACTGTGTTATTTAGTAACTTTTAATTAAAGAGATATATTTAAAAGAAAGCTAGTGCAGATCTACATTTATATTATAAATTACCTCCCACATTCATTAAGCAAAGTGGCAAGATGTAAAAGAGTGTGATGGATCCCATCGCTTGTCCAAAAGATGTAAATATAAATGTGTGTGTATATTATACATAACATATGTAAAGTATACATATAAACCATATAACATGTACATATTTTATACTATATACATATATACACTATATACATTATATATAAATTATTTTATATATATTTTAAATTTTATATATTTATAATATATATAAATTATATATTTTAAAAATTATTATATATATTATATATAATATATATAATATATAATATTATAATATTATAATATATAATACATAATACATATAATATATATGTATTATATATAATAATTTTTAAAATATATATATTTATATATATATATAAAATACACACACACACACACACACACACACACACCACCCATAAACTAGAAAACATAAAATAACCTGGTAATGCTGATTGCCTCTGGAGAAGGACACTGACAGACCAGAGCACATATTACACATTCAAAGAAAAGAAATGAATGGGAATCATTTAAAAAAGCAATGTCCGTTATGTTGCCTTTTTGTACTTTAGAATGTGGCTCTATATCACAGAAAGAAGACTTGAGTAGTAAACACCAAGAGGCTGCCTTTCTTTCTTTATATTTTCTTAAATTTGTCCAGGAGACATGCACCTGACTTTTGACTCAAAAACTGTGATAAATGGCACTGTTGCATAAGGAAGGATAGAGCAGAAAGGTAGAAGAGGTGGCAGGAAAAAGCAGCAAAAACGACTCACACACTTGGAGACTAGAGGTGGGCGGACCACGGCTATGAGGATGTTTGTGATCCAACAGAGAGCTTCAACCTGATTGGAAAGGTTGCACCGGGCGCCGGGTGAGAAGTGTTCAAGCACGCCATCAGAGAGTGACTTCGATGTCCTACAGTGAAAGGTTGTGGGGTAGGAAGTGGCTTTGGCTGGAGAAGAAGTGCGGGGGCTGAGAGCAGAGTAGTGGGAAGGGAATGGGAGGCTGGAGGAGACACAAGGCAAAGAGTCCAGATTGAGGCATGATGGTGGCCACAGGGTGCCAAGAAGTTGTGAGAGCCACCGAGTACCACAGTTCTAGGGGTTACCTTTCAGTTTGCTATTCTTTGCACAACCTCAGCAGCTGGGGATGGCACTCAGGAGAGGTGCTGGGTGGGGCGAGAGAAGGCTTAAGGGTGACCCAGAAATGAAGGTGAGAATGGGCAGGGAGAAAGAAGGGACTTAAGAAGGGTCTCGCACTGGGATGAGCTGGGGCTTAGATAATGAGGGGGCCGGTGGCCAGCCTGGGAGCATCTGGCTTGAGCGAGCTTGTGTCCCAATTGCAGAGGTCGTGTGGGCTGTCTTCCATTTATTTATTTATTTATTTATTTATCTATATTTTAGAGAGACCGTGCAAGTAGGGGAGAGGGGCAGAGGGAGAGAGAGAGAGAGAAAATCTTAAGCAGGTTCCATGCTCAGTGCAGAGCCTGACACCGGGCTCAGACCTACGACCCTGGGATCATGACCCCGGGCTAAGCTCAAGAGTCCGTCAACTCAACTGACCGCGCCACCATGGCGCCCCTGTGGCCTGTCTTCCTGATGAACACAGGAAGATGTGGAAAGCGACTATGGGGTGCCTGCTGGTCAGCACCTGGCGAATGAGGTCACTGTTATCTGCATGTCACTTAATCCTTCCTGTTCCAGTGGTAGTGGGCGTGCCACAGTTTAGGAAACCCTGGCTGGGGTGGAGGTTGGACAAGACGGTCTCAGAGGCCACAGAGCACCAGTAGGTGCATGATTCCAGACAACTAGGACAAACCCTCATGAACTGGAGTAGTCCAGGGGGAGGGAGGGCCTGTGGTTTCTGGAGATAGAGACAACAAGAGTGAACAAGGTCTAGGAAAGGTAGGGCAACTGCTATAGTGTGATTTGCTGAAAAAAAATGCATGATGCCCATGTGTGAAGGGTGTGGGCAGCAGAGAGGAAGAGAACATGGTCATCCTTCCCCTTTTTCTCATGCTGAACAGAAGGGAGTCCCGCCTAAGTGGAGTCTAATAAAATGAACCTGGACTTTACCCTGCCCCAGACTATTGAAAATTCAAGTTAATATAAGGCATTGCTCTCAGATAGCCTTATCAGTCTCCTCGGAAATGAAAGTAAGGCCTCTTAGAAACCTTAAACTTTGAAGTTCTGGAAACATTCTTTTCCATAGTTCTGGAAACGTAACCCTGTATTTATCCCTCTGTTTGGGAATCCATCAGGCATGGGTGCTTTCATCTTCCTTTCAGACGAGACAACAGGAAGACGCGTTTTCCTTAGAAGAAAATGACATTTGCCTATACAGTTCTATTTTTTTCCTTTTGGTTTTTAATTATAAAAAGCTTCTAGCAGCTGATTTATTATATAGGGAACAAATTGTGTCTTTGAGACCCACTGCACTGTAATTACTTGAGTTAGCACTGCAGGTATCTATGCAGGGGCCAGCAGTCAATTTTGACTCAGAATAGATAATACACGGACTGCTATTAAGTTTAATGTAGATTAATGTGAGTTGCTTCCCTTTTCACGTATGTATGCAGGTACCAATAATTAAGATTAATTTCCACTAGACAGAATGGCCCTCATTGTGCACAGTGCCAGAAAATGCTCCTTTAATAGCTGTTAATTGGATATATTTGCTTTGATGGTGAAATCCTGATTAGTCTTGTTACCCTGAAAACTCCCCTCCTTGCTCCCCCCACCCCCGCCCACTCTTGAGGAGAAAAAGAGATTGACGATAGCAGAGTCAGAGCTTTGGAGGTGGTGAACTCCTTTGTGCCACCTATCCAGAACCACTCCGTGTGCTTCCTTTTCAAGAGAATCGATCCTAGCTGCTTCCACTTACTGAGTGCCTACTAAGCGCAGTGCCTATTTCCATGTATATCCTTAAGGATAACACCAGGAGGTGGAAATGACTACCTTCTTAATACAATTGAAGAACCTGAGTTTCTGCCATGTTAAGGCAATTGCATTGCTTTCACATGCCCCGGAAGTGATAGAATGGGGATTCCGGTCTAGCTACTTTCTGACTAAACGCACCAGGGTTTCAAAAATTGTCAGGGTGGGCCATTATCTTGTCAGTGCCATTTCTTTTCCATTTTCCTGTTGCTGTGATGGCCTTAGAGCCCACACGCAAGCACCATCTCCCCTCCCTTCTCTGTGTTTCTCTTTACTGTTCTTTTCCCTTCTTGTATTGCAGTGGTGCAAGGCCAAATGGAAAGAAAACAGAAACCCTCAGAGATGGTCGGAAGCACCAGGCCAAGCCCTTTTATTTCTTCAACAGTTTTCAAAGGCTGGTTTATGGAAGGCAAAGTTGCGGAACAGTAATAGCTCTAGAAAGATGTCTTACTTCTCCTTAGCAATAACCCCCTCTCCACTTCCCTTGTACAATGGGAGCTTGCTTCCTTATATTTTCATGTGTTTCACGTGGCACAGGTACTCTTACAAAAAGCAAAAATTCCTGGCTAGCAGTTACCCATAACCAGCTGCTTCTGGCTAACTCTAGTGGTGTTTGGTGGGGGGAGCCCCTGGAGGGGGAGAGAAGGCTCCTAGATGAACTTGGTCTCTCTCAATTTTGCTCAGGTTTGGTAGAGTCTCTAGAAGACCTGAGATGTGATTTGGGGTGCCTGGAGAGAGAGGCACCCCTGCTTTGGGGTGCCCCATTCGTTGTTCTTGTGTGTCTCTGCCGAAGATACTTTGCTGGCTAGGAGAACAGCATTGAACTCTTGCCTCTATCATGGATGAGCTATGTGACTTTGGCCAACTTACTTAGCTGCTCTGAGCCTTTCCTATCCTCCTTAGATCACCTGATTCCCAGGGTTTGTTGTTTCTTTTCTTTCTTTTTTTTTTTTTCAGAAAAAAATTGAGGTAATGTGTGTTAAGCATTGCACTTGATGCAGGATTTGGCACATTCAATGAATCTCATTCTCCTTTCCATTTCTGGGGACTGTGGCCCTACTGATGTGTTTAAGGAGAAGCAACAAGTCTTATGACATTGTTCCTGGGGGAGCTGAACATACAATGCCATCAATGGGCAGCAAAATATCCCCCCGAGGTCCCTTTGGGGGAAATCATTCAAATCCTTTCTGTCTGTAAAATGAGAACATTGGGTTCGGTCAGTGGAGTGCCACTGGCATTTGGAATGGGCAATTTGTCACTGCATGGGACTGTCTCATACATTAGAGCACATTTAGCATAACCCGCCCTATCCGCTAATTGTCTACAGTACCCTCAGCATTGCTACAGCTCACTGTCACATTTGTGAGTGCCCCCGGGGAGATACTATGCTCCCCACACCTGCTGAGACCCCCAGGTTCTAAAATTCCTCCGTGGCTCCCTGCGGCCCTTTCCCCAGAGTGTGGGGGCCCCAGAGTCAGGCTAGCCTTCCTGGAAACAGCCTCTGATGGTGTGAGATCAGCTATGATCAAGGCCCTGTGGTGAGCTAGAAGTCGCTTGCCCAGCTGCAGACTTCCAGGACTGGTCTAGCCATCCACCTTCCCTCCCACTGCTGGTGACAGATACCAACCTGACTCCCAGATCGTCACCTGGCACGTGCTGGCCAAACAGCCTTATGGTTGGGAAGGGGTGGAATGCACTGACCTCCGGGTTTTTCTCTCCCCTTGTGGCTGAGAGTTGAAAGGGGCAATTGAAGTCTTGTGTCCCTTCTGCACCGGGTCTTAGAGTCTGGCTGGCACCTTTGATGAAGAGTTGAAAGCGAAGTTCGAAAAATATAACTGACGTGTCCGTAACAGGACGCGATTCTGGGAGTGAGTTAAGCAGATTCTTTAACAGCTATAAAAGTTTGTAATTGGGCCTAGCTTTTGCTTTCAGAAGTCTCTGTAAATCCCGTTAGAGCCGTAAGGTGAATATTCTAAACAGAAGTATGGCCCGGTGTTTGATGGCCCTGGCTAGGGAGTCCAGCGTGAGTTTGAATCACAGTCTGTCATTTATTAGCAGCCTGATATCATGTGAATTACTAAATCCCTTACAGCCTCAGCTTCTTCCTAAAATGGGGGAAAAAGAAATCTGTCTTGCAGAAAGTTGCTGTGATAACTAATGAAACCACGTCCCAAAGCAACCAATACAATGCCTGGCACAGTGCTATGATTGCTCATGAAAATGCAAAAACCTGAAGCCCAAAGAATGGGCTTCGGTTAGAGCAAGATGGGGTGAAGCTAGCCCTGGAAAAAAATTTCTGACTGTATATATTGTTTCATTTCAGGACAGAGAGTAGGAGAATGGAATTTCTGGAAATCCTTAGGAACAGGTGACCTTTTCCATCAGAAGCTGTTCGGCAATGGCTTCACCCAACAGAGGGAGAGTTAGTGGTTTTCAGACCTCAGACTGTGCGGATGGCTGTGTCCTCACCTGCCACTGCACGTCTGATGGGCGCAGGTGTGTGCCAGGCAGGTGTGTGTGGGTCTTGCCTCTGTGAGTATGGCTCCCCCAGCCCCTGGTCAAGGATGCATTTGTGCAATTTTTCCCACAGACCTGACTTTTAATAGGAACCAGTGCAGAGGTCCGGCTTCCTAAGAAGGCCACGCTAAAGAAGGAATTAGAAATACTATGCTCAAGTTCGGCTAGAGATGCTGGATTCAGAGATCTGCACACACGGAAAGAACCTAGCAGCAAAGGTGGGCATCCAAGATAGGGCCATTTGGGACCTGAAACACTGGCAAGGAGTGGGAACTGAGTGGGGTCCCCCAGATTAACCTCAGTATGACGTGAGGAATCATACGGCCGAGTCACAGGGCAGAGCAAAGCTGGCGGCCTATGTGATGGTTACTCTGGTTTGAGTGACCTGGACAGACCATGAGAGCTCAGTGTGGCTTTCTCATGAATGCTCAGTATAGAGGGGTTGAATTTAATTCTGTGATTCTGGAGTTGAGAGACAGCGACACGCCCTGAGGAACAGTTGAGAGACAATGGCATGGATGTCAGCCTGCCCCCCTGGGGCCTAGGCTGATGCCTGGGATCGGGGTGGTAGGAAGGAAACATGTGCTTCCACGAAGTCTGAGGCTGGCATTGCTGTCAGGGCTCAGGTTATTGCATTACCTTATTAAGGGCCGTTGTTCCTGGTTTGGCTGGGATATTTGTGATGGAAGGATGGATGGATGGAAAGACAGGTAGACAGGAGGAACGAAGAAGAAAGGAAGAAATGGATGGAAAAACCTGAAGTATAGCATTGAATCGGAAGTGTTCTGTGCAGTTCTGGGCTTCATGCTCAAGAATGGAACTTCAGAGACAGAGAAAACCCAGTGAGAGACAAGGACCAAAGAGGATTCATAAAAGAACATGAAAAAAAATAAAGAATTCTTCATTTCACTCAGTATGAGCTGGGGTGTACGCACAGCTAGCATCAAAAGACATGAATAAAGCCAGTTTGGCAGTCACAAAGCTCTTGGATTTTAGTCCAGTAATCAAAATGCTTCAAGAAGGTAGTTTTAACCCAAATTAAAAGGAACATTTCTTTCCATTCTACTAAATTATTATATGGAACGTGAGGTGGTTACGGGTTGGAATTATTACTGGCACTAATGGATGGGATTTACACTGAAGCAGGTTTAGCAGGAAATTTATTGTTAAAAAAGACTGTGCACGGGCACCTGGGTGGCTCAGTCGATTGAGGGTCCACCTCTTGATTCGGCTCAGGTCGTGATCCCAGAGTCGTGGGATCAAGCCCCACATCGGGCTCTGCGCTGAGCGTGGAGCCTCCTTAAGATTCTCTCTCTCTGCCCCTTCCCTTCCTCATGCACACGCTCTCTCTAACTCTAAAATAAATAAAAATGAAAAAAAATATTAAAAAAAAAAAAAAGACCATCCGGCAATAAGGCAGACTTCCTTGCAACATCTTGAGCTGCTGGTCCTTGAAAATGAACTGTCAGACAGGTGGTGAAAGTGGTTCCAGCACTGGGTATCAAAGACCTCTTAATTCTTGTTTTAATTCCTAGGTTTTGTGTTTCTAGAATTGAGAAGGACTGGATAAAACTTATGTGGTGGATGCCGTTCTAAGTTTTCCTGCAGGAGAAAGTGCAATGGAATATGTGTGGTGTAGTGTCAGGAAGCAAGGAAGGGAAGAAAGGGTTAGGGATTGCCAACTAACAAGGGCTAAGCCTTGTGCTAAAGTTTACATTGTGTCATTGAGTCCTGGCAGTCGCCCTGTGAGGTACGTGCGATTAGCCTCTCTTAGATGAGGAAACTGATGCTCAGAGAGGCTAAGTACTTTACTGAGGTGACGTAGTTAATTAGCAGCACAGATGGGTTCTTTCCTAGTCTTTCTGAAGCCTGCATCCAAGCTCTCTCCGCCGTGCCCTATGCCTCTTAAAAGTGTCTTTCCTGGAATTTCCCCAGATGCTGTGGTCCAGCGTGGCTCTGGCCCGATGGCCTTGGGTCTGATAGGGAACGCTTACCTTGCAGCAGGGTATACGGGGTTAGTGAATTGGTGTGGAAGTGAGAATGCCTTGGAGGCTCTCCCCTTCACTCAGCTGCGACAGTACTCTCCCAACTGTCCCCTCAACAAACAGCTCGCCAAAAAAATTGTGACTGAATAACACTCTATCGCTTATAATTTTTCAGTACAGGGTTTTAACTTGGAAATCACGAAGTAAGTTTTTCATCCCAGGCCCAGTTTTTATTCTTTCTGAGGCTTAGTTACTTTATTTTAAAAGGAAAGGAAAGAAAGAAAAACTAAATTATCTCTAGAGTCTTCCAAATTATATATATTTATGATGATATAATTTATAATAGTCATATATAACTTATATATGTGCAGATATGTGTATATAGCTGTATATATACATACATATATAGGTTTATGCGAATATTTAAATCAACTTCTGCTTATCTGTACTTACATCAGCCACAGGGATATAGTTATCCAATCATCTAAAACAGGAAGATGGTTTAAAATTAATCGTTTGGCTTTGGAGTGCTTTACTTAGTGACCCTGCTGCAGATTTACTTAAAGTAATAATGGAAAAGCTTTATTTCCTAACAGCACCCTGATTGGTTGGAGCAAGTATGTAGTCCAGAAGGACTGAAGGAAATTCACTTGGGTTGAAACAAAATCATCCACAAAGTGATGGCCAACAGCCAAGAGCTGGCCACAGCCATGTGGGCTCTTTGGTGTCAGACAGGTCCGGGTCTGGGTCCTGACCCTCCCATTCCCTGGGTAGGGTGATCTTAGGCACGTCATTTAACTTCTCTGAGCCTCAGTTTTCCCACTAGAAAGTGGGGAGAATAGTACCTATCTTGTAAAACTGTTCAGGGGGAGACTTGGGCATATTTTGTGCCTGGGACAGGTTGATACTCCACAAATGGCAGCCGTTATTGTCACGCAGGTCCTTATGTTCACCCACACCCTGCCCCCAAGGGCACAGTCATTGTTTCTTCTCTCGGGTTGGTGTGCTGGGCCACAGTACAGGGAGGCATTTGTCAATCATTTGGGTGAGAGGCGAGATCATCTCGACTGTAGAAACGAAAGCCTGAAATGCAACCTCTGGAAAAGTCATTCCCATTTTCTTTTAGCCGTGCCACTGAGGGTTCACGGGGTTTCCCCCTGCCTCTATGAGTTGGTCCCCAGTCACCAGCCTCACCCTCCTCCTTCTGTTCCCCGAGCGCCCCGCAGGCCACCGCTCCAGCCAGGAGGGGGTTAAAACCAACATTTGCAGATAAAGAGGTAAACATATTTACATTCCTCTCTTCACACTTTATGCATATGTCATGCAGTGAATAGTTTTAGAGGTCTGTTTGTACTATCTCTCCAGAATTTTTACAGTCTGGAGGACACAAAATCTCTATAAAGTGACTTATTGAAATAGAAGCAGATTGGTAAAACCGTTTCCCTCTTATGAACTGTGAAGAATGATCCTCTAAATGAAATCAGGAAGGAACTGGACAGAATCTTGTTTAATGGTCTGACAAAATGAATCACAACGATTCCAGACATCCATCACTGCTAAAAGGGAACCACAAATGATCTGTGAACCACTATATATTGATTACCCATGTAGTACAAGTGTCGGATTTAATGTTCACACACCATAGAGAGGCGGCAGGGACAGATGGTGCCTTAACTCTTCTTTGATAGATTTTAATGGTGAAATATTGATTTCTATCTGGCCAAGGCCTGCTGTTAGGGGCCAAAGTCATTTGTTCGGTATTGCCGGACACCCAGTCGGCCCGGCGTAATCAATCATTTTTGGCAAGGCAGGTGAAAAGCCAGAGAGAAGCACCTTGGAACCCAAACTGGAGCGTGATGTGTCTGAGTCCAGCCACCTAGAGAGAGAGAGAGAAAGAGAGAGAGAGAGAGAGAGAGAGAGGAGAGGACTCTTGGAGATTGTGCCTGTAAAGAATTATTAATGATAAGACATGTTTACTGAGGAGAGTCGCAGCGAATCAGAGCTGACATGAAATAGTCTGGGAGCCTCGTGGAGAAAATGAGCCTCTTGCTAAGAGGGACTATATTTTATTTAAACATCCTTCTAAGGCTGAGAACTCAGGTAATCTGTTGTGTTACAAGCCACTGGCTGTTCTTGCCATCCAGAGAGATAACACTGAGGCGCTAATAGGAACACATCAATCACAATCAGGCTGCAATTCCAGTGGTGTCTCGTCCTCCCTGCTCCTCTTTAAGCTCCTTTAATAACGGTGATAACATAGTTCGGGGGCTGCTGAGAGGGGCTCTCCCCTCTGAGGGTCATATTCATAAAGCGAAGAGGTTGCCAAGTCAGCACCCAGGGAAACGGATCCATGCCGGACTTCCGTGCAGGGAGAGAGGGAGGAGCATGGGCGAATGGGGCAGGTTGGAATCCAACAGGAGAATTTTCTGTCATCTGTTGGCCCTCCAAGTTCTGTGATGTCACTCCTACTTCCTTCTAAGAAAGAGGTGTGTGCGTGTTATGTGTAATTATCAAGTAACAAGACTGATTTTCTTGGGCAACTTACAAAATGGTCTTGAAGGCGATTCCCATTTGGAGCTGTCCACGTGTTTTGAGTATAACAGCCTCATGGGAATAGGTATATGGCTTCTCAAGAAGATTCTGGGAGGGGGACGTGTGAGGCAGGTGGGGGCGTTGAGGGGTCCTCTCCACCTCTGCCTCTCTGTGTCAGTCTCTATCCTATTACCCCCAAGGTCAACATCTGTTTGCTGACTTGACTTCTCCATAGGCTATGAGCTACTGGAGGGAGACATTTGTGTCGAATTAATTATTATATCCTCAGTACTAATACATGATCTCGGGACTCACAAGATATTCAACTCGTGAATATGGCTGAACGCACAAATGCAGGTGCTTGTGCTGAAAAGAAGTCACACTGCTTTGCACCTTTTGAGTATCCACATAAATATGTGTTGTGTGTGTGTGTGTGTGTGTGTGTGTAAATATACACATTCATGAAGGAATGCACTGACCTTATAAAGACATGTGATACTATTTGTGTGACTTCTTTTTATGAGACAGCATGGCTCAGTGGGTGACAGCCTGGATAGAAGAGCCACACTGCCTGCATTCAAATCCTGGCTCCACCACTTACAGGAGGATTACTTTGGACAAGTTAGTTCAGCTCTTTGTGCCTCAGTTACCTCATCTGTAAAGTGGGGACAATAATGTACTTAGGTTTTGAGAATTAAAGGAGTTAGTAGATATGAAGCATTTATAGTAGTACCTTGCATACAGTCAGCATAAATGTTTTACATTGTACATTTATGTTTAAGTTACATTTTTAGTCATGGCATTGTATTCAAAATTATATAAATGAATACATATATATTCATGGAAATACATAAGCCTTTATATGGTTGGTGTTAGGGATCCCAACCAATATTCAAGCCTGAACTGAGAGCAGTAAGTTTGATTTGGTAGTAGGTAGGTGGGGTGGGAGGTATTTTGATTCACTATAAATCTGTATACTCTCAGGTTATTTCATATTGGGGGTTCAACGAGCCTGTACTTGCCTCAGTGTGTTTATCTCCCCAAAACTGTCGCAAGGGTGTGTGTCTCTAACTGAACAAGTGTATATGTATCGGTGCACACATACAAAGACGCTGCAAGGCAGGATGGCCCCAGCTTTGTGGACCGCCCCAGCTGTGCAACCTGCCCCCAGATGTGAGAGTGCAGGCAGCAGATTCCGCTTAGATTATCTTGCTTACCTAATGATTTTTGCTTCACTGCCTTGCTCGATTGTGTTCACCAGGACGGCAGGCTATTAAAATGTCAAGGCACATTGAATTGTTGTTATCCAGGAGAGAGACCTTTCCAATCAACCTGTGTTCTGGGGGTTGCATAAACTCCGAGAAGGCGATTGGAGAAAGGCTTTATGGCTTTTTTACATAGATGGGGGGTGAGCAGGGAGGTTGGGAGAGGGCACGGGGAGGGGGAGGAGAGGTGGGGCAGGATCCGGGGTTTATGGCAGCTGGAGTGTGCTAATTAAAATGCCATCTCCTCAAACAGGTATTGGTGGCTCCTCGCCTTTGCATTTATGGGTAACTGCAATAGGGCCTTGCTGTGTGATGCTGTGGTTTAAAGGAGGGAGGGAGAGGTGACTCACGGTGGGCGGTGGGGGTGGGGCCGAGAGGCTGCACTGCTGAGAATCAGGGGTGGGGTACATGGAACAATATTGTAAGGCAGAAATTGCAAGGAGTTATATCCCTGGTTGGCAGGAGGGGCCAGAGACCAAAACAAAGGCTTCTTTGGCGCTGCACCAGTCCCAGCTCTGCGGAGGGCGACGCCGTCTGCACCCCCGCCGGCGGCGGCCGTGCCGGGGGTGACAGTGCCGAGCTGCCGGCGGGCCGCAGCATTACCCACGCGGCACCTCTGGCCCGGCCCCGCCTGCGCCAGCTGGGACGGTCTGGAGACGTTCTTCCGTTCACGGCGTCAAGTCTCATCTGGCCGAGGATTTATTTTCCTTTGGGGACGGAGGGGAGCAGGGGCAAAGGACGTTCCCATAAAGTATCCAGAGATCGGGGCCGCTGGGGGCTCCGAGCAGAAACTCCAATTTCCCTGGCATGACTTTTCCCCTTTGTTCACATCAGCTCGCAAATATCTAGCTTTTCCCGGCCGCGTCTGTTTCACTTTTGTTTCAAAGAGATGGCTTTGTTTTCGCGGTGTGCGGCTCCGCGAGGCGCTCCATGCGTCCCTCCCCCTTGCCGGGGGCGTCACCGCCTCGCGCACCAACTCGGTGGCCGCTGGGCCGCTAGGCGTCCCCGCCTTTGTCAGGCCGGTCGGCAGCGGCTTGACTTCCGCGCGCGCACGCACCCCCCGCACGCACGCACGCACGCGCGCGCATGCGCGTACCCGCCGCTCCGCCCGGTGCCCCGCCTCCATCCTAGTCTGTCACGCCCGCCCTGCGGTCAGTTTCAAGTTCGCGCCCTTCCTCGCGGCGGGGCCGAGCCCTCCCGAGCTCTCCGCCTGAGTCTCTGGTCTTACACCCAAAGTCGCGTTTCCCGCTACCTTTCCTTCCGGCCTCTCTGCGCTGGCGGGCCACCTGCGGTGTCTTTGTAAGGCTTCGTCTAACTTCCCTCGCCGTGCGTCCGCCTTCCTCCTGGAGGGTGGCGGGACTCCCGGAGGGGACGTGGCCCACCAGACCTGCTTTGGACCTTTTATCCAGAGGCAGCTTCTCCCTCACAGCACACACACTTCCACGAGTCTTTCCTCCTGTTCCCTCCTCTCTCCCCAGTGGGGCGAGTGCACCCCCCTCATTCCAGTTCCCTGGATTCCTTTAGCTCTCATAGCTTCATCAAGCTTTACTGAAAACGCCTTTGTATTTGTCTTGAGTCCCCCCCCCCGCCCCCGCCCCCCCGGATGCTTTCTAGACACTCTGCTAATGGCGGCTTTGGCTCTATCTCAGTGACCTTAACCTCACCCGTTTGTGGCAATTGAGACCCTGACAGTGTTGTTGAAGGCAGCACTTGTGGTCCCCAGGCTGCTGCTTTGAGCCAATAGCCTGCCACAGGGTGAAGACATTGGGCATTGGAGGGGCTGAGTCACCAGCAGTAAAGGACAGCTCTGTCCCTTCTATGGAACAGTGCAGATAGCGTGGGCTCCATGATACATCAGCTGGAGCTTCTTGGGTTTCATCCTCCCCGAGTTCCCGGTTCCCGATCTGTAAAATGCAACAGTAAGGATCACCTCACAACATCGGCCAGAGGATTTAGTGAGATAGTGTCTGTAAAGTGACCTCTCAATGTCTTGCACAGAGTGCAACCCATCCGGTATACACACAGACACATTCACACACAGCCTCGCCACGGTCACCAGCTTCATCCCAGACGGGCTGCTCTTCATTCTTTCATTTCCATCTCACCCTTTTCTGCTATTCCTTTAGGCTCTTCCCTCCCTCCTGTATTTCCACCCCCCCCCCCCTTCCTCCCCCTGTCTAACGTCCTCCCTTCATTTGGCTGCTTGGCCTTATCCTTTTCACGGAGTTTTCTCCTTTGGGCCCTGCCCGGTGACAATGAGTCGTAGGGTCTGGGGCCAGTTCCTTACCTCTTTGGGCAAGTGCTCCTCTGTCTCCAGGAGCACCTTCCCCAGCAGTGTTCTCTTGTTCGGTAGTCATTCACCTCCATGCCTGTGCCCCCATCTGACTCCCCAGCCCCTTGAGGCAGGGACTGTGGCTTCGTGAGCTGTCACAGAGAGGAGACTTGAAAAGGGTTGGTGAAGGAAAGGAAGGAAGGGAGGGAGGGAGGGAGGAAGGAAGAAATGACTCCTTTTATGATCCAAGGTAGGAACTCCAGAGGGTACACGTGGCTACCACTAGCCCCTCCCTACCTTTGTGCAAATTCAAAAGAAGTGCTTCCTGGGGCGCCTGGGTGGCTCAGTCCGTTAAGCGGCTGACTTCAGCTCAGGTCATGATCTCACGGTCCGTGAGTTCGAGCCCCGTATCGGGCTCTGTGCTGACAGCTCGGAGCCTGGAGCCTGCTTCGGATTCTGTGTCTCCCTCTCTCTCTGCCCCTCCCCTGCTCATGCTCTGTCTCTCTCTGTCTCAAAAATACATTAAAAAAAAAAAAAAAATTGAAAAAAAAAAAAAAAAAAGAGGTGTTTCCTTCTTCCAGCCAGGGGAGTGGCCTGCTGAATGGACTGTGGGTTAGATTTCAGACCTTGTTTGTGTCCTTGGCTGTGTGCAGTTCACACTGCACAGCATGTGAGCTATGCTGCAAAAGAAGCCAAGGAGGTATCCTAGGCTGCTTGGGCACTTGGTCTGACTCACCTTGCCAGGTGAAGTGGCCCAGGCGCTTCTCCTGTTAAAGAAGTCCCTGCCATTAGCCAGCCCCAATGTTATATATTCCCTTTCCCACAGAGCTGCAGTGAGGCATGGGTAGCTCCTCCCCAGTGTGACAGAGCTGTCTCAGCCTACGTAGACACGCGGTCATTTGCCAATGGCTGCCACGTTCATGGCAGCAGAAGGAAGGAGTGCCTCCTACCCTCAAGGACCCTGAAGTTGGCCCTCATTGAACGACCTTTCTGCTTTGATATGACTGTAGAGCATGGCACTCATACATATAGCTTCTTCTATCAAGAGCCTAGTTACTGCTAGTTATTGCTAGTTACAATTAGTGCAATGTTTTTTTGCTCCCCACCAAGCTCTGTGGAGTGGGCAGAAATCTCCTCATTGCACAGACCTGGAAATGAAGGCTCGGAGAAGTTAGAGTTGGTAGAAGACACTTTCCAGTACTCTGCACTCTCTTCTCCCTAGGGATGGGACCCGAGCTCTGGGGTCTCTGATCTGACGGTTCTCTTTAGTGTCTGCCAGGTGTCTTGGAAGGATCTAGAAGTAAGGTGGGAAAGAGTATGTCTGAGTTGGAGGGCGGATATGGTTCAAGGAACTAACTGGCGAGGTTACAGCTTTGTTTGGCCAGAGCCTGACCCATATCAAAACCACATGGCCATTCCTCTACTGGAAAATCATCTCTTTTCTTCTTGCCAAAGAACAAAAAAAGAGATGAAAACTTTGAGCTCCCAGGAGGCAACACACATTTGGAGGCACTTCTGCTAATACAGCTTGCAGGAATATGAAACACTTTTGTCACTTTTTTGAAGCAGAGGAGGCAGAAAAAGGTCACCTTTTCATCTCTTCACGTTTCAATAATAAAGTGAAATTTTTTTTATCTTAATCTCCTCTCTTTCAATAAGTCCCAATGCTCTCAAAGTTACTAATTTTCCCATGACTTCCAGAAATTTTAAGTCTCTCTTGTGCTGAGAGTTGGTGTTTGCCCCAATCTCAGGCTGAGTCTACTGGCAAGTGAGTTTTTAGATAACTTAAAAAAAAAATTCATTAGGAATGACAGCACTGTAGGGATTGGGGGTGGCGTGGAGGTGAGCATCTTCCACAAATCTACATGGAAAACACTAGAGTGACCTGAGTTCAAAAGGCTGTCCTGCCCCTTAGGCAGCAACTCCTCAATCTCTCTGAGCCTTAGTTTTTGCGTCTATAAAATGACAGCAACTGTAGAGGCATCACAGGGATGCCTTGAAGAATGACTGAAATGACGCATGAAGGCATGGGACACGAGCTGGCCCATATTGGTCTCTCCCTGGATGCTTACCACATTTCCTGCCAGTGATTCTAGCCACCTTGTTCACCACTGTAGCCTGCTTCCATGCAAACTTGTGTGACTTAGCTCCAGGCAGCTGTTGTGGGTTCTATGCCGAATCATTGAGTTTTCATTTTGGTTGGTTTTCCTCCTCCCTCCAAATGGGGTTCTGTCCGGGATGAATCTGCTTTGCATCTCTGCCACCAGCATGGGTGTCTTGGGTGCTGCGTCAGGCTTTAAACTAGCAGCTCACCGAGAATGGAGACTCTGTCCCACTTTCTCTATACCCCAAGCCATGTGACCATTTGACACACTTGTCTTTCAGCCACGTAAGGCCAACGCAAACATTTGGCAGAGGCAGTTTTCCCGAGAGGTTATGAGCAGTGAAGGAAGATTCTGACACTAAGTACATACCTGTTGATGAATCACTCAGTCCCTCTGAGCCTCAGGTTCCCATTGGTACAATAGGGACAATGGAGAGTATCTCTCAGGGTTAGTGTGGGGGTTACATGAAATCATAGATGTAAAGAGTGAGCCCTATGCCTATATAGAGTGTCTAATAAACTATAGCTATTATTATTTGCGGTCGGTATTTTTATTCTTTATGTGTGAAAGCTATCTATCTATCTATCTATCTACGTATCATCTACCTGTCTACCTATCTACTTATCTACGTATCTATCATCTATCTATCATCTCAAACATTCCTAGCGATTTTCATTATAATCTTTCATTCTTCACAAAATAAGGGCTCCAAGACTGAATAACAATTGTGCTGCAGTCACTTCAAGGAGCATTATCGCCTGTCCAGGTTATGGACTAAATGCATTTAATTCGCTGTCTCCACCCTTAAGAGAAATTGCTTTATGCCACTCAAATGTAGGATTTTTACCTGCACTTTGGAAAGCAAACAACATCGTCAAATATATTAATATAAGCGCACACGTAACTAGCCTTAAAAGAGTTACTTTATATATGTAGCGATGATTTCTGTTTTCAAAAACAAAGTAGCTGTTAGCTGTTGTTCCTTCTAGAAATTCTATTAACCGTCTCAGTTCATTGGGTCAAAGAATACTTCCAAGAGGTCCTCATCTGTTTATTCCATAAATATTTGCTGAATCACAGGATATGGAGAGGAGCAAGATAGGGCTGGTTCCTGCCCTCAGAGAAGTCTCTGCCTGGTGGGGAGACCAACCTGGATCAATACCCCTGTGCTCTGGTAGAAGTAGACAGAGGGTGTTCTGGAGGCAGAGGGAAGGGCTTTTCATCAGGCCTCAAGCCTGAGTGGTAGGGGAAGAAAAGAGGTATCAGGGGAAGCTTCATGGAGAGCAACCTAAGTAACCAACTAAGGAATTTCACCAAACAGGGAGAGAGGCCCCACAAACTGGGGCAGAGTAAGCAGGATGATGGGGCTACTGAAGGGAGGGGAGGCAGAGAGACAGGCTGAGCTCCAAGAACGTCACCGTGACCAGAGAGTCAAGCCAAGAAGTGTGGATAGGATCCCAAGAGCTGCAAGGTGAGGAACGATGTGACCAGTTTTGTGTGTTAGAGTACTGGGAATATGGAGGGCGCACTTGGAGAGGGGGAGCATTGTGTCAAAGCAGGGAGAAGGTTAGAGGATTGTGTCCCCAGTATCTGCGCTACCTGGGAGCTTGTCAGAAACAGATTCTTTATCTCTAGACTAACTGAGTCAGGATCAGCATTTTAACAGAGTTCCCCGGGGTGACTGGTATTCCTACTGCATTGGAAGACTCTTGAAGAATTCAGGACTGAACCAGTGTGACCCAGTGGCATTGGAGATAGAAGGGGAAGAATTTGCATCCTGTCTGAGTCTCTGGCTCCACTGAAAAGTGGAATGACTTAGCAGGGAGTAACTGAAGAATTTTTTGGCAAGTTCTCTCTAGAAGCTGCTGTGCAAATGTGCATTTTGTGCCATCAGATATGTAAATTAGTTAGCTGCCCAGAGTTTATTAAGAAGTCATGAAACGTACTAAAAGAGAATGTGAAAGATGAATTACTTACACAGGGCTGTGTTCAGAGAGGGTGCTAGGTAAATATCATTTGAGTAGATAATTTAAAACGAGGGGTCTTGTGTAGCTTGTTCTAATAGCCTTATGGGTGTGTAACGTGCTTGGGGGTGGGCTGCAGCAGCCATGGGTGTGTGAACGAGGCTGGACCGGTACATGGCTGGCAAGACCTGGGTAGGGGGGTGGGGTGACCTCTCTTTCAGAAAACCGCCATTCATTCAGACATTCATATGCTGAATATTATGGAATATAGGGGCAAACCAGACCAAAGTGTAAACATGTGTCACAAACTGAAGGCGATTGAATGGCCATGTGCATGGATGTGATATGTTCAGCAAGGACAGAATGCTCAGCGGCTGGCCAAGCTTTGGCATATAATAGCAGTTCGTCCTTAAGCACCTGGGTTCTGAGCCAGAGACGCCCTGATTGATGCCTAAATATGGCTCAGACCTATCCGTGGGGTGGGGCCATCAATGTTGAGGGGTTCTGCAGAAGGTGCCCTCCGTGGGCTAGGACACTGAGGAAAGACTTCTCAAGTGAGATGCTGTTGAGACAGGAACATGAGTGATGGGGGAGAAGGGCCTTACAGTCCCAACGGAAGGAGGCAAGAGCAGTGGAACCCTATGGATTTGGAGAGAGAAGGATCAGTAGCCCTCTGACCCAAGGCTCTCACACTGCACAAAGGAAGCAGGCCAGAGGGTGGAGGCTGCTAGTCCTTGCTCATGACCTCTCAGCAGGGGAGCAGTTGTCCTGGGACAGGAACCCAGTCTTCTGGCTCCTGAGCTCACAGGGCGTCGGCATAAAACACCACAGCACACAAGGAACTCACCACTGCCTGGAGTTGGCTATGTTATGAGGCCAAGTGCAGCAGGGTGAATACAAGGAGGCTTGGGCTCTGAGTCTGGTCAAGGATGACATCCAACCTGTCACAATCGGCTGAATCCCCTCTCATCTGGCTCTTACGGTGGCTCCTCCTGTCCCCTCCCTCTCTTCCTTGCCTCCTCAGCTGTGTCCCCAGGTCCTACTACATGCAAGATCTTGTGTTAAGTGTTGGAAGCAGGACCAATCTCTGTCCTCAAAGAGCAGGGGTGGAGAAGGTATTTCGCCGAGAATGGGACTCCACTTGATTGGCAGTGGCAGCCAGTACTGCTCTGAGAGATCTGAGACTCCACTGGGAGCCTGTGGGAAAGCATGCGATGATTGATTAGCAATGCCTGTCAAGGGTGCAAGAAGAGAAGAGTGGTTGCTCCAGAGTCCGTGCCTATTTCCCCAGAAACAAGGTCTGGACCTTGAGAATGTTTACATTCGTGACTCACAACCCTAAAATGTCATGATCACTAGTCAATGCAGTGACTAGATTTGGTACTAGAGCTAAGAAAAAAGATCTGCAAACTAATCAGGCCCAAACACAAAAGACATCCACTCCAACAAGCAGATAAGCAAACAACCTTTCTTCACCCTTAAGAATCCCTGGGGTCTTAAGAGGCCTGGACTCTCCAAAGGGTTAGCTGTGTTTAAGATACCCTTTATGCAAGACTTCAGAGAGTTTTCTTCCCTGGAACCCACCAGATTTGACCACTGGGTTGCATATGTTATTTAAAAAAAATTTTTTTTAAATGTTTATTTATTCTGAGAGAGAGAGAGAGACAGAATGTGAGTGGGGGAGGAACAGAGAGGGAGGGAGACACAGAATCTGAAGCAGGCTCCAGGCTCTGAGCTATCAGCACAGAGCCCGACATGGGGCTCGAACCCACGAACCATGAGATGATGACCTGAGCCGAAGTTGGGCGCTTAACCAACTGAGCCACCCAGGTGCCCCTTGCATATGTTATTTTTAAAGAGTCCCTAGTTTCATAGGATTTGCATATAGAAACCCCTTGCATTGTTCTCGCTATGGCCCCATCTCCATTCCAGCCATGCCCTCTGGCCAGGGCCTCTGCTTCTTTCCATCCCTCCTGCAGGAGACTGCTGAGTCAGCATGCCCCTTGGGAAGAGAATACCCTGAGTAATGCAACATTTACAAAGTAGGGTGGTTATGATGCCTGGCTGTTCCTGGTCAGTGCGCATTCAGGCCCAGGAGCAGTACTCTTTCTAAGCTATCGGGAGGAAGGGGGAAGGCCTGGGTCTACTTCGCTGGTGGTGAAATGGCTTTTACAGATCCGCCCATGCTCTCTGAGCCTGGTTTCCCTTTGTGACCACAAGCATACATCTGTGAGGCTCCTGGCTTCTGGTAGCCGTCCAGCCTTGACCCTGGATTAAAGCAAAAGGCACCTGACCTTTGTAGGGAACCAACCTGAGGCCTTATTGACCTGGAGTGTAAACCACATTGGGAAATTGCCCAAAGCGACACAACTGTAGACATTTGCAATGCTCACACTGTCCTAGGGATTCCCAAGCGTGGAGGCAGCATTAATATAGGAGACAAGACAAAGACTTTGGACCCAGACAGACTTGAGTTCATATGTTATGAGCAGCATGGCATTGGGTGAGTTACTCTCGTACTCTTGTAGCCTTGGTTACCTCATTCATAAACTGTGTTATAAGTCATTTCTTTGTTGGAAAAAATAAGTAAGCCAATGTATATGTGATAATCTTAGGTTTGCTATGAGTAACAAATAGCAGTGCTTAAACAGACAGCTGTAGTTCCCTCTCACCAAAGCCTATAGGCACGCAGCCTGACCTGGCCTGGAGCTCCTCTCTGTAAAATTCTCCGGGATCTCCTTTCTCTGGTCATTCCTCCACTGTTCCCAAAGTTTGTCCTTATCCTCATGGTCCAGTGTGATTGCACCCATATCCACGTTTCAGCAGAAGATGGAGAAAGATCTGAAAAAGAATGGACAAAGGACCCGAACTGGCCATCACTGTCACACACTCCCACTCATATCCCATTGGCTGGAACTGAGTCACATGGCCACGTCCAGCTGCAAGGGAACTGGGAAATGTAGTCTTTATCCAGGTGGCCCTGTGATCTACCAAACATTTATTACTATTTTTTAATGTTTATTTTTGAGAGAGAGAGAGAGAGAGAGAGAGAGCAAGTCAGGGAGGAGCAGAAGGAGGGAGAGAGAGAATCCCAAGCAGGCTCCACGCTGTCAGCACAGAGCCAGATGCAGGGCTTGAACTCATGAACCCTGAGACCATGACCTGAGCCGAAATCAAGAGTCTGGCACTTAACTGACTGAGCCACCCAGGCACCCCTGAACACTTATTATTTATGGAAGGAGGGGAAGAACAAATGTTGGGGGCCAACTAAACCCTGCCCCAATTTATGAACCATTTAGCTCTATGCTTGGCTCAATGACAAGTCCTTCCCTCTTTTGGCTCATTGCATGCATGTGCGGAGGACGGCATGAGTGTGGTTTTTCACTTCAGCCTGGTTGTCACCAGCACATGCCATGCCCGTACCATTTTCTAAATTTGCCACCTGAAGAGTTTGTGGCAGGAGAAATTCCTGTGTTACACTCATATGAGGACTTGAAGACACAGAACAGATGCACATAAGGGGAAGGAAAACAAAAATAATATAAAAAGAGGGAGGGGGCCACAACAGAAGAGACTCACAAATCGGGAGAACAAACTGAGGGTTACAGGAGGGGTTGTGGGCTAAATGGGGAAGGGGCGTAAGGAATCTACTCCTGAGATCATTGCTGCACTAGATGCTGACTCATTTGGATGGAAATTAAAAAAAGAAAAGAAAAGAAATTCCTGTGCTATATATGTAAAGCACTCAGAAGTGCTAGCACAAAGACGGCCTCAGGATTCGGAACCAGTAGTTTTAATTGTGATGTCTCCCTAACTGGCCCTCCAGCTCCAATCCCTACCCTTCCATGTAGCTGAAATGGTAGATCAATCAATGCAGATTGATCTCATTCTGTCCCTGCTCAGACCCCAGTCCTTACCGTGCCATTCAAGCCTCTGTATGATCTGGCACAAATTAATCCAACTGTTCTCCGCCTTCCTACGTTACATTATGTATCACTTTCATCGTATCATTTGTAATCTGCTTTGCACTGTGATTGGCCGTGAATGCTAGCAACCTCCCAGATGAGCTCTTTAGGGCCAGAACCAGGATTACTTACTCTGCTCTCAACTGTGGATGTGTTCACGTTTTTGTAGCTCCTGTGTCCACAACAGTGCCAGGATTCCCCCCGATTTTGTGTGGTGCTGACCACCAGTGGTCCGTGTTGGTGTGTGTGTGTGTGTGAATGAGAGGGAGAGAGAGAGACAGAGAGACACAAAGCATGAGCAGGGGAGGGGCAGAGAGAGAGGGAGACACAGAATCGGAAGCAGGCTCCAGGCTCCGAGCTGTCGGCACAGAGCCCCACGCGGGGCTCGAACTCATGAACCGCGAGATCGTGACCTGAGCCAAAGCTGGACGCTTAACCGACTGAGCCACTCAGGTGCCCCATTCCAGCTCTTTCTACTGTCTTAGTCAGCTTGGGTTGCTATAATAGATCACCACAGAATGACAGTTTCAACAACAGATGTTCATTTCTCACAGTTCTGGAGGCTAGAAAGTCCAAGATCCAGGTGCTGGTTGATTGGGTCCCTGGCGAGACTGCCCTTGCAGATGGCTGCCTTCTTGCCATGTCCTCACATGATGGAGAGAGAGCATGTCTTTTGTGTCCCTTCTTATAACGGCACTAATCCCATTCATGAGGACTCCACCTTACCACTTAATTATCTCCTAAAGGCCTCACCTCCAAACAGCATCACCCTGGGGACTAGGGTTTTAACATATAAATTGTGGGCCCACACAAACAGGCAAGTACCACCTCTGCTCCTTGTCTGGCAAAATGACCTTTGTCACACTGGGCTCAGCTCCTGGGCTCATTCCTTAACCCTGGACCAAGTTGGTCCCCATCCTGTCTTCTCCCGGAACCTCCTTCTCCAGCCAAAGTCTGAGGTTGTTTGTGGATAGTGAGGAAGTTAACTGGCAGGGGTGGCTGATGTCTGGAAGAAGACGAGCACGAAACTCCACACAGGAGGGGTGGTGGCTGTAAATTGATGATAAAGCTGCCTGCATTTGCTTTGTTGCCCAAGTGAGTATCTTTTGCCTTCCAGACCTCATCTGCCTTCCGCATGAGCCCCGCCTATGGAAGCCATCTCTAGCCCATACAGAACCCTGGTGCAAGTTAGAAAAGTAGGTTCCATCTGGGCTGACCCAGCCCTGCAGGCACACACTTTGGCCAGCAGATGGCACCTCTGTGTGAATTGGGAAAGCCATGGCCGGTGGCTTGGTCAGCCTAGAGCTTACTGAATTTTAGATTCCCTCATTGCTTTCAGCAGGGCATCTTTGTACAGGACAACCCGGTCTACACCCTCTGAGCCTCATGGAACCTTTGGACACATCAGACCCTTTCTGTAACCCTGACAGGTGCCATTCCTTCCATCTGGAGTTCCTTTCTCCCTCTTTGTAAATTCCAACCCATCCCCTCAAACTCAGCCCTACCTTGTGACACTTTCTGACTTTCTGAGGCAGAGCGGGTGATCTGTTCTTTGGGTTCCTGCATGCACCACAGGGATGGGCACTGCTGACCCACCAGCATATCCCAGACCGGTCCTGGCCACCCAGCAGGGTTTCCGGAACGTCTATTGAGTGAGTGGATGAATTGGGCCAAACTCTTCAGTGCATCTTCCCATGTCTTCTCTTTATATTCTCTGCCACCAGAGAGGTGAGTAGGTTAAGTATCATTAACTTCATTGGGTACAGAAGAGACTGCTGGTCAAAGAGGGTCAGTGGCCTGCTGGAGGTTCCAATCTATCTCTGAGTGTTATCTCCTGAAGGAACCCTACCTAAGTTTACTCACAATGTACTCCATCATTTCTGATTACTTCCTGCCTCTTGGAGCAACTCTGTACTGTCTTGCCTTTTTGCCTTTACCTATGCTGTATTCTCTTCCTGAATACTCTTCCAGTGGCTCACTTAGTTAAAAACCAGCCCAAGTGTAAGGGCCAGCTCAAATACCATCTGCTCTATGGGGATATCTACAATTTCTGGACCCAGAAGTTTTCGAGGCACCTGCTCAGTATTTGTACTGTATTTTGCCCAGTAGGCTCACATCTCACCTTTTCTGAAAGCTGGAAATGCTCAGTTCTGGGCCTCGTTTGTTATTGTGTCTTTTGGGACTGCCGGGGTAGTGCCATCTGCATGACAGAATGCAGAAAGGGCTAAGGTAGCTTATCTCATTTTGAAGCAGTTAAATCAGTGGCTCTCGACTTTTCCTCTAAGACCCACCCTAACAAATGCGTTTTGCATCGTGATCCTGTAGGTGTGTGTGTGTGTGTGTGTGTGTGTGTGTGTGTAGATGTGTGTGGGCAGAATATATGTACGTATATTCTTAAACTAAACTTTTCTAAAACAGCATCTCCACTGGTAAAGTACAACACACTCCCATATTTTCTGTTCAATTGCATTGTGTTTTTATAACCTCTGATTGTGATCGATTAAATTGATTTCACAACCCACCAACGGGTCCTGGCCCTCAGTTTGAAAAGCACTAACTGCAACCACCAAAAGGCAGGATTCTGAGAAAACACCAGCGAGCGGGCTAACCTGAGTCGTGTCCTTGGATAGGCATGGGAGGTAATGGTAGAGGAAGGGTCTGGACCTGAAGTCAGATTTGTTGCCCTTCCATGGCCTTGACCAAATGCCCTGACCTCTCATTCTGTTCCTTGTCTGGCCCTCAGGGCCCTCCTGCCTCCTGGAAGCCCCCTTTGATGACCAGCAATGACAAGGCACTTCCTCTCTACCCCTCCACGTCCATGTCACTCTTCCCACTATCCCAGCGCTGTTGTCCCTGTTTGTCACCCCACTGAGGAAGAGAGGGATGCGTTTTTTCCATTCTTACATCCTCCGTGCTTGCAGAGACCCTGGCCTACAGGTACTTAATGAATGTTGGCTGAATAAATGAGTAAGTGGATAAATACATGGGTAATTATAGCACCAGGGTCCTGCTGAGGGGGTGAGTTCCAGAGGATGCCGGCCCAAATGCCCTCAGGGGTCAGGCAGGTAACAGTAGTGCAGAAAGCAGGCCAGGGGGGAGGAGTTTCTCATCTTTGAAACCCCTCCAAGGCTTTCCTGTTGCTGCTGTAACCAATCACCACAAACTTAATGGCTTGGAACAACAGAAATGTATTCTCTCACAGTTCTGGAGGCAGATGTCTGCACTGAGTCTTCAGGGGCTAAAATCAAGATGTTGGCAGGGCTGGTTTCCTCTGGAGACTCCAGGGTAGCGTTGTTCTTTCCCTCTTCCAGCCTCTGGTGGCTGCTGGTGTTCCTTGGCTTGTGACCGCACCCCTCCGATCTCCGGCTCTGTGGTCATATGGCCTTCTCTTCTTCTGTGTCTAATTACCCTTAGTTTCCCCCTTATGAGGACCCTTGTGATTACAGCTAGGGACCAGTCAGATTTTCCAGAATAATCTCCCCGTCTCCACATCCTTAATCATATCTTCAGTCTTTTTGCCACATAAGGTCACATTCCCAGGTTCTGGGATTAGAACCAGGATATCTCTGAGGATCATTCTTCAGTCTAGGATGACTGGGCAGAGTGGGAGGGAGGTTGGAGCTAAGAGTAACCCCATTTTATTCTGGCCCAATCTTGTTCTTGTAGACACAGGAAAGTGAAGACGGTCGAGAGGAAGCCATTCGCCCATGGTCATCTGCTGGTTAGGAGCAAGGCCAGGGTAGCATTTTGGGTTTTTTGTCACTTTCACAACAGCTGCTGCTCTGAAGTAGCCTGTGGTTCTGATATATTTTTTTCCAGTGTATCCTCTGCAGTGGAATCTAAAATGCCAGACTGAGATCCAGCACTCGTATTTTCCACCATAAAAGTCAGACACGTGGTCGGTTATTTAGGGACTTTTGGAGTTGAACTAATACATGAAAAGCTGGTGTTACTTTCCACAGAAGTGGTGCATCCTTGAAGTCTTGAGGATTTTTAAAGCCCCCATGAGCTGCCAGGGACACCTTAAAATAAATGTAGGCACTACTCTCTCTTAATCCCATTAATTATTCATGTCTTACTTTCCATTCAAATTACTCATATCCCAAGTACTCCATACATTTTTTTTTTCTCCTGGTGGTAATCATGCAGTTCAATAATTCCAAAGAAGGTTACAGCCCTTCTGTTCAGAGGGTACAATCCCTTCAGTTCTGCATGGGGAGGCATTAGGAGATTCAACCTTTTCCTTCTAAACTGAACTCATGTCCGAAAGGAAATATAAGAGCTAACTCAGGAAAAAGCATCAGGGAAGATGTGACGGATCGGTCAGTCCCATGGGACACCCAGGCCACTGTGTCCCCGGATATCTGTGAGGGGGCAGGTGTCTCTGAACATACTAAAATATTCCGATCTACCTTTAAGAACAAACATGGCTTTAAGAAACAAACATGGCTTAGCCAATCTCTTCACACAGGGAGCAAGAGAGAGAAAGAAAGACAGAGAGAGAGAGAGAGAGAGGACTCTATGCATACACACACACACATACATAATCTACATGAATGCACACACGTGTATGTAGACGTGTATATGTGTGTATGTGTGTGTATTTTCTGTATGACCCTTTTAGGATAATGCATTCCACAATTTCACCCTAACGACCTCTGTGTAGAGTAGAACTTAATGATTGGGTTTTCTATCACTTTCCAAGGAGAGTGATGTAAGAGGGAAGTCCATTACAACGTTCTGATGTGGGGAACTGTATTTGTTTGCCTTCGTGATTCTTATTCCTGACCCATCACTTGACAAGACAGATGAACAGGTGTCTGGGCATCCCACGGATGAGGAGGACTGAAAACGTTTGAACTACCTCTCCGCATGCAGCAAGACGAATCACCCGTGCCCTCATGCCCTCGAGGGTGTGATGACTTCTCTGTGCATCTCATGCGTCCCTGCTCCCTTTGAACATTTCTGGTGATGGTGCACTTACCTGTTCTTTCCTGCTAATTTGGAAGCTCCACATCTGGGTTACATCTGTTTCTCCAATCGGAGGACCTGTTATCGAGCCCTCAACAAATATTTGTTGAGTGCATGCTTTGGTTGCAAAGTGTCTGTTCTGAGGTTTTTGTGTTGTGTCTTTTATGGTAGCCAAACTTGGGGTCGTTTCTGTAGCAGAGAATGCGAGATAGATATCCACAAGGGCAGGAGCATAGCAAATGAACCTCAGTGAGGAGGCGGTGAAGGGCAGCAGAAAAGTGCTGTGTCGTGGGGCACAGCGCGTGCTGAGAGGCAGCGCTACCCAGCCTCAGCCAATGTGGACATTTGTGACTATGGGTTCAGTATTTCTAGATCATTCCAGTTTTCAAAATAACCTGGAAAATACCGATTTTAATGTGAGGCTGTCTGGCTGGCGGTAGGTCTGCAGGCCACCCGCTTGAGAACTTTCCTGACGAGAGTTACTCTCTAACAAAACAATCGATTCTGTGCCTGGAATAGTCTAGTGAAACTGGACTCTTTCTCTCTCTCTCAGTCTCTCTCCCTCCCTCCCTCCCTTCCTCCTTCTCCCCTTCAAAAATACTTCATTTTCTTCCAGGAATGTTAATTACCAAATCATTTCCTTCTGTTGTGCTACATTCATAAGTAGTTCTGGAATGACTTTGTTTCTTGTGAAATGATCATTTGGGAGACTAAATTGAAATAAATAAAATTAGAAATAACTTGTATTGCTTTGCCATTACTTCAGTCAAATTGAGCAAATATTAATCTCTTGCTAACTGGATGGTGGATTCTACACAGGACCCAAAGACAAGTTAAAACATCATTCTCATCCTCCAGGACTAATACTGCCTCAGACTTAGAGGAAAAGGCTCTACTCTGGTCCTGGGTCTAGACCAGTGCGGGCTTAGACGTCAGGTGCACACAAAAGTCCCAGGGAATCTTGTTAAAGTGCTGATTCTGATTCAGAAGGTCTTGGGTGAGGACTGAGATTCTGCATTTCTAGTAAGTTCCAGAACGATGCTGAGGTTACTGGGTCAGGCTACATTTTCAGTGGCAAAGTTTAAAGACTTTGCTCTGACTTTCTGGCTGTGTTGCTCCCCATGAGGTAAAGCATCCTGGGGAGTCAAAGGGTAGTGCCCATGTGGAGACCATGCCCTCCACCTTCTCGGCCGTACTGTGGATGCTGGAACCCTGAGATTCCCTCTTGACTGGCCCCAAGACTTCACTCATGACCTGCATGATTTTCTTTTCTAGATCATCCTCCCAAAGGTAGACTGTGCCACTCAGATACACACCGTTAGGCCTGAGCGTTAGCTGAGGTGTTTATGGGAGGTGCAGAAGGAACTTGACGTGAGGCCTGAGGTGTCCACGTCACGCACGTAAGGTCTAGCAATCCGTTTACCAAGCCTTGCAGGTGATTCTTCCACACATTCAGATTGAGAACTACTGCTCTAGATGCAGCAGGACCAGAAGTAAAACCAGAAGTTGCTTGGAAGTCCTACAAAATAATAAGACCTCGGTAATCCTAAGACTACGACATTCCTTTTCTTCTGGCAGCATTGCGAGGAAGCTTCCTCTCTCTTTTCCTCTTGGCTCTTCCACTGGCTTTTGATTGATTGTGGACAAGATAGTTCCTTTCTCTGAGCTTCCAAGTTTTTGCCTACAAAATAAGGCTGGACTAGAAATTATTCAAGGGTTTCCAGGTCTAATTTCAGGATTTAGGATCTCCCAGAGGTAAGAGGTGATGTATCTGAAAATATTTTCTTTGACACCCGTGAAATATCCTCAGTTTGTATTCACATTAAAAATGTTATTAATTACTTTTGTAAACCTTTCTCTTTTAACATGCATATGTGCCCGAGAGAGTTGGAAGAGAAAGAACTTCATGGGACAATTATCCTATAGCGGCACATCTTAAACTTTAACGTGCATACCAATGATCCAGGGATCTTGTTAAAAATGCAGATTCGAATTCAGTAAGTCCGGGATAGAGCCTGAGATCGTGCATTTACAGCAACGCCCAGGTGATGCCCAAGAGGCCGTTCTATGATGCAGACTTCAGTAGCAAGTTTCTGCAGTGTCAATGAATTTAATCAGATTGCTTCCCTCTGAAGACCTGGGATCAATCTGAAAAAGAAATGGTGGAATATGGAGGCAGGGAAAGAGGAAGAATAATTTACAGCAGTACACAAAAGCATGCCATTTGGTAAGTAATGTGGTCGGTGAACTGTAAGTAGTTATAAACTAGTTATAAACTCGAGAGAATGTGCCCATTGGTACTATTTTCCAACTTCTAAAAAGGGTCAAAAAAACTGGGTTCTGTGCAATCGTTTTATTTTCAGATGTGGTCAATTAATTTACATTAAATTAGCTGACCAACTAAAATCCAACTATTTAACTACACCATGTAAGCCAAACACAACAAGTATGAAGACCCAATGGCTTATGAGAAGACAAATTCAAAAAAGGAAAGAAGTCTTTCTTGAGCTCTGGGACGGGGAGGAGAGTAGGGGGAGGACACTAGACAGTCAAAAGCCTGTCTGGGTCCAAGCAGTACAGAGGAAAGGGACATGAAGGTTAATGGGTAAAAACAAAAAATGAAGTAGGAGAACTCAGAACAACTTGACTACTTTCAAAGATGTGCCTACGTATTCCATCTTTTCCTTTTAGAGCTGCTGCAGAATTATTCGCCCTGAAAATTGGGGTAGGGAAAAATTAAGAGGCAAGGGGCTCATGGCTAAATCTGAATCTTTTTTTTTTTTTTTCAACATTTTTTATTTATTTTTGGGACAGAGAGAGACAGAGCATGAACGGGGGAGGGGCAGAGAGAGAGGGAGACATAGAATCAGAAACAGGCTCTGAGCCACCAGCCCAGAGCCTGACGCGGGGCTCGAACTCACGGACCGCCAGATCGTGACCTGGCTGAAGTCGGACGCTTAACCGACTGCGCCACCCAGGCGCCCCTAAATCTGAATCTTGAGTGATGTGTTTTAAGTCTAAGGTAGGGAGGGGTCCCAAACCCCTCCGTTGCCCCAGAAGCAATGCTGTCCAGTGGCCCTTGGAGGATGTTTACAGCATCCAACTGTCGAGCTCACTGTTTCACTGGAGTAAACTCCGTGGCCACAGGTTATCTAAGTCCCTGTGGGTAGACTTTTGGATGGGAAGATTCCAGAGGACATCCCCAAAGGAGACTTGGACAAAATAAGTCGGAGAGACATCATCTGTTTCAAATTCTCATTTTGTCACATCTCACATCTTGTTGAAGGCACAGACTAAAACCAAATCTTTCAAAGTAAAGTTTCAATGCCCTTTTCAACTTTGCCTCTGGGTTATTGAGAAGACTAAATGTGGACACATGGGAAAAGTGCTTTGTAAACCGTAAAGCATCACAAATATGTCAGTGATTGTTGGGAGGGAGCAGAAAGCCAGTTAAGCCTGAGTTAGCATCCTAGCTCTTACTGGCTTTGTGAATAGTCAAGTGACTTCTCTGAACTTGTCTTACCACCTGTTAAATGGGAGCAGGTAATGCCTACCTCATGGAAGTCAGACTGGTACCTGTAAAGCACCCAGTGTTTCGTCTGACACATAATAGCTCTTGCACAATTAATAGTAGCTAATATAATTATTATTTCTAATATAGTCAAATCTTTTAAAGTTCTTATTTATACTCTGAGATACTTCAAATTTTATTTAAGTATTTTTACATTAAAAATCAGAAAATACTGATAAATAAAAAGAAAAAATTGGTGATGATTCCTATATGTGGAGGTTAATCACTGATACCCACTCTAGAAACTCTTATAGACTTTTATACAAATATTCTACTTGTAAAAATATAATTATAGTGTTTTGCAACTTTTAAATTGACTCAAAAACATATTATGAGGAAATTGCCACCAGTAATTACATTTTTACATCATTTAAAAGGACTGCAGAGTGCTTCTACTTCTGGGAAGGTGGAGTAGATTAACTCTTCCTTGTTCCATCCTTAAGTACAATTAAAAACACTACACATTATATATAAAACATATATAAGAAGATTCTGAGAGATGGAGAGAAAAAGAAATCAATTCAAGACCATCAGGACCCAAAGAAGAATTCAGTGATGAACTTCCTGGGTTTTTGTTCTGCCTCATATATCGGAAAATCGAAGCTGGAGAAGCTAGTAACCTGAAAACACCAATGGGGACAGACAACAACAACAACAACAACAACAACCAAAGACTACTCTCTAGCCAAAAGACCAGGAAGCAGTTTAGGAAGATAGAAAACTTTCAGACAGTAACCATCCTATTCCAGTTAAACACTACAGAAAAAAAAAATTGTGGTTCCACCTGCACTCATTCCTGGAAAGACCAAGTGGGGAGCCTAGATTCACACCTTCACAAGGCTGTAATGATGCACCACAACACACAAAAACTCCAAACAGGTCTACAGAGTGGTGTCAGGGAAGGCTAAGCAGGAAGCCACGACTTTCATGTCTACCAGTTGGTAACAAGTTCTTCCCAAACCCAACACCGTAGTGTTGGTGGAGACCTCATGGGAAGCCTGGACTTCCGCTCCCACTTGCCAGTAATCAGGCACTTTTCCCTCTCCCCACTAGTATGATATCAGAGGAGGCTTAGCTGGTCAGAACCTAGCCCATCACCCAACGGTAATGAGGCTTCCCCGACCACAATGTTAGTGGAGACTATGTGGGGAGCCAGAACTCTCACCCTGACTAGGAGTAAGGAAGAGTCCTCTCTCCCTATTGGTATTAAACAGAGACCTGGTGGGGAACCTGAACTTTTACCATCACTGGGAATAATGAGACAGTGTCCCTCCTCTTCTTCCTGGAGTGATGTCAGAGAAAGCTAAATAAAATAGAAGATCTAAATAAGATCTAGAGGTTTATGAAATAATACAAAAATGTCCAATTTTCAACAGAAAGTCACTTGCCACACCAAGAACAAGGAAGATTTCAAAATGAATGAAAATAACATCAATAGACATAAGCACAAAAGTGGCAGAGATATTAGAACTATCTGACAAATATTTCAAAGCCATCATGATATAAATGCCTCAATGAGCAATTATGAACATGTTGGATACCAAAGAAAAAAAAATAGAAAACCTCAGAAAGGAGATGGAACGTGTCAAGAAAGAAATAGAAGATATGAATAAGAACCAAAAGAACATTTTGGAGATAAAAAGTATAGTAGCCAAAATAGAAAGCTCAGTGAATGAGTTCAAAAGCAGAATGGAGCAGACAGAGGAAAGAATCAGTAAGCTTAAAGAAAGAATAGAGATTACCAAGTCTGGAGAACAGAAAGAAAATAAACTTAAAAAAAGAGACTCAGAGACCCCAAGACTGTAACAAAAGACCTAACATTTATGTCATTGAAGTCTCGGAAGGAAAGGAGGAAAAGGGTGCAGCTGAAAAAGTACTTGAAGAAACAACGGCTCAAACTCCCCAAATTTGGCAAGAAATCCAAACCAACAGATTCAAGAATCTTAGCGAATCCCAAACAGAATAAATGCAAAAAAAATCTATGGCAAGACAAATTATAATCAACTGTTAAAAACTAAAAACAAAGACAAAGTATGGAAAGCACCCAGGAAAAAAAATGACACCTTGCCTCTAAGGGGAAAATAATTATCGTGGCAGCTGATTTCTTATCAGAAACCATACAGGTCAGAAGGAAGTGGCACAACATTTTTCAGGTGTGAAGGAAAAGAACTGTGAACCCAGTGAAAATATCTCTCGGGAATGAAGGAAAGGTCGAGACATTGTGAGATGAAGAAAGGCTAAGTTAACTTGTTGCCAGCTGACTTACCCTAAAAAAATGGCTAAAGGAAGTGTTTCCACACAGAAAGGGAAAGATAAAAGAAGGAACATTGGAGTGTCAGTAAGGAAGAAAGAATACAGTAAACAAAAATATTCCTTAATATTCCTAATTCCTAAGTAAATTCCTTAGACTTTCGTCTCTTGAGTTTTCTATATTATGTTTGATGGTTGAAACAAAACTTATAACATGACTGACGTGGTTCTAAGCATATGTAGAAGAAATATTTAAGACAATTATATTATAAATGGGGGAGGGTGGAGAGATTAAATGGAAATGAGGTTTCTATACATCAATTAAGTTGGTAAAATGTCATCACTAGTAGACTGTGATATGTTACATATATAACGTAATACTTAGAGAAACCAGTCAAAACCTGTACAAAGAATACGTTTAAAAACCTACTGCAAGTCAAAATGGGATTCTAGAAAATGTTTCCGTAATCCACAAAAAAGGCAGAAAAAAGAAAACAGACAAATGAAAAATAGTACAAGCAGAAAACAAACAAAAAAATAAAATGGTAGATGTAAGCACTAACATATCAATATATAAACTTAATGTAAATAGTCTGAAGACACCAATTAAAAGGCAGCAATTGACAAAGTGGATTGGAAAGTATGGCCCACCTATCTTCTGTCTAGAAACAAACAAATCCCCCTTCATATATACTGATGTAAGCAGGTTGAAAGTAAAAAGATCGAAGAAGATATATAATGCAAACATTAATCAAAGGAAAACAGAAATGGTTATATAAATATTAGACAAAGTAGATAAAATGGACTTCAGAATGAAAAAAAATTGCTAGGTGATGATAAAAGGGTGAATTTAACGCGAAGATATAACCATTCTAAATAAATATACAACAAACAACAGAGCTGAAAAATATGTGAAGCCAAAGCTGGTGGAAATGAAAGGAGAAATAGACAAATCCACACTTAGAGGTGGAGACTTCAACAACCTTATCTCCAGAACGGACAGAACAACTAGACACAGAATTACAAGGATATACAAGACTCAACAACACCATCAACCAACAGGACCAAATCAGCATTTTTTATAAAGCACTCCATTCAACAATAGCAGAGTATACATTCTTTTCAACTGTCCATGGAACACGTGCCAAAATCAATCATACTTTGGGCCATAAAACAAGCCTCCACAAACTTAAAACAGTTGAAATCTTACAAAGTGTGTTCTTTGATCACAATGGAATTAAAGTAGACATCAATAACATAAAAATAGCAGAAAAATATCCAGGCACTTGGAAACTAAACAACACGATTCCAAATCATCCGTAAATCAAGGAAAAAGTCTCAAAAGAGATGAAAATTACAAATAATAGAATTAAAATGAAAGTCTATCAAAATTTGTAGTATGCAGGTAAATCAGTGTTGAGAGGTATACTACTAAATGCATTCATTAGAAAAGAGGAAAAACCTCAAATCAATATATGAGCTCTCATCTCAAGAACCTAAAGAAGAGCACAACTAAAAAGCAAAACAAAACCAAAAAGTCCCAGCAAAATGAAATCTAAAACAAACAGAAGGAAGGCAAAAAAATGATAATAACAGAAATCGAGGAAATAGAAAACACAAAATTAGAGAAAACGAAACAAAACATTGGTTCTCTGAAAACATCAATAAAATTGACAAACATGCAGCAAGAAAAAAAACACAGAGGGCACAAATTATCAATATCAAGAATGAAGCAGGAGATATCACTGCAGACCCTGCAGATATCTAAAGGAAAATAGAAGAATACTATGAACAACTCTAAAAGCATAAATTTGACAACTTAGGTTAAACAGATGACTTTCTCAAAAAATACAAACTATCACAATGTATCCAATATGAAATAGGTAATTTAAATAGCCCTGTAACTATTTATGGAAATTGAATTCATAATTTAAAGACTTTATAAAAGAAATCTCCAGGTCCATAGTGTTTCACTAGAGAGTTTACAAAATGTTTAAAGAATAATTCCTACCAATTTTTACATATTCTCTTCCAGAAAACAGAAGAAGACATACTTCCAATTTATTTTATGGGGTTAGTATTATCTTAACACCAAAACCAGTAATATACATTACAAAATAAGAAAACTACTGATCAATATCCCTTATGAATATAGGTGCAAAATCCTTGACAAAATATTGGCAAATAGAATTCAGCAATACATTAAAAAATTATACACCATGGTCAAGTTGTCTTTGAGCGATGCAAGACTGATTCAACTTTCAAAATTCAATCAATGTAATCCACCATGTTAATAGGCTAAAGGAGAAAATCACATGATCATATTGATTAGAGCAGCAAAACAGACAAAATTCAACCAGTTTATTACAAAACTCTTATAAAAATAAAAATAGAAGAAAGCTCCTCAACTTGATAAGGAGCATTTATTAAAGCAAAACAAAACAAAACTAAGCAAAACTAAACCAAAACCAAAACCTATAGCTAACATCATGGTTAGTTGTGAACGACCTACTACTTGCCCTCTAAGATCATGAGTAAGATCAAGACATCAACTCTTGCCACTCTTATTCAAGATAATGTTGGAAGTTCTAGCCAGGGCAATGAGGGAAGAAAAGGAAATAAAGGCACATAGATTAGAAAGGAAGAAATAAAACTGTCCTTGTTTGCAGATGACATAATTGTCTATATGGACAATCTCAAAGAATATAAAATAAAACCCCCAAAACTCCTAGAACTAATAAGTAAGTTCATCAAGGCCACAGGACACAAGATCAACAACCAAAAATCAATTACACTTCTATATATTAACAATAAACTTGTGGAAACTGAATCTGAGAATATAAATACCACTTACAATCACACAAAAAATAGTTAGGTGTGAATCTAACAAAACATGACTTGTATGCTGCAAAACTACACAATCATAATGAAATAAATTAAAGACATTCCAAATCAATGGAGAGACATACTATGTTCAGGGCTTGGAAGAGCCAACGTAGTCAAAATGCCAATTCTCCCCAGATTGATATATACAGGTTTGATGTAATTTCTATAAAATCTTAGCAAATATTTTTTGTAGATACAGTCAAGATTATTCTAAAATTTAAGTGGAAAGGCATAGGAACTAGAATAGCTAAGAATTTTAAAAAGGAAGACCAAGTTGGAAGAAATGAGTCTACCTAATTTCAAGACTTATTATAGAGCTATAGAAATCAAGACTGCAGTATTGGCAGAGGCATTGGCACAGATCAATGGAACAGAATAAAGAACTCAGAAATAGACCCAGACAAATGTGCTGAATTGATACTTGAGAAAGGTGCAAAGGCAATTAAATGAAGCAAGAGTAGCCATTTCAACAAATTGTGCCGGGACAGTGGACACAAAATGATCTTTGACTTAAGTCTCATACCTCATACAAAAAATAAACTGAAAATTGATTATGGATTTAAATGTAAAACATACAAATGTAATACTTTTATTTTAAAAAGCACGATAGAATCTCTGGATCTAGGACTAGGTAAAGGTTTTCTAAAACTTGACTCCAAAGCATGATACATAAGAGAAGAAAATAGGTAAGTTGTACTTCATCAAAATTAAAAACCTCTGTGAAATATCCAGTTAGGAGGATGAAAAGACATCCTAGAGAGTGAGAGAAAATATTTGCAAACCACATATCTAAGAAAGAGTATGTAGGATATAAAGGACTCTTAAAACTCAACAGTAAAACAAACAAACAAACAAACAAACAAACAAAAAACAACCTAAGCAATCCAATTAGAAACAGGACAAAAGGACCTGAATAGGTATCTCATCAAAGAAAATATCAGATGTCAAATAAGCATTAAAAAAAGATCCTCAACATCCTATGTCATCTGGGAAATGCAAATTAAGACACCAATGAGATACCTCTACACACTTACTGGAAGGACCAAAATCCCGAACAGTAACAACATCAAATGTTAGTGAAGAGGGAGAAGTCTCATTCACTGTTGGTAGGAACGCCAAATAGTACGGCCACTTTGTAAGACAGTTTCTTACAAGACGAAATAGAACTCTTACCATATGACCCAGAAATCAAGCTCATTGGTATTTACCCAAAAGAGTTGAAAACTTATTCCACACACACACACACACACACACACACACACACACACACAAAACCCTGCCCACATGTGTATAGCAGATTTGTTTATAATTGCCCCAATTTGGAAGCAAACAAGATATCTCTCTGTAGGTGAATGAATAAATAAACTGCATGTATCCAGACAATAAAATATTATTCAGCACTTAAGAAAAAGAGCTAGTAAAGGGGCGCCTGAGTGGCTCAGTCGGTTAAGCATCCGTCGGCTTGGGCTCAGGTCATGATCTCGCAGTTCATGAGTTTGAGCACCCCCACTGGGCTTTGTGCTGACAGCGCAGAGCCTGGAGCCTGCTTTGGAATATGTGACTTTCTCTCTCTCTGCCCCTTCCCCGCTCATGCTCTGTCTCTCTCTGTCTCTCAAAAAATAAATACATGTTAAAAAAAAAAAAAAAGAGCAAGTTAAGTCACGAAAAGACATGAAGGAAACTTAAGTACATGTTGCTGGGTGAACAAAGCCAATCTGAAAAGACTATATACTTTATGATTCCAACTATCTGACTTTCTGGAAAAGGCAAAATTCTGGAGACAGTAAAAAAGATTAGGGCTTAGTGGGGAGAGGCAGAGATATAGCAGAGCACTATTTAGGGCACTAAAACTATTCTGTATGATAATACAATGGTGGATACATGTCAATATATATTTTTCAAAACCCATAGAATGTGAAATACTAAGAGGAAACTGGATTTTGGGTGTAAGCTATGTAATTTAAACTATGGGCTTTGGGCGATGATGTGACAATGTAGGTTCACAGATTGTGACAAATGTAACACTCTGGTGTGGGACGTGGATAGCCAGGGAGGCTGTGCATGTATGGGGGTAGGGGATATATGGGAACTCTAATTTCTTCTCAGTTTCTCTCTCATATATATGTATAAATTAGCCATTAAGGAATATAAATTAAAACTACAATGGCATATCATTACACTTTTATCAGAATGGCTAAAATAAAAATTAATGACAACGTCAAGTTCTGGCGACGATGCAGAGAAAAATGAATCTTTCATGTATTGTTGATGAGAATGTAAAATGGTACAGCCACTCTGGAAAACAGTTTGGCAGTTCTTGAAAAGCTAAACACAAAACTACCATACAACCCAATAATTCACTCCTGGGCATTTATCCAGAGAGACGAAGGCCTATAATAGTCACACAAAATCCTGTAGAGGGATGATTAGAGCAGCTTTATTTTTAGTAGCCCCAAACTGGTTATAAGCCACCTGTTCTTTAGGGGTGAATGATTAAACAAACTCTGATACATCTGTACCATGGAATACTAGTCAGCAATCAAAAGGAATAAACTAGTGATTCATGCAACAATCTAGATGCATCTCCAGAGAATTAAGCTGAGTGAAAGAGGCCAATCCCCAATGATTGTCTGCTGTATAATCACATTCGCATAACATTCTTGAAGTGACATAATTAAAGAAATGTAGAAAGAGATCAGTGGCTGCCAAAGATTAAGGAGGGGAAGGCAGTGGGAGGGTGGTAGGTGTGGCCATAAAAGGCAACATGGAACGTTTTTGTGGAAATGTTGGACACGTTCTGTATCTTGCCATGTTGTTCTATAGTTTTGCAAGATGTTACCATGGAGGGAAACTGGGTAAAGGGTATATGAGCTGTCTCTGCATTATTTCTTACAACTGCTTGTGAATCTACAATGCTCTCAAAATAAAAAGTTTAATTAAAAACACAATTTGATATGTTAAAAAAAAAGACTGCAGACTATGGCATCCTATGAATGTACTGCAATGTATTCAGCCAATTTCTTCATGTCTTACAGGGAGGTTATTATAATTTTCTTATTTCAGAAAGCACTGGTATAAATGCCCTTGCAGCTAAAATTTGGCACATATCCTTACTCATTTCTTACAATATATCCCTGCAAATGAAATTGCTGGTCAAGGGCTATGTATTCTTTCACACTTTCTGGACCTCTTTGCATCCCAAGTACAGAAAGATTCAATATTTGGAGGCATTGGAGTTCTATTTGCATTCAAGATGGGAACGGAACAGAAAGAAAAATTTTAAATGATGCCAATCACCTTCTGAGCAATTTGGGCGTAGGAAGTTGCTAATGTGGTATAATACACACGCGTTGATACACATTTCAAAAGTTTTTCACTTGAGAAATGTGGATAATGTGGATAGTCTCTACCTTCTGGGGCTATTGTGAGGATTAAATACACGGAAAGTCCTTGGAAGAGTGCTTGGCACAATACTAAAGGCTCAGTATTTTGGGTCGCTGCCATTATGATCACGCTATGATTGGAATTCAGAAACGATGCAGTGATTTATACGCGCCGGGAGGAGGAATGTGGTTGCTTCCCATCCTTCGGCTCTCTCTTTGTTGCTTTGAAGGGATTTTTATATAGTAAGGTCATTAACTTATTTGTGGTGAAAATGTTTTTATTAACTTGTTTGGCTTTTAATTCTTTAAAGTATGTTCTCGATACAAAAAGTTTGAAAAGCTTGAGATAGTCATATTTACCAATAATATCCTTAGGGTCTTGGCTATCGATGATACGTCCATAAGAATATTTGTCATAAGAAAATTGCACAAAAGCCTTAATTTTTTTTTTTACACGCTATTTATTTTTTTGTCGAATCTCAGGTCATGACACAGTGTCATCATTGCTGCGTGCACAATCCTCTTACATGCATTTATTGCTTTGACTTTAGAATAGAATGAGCACCCATGAACCCACTACCCAATAACTAGGATCTCGAAGTAATTTACATTTACCTATGTGTTCTGCCTCCACCCTCTCCTCCTTCTGTTCTCTACTTGAGAAACCATTCGGAAATGTTTATCCTTTTTTTTTTTTTAATGCTCAGATTAAGCAACATACCCGTGTCTCGTTTTACTTTGATGCATATATTCATTTGTGTCCATATACCACTGGGTTTTACACACACACTCTGCCATTTGTGAACATTGAGGTCACTAGTATGCCTACAACTGTTCTGAGCACACTTACACATTTTTTCCTGGCGTACCGGCGAAAAGGTTTCTGTCGGGTATATACCTGGAGGTAGAATTGCTGAGTTATATCATATGTGCCAAGTTGTTTTCTATCTTTTCCTTCCAGATGCACAGTTTAAGAGATCTCGTGGGACACATCCTCTCCAACACTTGGTATTGCTAGACTTTCCCCCCCAATTGAATAATGTTCTGGTATCCATAAAATATGTCAGTATGGGCATTAGAGATAAAATGGTGTCTTATTATGTCTTTGCTTTTGCGCATCCCTGGTTTGTTCTTTTATTTATTAACTTACGTGTTTCCTCTGTTAAGATGCCTATTTGTCTTTTGCTCATTTTCTTTTCCCAGTTTGATCCTTGCATGTAAATTTTTAGCAACATGAAATTCATTTGTGGTCAAGGTGATTTATTTTTTGCTGGTATGTTTTCCCCACAGCGATCTTATTTTGGAATACTCCTCGAGAAGTTGATAGCTTTCTCCATATACTCTCTTCACAATCTTAAGTTTGTAATAAAGAGCTTAGATTCTGCTGATGAGAATATAATTTTTATTGGTCTTCCTTGATGGAGTTGTCTTAACATTATAAAACTACCCAACAGCCTTGTCTGGGTAGACGCCCTGAACACAGTTCTCCTGGAGAGGCCCTCCTAACCCAGGTGAAGACAGTCTTACCTTCTGCCCAAATAGCCCATGCCAGCCAGCCTATCAGTTTCAGCTTCACAGACCTGGCACATATCAGGGGCTCGGTAAATGCTTGTTGGTTAACATAAGATGAATAACTCAGCAAATGATGCCAATAATTTCACCCAATTGCACATCTTTCTCTCTATGAGCTGGGGTATGCAGGCAAAATGTTTGGCCCCTTCTTTACCGGAACATGGTCTTAATTTTGCACATACTCTTGAAAGCACATCATCAAGTTAGTTTTCTCCTTTGGATAAGAGACCTTCACATAAGAAGATAGATATAACCCACACATTTACACATATGCCTGGTATTGGATATTCTATTTGTAAAACTCTAGCTTGGCTTTGAGGAAAAAAGATCAACCTTTGGACCCTGTGGTCTTTATCACCAGGCAGGAAGGCCGTGAAAAATGCTCTGTATCTGAAGGCCACGAAAACCCTCGGCACCCTAGTGCTGACCAGCACTTTTGAGAGAAACAGCAGACCCAGGGAACTGGTAATGTGTACTAATGAGCTCTGTATCCTGAAATCCATATTGCAGAAGGGAGTGAAATCTACAGAAAGCCACATCTGTGTGCTCCTCGCCAGACCCCAGCAAGAAGCCTGAATACAGCATGTCATTATGATTAATTGTGGGTAATGAGGGTCTTATGAACCCAAGAAAGAGAAGCGTTTGTTTCTCTGCTGCTACAGTTAGAGCCTCTGATTTGTTTTCAAGCACTCTACAGAGGAAAGCCAAAATAGAACAGGACTAGTCTAGAGCCATTTCTTACTTTCCTGCCAGGCATTTCAGTAAATTAACACACAAGAACCAGTTGGGGACTTTCTAAGCTCTTTCAGCTATGTGATTTTAAAAAAGGGGGAGATTCCTGGTTCAAAGGATTTTCATCAAATCAGGCTGGAGGAAATCTTCTGTGAGTTCTCAGAGAAGCTCACTGGTGCTCTGGGTTTAGATACAAATAAGACAATGTTCATAGAAGCAGAGTGAAAAAAAGAATTCTTTTATGGAAGCATCGGTATTTTCGTCATTCTCGAACCTACCAGAAGGTGGTGCAAATTCACTGCCGATACAGTAAAAGAGAACGTGGCTTTCTTTTCTTGAGTCCTGTTTTGCTCAAGTACAGTAAAACAGAAAAAAACCAAAAACCAAAAAACAAAAAGGCAAACAAACAAAAACCTTTCCATTAAAAAAAATAAATTAACAGACTGAAGATTTCATCTTAAAAAAAAAAAAACAACAACACAACTCTCCTCATGTCATATAACATCTGTCAACTTATTTCCTGCCGGAGTCAGTTGATGTAGTAGGTCAAACTAACGAACAAAACAAAACAAGGATGGGATGAAGATTTGAGGAAGAAAATTTTTAAAATCTCAATGTAAGAAAATTAACAAGGTGGGGTTTGTAATGGCTTCAGACAAACACCACGCTAAGGAAATGGCCTTGTTGGGGATACTAAGGAACAGCAAAGAAGCAGTTAATCAGACATACACTGCATTCCATTGAAAAATATTTATTATTGTATTTGAATGTTTGGACATTTAAAAACTATCTTTAGGATGAAGCATTGTGATTTTCCTTTTGTGTGGCAGCGTGTGCATTTTTGAAATGGGAAACCTTCCTTAGGAAGATAATACAGGATGCAGAAGACCCAACAAGAGTGTTTGTAGAACAGACAAACAAAAAAAGGAAACAAACGCCACCATTAACAGCGAAAATAACAAAACCCTCTTTATTTGGTGTGAGGGAAGCGAGAGACAAGCCCTAGCTTGGAGCAACTTCTCAGAGGTATGCCTTCCTGCCCACTTTTCCAATAGTCGAGAGCTTTTTTAGAATGTGACATCCACCTGAAAGGGAGAAAGTTGTTTTTTTTTTTAATATTTATTATCGCAATAAAATATCAATTGAGGCACTTTCAAAAAATCCTTTTCTGAATCCTCCCAGTTTCCACCACCACTCAGTCTAAACAGAGAGGTAGTATTTTTGAATAAAAACAAAACAAAACAAACAAAACAAAACCCCCAAACCTTTCTATTTAGAAATCAAAACAAAGACCCAAAAGAAGGCTTGAACATTTTCAAATTAGAATTTCTAAAGACAACGCACCGGGAGAGTGACCTCCGAGTTCTGGGTTAGTACTGATTTTTCAGCCCGAATCGAGCACAGTTTTAACAAATGTTACCAGAGAGAACAATGTATTTTTTTCTCCTAACTAAAATCTATCTTTTAAAAAATTAATTTGCTCTCCGCATTGCCGGATTACGTTTTCATTTAACTTCGGTGCCGTGCCTTGTAATTAGTTTTTCTTGATCTGTTTCTTGGAAGAAGAAGAAGAAAAAAAAAAAAGTAGAAAGAAAAAAAAAGGAATAAAAAAACAAGCTTGTAGGTTGCAGTTAAAATATTTTCCTTTATCACGGGCTAAGGACCAACAACACTGAACCCTGGGCGACTGGCGAGTCACACGTCCCCAGATCTCAACATCTTAAAATCTTTGGGACTTAATGTGAAGCCAAGGGCTCTTGGCGTAGGAAGAGTCGCTTGTGATTTATTTGGGAGAGGGACAGGGTCTTGGAAGGGAAAGCGGGGGTTTTCGAGGAGGACGGGTGGGTTTTCCAGAACAACTTACTCTCCGGCGGGCGTTTGCAGGGACAGGAGGGGAGTTGCTGTCCCTTCCCGGGCTCACCTGGAAAGTCCCCCTCCTGGCACCCGCTTTGTTTGGCGTTCCCTGAAAAGCCTCGTGTTGGCAGAGAGACCCACAATGAAACAAATTCTCATTTTATGACGTCTTTCCCCCTCTAGGAGTCCGAACAGTGTTTGGGGGGCTCGGCACGCATGGAGATAAAAGAGTTTTATTTTAATTGCGATACATGTCAGGATTAGACAGCGTTTCCTTTCAGCCAAACTACAGAGCGGATCTTCATTTCCTATTTCACTGCTTCCTCCGAAAGAAACTTTTCTTTCCTTTCTTTTCCTTTTTTTTTTCTTCTTTTTCTCTCCTTTCCCCCACCCCCCTCCAGCCCCCAGGCCCAAAGAGTCAGGAAAAAAAAGTCCCCGGCACCGAGCTGGTCCCTCTGACCCCGGAAACCACGGCGAACTCCTGATCGTGTAAATATCAGGGCAACGTGTACATATCTGGGCAATGGGGCCTCGGCGGCCGGCCGCGCCGGCTTTCGCTTTCTTCGAGAGGCTGCGGCCCGGCTGGGAACGGCCTGAGCGTCCCCGCCGCCCCGGGCCGAGCTGCAGACCCTCGGGCGGCCCTCGGCGGGGCGCCAGCTCGCCCCAGAAGCCGCGCTCGTGGCCGCGTCGGGCCGCCGGGTCACGGCCTCGACTCGGGGGCAGGGCACAGCCTGGCCGCCTCCGCTTCTGGGATCCCTTGCTTTTCCTTCTGCGGCCCCGGGGCCCGCGTGAGCGCGGCCTTTGTCGGCGCGGGTCTCAGGGCCACCCGGCCCGGCGTCCGTCCCCCCTCCTCCCCACCCCCCTCGCGGCCGCGGCTCCCGGTTCCCGCGCAGACGGCCTGAGAAAATGCGCGCAAACTGCAGTTTGCACTTTTGCGCCACTTGAGCGGGAGTCGGAGGAGCCCGGCAGAGACAACCCGAAAGGAGAGGCCGTTATTTATGGCCGGCGAGTTGAAGTCTGGCACCATATGGTGGGATTTATCAGTCCCTGGCCGCCCCCAGCTCCCCGGCCCCCCCAACGTCGGGCAAACAGTGCCCGCCTGACAATGTCGCCGGCCCAGCCCGCGGGCTGGGAACGCCTCATGGGCTCCTTTCCTTGCCTTCAGACCCCTGCAAATTTCTTTCTCCAGAAGCTGATATTACACATGCTCTTAGGGTTGTTGTTGTTGTTGTTGTTGTTGTTTAAATGGCATTAATCACAGTTAAAAATGTAATAGCGATCTTTGGGCATCAGTACTTAACAACCGCTAGTGGTACTCTCCTTCCCTTTGGAGGAGGCCGCGGTGGGGGCGACTAGGGCCAGGTGGAAGGTGGTGTAGGGTTAAGAAGCGTCAGACCTCGGAGAAGGGCCTCACTTCCTCTTCGTTTTGTAGCCCTTTGTGTTACATACGGGGGCAAGCAAGGTCTGCCAATCACTACCATTTCTCTTTCTTGTTCTATAAAGACAGGGTCGTCACAGCAACAGGGACATGACAGGCTGGTATCTCTCTCGAGCTCCAGGGGGCCCCTAATAGGATTGAAGCAAAAGATCAAGCGAATGGTTTCCTATTTTAGGCCCGTAATAACTCCCAACTGCTTGCATATACATGGGCCTTACAGTATTATGAGGCAATTTTTAATCCCAGCAAAGAGTAGCCTGTTTTCTAGCAGAGTCTATTTTAGAAAACCCTATGGGATCCACCCTCCCTCCCCACCCTCCCTCCTTATCTGCCCATCTTCTCTTTATTTGAGGGGAGGGAGGGAAATCTCCCCTCCCTCCTGATTTCACTTACTACCCCTCCCCCAGAAGCTGAAGGTGTCATTTCCTTTCATTAATTCATTTTACCAGCTCAAAGTAAATACTCCGTTTAGAGGGAACAAAGACACCCCTTTTTGGTATTCAGTTGAAGTCCCTGGTGGGATCAGAAGTTTGCACATCTTTTGGAGAAATTGGCCTTGGATGTGGCTTAGCCAGACACCGCCTCCCCTCCCCCCCACCCCGTAACTCTCTGACGCCCATACCTACAGAAAAATGAAACAAAACAAAACAAAACCCGCAAAGCAACCCAAGGAAGAATGAAAAGGTTTCGCCACCCCCCCACCCCTGCCAGTTATGTTCAAAATGCGAAGTGAAGTCCTGAAGTCACGTGGACGTGGGGAGTGTGTGTGTGTGTGTGTGTGTGTGTGTGTGTGTGTGAGATGAGTGGATGTCCTGTGTGTGCTTGTGCAGTAGAGACAGGAAACAAATGAAATTCACGGGATAAGGGGGCGGTTTGCTTTCACCCCCAAGACCTGGGGAAACCCATCAAATGAGACTGACTTCAAAAAACCAAGACTGCCTGGGAAATCTGAATGCAAACAGCCCTAGAATAATCAGCACCACCAACATCTGTCACCACAGCTGTTTCCTTTCTGGTTGGCGAGAGAACCTGTCTCTCTCTCCTGGGCTGGCAGTGAGCTCCAAGCGTTGGGCCCAGGGTCTTTTTCTTCCAAACAGAATCTTCCAGGTGTCTGTGTACTTAGCCTGCTTGGAAATAAAACACAACACAACACAGCACAACACAGCACAAGCATGCCGTTGCCACCTTTTAGGTGAAAATAAGTAACTTGGTGATGTAAGTTAGGGAGCATTTTGGTGTTGTGGTCATAGGTGGGGAAACTGAGGCACAGAGGCAACCAGTGAACTTTCAAATTAATATCCAGAGAGTAATCAGAATTGTCGAATTCAGTCCTCAGCCTCCTGGATTCTGCTGGGTGTCTTGGAAGGCACTGTTAAAACGAGAGAGAGAAAGAGAGAAAGAGAGACAGAAAGAGAGAGAGAGAGAGGTGAGCATTTATTTTGCTTGTCCCCCCTTGCGTTTGATCAGAAGATAATTAGTGAGCATCTAGAACGTGGAAGACAAAATGCTTTATGTGATGGAGGGGTGGAGAATGAAAGCTGGTCCCTGTCCTAAGAGAACATGTTTTCCGGGAGGGGCTCTGTGACAAGCAAGGGCATACAGCAACGTGGTGGCTTGGTCTGAGGTTATGGGAGGGAGGTCTGACAAGAGAACCCGGAAGGTCTGGCTGGGGTGACCAGCAGAGACTTCACGGGAGAGGTGGCATTGGAGTCTCCAGGATATGGCAGCTGTCTGAGCTTCTGATAGGGAGAGGTAGGAGGGGACATTGAAAATGCAAGGAAATGCATTCACAGTCACAAGGGAACAAGCAAATTAGTTTTTCAGGGGATGGGGGCGATAAGGCAGGAAAGAGAGAAGACAGAGTACTGCCGGGCTAAGACTTTTGAACTTTAGCCTATGGACAAGGGGACCCCCCAAGTGATGGAGCGAGGGGGCGTTTGTGGAGGGTGAATCCAGGGCAGATGCCCAGGCAGGATTTGGGGTTCGGAAGAAGGCATGGATTCTGAGATCCCAGTGGGGAGGCTGCGGGAGGGCCGCTGCAAGACAGTGACGTAGGGATGGAAAGAAAAAATGATCGTGCAAGAACTGGAATGGACGTAGGGCTCAGAGCAGAGAGGCAGGTCAGAGGTGACTGAGTCTTCAAGCCTGGGTGACCAGGGAAAAAAGGCAGCCTCGTTATGTGCAAGGAATTAAAATAACATTTAAATCCAGCATTACATGCAGAGTGTTGAGAACATCGAGAGCTCCGTGAAAACAGAGAACTTCAGATACTGACACTGATAAGCTTTTACCAGCGTTGAAGAGCTTTCTTTGTCAAAGCCAGACACTTGGCCTCATGGCTGAGCCTCAGCCAGACTTAAAGCCAGCATCTCAGAGCTCAGCGCCTTTGTGGGGTGGACTGAGAAGCAGCCTGTAAAAAGCATATTTTCTCTAAGGCACATTATTCTTCCTTAGCACTCATTTCAATTTTTATGCCACTATTGAGAAAGGAAGTTAGGGATAGATATCCCAGAGGCATTTTCTTCTCCAAGTCCCATGCATGAGGAAATGTTCAGGTGTTAAAATTGGTCTGGCATTTATTTACTTATTTTTCAGTTACATCCAATGTTTGCTTGAGAATGTTCCAGGGGGCAGATCCCTGAATCATCAGACAGCCAATGCAGGCCAGAAGGATGGAAAATAGCGAAAAGGCACTGGATGGGGCCTCCGGGTCCAGACTTCCCTTCCTGCTTACGCCAGCAACGCTGTGTGATCCCATCCGCACAGCGATACTCTCTGGGCCTGATTGCCCCGCCAGAAAAACGAGGTGAGTCAAATGATCTTACAGGTCCTTTCCAGCTCCAGGCCAGTGGGTCATTGAGGCTACTCTTTCTCTGAATTTTCCCAGCCGTTTCTTCCTTATGGTTATATTCTGGGTAGATGGTTTAGACTTTGTTCTGGATTTGAATAACTTCATTTGCACGGAACTTTATAAATATTTTGAAAGCGGCATACCATCCATTCTCCCTCGGTCCACAAAACTGCCGCGGGAAGTGAGCAAGCCAGGGATTTTATCCCCGAATGTACAGCTAATGGTGATCATTTCCTGTCACGGAGTGCCTACGTGGGCCAACCTGTGCCTTACGTTTAATGTCTCATTTACTCACCACAATACCTCGGAGATATTGTTAGCCCCACTTTACAGATGAGAAAGCCAAGGCTAACAGGAGTTGGGATCTCACTGAAAGCCTCCTGCTTATGGATGGCTGAGTTAGGATTTGAATCCGGGCCCGTCAGCTCCAGCTTTGAGCTTTCTAAGGCTTGGGCAAGTTATACAATGGTCGCCGACTCTCTCTTTCTCCTACACAATATTCCTCGTATGCTTTTATCATCCACATCATCAAAGGACACTGTTGGCCGGTGTGGTCTCGCGTGGCCTTGCCGTGCAAAATAGAAGGGCCAAGATTTAAACCCAGGCAAGCTGTTGACAAATGTTTATCAAGCACCCGATACATGTCTAATCCTCTACCACGGCCATGGGGACCCTGAAGAAATATTAGAAATGTCTCATTCCGTAAGGATTTTACAATCTGAAATGATAAAACCAACAGAGCCAGTAAAATGTCGGTACGTGGGCGGTGTTCCGTATCATAATGGAAATGACCAAAATTTGTAGAACTCTCACTCGGCTCCCAGTGTCGCCTGGGTAATTAGGTGTGATTCTCATGGCAAGCCTGTGCAGTGACACTCTTTACGTCTCTTTTAGGGATGGGGATGTTGATCGAGAGAGAGACAGAGAGAGCCAGAGAGAGACAGAGAGAGAGTGTTTCAGTCACTGCATGGGGGTCCCACAGCTAGCAAGCGGCAGAACCAGAATTTTAAGCGGGGCCCCTCACCACAAAGTTCTCCCCTTCCTCTCTGTGCCCCACGACTTCTCGTTCTTGACACCTTGTGCATGGGTCAGGGTGGGGGACACAGACCTCTGAAAATTGGAAAGTTCAGCGTCTGGAGATGTGATGAGACCAGCTGTGATATGCTGAACAGAAAAGCGGTCTCATGGCTTTATAGTCTCGCCTCACAGCGGAGAACAAATTCTATAGGGAGTTTTTAAAGTACTACAGGAGAGAGAAGAAGTCAGTGGGCACTGAGATTTGGGGAATATGGGCTTGGGATGTGAAGCCTGGGTTCAGGTCTCGGCTCCATCCTTTCTAGGCTGGGTTTAATGTCTCTACACCTCAGTGTTCTTGTCTGTAAATAGGGTAATGGTATGTCTCTGTTTAGACTCAGATGTGGCATTTGAAATGGCTGACAGGGTGACTGGCCCCATGGCAGATACTCAGGAAAATGACAGTTACCTGAGGCGGCTGTACAGTGAGAGCCTGTTGACAAAACCCGCAAATAACATGTTGATTCAAAGTGAAGACAGTTGGAGAATTTGTTATTTCGCCAACGGCTTCCTCGTCCTGGGTTTTGATTCATTTCCTGGTGTCTTTAGTGCTGGAATTAATTGGTAAGCCAAGAAGACCCAGTTCTGGCTATCTATCGCTGCATAATAAACCACCCAAATCAGTGGCTTAAGGCAACACTCATTTATTCTGCTTATGAATACGAGGGTTGACTGGGCTTAGCCAGGCAGTTCCTGCTTGGAGTTCCTTAGACAATTGTAGTCAGGTGGTTTCGGGGGCTGGGGTCATCTAGGAGACTTCTTCACTGGTGTGTCTGAAGCCTGGGCATGGGCAGACTCAAGGAGTTGGGGCTCCTTGGGGATCTCTGTCTAGGTGGTATCCCCACCTCGCGTCTCTGTAAAACTAGCAGAACACCAGGGGGAGTCCTCACTGGCCTGCCTGGGTCCCGTGCCCGCTCTTGAACCGATCAAGGAGGCCGGAGGGAGGCTGCACTTTGATCGGCCAGACCAGGATCTCGTGCTCCTCCTGGGTCAGCCCCATCTAAACTACTTAGAGCGAGAGTGCGAAAATGATGGTTCTCAAGGGAACATTCAATTGGGGGCGATGCTGGAAAAGCAACACTGGCAACTTCTACTGGTGTTCTTTGTCTTTCCCTGGTGCTCCATAGATACTTGTTATGACGCTGATGGATGGGGATACGTCTAACACCCCTCGCACTGAGCTCTCAACACCAGTGGCTTCTTTGCCCGACCCAGAGGCAGCACACCATGCTGTAACCTTGGGGTTGGCATGGTGGGCAGCCTGAGGGTTTTATGGACTCTTTGCTTTGGCCAGACTTGCATTTCCCTGTACCTATATCTTTGCTTCTGTCATCGCTTCCACTTAGAATGGTCTTCCCGCCCATTTCCACCATTTGGAATTATATTGCCCCGTTTCCAAGACCCCATTTATGGTCATTTTAGTCAGAGGGAACTTTTCTTCCTCTGATTTTTATGACCTTGCTCCTCAGATTGGGGTCCAAGTGCCAGCCACATCAGCGTCACCTGGGGACTTGGCAGAATCTTGGTCCCCACCTCAGATTTTGTGATCAGAGCCTGCATTTTAACATGACTCCCGGGTGGTTTGTAGGCACATTGAAGTTTGAGCCACACCACTCCAGAGCAGTGGTCCTTACAGAGTGGTCCAGGTGACCAGGAGATCCCCCAAATTCTTTTGAGTATCTGGGAAGTCAAAACTCTTCCACACGAAGACTTCCCGGCTCACTTTTGGCACTGGGTTAGTGAGTATCCGGTGAGGCCTGCCTGTACTTCCTGATCCTTGAGGGCAAGGAGGGGTCCTAGGGTTTCTCCCCGGGCACCTGACTCCCTGGATTTCCTTTGTCTGGCTCAGGCCTAGACACAGAGACTCAGAATACCAATGTTTGCAAAACACGTTGAAAATTAGGAAGACCTAATTTCTTAGATCAGCCCCCTTGCGTCATCCTTTCATTTATGGTACTTTGGACTCTGCAACTCACACTGTCCGCCTCCCCATGGGCAGAGGAGGAATTCTTGTTCTCGTTTAAAGAGCAGCAGCACAGATTAAGAGAAGACGTACAACTTGCCAACATCACAGAACGAGCCAGTGTCGTCTGGGACTTGGCTCTCAAAATGCCCCGACCAGACTTCTTGTCACTAGACTGTGGGTCTAGGAGAGTCCACAAATGAGCCCAGTGGTGTCCTGGATGCCTTACCACCACGAACAGCCGAAACACCAAGGGGTGGCAGGGCCAGCCAGACACTCAGGTGCGAGGAACAGAATGTGGGTGATGTCGATGTGGGCATCTCTGCAGGGGCTGACGCTCATCCACCCCTTCTGGAACTCTGTTCATCTTTCCAGGGCTTTCCGTGCGCCCCCTACCTGTACTTAGGGGGTCTCTGCTCTTTCTCTCAGTGGCGTGAGGAAATCTGTACTCTTATCACCCAGGCCGTTCCCATGAGGAAATAAAGGTTTCAAGGGTACCTGACCCTGAGACGAGGCCGGTAAGTGGCAGATCGGCCACTTTTGGAGACCTGCCTCCGCGTCTGCCAAATCCCTCTGGCCCTCTTTCCTGATGGCCTGACTTTGCTGAGGGGCTAGATTTACGATCCCCATAGTGCTTGTTCATCAGTCTGATCCGGTCATTGAGAAGCCCCATTCGAGGACTGTCTTTTGGAACCAACACCCTTTCAGGCTGGACTGCGGTTTCCTTCCTCCTTCCCTTCCTCCCTCCTTCCCTCTTTCCTTCTTCCTCCTCCTCCTCTTCTCCCTTCCTCCTTCTCCTTTTCTCTCTTGCACTCTTTCTTCTCCTTAGAAGCTTTTGGAATCTTAGAAAGTGCTCTGTAAGAGGATGGAATCTTCCTTCTCTAGGGTTAAAAACATTGCCGGTCCTGGTGTAGAGATATTCTGGATAAAAGACTCCCCCCTCCCACCCCCCCATGCTTTCATGACACCCTCACCCCAGAAATGGTGAGGAGCTTGATGCTCTGAGGATCTCCCACCTCGTAAAGGGAAGCTTCATACTCCAGCCCTCTGGGCACTTGAAATATCACATTCAGAATCCGCAGGGCTCTGTTTCTATGCCCTACTCCATCCAAGGCAAACTGGCCATTACCCAGTGTTAGGGACCCAGGTGGGGGGCCAGGGAGCTATGGAGAGACCAGCTCATTGAAATCCGGATAATCCCTAAACCTCATTTTCCCGATTGCATATGACTGCCTTTCTGCCCTGCCCCCTTTTACAGGATCGCCAAGAAGCCACCAGACCGCTTTGCCTGGCACTCCTTTTATCTTCCTGGCCTGAGGGGGCCATGGGCTAATGATCAGTGAAATCAGAAAAGGCCAAGAGGCCCAGCTAATCCACAAATTGGATCATCCACCCCTGAATAATCAAGAGTTGCTGGCACAAAAGTTGGTTTCCTCTTTGATCATCAGCACACGGAGACAAAACACACCTACAGTCACTTCTGGTGGGAGTCCTCCGGTGAATTAAAGGCTGGTCGTGTTTGGCCAAATACAATTCGGATGGAAGGCCGAAAGAATCCAGTGTCCCGGTGTCCCTGGGGGACTGTTTCAATGTGATATTGAGAAGACGATTCAGATTAAGAGAGATTGTTGTCAATTCACTGGATTTGATGGGTCGGTTCCACTTTGGTGTGGATGCTTCTCCGGCAGGAGGAGAGGGAGTTTAATCATATGTAAACCTTATGCTGTAGCCTAATGTTACGTATTTTAATAATGGTGGCATGGTACCGTGATGTTGACACTCATAATTCAGGCATCCACCGCTTTAAGAAAACTCCACAGACAGAAATTTTAAATCTGGGGGAAGAAAGACATTAGGAAGTCATAATTTGTATTACAAGATGACTCTCTCTCTCTCTTTTTTAACTAAGGCATTCTTGCAGATTCTTTTAAATAGCAAGCATATCAGTGATTTTCAAGTGATCTGATTGACAAAAATTGCATTTACCCACAATTTGTCATAAGTGGGATCCTGGGTTACTAATTTTTAATAATGAAGAAATAACCACCTACACTTGATCTTGGCCAAAAAGCTGAATGTAATAGATGTCCCTTTCTCAGCCTGGGAAGTTCCCAGGTATGATGGTATTATGAGTGTGGGTCCCAGAGCAAAGGGAAACCAAGAGTTTTGTTGAATTTTTAGGTCTCAGAGAACTTTCTGAGAAAGAAACCTTTCCATGTTAGGCCCTTGCAATGGTGTGAGCTCTGGACTCTATTTGGAGTCAGATAGATGTGAGATTTAATTCCAACTCTGCTACTTTCCAGCAACATTATTTACTGTCCCTGACCCTCAGTTTCCACCTATGTTCACATCCTGGTCAAAACACTGATATTTTCCTATCTCACTCCAAATAATATCCAGAAGCTTCATTATGGACTACAGGGCTCTCATAATCTGGCTTTTGCCAACCCCTTTGATCTCTTGCTCACCCAGCTGTAACAGCTCAGACAAGCCACTCACTTCTGCCTCAGGACCTTTGCACACGCTCTTTCCAATCCTGCCTTTGCAAGCCTCCCTCTCTTATTTCATTCAGGTCTTTGCTCAGATGTTATGTCATCAGAGAGTTCCTTCCTGGCCATTTGTTCTCAAGTCCATTTCCCTTTTGCCCTTCCACTGGCTTAATCTTACTTCACAGTACTTATTATTGCCTGACACGTAAAATATTTATTAATTTGTTGATTAATATGTCTGTCTTTGTTGATAAAAATGCAAGTCCATGGAAGCAGGCTTTATCTTATTCACCCCTGCTGTAACTGTTGCCTAGGACTTTGCCTGCACGTGGTATAGACAATGGTCACAGAACAAATGACTGTAAAAGTGGCAATGTTGGGGCACCTGGGTGGCTCAGTTGGTTAAGCATCTGAATCTTGATTTCAGCTCAGGTCATAATCTTGGGGTTTGTGAGTTCAAGCCCCGTGTCAGGCATCACGCTGACAGTGTAGAGCCTGCTTGGGATTCTCTCTCTCTCCCTCTCTCTGCCCCTCCCCACTTGTACTCTCTGCCTCTCTCTCTCTCTCTCTCTCAAAATAAATAAATAAACTTAAAAACAAAAGAAATGGCAATCTTAAGATCTACCTCGCAGGTGTCGTCACCAGTAAGAATGATGTAGGTAAAGCCTGGAACAGAGCAAGTAAATGGTAATTATTATTATGGTTAATATTATTGGCACAAGCCTAGTGAACTCTGAAGTCTTTCTTTGTAAATGTTTGCTGAATCTGTTAGACTTGAAGGGCCCCAAAGGACCTGTGCTGGACAATGAGTCAATTCCTCCTAATGAATACTCGGGAACTCGCGTTTCTGAGGCACCTGCCAACCCCCCTCCCCTTGCTCAAGAGTATAAAACTCAAAAGCTTGCAGAGGCCACACAGAACATAGAAACAACTGAAGCATTCTGGGTGCATCTGCTGAACTGGAGGGGCCTTGCTCAACTACAGGGAAAGATCTAGGGTTGTCAGATTTTGTATTTTTTAAGAGAGATTGAGAATCTAGATTTTTATGTAAAGTCTCCTTATTTTCGAAGTGATAGTCACTGTGCTGGCGGTCCCCACATCCACCCCCACTTTTGGAGATCCGTTAGAAGGACTCACAGGGGATATAGATGCATCATGAAAGGAAGAGCATAGCCCAAGGGAATCCAGGCCCCGGCTCCTTCTGCTTTGTCCCCACCCCCACAAGGGGCCACCTGGAGCCCAGTCTTCCCCCAGCAACAAAGGGCAGTGACGCAAATGTGATTCTTCTTTGGGGGGAGGCCGATTAGAGACTCAGTACCCCTGCTTTTTATCGGGTGCGGGTCAATCTGCCGAACACATACTAAAATTGCAAGCTCCCAAGGGGGAAAGCACGTGTCCAACCTACATGATCTTGCTTCACAGGCTAGGCACGGTGAGCTGCTCTGAGGGAATGACTGCTCTCCACGGAAGGAACTACTCACCAGCCAAGTTCCCAGCTGCCAGCCCAGGGCTGACCTTGCAAGCGGACCTTTATAAGGATAGCAGTTTTGGCCCCGTTGTGTTAACTCTTGTACAATTATTAAGTGAAAAAATGTTCAGCCTTTTATTCTGGAACATTCCAAACACATACACACAAAAAGAAAATTGTATGATGAACCTGCATGTGCCCATCACCTGGAGGCTGCAGTTCACACATGCCTGTGTTGAGTCATGTGTGTCCCCACCCACTTCCCATCCCGCCTTGAATTATTTGGAAGCGAATCCCAGACATCATATTCCATCTGCAAGACGTCAGTAGGTATCTCTAAGTGATAAAGACTCTTCGAAAATGTTCTGGCGTGCAAGCTTCCAGTTTCCAACCTCCGCCCCAAGCCAGGCATCCTTTCCGGGTGATGATTCTCGGTCGACCGGCCGCCTTGCCAGAACGGCTTCCCCACCTACCGCCAACATCACCAGCACAGGGATTTGGGCACATTTATGGAGCACCTGTGCTTTGGTCAGGGCCCTGCCGCCTGGCACTGAATTTTAACAGGATATTTGCTTTGCAGAATGATTCCAGTGGCTGATCCTGTGTGTGATATGGGCTTCTTCGTCTTGATTGTATGTGTTAGAAGGCTGTAATGGGACCTGCTCCTAGGGGACCTGTCTTCAGCGAGGCCCACAAGAGGCCCTGGGTTTATAGAACCTGGAGAAGAGGTTCTAGGCCTAAATGGAGCAAGGGAGAACAAGAGAAAGCAGCCACTTCCTGTGAACCAAAAGAGTAGATTTCTGCACAGTCCTGCTCTTGGTGCTGAGAGATACAGCAAAGAGAGAGGAGAGCACTGGACAAGGAGTCAGGATTCCTGGGATGCTCTCCCTTGGCTGGTCCACGACTAGCTGAGTGTCCTTGGCTGAGTCACTTCACTTCTTCAGCCTTAGCTTTCTTGATGGTAAAGTATCTGGGTCTTCATTCATTCACTCATTCATTCATTCGTTCATTCTCTAAGCATTCATTATATAGTATATACTGAGCTTGGCACTGTGGATAGGAAAATCAAAAACGTTGCGGCGCCTGGGTGGCTCAGTCAGTTAAGCATCCGACTTCGGCTCAGGTCATGATCTCACGGTTTGTAGTTCCAGCCCCACATCGGGCTCTGTGTTGACAGCTCAGAGCCTGGAGCCTGCTTGGGATTCTGCGTTTCCCTCTCTCTCTGCCCCTCCCCTGCTCGCACTCTGTCTCTCTCCTTCTCAAAAATAAATAAACATTTTTAAAATTTTTAAAAAAGTAAATAAAAACAAAAATCAAAAAAGTCTTTAAAAGACAATCCCTGCCCTCAAGGGGCTTACTCCAGTACAGAGCGCACATGTGCACACACACGTACAGGCTATGTTACAAGAGTCATATGTGACGAGTCCTGATTGAAGGAGTGGGGAGGGGCCCTACCAATTACGTAGCTCCTACTACGTACCAGCCTTGACTTTCTCAGACACCCTTAAACACATTGCTCTTCCTCGAGCTTCACCTCGAGCCTGTCACAATGAACTATTCCCAGCTGTGTTTGTCACGAGGGCCGCCATAACAAATAGCACAGACCGAGTGGCTTAAGCAACAGAAATTTATTTCTCCACCGTTCTGGAGCCCAAGATTGACGTGTGGGCTGGGCTGTTTTTTCTTAAGTCCTCTCTCCTTGGCTCGCAGACGGCCACCTTCTCCTTGTGTCTGCTCATGGCTTTCTGTCTGTGTGTGTCTGCGTCCTCTTCTCCTAAAAGGACATAGGTCATGTTGGCTTAGGGCCCAGCCGTATGACCTCATTTTACTTTAATCACCTCTTTAAATGTCCTCATCTCCGAATGCAGCTACATTCTGAGGCACTGGGCATTAGGGCTTCAACATATGAATTTAAGGGCACAAGTCAGCCCATAATACAACCCTCCCACCACAAATTGGAGAATGGACACTTGAATTTTATTGATGGCCTCCTAGGAGCCTGGGACAAAGCCAAACCTAACTTTTGGCAAGGCCAAATTCTTCCCTACACGCCTCTCTTCCTTCCGTCCAATCAGCTTTCCAGACACAGCTCTGGGTCTTCTTTCCTATACCTTCTGAGCTCCCTGTAACCTCTCCATCCTCTTGTCTTCTCTGGCCCTTATTAACACATAGCTTCCCACACAGGGGTGGTGGCTAAGAGCTTGAATAGCTTTGGGACAGATACTTGGTTTCAAGTTCAGACTCTATTACCTACCAGCTGTGTGACTTTGGGAAAATGACTTAACCTTTGTACACTTTAATAAATGTTAGCTATTACTTTTGTTATTTGGGGGAGTAATTTAACTCCACATTATTTACAAGTTACATGGTGTTTTTATGAAGGGCTGATCTTTGGTTTTGTGCTGTTATTATACACCTCTTTACATCTTCAATTTTATGTTGAAAACTCTTTGAGGGGCAGGGCTTTAGCACTTTGAAGACAATACTAAGGCATTGAGGATACAGAGATGAATGGCATGTTTTTAGTCTATAGAATCTTCTGACTTTCCAGCGAGGAGAAGGGAGATAAGTAGACTAGCAATTACAGCCCAGTGCAGTTTGTCTTGAGATAGAAGTAAACTAAGTATGTTCTGGGGACCATAGAAAAGGACGAGAATCCAGTTTGGGGCTTAGGAAGAGGAATTGGAGGAAGTCAGAAAGACTCCTTAAAGGAGGTGACACTTCAGCTGGACTCTTGTTAAACTTTTGTGACCCTCAGATCATTGGTGCACATTAGAATCACCTGGGGAACTTATTAAAAATATAGATATCAGGGCCCACCCCAACCTACTGACTGAGTGTACAGGGTTGGGGCCTAATCATCTGTTTTTGCTTTTTGTTCTTTTGGTTTTCTGAACCTGCCTGACTTTTATAGGTATTTGTGTTTTTGAGGTCAGCAGAGAATACCAAGTTTGTTTTGATACTTGTCTTAGTCAGTTGAGGCTGCTATAACAAACAAGTACCATTAACTGGATGCCTTATAAACAACAGATGTTTATGTCTCACCAGTTGGAAGTTAGAAGTCCAAGATCATGGGGCCATCATGGTTGAGTTCTGGTGAGAGGCCTTTTCTGGGTTTGTGGATGGCCAACTTCTAACGGTATCAACATGGCAGAGAGCAGAGGAAGGAAGTAAACTTTCTCTTCTAACGGTATCAACATGGCAGAGAGCAGAGGAAGGAAGTAAACTTTCTCCTGATTCTTATAAGGGCTCCCCGCTCATGGTTTCTTTTAGCCCTAATTATCCCCCAGAGGCCTCACCTCCTAATACCATCACTTTGCAGGTGGAGTTTCAGCATATGAATTTGGGGTGGGGGGGGACACATTCAGTCTATCACATTACCTGTTAGAGAACAAAATACTGGTTTTAGCAAGCTCATCTCATTATTTTTGTAGACAGTAGTCAATAAATTTAAACAAAGAACTCAACCTCTGGAAGAGTTTTTGATAAGTGGTAAAGGAGATTAGTGACCACAGACTTAGATGCAGAGAATGTGACCTGGAACATATAGAAACCAAGTATGGAAGCTACAGGACCACTTCCAGAGAAGGATGCCCAACATCACCAGGCCGATGCGGGAGACTCATGTTCAAGGCTAATGTGCGGGGAGACTCATGTTCAAGGCTAATGTGCAGGGAACCCAACCGATACCTGTAATAGGTTAACCGGGGCGTTCAGCTGTATGAAGGCATGCTTGGGGAAGAAAGTGATGTGCCCAGAGGTGGATATAGCTGTGCACCATAGTGAGGTATGTTATAACCGGGGACACTAAGTATCTCTGGATTCAAACCCTACAGGGAGGAAATGAATGCCCCCTTCTGAACAAGGGGGCCTTCAATTCTGTCATTGGGACTAAGAAGGTGGTTAACAAGTTAGTAAACACCAAGCGAGAATCAAAACTGAATAATAGATTGGTATTGTTTTCTTTTGAAGAAAGTGTTCTGAGGTTAAGAGAGCAGTTTGTTAGCCGCTGATCTTGCCAACCCCCTTCATGTTGTAAATGGGCCCAGGGAGACGCAGGGGAAGTATCTCGCCCAAGTCATTCTGCTTCTGCCGCCTGCGTCTGTACCAGAACCCTTGTGTGGAGCTCTTGCTGTGGTTCTTTGGGCTTCGGTTCCATCTGAGAATGACCCATAGTGGGCTCACTTCTGCAGACGTGATGTGAAGGAGTGAGGGACACCTGGTCTACATATGCCTGTGAGTCACCACTGTATCCCCAACCTGTAGGCCAAAACTCCTACGCTTTTGCCTCCTGGAGAAATATTCATGAGATCGCTTGACAGTGGGAACAAGGCATTGCACAGAGCTTCCCGGAGCATCACCGGAACCCATGCTAACCCAGGAAGGAATTTTCTTCAGTATCACAGTCCATCTTCCAGGAATGTTGAGTTGACAGCTAAAATGGACACCGAAGGGTCTGGGATAATGGTGGAGCTGACAAGTTTTGGGGTTTAAACAAAGAAGGCATGAGCCTGCTTAGGTGATATGGGCCCTGGGGCCATGGAGGGGCGATGGTGATTGGTTAGGTTTTGAATCATGTTCTGCAGTGGTTGTTGAAACCGCCCTGAAAAGAAACAAGGCTGGCATGACTCATGCTAACCTCATAATCTGGAACAAATGTCTGACCTTTATGAATCAAGACAACAAACACCACAGGGCAAAGACTGAATTTTATTTGCAGCATGGAGCATCATGCCCAGCTCGTTGAACATTCAGAGTCCCAAGAGAGCTGGGTTTCGGGGTGCTCTTGAGCTACTGTTTACAGTAGGAATACACTCCACTTGTCCCCTTCAAGAATTGTCTCTCCAAGTCACTTTCCCCTTTCCTCACTATCTACTCTGTCTTCTTACCCCATCATTCAGGACACCTTCTCTCTCATCCATTCAGCTCTGTTCTTCCCTGAGGGGGTGATGGCTCTTTGATTGAGAGAAGCGTGAGGTATGGGAGAGGAGAGAAGGGCGGTGTGGATATTGTCCAAGTATGTGGGTTGCTGGTAGAGGAACATGGCAGGGTGGTCGCTGAGGCTGAGTGTGTCCTATATGCTCACCAGTGGGTTGTGGCTGGATGAAGCTGTGTATGCATACTCTAGCCAGAGGGCTGCAGAATCGCTCCACAAACATATCCTCTGCTGTACTTAGGCACCTTGGGGCAAGGAACAGAACAGTATTTGATACCTTCCCCTCCAAGAGAGTTCAGGCACAAACAGAAACACCAGAAGATCTCTCTATCATAGAAAGCAATGGTACAAGAAGGGCCGTGCAAATGGAGAGGCTTCACATAGATCTAGAACCATGTTATCTGGGTAGCTTTATGGGTGGTCACGTGTGGTTGGGGACATAATGATGAGGAACATACAGGCATGGTATTGTCAGTGCTTGAATGGGCGTGCTTGTTATTAAAAGTAAATACATGAAAACAGAAAAAGGTCACGCATAGACCAATGCTGAGATTGTGACGTGAACCAAGGATCGTGATTAATATAAATCTGCGCATCGAGGCTGGACAAGGGGCAGGGTCTAGGTCACGGTCATGTTTTTGTGGGTTTTTTTGTGTGTGTTTTGTTTGTTGTTTGCTTTGTTTTTTAGATATATCATTGTGATTGAATGTAGGGGAATAGGACCGATTTAGAAGATTGTGTTCCAGGCTCCTAACTAGTGTGGTGGCATTTGGGGTGGAAGGAGGGAGCTGGCTTGAGACCCAAGCAGGAGGACGTAGGCAGGGCCTTGCAACTAACTGGGTGTAAGAGGTGGGGAGGGTAGTGTTCAAAGCTGATGCCCAGCTTCTCTTTGGTTTGGTTTAGGCTTGGTTGTTCCTTGAATTTTTCCTAGCAGGAATTTTTAACGAAGACTCTAGGTTCATATAAGCAGGGTCAACAAACAGATCTTGTTTCTCTAGAGGGTGGGGAAAATATAAAATTCTAAATTTTCACTTGGAAGATGGCCTGCATTAGAGGAACTCAGCCACGTACAAGCCTGGGCCTCCCTGTCCCGGAAAGAGCTCAGGACTTCTCGGGTAACTGGAGCCCTAGAGAGAGACCAGAGCTTCCATATCTTACACAGGCTCGGGGTTTCATGGTAATTGGGGCTTCTTGTTCTGCCCTGTTGGGAAGAGAATGCCTCAGGTTGCAGGGCTCTAGGCCAAGGACCCAGATGCAGGTTGTTTGCTCCCAGGGGAGGCCTCCTGGGCTGCCTGCCCCAGCCAGAACCAGCACTGTGTGCCCTGGAAAGAAGCCCTGTCCCCACTGGAGCCCATGGAGGCCCCTACCTAAATCCGTGGTCTGGGGAGCTAGGGAGAAGGTAGAGATACTGGTGTCAGGCTGAGGACAGGTGGGTATGTGGTGCTGGCCGTGGATGGAAAGGCAGGTGAATGTGCACCTTTCAAGACCCTAGCACACCAAGGACCACTCAGGCCCCTTGGAAATAGTCCTGCCTCCCCAGAAGCCACCTGGCAAGGGCAGAATCTCTTCATGACATCTCAGCCAACTTGTCCACCACTGTGAGTCAAGCCTAGCTTGGGTGGAAGGGTAGATTCTAAAACCACCGACTGAGCTAGAAAAATAAGCAAAGAGGCCAGATTAATGATAACAGGTAACATCCATCGAGCTAGTACTCTGTGCCAGGTACTGTGCTAAGAATTCATTAGGTGGAATTATACTTAATTCTCATGAGACTCCTTTGCTATATAATTGCCATTTTACAGATGGGAAACCTGAGGTTCTGGAAGTTAAGTCACTTTGTTCAAGACCACAAAGATGGTTGCAGTGGCTTCCAAATGTGCCAACTTGGCTGGGCTTGGGGAATGTCTCAAAGTTCTCATTCTTGTTTATGAGTTAAGGTGGACAGCAAGACAGACTCTTGTGGGAGATTTAGGGGGTGGGAAGGAGGCAGCAGCCATTCTGCAGCTCACACACATTGTCACTGACCCATTGTCCCCTCATTGGTGTGAGGCTTGCAACCACCTCGTCATCGCCTGAATCGTTCTTCAGCTTTCCAGACGCCTGGGCCAGATACATGTTTAGGTTGTCCTAAAGGACTCTGCGCACTGTAAGACACTCACCACCACTAGGGTCAGGGGAGAAGTAGAGCTGGTGTGGGTCTGAGTCCATCCTGTAGGCTCTGGCTTGTAATTATGGGTTCCTCGATCTTATCCTTGACCTTTTCCTTGATCTCCATCTTCCTTTCCCAACTGCCTGCCTTGCAGATGTCAAGCTCCGGCACCAGATGCAAAGACATACCTCAGCGAGAAAGCTCCCACAGTTGTGTAAGGGCAATTCCCTGTAAAAAATTCCTTTACGTAAGTATCGAGGGGGTGCATAAACACCTACGATATGCGTATATATGTGTGCAGACGCATACATGCATATCCTACAGGCATATATAGGTTGTGTGTATAGAAAGATCTTCTGCTTCTCTGGTTGAGTCTTGACACGCTGATGCAACTGGGATCTGATCTCAGGTAATTTTACTGCAGGACATACATGCATGTTCAACAAGTCCGATTATGTGGCAGTTGGTGAGAGGGGGGTTCCGCTTTGCACAGGCTGAGATTGAGGTGCCTGTGAGATGTTTGGGTGGGCGAGTCATGGGCCATTGGAGGTACCTGAGAAGCTACGTGTGCAGTGGATGATCAGGGAAGGGGGAATCATCGTGGGCTGGCTGGAATTGGAAACAAGTTTTATGATGGTAAGACCTGATTTAAGTCTCAGCGGTAGGCAAGAGCTGGTTAAATGGATGGGAGGGGGTGGGCATTGTGGATGGGCATGAGAATGGCCTGTAGCAGGAATGCGTGGGGTCTGATGTGATCAGCCTGGATGGTCTAGGAGGGGTGTTATCGATTATATGGCCATTGCAATCTAGACAGGTTTGTGAATTTATCTCCCCGAGGATGCAGTGGGCTCTGGGCATTGTGTATTGCACCTGGTAGAGTACGTTTCCGGTTTAATTAAATTCAACTTGCCTCAAACATTTTGTGAGCACCTACTATATTGATATAAATATGAATAAAACATGAACTGCGTCCTGGAGAAATCTGTGTTCAGTTGTAGATAGTGAATGTATTTTTGTTAGTTTGGATTGAATGGACATCTTGGGCTAATAGTGGGGTTGGCTGTGGACCCCTGCTTCCCTTTCTGGCTAATTGTGTGGATGAAATGATGAAACTCAGGTCTGTGTCTCCACCCACTCTTCCGTCCCTCCATTCATCGGAAGCTACCTTGATCTACTTACCTACCTACCTCTCTTTCATCGCTCTCTGTCTCTCAATCACCTGTTATTTTCTCCTCTTGTTAAACGCAGGCAGGATCTGAGAAGCCCACAAAAGTAGCCATCCACAAAATGACAATTAAAAGAAGCAGAGAAAAAGAAAGTAGGGAGAAACGGATGTTGGAACGACAGGTACTGACTGAATCAGTATTGTAGCTGAGCATCGGGGCAGGTTTACTAGAAACTAAGGCAAAAAGAAGAAAGACAAGGATGCACACTTGATTATCCAGTCGGTGATATTTGAAGAGAGAAGGAAGGCAGGCAGGGAGCTGGAACTTCCCCGGCATTGGGTAGAAGGAGAATTTATTGTGTCCGGGCTGCATAGGACGTTGGGGAGCATAATGGCCACCGTCTTGCCCTGCAGTTCTGTAACAGCAGAGAAATGTTCCTCAAATGTTTCTCCTATCGACCCTCTAGAAAGGCTAAGGGCATAACATTAAATCTTACTTCAGCACAAGCTTTCCTGTGGTAAGCTAAGCTAATAATGTCCACCACATTACGTTCTGACTACCGGACTCAGAACAGGGACTGAGCCTGGGGTACTGAGAAGGGCTGCTTAGCTGGCTTTAGCTCTGTCTGTCACATTGTATTTGTTTCCAGAGAGCCTTTGGCTCACGGTCTTTGGTCTCCCTACCAGAAAAATCTCTTCATCTCTTCAATACCTTGTCATCAACTCAGAACTTGCTTAATTCCAGGGCTAAGAGAGCCAGCCTGCCATCCTCCCTTTCCCAAAGCCAGCAGCTGAAACACTGTGCCAAGAAGGTCTCTCAGCTTACAAAGAATTATGGCAACCACACCTTTCCCCAAGCAGTGGAATAACTTGGGAGCCCCTTGGGGAGCAGTGCCTGGAGTTATGGGGTCCAGGGCTGGCACATTTCTCCACCAGCTTGTTTGCAGTGGGGTTGGTCCTGGTCAGTTACCAGGTAACTATCAGCCTGCAGCTCCTCTGCCTCCGGTGCTTGAGAGTATTAGCTGTGCTAGTCCCCAGAATCCGTCCCATGCTCAGGGCCAACTTTTGGGGAAGCAAGGTCAGACCGGAGGGCTTCCTGGAACTGTGAATGGAGAAGCAAGTGCTCCCAGCACAAAAGCCATCGGGCCGTTGTTCCATGAGGAGCCACTGAGCACCTGCTAGGTAGAGCATCTGAGTTGCTATAGTGTGTCTAAAGGGGGGGGGGGCTGGCAGGAGGGGGAACAAAGAAAAGGCAAGAGACATGAAAGGGCCGGGCCTGGGTCTTCAGGACTACTCAGAGGGGTCTGGGGAAGACTGGAGACCACCTAAAATGACACGACACAACAAGAAGACTTCCTAATTACAAGTGCATGGCTGTGTGTCTCAGAATGCCTGTGTGACTTTGAGCAAATCGTGGGACCCCTTTGCTCCCAGGTTTCTCATCTTTATGAAACAAGAAAAACAGTAAATGTGCAGCTTTCCTGGCTGGAGGTGAGGGAAAGAGGAAGGCTATAGTGTGGAAGTGCATGGACAAATAAAAATGGGCCACATGGAAACTCAGGTGGATGTTGTCGTCAGCGCAGTAACTACTGATCTTAAAACAGTACCGGTGAAATAACGGGCTGTGGCTTCCAGAGTTAGAACTGGCCGGTAACGCCAGGCTGACCAGGGAGGCCACTCCAATGAGGCGGCATTCACCTGCCCCTCCTCCCCAGCCGGCTCTATCAGACAATAGTCATCTTCCACCGGCCTTCACTCGCACCTGTCTTGACATTCACACTGTCGTCCCACCCTCATATTTAGGCAGGCGGCACCCAACTCATCCTGCCCTCTTGCCAGGTGGTTGGCTACTGCTCCTGCTTATAGTAGAGGTCACAGACCCGGGGACGCTGCCCAGCTCCTCGCTGGTCAGAGAAACCCCTCTTGTCCCAGCTCTCCTTTACACTTGAATGTACAAGTTACTCCCTTTTACGGCCAATGCTAAAATTAATATATTATGGCCATGTATTAATAACATAGTAATACCTAATAATATACAGTACACCATATACTATATGCTATATATATATATGAATATATATATCATATGTTCTATTTATACTACATAGTATACTATAAATCCATATTATGTATATGATATACACACTAATATATATATTATATATTATGATACTATGCAATACATTACCATATAATTTCTTTTCAATATTCAGAAAACCCCACTGTGCCGTGCAGTGTTGGTGGAATAGTGGTGAGCATAGCTGCCTTCCAGAAAGCCCCACTGAGATAGGTATTTTTATTACCGCCATTTTGCAGATGAGGAAACTGAGGGTTAGAATAGTTTAAGTCATTTGCCCAAAACTATTCACGTCGGAAACTGTGAAGCCATGATCCTGACTCGGAGACTTCTCTTTTAGCCACTGCTGTTTTCTGATTTCCCACTGGTTCTCCCGATTCGGTAATAGTAGATGATGTACTTAACAAATATCTTGGGGGACCTAGCGTATGTCAGGCATTGTGTAGCGGTCACATACAACAGGTAATATGTTTGCCTTGGTCTTTGCTGCTGTTTGGTGGTGAGATAGTTGGGGCAAGCTGTGTGTGTGTGTGTATGTGTGTGTGTGTGTGTGTGTGTGTGTATACGCGTAGACTTCTCAGCCTGGTTATCTGTCACTTTCTTGAAGGCAGAACTGTCTCAGGGCATTAGACTGGGGACTCCCTAAAGGCTACGTGTGCACCGGAAGACTCGACTCTGCATAGGCAATATGTAATAAATGTAAAAGAACCTGCAGAAGCAGTCGTGGAAATAGTCACTGACCATCCTGAGTCGTCAGCTCTGTTCTTCTCCCCACTCATCCTCAGGGCCTTCCTGCAGCTTTTTAAAAGTTTGGCAGTTCGCTCTGTTGGAGGAAAAGGTGAAATATGCAGCATTTAAAAAAGATGGTGAAAGATACATTATTAGCATCTCATTGGAAATGTTGTGACAAGGGTAAGTGACTAGGGTAAGTGAATGTTAGTGGAAGAAAAGGAGAGTTGGGGTGTGTATGAGTGTGAGTATGGACAACATCTAGAACTCAGATTTTGCACTGACAGCAATTTTCCACTGTTGTAGTTGTGAGTTTGATGTCTGGGCCAGTCCGTGTATCTTCCCAGCAAAGATGCAGAAATAACACATCTTTCCCCTTCATGCGGTTACTACATCTGAAAGATTAGAAGCACTTTACAAGCAGTAGGTATTTTATAAACCATCCTTCCAAGAACTACATGTTGGAAAGCTCTGTCTCCCCATCCTAGCCGACCAAGGAACAGTGAGGTAAAGGAGGAAACGTGACCCCCCTCCTTGCCTTACAACTTCTGTGCTCATCTCCCCAACCCCCGCCTTGACCTCAAGGCCTTGCCTGGGTCCTGGCCCCTTTGCCCTGGCAACGCTTGCCTGATGGCTCCCATTCTGGTTCTCACTGCTCAAACCCATCCGACATTCCTGAGTCAAAGTAGTCTGTTCAAGCACTGCCTGAGTGAGGCACGAGCTCCTACCACGGACACTAAGGCTCTCCTCAGAGAGGCCTCCATGATTTCTCTTCAGTGGTCCAAAGTGAGCCCCTGACACATTTAACAAATATCTTGGGGGACCTAGCGTATGTCAGGCATTGTGTAGCGGTCACATACAACACAGGTTTAAAAGTAACCCGAGTTGGCTTCAAGTTGCTTTGTCTCTAGCGGGGCAGACACCTTACACAATGTTCCGGCTGCTGCTACAGTGGGAGTATGGTTAGGATGCTGGAGGAACGCTGAGGATGCTCTCAGCTAGCCTGGAGCAATCACAGAGGGCTTCCTGGAGGGGAAGACATATCAGTTAGTCTTTTACAAAGTCATCATTTACTGTATCCCAAGCAGAGCCCTCTGCTGCCTCTTCCTGTGTGCATTTGCTGTTAGATTGAAAGTCCTTGCCTTCCCTACACCTCCTGAAATGTATCGTTCTTTCCAGACTCACTCAGAGGCCACTTCCTCACCCGTGAATCATTTCTAGATTCCCTGATTTAAAGAGACTTCCTTCTTTGACCCTGGTGCTACTTTGTACATTACCTCTCGGCTCTTTAATTTGTCTCTGGTTTTATTATAGTTACTTATCATCTCAACACACCCTACTCTATGTTTAACTCATTATCTGTCCCTAGCATAGAGCTTTACAGGGCTGTTCTGATAATGTCTGAATCAATTGCTTTGTTTTTAATGTTCCCCAAGAGAGGACCAAGAGCCTTCTGGGATGGATTTGAATGAAAGGCAAAGCCAGGCTTGCTGAACCTGTAGAATAGTGTGTCCATTTCGCTCAGAACCTGGGCCTCATCGGGCTGAGGTCATGGATGGTCACTGTGCGGTCTAGTGACCTTGGATATGTGCTCTGGCCTCAGTCTGAGTCCCAACTTCCATCACCAAGTGACCCATCTGCAGGGGAAGGCGACGCTGGGTAAGTACTGAATTGGGGGTGGGGGAGAAGCTTCGGGGACAGAAAATCGGGGTTCCAGTGCCCCCTTGCCACTCACAGTTGAGCGGCCAAGAACAAGTCACATCAGAGATCTATGCCTCAGTCTCCCCACGTACAGAAGGTGGCATTGGATTTAGGGAGTTTTCCAACTCACAACTGTACAAAGGATGAGGGAGACAGCTGAACACACGCATTTCTCTATGGGGTAGAGAGCCTATGTAAATGCTAGTTTGCCCTTGTGATGAGTTGGCATAACCCGGCTCTCTCCATTCTCTGACCCAAGCTGGAAATATCTTCTCAGTTGTTGACGGGAAATTGCGCCCTTTTGGTCAGAAGCTGAGAGAACATCAATATGAAATGCCACATTTTATAGCTTCAATGACTTTGCTAAAAGCTCATCCCAGCCCGCTGGTCATTTGGCTCTGAGAATAGGCCGTAAAAGGCTTCCATTCGCTATATTTCAGGCTATTTTACCCGGAGAGAGTTTGTAAGCAGGGAAGACATGCATTTTGAAGTGCATTAAGGGCTTCTGAAATTGTCATTAACAGTTCTCCTTGATGCTCCACAGTAATGAAATGAGTGACAGTGACATAAGAAAAAAATAACAGCCCAATCTTTGTGTTTTGTAATGAATAATAAAGTATTTTAGCCTCTTTAGGGACTTAACACCACAGTAATCCTTTAATCCCTGGAAAAACCAATTTTGTTGACATGAAAAGGGGGATATTTAACTTCATCCAATTAATTTTCTACCTTCGAGATGCCACGATTATGAGGACCAGATTGAATAGATTCATTAGAGCCACCATATTATGTATCAAGTTGTGGCTTTGACACCGGAAAGTGGCACCAGCAAGGGAACTCGCGGTCACAGTTGTGTTGAAATGTGCCCACTTTGAAGCACCAGGGCTCTGAGGCCTTCACATCTCGGCCCCGTTGCTTGCCCCCAAGTGCTCACATCTGCAAACACTCAGCCACCACGCAGCCATTAAACCGAGAACTTGGCTGACATTCCCCCAGTACCAGCTCGCTCTCTCTGTTTGAGCTCCAAATTAGGACTGTCCCTGCGAGAAGGCTGCAATGCTTGCCGCAGAAACATTCCCAACAGCAAAGAGTTAGCTAAGTGTGAACTCAATTTTAAATTACACAGCGGGGGGGGGGGGGGGGGGGACGCCATTCAAATCCTTCTCAGAACAATGGATTGGAATGGGAGATAGATTGGAGGTTTCATTGTTTTTGCATTGGACTTCAACATGCAGACACGGGGAGATTTTAATTCCACCTTCCACGCAACCCCAGGCAGAATTGGATTTGCAGGGATGAAAGAAAAGAGATGATGAAAACCGAGGGCTATGGCAGAGCCACAAGTATCCTAATGGTATCCTGTCTGAAGACGGTCCCTTTGAGAATGAAAAATGGGACATGGGAAATGTCAGAGTGACCCTTATTCTTACCCCAGCAGCCACTTTCAGTACATGTCATTTACCACCAGCCTGTCACCAAGGAGCATGATTATACATGTTGGCGTCCGCTGTGTCGTGCTCAGTGCTAGGTACACAGGCATGTGTCCAGCACGGTGCTTTCTAAGGAGGAAGGACATGGCGTGATGATGAAGAAATGACACTGGCATTTTTGTGTGGCCTGTGAGGGAGCCAGTTCCGTGGAGAAATGGGGGATTTTGGAAACAGAGTCTGAATCTTTGTCCCACCACCCTCGATGTCACAGGCTTGGACTCATTTGAGACTTGGCTCTCTCATCTGTAGAATGGGGAGAATGGGCTCAACCTCTTAAGAGTTTTTATGGAGTTATAGAAGGCAACTTCATGAAAACCCCAGCCCAGTGCTTAGCGAACTGTAAGTGTCAAGGAGACACCAGTTTCCTTCCCTCCCACCATGTGACGTTAGTCTCATTATTTGAGACTCATTATTATTATAAAAGAAGTTTAAGGGACTATTGCATCACTTAGTTTCCCCCTTAGTTTTGCACATGGGAAGTGAAGTGACTTGCTCAAGGTCAGGTGGCTAACTGATTATAGGATGGACCAGAGCATGAATCCTAACTCCTGCATCGGATCTCTTTCCATGACCTCACGCAGTTTGGATTGACTGGCTGGCTCTTGCTTGAGGGGAAGCATTCCTCATCCAGGTCATCTTATCCCAGGTGATTGAGTTCAGCTCTTCCCCCTTGATCCTCTATTTCCCAGCCCCACTTCTAATCACAAATATTCCTGGTTCCTTAAACTTTCTTTGGGTCCCCTGGTGAGTATGCCTCCATCCTGAAACTTCCGTTTACTTTTCCCTTTAGTTTCAGGGAAGATACCGGTTTCCTCTTAGAAGCTGTTCTTTGCGGAACTTTTGCCTGTAGGTGCATAGCCTGTCCTCCTTAGAAAGCACCGTGCTGGACAAATACTTGTGTGCCAAGCACCGAGTGAGACACAGCGGATGCCAACTTTTGAGAGTTTCTCAGTCTTGAATAAGGTGTGCCTTTCTTTCAGCTCCTGGGCTTCCTAAGCAGCCAGACAAGAACCAAAGACCAGGCATCCCCCAGTTTGCTAGGAATGAATTGAGGAGGTGGGGCTCCAGTGGTCAGGTGCAGCTCTGAGCTGAGAGCGACAGGAAACAGGTCCCCCTGCACGTGGCAGTGGCCATGCTGGTAACTCTTGCTTTTATGCTTGCTCTGACCAATTCTAGGATCTGAGTGGTGAGACTGAAATGGGGTCCCCTTGGAGGTGAGACAACAGAGAGGGAGGGCGGCCAAAGCAGGGGCTTGGTGAACACACGGTTCAGGCAAAGGCACTAGTCATTAAGCCTACTACATTTTCTGGAAGAGTATCGTATTCGCTCCTGCCAAAGTCCAACCTTCTGGGCTTGTCTACTGTCAGCCTGGGTCCGCAATCTTCAAACAAACAAACAAACAAAATAGTGGCGTTTAAGGAAACCATTTGTTTAAATGGAAGTGTGCAGAAAGGTCTTGGCAGGAGGCGAATCTGTAGGGACTGGATGTGGCCTGAATGGCTCACAGAAAGGAAAAGAGAAACATTTCTCAGCAAAGGCAGCACACGGGAAGGTGGTCCACACACCGCGGGCCAGCTGCTGCCTCTGCTGAATTTCTTCATTCATTCAGCGAATATTTTCTTGCAAACCTTCTCAGTACCAGACACTAAGGATACCCCAGGGAGCAAATTAGAAAGTGTACTTTTCTTCAGGGAGCCTCTATTCTCCTTCCCTTTTCCCAAATGCATTTCTTAGACTCCCAAGGTTGTGCAGCAAGAAATTTACTTACTGTTTGTAAAACACTCTACGACTTATTAACCACTGATAAACTGGCTTCCTGACAACTTCGTGAATGTATTCTGATTCTCATTTTATCGTAGAGGGAGCTGGAGACTAGTGACATCCAATGTCTTGCCCTAAATTATGTAATGGTTGGTTCTTAGTCCCCATCTCTTAAGAGTGAATTTGCCCTAAACTAGAAAGTGGGTGCAGGTGTACCTAGCTTATCATAAGAATAAGGGTCAGAACTGTAATCTCGGGAGCTCCCCAGCTCGGCAAAGACCTCCTTGCAAGCCAGCATGGGTTCATTTGCGTGTAGCTGGGCAGTCCCTGTTCTTGCTTACTTTCCAAGTGAGCATCACTTTCTTTTTAATTTTTAAATATTTACTTATTTTTGACAGAGAGAGAGAGAGAGAGAGAGAGAGCAAGTGGGGCAGGGGCGGAGAAAGAGGGAGACACAGAATCTGCAGCAGTCCCCAGCTCTGAGCTGTCAGCACAGAGCCCGACCTGGCGCTTAGACTCACAAATGGTGCAATCATGACCGGAGCCGAAGTCGGACGCTCAACCGACTGAGCCACCCAGGCGCCCCAGTGAGCATCACTTTCTAACAAGACTCTCTCTGGCCACCACACTATCTTCTCAGAGTAATCAAAGCATGCAGCCTCTCACTATGAAATTGGCACATGCAAAACCAGTCAGGAGACTGACTTCAGGTACCAATGTTGTTTGAAATAGAAGTTGATTTTAGCTATGTATTTCTAAAACTTTGGTGTGATTTATTTGCTGACCGCCTTGATGTACTGGAGGAGGACTCGAACCCTGCCCCTTGGTTCATTCCCATCAAACTGGCTGATGCCTCATCTCCGTTCTGGTCTGGTCGCCTGGGAACCCTGCAGGTTGAAAGAAGGGCACACGCTCTTATTCAAGGACGGAGACACCGAAACGTGGTCAGCCTTGATGCAATCAGGCTGCCTGCCTGTCCACCCCCCCACCCCCCTTCTGCACACAGAGTCAGGATCTACTAACTCTGTAAGAAAAAAAAAAAAGACCCAGTGGGGCAGCCTGAGGGAACCATAACTCACCCGGCTCGTGCTATTGCTGTACGGCAGGGGCTCTCTGATGGTTGTGCTGCCCTTGCCAGCTGGCCGTAAAAGGACCCCTCTCTTTAAGAACCGTGGCTCTCGGGGCAATGGTGTCCCCTCGATCTCATGGTCGGCATCAGGTATGCTCTGCCCACAGTGGGGAAGCAGGTCTAGCCCCCAACTGCCGTCGTTGGCCAAGCTCTTCTGCTTTCTTGTCCCGCGAGTCCCAAGAGGAAGGGCGACAGCTTTCAAGCTCACATTTGACTCTTTCTCTGTGTATTGACCCAGCGAGCTGGAGACAAAGAATCTGCTTTGCTGACCCCCGGAACTAGAAGACTAGTCTCTCTTCTCTTCATGAGAAGTAACAGCTCCCGTGGACCTAGATCCCTGCTAAACTATATTCTAAGGCACACAGAAGAAGTGTTGGATCTCTGCCCATGACCGTTTAGGAATGGAGGAGGAAGACTTGAGTGTTTCAACAACTAGAAAGCATCTCAAGCAAAGAATTAAACACAGGCTCGGCTGTGGTTCTTTAAAAAATAATTATGCAAAATTTACTCTCCCTCAATTCCCATGTCCACTTGTACATGTGCCACATTATTCCATCAGCCTTTTCTCTTTGGAGTTTCCACCTGGGACTGGTACCCCGGGTTACTCTGGAGAGTATTCTCCTCTACCCATTATTAACTGGGGTTCCCTCTTCCTTGCCCTCACCTGGTTCCCAGAGCCAAGCCGTGTAGATCGGAATGGGAGGCAGGGCTACCCTCACATTGCAATGAGGCCGGAGCTGATCCAAGAAAACTCCAGGGCAGCCACACGGCAGGTTCAAGTCAAAAGGAAAATCCATATAATTCCTCATCTGCTCCTGGCCCTTAGCTGGGAACCAGTTCCTGAGCCTTACCAGACTAAAAATATAGTAATTATAATACTAGTGGTTAGACTTCTTTTGTACCATTCTACTCTTACCTTTCTTCCATTCACCCCACCCAATTATGGTTGACTTTAAAATATAAAAGGCTGAGAGCCACTGTTTAGGCTGCAAGCATCATAACGGCATGGACTGGAGACCTGAGGGTATATCTGGGAAGAGTGTGAAGGTACTCCGCCTTCAAAGGACTGGACCGATTGAGTGGGAGGAATGGCGGGGTTTGGGGCCATCCTGAGGCTGGTTCTCCTGGCCCTGACCCAATGCCACATCAGAGCTTTGGAGGAGCCATTACGTTCTACCCTGTCTATCGTTTGCAGATTAAATTTCCCTAAATAGGACTTCGCACTGCAGACTTTCAGCACTCACCTCTGCTTGCTCTGTCGATAATCCATCAATGGAGGGCTGCTAATAATATGCATTGACACAACAGATTAGCCAGACGAGGGCCCTGTCGGTCGGCTCTTCAAGTCAATGGTAGTAGGATTATCAACCCTGCCATTGACGTGTGTTCCATTCTTCCTTCTTGAGTCCCCTGTGAGATGCCAGAGAGAGCTCCATTCAAACCCAAAGGCTCAAAAAACAAAAGAGTAATCTCAGCGTGAGGGCCTGAAAAAGCAATTTAGATCAAGAGAAAACAGAGACAACCGAATGCTTCCGTCTCTCTCATCACTGCCTTCTCTCCTCTTTGTGCTAAAGTTGTCATTTGTGGAGAGTTTTGCTCTGAGGACAGAGATGTCAGAACCCTCTCATCTTTTAAACCCAGCGGCTACACAAAGAAGGACAAGCTGCTGTCGCCGTGTCCTTATTTTCCAGGAGTCGGGCGAGGTTATGATTATCACCCTGCACTTCTCCCCATTTGGGTAGTGAGCACGTGGCTGTGGATGGGGAGCAAAGGTTTGCCAGAGCTCTGGCCTTTGGAGGACAGGGGACACTGACGTTTCAAGGGGGATAGTTGAGAGCCTGCTGGCCTTTTCCTCTTGGCCGTCTCCTCTTCGGGTTCAGCTTTAGCTGTTGTCGAACATGATGGTTTCAACAGAATGGCGATTCTGCAGTCCTGCAGGTGGGAAGCTGTGCAGATCTCTGGCCTGAGACTGATGTTGGACCCACGGCTCCATGATGATGCTGAGCAGGGAACCAGCCTCGTTCAAGGCAGAAAGCACAGGCACATCTAACACCTAATTTTGCATGGCTGGGGGTGGGGAAGGAGAGGGCAGAGTGACAGCACGGGAACCAAGTAGACAAAGGACCTCAAGGAATGATAGGTAAGGACAGGAAGGTAAGAGGATAGCAAGGGCCGGAGGGGGCCTCAGTGCCTGCTGGCTGCACCTCCCGACCCTGACCGTGGTGTGCCTGTTTTTTGTGTACTAACACGATCCCACCTAGCAGGTGAGTTGGGTGGGGGGATGGTGGCAAGGAAACCCCCTCGACAAACTGGCAGTGATCACTGTATTAGTCTGCTGGGGCCGCCACAACAGATTCCACAGCCTGGCAGGGCGGGGCAGTGGGGGGTGGGGGGTTGGAACAACTGAAATTTATTTTCTCACAGCTCTGCGGGCTGCAAGTCCCAAGAGCGAGGTGTCAACAGCATTGCTTCCTTCTGAGGCCTCTCTCCTTGGCTTGCAGGTGGCTGCCTTCCGGCTGTGTCCTCACATGGTCTTTTCTCTCTACGCGTGTGCCCCTGATGTATCTTGGGGTGCCCAAATTTCTTCTTCTTGTAAGGACACCTGTCAGATTGAATTAGGACTCACCCCGGCAGCCTCATTTCAGCCAGTCGCCTCTTTATAGGGCCTGTGTCCAACTACAGTCACATTGGTACTGTAGGTACCGGGTACTAGGGATTAAGGTTTCAACTTATGAAATTGGGGGGGCGGAGCACAATTTAGCCTCTAATCACCCCCAGGGATAGCTCTGCTAGGAGCTGGGAGGAATTAGGCCTCAAAGGATATTTTCCCCAAAGTGGATGCTTACCTTCAAGGACAGGGATTGCTCAGACGACAAGCAATTTTTTCTGGGGCAGCTACTAGATCTAGCAAGGAATGCATTTGCCCCAAGAGGTGAGAAAACAAGTTTCAACGGATTCGGGTTTTACAGGCACATTCTAAAGAGACTGATTTTCCTAGACACCATCTATCCTGACATTTTCAGTAGTTGCCAACAGGCGGACGGTGGTGGGAAGGCCCTGCCCCACTGGCAGACTGGACCCCTCTCTACTACAGCCCTACTGACTCTGTCTGAGACGGTACAACTTCTCCCCAAACTTCGCTCCCTCCCTGCTACAGAATAACATCCCCAGGCCCGTCACCACTTGGCTTGGCTGGCCCTTTTCTGTGCCTGTGGTCTGCTGAGAGAAGAGCGTAGTTCCAGAATGAAGACATGGGGAGCAGATTTGCACCTGACTGACAGCCTGACGCAGAGCCAGTCCAGCTGATCAGCAGAGAAAAATAAACGTGCGCCGTTGGAAGCCACTGAGATTTTGAAGCTGTTTGTTACTCAGCCAAAACTGACTAATGGCTGACAGCGATAATAGGAACTGGGGAGCGGGGAGGGTACTGCTCTTTAAGGGCTCAACCTGGGAAGGCTGACCTACTCTTCCAGTCCCTTCCATTTGGGGATCACCCCCCCTTCCCCACTGGCTGTTACTACGGCTGCTTGTTTTTAGGTGCTCAGCCTTGGGAGGCCCTATGCTGCAAGATGAATAGCGTGGCTTGTATTGCTAGGATTGTATCTGCGGCTGCACAAGTTTAAAAAACACATATCTGGTTTCATCACCCTCACACCGGGTCCTAGAGGCTTGCCTGTTAATATTGGCTGAGCCAGAAGTAAAGTTTCCAGTCCCCGCCTCACACCCTTCCTACATGGCTTTCCTGGCTCTGCCCACAGCCGCTGCCCCAGCCCCCGAGGGTTCATATGCTCTCAACAGGCATCTCTGTGAACGATTCCTGAGAGAAGTTCGGGGCATTGGGGCACATGCGAATATTAAAGGCTTATTTTTGGACTTTAAGTTGGACAGAATCAGACTAATCACCTCCTTGGTATGTAACACTCTGTCATCACTGGTCCCTTAGAGGCTCTCGTTTGTTTATTTGATTATTTAATTCAGCAATATAATGATCACTGTATTCATTTCCTACTGCCGCCGTAATGAATTACCACAAACTCAGTGGCCTTAAGAACAGGCATTTGTTTTATCTTAAAGTTCTGAAGGTCAGAATTTGGAATTTGAAACGAATCTTACGGAGCTAAAATCAAGGTGTTGGCATGGTTGCCTTCCTCTCTGGAGGCTCTAGGAAATCATCTGCTTCCTTGCCTTAATCCAGTTTCCAGAGCCCGCCCACATTCCTTGGCCTGTGGCCTGTTCCATGTTCAAGGCCAGCAAAGGCCAGTGAGTCTTTCTCATGTCATATCACTCTGACACTGACTCTGGTGCCTCCTTCTTTCACATGTAAGGAGCCTGGTGATGAGACTGGGCCTGCGTGGATCATCTAGGACCATCTCCCATATTCAGATCCTGAACTTAACCAGGCTGCAAAGTCCCCTTTTGCCATGTAGGGTGACAAATTCACAGGTTCTGGGGATTAGCGCATGGACATCTTCGGAGGGCCATTATTCTGCCTCCCACAGTTACCCAACCCAAGAACTAGACACAACTTATGTGCTCATCTGGTCTGCCAGAGCACCACTATTCTGACTCATTTATCATTCCCTTGACTTATTCTATATAGTTTTATCATATATATCTATGAATTTAAAGCGTATATGAAATACATATGACAAATATATCATATATGATAAGACTATATATAAACTATACTTGTGATGAAATTATATATAAATACACATACACACATACATGTGTATACCCATCTACACACATAATATGCAAATATGTGTAAATACATATGCATGTATAACGTATATGTAAATATATGCATCACACATCTATGTATATACACACATATACATGTATCCACATATGGTATACGCTATATGTACATAGATATGTATATATCTACATAGATATATAGACATGTGTAGGTATACATCACAGTTATACATATACTGAATGATAAATTGCTTCATTATGCTTTTTTTGCAGTTTATAAAAAGGATACCATACTCGATCTAGTATTTTTAAACTTGCTGCTCTCACTCCATATTCATTAGAAATACTCATCCATATTGTCACACGTGGCTGTAGTTCATTCATTTTTCTTGCTATATCTTCTCCAATTGTGTGACTGTACAAGTTATCCATTATTTGGGCTGTTCCCAGTTTTTTACTATTATGAACAGGTGCTGCTATGAACATTACGACACGTTTTTTTGTGCACATGTACAAATTTTTCTCATGACTGTTCAGGAGAAGAACTGTTGGCACATAAGGTATGTGAACATTCGGTTTTGTGAGGCACCTCCTAATTCCACCTGTAACGTCTCAGAGATCCTGTCCAGCCGACCTCAGCCTTCTTGCTTTTGTTAACTGTGGTTCCGCTTTGTATCTCCCTTGTCGCCGATGAGGCTGTCTCTTCATATGTTGATTATCCACCTGTATCTTTCTGCTGTGAAATATTTGCATTTTGCCCATTTTTCTGTTGGATTGTCTTTTTCTTCATAGGTTATAATTCTGCACATTCTGGCCGGGAACCCTTTGTTAGTTAAATATGTTGCACGTATCCTCCCACTCGGTGGCTTGCCTTTTCACCTTCTAAAAAGTTGCTTTTATGAATGGAAATGCTTTATTTGAGTATGGGCAAATTTACCTATGTTTCCTTGGAAAGTTTGTGATTTTTGTGTCTTGCCTAAGAAATCCTTCTGCTGTCCCCGAGTCAGAAAGGTATTGACACTTCTAAAACTTGCAAGTTTTGTTTTTGACATTTAAAGTCCTTCAATCATCTGGAGCCAATTTTTGTGAGTGGTGTTGGATAAGGATTCAATTTCTTTTCTGCTGTATGGATGGCCACTTTTCCTAGTTCCTCTTATTCAATAGTCCCTCCATTCCTTACTGATCTGGGCTGCCACTCCAGCATATATCAAATCCCTCATTTGATGGATCTGTTCCAAGACTTTCTCTGTCCCATTGGTCAGTGAGTCTATCCTTTGCCAATACCACACTGTTTCGATTACCTTGCCTCTACAAGAAGTCCTGATATTTGTTACGGTGAGTCCCCCCTCCCTCCTGTTCCTTTCCCTATCCTGTTGAACTTCCATTTTATAACAACTTTGTCAAGTTCCATAAAAATTGTTGGTGGAATTTTGATTGGAATTTTATTAAATTAAGGATCACTTGGGCCGATTTGACATTTTTACAGTGTTAAGTCTTTGTACTGCGTAAACATGGCATCACTCTCCATTGATTTAGATCTTCGTTAATGTCACCTTCCTGGAAAGTTTGAGAATTTTCTGTGTACGGGTCTTGTACATCTCTGGGTAAGATAATTTCCAGGTGTTTAAAGGTCTTGCAAAGATCTTTAAAAAAAAAAACAACTATGTTTTCTGGTTATGTGTTGGTTCTGTATAGAAATAGAGTTAACTGTTGAAAGTTGATCTACTATCCCATCGCCTTGCTAATATTTTTTATCATTTCTCATTATTTGACTACAATAAAATGCATTTCTTTTAGGTGTGTAGATCTGACAACTGATGATGCCTATGTACTCACCACTTCAACCAGTACATAGGACATTTCTATCACCACAGAAATTTCCCTGCCCACTGATACCTCCTGTCCCTTGCCCGCGGGAACGACTAACGTGATTTCTAGTACCATAAATCTTTTGCCGCTTCCATAACTTCATACAAATGGGATCCTGTCACAGGAACCCTTTTGGGTTTGGCTTCTTTCGCTCGGTGGTATGTCTGTGAGCCCCCTTGTGGTTCTGTGTGTTTGCTGCCGAGACACTTTTCCTGCCGAGTAGTATTCCAGCGAATGAGTATCTCGCTATTCATCCACTCATTGGTTGACGAACTTTGGAGTTGTGTCTAACTTGGAATGAGTATTTTTGAAGACGTCCATTTTTCAACCCTCGTAGAACCTGAGAATCACCTCTGGGTCAGACAGTATGTTTATATTCAGTTTTATAAAAACCAAGCCCAGACAGGTTTCTAGAGTGCCCGGGTCACTTTACACTTCCACAAACAAAGTATGGATGCTTCAGTTATTTTGCATCTCACACCTGGGATGGTCAGTTTGTTTATTGAAAAACAGCTTTCAGGGGGCTCCCGGGGGGGCTCACTTGGTGAAGCATCCAACTGCGGTTCGGGTCATGATTTTGGGGTTCTTGAGTTCTTGAACCCCACATCAGGCTCTCTGCGGTCAGCACAGAACCTGCTCTGGGTACTCTGTCTCCCCCACTCTCTCTGGCCCTCTCCCGCTTGCGTTTTCTCTCTCTCTCTCTCTCTCTCTCAAAAATAAATAAGCATTTAAAAATAAATAAATAAATAACAACAACTTACCTGCAATATATTACATAAATAAAATCCACCCACTAATTGAGCAGTTTGATGAGTTTTCACACATGCACACATCCGTGTAACTACCACCATAATCAAGATACAGAGCATTTTCATCACCCCCAAAAGTTGTCACATGCCCCTTTCCACTCAGTCCCTCAGCCCAGGTCTAAGCAATTCCTAATTTGTTTTGCCTTTTATCTTTTTACTTTTAGTCATTCCAGTGATTGTGAAATCACATCTAGGTATAGTTTTAATTTGCATTTCCCTGATGACTAATGATGTTGACCATCTTTTTTTGTACTTACTGGACATCTGTATATCTTCCGCGGGAGTGTCTGTTCAAATGTTCTGCCCATTAAAAACAAACAAACAAACAAACTGGAACATTTGCCTTCTTTTTCAAAATTGCTTTGGCTATTCTAGATCGTTTGTATTTTTATGTAAGTTTTAGAATCCGCTTATCCAGTCCTCCAAAAAGGCCTAGTGGGATTCTGATTGGGATGGTGAATCATAGATCATTTCAAGGAGAATTAACACATTAACAGTATTGAGGCTTCCAACCCATGAATATAGTATATTCTCCTTTGATTTTTCTGATCAATATTTTATAGACTGTAGCCTAGAGGTCTTGTTATAAATTTTATTTCGAAGTATATTTTGTATATTTATTTCTAAGTGTATGCTATTACAAATAGTATTATTCTTAAAAGTTTATTTATTTATTTTGAGAGAAAGAGAGCATATGTGTATGTGTGAGTGGGGAAGAGGGAGAGAGAGAGAGGACACAAAGAATCCCAAGCATGGGGCTCAATCTCAGGAACTGTGAGATATTGACCTGAGCCGAAATCAAGAGTTGGATGCCTAACTGACTAAGCCACCGAGGTGCCCCTAAAAGTTTATTTTCTAAATGTTCATTGTTAGTACATATACATGTAATTGATTTTTGAGTATTGGCTTTACATACCACAACCTTGCTAGATAAACTCGTAAATTCCAGATTTTTCACTGATTCCTTGGATTTTCTATGTTGTTAATCATGTCTTCAAATAAACACAGTTTATGCTTTTGTTCACCATCTTAACGTTTTTCAAATCTTACAATATGCTGGTTCTCTGTCGTGCAACAGCACTGACTAGAATTAAAAGGGGGCAGCCTTGTGTTGTTCTGATTTTAAAGGGGGTATTTCTAGTGTTTCCCCATGTAGGATGATGTTTGCTGTAGGGCTATCCTTTTGTAGATATCCTTCAGGTTTAGCAATGTTCAATTCTATTCTTAATTTACTGAGAGTTTTATCAATAATGGGAATTAATATTTTTTTTAATTTTTTTTAACATTTATTTATTTTTGAGACAGAGAGAGACAGAGGATGAACAGGAAAGGGGCAGAGAGAGAGGGAGACACAGAATCTGAAACAGGCTCCAGGCTCCGAGCTGTCAGCACAGAGCCCGACGTGGGGCTCGAAATCACGGACCGTGAGATTGTGACCTGAGCCGAAGTCGGCCGCTTAACCGACTGAGCCACCCAGGCGCCCCGGAATTGATATTTTCAATGCTTTTCTTGATCAGGGGATGTTAATCTGTTTTTTTCCCCTTTAGTCTATCAAAAAAAATGAATATCAGATTTTTAAATATGAAGCCAACTTTTCATTTCAGCAATAATCCAATTTGATCATAATGTATTATCTGTCTTATACGGCGTTGGATTTTTGGTTTGTTAATAGTTTAAAATTATTTGCACCTGTATTTTGAATAACATGATCTTATTAATTTTACTTTCTCCTGCTATCCTTCTCCTCCTTTTATATCAAGACTATAGTGGCCACATAGAATGGATAGGGAAATTATCTGGGAGAACTTGTAAACAACTGGAATGATGTGTTTCTTGGGATTTACATGATAAACAGCAGTAAAACTCTTTAATGTTTTCTGTGCGGGAAACTGTGTGAAGCAGATAACCGCTGCTTCTATATCTACACTTATTATCAGACTATTCAAACATTCTGTGTGAATCAGGTTTGGAAACCTTTACTTTTCTAGCCATATGTCTGCTTCTTCTAATTTTTCAAATATATTGGCATAAATGAGTTGATAGCATTCTCATATATTTTTAAGAGTGTTTAAACTCTGTTTCAGCCCCTTATTTCTAAAGGTGCTATTAAGAGGAGGAAAATATTGTCTCCATGAGGACCTATTAGGATGGACAAAACTGAGTGGCTCAAACAAGACAGGATCTTGGGATGGATGAATCACAGCATTCACCGGGGGAAGGAAACGGGAGACCTGCGTGGTGTGTGTGTGCACACATGTACGTGATACCAGTGGGATTTGAATCCAGACAGTCAGAATCTGGTGCCAGAATACTTACCCATTACATTAACAGTTATACTGAGATGGTAGAGAAGAAGAAAAAAAGATACAAAGGACACACTTCTCCTGTGTGTGTGTGTGTGTGTGTGTGTGTGTGTGTGTGAGAAAATACAGCGTGGAAGTTTCCTCATCTCTTTTTTTTTTTTTTATAATTTTTTTAAACATTTATTTACTTATTATTGAGAGACAGAGAGACACAGAGCGTGAGCAGGGGAGGGGCAGAGAGAGAGGGAGACACAGAATCTGAAGCAGGCTCCAGGCTCTGAGCGCTCAGCACAGAGCCCGACGCGGGGCCCGAACTCACAAACTGCGACATCATGCCGTGAGCTGAAGTCGAAGCGACTGAGCCACCCAGGCGCCCCTCCTCATCTCTTTTAAAATATATGCCAAGCTTTTCAGTGGAAAGGAATTTAGCTTGGATCCAAAGGGTAGACCAGGCCCAACGGGAGTTGAATACAGGGGGGAGTAAATTCTGGTTCAACGTAACACTTAGAGCTACCCAAGGAAAGCATGGGTTGTGTCACAGGTAATAAGTTTATCGTCACTGGAATTATTTAAGCGGAGACTTGAAAAGTGGTTGTCAGGGTTGCTTACTCAGTCTCGAAACATTTATTAAGGATCCACTAGGTCCCTGGCATCCTGCTAGGTGTAGGGAATACAGAGACTCATAGGAGATGGCTCCTGTTCCAGTTCAGCTAGAGATCCCATGGACAGTGAGAGTCATAAGCTCTAGAAACGATGCAGGCCCGGCTCTCAAAGAATTTAGCTGAGTTCATAGGAGCTGGTTAAGTACATAAAACTCCATGAGGTATTTACGTATTTATTCATATCGTATGATATGCGAATTCAGGAAGGGTCAAGGTCTTGTTTAATCTGAGAGTCAGAAAACACAAATGGATTATTAGCAAGTATATTGGGTAGGAACTCAGAGACCTGGGCTCCAGGTTTAGTTCTGCTACTACCTAGCCCTGTGACCCTGAGCAAGGGATGCTCCCTCTCGGTGTTTCTGGTTTCCTACCTATAAAAGGAGACCACTGAACAAACTTTAACATGCATTCATTATTATTATTTTTATCTTACTGTAGAGCCCTTTTGCAAATGAAATTTTAGGGTAAAGTGTAAGTACGTAACAAGCACCTATAAAAGCCTGTAGCATTATGTGCAGATCTGAATCCTCAACCCCTGGGGACCTCCCTCTTCACACATTCATAGCCACCTCTTCCAGTGGCTCCTAAGGACACTTAGTAGAACCTGTAGGATTCCTCAAAACATAGCTGCAAACCAGTGAACCAGATGGTCTTTAAGCTTTGTCAAGGTCTCTAAGCCTTGATATTTTAAGCCTATGAGTCTATTGTTTTGTCTAGTCCAGGAAGCCTTCTTAGAAGTGGAGTGTTCTGAGTGAATTCTGACAGATAAAATAAACACAGGACATCGGTCAACCGAAAACAAGACCGTCATTCTAGCCACGAGATGTACGAGTATTTTTCTCAGCTCTGTAAGTATGTGGCTTCCACGGGGCGCGGAAGCCTCTTGGGCATGTGAATTTGCATCTCAACCTCTACTGCTCGGTACCTATGTGACTTTCAGTGCGTTGCTTAACCTCTCTGAGCCTCAGTTTCCTTTTCTGTAAGATCGAGCCACTGACACTATGATGGATTGTTGTGAGTATGGAGAGGGTGGGGGATATGTTTCTTATCAAACCTCACAGTACAGTTGCAGTGAGTCAAGTGCCCACGATGTAAGAACTGATATTATATATCAGTTTCTCCAGAAGACTCCTGGGAAGGTCTCTTTCCACCCCTCGCTCTGACATTTCCCAATTACACAATCTCTTCTGGCATTTCCGCAGCCTTTGAAATGTCTGCAGTAGAGGTAGTCTGCCCTTCGCCTGTGCCATATTTGATAAACACACATACTTGCGCCATGTGCCTTCTGCCTTCAAGTATAAACACTTCTCCATTATTCATCAAAAGTATCATCTCGCAAGATCAGCCATAAAAAGTTCCTCACATTCGTTCACACAAACAGGTTTTTGAACCCTTTCCAGAAATAGAAATTGCAGAAGCAGAGGCAAAGGCGTGTTATTGTTTGTAGGCCTTTAAATATTGCCTCACAAAACCACTTTTCATCTTGTTCTCAAAGGGATTAACTTCTGAGCAGTGGGGATTAACTGATGTCAGGTTAGAAAAGCAGTCAACACCAGGGTCGACCAGCCTGACAAGATTAGTCCCCAAATAAAGAATTTACAATCTGTTTTAAGACTGTGTAACTGTAACTTCCTCCAAAAGCTTTCACTACCTTGTGAATGGAAGCAAGTTCCCGAGGCCGAAGGGCCATATGGCTCACAGGCAGGCCTTGAAGTGAGGAGGGGAAGGCAGTGCGATGAGTGGACCTTTCCCCCCATGGCTGCCACAAGGAGGGGGCCACATTTGGGCACCACATCAGTGGAGGGACAAGGAAGTGATGAGCCCCCTCTACACAAAAGCCCCAGCAAAATGGCAAAGGCCACCACCCTTAGGACACAACAAATTGTCCTGGATGGCCAACATGAGCTCCCTTGTGATGAAGTCGGGCCTATGCCCTCTCCTTCCATCTTAACACTTACCCACACTTCCCACCTTCCAATGTCAAACTCCGCTCCTGAATACTCAACGTCAGAAACCTCCTGTCCACAGTGCAGTGCCTCCTCCTGAGCCACTGCTATGGGCCCTTCTGGGCAGCCTGGTCTCAGTCAGAGGACTCCCTTCAGGTCCCCTGGCTCCTGTCTCTATGTGTCCAGTACCATGTTGGGCTTGGCAAGGGTAGGCATGGGACTCAGTCTATAGGCCCTGGACTTGGAACCCAGCTCAGCCTTGCGTCAACTGATCTAAACCTCAGTTATGTGCAAAATGAGGATACCAATAGTACCGAATTTATAAAATTGTAAAAGACTTCAGTGAGATAATGCATGTGACACACACAGCAAATGTTCAGTTAAGGAAAGAGGAGCTGGGCAGTCATCACACCCCATGCACTCAGTAGATACGAGACGAATGTGTGCCAACTAAATATATGAATAAAAGGCTCCCGTTCTGGGTTGAATTGTGCCCCTCAGCAGAGTACGTGCTCAAGTCCCAACTCCCAGGACCTCAGAATGTGGCCTTGTTTGGAAATGGGGTCATTGTAAATGTAATTAGCTAAGAGGTAAATGTAATTAGCTAAAATGGTCATATTGGGCCGTACAATGGCTGATGTCTTTATAAAAAGAATGTCATGTCAAGAGACAGAGATACAGGAAGAAGGACAGAGGAAGACAGGCAGAGATTGGGTTATGCATCTGTAAGCCAAGACAGGCCGAAGATCGCCAGCAAAGCACCAGAAAATGGAAAGAGGCGAGGAAGGACTCTTCGCTAGAGCCTTTTGGAGGAGTGTGGCTCTGCTGACGACTTGGTTTTGGACTTCTAGCTTCCAGAATGGTGTGACAATAAGTGTCTGTTGTTCCAAGCGACCCAGTTCATGGTGCTTTATTATGGGCAGCCCTAGGAAATTAATGTAGGCCCCCACAACCCACACACAAAACACTTCTGGCCATGCCTGCTCCCATCCTTTTCGATCTTCTTTGCTGGCCTCTCTGCAAGGACCAAACCCAGTGTTGCACGCACCATAAAAGGCCCATAGCCGGGACAACAAGACATGGTTGACTAATTGGTCCGAATCCAATGTGAACATTCATGGAAATCTCTGTTGCTATCCCAGGTATGTGTCAGAGGTGCAGGAGAGGCTGGTGCGTGAGAAGTTTCAGGAGAGTTGGCCTGTCTTCATTTCCTAAGTCCCACCGACAGGTGCTTGCCTTCAAAGGCTCTGTCAACATCGGCTTCCTCTTCCTCTGCTCCCTCTTCTGACTTCCTCTTGTAGTCATTCCTTCATCTGGCCATTCCATAATCAGCATTAGAGAGGATGATCCCCAAATACTGAGTGACCAATGAGCATACACTTCATCACCTAAGCAGATGGTAGCATTACTGAGGGCCATCTCAACACCCACCCCCCCCCCCCCCCATATATCATACCAACAGTTAGGGAGAATTGATTTCTTTTTCTTCTCTTTGCATGTATATTTTCCTCCCAAACACAAATAACAATCCAGTTGCCCCATAATTAGATTGGATTATGGAATAATTACAACCTTGTTTGCTCTCGGCAGATTACATGGTAATTATACTTGGCATTACCATGAAGAACCAAGAAATTCCAACGATGTCATTACATGGTTATTTGTACAGTACAATGCAGCAGTGTAATTATACATGCAACATTTGTTCCCCAATAGGAGGATGATTAAAACAATGCTAATGCTTCAAAGTGTTGATTAGGCGCCAACATGATATGACATTTACAATGTGAGGGGGGTGTCCGTTTTTTAATTTTTTTAACATAGCAATATCTACCTTCCCCGAGACTCTCTTGCGACTACCTTCATAGGCTGTGCTGTGGTCAGGAAGGTGAACGTGACCATACACTCTGCCCTCATGGGTCTTTTGGGCTCACGGTAGCTGGGGGACCACAGTCCACATTAAAAACCAGAGGTAGCTGGCCCTGTATCCCTCAGCAGGAGAACTGCTTAATTGTATTGCTCTACTTTGCGAGGTTGTCTTTCTGAAAGCCGCCATGGTGGAGGAGGCACGGGTCGTGGAGCACGGAGAGAGCATGTGTGGTTGCATTGTGTTGTGTGCCCCTCTGCACAAGTCAGACAAGGCCCAGAGCCCGCCTGCATGCACGTGTGGTGTGATTGCAGAAACTGATCATTGTGTAGCACCTGTGGGTCAGCCGCTTTCTTCACGGTCCTTCATTCATTCTTCCAGACAGCCTTCTGGGGGCCCAGCACACATTCTCACCAGCGAAATGCACAGCTCTGGTATCCACAAGAACTTGACTGTGGTCAAAAAGCATCCTGTGCTCCTCTAGTCTCTTTTTCCCGGCGCTAAAAAAAAGGAATTATGGGAAGAAGGCTGGAAGTTAGACAGCCATCTTCCAGCAAAAGAGTCATCTATGTTCTTCTCCCTCTGTCCATCTGTCAGAATTGCCATGGAAATCATTGTGTGTGTGTGTGTGTGTGTGTGTGTGTGTGTGTGAAAACTGTATACTCAGGTAGAGAAGGATCATTCTTTAGGCTGATGGGGGGTGTCAGTGGGTCTAGGAAGGAAGTAGAGGTGAGTAAGGGACGGACTAGGGGTGGTGGAGAGGACACCGAGAAATGAAACTCGTTGTGTGAGCAGTTTACAGGCCAAACGGTATTTTTGCAACCCAGTGATCTCTGCAAGCTATCTGGAAGCCTGCCAAAATCCGGGTCCTGGCGGACGCAAAGATCCCTTAACAAAAATCCGGGAAACCAGAAAAGTTGGGTCAGTTAGAAGTATAGACGTTTGAATGAGGAGGTTGGTCTTATCCAAAGCAATTGGGTGTGTAGGGAGCCCACAGGAGAGGGGAGACTGCCCAAAGAGACAAAGCCTCGGGACAACAAGCCTTATGGTGCTGGAGAAGACAAAGGTCCCCTTTGACCCAAGTACTATGTGCTGCAGAAAACCAAAAATCATTGTAGAATGAGAACATTTCTTCAGTCTACAAATACTTTTGAGAAAGTTTTATTTGTTTTTTATTTAATTTTATTTATTTATTTATTTTGAGAAAGAAAGTTTGTTTGTTTGTTTATTTATTTATTTATTTTGAGAAAGAAAGAGCATGTGTGAGCTGGGGAGGGGCAGAGAGAGAGAGAGAGAGAGAGAGACTTTCAAGCAGGTTCTACACTGTCAGCACAGAGCCCGACGCAGGGCTCGATCCCAAGAACCGTGCTGCCAAAGCCTGAGCCGAAATCAAGATTTGGATACTTAACCAACTGAGCCATTCCAACTCCTTGAAAAAATGCTTTTCTGGACAACTTTGGAATGAATATATATACACACTCACATACCTATATATGTATATTTATATTCCATTATATAAGTATTCCACTATATATAAAATATATATATATATGATAAATATTTACATAATTTACAACATATAAACTAAACTGAGCCCAGCCGTGTTTCACATTCAGATGGCATGGAAGTTACGAAGGAATGCCTGGTGGATACACAGATGTACAGATGGTTTCCAGGGCTGGGAATGGCCGAGTGTAAACTCCACAGGGAAATTTTCGTCTGTGCATTTCACAAGAGAAACTCACGGGCTTCAAGTTTGACCTGGGCTGAGTGGATTGGTAAATGGTATAGAGTCCCACCAGATTTGGGGAGGGGAGAGTAGGCAACAGGAAGGCCAGGTTTTAGAGCCCCCTCATCACCTGGGGAGGGGGAGGACAGGCAATGTCTACTCTGTTGGCAGGAGCAGATAGGACATCCCACCAGGAGTCTTCTAGTCCTATATGCCCTGGGTGATTCTTGCGTCTATCCTTCATTCTCGGTTTCTTCCGTTGGAGAGGCAGTGCTGGTGTGCAAAGTGGATATAGGGGCCCTGGAACCCGACAGATCTAAGCTCAGATCCCAGCTCTTTCACTGGGTTGTGTGATCTTGTGGAAGTCACTTAGCATCTCTGAGGCTCGGCGTTCTCCCCTGTAAAACAAAGCGAAACATACTTGCTCCACGGTGCCCTGGTGAGGACTATGCAGGATAACTTAGGTAAAGTGCTTGCCATGGTTTTCGGAACACGGTCCAATGCTCGTGAAATAGTAACTGTAGTTATTTTACATACGGAATTCCAGTGGGGTAAGCTAGATTCGGATAGATTCAGGGAAAGGACCTAGAACAAAGGAGCCCCAGATGTCAGGAATGGGGGCTGCCATGGCTGCTGGAGATCCTGCTGACCATTAGGGCCAGGTGCTGGGGTCCCTTGCAAAGCATCACTTAAAGTCTAATGCCTTACTTAGCCAGTTGCCTCATTCCTTGCATCTTCTTTAGCCTGTGGATAAATTCCTAAACACTAAAAAAGACCAAAGGACACCAGAGGGGTTTCTGGAGACTAGTCTGACTCTAAGAAGAAGCTGTTGGCTCTAGAGCAAATTTCTTAGAGGTTCTGGCCTCGGTTTCTCCAACTGTAAAATGAAGGGTTTAAATTGGATAGTTTCTTAGGTCCCTTCCAGCTATAAAATTTTATAACCCTGAGAAGGATTTTTTTTCCCCCTTCCAGGAAATGTGCCCACATTGTATATTTGAGATGAGGTTAGTTTTACTGAGCCAAGCTTCCTTCTGCACATCCATATGCATACTATAAATATACACATAAGGATATGTATACACAGGCATTGAAAGAGGAAATTGTCCCTACACCTCGGTGCTTTCAATTGAGCCATCAAGTGACTCAGGTATTTATGATGGAGAGAAAAATATGTGCACTGTTTTCTTCTCTCTGGAGGACTGTGCCGGAGCTCCGCCGGGATGTTAAGACGCGTGTTGGGAGAAAGAAATGAGATTTTGAGATGGTGATGGCTGCACGGAAAACGATATAAATGATCTCCTCTCTGGTCCCATATTTCCATGTATGAACAGAGCCTGTCCTCTCAGACAGAATATTTGATGGGTGCCACTAATCGACGCCCCCTTCTCTCAAGTTCTTCAACCCTCCTAGTATTTGAATGGGTTTGACCCCCTCTCACGCCTGCATCCCCCCAACTTCTGTTCTGGTGGCCTGTCAATTTCTTTCTCTGTCATTCCTGCAGCCACTGCTTATTGGGCCCCTTCAGTGAAACGCTTATTGTGTCTTAAGTGCTGTGGCTGCTGTCGCGGATAGGACAGACCCCGTGTTCTCCCTCCATACTCGAGCAGGGCTGTGTTAGTTGAGATAAAGCTGCCACCAAAGCTCTCATTGTTTTGATAGAATAAAAGTTTCTTCTTGGCTTCTGTACTATCAATTCAGTGTGACTATTTGGCAGGCAGCCTTCAGCAGAGGCATTCAGGGACCCAAGCTCCTTCCACCTTGTGGCCCTGCCCTACACTAGGGATGCCATGTTCCTTCCTTGCATTTGGTAGATGGATAGAGTGTGACCACGGAGAAGGCCCATCCACGTGTGAACCATTTTAGGTCTAAAGCGTGACTCTCTTCTCTTGTGCTAACACACATCCACATGTCCGTCCGGACTCGGGGTGCTGGGAACAATGTACAGGATGAAAGGGGAACACGAATATTCAGTGGAGAGATGTTAAAGAAGTGCTTTGGGGACAATGAAAGGGGAGGGTCTGAGTGCTGGAGCTGACCTCGCCTGGGGGGACAGAGATGGCCTCTCAAGAAAGCAAATAGCAGTTAACCAGGTACAGGAAGGTGGGGAGTGGGAAGGCAGAGGTCCTGACTGAGCATTTTCCCCATGGGGGTGGGGAAAGGTAAGACAAGAGAGAAGGTATGTGTGGGTCAGCGCACCATGGCGGAGGGAGCAGTGGGTGGGAGAGTGGGAGAGGGGGGGACCGCAGACCATGGAGGTTCATGTCAACCTGGATAAGAAATTCTGACTTTGTGCTAAAGATGAAGGAAGCAATGGAAGACTTTTTAGCAGAAGAGGTGAGGTGACTGCCACGTTGAGAGACCACCCTAGCTGCAGGGGAGGGTGTGAGCCCGGAGGCAGGCAGATTCACTGGGGGCAATGGTGGTCATCGTGGTGGGGACCATGAGCCATAGCCTCAGCTGCTGGCTGTGGGTTGGAGAGAAGACACAAGACTCAAGAGAACATGTAGGCAGTAGACTGTTTAGAAATACCTGTTTCTATGGTCTGGGTCATTTCTATGGTCATTTCTATGGTCTGGGCCCTCATCCCTCCAACTTGGAAAATCATAATGGCCTCTCAGACATCTTCTTGTTCTCACTTTCTCCACTTCCACCGACAGGCTTCCGTAGTGTCAGCCTGTCCCCCCCACCCCGGGTCAGCGCTCTAAGTTGCAGACAACACTGTTCTCGGGCCAGTTTAAGCAGGAAGTGATACACTTGTGGGCAGAGGATGTGCACAGAATCATCGGGGACAGGAGAAACAGATTCCAGGCAGGTCTTTTCTGGAGGAGTTCCCAGCATCCCCGGCAAAACCACCCGCCAAAGGAGCTCCCGCCCCCGCCACCAGAGGAAGTGGGCACCTTCGCTGTGTCCTCCACAGCCAGGCCACCACACTCTGAACCAGCAAAGCATCACCCAGGCCCCGCCTCTTCAGCCCTATGGCTCTGCTCAAACCAAAGCCCATTGCAGGGACACCTGAGCAGGAAAATCAAACCTCAAGTTTGCTCCTGATGGCAACGGAAGCTGGGAAATGTAGTCTTGGGGGAATCTCTGATGGGAAGGCAGGTTTCACAGGACGGAGAACGATTAGCATGCAGAGTATCTAAAGGCTTTGGGGAGCCACAAACGATGGCTGTCACCACGTGGAGAGTCTGGCAGCCTGTTTTTCTTCTATCATTTACAGCTCACAACAGTGCCCCTTGAGACATGTCCTGCTCACTCGCAGATGAAGAAACTGACTCAGAGAGGCTGATGGATGTGCCCGAGATCACACAGCAAGCAGCTGGCCCATCACCTGAGCGGGTCCTTTGTCCGTCACCCGAGCCGGTCCTTTCCCCAAGGCATTCGTGGAATTACAATACTTACCGGCTGTTTATTACAGGTATTAATAAACCGCTGTGTATTCTGCCCGTCTGGTTTATTTTGCCCAGTGCGGCTTGGCCACGAGGGCAGACAGCAGCCACTTGTGGAGCTGTACCTTGTTGGCATGCCTGGGCAGGGCTGTGCTGAGCCATCTGTGAAGTCAGGCTGCCTTCTTTTGGAGTTGGCCCTGTTACCGCACAGCCCACAACTGCTGCTCTGGGCAATAATGGCAGAAATACAATCGTTAAATTTTAATTAGGAAGAAACAAGGTTCATTATTAGTTGTCATTCCTCATTGTTTCCTAATTATGCTCATTGCATGATAAAATGAAATACTACATTTCGCTTGTATTGTTCTTGCTCAGGGCTGATGGAGAAGAAAGACGTACCCTGATCCTCGTTCCTCCTCCCCCCTCCTCCCCGCCTCTTCCCTCGTCTGACCTGCCCCTCCATGCGCTCCAAAATGAATAGCTGGGGGAGGGGGAGGTGGGGGGTGGTTAAAAAAACCAGGATTCTGGAGTCAGACCAGCCTGGGTTAGAAGGCTGCCCCCACCACTTATCAGGGGTCAGACCATTTACCACATTGGGCTTGTTTTTCCTTTCATAAAATGGAGATCGTAAAACCTTCTTCCTGGGGCTGTAGTGAGGATAGTGTTACATAAAATAATATTCCACAAATGCCTGGCACATGAGAGATGGTTCAGTAAGCGCCAGCTACTTTTATTATAATTTTAAGGGTTATCATCAACTAGGACTCACATACCAAGCTAAGAAGTCCAGACTGATGGTATAAGTCCCTGAAGGCTTCTCCAGCCAAGAGTGCCATGACTGGGGGGCGGTGGCGGGGGGTGGGTCGGGACCCGGTGTTTGGGGTCGTTCATCTCGTAGTTGATGCAGTAAAGGAGTAAGGGAAGGTATGAAGGAAGTAAATTTGGGGTCAGTGCCCATATAGTTTGATTTAACGGAGCTTCCCAAGAAAGATGTGATTCTCGACTTGTTTCTTTTGTGCTCAGGATGGGTTTGCCCTGAGCTCATTGGTGCCATGGAACCGATGTAATCCTTAGCAGGAAAAGACAGACTGGTTTCAGGGCTGCCCATGGGGTAAGAACAAAATGGATGGACCCGGGGGCCTTAGGTCTGCCCCTTTGTGTCATGTGCCAGCCTCTGCAACAGTCAGATGCGCCATGGCCTTGAACTTTTTATTTCCCCCACAGTTAATACCTTCATTTAGGCTTAATTATTTGAGGTCCCTGAAATTAAATCTACCTAAGGTGTAGGACATTGGGAGTTTTGCGTTGAGCAGATGCCCTTTTTTTCCTCTGTGTGAAGTTCATTTGCTCTTGCAGAGAAAAGAAAGAAAGCAAAAGCTTAAGATTTTTTTTTTTCATTTGATACTGAGCCAAATATATTTATTTGGGTTAAAATGTGTAACTCCCAGAACTGATAGAAAATTCACAAGGCTGAACACGCCTCATGCGTGGCTTGCTGTGGAAACGCTAATGCCACAGGAAAACTGTTATTTGGACTAATTCTCTTTCTAAGAGCAGTTACTGTTATGCGAGGGAAGCGGGGTGATTACAAAAGCACCAGGCAATCTTATTTTATCACTTACTTAAGCAGCTCCCTGTAAGTAGAAATCTTTCTCTCATATATAGAGAGAGGGATGGGGTAGGATTCAACTGGTCAGGGAATTGAGGGAAAAAGAACACAAACAGCTATTTGGATGAAATTAAGGATTTTCAAAAGCCCCGTTGATGTGAATCTTGGAATGTTCTGGAAAGCCAGCTGCGTCCAGAAACAGTCAGCACTCACGGTCCAGGGCTGGGTCCGGGATTTTGCTATTTGATGCCTGTTGTCTGTGAACTGCAGCCAGTAAATTTAAGAGCATTAGAAGCACATTCAGTATCTGCGTCCAAGGGGTCAAGGGGTGGGTGGGGCTGGCAGGATGGGTCCCCTGACACCTCTTGAGATGGCTGTGTGCTGGGGAAGTCCACACAGCTCTCATCCTTGTCCTGGGGTCCGTAGTTTCTGAATTGCATCCGTATCTATCCACCCAGGGTGCGCTCACACCCAAGGAACTGGTGACCTCAGCCAGACCCCAGAGACAAAAACGGCTGCCTGGGTCGTCCTGGAGAGAGCATGAGCCTGCGATCACTGCTGCATTTTATTTTATGTCTTGGGATGCCTCTGGCCGGGCTGAGGGACGGGGCTTCTGGGTCCCCCACGCCTACTTGCGTATACCAGGAATCTGCTTAAGATTTCGTTAAAATTTTTTTGGAGATCATTCTCTTCACCCAAAGAAGGAAATATCCGTTGTGAAGTTTTTCTCAATTTTGAAGTAAAGCTATTCTTCCTAATTGTTAAGGTAATATATACATATGATATGGAATCTTCGGAAAATATTGAAGACAGGAGAAGAAAAAAATATCCAATTACTCAAAAAAGACTACCGCTGTTCATATTTTTCTGTATTTCCTTCTAACTTTTTTTTCCTGTTCGTATGTTTATATGGTTCAGATGGTACTACCTGAACCAGTGTTTTCACTCAAGATTATTTTTTATTTAAGATGATTCCAGACGTAGGGGCGCCTGGGTGGCACAGTCAGTAGAGCGTCTGACTCTTGATCTCAGCCCAGGTCATGATCTGACGGTTAATGAGTTCAAGCCCCACATCGAACTCTGCACCGACAGCTCAGAGCCTGCTTGGGATTCTGTCTCTCCTTCTCTCTGCCCCTCTCCCACTTGTTCTCTCTCTTTCTCTCTCTCAAAAGATAAATACACTTAAAAAAAACATGATTCCAAATGCATCTGTGATATGCATGTTTTTACTTAACTATTGGTTTGATTCTTTTTCCTCTTCCTACTATTATCATGAACAACGTCATACATTACAGCTTTCGCAAACTTTGCATCTTTTCAAGTCTCGACAGTAGGATTTTGCATTTTGATCAAGCCTCAAAAGCAGCCTTGTAAGTTTAAACCTGTGGGCTATTCATTCGTTTACTCATTATGTGTTTATTTTATTGAGGTATGGCTGACACACAGCATTACATTAGTTTCAGGTGTATGACCCGGTGATTCCGTAACTCCACACGTTACGCTGTGCTCACCACACGCGTAGCCACCATCTGTCAGCGCACAACGCTATCACAATTCCGGTGACTATTCCCTATGCTGTAGCTTGTAGCCCCGTGACTTGCTCATTCCAGAACTGGAACCCACTCCCCTTCACCCATCTTGCCCATCCCCCCACCCCTTCCCCTCTGGGAACTATCGCCCTGTTCCCTGTATTTATGGGTCTGTTTCTGCTTCTTGTTTGTTTAGTTGTTTGTTTTCAAACATCTGGGTCTTTGTGTTTTATTTGAGAGAGAGAGCAAGAGAGAGAGAGCATGTGAACGAAAGAGGGGCAGAGGGAGAAGGAGAGAGAATCTTAAGCACTTAAGCAGGCTCCATGCTCTGCCCACATGTGGGACTCAATCTCACGGTCCTGGGATCGCGACCTGAGCCGAAACCAAGAGTCGGACGCTCAGCTGACTGAGCCACGCGGGTGCCCCAAACAGCTGGACTTTTAAAGGCTTTTGGAATAACACAAAGTTGTTTTGCCGAAGGGGCATATGGACTCACTTATCCACAAGCCGTTTACGAAGCTGCCTATCGTACCATACCTTCGCCAGCACTGGGTATCTTCATTTAAAAATCAATAGCATTCTGTGCTTGCTTCGGCAACACGTATGCTAAAGCTGGAACGCCACAGAAAAGATTAGCATGGCCCCTGTGCAGGGATGACGTACAAATTTGTGGAGGGTTCCATATTTAAAAACAAATGAATAGCACTTTGTTTCTTTGGTTTATAGATTGTTATCTGGTTATATATATATATATATATATATATATATATATATATATATTAGTTGTTTGTTTGTTTGTTTTTTAAACCAATTGTGACACTCTGCTTTCCTGGATAGAAAGCCTGTGGGCCCCTGCATGTAGGACAAAGTTCCGTGGATCATAGCGGCGATGAGTGAGCATGTAACATGTGAACCAGAGACATCATTTCCAGTGTGCCACGCAATATCTGTGTGACCTTGGACCAGTCCCCTGATCTTCATCTGAACTCCCTCACCTACGGAAATAGGAAAACTAATACCAATACTTCTAGAGTCATCATGAAGGTTAAATAAGATGTCCTTTGGAAGGAATTCAGTAGAGTATTGGTTATAAAATACAGCTGTAGATCAGTCACTGTCATTTCTGTCATGACAGCATCCATGATCCACCACGAGAATAATAGCCAACGTTTAGTGAGCCACTGACTACCTTCTGCTCACCAGGCACTGTGCTCAGCTCTTTACACGAATGAGCTCACGTCAGCCTCACGACAGCAGGCGAGGGAGATGATACCATAATGTTTGTTTATTTATTTTTTATTTATTAAAAAAAATTTTTTTTATGTTTATTCATTTTTGAAAGACAGAGACAGAGCACAAGCAGGGGTGGGGCGGAGAGAGAGGGGGACACAGAATCCGAAGCAGGCTCCGGGCTCTGAGCTGTCGGCACAGAGCCCGATGCGGGGCTCGAACTCACGGACCGCGAGATGAAGTCGGATGCTCAACCGACTGAGCCACCCAGGCGCCCCTCATAATGTTTATTTAATAGATGAGGGGACTGACTCACAGGAGATGAAGAAACTTGCCCAAAGCTATACCACTGGGAAATAGCAAAGCTGGGACTTGAAATTTTTTTCTAAATTTTTTTTAACATTTATTTATTTTTGAGAGACAGAGTGGGACAGAGCACAAGTGGGGGAGGGGCAGAGAGAGAGAGGGAGACATAGAATCCAAAGCAGGCTCCAGGCTCTGAGCTGTCAGCCCAGAGCCCAATGTGGGGCTTGAATCCATGAGTCGTGAGATCATGACCTAAGCTGAAGCCGGACGCTCAACTGACTGAGCCTCCCAGGTGCCTCTGGGACTTGAACTTTTAACATGTGGCCCCATCTCTGCTCTCGGGCCTCCTCACCCCTGAGTCACATGGCACTATGGGGCCTTCCCTTACACAACATGCCCTTTCACCCCTGTGCCTTGGCTTGTGCTCATCCCCTTAATGAACGGGCATCTCCTTCACCCCAAAAGCACTGTCCACCCTTTAATATCTGACTTAAATGTCCTCCACTCTGTGGTCAAATCAGCTTCCCCTTACTTGGTGCTCCATTGTCACTTCACTTTCACCCCTTAAGGCACTTAGCCTGTTGCCTGTGTGCTTGTGTGTGCACACATGTGTGTGCATTCGTGTTGTGCTCACACAAGTATCTTCCTGTCTAGAGTGTGGACCTCCAGTAGACTTCAATGGATTTTTCTATGGATCTCTAATTCCGAGCATGACGCCTAAAGCCTAGGAGGTGCCCAGTGTGTCCTTGATGCACGAATGAACAAACGGTGGCCTTTCAGGCCCAGTGAGGGGTGAGCAGGTGAGAGATCTGGAAGCTTACAGACTTTCTGGAGGCCTCCACACAACCTCTCCCACCTGGATTCTGTCTAGGGCTAGGCCCATAATAAAATGGCCTCTTCCTTTTTCATCGGCCATTGGCCCCACCTCCCATTCCATGTAGAAATGTCCGTGGCCCATGGCTACACTCCCAGGTCACCCAGAGGTCCTCAGCCACCCACTTTGAGGTTTGCCTTCCTGTTGGTGGTGCAGGGGACTGGGCTGCTTCTTATCAGCTGGCCTTGCACTTGAGGTCCACAGGCAACGGAGGAGACACAACAGCGTCTGCACGGGCTCCAGAAAACCAGCCCTTTCAGAACTTGCTCGTTGGCGGGGGCAGATGGCTGCGTGCAAAGGCACCAGAGGTGACCCAGAGCTGGACGCAAGGTGTGTGTGTGCAAAGTGTAGGCCAGAACGCAGCTGTTGGGGTTTTCAGGCGAGATGTAGGAGTGAGCACAGCCTGTGTGGAGAGGAAGCCCGGAACTGAATGAGTGCGGCCAGTATTTTAACAAACTGTATTAGCTTCCCATTGCTGCTGTGACAAATCACCACAAGCTTGGTGGCTTAAAACAGCACACGTTTATTCTCTTGCCACAATACTAGAGGCTAGAAGTCTGAAAATGAGGCTCAGTGAGGCCCAATCAAGGCATCAGCAGGGCCGTACCCCCTCGGGAGGCTCTAAGGGACAGTCATTTCCTTGGTTCTTCTAGCTTCCGGAGGCTGTTCTCATTCCTGGGCTCCTGGCTCACGTCACATCACCTTTTCTCTCCCTGCTTCCGTCATTACACCTCCTTCTTCCTCTTCTGTCCCAAATGTCCCTCTGCCTCCTTCTGATAAAGACACTGGTGGTGGCATTCGGGGCGTACTTGGATAAATCAGCAAAATCGTCCCCCCTCCAGATGCTTGGGTAATCCCGTCTGCAAAGTCTCTCAACCGTGTAAGGTGACATTCATGGGCTCTAGTGACTAGGGCCTCGGTGTCCTTGGGGACCATTATCTAGCCTGCCACAAATGAGTGTCACAGTGTGCTCTTGCAGGTCTCCCCACCCAGGCATGAGATGCAGAACACCCTCTGTGCTTCACGCCTCCCGCTGGCTCGCGTTTGCCAGGACCGGCTGCGTACCAGGCTCCGTGGCAGGCACCGGAGGTATAGAGTGGCGCAGTCTCACCTACTGGCCTGGAAGGGGTGGCCGGTGACATGCAGCTGCAGAGTGAGTGCAGGGTGACAAATGCCACAAGAGAGGCTGGCAAGGAAGGAGCAGGGGTCGCCACTTCCGGTGACAGATGAGGGAAGGGGTCACGCAGCAGGGAATCCCCTGAGTTGGTCCTTAATGGATGAGTAAATGGGGAGGCAAGAGGCAAAGCAAAGGAAACAGCGGGGACTGGTGTGTGGGCCCAGGCACACTGGAAACCTCTCTAGTGAGAGAACAGGAAGAGAACACGAATTTTGTATGATTCTACGGCTCCCATGGTCTATGCGGGGGAGGCTCTTACGTGCCCATCTCTTGGCCCCGTCCTGCCCTCCCGTGGCCTTGCTGCTCATGAGAACATCTTTCCACTTTCTGCCTCCAGCTCCTCTTCCCAGACGACTGCTGGGGAGATGGGCATCATCTCTCTCTCCTCTCCTTCCGGGTGTGCCCGTGCCCTACACCCCCTGGGCGCTGGTTCCTCTAGAGTATGCCTCCTGGTTTCCCTTGCAAGTCTCTGACTTGCAAGTCTCTGACCTGACTCCCTGCAGACACCTGGGCCTTCCCCGCAACAGAGAGCCAGATTTGCAGGCTTTGTGGAATGATTCCATTGAAGAGCTCACTGGCAGAACTTCAGTAGAAGTTAGGAACATTTGACCATGAGGCTTGAGGGAGGCCAGAGTCGAAGCAAGCATACAACACTGGACTTGTGGAGTGACGCATCTCCTTCCTCCAGCATTATTTTCTCTGCTGAATTAATTGCATGGGGGCTAGAAGCTCCCTGGAAATAATGAGGATAGTTCATGCGTATTGGAGGGGAGGGGTGAGAATACATCCAGAAGCTGGATTTCCCGGGAGACCACAGGGTCTTGGGATAGAACCCACCATGGAGGAAGGAGGAGTCTGACTCAGGAACATTCTGGGCCTCAGAGTCTGAAAGCTGGAGGGGAGCGGTGGTTCCTGAAACAGCGGGTACCTGTCTTTTGAGCTCACCCTTGTTATAGGGGAGCAAAAGGCTTACAATTAAAATACATATGCAAATAAAGAGCCGGCTTTAAGGGGCTAAGTGGGATCCCCTGTAAAAGTGCAGAATACAGGGGAGAGGGGAAGGAGGGAGGGGTCGGAGGGGTAGAGGCCAGTCAGCAGACTGGGGGCCCAAGGCTGGGGGAAGGTGAGGTGGGGGGGCGGGGTAGAGCACAGCCTCCAGTGGGGCGGGAGGGGTGGTGAGGGCAATAAGGAAGCAGTTTTGTAATCTTGTACTCAGCCTTTTCCCAGGCAACCCTTGTTTTGTAAATGGGGGGAGGGCAGTAGGGTCATGGGGAGGGATTGCTTCATTCTACCTGTGTCAAAGGGCCATTGTGAGATTCAGATGAAATCAAGGTCAAGGTGCTTTGGAAACTTCCAGGTGCTAAGCACAGGTAAAGCAAATGGGACTTATTAAGGGGTTGTGAGAGGGCTTCCGTTTTCAATTCAGTGGAGAAAGTGGTAGGACATACAATTTGCTTTAAAGGTGAAAGCTCTTCTTTTTCAATCTTTTCATCTAGAAACACCGGTCATTTTGATGGGACTCGTCTCCATTCGCTCATCCGTTTATTCATTCATGTATGCAACACGGGCGTGCTGTTACTGCTGAGGGGCCCCCGGGCTGGGTGCAGAGCAGCCCCGGGGATTGCTTCTCTGCTGCACCAGGACTTCCTTCCAGCAAGGCATTGGGGGAGGCCAAGGGGGCAGGGCCTGGCCTAATCAGAAGGGGCGTCTCCTTCAGGCCCCAAAGCCAAGGAAGTCAGAAGCAGTGAAATGCCGCATGGTCCTGCACTGCGCTTTGTAAGGGCTGCTGACAGCTGTCGTTAGCTCAGCGTTAGGACAGGAGCTGTGATAATCACCGCTGAGTGACTATAAACACCGAGCGAGCGTCCCTGAAGAATATTCAGAGCGTTGGGCAACTTGTTAGCTTTTGTCTGGGCCCGGGAGAGGGAAGGGAAGTTTTGTCGGGGAGAGCATGTGCCATAGTAAAAACATAAAATCAATCGTATGGTTCTAATTTAATTTTAATTCACATTTTCGATACGTGGCGTTTGTTAGGAAGGCTGACGCTTTGCCGTGAAGATCTACAAGGGCTGAATTGTCCTCGAATTAGAAGATTTTTAAAAGAAGTTCTTTGCCACTGGGTTGCAATTTGTTAAAACAAACAATAGCATAACCACGCTGCAGTCGGATGCCAAGATATTACTGGACTCAGCGAAAATCAAGTAATCTTTTTTAGGCTCTATTCTCTCCCAACTACGCTCCCCAGCAATGTCAGAAAGTGACAAATTGCAGGATGAATCTAAGAGCAGTGCCTTCAAAAATACAATAGTTATACAAGCCATCTATTGTTAATGAAGAATATAATGCAATTTGCCTGTCTGTAATACAATTATGCAAATCAAAGAAGGAACTATCCCGAAATCTCTTCACATTCCGATTAAAATGAGATAATTTATCAAACAGAATATTACTGATTATGTTTATGTGTTGCACATTAATCCTGTTACAATAATGTATCCTTCTCCTAATGTAATGGATTTGTGCAATCTAACAGAAAATGACTTTTATACTATCCACAATTATAAAAATATTCAAAGCATATCCATCCTAGTACAATAGCACACGTCTACAACTGTACAATAAACCTATTAAAACAAGCGGAGCTTATGAATGTAACCTTCATCCCAATAAAGATGACAGTACATTCAATTTTATTGTACTCATTATGTGAACAACTCCATAGATGATAAATACCAAGAGTAAATTAGTTTAACCTTCTTTGTCTTTTTTTTTTCTTTTTTTTAAGAAAAAAGCAGACTTTAATCGATGGCATTCATGTCCCCCTCCCCATCTGGATCTTCCTTCGGTTGGTCAAATATGACATTATTTTACATTTAAGAGATTTCTGGGACATCTTTCATAAATGAGTTACTCCTGTTCTACCTCTTGGTAGGTGTTTGGACTTGTACATTTCCATAGAGGCAGGAAATGTACACGATGTTTGTGTGCGTGTGTATTGGGAAACAGGTATGTTCTGGATGGGAATGCGGCTTGAGCAGCAGTCATCTAGAGGGGCACTTGAATCTCCATTCTAACATGCACATCAGAGCCAAAAACTAATGACTAGTATTGTCAGGAAAAACAAGAGCCCAAATAATTGGCGAAGATCTCACTGGTGCTTCTATTGCCAAGGATAATCATTTTTGCATTTAAACTAATCTCTTCCACCTTGACGAGAGTCATTAGCATCTGACAGTGAGTGATAATGTGCTTAAATTTCACACCTCTTGGCCTTGTCTGCATTGTCAACATTTCCCACATGCGTACCTCCACACTAGGCATACAGGTTGACTTAAACAAATGTTTATCTTTTGTGGTGGAATTGTAAACCCCAGTGTTTTGCAAGTTCTCAAATTGTTCTCCTTGCCTTTAAACACCTGTAAGCCAGTTTTGCTGAAGGTATTTGCTGAGGTATTATTTTCCCCACAATGCCAGGATTCTCTTCCCCTTCTGATTAGATTGACCTGCCAAGTCAAGAAAGGACAGAAACTCTATGAAAAGCAACATTTTCCCCCCTTCCAAACAGCTGAGTGTGTACTCACACACACATATGAACACAAGGTACAACAGACAGGCCTGTCAGCCTTTACCTCCACAAGCCATCATTCGTTCCAATTGTAAAAGGGTATTTGTTCCCTTGGAGATATGGGTGAGGAAGGGGAAGGAAGGATGGAATGGAGGAAAGGCAAGGCAAGGCAAGACAAGGCAAGGCAAGGAAGAGGAGAGAAGGGAGGGAGCGAGGAAGGAAGGAAGGAAGGAAGGAAGGGAGTCATTCATTGTTTAATAAACAATGATTTCATAACAACTACTATTACCCCAAGTGTTTGAATGGTCTTTCCATGTAGACTGTTGAGAAGTGAAAGCTAGCTGCCAGCCCTCATTCCCACAGGGCAGAGTTCCTACAGTAAACAAGAGGCAAGGCTGGAACACGGCTTGTCGTGGCTGATAGGTCTTCTCTTTTCATGGTTGACCAGTTGGTTTGGAGAGCCATTGACTTGTTTTGCCCTCAAGTGTGGACTCTCAAGTGGAGACATTTGATGAAGAAAGAATGCCTGTTGCCCCGGGGCTATCTGGGCAGATTTTTCGTCCCTTCTCTTGATGTAGCCAAGGAGCATTTTCCACTCAGTAAGATTTCCCAGGCTAGAGCAGGGAGCTCTGGAAGCTTAGACCCTTTAAAAATGGGAACATTAAAGGTGTAGTCATAACAGGGGAAGGAAGAAGTCTGAGGGACAGCACATATGGAAAACATCAATCTCTCTGCCGGCCCAGGAGGAGACCATGCCTCCCTTTCAGACCCTAACGTGGTGGAGGGTGCACTTACAACTTAGGGTCGGAAGACAATGGCAGTGAGAGAACAGGATTTTGAGGGTGCTCTAGGCTCGCCAGAGTTGTGCCAGTCTGTCTGAATGTGTTGTAGGAATCGGGACAGGGATTCCTAGGCCCCTGGGACATGAAGGTGAGCGGGAGAAAATGAACGTACCGATTCTTTCAGAGCCAAAGAAACTGTGTGGAGAACAAACACATGTGGTGGAAGACGGAACAAGGACATTCCGGAGCAGTTGCAAAAAGTTCAATTTGTATCCAGTAAATATTAACTTAGCGCCGGCTGTGGGTCCAAGCAGTGTTCTTGGCACTTGGGTGAACAGATAGAGGCAAATCTTTACCTTCACGAAGCTTACAGTTTTAGGGGAACAAAATAGTAGATGAGCAAACAATATAATAATGGCGATGGCAACAAATGCTGGGTTAAAAAAAAGAAATTAAAACGGAGTGAGAGAGATCAGTCAAGAGTGAGGCCTGCAATCTTAAAAGGAGTTACACTTGTGTTGTCAAACTTAAAAAAAATATATATATATATATTTGCTTTCAATAAAGGAATCTATCTAGTTAAGGCCTCTGTTACCGTGGGAATGGGCAACTAATTAGCATTTCCATAAATAAGTGTGAATTTTGTTACATAGGTCCTTTGAGGGTCTGTTGCCGACTGGTAACTTCCCAGACTTTATGTGTGAAATAAAGATACAAGGTTTGCAGCTTATCCTCTTGTGCTTTGGATGATAATCAATAGTTTTTAACTGGAGTAAAGTATTCATAATTGGCTTTAGCCCACTGATACTTAGTTGAGGCAGCTCAGCTAGGTTTCTTTAGAAGAAAAATGGTTAAGGGATACCAAAAGATAGCAGGAGGGCCTATGCTTGCCCCCAAAGCTACACAGAAGGTTCTGTTTCTTGGTGGAATTTCCTGTCTCAGCTGAGGATGTCGACCTCGCCCTGTGCCCTGGAACCAGACTCATAATCCAAACATGTAGGTCACTAATGCTCAATCGCATTGGACACAGCAGCATGTAGCCCCGATGTTGCAGAGGGCCACCCGGAGGCCCATTTAGGATGGAAGTTTTCATTTCCCCCAGCCGCTGGGAGCATTGGCAGCATCCGAGGTCACAGCCCCACCTGGGGCAGCCTCGCCCAGGGATTGGTCAGCCAGCGGGCATCATAAACGCCCGCCCGGTCTCCTTGCCTCAAGAGAGGGCAGCTTCGAAGGGTGGGGAGCACCAGGGCTCCTCCTGGGATGACTGAGGTCTCTGCTGAGACTGCATTTCAGTCTAACCTCTCCCTCCACCCGACTCCGCTTCCTGTAACACCCCCAGAAGCCTCTGCGTGCAAATTGCCTTCCCAGGGTCTGTTACCCCGGGAAACTGATCTCAGGAACTCCATTTCAGCTCTGCATGCAGAAAGCTGCTGCAGAATCAACAATTTATACTGATTATGCCCTTGTACTTACACTCAATTTCATGATCTTTCTGCCAATTTCTGATCCTTTGGCTTTCTCTCCTGTATCCAGTATCACTCTCTGTTTGGACCGCATGATGCCTTCGGCTTCCTGGGTTTTAATCTCTGCCCCTACCAGTTCTGGCTTTTTCTCTAAAAATCCCATCCCTTCCACCCTCCGTTACCAGAATGGAAACCTCAGGAACGACCTGTCTCTCTTTCTCTGTCCTGAGCAGCCGACTTCAGGAATGACTTTTCCTTATAGGTCACACAGCCCTCACTTTATCCAGTGGGGAGGCTCTCGCAGCCTTAGGAAGAAAACACTGTAACACACGGTCACGATAAGTCTGAAATTGTGGGCTACTCACAACATTAATGGGGTCATTCCCTTATAGACACTGGTTGAATTTATGTGCACATGCCAGTTGCCAAAGCCCTGGTATACTCGAAACAAAAGTGCAACAATTGTGGTTTTCAATGATAATGTTTTTATGATGATGGGCTTGGGTTTGAACCCTGGGCTTAGAGGGTCATAACTGACTTAAAACTATACTTTGATTTTTCCTGAAATAATCCTCCTTTTGGTATAATATTACCACCGGCTTTTGTAGACATGGCTTTTCTTGTGTTATTTATTCCAAATGAAACACCACCCCACTGTAAGTGACTTTTGGTGCCCCTTAATATCTCAAGAATCTTTTTTTTTTTTTTCAGTGCCTGTCTGTCTAAAATTATCCACGGCTCCTGCACGGGTGGGTAAAGTTAGTGTCTCCAAAGAGTTATAAATCCAGTGTCCCCACTGAGCCCATTGTTTCAGATCCAAAAGTGTATGAATTGCAGCCCCAAGATCTTTCTTTATTCTTTGTTATGAAATAGGTAACCAGATCTCGCTGAATAGAAATCCTCCTTCGAAGACTTTCTGGCATCCGACTCCACTTTCAACTCTTGCAAACCTTATTTTGGAAAAATGGTCATTTATAATATCAACATTTCTAGATCATGTTTTAAAGACGGTTACAGGCGTTTGGAGTAACCACATGCCAAAGCTGTCTACTTCTAATCTAACAACCCCCTAGGTTGAAACCAGAGCGAAACTTAGAGACAGGCGGCCAAGAGCCAAAAAACTCTTGGGGGATATTTATAATCCCCCAATTCAACCAAAATTGTTTCCACTCAAAATTAATACTTGGAAACAGATTTTGAAGCCCAAATTTAGACTCTGCCTTTAGTTTCTTGGGCCATTGTAGAGCCAACTGCTTGAAATAAATGTATTTGAAGCTGATTGAACATTAAAATGATAGTCTGTTCTATTGAAAAGACAAATAACACATAGTATTTAAAGAGATGAGCCTCTTTACTGCAGATCTCTCCTAGCCAACGACCAAGGGTTGGCAGATGTCCATAGTGAGAAAGGGTAGTTACCAAGTGTGTGGACTGTACCTCTGTTTACCCATGCGATTCCCCTATAGCTCTGCTAAGGCTCTCTTGTTTGGTGAACGTACTGCGGTTCGTATTTATGGAGGAAATGTGATACGCTGGAAAGCATTTTTTCCTCAGAGTTACAAAATCTAGGTTCAGAGCACTGCTTTATCAGTTCCAAGTAGCATAATCTTAATGAATGTTTTCATCTTTTGAAATCTCAGTTTCTCCAGATGTAAAAAGGAGGCAAACCAGCCCTGTTCTGGCACCCTCTTATAGCAGTCAGAGGCTCAAATAATGAAAGAAGTGTGAAAGTGCTCTATCATTACTCCAAATGCATGGTGTTACTTGTGGTTTTTTTTTTTTTAACTTACTTTAAACATTTTTTAAGTGTTTTATTTATTTTTGAGAGAGAGAGAGAGAGAGAGAGAGAAAGAGACAACGTGAGCAGGGAAGGGGCAGAGATAGACAGAGATACAGAATCCCAGGCAGGCTCTAGGCTCAGAGCTGTCAGCACAGAGGTTGACGTGGGGCTCGAACCCAGGACCTGGGAGATCAGGACCTGAGCTGAAATTGGACGTTTAACCGACTGAGCCACCCAGGCACCCCTGAACTTTCTTTTTAAATATCAACAATGCTTGCCATCTCAAATCAGAGTATCAGATCTTATTTAACCAATACATTGCTGAGAAAAGAGAAGCTTAAATATAAAAAAAATGGGGGGCGGGCGCGCCCCTGGGTGGCTCAGTTGGTTAAGTGTCCAACTGAGGCTCAGGTCATGGTCTCATGGCTCATGAGTTCAAGCCCCGCATCGGGCTCTGTGCTGACAGCTCGGAGCCTGGAGCCTGCTTCGAATTCTGTGTCTCCCCCTCTCTCTGCCCCTCCCCTGCTCACGCTCCGTCTCTCTCTGTCTCTCAAAAGTAACATTAAAAACAAGTTATTTTAAATATAAAGGAAATGGATTTCCCCTATCCTGGACACTAATTAGGGCATCGTCTTGGTCCTAAATCTGTACAGAGACATTTTTCTCAGAGTTTAAAAGGTGAGCCCTGGCCCCTCATCACAACCAATTTTACAAGCGTGAGGTTTCAATTACTCATTTGTTTTTCTATCCATGTGTTTCACAAACACATTTTGAAGACGTATGAGATTCCAGACAACATTCTATGTTAGGATTGTGGATAAAATCAGTTTGAATTTCAGCTAAACAACGAACAATTGTAAAGCATAATAGTTACATGTTAAAGCTATCCTCATAGTTACAATCGCCTCTGGGGTGTTGACAACCAAAGTAATGTTTCGAAACACCGTGTTGGCCAAAAACTGAAAACATATTGCACGGGACATATTTACACTAAACAGTTATTCACTGATTGTATGAAATTCAAATCTAACTGAGCCTTCCTATTTTTTTTTTTTTTTTAAGTCCCCAACTCTGGTAGCCCTAGCTCTGGGCTGGGAGTGTCGTCGTACCTGCCCTCAGGCAGCGTTCATCCAAGGAGTGAGACAGACGACAAGCGAATAAAGAGGACAAAGTAGGTCTGAAGAAAACAAGCACAGCCAAGTCAGGAGATAGTGATGAGGGTGGTCTTATTTAAAATAGAGAGGAAGGAAAGGCCTCTTTGGGGAGACGCCTCGAAGCAGACATCTAAAGGCAGTAGTGAGCCACATACAGCTACAGGGGAAAGAGCCCGCAGAAGGCATGGCAAGTGGCAAGACCTTGGTGGGAATGAACTTGTGAAGTGTGAGCAGCAGCGAGAAGGCCATGGGACCAGAGCCTGGTGTGTGAGGGAATAGGTGACATCAAGGTTGCAGGGTGAGACCCCATCTTAGCCCTGGCAACTTGTAGCCCGGGGGTTTGGTTTTTGTTTGGGTGTGATGGGGAACCACGGGAGGGTTTTAAGCAGGGCAGTGACTTGATCAAGCTAATCAGAGAACTCCAGGAGCTCTGTGGGGAAGAGACAGTCGAAAGACACAAGTGGGAGGGCGATGAGTTAGGAGCTGATCTCAGGGTCTCAGTGGAAGGCCCTGGGGACTTAGAGCAAGGCGGAAGCAGTGGAGTTGGGAAGAAATGCCTGGAGTCATGACGTATTTCAAAGGCAGAGCCAGCAGAACTTGCCGTGGGTTTAATATAGAGGACGAGGAAACGTTGGCGTGAGCAATGGGCCAGCAGTGGTGCCATTTACTGAGATGGAGAAAAGTTCATTTGGAGGGAGTGGAACATTCTGGTTTGCACATGTCATGTATGAGGTGTCCCTTAGCTACCTGAGTGACGGCAGTGGAGGATGAAGGTAAGAACACAGGATGAGGTTGGAGAAGCAGCAGAACCCGTGCCATCCAGGATATTATTGGCCATAGCAAAAAATCTGGAAACCATTTTAAGGTTACAAAATGACAACGAGAGATTTTTAAGAATAGGGAGGTGAAGTAATTTAACTCTCTTTTTGGGGGCGCCTGGGTGGCTCCGTCGGTTAAGTATCCATCTTGGGCTCAGGTCATGATCTCACAGCTCGTGGGTTCCAGCCCCACATCAGGCTCCGTGCTGATGGCTCAGAGCCTGGAACCTGCTTCCGATTCTGTGTCTCCCTCTCTCTCTGCCCCTCCCCAGCTTGCACTCTGGCTTGCTCTCTCTCTCAAAAATAAATAAACATCAAAAATAATTTTTTTTTTTAAATTTAACTTCCTTTTTAAAGATCGCTTTATTGGATGAAAAAGAATTGGTGAGTGGGGCGGGGAATGGAAATTAGCACTGTTAGCTCAGGGCTTCCCACGTGAACAATCTTGTTACATTTTAGATTCTTTTTATTGTTGTTGTTGAGAGAGAGAGAGAGAGAGAGCAAGCAGGGGAGAGGGACAGAAGGAGAGAGAGAGAGAGAGAGAGAGAGAGAAAGAGAATCTTAAGCAGGCTCCATGCTCAGAGCAGAGCCCAACACAGGACTCAATCCCTTGACCCTGGCATCATGCCGTGAGCAAAATCAAGAGTTCGACGCTCAGGTGACTAGGCCACCCAGGCGCCCTTATTTTCGGTTCTTTTCTTAATGGTGTGGAGTGACGATTCTGAATTTCTAGCAAGCTCCCAATGACACATAAATAGCTGGTTGGGGACCATACTTTGAACAGAAAGGTGATAGGAGACTTTTATAATAAAACTGGTGAGAGACAATGGTGGTTTGCTGCTGGTGTGCATGGGGAGTGGGCAGACAGAAGATGTAATTTGGAGTTAAAAGTGACAGGAGAGCTGTTGAATTACATGTGAGGGTGAAGGGAGAAAGAATAATCAAAGATGACTGTCAGATTTCCGCCTTGAACAACTGGATGGATGTTAGTGTCATTTATTCGAGTGCAAAAGGCTGGACATGGTGGAGGTGTTTTGGATGGTGGAGGGGGCTTTGGACATGTTAAGGATGACACGCCTATGAGATGGTCAAATAGACACGCCGGGTTGGTAGTTGCACATAGAGGAATCTGGAATGCAGAGCAGAGGTGTAGGCTTCAGTAAAAATTTGTGAATCGGAGACACAAAGAGAGTATTGAAGACCATGAAACGAAAGGTGCTGAGCCAGGGAGAGAGTGCAGACAGGGAAAAGAAGATGGGCCAGGTCTGAGTAGAATGTGATGCAGGTATGCATATCATACCCTCAAAAACTAGGTATACGGCAAAGATCAAGGGCCAGAGAAGGCTGACTGTAAGACAGTAGGGAATGGTGAGGAGCGTGGATCTCACAGGCGTGTATGACTCACCTAAATAGTAGCTACCATCCCACTCCTCCGCTGACTGGTGCCAGGCAGTAAGCCTAGATCCTCCACGTTTTTGAGGGAAGCCAGAAATGCAGACTGTTTAGGGGAAAACTTTTAAGCGTTGGAAAGCTAGCCAAGGCTTTCATATACTATGTTGGCCAAATAAAATGCATCAGTGGATTGGGTCTAGCCCATGAGCTCCTAGTTTGCAGCCTCTGACGTAGATCCTTGAAGGTATCAGATTTAACATGAACTGTTTTGGTTATTGGTGCGGGAAGGGGGTGGCCTGGAAGGTCTGTGACATGGAGGGATTTACAGTTATCCTGAGATACAAATCTGAGTCATGGTCACTGGTCTACAGAGTTGGGGACTGACTCCAGCTAAGCACTGAGCACCCATATTGCCACCAGACTACAGTTCTCTACTCATGGTGATGTGCCATCCTCATGAAGCAGAAAAGGCCAACCCAGCTTTTGTGAGGAATGTTTTGTGAGCAATGGTCGCATCCAGTTTTAGCTGAAGTTGTAAAGTGGTGAAAATTTGGCACGGGGCTATATATAGGGGGAAGGTGTATATAGGAAATTAGTTGGGAACGTGATTCAGGAAGAAGCTACTGGTCTCGATAAAATGTCCACAGCCACAAACGAGGAGGTTTGTGGAAGTCTCTAGATGTTTCTCTGAAGGATACCTTGGAAGATTTCTGAATAGGAAAGGGAGACAACGTGTGGTCTAGTTGAGCACCTGGACAAATTAAGGGACGAGGTAAGAATCCATCTGCTTCCTACTGGCAGTGCAGACCTCCTGTAAACTGAGGGCTCTGGCGAAAAGAAGGGTCTTGTCAGAAAGAGGAGACTTGTATTTGGTAATGAGGTATACGTGTGTTCACGTGCACGTAAATCTTTGCTCCTCTAGGTCACAGCAGTGTTGGGACACAAGGAAGGGTGTGGGTAACGAACCCAACAGTTTTTGACTTGAGGTGCCCCAACCAACGTCTTCACAGGGTATCGAAGCCTTTCTTTACTTCCTCTACCCAGTTCTCCAAGTACGTCACACGCCAGTGCCCAGATGGTCCCTCTACTTAGCATCAGTATTCCTGGTCTTTCCTCCTTACCATGGTGGTCCCAACTTGTGATTTGAAGGCCAGTACCATTGGCCAAAAGAGACTAAGGAGCTTACGACCGGTAGGAAGAGGCCAGTGCAAAGCATCACTTTCACCCACGTCACTAAGGAGAAAGTTATTCTCCCGTCTTTCTTCATCTGCAAATAGGAATAATAATACAGAGTGAATAGGGACAGTAGTGCCCAGTGTAATGACTGGTAGCCGGTAGGCACTCAGTCATTTTCCTTGCTTCCATTTCACTCTCAAATTTGCCTCAAAACTCAAAGTCTTGGATTCTAAATTGTGCATCTCTAAAGCCTTCCTCTTTCAGGAAGCCAAGGGTAGGATAGAGGAGGCTGGTGTCAGAGTCCTATCTCAATACCCCAGGATTCTCTGGAGGGGAATGCACATTGAATTTTTTTTTTTCTTCTGGAAACCTTGACCCTTGCTACACTTAATAAATCAATTAGTAAGCATGGCCCATTTATTCTACAAACTTTTACTTACTTACCATATGCTCAGTGTAAGACATGATCTTGGCCCACAGGGGCAAGCCATCCAAGGGGGAATATCTGCCTTGTAAACAAAAAGTGTCATAAAGCATTGCAAATATGTATTGGGTGGCAGATGTTGGAGCCAGATCACCCTCACATCTGGAAAAAATATGGATTGCAACATTTTCTGAGCAATGTCTTCCCCCGAAACTCTGTAAAAGTACTCAGCATGCTGGGTACGCGGGGCATGATGCGTTGCCCTCAGACCTGTTGAGGCCGGTCTTCCTTGCAGCTTGGTTAGTCCCTCTCCCGCTGTAGCAACAAGGCAGGGGATTGCGTGGGTCATCTGGCCCAGTCTCTCCGCGTGTCGCGTGGTGGTGATATCAGTCTATGTGAATCTCGTTATACCAAGGGACAGTGAAGAATACACCAGCTGGTCTCGAAGAGGGAGTGAGCCAAGCCCAGTCAGAAGGGGTCAGGGCTGGGAACTTGGTACCACGTGGTGAACTGAACATATGACTTCCCTCTTGATGTTTCCTGAGGGAAACGCCGCTCTCCAGGCTGACAGGGCTGGGAATGGATGGCCTGCAGACTCCTGTTTTCACACAGTACATCAGGTCTAAGTGAAAGGTTTGTGCTGCTGCCAGGAGCAGAAAGTGATGGCTTGGCATCACTTGTGGAAGAGAGGATGCTTTAAAGCAGACCCAGGCTCCCAGAGAGCTTTGGATGGGGCCTCCCGGGACATCTGGTCTCTGAGGCCCACCCAGCGACGCCCCTTCCGGGCAACTCGCAGGGCCGGGGAATGCCTTGCATGCTTCAGACATCTGGGGTGTTACTCAGATCCTTGCCCTCCACCTCTTAGTGAAGAGAACTGTGGTCTATGCATGAAGATTGAATACAAATCAAAGCTGGCCCTTTATCTGAGCAAGCAGAACACGGGCTGGCTGCCTTTTCGTTAGAGCTTCCAGGGTCTTAATACTATTGATCGTGGTCTAGCCTGGCCACTAAGCAGGTCAGCCTGACCTGAGCCGTCAGGCTGCAGCCAATAAGGGCAAATGCTCAGCCCATCCTTCTGGGCCACCGACTGCATCCTGGACGCCTTTGTTTGCCCGAGCTTGAGTTCTCCTCCAGACCTACTGCTAGGTGTCTTGGATCCCGGGACCCACACTGGGTCTTTGCTTTCACTCTTCACTCTGCCCCCCTAGTGCACACTTTGCTTTCCTCCTTGGATGCCCTGCACACCCCAGTCTCTTTTACCCCTCCTTTCTGGCTTCTACGAGGGATACTTTCCCTTCCTGGTGCCCCAGGATATCCTTGCTGTCTGTCCTGTCCTGACTTGCTTGTTGAGGCTGCCCCATTCTTCCAGATCTTTTCTGTCCTCCCTCTTGAATAATTTTTTAGGTGTATGCTCAAACTCTAGGTTCAACAGGTGCCAAACGAGACCTCTAAGACCCTGGACAGCAAATAGGTAGACACAGGAGAATAGTGAGGACGGGGGCAAACTTCAGGGCACTTCAGCTCCAGATATGGGTACCTTCTGGAATGCCAGCCCTATGAGGCCAGTTCTAATTTTTCAAAGAGAAATCAGAAATCTGAATTTTTATGTAAATTTTCCATTAAAACATTTTATTAAGTTACCATTTATGCATGTTAAAAACCTCTAATAGTATGAAAGGTTTAGAGTTAAGGTTAGAGTTGGGGTTAGGGTTAGGGTTAGCTGTTCTGGTAGTTAGCTGTTCTGGTATTTAACCTATTTCTTGGTTTGTCAATTTTCAACGTTATCTGCCAACTTCTACGTTTCTACCATAGAAAGTTCAAGTAGTTACGTGAACTCCTTCTCTCACGTCCTCTTCCTTCTTACCTCAATGCTATTACATCATAATTGTTGCTTACATCAATAGTCAAAATTCATATCATTATCACTGCATAAAAACAACGTGGGCTGAGTAGTTCACTAGGATTACATTTCATTTTTCGAACCTCTTTTATTTATCTTCTCTGGACTTAACCGTTGCCTTCTGGTTTATTTACCTTGGTTTTCTGTGTATTTTTTGAATGTAGGGGTTTTTTGGGTCATTTTCCTCCCAAATATTCCAACAGCTTTCTCGAACAGCCATCAATATCATTTTCTATATCGCCAAATGTGTTGATTCCGCGTTTTCTTTCTACCCATTCCTTTGCTCCCTGTATGAATCCACCACTCCATAGGCCTACTGAATACATGTCATTCTGAGATTTCCCTTTGCCACTTGGAAGTGTTGGACCCCTGTATTACTCCTTGACTTATTCTCTTTTTTGTTTTCCTGGAGGGCAGATTCCAACAGCTTTCCCAGAAAAGGTTCATGAGAAGTAAATTGTTTACCCTTACTTGGCTAAAAGTGCCTTTATTCTATCTATACACTTGATTCTTTTGACAAGGTTTAGAAATGTGGATTGAAAATTCGAAATAATTTTCCTCAGAATATTGAAAGCATTGTTCCACTGCCTTTAAATTTCCAATATTGTCATTTGTGGTTCTCAGTCTTCATTATGTGATCTGGTATTTCGTCTTCCTCTTGACTTTTTGGTATCTTACGTTTGCCCATGGTATTCTGCATTTCAGTTATGAGCCTTGGTCGTCTTGATTTCATTGCTCTTTGTAACTGATGAGCCCTTCCCGTTTGGAGACCAGTTCTCTTCACCTTTTGGGGAATTTTATTTATTTTTTTAAATGTTCGTTTATTTTTGAGAGAGTGTGCGTGCATGCACATGTGCATGCATGAGTAGGGGAGCGGCAGAGAGAGGGAGGGGGCAGAGCCCGACGGAGCGCTCCATTCCATGAACCATGAGATCATGACCTGAGCTGAAATCAAGAGTCCTGAGCCACCCAGGCACCCTGCATTTTCTTTCTCTGTTGACTTTTTTCTTTCTTCCAGTTTATTCGTTCTCTTTTCCGAGACTCTCTGTGAATAGTGAACCTCTTGGACTAAAGTCTTAAACTTTTAAACTCCTCTGCTTTCTCTTTCTCTTTTGTCTCACTTTCTGCACAGTTCCCTCATCTTGGTGGTTGTGGTGTACTGTATCTACTTGGTTAGCCTGGATGACGTTTTCTAGAACCCTTCCGTGAGTGGTACCAGTGTTGATTTTCTACTCTGTCAGCGTGGCTGCAGTGGAACTACATTGCCCCAGATCCCCTTTCTCTGGATGGTTTAGAGTGATGGCTGGCCCAACGAGAAGTCTGTGCACATTTGGAAGTTTGGGAGGTGGACACGAAGCCAACAGCCATCACGTGGTGGAGCTCATTGTGATCAGAGCTTGTGAGTGGCGAAAAGCGGACAGAGGTGCCAGCAGGTTCCAATGTGTCCTCTGTCCTCCTCTTCCCCACTCCACATAGTCTTACCTTCTCTGTGTCCAGCTCCTTTTCTCTCTTGTGAGCTCTGCTGCCCCAACTGTGACCCAGGCCCACCATCAGATGCTTGGCTGCAGGAGCAGCATGAAGAGGCTGCTACCTTCCATGGACTTCCAGTCCAGCAACCCTTCACAGCCCCATTCGAGAAGCTGGCTGTGCCTGAAGTCTCCAACTTGTCCACCAGCCTTCAGGAGGGCTCTCTACGGACCCTTTTGGGATCCTCCAGCCCCCTTTGTGAGACTTCCCCAGCTCCTCTCACAGTTGTATAAAGTCTGAACTCCCATAAAAAAATTCCTCACTTCATAATACTCAGGGTAGTACTGCTTCCCTGTGTGAACTCAAAGAATACCTAATCGAATTTCTCACTTTGGCTAGTTTAGGTTCAATTTCTAGGTGTGCTTGCCCATTCTGTGGTGGTTCCTTTGCTGTTACCGCCATTTTTGTTCGCACTCTGTGTACTGGGTTGAACAGTGTGCCCACCTCCCAACTTTGTCTACCTGGGACCTCAGAATGTGAGCTTGCTTGTAAATAGCGTATTTGCAGAAATAATTGGCTAACTTAAGATGAGGTCATTGGAGTAGAGGGGACCCTAAATCTGATAACTGGTGTCGTTATAAGAAAGCCATGTGAAGACACAGAGAGGGACCTAGGGAGGAAGGCCGTGTTATAACAGAATCAGAGACTGGAGTGATACAGCCACAAGCCGAAAGGTACCAAGGGTTTTTAGCAGCCACCAGAGGCTAGGGGACCCGGCTGGGAACACATTTCTTCCACACGAAGCGCTGGCACCTTCATTTCACAGACTTCCGGCTCCTGAACTGTGAGATAATACATTTTTGTGTTTTAAGTCACCTAATTTGTGATACTTTTTAATTTTTTAATCCTTTTACTGTTTATTTATTTTTTGAGAGAGATTGAGAGAGCACAAGTAGAGAGGTGCAGATAGAGAGGGAGAGAGAGAATCCCAAGCAGGCTCCTTACTGCCAGGGCAGAGCCTGACTTGGAGCTCGAACCCACAAACCATGAGATCATGACCTGAGCTGACCAAGAGGCAGGTGCTCGGCCAACTGAGCCACCGAGGTGCCCTGAAGATTACTGATTATATTTTTAAATTTTTCAAAAAAATGTTTTGATTGTTTATTTATTGTTGAGAGAGAGACACACAGAGTGTGAGCGGGGGAGGGGAAGAGAGACAGGGAGACACAGAATCCGAAGCAGGCTCCAGACTCTGAGCTGTCAGCACAGAGCCCAATGTGGGGCTCGAACTCACAAGCTGCGAGATCATGACCTGAGCCGAAGTCGGACGCCCAACCGACTGAGCCACCCAGGCTCCCCTACTGATTATATTTTTAAAGTTCACTTCTGATCCCTGCCTTCTATTTCCTCCGGGGTCCTTGTCTCTGTTTTGGCTTATTTGTTTATTTCGTTTTGGATTTTTGTTTGTTTAGTGGTCTCCGACTTTCTTACCGGTGATTTCCTCGAATTACTGGTGACCCTCGTCTGGCGGTCCACGTTTAGGCGTGGGGCCCTGCAAGTCAGCTGGAAGCTCTTTGTATGAGGTGAAACATTAACCAGTGCCTTCTCTGTGGAGCAAGTAACCGGTAAGCCACTATTTTCACTGAGAATACCGTTATGAGTGGACAGATTCTCACTCAGTTCCCTTATTTTAAGCCCCCTGTCCCAGTGATTCCCACACCAAACTGTGCTTGTGTCCCCACGTCTGGAGATTCTCAGATCTGACTTGCCCAAAGAGAAGGCCAGAGTCTCTGAGCAAGGGGCTTGGCAGGGAGGGGTGACTGGTTTGCCTGGCTGCTCAGCGTGTTCGGAGGGCAGGAGTTCCAACTTTCCCACGTACAACTACCCAACCGGTGACCCCGGCTTTGGCCTTACATCCCATGTCTTCCTTAAGACGTTTTGCCTTTGGACGTCTTGAGCCATTCTGAGGGTGTTCAGGGCAAGCTGGATCCACTTTTAATACGTATTGCCCTCTGTGGGGCTCCAGACTGAGCCTTGTCCGTTCAAAATCAGTTATCCCTCTTCCATCTGCCCCTGAAGTCTGTTTGGGAGTTCTCGTTTGCTGTTGTCTCCCGTCCAGGTCTTTTGGTCTTTGTGGCTTTTAAACTTTCCTTTCGCTGTTGTTTTTTCCTGGGTGGGAAAGAAACTAAATACGGATGGTCGGTCCATACTGTTAGATGGAAACTACTGTTCCAGTTTTCAAACCATAGCTCACATCCTAATGTTTTATTTATTTTTGAGAGAGAGAGCACGAGTCGGGGAGGGGCAAAGAGGGGGGTTGGGGGACAGAGGATCCGAAGTGAGCCCTGCGCTGACAACAGCGTGCCCCATGTGGGGCTTGAACTCACAAACTACGAGATCATGACCCGAGCCAAAGTCGGATGCCCAGCCAACTGAGCCACCCAGGCGCCCCAATAGCTCACATCTTAAAACAAATGGTAAGTCAAACGAGAAACGGTTAGGGTCTCATTTGGCCTGTGGCTATGTTGATCTCTGCCAAGGGTTCCTGTGGAGGAAAAACAGAGATGGGGATATAAAGCCGCCATGGCAATGACCATGGGGCTGCTAATATCAGGAGGGCACCGCAACGAGAGGGCACGTGAGCCACTCTGCAGGAGAAAGAGGGGTAGCAGTGCGTCCCTGCAATGGGCCTGACATCAGCAGGCCTAGACTGAACCTGCCCGACAAAGCGAGGGAGTCATGAGCCCAGGAGTGCTGGGCAGGCCTCCTGGCGAGAGACTTTACAGGGCTGTGTTCGTTATCTATTTTCTGCATCACAAGTTACCCTAAAATGTAGTGGGTTCAAAACAACAAACCCTCTCTCACAGACTGCGGGTGGGGAATTCAGAAGCAGTTTGGCCCACGGGCTCTCATGAGTTGCAGACCAGAGGTTGGCCAGGGCTGTGGTCATGGGAAGGCTTTCCCGGGGCTGGACGACCGGCCCCCAGGCTCACTCACAAGAGTCACTCCCTCCCTGGCTGGTGGCGGAGGCCTCAGTTCATTCATAAGCCTTGTGTCCACGATGTGAGGGCTGGTTTCTCCGAGTGAACGATCCAAGAGAACTGGCAGGAAACTGTAGTCCCTTTCATGACCTGGTCTCTAAAGCTGAACATTGGCGCTTCTGCTTTTTTTTATTTGTTGCAAAGGAGTCACTAAGTTCAGATTACTCATGGGGAAGGGACTTAGGCTCCCTTGGAAGGAAGGAACGTGAAGGAATTTGTGGATGTTGACAAACCACCACAGGGGCCTATTTGGGTATCTTTTTGTTTTGTTTTGTTGTTTAAATCTCTTTTATTCACCATATCTCTCTGGGATGCGTGGTTTCTGCTTAGAAGTCCCCACTAATTTTGGGAGGCGGGAGCACTTCCATAAAGCAGATTACCTTATTTAATACTTACCATTATCTCTTTAAAACGTTCCGAGGTAGGTATTGTCCTCAGTTACAAAGTTCATGGGTCATTTAGTATATCTCAAGTGCGTGTGCTATATGGGGCTCTGTGCTGGGTGCCAGGAGGGGTACAGTGCTAAGTACATAGGAGGGGTACAGTGCCTGACCTCACCAAACTTCAGATCTCACGGGGCTTCCTTTCTTGTGCAGGTGGTGCCTAGAGGGAAGTCAAAATATGTTCTCAATGTCACAGATCTGAGAAGTCACCCCAAACTGCCCTCATCGAAGGAGTAACAGAAGCAGGGACCGAGGACAAGGAGGGAGGGGGTTTCTTCTTGGTTCCTCAGCACTGCTCATTGCCAAAGAGAGAACGAAGGGGTAGGAGAGTCTTCAATCAGACAGGAAGCCATACAGTTGTCAGGGTGCCTACAGGATCAAGGCTTTGGGAAGCAGAGGGACAAGAGCCTGGGTTCCAGTCTCTTCAACCCAAGGAGCCAGCAATGTGGGCATCCTGGGATGGATCGATGGGCCAGATAGCTGAGGACAGGATAATTTTCAGTCTTCTTCACATCATCTGCGCAGACAGTTCTCCCACGAGACTTTGTCTGTCCTTTGTCCAGCCAATGCATTCAAGGACTGAGCATCTTGTGACCTGGGGTCTCAGATAGAGACGCGGGGTCAGTCCAGATGCTGATACGCACCGGCATTGAGGGACAAGCTTGGAAACAAAACCCGGATAGTCTCCGGGGATTCGAGCAGGGGCTCAGGCAGAAGGGAGAAAGTTTGAAAGCCAGAGGTGACAGGGAGAAAGAAACACTTGAATTTCCAGATGAGGTGGGCTGATTCTGGAGCCGTTGGAGCCTGGGTGGCTGTTGGGAGCTTTTCTGCTCTGTTGCGGTTGTAATTACAGCGTCTGAAAGCTTGCGTGACATTGCTAATTTTAGAGAAAATAGGACACTGATATCTGTAAGAACACTCAGGCTCAGGTTGCCGATTAGTGCTTGCGTATCGCAGAATCAAACCCAGAAATAGTGTCGGCATTAGGAAATATTATTATTAGGAGAATATTCGTAACGATGGAAATGAAAAATGTAAATGCCAACTCTTTAGAGAGGTTTAAAGAGATTAATTGGAATAATAAAACAACTGGAAGTCAAATTGGCTATGGAACTGTGCTTTGAAAGGATGAATTCTATTTGAAGTCTGTTTTCCTTTGGCACATTCTTTTTTGGCTAAAATGTAAAAATAAATTAGTAAAACATAAGTGAGTGAGCTTTTCGAAACCATGAAGGACTGTATGATCTGGGATGTGCTGACCGAGTATTTCCTGTTCGCTGTAGGGAAAAAGTATTTCCCATTCGCTGTAGGGAAAAAGAAAGAGAGCTATAATAGGAAGATTGTAAGGTAGGGATATAGGCCAACTTGTGGGCAGGCAGGGAGACCCAGGAACTGGTTATCAAAGATCACTGAAGAAATAATTTCTATCGAGAAACTGGAGATACCTCGCTGGAAAACAATAAAAATGGGATAGTCTTAAGACAGCAGCTGGAAATGCTACAAACAGGAATGGGGTTTCAAGACCCCCCCCCCCCAAAATGAAATAATGGAGGTAGGAGATAAGAAGGGAGCAACATTTAGGTCTGGAGTAAACAATGCACTGGTTTATTTGTTTGTTTTGACTAAGGGAATGATTCACATGCAAAGAGGGAAATTAACCATTATTCTCAGGGATAATAGCCTGAAACAAACGTGACCAGTGCGTATTATACCACATAGATACAGGCTAAAATCTTATCGCCCGGCTCTGACATTGTGGTGTTTACGGTGTAGTCTTCCGGTCTGCGAGTTTAACTTTCAAGAGGGCTGGGAAGAATATGAACTTGGCGGCTAAGCAGAGAAGGCTTGGAGCTGTGTGACTTTGTGCTCACTTTATTTTGCTGTGCCCCTGGCTCCTCTGCGTGCGGAGAATAATAGTGCTAACACTTTCGGGGGTGCCATGATTAACGAGGCCATCTGCATACAGCATCTTGGCACCTATTACATACTTCGGGGTGCCTCCTCTTTCCCTTTACTTGAAGGGAAAACCACCTATGAAAGGAAACTTCAATGCGATATGTTGCCGTCACCTAAGCTGCCTGGGTCCCAAGCCTCAGGTGCAACCCCTAAGTCGACTTTATGTCTTAAGCTTGGCTCTGGAAAATCAGAACTTATGCTCTTGGACTGTGCATGGGCTCAGGAAAGCTTTACCTGGAACCTTATAGGATTTCATCACAAAAACATCAAAGGGAAATTACTAGAACACTTAGGCTAGGGACACCTGGGTGGCTCAATCGGTTAAGCTTCTGACTCTTGATTTCGGCTCAGGTCATGATCTCATGGTTCATGAGATCGGGCCTGTGTTGGACTCTGCACTGACAGCGTAAAACTTGCTTGGGATCCTCTCTCTCCCTCTCTCTCTCTCTGTCCCTCCCCTGTTCTCACTTTATCTCTCAAAATAAATAAATAAACTTAAAAAAAAAAAAAAAGAAGAAGAATTAGGCTAAACCAGAAGTATGGCTTAATATCTATGGTTCTTAGACAAGACATTGAAGTTACTGTCATTATTCATATTTGATAAAATATTTGCAGACAGCCTGGCTCTAGCCCTCACTCACTGTGTGGCCTTGGGAAAGTCACTAGCATCCTCTTACTCTTTGTTTTCCCAGCTCTGAAATGGGGATAATAATAGTACCCAGCACACAGGGTTGCCTTGGGGATTGACTGAGACAATGTGTATAAAATTGCTCAGTGGTGTGCCTGGCTCAGATTGGGTACTCCATCAATACCAGATAAAAGGGAAACAAGTAAACAAATAAAATCCTCATCCCTTTTAAAGTGTAAAGAAAAGGCAGAGTCTGTACCTGAAACTCCCAGCACTTTGGTGACTTTTGGCTTTCAGCCCCGGCCAAATAATTAATCACAGTACAGCGAACTCTCGATTATCTGCACTACTGAAGGGCAGAGGTGTGGATAATACAAAACAAGGGGCAATCTAAAAGTCATTTATATCTTTGGTTTTGGAACGAAGTCACAGAAAGACACATGCACATGTGCACGTGCATGCACACGCACGCTCACACACACACACACACACACACACACACGCATCTACTTTTTTGTCTTGGCAAAGGCTTCCCAATGGGAAACTCTATCAGCCACGGGCGGTTTTCTAGGGGCAGGGGGTGGGGCAAGGTACACTTGGCACCTAACGAAGGATATAAAGGATATATGAAGTATTTTTAAAATTTTACAAATGTAAAATGCATACAAATAGCAGCTGTCATTACTGTTGATAGTAGTTTATTTGCAGATTTTTGACAGTTGGCTAAAAGCATGAATCAGAAGACAGGAGGCAGGCTGTTTTGTATTCACAACTCCTTGTGACAAACCACGTGTTTGTCTGCCGCTCCACACCACCCAAATGAAATAGAATTTCGAGCTGATTAAAGATAGAATATGATTCACTTTTATATTCCTCTAAAGTACTTAACTAACGTAGCGCCTGCCACATAGTAAGAAGTCAGAAATCATTCCAAGTGTGAACTGATGTCTTTCTGGGAGATGTCTGTTTGGGTGAGTGTTGCACTTAGACACGAGTGTTGCACCTAAACCTCCACGGGGCCAGAGAACTCTCAGGAAGTGTGTGAACAGCTCTATTTCACCTGAGATGGTTTTCAGCTTTACCTTCTCGAGCCTCGTGGCCCCTTCTGGAGTGGTTACCTTAGCTCGTCTGCTGAAATACTTGACAGTGATCGTGAAAACGGGGAGTGTTGGAGATTGGGAAATGTACAGAGAAAGATGTGCCAGTAGCCTCACCACTGTAAACCCCAAAGAATTTTCAGAATCTCCCAGGCGAAATCCCCACATCTCATTCGCAACTTTATTCATTTAACCAACGTTTGCTTAGCATCTCTTGCAGATGAAGTATTGCGCTAAACACCAGGGAAATAGATATCCACTCATTGTATTGTAATTGCTTATAGGTCTGTTTCACCTCCTGCACTCAGCTCTGATTTGCATTGGCGTGTGCCTCTTGTAAGGGATTAACCGCTTGATTTTCTTTCCTTTCCTTGTTTTCTCCCCGCTCTTCTCTCTTTGAATTCATAAGGGCAAGGCTTAAGTCCTGTTCACCTTCCTGTCCCTAGCACTCAGGACACTTCACGCCGCACTCAGCACCTGATGGGCGAGACAATGAGGAAGTTGAAGCATGAGGGTGACGCAGAGTCATTTTCGCAAGGAACTCGTTGCTTGGTCAGGGAGGCGGCATGTCAGTAAACGTTTGCCGCACGGTACACACAGTGCCGTTATCCGGGTTTGCTCAGAGAAAGGGTCTTCATCTGCTTGGGTGGATATGGGTAAGGCTCACAGAGGAAGAAATGCATGGCTGGGGTCTTGAAGCAGGCTAGGATTTAGCCAGGTTGAGAATGAAGAGGAGGACATTCCAACAAGGAGGACGAGCCTGTGCCAATGCGGGGCATGTTGAGGTATGATCGGAGGAGAGCATCTCCGGGGAAGAGGAGTGGGAGCAGGGATGGGAGGATGGGCAGGAACCTGAGAGTCAGCCAGCCCCTCGTTCTTACCAATGGGCCACCGTGGATTCCTTTATTAAAGGCTGATTGCTTGAACATTTCCCATCTCTCTCCAAAGTGTACGTGACTAATCCTCTCGAGACAGTCTTCATGCCTTTTGCTCTGTAGCGCCCAGAACGGATCAGGGCAGGAGGCGCGCACAATCAAGACCTTTTGGCCAGCCAGACTCCTGATTCTCGCTAGGGGAGGCTCATCTATACCTTGTGCTGTACTATTTAGCCACCGGTCTTATAGGGTTTGCCCTTTGTCTGTCTGTCCCTCATGCATCATCCATCCATCCATGATTAAGAATACCAGTCACACAGTGGACCCATTTTTCAAAAACGTTTGCTCATCCGTCGGTGGAAAAAAAATAGCAGAATTGGGGTCTTCTAAGGCACGACCCGCATTGGGGGGTGGCTTTAGCTGCTTGACTTTCTTTCCTTTCCTTGATTGCTCCCCACCCCCTCTTTTGGAACAGATAAAGACGTCGCCGTGTTGGGTTCTCGTATCACGATCCCAGTCGCTGATGCTAGATAGCGAAAACTGTCCACCCAGAGATGTCATCTGCAGTGGCAACAACCCAGGGCTGGGGAGAGGGAGAGGGCGTGAGAGGATTTGCCCTTCTCTGTTTATCTGGGACCTGCTGGAAATCTGATGCATCCCCTTTCTGGCGGTCGGGTCATGAGGCGTTCTTAATATCCGCCCCCGACACTAAATATTTAGCGCTGGGCAACTGGAGGCAGGGGAGGGAGGGAGTGGAGGGGTGCTGGCCTCTGTGGTACAGTGTTGCTGCCCACAATGGGAGGGATAGGAATAGAAAAGGCCCAGGCACAACATAAATATTTCCTATTATGGAGAAACTAAAGTCACAATGGAATCTGTCATGCTTGTGATATGAGAGATGGACAATATTTCGGGGCCTCTGCCATGCCGGCACCTGAATGGAGTTTCTATTTTGTTTATGGAGCTGAATCCGAAGCCTTTTATTTTTTTGGTCCGGCCTGTGTAATTCTTCTTCATGGGAGCTCGAAATGGCTGCGGAGCAGCTCAATATTCCATTTATTTTATTTATAAAAGAAATTCAAAGGCTGAAAAGATGAAGTAATTGACTTACTGGGATGACAGTTAAACCCACTAAATTTAATCTTATCCTCTCAAGTACAACATATCGGGCTTACAAATTATCACCAGGCACCAGGCAGCCCCGCGCTCCTCACCTAATGCAAATGGACTGGAGGCCTCTGTTATTGTATTATCTGACTTTACTATCAGCATTAATCCGGCTTAGCTCACTTAATGATGCCACTTGTGGCACTCTGAAGGCAGCGGAGAAGTCTATAAACTACTTCCATTAAAATGCAAATCGGGCCCTCGGAGAAAATAAGTGACACAAAAGTGGGGGAATGGGGCCTGGCTGCCGCCGCCCGCGTGATACAAGGATAATGGCTGATGCCGTGATTATCCGGCCCGCAGCGGCCCCGAGAAAGGGAGCCAGCCTTGCACGGAGCACCACAAAAGTGCTCCAACAAGCCGGGGCATTTAATTTCTGAAGAGATTTATATTTTTTTGTTGTCAGGAAATGAACAAATACTTATCAATGTAAAAACTCCTATCTCCGATCTCCCTGCCAGGTTTTTCAGACTGATATTATTTGCACCCCGTAACACAGGAAATGAAAATCTTCTCTGCCTTTTACCTCCGCCGCTGTATCTTCAAATTCTCTACTAACAGACTTGCCTTCCCCCTCCCAGCTCAGTCTCCCTCCCCGGTAAACAGCAAAGAAAACTTTTCGGGGCTGAGGATGGAGAGATGTCAGGGCTTTGGATTTTTCCAGCCCCCGACTTGGATTTCGGGGACAACGTGAGGGGTTCCCGCCTCTGCAGTGTAAGGGGAGAGCGAGGCTGGGGTTGGGGGAGACTGAAAAAAAGCGGGCAGAGGCTGGGAAGAAAGGCAGTCAACAGTAACATCTGTTTTACTTAAGCAGCCTGATTCAGTTTTAGGATGAAAAAGGATTCCCTTTCAGCACGAGGAATCATGGGCCCTGGGTCTTGTATTGATTCAGAACAAGGCCTAATAAAACACGAGCAGGTGATTTAGTTTCATATTTTGATTCCCGTGTTTAAACAGTTTCTCTCAAGTTCTCCTATGTCAGCTCAGGGATCACAGCATCTCCGCTTTGATGTGGGAGGAACACCAGGGCCGGCCCAGCTCGGCCTCCCTCCCCTCTTGCGGGTGATGCCAGAGTCCAAGGCAATGCATTTCTCACAATCCCCAGGCAGCCAGCCCATCCTCTGCGGTCAGGCTCTCAAATCTGCAAGGATTTATGGTCCTTGCAGAAGGATCAATACTACATTTTAAATATTACAATACCTTTTATCGGGACGATATTACAACAAAAACATTTTATCCTGTCATGGGACCCAATTAAAATTGATTTCAGCCATCTCATTGGTGGGCTGCCCCACAGCTCTGGGTTTGCCACATCGGAGGACAAGTGTGCTCACGGGGCGGGCCGGGTCCACCAGGAGGCCTGGAGGCTGAAGAGACAGGGTGCCCTGGGAGGGCTGACCGAGAAGTAATGTCAGGGGAAAGCGGGCTAAAATGGGGAGAGGCTGGGGCGCCTCGGGGGCTCGGTCGGGGTCGGTTAATCATCAGGTCATGATCTCGCGGTTCATGAGTTCGAGCCCCACGTGGGGCTCTGTGCTGACAGCTCGGAGCCTGGAGCCTGCTTCGGATTCTGCGTCTTCCTCTCTCTCTGCCCCTCCCCAACTCGCTCACACACACTCTCTCTCTCTCTCTCTCTCTCTCTCTCTCTGTCTCTCTCTCTCTCTCTCTGTCTCCCTCTCTCTCCCCCAAATAAATAAACATAAAAAAAAAAAATTAAAATGGGGAGAGACAGATTTATCACGAAGCTCTCAGATGGGGCCAGACCATCCTCTGTGCATGCCTCAGTCTTCTCCCCAGGACGGGCATACATCGGCCACTTTGCCTTTTATCTCCCCATGTCTGTGTCCACACCCCTCCACTTCCTTCCGTCGCTGGGCAAGGACCTCCCTGAGGGCAGGAGCTGCTTCTGTTTGTTTTCCCAGATCCTGGCCTCTGCAGTGTAGATACCAGTATGTGCTCAGTGAGGGTTTGTCGACCGACTAAAAGAATGGAGGACGAAACGGTATTATACTCTTACCCTCTATCTCTACATATGCTTATGAATTGCCTATGAATGGGTAAAAATGGATTCCCTCAGGCCTTTTAGGTGTACTTGAACCTGGTTAGCCCTGCATGGTGCAAGCCTGGAGTGGCACCTGAATTTGTGCCCTGCCCTCTTCACTGCAGGGCTGTGTATCTTGAGAGAGTTCCTGAGTCGTTTTTCTCAGAGGAAGCACCTAAGGTGACCGCTCTTCTGTGAGCTGGGTGAGATGTACACGGTGGCAGCGGGTCACAGGCTGCCTGTCACCAGTTTATGACAGAAAACACATTAATGCCAACCATTTCTTCAGTTTAAAATTTTAAGTTGCATATTTTTTTTTCGTAAAACTTTGGCACATGTCTTCTGTAAGTGGCTCCTGTGTAATGCAACTGAATATATCCAAGTTTCATGGTGTTGCTCATTCATTATTCTACAGATATTTATAGCACACGCGCCGTATTCCAGGCACTGAGCTAGGTGATGAGATACAGCCGCAGCAAGAAAGACAAGATCAGGGTACCCAGGGGGCTCCAATTCTATAGGGAGAGGTAAAGAAAACAAGCAAACGAGGAAATAAGAATGTAATTGCAAATTGTGATAAATGCCAGGAAGGACATGGAGAAGGTATTGTGATAGGGAATGTTCCAGAGAAAATACCATCATTTCTGGATAATTGACCTGAATGGATGAGAGAATGAGTGTGCATGTGACACCCAGAGAGCACATACACCAGCCTGCTCCAGTTATCTACTGCTGCGTAACAAAATACCCCAAAATTTAGCAGCTTAAAGTATCAATGACACTTATTTTGCTCACGAGTCAGAATTTGGGCCGCACTCAGAAAGGACGGCTCATCTCCATTTTGCTTGCCCTCAGGTGGGGGACCTCAAAGGCTGGGGCTGGGGTCACCTGGAGGCACTCTCATTTGCATGTCGGGAGGGTGATGCTACTTGGCAGCTGGGACTTCAGCCCAGGCTGGGGCTAGAACACACGGCCTTCCCACAGGGCTGCTTAGATTCCTCATGGCCTGGGGGTTGGGTTCCAAGGGCCAAAGTCCTGAGAGAAAGAGAACCATGTGGAAGCCGTACTGTCCTTGAAGAACTGGCATTGAAGCCCTGCACTGTCACTGTTGGTGCATTCTGTTAACTACAGGTTAGTCACTGAGGTTGATCCATAATCAAGGAAGTGGATAGAAACTCTGTCCTTCCATAGGAAGAGTGCCAAAGAATTTGCAGACATGTTTCTAAACCACCCAACTCCTCAGTCAAAGAGAGGAGAAGCATTAATTTGGACGATATTATCAAGTGTACTTTACCCCCTTGTATCATTTCCTCTCCCAGGTGATTATCTTCTCTTTGGTCTTACTTTAGTCTAGCACTGTGCCATGGCCGCTGGACTAACCTTCTGGTCTTCTTCTGTTTGTCATTTTGTCACTCTCTCCTTCCATGAGTCCCCATCGTCTCTCAGAAAAAGCCCAGGATCCTTGTCCAGGCTTTCAAAATCCTTATATACCTGGCCTCAAGCTTTCTTCCTTATTTTATTACTAAACCAATGGAGAGAGGGTGAATTGAAGGGTGAAACCACTTAGCCATGTTGGGCCAGGTATTTTTACCTAAATGAATCACATTGAGTATTTCTTTGCCACTTTCTTTATCAGGTTGCTCCCTAACACCCAAATTCTACTCATCCTTTAAATCTCATCCCAAGCCTGCCTCTTACTGGAAGCCTTCCCTGACCAAACGTAGTTAATAATAAAAATGGTAAGGGCATCTGGGTGGCTCAGTCAGTTAAGCATCTGACTTTGGCTCAGATTATGGTCTCATGGTTCATGGGTTCAGGCCCCGCATCAGGCCCTCTGCTGTCAGCACAGAGCCCACTTTGGATCCTCTGTTCCCCCTCTCTCTCTGACCCTCCTCTGCTCACACTTTCTCTCTCTCTCTCTCTTTCTCAAAATAAATAAACATTAAAAAATAATAACAATGGTAGCTAGCCTTTATTGAGTACCTACTGTATCTCAGCAAGCTCACTATGATCTTTGTAGTCATTGCCATTAACATTTTGAGAGCAACAACCTTGCAAGTTGCTGTTTGCTCATTGAGCAGATGAGGAAACTGAGGCCTGGAGGTTTACTGTGGGCTCTTCAGCTAGTATGAGGTGCATGGGGGATCCTACTCTGCCTGTCTGCTCTGAGTCCAAGCTCTTGCCACTATGACATCTGCAAAAATCAATGCCGTCTTTACAAGGTAGAAAGTGATAGCAGCTAAGTCATAAAGAAAAAGTACCTGGTGTTTCAGAAGTGAGTGATCTCACTCTCTGGGAGCTAAGCTATCAGGAACTTCTATATCAATGGTATGCTGTTACATAGCCATAAATCCCAAATTGAAAGTTTTTTGTTTGTCTTTAGCTCTATCAGGCTCAGGGCCAGCCATGCTTTTAGGAATTTATTATGATTTCCTTAGGCCTCCCAATTACCAATAGGCAAGTAATACCTTAAGGCCCAGGAGTATTGAATAGAAAGAACAGTGGGCTATGGGTTAGGCTGCCTCGCTGTTTGTTCGTCTGCCCCAACAATTTTGAAATAAAGTTTTGTTGGGCTGGATTTAACGGCCCTCAATTCTCCCCTTTCCCATACCCCTTTACAATGTGTCTTTGATGCCTGTCCCATAACCAAGGAGGGAACTGGAATATCGACTGGCCTTGTGAACTCGCTTTGACCAACAGCACACAAAGGCAGAGACACAAGGGGGTTCCTGGAGCTGGCCTTGTGACTCTGCTTCAAGACTGCCCTGCTGGGAAGAAGCCGGGGTGAGTGGCCATTTAGAGGGAATGGCCCCTTCATCTCTGCTCTCCCAACTGCCATGAGCTGAACCCAGCCCCCTTCTGAATGTTGCTATGGAGGCAAGAACAGACCAACCAACCCACAGAACCGTGGGGAAAGGTCATTTGTGTTAAGTCCCTTGGTTTTGATGTGATTGGTTACATAGTGATGGATAATGGATCTGCGTGGGCACAGTCCCACTAGGGGAAGGCATTTGCAGAGCCTTTAGAATATAGGTGTGGAAAGGGGCTTTGCCTGTAGGAATGAAATGGAATGGGATGAGAGACAAGGCTCATTATCTCTAAGAATTTGATAAAGTTGGAAGAAAACAGGCACATGGAGGATGTTCAGAGCAAGAGTTGGTATTCATAATACTGAATAAAGTAAGAGTCATTGTACTGGAAGATTCCAGGGCTGGAGGACCTTCTGGAACCACGCGGTCTGGGAATGGTCAATCGGTTTCATCGTTCTCCAACTCCAATTGATTGGCGGTGGCTGCCTGGAGTGCTAGGCTGAGAATTTTGAAGTTTTGTCTGTTTTCAACAGGAAAGAGGGCTGTGGTCGATTAGTAATGTCTGCCATAGGTGCAGGTCTTACTTTAGTTACTCTAGGGTACAAAACTTTTTGCAGTCTCAGTACCTTTACACGTGCTACATGATCTGTTTGGAATGTCTTTATTTGGAATGTCTCCCCCTGCCCCCCACCACTGTTTTTCTAGCTGGCTCATCCTTCAAGATTTGCCTTTAATGCCACTCTCTCGGGGAAGCCTCCCTGTCTAATGTAGAACTCCCCTATTAATGCCTATTCATTGCACTTGTCCTGATTTGTTATATGTTTGTGTGTGTGTGCATGCATGTGTATGTGTGTGTGTGTGTGTATTTGTTTTAATCACTCTTCTTCATTCCTTTCTCACAATACATTCATGTGATGGGAAGCTCCCTGAAGGCAGGGCTATGTTTATTTTTTCCCGGTATGGTAGGTGTTCAGTACTATTTGTTGAAATCATGATTGAGAGGTAATACAAGGCACCAAGTCTGGATGCTCTGAATTAATGTAGTTTCCTTCTCTGACATGGAGTGGTTAGGTCACATCACTTGCTTGCACAGTCCGTCAAATTCCAAGTGCCCAGTCCAATGCCCCTTCTAAAACATCAGGTCTAGAGGCACCTGGGTGGCTCAATCACTTGAATGACCTACTTTGGCTCAGGTCATGATCTCATGGCTCGTGAGTTCGAGCCCTGCG